>NC_140586.1:551906426-553128926 GCF_964204655.1 Triturus cristatus
TAATTTGCATACCGGATCCAACATGGACATGTGTATGCCATAAACTAGGTAAGCCTACAACTATACATAAAACACTCATAGTGCTTAATTGAAAATATTTTTATTCTGTCCCAAAATAGTCATACACTTCCTTCTCTTTTTTCCTTCACCAGTCCCCATATTAACAGTCCTGATGAGACCCGGCATCTAGAAGTGGGTCGAAACGTCGTCGACAAACACAATAAGAGACAGCTCTGACTGTATCATTATAACATTTACAAAACTGTCCTTGTTTAAAAAAAATTCCAATAACCTTCTTTTGGTATTTTTACAAAGTATTTTGTATATTGGTGTCTGTATGGTTATGGTTTCACTGGGGTCACTTTGCACTGTAAATATAATAGAATAAGAGAGGAATATTGTACATATGATATGTTTTTATATGTGTTTTGACAATTTTCTAGTCCAATAAAAGACCTCGGCTGAGGCTTTGTAAAATAATTTCTGTGTGTAGGCTTACTGTATGATTTGTTAACTTTATGTTAACTTGGTGAAAGATTCATTCAAAGACAACCATTGATGTTGTTTGTGATAGGAAATGAATTCCAAATGAGTTCCTTGTGAACATTGTTTTTCAGTACGTTGTACTTACCCGGTTCGCAGGGACATTAGGGTTGCTCTTGTGATTTTGAATACCACTACGGTTGTAGTCAGACCAGTTTTTCCATCTCACTGATTTCAAGGTTAATGACCAACTCCACAGGGTAGGCGTTAGGTCAAAGGGACACTTCCCTTCTAGACACTCATGGGTTGGTTCCTGTTGTTGCATTAAGCAGCCTTCTCTCCAGAGTGGATACTACCTCTAAACCTTACTCCTGTTGTCGGTTTAGGCTATCAATGTACATGGTAAAAGGAATGGACTCCAGAGGCTGGGCCTTTCTGGGGAGTGGCTTCTTCTATTGGATATTCTTAAATCCCCACTGGGCATGCTTCCAGGCTTCGTGTCAGGGCCAGTTGTAAATCTTATTTCATGCTCCAGTTTTAGAAGGGTGGCATGGGTATGAGCCACACTGTAGCCACCCTGAAGATTAAGGGAAAGAACATAAGGGAACTCGTAGGTGGCCCAGGAGTGGTGGTGGGTTTGAGTAGTCATCTACAACTCTGATCCGGGCTTCCACCAGAGATCTGACCAGAGTGGTGTCTTCCCCTTAGGACTTATTATTTGTCGGAATTTCTATCAAGGTCCTCAATTATGATTTGCTCTCTCTTAGGGATCGCATCGGCTAGCTTTCTAGAGGAGTTGGGCGTTTGCACTGGGTGGCCCCCATACCTAAGGGTATTTCGTCAAGGACTTCTGTTGTGGCTGTGGCCAGCTATCTCTCCCAAAAAGAGATCTGCCTTTTGCTCTGAGCAGGAAATAATAATGCTATGCTTTTGATAGGGTTCTAAGCTACAGGAGGATGTTCAGCTCCATTTGGATGTAACATATGCAGAGGAAACTTTCCTTCAATGTTCCATAGGCTGCATGGGACCAATCAGGAAGATCCACACACACTTGGGAATCATCAGAGCCTGAGGCAGGTAGGTGCACTACCACTGACTCTTCATTTCATGTTGGTGTTTCCCCATCAACTGGATGCTGGAGATGGGATGTGGACTTGAAACACCTGTAGTCTCTTCTGTCCTGCAAACAGAGTGTCAGTGGTTTTCCAGTGCCAAGTGTATTAAAACACATATGTTGGCGTACAAACGGTCAGCAAAGTGTTCCGGTGTGGATAAAAACTTTGAGATTCAGCCAGTAAGTGGGCAGTGCCATGCATGTCAAAACAGCAGACTCAACTGAGAGTTGTGAATCCTTAAAGAGTACAAAAACAAAAACAAAAAAGAGACAAAAAGTCAGCGTGGAACCACCTTAGTCTTGTAAAACTTAACAATATGATCAAGATTACTGGTCAGCTCCCAAGCAGTCTATACACCACATAATCGAAGAGGCAATTATTACTGAATTAAGAATGTCAGGGCTCTCCAATTGCTTTCCTGCACCCTCCTCTGCCTAATGTAGTCTGCTCCAGACCTCATCTAGGCGCTGTAGGCTGGGCTGTCATTGGTCAGTTTGAGAGATGAACTCACTGCAGCCAGCGTGACTGATCTGTGATTATGTTCTAAATGGTTTCATATTTTCCTCTCTGGATAGGGTGTGTGTGTATTTGTTTAATTTCACACTGAGGATTTGCTTTTAATATGTTCATATAAAACGGGCCAATCATTGAAAAGTTTCACCACTTTGGATTTTTAATGAATTCAATAATTATCAAAGAATACGCCTCTGTAATTTTCACCTAATATAGGAGACATGGGATATGTGAATACTTTCGTATTAAGGCATGTAGGAGGTGTCGCGCGGTGGAAGTTTATTTTTGAGTCAATTTCATATCGAAGAAATCAAAGAATAGATGACATCTCAGAGCTGTAAACGTTAGCTTTCAGGGATCCTGTTTCATTTGTTGTGCATCTGTGCAGGCAGCTCAGGGTGACTATAACAAAGTGCAGCAGGTCGGATTTATCATGGCAGGGTGCCACCATTGTCAGGATATGTTGATAAAGCCCCATTGTGTGCTGTGCCTGAAACCGCACAATACTCTGGGAAGTGGTCCAAGAAATGTCCTGCATCGAGGCTTGCTTACAGATATTCCATTATATTTATTTTTAGTGAAACGGGCCCCGAATTGTTATGGAAATACTTTTGAGGAATGCTATGCTGATGATAGTCCCTGGAAATAACTGTAAATTGCATTTGGCAGCAGAATAACCTGTATCATTTATCTACAGGACATCTGCAGGAGTAGCCTTGGTTTTTACTTAATTCAAGTCAATTAATTGCCATAGCTAGATTTTGTTTACACTAACAGTATTTCCGTGGGGGGCCCGTGGGGTGGGTTGCTGAAGAATGTAGCTTTTTTTTAATTGTTTAAATGTGTGCCTCCACTGAGTTAATCAAAAACAGTTGCTGGTGAGATCCCTCAGCAAAGTTCCAGACTGCCCAAGTATACAAAATATAGGGGCTGCATGACTGTGGTTGAACAATTTCTAGTCCTGGCTGTTTTTCCAGTTTTGGCAGAATTCTGTAGATTTTTTCTTTTTTACTTTGATGTGATTACAGCATAACAAGCTGATAATGAGGCCAAAGCCAGGTAAGACTGGTCCATATATCCCACCATGAATTCAAGAGACTGAGGCGTGTGTGAGAGACTGCACGATACACTCAGTGCTTGATTTGAGGCGATGGTTGCAGGTGTGCCGCACCGGCACTATTTATTGGGGACTGAGATGTATTTGAAAAATCTTGACCCGGAACAAAAAAGAGAAAAGCGGAAGAGGGGGAAAAAGGAAGAAAAAGGCAGAAAACCAGCAGCAAATTTAGAAAGGAGGAATGAAAACTAACCTAAGCGAGAGAGATATTGTGGCAGGGAGAGTATAGTGATGGATTAAAGAGGCATGTGGTGAAATAAATTCTAGGCTGTCTTGGTATTCAGCAACCACAACATTCGACAACTACACCAGCAGGCTCCTTAGAAAAATGTAGGTCCAGCACTTGTTCTTTTACAAATTAAGCACTGGAACTTTAGCCCTCCTAGAAAAATGAGTCGCTTCAGACATGGACTTTCTTTCCCTGCTGCAAGTTCTCAAGTAATACGTGCATTAGAATGGCTCTCTACTCTATTTGAATTTCTTATCCTATTTTGAGTACTTACATTTCGTGGATTTAGCCTCGAAAGGTAGAGGAGTGGTTTACATAGGAAGCAGGGATTATGTCAAAAGGCATAAAGGTGTGAACACACACCGTATTAGGGTGATAGAGGTGCAGGTGGCTACGCCCAGCCCAAGATAGATTAAATTAAGAATACATATCTGGATGGGAGACTTAGTGGGAGTAGAGTCATGTGCTGGATTGTGTTAAACTAACTGGGTTGTTATTCGGGTGAAGGGAGATCACATTCTACTCGAGTCTCTTCAGCTGGGGTAATAGAGAATGTTCAGATTATTTTACTTTCAAGAATTCGCTATGGATAATATTTGGTGAGAACCAGACACAGAATATATTAGGTGCAATGACATTAGTTTATAGCCTGTTGCAACAGGGCATGGGGCTGTCTGAAAGTGACAGGAATAAGTAGGTGAGTCATGACGTTTAGAGAGAGCCCGAATGCCCTGCCGAAAGATTTGTTATTGGTCAGTGTAGTTTCTTCGTGTCGTCAGGGGAACCCAGTTGCTATGTGCATACAGGAAATAGCTTGCCAGAAAAAGCTGCATTCTGATCTTTCCAGTGGTATTTATGCCATTTCTAGGATTCATCTGGGAACCTAGTTAGCTATACCCTATAGGCCAGGAGGGTTTGCAGAAGCGGTCATGTGCGGAGAGCATGATGTGATGTGATGGGGCAGGACTAAGTACCACAGCTGGTGTAGAAAGAGTAAAAAAAGGTACAGATTGTGACAACAACTGGCTATGGTACTGGGGTATCCAACGTCTGGGGATGCCCAATCCAAAAATTATATAGTACCAACACTCTGCAGCTCGGGCTACTCAGACAATTTACCTTCAAAAGGATTAGAGTTGTAGCGGGAGGGCTACCATATCACATTAGAGCCTTTCCATTTAAGAAAATACACATTGCGTATACATTTTGACTGTTAAAAAATCTATTCGAAGAAGCATTTACTGGCACATGCATCAAGGTAGGATTTTGCGAGACCTTAATAGCGAATATTAAGGAATCGCAATTAAGGACTCGCAAAAACCTATGCATATGGAATCACTAATTAAGTAGCGATTCCTAAACATTCCTTAATTGCGACTCGCAAATTTCGAGTCGCAATTAAGGAATGGTTTCCGATTCATTCCTATGGGTCTATGGGAAAAGCATGTGCAATTTGCGAGTACCAATTAGGTACTTGCACATTGCGCATGCAATTTCAAGGGTGTCAAAAGGACACCCTGTTGCACCCCTGAAATTGCAATGTGCACCCATGTTGCCCACACATATACCCCAAAGGCATGTGTGTGTGTGTAACATGAAACTTTGAAAAATGCACTTTAGTGCATTTTTCAAAGTTTTTGCAAATTACCGACCAGTTTTATTTTTCAGTAATTTGCAAGCCCAACTAGCTAAATCGATATTTCAAAGTGCTTCGAGCATTGCATTTAAGGAATCGTAAATTGAGATCCCTTAAATGCAATCGCAATTTAGGAAATCGCAAGAAATTGCGATTAGCTGAATTGTGCATCCCAAAAACTTCCATGCATTGCAAAAGGCTATTTTGCGATCGCAAACGTCCGATTTATGCGAATCGCACTGTTTGCAATCGCAAAATCCCTTGCCCCTTAGTTCCTTCCACGAAGCTCAGAGTGTCAAAGAGCACAAACCAACCACCAGAAAAAACACAACTGTGTATCTTGGGTTTATTTTGACCTATTTCTGGCATGGATTCATCGTGCAGCTCAATGAAGTGGCGTCCGTTAGACGGTTATGCTTTAAACGAGACAGAGTGCCAAAGAGCGCAAATCAACTACTGACAAAAGACCACAAAAGAATATCTTCGGTTGATCCTGATCTACTACTGGCATGGATCCATCATTGGAGAGGTTTTTGCATAGACTTCTTCATAATGCAGCAGAACTACAAAGTGGCTTCTGTCACAGGGCTATGAGTTAAAAATCTTTACCTAAATAAATAAATACATTTATCTTCCAAGTCCACTGCAAAGATAGTTCTGCGTGATTCCTCAAAATATGCAGCAATAAATGCTAAATTCTTCATGCTTGAGATCATTTCAACACCTCAAGAGATCCCAAAGAGGTTTCCTTCTCAGCGTATATTGGCAGTTTTCGTTAATATGAGAGAGTGCTTCTGAGTCCCAGACAGCGCAGTCCTTTATAAAGGAGCTATAGAAATATGTTGTGCAGGACATTCGCATGAGCTTAACTCACACACACACACCCTTCCAGGGTCGACTGTCCCCACACATCAGCAACACCAGGGTTGTGGAAAGGCAAGATGGGGAATCACAGGGCAGGATACCTAACCACGGCATTTGTCACCTTCCCACACCTCGTAATCCCGGAAAAGGAAGCAAAAACTTGACACACGTGTGGCAGCACTGACAGCAGCAGGACAGCAGCGTCAGCAGCCACAAATAGAATGTCGTTGCCCACGGCTGACATCACAGAGGCATTCTTTGTCGCCTTGTTTAGTGACACAGTGGTGGACAAAGGCTTTCCGTTTCTATCAATGCTTCATTTAGAGTAAAAAGACTCACACACAACAAAAAAATAATATATATACCAATTTCTTCAATGATATATTTAACACAACTGTGAAGGAGCCTGTGAGATATCCCCTACCTTGTGACTTCTCGTCATGAGAAACAACAGCGAGGGGCTTAGTAAACGTCTTCTTGTTTTGCATCATGGCCAAAATCATTTCGGCTTTGAGGGAATCACAGGCTTCGTCGGGTGGGATGCACTGTTGGGTGGAAAAAAACAGGCCGAGGTCAGGGATTCTCCCAAAATAAAGCTCCTGGTCCTTGCCAAAGAAGTCGCGCAGATGTCTCTTTATCAGTACTGTTTACTCAACGGGAACATGAGATTTAAGTGTTATGAACAACAATTTCAAAAACAGTGTGACACAATGTCATGGAAAATGCAGAGCAGCAGAATTCAACGCGAAAGTACCGTGGAATGACATTTTCAGTCATAAAAAGCATTCTGTCTTCGTGATTTATATGCTAGAAATATATAGTGACAGGAATAAAATAAAAGCTGCTGTTAAAGGATTGACTTGCTGTGCTGCATAAAGCCATTTCTACTACCACTGTGTGTTTTAAGGAAGTACCACACAGTGGATGAAAAGGCATCCTCCTGATGATGGGTTCTTCAAACATGCTGAGACCAATGAGTGACCAGCGTTTAAATGTAGATAGTAATGGTACTAGTGACCACTCGTACCATCTGCACAGGATTGGCCACTCCCACAAACACCCTTCAGACTCAGTACAGTGATACTGATCTAATTGACCAGACCTGGGATGGCTCTAGCATGCTAAGAGGTCACGTAAGCAACACAATGTCTTTTTCTGTGGCCAATCTTTAGACCTACAAATTCTCACCCCAATCTAAAAGAAACTTCTGCCAGGGTGACAATGTAGTGCGATGAAGATCCAATGGAGAGGATCCTAAGAACGGACGATTCTACATTCCATACCAGACTCTTCTTCACGCTCATGCCCAACCACAGCTGCCGTGATCTCAAAAAAAGCCACAAAGAAGCAGAGAGTAAGCCAGGGCACATCTGCAACTCTGTCAGATGTGTATGGTACAAGTTATTTAAAAATACAAATAAAGGAAATATAGACTGAAAGTAGTGTAGTTTATGTTTAAAACGTTTTTATTGAGACAAAACAAACAATGGGGGAGGGGGATAGGAGGGCAGGATACATGGAATACAGTCAAAGAAAAAGGGTGCAACTCCAGAGGGTTGGCAATAGGTAGCGCGGTGGGTCAGGGGGAAAAACACAGTAAATGAAAGCTAGAAATACAAGCTGTGGAATCCCCGCACGCGTATCCGACACCCCAAATCTAAGCAATAAAACCCCCCCCCATCAACACCTCAACAGAACACAATCCCCCCCTCCCATCCCCCATCCTCCCAGTAACGAAACAACAACACTCCCCCCCCCCCCCCCGTCCTATGGTCCCGCATCAGAGTAATCCTAACCAGGAAGCCCCGCACCCCCCCCCCCTCCCCGGGGGGTCCCCGTCTCACATGTAAGCTAGTCCGCCGGGGTCACCGGCGGCGTCAGCCTGAGAAGCCTAAGATACCTCGGGCAGGTGAGCTCCCGGAATTCCGTGGACAGCAGCGCTAGAAAGGGTTGCCATAGCTCTTCAAATTGGTCTATCTCCCCCGCAACCGTAAGCGACAGCTTCTCCATCCCCAGCACATGCCAGAGCCTATGCAACCAACCGGTGATGGAGGGGACGGTGGTTGTGCGCCAGTGGATTAGAATGTTCTGAACCGCAGACCCCAGCGCGATTGCGATCTGCCTACCCCTACGGGACTTCAGTGGGTACATTAGGTCATTGGGGAGGCCCAACAGGACATACGCCGGGAGTCGCGGCAGCTCTATCCCAAAGTGCTTATCCACCTCGTCCAAGACTTCCTTCCAGTAGGCGGTCAGCACTGGGCAATCCCAAAGAATGTGTGTAAGGGTACCTTCCTGCCCGCAGCTCCGCCAGCACCCCCTGTCAGTGTGTTTATGCATTTCATACAGTCTCTCCGGGGTGTAGTACCAGTATGTGGACACCTTAGTAAAGGTCTCCGTAAGGCCCGTGTGATATGCAGAGTGCCGCGCCCGATACGCAATTTTGTCCCATTCCTTGTGGCTGAGTGTCCTACCCAATTCCCTGTGCCAACGCTCCCTCCCCGGGTTGTAGTAGTGAAACGGCGGGGGTTGTAGGTATTTGTACAAGTCGGTGATCAGTTTAGCGTCGGAGGTCCGAGTAGCCAACCACCTCTCATACGGTGTAATTGGACGGGCGGCGGTGGCACGCACCTGGGGCTGGAGGGCCCAATGCCGAACTTGCATGTAGCGCAATCTGTCCAGCTCCGTCAGGCCGAACTCCTGGCGGAGGTGCTGAAAAGGAACCACTCCTTCCAGGCCATAGATCTGGAAAAGTGCCCTGCAGCCCGCCTGCACCCAGTGGGAGAAAACCCCCGGCTCCATCCCTGGGGAGAAGTCCGGGTTGCCCGCAATGGGAGTGAGCGGCGAAGGGAAGGTGGTAAGGCCCCGGGCCTCACAGACCGCGTCCCACACACGCAGGCGGACCCGCGTAACAAAGGAAGCGTAAAGATTAGGGGGGCGATGCACGCGGCGCAGGAATGGAACCTCTTGTAAGGTGCGGCCCGCCACTGCCTGGTCTTGGAAGAGCCAATGTTTGTCGGACTCCCACCTGCTCCACTCCACCAGATAGCGGAGCTGTGCCGCCTGAAAGTACTTACGGAGGTCCGGAATGCCGAGCCCCCCCGCTTCCGGAGCAAGCGTGGAGAGGACCCTCTTCATGCGTGGCCTGCGGCCCTGCCAGACAAAGCGGGAGATGTCAGCCTGCATTTGTCGTATCCAGCCCACCGGGGGTTGGAGCGGAAGGGCCCGGAAAAGATATAGTATCTGGGGCAACACCGTCATCTTGACCGCCGCGATTCGCCCCAGCCAGGACAGCAGGCCTTTGTTCCAGCGGCCAAGCTCGTCCTTGATCTTCCTGCTGAGGGAGGCATAATTGGCCGTAACCATCTCCGGTAATGTAGGCGCCAGCAGAATCCCCAGATACGGCACCGTGGACGAGGACCACTGCATGGGGAAGAGCCGCTGAAGATCCCTCCTGGTTTCCGCAGCCAGGGACACGTCTAATGCCATCGACTTGCTCATATTCATTTTGAAGCCGGCCACCCCCGCAAAGGCGTCCAGCTCTCGGAGGCAAGCAGGCAGCGACCTCCTAGGGTCGTCCAAAGTCAGCAGGACATCATCCGCGTAGAGACTGACGGTGTGGACGTACTGGCCCATCCGGACCCCGACAGCATCCGGATTATTACGAATCCTCTGAGCAAACGGCTCCATGTAGAGGGCAAACAAGAGCGGCGAAAGAGGGCAGCCCTGCCGCGTGCCGCGCTCGATGGCAAAGCCACCGGAACTACACCCGTTGACCCGCACCGACGCTGAAGGATGCTGATAGCAGTTAAATACCATGGTGCGGAACTTATCGCCGATTCCCAGTTTCCTGAGGACCAGCTCAAGATACGGCCAGTGAACTCTGTCGAAGGCCTTCTCCGCATCAACGGACAGCAACATCCGCTCCCCCGAGATCCTTGAGGCCTTCTCCAGAACATGCGTCACCCTCTTGGTGTTGTCAACCGTCTGTCTGCCGGGCACAAAACCAGCCTGGTCCGCCTCCACCAGGTCGGGGAGGTGTGGACTCAGCCTGGACGCGAGAATCCCCGTGTACAACTTGAGGTCGACATTTAAAAGCGAGATGGGTCGGTACGAGCCGCAGAGGGCCCGTTCCTTCCCAGGTTTCGGGATTACCGCGACCGTCGCCCTCAGGAGATCCGGAGGGATGGCTCCCGGTTCGGAGAAAGAGTTAAATAGCCGAGTAAGGACAGGGGCCACGGCCGTGCAAAAAGTCTTGTAAAATAGCGACGTGTACCCGTCCGGGCCCGGGGCCTTGCCATGTTTCAGCCGCGCGATAGCTGAAATCACTTCCTCAACATGGATGTCCCGCTCCAGGTGGTCAGCCTGAGCCGTATCCAGTACCGGGAGGGTCACCGACTCCAAATAGCCGTCGGCATCCCGTGGCGAGGAGGGCTCCTCAGCATACAGCGCCTCGTAGAAGCCGCGGAAAGACTCCGCTACCTCCGCGTCCCCGGAGACAACCCCCCCGTCCGCGCCCACCAATTCTTTCACAACGCTGCGCTGTTGCGCGACCCGGAGCCGGTGTGCTAGGAGCTTGCCACATCTGTCCCCCCCAGTGTAGTAGGCATGTTTCAAGCGTAGGGCAGCGTACTCCGCCCTGTCAAGATCCAGAGCCGACAGGAGCTTCCTCGCTGCCTTCAACTGCCTCCACACCCTCGGCGCCCCCGTGCGGCGGTGGACCTGCTCAAGCTCCCGGACTTGAGCTGTCAGCTCATCCCTCTTCAGTTGCCGCTCCTTATTCTCAGCTGCAGAGATAGAGATGAATTCCCCCCGGAGGACGGCCTTCAATGCCGCCCACTGGGTCGCCTGCGAGGTGTCAGTGTTGCTATTGTGGGTGAGATAGTCCTGTATGACCTCCCCGATGCGTTGCACCACCGACTTTTTGTGTAGAAGTGTATCCCGGAGGCGCCACACCCCCCGAGAGGGGGAGGCCGCCGGCCACTGGAAAACGCCGGTGACTGGGGAGTGGTCAGACAGGGTCAGGACCCCGATGTCCGCCGCCGTGGCAGCGGCACGCATCGGTCCACTCACCAGGAGGTAGTCCAGCCGTGAATAGGTTCGGTGTGTGTGCGAGAAGTAAGAGTAGTCCCTATCCGTGGGGTGCATGGAGCGCCAGAGGTCGTGCAAATCCATTTCCGCAATCCGGGCCCTCCCAGCCTGGGACAGTTCCCCCGTCTGCGGGAAGCGCTGCGCCGATCTGTCCATCACAGAGTCAAAGACAATGTTGAGGTCACCCCCCAAGATAATGTGGCGGTCGGGGGAAGCAGTGACATCCACCAGCGCGGAATCTAGGAAGCGCTCTTGGTGATCGTTTGGGCTATAAACGGAGCCGACCGTAAATGCTATGCCTCCCAGGCGCATGCGATACGCAAGGAGCCTCCCCTTCTGTTCAGCACACTTATGCAACACCTCCCCCCGAAAGGAGCTCGCTAGGAGAATGGCTACCCCCGCCGTCTTGTTCGCTGCCGAGGAAAAGAACTGGGTAGGGAACTTAGCAGAACGCATCCTATGGCAATCTCGGGGCAATAAGTGTGTCTCCTGCAAAAGGCAAATGTCCGCCTGCGTCCCCTCCAGCAACGACAGGATCGCTCTGCGCTTCACCGGGTTGTTCAGACCCTGAACATTAAGGGTCACTACCTTTAGGCCCGGCATTCCTCGCGGGGGTCGGGAGCGCCATGCAATGGGCAGGGAATCAGCGGGTGGGGACAAGCCAAAACAAAGCGGGCATAGACAACATCGGACGGGACCTTCCCAACCCCAAAACAACCCCCTCCCCCACCCAAAACACAACCCTGGCAACTAGCCACCCACAAACTCAAACACCTCATAGTCTCAGTCAAGCCCCAAAACGGGCAAGTCCGTAGAAAAGAGCGAAGTGGACGTCCAGCCACTCACCTCCAACCGCTCCCCCCCAACCCCCCCGCCCCGTACCAAGCATGTAAAGAAGCTAAAGACATCTCCCCCCGGAGTGTGTGTTAGGCCGTCAAGGCCACGCTAGAGGAGCCGGTCGAGTCCCCGGCCGCCGCCCTCAGGGCGTCGGCCATGTCCGCTCTGATGGTAGGGGAGTCCGGGCGCCCCACACTGGTCGCTGAGCGCCGCCTCGTTGACCTCCGCCGGTTTCGTCTCTCCGAGGACCTCCACGACGGCGTAGCTCCCTCCTCCTCCGCCGCCGTGAGCCCCAGGACACCACAAATGTCTTGCAAGGAGCGTAGCTGGTGTAACACTCCATTCCACCGAAAAATTAGGCGGAAGGGGTGACCCCAAGAGTACGGCGTCTCATGCTCGCGCAAAAAGTCAGTGGCAATCCTGAAGGACCTGCGTTTCTCCAGAGTGATGGCGGAGAGGTCCTGGTAAAGCGCCACCGGCCGATCCCGGAAAGTCAGGGGCTGTTTCCTGCGGGCTTCAGCCATGATGCGTTCCTTTAGTGGAAAGTCGGGCAGGAAGGCCAGAATGTCCGGTGGAGGTGCCGATGACTGGCGCTGCCGGCCAACCCTATGCGCCCTGTCAATGCTGATGGGAAAGTCCGCAGCTTCCCCCAGGATCTCTCGGAACAGGGCCCGCAGGTAGCTCCCCAGATCGGACCCCTCGTCCGCAGTCGGCACGCCACGCACTCGGATGTTGTTCCTCCGAGATCTGTTCTCAAGGTCCTCAGAGTGGGCCTGAAGCTCCACACACTGTTCCCGGAGGCGAAGAACGTCCTGCTGGAGGTGGACTATCTCCTCCGCTCGCTGTTGGCCCTCCGTCTCCACCGCTTCCACACGCTCGCCAAGGCCCTCCACCTCCCTGCGCACTTCTCGGACCTCGCTGGCCACCTCCCGCTTCAGTGTCTGGAAGTCCTCCCTGAGGGAGCTAAACAGTTCCTCCATAAAGGCCCTCGTGACGGGTGGCTCCCCTCCAGTCACATCCGCCGGAGCCCGGGAGGGCCCCGGTGAGGGCTGCGTCCTGTCCCGCAAGTGCTGGGCCCTGCCAAGCATGTCCGGCAGGGTACGGTCCCCTTTCTTCGGGCCTCCTCTTCCAGACATCGCTAGCTCCGCAGTCGGGCACCGATCCAGGCGCTCCAGGGATGCTCAGCCGCCGGCTAGCACTCAACCTGGGTATCCCCCACGAGTGAAGTCGCTGCGTCACAGGTGACAAAATGGCGGCCCAGTCCGGTCACCGTCAGCTGCAAGAGCTTGTGTGAGACAACCAAGGGGGCCGCAGCGGAGGGGTCTCATCAGCACATCCCTTCGGTAGTCAGCCCAGCAGCAGCGGGGGTCGCTTGCATCCAGCAGCCAGGACTCCGGCGAAGGCTGCCACCACTGCTCCTTCGGGGACAAAATGGCGGCCGGGCGGAGCAGGCCAAAGCGACCAGGCCCGACGACACCACCGGGGCCCCCGAGGCACCCCACAGTAAAATAAGTTCCACCACCGGCCCCCGTCTGTCACGCACAGGGGCCCAGATGGTCCAACCCCATCAGGGAGTCCGCTGTACCTCGGCTAGGGGTTAGGGCCTCCGCAGTGCGAGGTGTCGCCGTCACCAGTCTGAGTGCCGGGGCACCCGTCCCAAGCCTTCCACACCGTCGGGTCCCTTCCCGCAAGGCTCCTTCAGTCACCGTCGAGCGGCGGGCCAGATCCCCTCCAGAGCGCAACTTTCAGCACCAGGCCCAGCCGAGGCGCCCGGACAGCTCTCCAATGCGCTCCGCCCCTCGGGCTCGCCGTCGTCGTTCCTTGATCTCAATCGAACTTTTGGGGGGGTTCCCCCGAGGCGATCCGAACCAAAACAGCACCAATGTGCACCCCTGATGCTCCGCCACGCTCCGCTCCCGCGCTGAGCCTCAGCGGGGGGAGAAGAGCATAAGAAAAGGGCTCTAGCTTGGCCGGGCCGGAGGAGCTACGGGAGGAAGCGTCCGCTCACCCCGCCATCTTGGCCACGCCCCAAGTAGTGTAGTTTAGATGTGTTTTTTGCTTATGCTTGTGTTCAGCAAATTCCCCACCTCTTGGGGACTGATTGTTCAGCATATTGTGATTATGGCGCTTTGAATGGCATAGAGCATTGTCACACTTTGAACATACACAATGTTAAAGATAGTCTGGCTACGTTTCAGATTAGCGCTGGAACCAATATTTAGTGACGCTTATGCCCCATCTCTTACGTTAAATGAATATACGTTCCCTGGTGCAATATTTAGAGGTCTTGAAATGTTCCCAATGAAAAACAAATAACTATAAATCCAAAAATAAAAATAAATTCGATGCGAAGGTCATGTGAGATGTAACGCCATCATTAACTATAGTCTTGTTTAGATGACCCCGAGGAAAGGCAGAAAAAAGATTTGCGCAATGCCAAACTTCTTTGTTAGGAGCAGGTTTGATAAAGAAGAAAAGAAGGCACAGAAAGTGGTATAGTAGCCTTTCTGATCATATGTAAACAGAAACAGTTCTTAATATTCTATAACTTAACCATGGGAATCCAGTTTGTGAATTCTGAATTCTGTCTTTTAGACTCTCACTATGAAGGATGGTGCGTCTTGAAGATACGGGGGGAATGACATTTTGAAGAGAAGCCTCAAGGAAATCTGGTGCAGTGTGGAGAGCCGCATTTAACTTGCCAACCATGCTGTTAGAATCATGAGTGTGGTTGCCCTTGGTCTTTCTGATTACTCTAGAGATTAAAATAACAAGAGAATGGTATAGAAAAGACAGGATAGGTGATTAGGAGTACAGCCCGCAGTCTGTGCAAGCCACTCAGGTGGTGGTGCTCCTTCCTCCACCTCCCCAGCAGCAGACTGGCCACCATATCTGGCCCACCTTTACTCCAAAGGTGCTACTGGCACATTGGCATGTCTTTTCTATTTAAGAAACAATTACCCAAAAGAGGAGGGCGTTATTTCTGAAATTGACAAACACAAATGTCCCTAATGCGCCAAAGTTTTCTTTCTTACATGCCATGTTTCGTTCCTGCGTGCTACCAGCATGCCTTGTTTTCTTGCTGTCACTCTTCTGAGTCAACACAACATTTCCTGAATGGCAAGTCTCCCAGATGGGCCTCGCCTGTGGCCTCAGTGTCCCTATCATGGATGTTGCAATGATCAACAAGACTACCTCATATTCCCTGAGTACTAGTTTTAAGCTTCTTGAAAGTCACACTGGCTTGGTCCCAGCCCCAAGGGAAGTCACAGCCTCCTGTAGAATTCCTTCCTAAGTCCAGAGTGTACAAAGGGACTGGTTCCTGATAGCTTATAATTACTTGTGCTCACATTTATGGGTAGGAGCAGGATGGAAATTATCACATTGGAAGGAATGCGTATCGGACATCCTGGGGCAGACATCTTGAAAACAAGAAAAGCAATGCCAGTGGCTGCTCCTTGAACAGTGCCACTCATGTATGGACTGAGTCACATGTCGGTACCTGCTTTTACAAAACATTTTAGCAGAGTGAGTTCATGTTCATGTTTGCGCCATATTTAGACATGTTATTGTTTTGGCTTGACTAGGAGGGTACGCATACAATTTAGCTTGCATACATTATGCAAGAGATAGCATGAATTGCTTTTTAAAATAATATGCGCGTGAGCTACATTTCACGCTGTTTGCTTAAGTATCACACTTTGTGAAGATGTAAAAATAAAATTGATACAGAACTAGCCACAGTTGTAATTCATAGTAGGTGAGAAAAAAGTGGTGTCTGCAGGGTCACACAGTAGCACCTCTCCCTGAATGAACAAGAGGTGTGGACCATGTGCCACTGGTTTCACAGTGAGTGTGGAAATTGGGTTTTAAAAATGCTCAAAGAGCCTCACAGTTTCTAGGGGACTAATAGAAGAGGTTTCTCAAACTACAAAAAGATCAGGTGTACAAAAACAGTTTGAAGAGAAGCAACTCCCATTCACAAACCTGCAGATTTCTATGCTTAGGCTCTGGTATAGTGCACTTTACAAAAAGTAATTATCAACATTGTACAATAACTTAGATTTTGTGTGTTGTGGAGGGCTGTGGAATGCTATAGTGCGACGAGAATCAGGGAAGAACAGGCAAGTCAAACTGCACAACAAAAGACTGACCTGTGGTAGGTCTTGGGTGTCGCTCTGTCGCTTGGTACACAAAGTCAGCTCACAGTGCAGGAAGAGCAGTGACGTGTTGAACATGGGTTTGAAAATAAAGCTGAACCTCTTTGTGTCCATCTGTACTGGAAACACAGGGCTGACCTTCTGTACGTTGTAGAATTTAACAGACTCGTCTTTCGGACAAATGTTTTCGATAATCGTATAATCTGACATCACATTGGCGTTCGAAGAAGGAGAGATGAAGCACGTTTGAATGGCGAATCCCAGTTCTTTGTCAGCCCGTGTTAGCGAAACCTGTAGAAAGAAAACATTTCGGGGTGCCTTTTTAGCAAAACTGAGATCCTTTATACAATGTTCTTAAGCATAAAAAGAAAAAAAGTTATCAAGTGATTTAAGGTCCCCTGCTGACATCTGCCTTGATTTATGGGTCACAAGTTTAAATTTTGGCATAGCCATCTCAGCATACGAACCTTCTGGGCTTAACGAATTGGGTACTGTTGATCCTTGTTTGGTCTTTTTAGCACATCATTACAGATGTGCGGATTCAGATGTATGCCAGATTACATCACTAGACGCTACCATGATAGCCATCTGGTTGTTCAGCTTAAAAAAGTGAAGTCCCACAGAGAGCTTGCGATAAGTGTCTGCACCATTCGAATTTTAGAACACACCAAAAGATACTGGATGTAGGAAAAGTATCCTTACGTTTAACAAATTTAATTATACATAATAATAATAATAATACAGACAGCCTCCAGGAAGCCCCTGCCTGTGCACAGTCGCCAAACCGAGGATCGCTCAGTGGCAGCCTCAGCCGAAATCTGTGGGCCTAGACCCAAACCACGCCTAGTGGTTGACAAGCTTCCAATTCTCTGATACCTTTTATTTCCCTTTCAGCACAGTGGGGAAGCTGAGAGTGTCATTAAAAACAGACAATTTATTGATAAAGTTGACATAAAAAGTGCACCAAGGACACAGGAAAACAATCAAAAAGTATATCCGACGTGAATTAAATGGGTGACCTGGCTTCACAGCGCACTTGGGATTATCCATGATCCCAGGAAGTAATGTGTGCTTCTGAGGACCCAAATATTATTTAAATAGATTGGGAAATATACACAGTCAACACGCTGAAACCTCCTCGGAAGTTCAACACAACTCAGGCAATTGAGTGGAGTCCCTGATTCGCCCTATGGAGCCTGGCACTCAGGGCGAAGCCATGAATACCTGTCCATCGGCCTTGATTCAAAGACAATGGGTGGAGTCTTGGCCAGTTCTGGAGTACAGGAAGGCGCCAGTTATACTATGAACATCTCACTTCAGC
This sequence comes from Triturus cristatus, assembly GCF_964204655.1. Taxonomy (NCBI): domain Eukaryota; kingdom Metazoa; phylum Chordata; class Amphibia; order Caudata; family Salamandridae; genus Triturus; species Triturus cristatus. The sequence goes on from NC_140586.1 coordinate 551,923,793, forward strand.
TCCTGGAGCATACGTCAAAGAGCTGCCAAGGAGCGTCAAGGCCTGGACTACCCCTCACTGTGATTGAGTGGAAGATCTGATGCCTACCAAGAGAGAAGACAGGAACAGACTAAAAAAGGAGAGAGTAGTAATACTTCTTTGGTGAGTTTATTTATTGAACAAGTCTGTTGCGACTGCACTAGAGTGCAGTACAATGATGCTGAAAGCATATGTGAGCTAGATGGCTATGAAATGGTCCACAGGGTGAATCATGCCAATAACTTGATTGATATTGCAAACAGATGTCCTATTGAGCCCCGAAGCTCAACGCATCATTATCTCTGCTGGATATGATGTCTGAGTAGGAGCTGTGCATGTGTTGACTGATTTTCGGCCAATTAGACTTATGTATGACAGGATCAGCCTTTTGTGACATGACCGGGTTCAAGCCATAGAGCGTAGCATGAACATAAATGAGGTTACCTGGTGTAGGTACTCAAAATAGCAACGCATGGACTGTTTCTTCGTCAACTAGGATGTAAGTGGATTTAAGCTCATGTACTAGTCTGTCAACTTAGGTTAGTAAACCTATCAAGTGGTTTACATGGGTCTTCTGCAAACTCCCAGCTCAAGAAGGAACAGTTTTATATTTTACCTATATCCAGGAAATTTACTTTTCTGTTCCTGCCTGTATATATTATCTTACTATTAAGTTTAAACATCTAACACCGGCTTACAATAGTATCCACAGGGCCTTACAGTCTCTTTCTAAAACAATCAAACACACGTTTGTATGAGGCAATTGATCAATGCTTAAAAATCAGCAACAGGACAAAATGCTGGTAGCGAAAGTGCTAATGGTGTACATTACCTCCACGTAAACCTGTCCATTTTCAGCAACTGCAAAGACACCTTGCGAAGGAGTGAGAAAGAGAACTGTTTTATACAGCTCCATGTTGAAGGTAACTGCTGAGAGGTGTGTGTCAGGAAACACAAACAAGAAGGGATCGAAGTCTGTTTTCTTCTCTTGAGGCAGCGTGCAGTTGAACTAAAATGAGAAGTAACAGACACGATCACCACACATACATACACTCATTCAGTAAAAGCAGCAAGCCAACACGATTGATGCACCAGTCACAAACACCTACCACCACAATTTCAGGTCTGAAAGGCAACCCTGGTTCTGTTTCATCGGTATCTCCTGGAAATCCATTGTCTCCGGACTCGGTGTCTTCGTATTCACCAGGCCAGCCGCTTCCCTCGCCATGGGGATATGGTATAGTGATCTGCTCGTAAACAGGATACCAAAAAGAAGAGTCAATATCAATCTCTATGTCCACACCACATTTATTGATCAATGCTTTATGCCTTTTATAAATAAGTGTAGGCAGAATAAATAAATTATTTTATAGATCCAGTAAGAAGCATGCTGCACTTAGAGCCCTATTTAGAGCGAGTCTGGCTTCAGTGGTAAAGCCTCCCTTCCAGTAATTGCATTAACGCACCCGTTAATCAGGGTTTGACAGCAAAGTTATAATTAGATGGGGAATAACATAAAAAACAGCGTTTCAGCATGCTTTTCCACATGGAAATGTGAAACTTTAGTATCAACAAAACTCTGTTGCCAATAGGCAAGGATTTCCAGTACAGAGAAGTAACATTACTCTTTTTTTGATGCAGCAATACTACTTTTTTCAAAGGGCAAAAATCGTGTTACGTGCACGGAAAACCACCTTCTGCACACTTAAGCACAATATGTCACCTCCCAGAAAACTCTAATCGGTGACTAATGATCACAGAAGAAAAGTTTGAAATTCGTCTTCACAAACAACCGTTTAAAACAGTGACATCGAACGGGGCAAAACTCTAAAATGCCTCCTTGAATTCAAAGTCCATTCTTTCAGGGAATGTCAGAGCAGAAATAGGCCTGTAATTGTCGACTTTCTTCCACTTCCCAACATTAAACACGGCATGAAGGAGATCTTTGTCTCTTCCACAGAAGAGAAGGGTGAAGTGAGGTCACGCGTTTGGCTGCAGGGGCCGGAATGGAGCGCGCACACCACTGATGCAACCATTTCACGCGCGGGGGCATCTTCTCGGTTTGGAATTCTCGGCTAAACTAGAGATGTTAATATTACTATTTACACCTACCTTTATGACCTATGACATGTTTCTAGCACCCCCAGCTATACTGGGACTTCTCTTCATATAATTACAAATGAAGTTTCAGGGTCTAGGGCCCCATTGTGAGTCAGCTGGTAAGTGAATGTGAGGATACCAGGGTCAGAGATTGCTGTTCTGGGCCTGTATCTCCACTCCAATTCCCAGTTATAATGAGTAACCGGGTCAGAATGTGGAATAACATTGGGCCCCGGGATAACAAGCTCCAATCTTACAAGTGGTTTCCTATTCTGTCCTGTTCCCATGTACAAATGTGTCTCTGGGTGCACTCCAGCAGGCAGTAGGACTTGGAAATGGGCCGGGCTGAATCTTCACCCGACTCAAGATGAGGCCCTAGGTTGTTCCCGACCAAATATAAAAAAATCCTGAGTTAAACACAAGCCCTTTAGATTTAATAAACATGGGATAGCACCTCCACCCTCAAAGGTAGGTAGACCTGAGTCATCCAACAGGCACCAAACAGGTACCTTTAATGACTTTTCAAGCTTTTTAAACCAACCTGTTAAAGATTTTGTTTTTATTGAACTTGCTGATTTCAGAGTAAAAGCCTTCACTGAGCTGTGTCACATGTTGGCTGTGGTAGGATCAGGAAGGCGAGGTGGAGCAGACCACCGTGGACCTTTGTAGGGAATTGTATGGTGGCAGAGTGGACCCCCGTTTGAAATTACAAGGACAACATTCGACGGAAATCTGTAGCGCAAATGTGCATTCAGTGTACAAGTTGCCTACTTGAGCTAATGTAAGCAATCTTATGTGAGAATATGACAGCTGTAGGTACTTAATGCATGCAAGGCAAGCTTTTTGTAAAGCGAGTAAAAGCTGTGCAATGAAGTAAAAGCCATTTTTGCCAATGTCCGAACCAGATTTTTCAGTAGGCATTGAGGCTTGTAATGTTTTCTGCAAACTGTTGAAAGCGACTTACGCTGTTAAAGTAAGCGACACTATCTGCTGAATCCAGGTGTTGCACCGTCTCACAGCTGTTCAATGGAAACTCCAGGATGAAATGCGTCTCGTTCATCTTCGCTTTGCAGGAAGGATCGCGGAGAGAAAGATCGGTCCCCATGTATCCACAAGCCTGAACAGGAAGAAATCACAAGAATTGACGACAAGTCTGTGTACCCTAAAATGACTGCATAAAAACATTTTGCATAACTATGATGAAGAAGCTAAAATATCCTAAGGGATACATGTTGTTTCAAAGAATACAATTTTTTTAAGTATCTAATAATACAATTTATTTCTATATAGTTTTCTTTGCTGATATTGCTTCATTGTGTGCTTAATGGCCAATTGCGCAGGATCTTGATTCAGTGTGTTTGTTGTTGATTAGTTTATATTAGTGTTACACAACGCTTAATTTGTAAAACATTAAGTGCCAGGGCTCTCGTTCAGAGGCCACTGCAGGTTTTTTCTCCTAACAGGAGATGTCCCGGTATAGTAATGACACGCAATGGAGAACACCTAAAAAACTTGGTTTAAAGAAGAGTGCAGAGCAGCTGCATGATTACCTTGCTTCCCCCTCTGATGCTTTGAAAAACATACAGATACTGCTAAAAACTCAACACAAACCAATGTACACTATTTCCATGGACTTCGTTTGCGCGGATTTCGTCACTGCCTAGATTTATTCACGGTGGGAATAGAGCCTCCTGTGCAAACACATTTTTTTCTCTGTAGAGGAAATATGTTTCCTCCTAGAAAAATCTCTTCCATAACACCCCCAGCAAACGTGGCGATGTTCTGTTCCCTTTTTCATTCTGGTCAATTTATGAGCATTTGGAGAGTGGGAAGATGTTGCATCAAGGTTTGGGAATGTCTAGAAACATACATGTTTCGGAGCGTTTCCAAACTTCCAAGGCAAACCACACCTTGGAACTTCCACTACTCATCCTTTGAGTGGCATTCACCACCAGGGTGAGTTTTAGCAATCTTTGTTGGCGTCCCCCAAAGACCTCTTTCTCCACGGATTCCTCACTATCACCCTCCAACTGTGCCCCTCATGTCTCCATAGCCCCTCTCTCATTTGTTTAACAGTGCTACACATACCAGTGTAGAATGTCAGAGCACTTTATATCACACACACATTATACCGAGACAGTAAATCATAGGTGTTTAAATCAGTCTATGAGAAATGTTACACAACACAATGAGTATTACAAGGTGTAGGAATCCCTTCATTCATAGCAGTAGGCAGTATAGCTTAATAGTGTTTGTTCTGGAAAAGCACAAACTCTGTATTTAAAATATACCACAGTGGTTGGGGATGGCTTGACTGATAGGAATGTATTTATATTCAAACTAACCCTTTTAATCAACATTAGGATAATGAAAGACTGGGGGAAAACATAGGGTTTTGTCTCTATTCCTTGCACTTTGCATGCAGCCCTTCGATGACAGTTCATAGGTCGCAGTGGGATTGTAATTTATGAACTACAAGTAACAAAAGCATCTCTGTGACAAAAGCAGTAGCCCACCGAGCCATCCATATTAAATACAGTTTTGTGATCTGCATGGTACACTTCTTTGCAGCAGGCATCTTAACCCTCTGTGCTACTTTATGACGAGTCAACCTTCCACTAGACAAAACTCGATCTGTCTTCAACAGAAACATTAATACCCAGAGTTATATCGAAATTTTTTTGTTGCCTTAAAACTGCGTTTTAAAAATTATAAGTTATTACTAAACATAGCGCCGCCCCCAGGTCGGCACAAGGTTCGGCTGTAACGGTCACACCGCCCTAGAGCCGGTCCTATTTACCTCTGCAGGTTTCTCTGCCACGATTCGCAATAGCAAATGCATTTACCCCAGCAGAAAACCCATTTATGAATTTCTGGCAGCCAAAAATGCATATATTTTCAGCTGTAAATGTATGTTTACAACAGAAGATAACTTTGTGACTAGGCCCCAGTGGTGTTACTGTAGTCAAGCCTCAGGAACAACGCAGAAAGCTTACATTATTAACCTGTGTAATATTCGGATTTTATCACAGCTTATTAGCCGTCCAGTTCAGAAGCTGATAGGACTCAAAATTCTAAATGTATGGCGAGAGTCTACAATGGTCTTTAAACTACTGTATTAAACCACTTAGAATCGTCCCAAGACTGCATCTTAAGTACTCATTCTATAATGGTAATGTCGGTAAGACCGAGACCTAGACAACTGGCACCCGCCAGCTTAATCCAGGTTACAGCATTATTGGGCTAATATATAGCTTACCTATTCCTGCATTTGAGGCTTTTCAAAATAAGTATAACATTCCTACCATATATACTGTATTAAATTGGTAAATAATGCATAGAAACAACGTATAGGACAACATTGTCAATGTGTTTCTTTAAACAACCTTGAAAAGACAGCTGTAGAAAACCAAGGTCATATGTGTTGTCTCTGAAAAAACTGTTGGGTATGGGAGGATGGCTCAGTGTGCTGATCCTTTGCCACTGACACATGCAGTGTTCTGGAGATCTGAGTTTGAATTTCAGCCTTCCATCCTTATGAGATAAGTAAATTGTTTAACAACCAATGTACTGTTTACAACACTTAGGCCTCGTTACAATGGCCTGAGATTTCCCAACCCATCCATTGTTACTGATACCCAGGATACTGGTAATTCCAAGCTGGAGAAAATTTGGCCCATTATGTTTTGGTTCCACTTGGAAATGAGGAATTACCAGTAAAATTGGTCATTTTCTCCCCCTGAGTTTCACACAGCAGCAGCTCAAATCTGTGTCTGAAAGTAAAACAATCCACAATGTTCTCCCGGTTCTCATATCTTGGATGGGGCCAGTAACTGATGTTACCAGCCCTATCTGAGTTATGAGGCCACTCATAATAAGTAAGAGGTGCAGTATTTTGCGACATATAAAAGCAAGTGATTCTTTAAAATCGATCACTCAAGCCTAATCACCAGCCAGCTGGACTACGGGAACGCACTATATGTAGGGATCATCAAGCACCTCCTGAAAAGACTGCAGACCATACAGAACTCAGCGGCCAGACTCCTCCTCGACCTTCCCAGATGGATCCACATCACCCCTCCTGAAGAAGCTCCACTGGTTCCCCATTCAGAAGAAATGCCACTTCAAGATGTTGATCCACACCTGCAAAGCCCTCCACAATTAAGGCCCAGCGTACATCACCCACTGCATGAACTTCCACTGGCCTTCCAGACTCCTGCGCTCCACCTCACTCTTCCTCGCGCACCCCTCGCATCTGCCAAAGCAACAGTGGAGGACGCTCCTTCTCCCACCTCACTGTGAAGTCCTGGAACACCTCCCCCTGCACCTAAGGACCTCAAGACCTGGCTGTTCATCTAACCACTAGGAAGTATCACAGCACTCAGCGTCTGGATATCCTCACAGGTGATTAGCCGCACTTTACAAATCCTGCTTGATTGAGTGATTGATTATTATTATTCAGAACAAGGCAGCAAGACTTATCCATATACAGCCTAAATGGCTGTCTGCCAGACCTGGGCTGCTTAAACTCCACTGGCTACCGATGGCCCAACGGGTAGCCTTTAAGACAGGATGTTTAGCCTTTAAGGCCCTGCACTGTAACAGCCCCAAATTCATCAGCAGCATGATCATAAAGCACGTGCCACATCGAAGTCTACGATCGGCTCACCTTCACCTGTTAACCACCCTGACCATTAAACGCAAACGGCAAGGAGGGTGCCGTTTCTCTTACCTCGCCCCTAAATTCTAAACTCCCTACCCCTGGCACTCAGGAGCTGCGACAACCTCCTGGGTTTCAGAAAAGCTCTGAAAACCTGGTTGTTTGAGCAAGCCTATGCATAGTTCGATCTGCGGCGACACTACTCATGATTAGCGCCATGAAACCTCCGGGTGACCGTGCGCTATAGAAGTTTTTATTAACATCACATAACATAACACCTGGTAGCTATTTTCTATCATTAAGCACCACCTACCTGCAAGCTTTGCTTTTCCACTGTCACCAGCATCATTTGATTGTCACACTTGACAAAGAGGTCCACATTTACATTTCCTTGCACTTCCTCAGAATGTTTATGATTGGTTAAGAGATCCTCAATGCCGTGCCCATGGATCATCTGTCTTGATGATGGCATCCCTTCTTCTATCCTGTCATTCACTTCTCGGTTGATGTGAAATGGAACTACAAAGCCATCCCTTAAGTTAGGACTTAAACCTAGAAGTTCTGTTAGCTCGGGAGGAATAATGTGATCTTCATCATTCATCTCCACTAGAAGAAAATGTGAGACACATTAGACTGACAAGACCACAACTGAAAGAAATAAAGTTATAACATTTGATTAACAAATATCAAACACAAATAATACTTCTTTAATGTTTTAATTAGAAACAACACACAAATATAACACAACATTTATAGTTACAACTTTGGTTCAGACATTAAATTATCTTTTCTTTGATTTTGACTTAGGCGTCAGTATTGAATCTCTGAGAGATTACATTTTTGTTGTATTGTAATTGTGTTTTTTCCTGCAAAAGAAATGTAAGTATGGCACATTATTGTTCACATCATGTTCACAAGAAAAACAAAGATCTTAATAGGATAGTAAGCAGTTATCAAGGTTTATTAGCCTTTTGCATTTTAACACTAAGGACATGCCCCTTAAATGCCCTTCTTCAACAGGGATTGTGTGAATTTGAGTGACAAGAGAGACAAGAGCACAAAAGCATTATTCTTTCTTCCTCAAAATCCAATTCTAATTTTCCAAATGAGAGATGGGTTATATTTAGCAGCATTAGGCAAGTCCCTGAAATGTCCCCATTAGCAAGTCAGGTCCTAGGAACCGAGGACAGAAAACTGAATCCCTTCACTTCTAAACTGGATGAAATATCTTCCAATCAATCGTAATGCCTCCTTGAAATAAAAGTAGGTTTTCCAACTCTACGTAGCTATCCTCTGTTGCTCAGGGAGTGAAGTGTGTCACCATATAGCCAACTAATCCAGTCTGGATCCAAATCAACAGATTGAATTGTCTTTCCACAGACACTGGTGACGTGAGAAGAAAGCTCTGGCATGGCCAGCAGTAAAGTGTATGCTTGGTAGATCTTCAATTTGTTTTTCTTTGTTTACTAAGACATTAGAACAATGCAATGTCAGTTGGTACTTTTAGCTTCTTTCTAAGCCTTTGTATGCTTTGAGAACTGTAAGCACTGACGTCTGTACAACTTTTACAGCATGCCCTCCCTACTTGTCACCAATGTGCAACGTACTCGCTGTTCATTTTCAATTTGTTTGTGGGTATTGGGTAAAGTTTTCAATTAGTAATTATTGCACCTCGGTTGTACATCACTGGCAATGATACTTCCACTATGCAAAGCTTGCTCTCCATACTCAGATCATGACATTCACTAAAAGAGAGTTGAGGCCAACATAAGAAGGTGCTCAATATCATCAGCAGCATTCTTATACGGATCAATTTAAAATAAGGGGCATGCTTTTTCAAGTAAGCTAATTGATAGATTGATTTGCAAAGAAGGTAATTAATGCCTCCAAATCTTGGAATGCAAAAATGATGCTGCAATCCAGACAAGATCAAAGATATTTTGGAGAAACTCACAGAAGAGCCATACCGGAGAAGATGCATGTCAGAATGTCGAGTGTAGGACTTTTACTTGTTGCCCTCACACATCCAAAGGTATGTCATGCTTCATCATCCCTTGGGATGTGTGAGGACAATAAGTAAGAGTCTAGCTGACTCTTTCTTCTACACCGTAGACCGGCCTTTCTTCCTTTAGGAACAGTGACCCCCGGTTTGGTTTATACTTCACGTGGGGGCACGGGCTCTGGACCCCTTTTTTTCAGCTCCCCGCCCCTCTTCTTTATTTCTTGGAGTTGCAATAGTTTTATAGCCAATATTTAGGACTCAGTATTCTAGTAATATACCACTGGGGGAATCAGGCTAAAGTAACATTTGAGACAAGACAGTTGGAACTTTCCTTTCCAACTGAATAAGCTTGTCTGTCCTGAATTAGGGCAGTTTTCTTCAGAATTTGGGTAGTAAATTTACAGAGCAACAAACATGCAGATTATGGTTTATAGTTGTTCTTTCACGTACTGGAAAATAAAAATCTTCCAGTCAATCCTCGGTAAAAAATGACCAAAACCCTATCTTTTTTGAGATAGTAATATGTGATCAACATATAATTTTAATATTTGGTTAGGGGGGAGAACAATTGAAGTGCCAAGAGGAGGAAGATTTTCAGTCTTTGAATGTATGTAATTTGGGCACTGAATTTAATTATAAATTAATTAAAAACTATTGGGAGTGGAACAGAAATGCAAATTTCGCACTGTCATAGTTGGGTTGCATGGCTTTAATCAGAGGGATAGAGGCTTATTGTTATCTCTATTAATTGATTGATATAAAGTCAGTGCAGCCTTCAGTCAATGTAGAACAGGTATCGTGGTGCACTGCACTTTTTCATTCGATAGAATTAAGGGGAATATCTGAAAAAGGCTCGGAGCCTATGGCAGGATGCTCCAGTACAACTAATCATACTGGACCAAATGGATGGAGGCTACTTTTAGCAGAGGCAAAAGGTCTCCAACAATTTGGCAGAACCAAAACACTCTTTTATGTTTCACTACAAAGTTCTGTGGATGGAACATGGCTCACATGAAGTTGAAAATGAATTAGTGGGCGATTTATATTTCCTTGTTGCAGTTGAATGTGCCCTTATGATGACCTGGGATAATCACTGCAACACTGTAAACCCTGTCTGGGAAGCCACAGCCAAAAATGAACTACAGCGTTACAAGCAGGCTTCACCTCAGTGACACCTGACTGCCCAACTTGCTATAGTAGTACGGTGTATAGGAAATTTTGTTTCATCAATTTTTGGAATGTGACTGGTTACCTATTTAAAACATATATGCAGAATTTGCAGTGAAGAGGTAGATTCAACCACATATTTGTTACTTATTTCTGAGAGGTTGGAGACTGAAAAGTATTATTTCATTTTATCTTCAAAACAAACAGACTATTACATTTCTATGATAACAATTTTTTTTGGTATGAAAACTGAAAAAGTAAAGAAATTAGATGATATTTTACCATTCTTTGCAATAATATGTTCTTAAAAGTTCATGCAGTAAAACTTGTGGGATGTAGTTTATGTCACTACTAGTATACAACAATGGTAAATAATGAGTAAAGATGCAAAGAAATGTTTTAAGTGCTTATGTCATATCACGTAAATAATAACCTCACACTTACCTGGGTCCTCAAGTCTAAGATGGAACTTATTAGCAACAGGGGTTTTGGTGTATGAAGTAACTGGACTGTAGCCATTGTCAGATGCCCACTTCATCAACTTCTCCATAGTCGATGGAATGCCTGGCTCTACTGATTTGCTCATAGTCATAGACCGCTCCGTCTCTTTTCCAAAGCCGATACTGTTAGGTGCCTACATTTGAAAATAGTACATTAGACTGCTGTGCTCTGACCACAAAGGATATGAACTCTATCAGTTTTATCCTTTTACAATCTATAGTCTATTTTAGTAGACCTACTTGGCATCTGCCAATAACAGTAAACTAGACACAACATAAACCTTTCAATTTACCATTGTGTCCTCTGCAGAGAAACAGTCCGTGTTTGTCAAGAATCTGACATAAGGGACTCCATTATGCATTGTTTAATTGCACACTGTGTTTCCCTTCCAAACACTTGTGTGTATGCCAAAGCTATAATTAATTTGCTGAGATGCACAGATTAAGTCTACTAAAATAAAAAAGCAGCTTAAAAGGGGATCATTCCTGGAGACAAGCTACTGCCTGAGCTCTGGTAGTATTAATCACTTTCTTCTTGGAATTGCAATGGCACACACCTGTGGTCTGTGTAGTATTCAACAAAATTCCACCATCCACACTAAGGTGAGAAGATGGATTGTAAATAATGAAAATATCGTCCAGAGTAAAAAAATAAAAAAATAAATAAAATAAAATGCTTCCTGCATAAGACAGACAGCGCTGTGAAATATCTGATGGTAATATCTATAGCTTCCTCATAACTAATAATAACAGAGACATCGCTGTGAATGGCACAAACCAGGGCTCGGAGAGCTGGCGATAAGGCAACAACATATGTTCACACAAAGGAGAGGAGAGGAGAGGAGGAATGACTGGCTCAGCATCCCTTCAAACTCATCAGCCTTCAGACTTGAGTATTCTAAATGCTTTGATGTCATTATCCCTGCTAACTCTGGTGACGTCACCCCTCAAAGAATTTCCTGTTACCATGGAAAAGAGTAGCACAATATCAGGGAAGCACAAGAGGCCTAGCAGTGAAATGAGGGGACATGCTTGGACAGTGTAGAAAGAGTGAAGTCAGGTGGCAGGACCTCAGATCTGTCTTGTCCTACCAAGGTAAAGCTGACATGGTTGTGTTAATACTCTGGTCTGCTTATGACGAGCAGGCTCTTATTCATCTGTCATCACTAAGTGTTTCCTATATAGAAATAGTAGGCGATGCGCAACAATGAGAGATAGGGTGAAGGTCACTAGGACAGATTTATTTATTTTTATTTATTTTAAAGGTTTTATATAGCGCTGGCTAGACCCGGAGGTATCAGAGCGCTATACATGAGTATCAAACCATAGTTGCAGGTTACATCGTTATAAAGGTTACACAGTTATTAGATCATGGCAACATAGTTACATGTAAGGTCGAAACAAACAATAAGGACATATACATAAGGGAAAAAGCAGGCAAGGGGAGAGATTCAGTGGAGGGGGGGTAGGAGCAGGGTAAGTAGACAGAGAATGAATGAGGGAAAGAGGAGGGGAGGGTGAGAGACACAGTATGGAAAGAGGAGGGGGTGTGACGGGGACACAAGCCGGTAGACGAGTCAAAGCTGCGTCCAAAGTCCAATAAGATGTGATCCCAGGGGAAGTGGTATCATTTTCCCATCCCTGTTGCGAGAGGTTCCCTGTACACAGTGGACTCTCTCAGAGGGGTCTCTGAGACTCCAAGGCCTACATACTGGATCCTTCCCCAAAAAGGGGAGAGGGAGTGCTTTGGCTAGGGGTGCCATACTATACCTCAACTGTGAGTGGCTGCCTAGGCGCTGCGGACTCTCAGCGGCTTCGCTGAGACTCCAGAGTATAAATATTGAATCCTTCCCCAAGAAGGGGAGAAGGAGTGCTTAGTGAAAGGGCACAAAGGACAGGGGGCTAGGCGGTGTAGCAGGCAAGGGGAGAGATTCAGGGGAGAGGGGATAGGAGCAAAGGAAGTAGACAAAGAAAGTAAGAGTACTAAATGCGAACAAACAGCAACAGTTTGGGGAACAGACTGTTTTCTCTCTGTGGCCATGAGTTTGCCCCATCTCTAAGGTAAAAGCCTAGCACAGGCCATTCCAGAAGCTTTGCCATCCAGGACATGAAGCACACAGTTTGTAATTCAAATTATTTTTCACAAATTCACAGAAGTTTATAGTACACTGCACATCAGCAATCCAGATGTTTTCATATTAAGTTCTTGTGTGCAGAGGATGGTTTTCAGAACTAACAGTGTTTAACCCAGTCATCATCCAGGGGAGATAGTTCAGAATCATGAGGCTGAGGGAGAAGATCATGAACCTGGTGAAGGCCAACTCGTGGACCGCAGGGTTCTCTGTAGAGGACACGTATGTTAGAAGGAGCAGGCATAGATTCGCCAGGACGTTCAGGATGAAGTAAATGTGGCACAAGACGTGGTAAGTGCGGGTGGAACATGGCATGGCACGATAATGATTCCAGTAGGCCACAGCCACCAGGAAGCAGGGTGCAGAGTGGAAGCCAATGCATAAACGCCAAAACATACCTTTGTGGGCTATCCCCTCCCCAATCGAAGCGCTAATGGAGGAGAGATAATTCAGAAACCCAACCTCATCAGATACAACTGCGCTCCTCCGGTCCTGTACTTGCTGAAACTGCCGCTTCGATTTGGTGACTGCGATCGGCGTACAAGGTAGAGACATGGTAGAGCCATGATGAATCGCCCCAGGAGACAAAGAAATCTTCCTGCAAGTTGAGGTTCACTCTCATTGGCTGATATTAGTCAGAACTTCTTGGAGTAATAGTCACTCTCCATGATATAAACTCACCTGCAATGCTATGTTGAACTGATATTATAATAATCTCCATTACTGTGAAGATTGTATGTGTTAGTTGTTAGGAAAGTTAGGACTAGCATTATTATCCCCGCTCTCCCACTGTGCCCAGGCACCGACACTCAATAGCCCACACGCAGTTTGTGGTAGCCAGCAGACAAAAGAGGCGCTGGAGCAAATGATTCAAATCATCCCCCTTTTGTTTGCGCAGAGAGGGAGGCAACACATCGTCTTCGTTGCAGCCCCGGCAGGCCAGGTGCTGGCATGAGCATAGCTACCTGAGCATAGCAAAGTGGCTGTGCGTGAGCTCCTCAAATATTTAGCTCTTTTGTTTGCATCCACTACCAGGTAAGCAATCACTAAGGAACAGCAGAAAGTAGGGACGGTCACAGGAACAAGAGCCTACCAGTCAAATCACTGACTGGGCAAAAGATATGGACACATCAATGGACATTGAACCCTCCTGCTGGCCAGGCGATAGCTCTACAAATACACAGGAGTCTGCTACACAGGGAGTGGAGGTAGAAGCAAAAGCAGAATACTGGGGAGACCCCCTACATTTTAGTCAGACGCGCAGGAATAATCACACCTCTTTGCACTGGTCTGGTTGCAAGGCATCTTTTACTACTCAAGATGGGAGACCACGCTCAGTGGTGATAAGCCATGGGGCAAACTTTGTGTTGTGCAAAATTCCCCTATAAATATAGCCTACTTCCTTACCCTCACTACTGACCCTGTCTTTGGTGCATGGTGTACCTGCCTGCAAACTCTACCCAGATTTCTACTTCAAATGTACAGAGTCCAGACAATCTGTCCAATTAGAGCCATTGACATCATATGAGTGCAATAAGGTGTCACACACCTGACATATTGTGCTGCAAAACACGCTGTCTGCGGCATTTCAGCCATACTCAGAGACAGAGCAGAAGCAATGATGAAAGAACCACTGCAGCAGACTCAGTGGGAAACCATTAGGAGGGCTGATGCATGCATGCAAGTATAACTGACAGGTTCAAGAATTCTTTATTTGTTTCAGTTTTGGAAAAATGAGACCGAGATTGAAACAATAAACTAAAATTCAAGTAATGGCTACAAGTAAAGAGAAAAGAAGGGAGAACATAAGCAGCCCTAAGTATGTAGAATTGAAAACACAACCACAACGTATTTCTTGGTATAGCAATCTAAACAAATATTTCTCTAGAAAATCAAAAATAAAATCTTCGATAGAAATCATGCATGTAATCTATATATGGAGGCCACGTTGGACATGCAATCAACTATCAATGTCAACTTTTTATTTATTCATTTTTCAAGTTCTTAAAGAGAAGCTTTTTCCTGTTTAATGATCAAGACACTTTTTTAAAGGATCTCATTGGCAACCATTGAAGAGAACACAGTATACACAGCAGGATAATGAAGGATCTCTGAAAACCTTTATCTGGTGAAAGGTGTTATCCCATTCCAAGACAATCATAAAACAAATTAACTAAACCAGAGTCTTTACTGCTGCATCTCTAGCACACACTGTCTGTTTCCATCTTTTATGTGCTCATTCTCCTTGAGGTGCAGTGTAATATCATGAAGAGTTTGGGGTATATTAACCTGATCTGAAGATTATAATCACTCTTGACTAGATTTTGGGGCAGGGGTTCCCTTTGGTTCGAACAGTGGGGTAGCGCAAAATGGTGGGCTCCCTGCAGATGTGATGAGGGGCCCGGGTCTCCCTTATCTCACAGATATCAATCGGCATTGTACTGAATGGGACCCCGCTTGGAGGGTTGGGGCCCCCAAGACGGTGGGGCCTCCCAGGAACGCAGGGGCTGCAGGGGCCTGCGTTTTGCCCCGGGGTTTGAAGAGAATACTAAATGCTAGCCAGTTGGCCAGTCTGTACAATTTTCATCAAAAGGCCATATGGCAAGTGTTGGCAATTCCTTGGAAGGAGAAAGCCTTGTTTTTCCTGTTAGCTCATGTAAACAGGGTCACTAGCAATGCGCTACCATGCGGTGGGAACAACCGATCATCATTTTGATTCAGGGGTTAAACCAGGCAGTAAAACCTTTCCATACACATGTTTTTTGCCGCTTTCTGTAGTGCGAACTTGACTCTGGGGTATTAGAGCACATGACATGAGCATACGTCAGCAGACCCAATTCAGACAGAAGACTCCCGATTTTCTTGAGCCGAAAATGGCTTTCACCGTAGCTATCTCTGCTTCAATAGAAGTCAATGAGAAAAAACCATTCCCCGATTATTTTTTCAACATCTCCCACTTTTCTTGTCTGAAATGTTGGCATATAAGCATGAGAACCAGCCTGCATCACACATGGTCGGACTGTTTAGGGCACAGGAGATTAAGTGCTGTCACAGGATGTTGAGCTGACACCAAGACTCCATCAAACATGGTTCTTTAGTACCAAGGTCTTCAGCTCTGGCCAACAGCCACGTTTTCACCCACATTGTGTTTTGATTGGGGAGGTACCAGATTTATCCACCTAGTTGGCCCTTTGGGGTAAAACAGGCACAAATGGTTTGTATGCCTGTTTTCTTTGAGAACCCGGATGAGGAACAACAGGGCATCCTGTCAGGAAAAGGAAAGCAAACTTTATACTGGGATAACAAATTGTAACTGCCGGACGGCCACATTATAAATAAATAAATATTAAATTGCACTTCCTTTAGTGATCTTCATTTTCAGAAGCGTTGGCATATAGAACAACAAAGAAGCAAATGAGCGCCTTATGTGCTCAAATCGTATTAGGTACAAGGTAAACATGGCCCAAAATACTGCTGGTCCTAACTGGCGGAGGTTTGCAGCGTAGCTACTTCTAGACTGAGAGTAAGATGTTTGTCGACTTCAGATAGCTAAAGGGTAATGTAATGTTTACAGTCCTGGGAGACACCATGTCTCCTCATAATACAAGGGTGACCTGGTTGGGAACCTCAAGCGTGCTCTGTAATGGGCTGGCCCGGGGTACGCCGAGCCAGCGTGAGTTTGGAAATAAAGAGCCCAGGGCTCCGGGCGTGGTCCAGTTACAATCTGCTGCATAAGAATTGAAAAAATATATCATGTCTCTCATGTGACCTGATGAATTGAGTACAAAGGAAATTGTGGAATACAAGAAATAAAACTTTATTGAACGTGGATAACTTAGTGGAATCGTTTGTATTGACTTAACGCTGTGCGTCCGGAAGAAGGAGTGTTACTTCACCCCTAATTGCGTTGTAATTAACTACATGTGGCGATTGGGCAGACTACGACATGGGCTGCACGCAAACAAGTTTAAAATGGATAAACTTTTCAGAGAAATCTACAGAAGCAGGTGTGCACTTGGACACCTCCATTTCGTGACCAGTTACAATCTGGCCACCAAGGTT
This sequence comes from Triturus cristatus, assembly GCF_964204655.1. Lineage (NCBI taxonomy): Eukaryota > Metazoa > Chordata > Amphibia > Caudata > Salamandridae > Triturus > Triturus cristatus. Next base: position 551,940,434 of record NC_140586.1, read on the forward strand.
AACAGTGTCCCGAGTCTCTCTTTACACTGCGAGTGCAGGCCCAGTCCAGGACACTACAGGTAACATGTTCAAGTCTTTTCAAATTTCCCACACCTTTCCACGCGACCAAATCCACGTGGGTACCATTGCACATTTATTGCCAGGTTTTCGAGATTTCGCAAAGTTGTTCTGCTCTGTGCCAGATTTCTATTTTTGATTTTGTATATAAAGAATGAACATTTATAGCTACTTTGACCTTAGTTGGAGAGCACTGCTGCAATAAGAGACTGTTTTATGTGAAGTACTTCACAGAAAACTGTGAGATAGGTCCACTGATCGCTACCTATGAATCAGCCTCGGAATAATTAGACTTTTGCAATCTTTGCGATCATGTACTTTTAAATTCATACCCACCCTACATTTGCCACAATCAATAAGCTTTAAAAACTAGCAATAAAAGAGTTAAACACTTTAGAAACTGATGATGATCTTCATCTGTGGCAATATTGACTGTAAATGTTGAGATTTTCTGTGACAGCTAAACCTGACACAAACTTGTCCTATCCTCCCACTCTTACAACAAGTCGCGTTCCCACCTTCGATTCTTATAAAATGGGGGCCCAAATAAATCAGGACAATAATACCTAAAAATTCAACATAATCAGTTTGCTAAAATAAAATAATAATTAGATTCAATAAATAAATAAATAACATTTAAATTTAATAATATATGAGAGTCAAAAATGTAGTGCACAAAGATTGGATGAGACTGGTCAGATGGGAAGAGCTAATTATCATTGTTTTGCTTAACTAGGTCTGGAAAGGTATGCCACACTCACACTGTGATATTATCCAATGTTATTTTTAGTATTCGGAGGTGTTAGAATGCGTGTTTATAAGAGTGGCTGTCAAAAGACGCATGACATGCGCTTCATTAAGCTGTGTCGAGCTCTTACCCTGTTCGCAGACACCCTACTTGACAATCTCCAGTTCTGCCTCACTTGCTTATTGCTAGAACACAACAGGCCTGCTGCCATGGGAACCCAGTGGCCACTTACAGGGACACATGAACACGGTAAGTACATTCCACTTTAAAAACGTTTTTAAAGAGAGTATGAATACATTTTAAACATTATCTATCTTTTCTCTGCTCAACAACTACTAAAAATACAGAACCAAAATCCAATGGACACAATATAGAAAAAAAAAACAATGGTTGGAAACAATGCCATGTTGTTCGTGGAACGGCATCTTCACCGCAACACATGCTTCTGATGTAAATGAAGTCAGTCTTTTTAGGGGATTTGTCTCTTGGCTACTTTTTTTAAAGAGGCTTTTTTCTTGGTGGCAGTCGTGGTAGCACTATCCCATTCACTGAGCACATAAATACAAGTCGTTGAACCACGCTTGGCAGTGGTCCATCTTCCCAAGTTCCTTGAGTTGTCCCAGTTGACATGTTACACCATAAAGGTTGATGCTTAAATTGTGCTGTCAATGCGGTCTTCGGAGGGTTGCATATGCTCAGATTGTATTGCATCATTTTGGTATTTATATAGCGTTTTCCATATCCCTTCAGAGGCCTAAAGCAGTTTCTAGATTGTTGGGTAAGTAGCTACTCCATATGTATCATTATATAGCACTTCCTAGCCCTGATAGCTAGAATTGCGTAAAGAATAGTTTATTGGCCACAGAATGATTCCTTTGGCAATATCAGGAGATATCTTCATGTCACGTAAAAAAAACTTTAGGGTATTAGATGACTGCAATTGATGATTCGCATTGAAAAATGTCCATCATCGGCCCTAAATGTCACATTTAAATATAAACAGCTCCCACGTCAGGGAAGTTTTCTTAGCTTTTCCTTGGAATATCTAAAAATCGTTTTTTCTTTTAAGAACATGCATACTCAATGAGTATGGATGTGCCAAGAATCGAGAGTACCAGGAGTCGGTGCATCCTTAGATGCCAACAGCTTACATAATTCTCACCAAAATCAGACACAAATAGACCTATATTCTGTTTATGTAGATTGATTGATATAGTGCGCTTGGCATAACTTTACGGCTTCTTGTTTCTTTATATGGAGTGCTTCATACTGCACTCCTGCCATTTCTGAGTGCTGGAAATAACTGGTGCTACTATACACAATGTAATGGTACTTTATTTACCGTACTATGAAGAACAGCCGGCTGAGCTGGCCTTGCAGGTAGTATCACTCATGATTGCATATCAGATCAGATGTCAGTGGGGACTGTTTGACTCACTGAGCCATCTTGCCATTTGCGTGGTTACAGCGCCTCAAGATGGCTTTGCACGGTTACATGGCTCCTTGTAGTAGACAGCATTTACTACATTGGTAGGTTTGTTGCATGAATCCATTCCATCAGTCGGTCATCCAGAGTACATTTGCGTGACAGCCTGATGAAATGGGTGCCAAAGGGATTGTAGCTACACTGATCCCACCTGTAGTAGATGAACCGAGAGGTTTGATGCGACCTGGTGGGGATGAATTGCATGCACACGTCAGGCAGGGATAGCTGAATGAGCAGGTATTGAGTAGCATCCCTCAGAATTAATAGGGCCTTTTTTATTTCTTTCATGCAATAGTGTGTTTCCATAGCAACTATGGCAGTGCTTAAGAAATTTATGGTGGTTGACAGTTTACCAAAATATTATTTTTTGGCTTGGTTTAATTGTGCCACTGTGTTAATATCTTAGGTGGAGACAAACTCATTTGTATAGGAAAGCCTATTTCTAGCTAAAGGACATACAGCTGTAATGTTCAAATTCAGATCGGAGTAGGTTATTTATCATTATGCATTTTGAGTTTAAGCAGATGTTTATGAAATGCAATTTCAAACTATGAGAGAGAAATCCAGTGTAGGGGGCGTAGGAGGTAGAAAGCGCAGAACTTACAGGTGGCAAATGTGGTTTCTGCTGGCATAAGTTTGAGGTTTGTGGGCCTTAATTTCTGAGTTGGAGTTTGACTTGATAGGTTGTTAGAGAGATAGTTAGGGGCTAGATCAGTTACGGATTTGAATACAAGTTTAAGTGGTTTGTGTATGCGCAAATGTGGGGGTGGGAAAGTTGGATTTTTGAAGGTAAGCGGGGGCAGCAATATGCCTTCGTAAGTTGTAAAACGTGGTAGTAAAGTTTCGAACATTGTCTAGTGTCACTCAGAAAAATTGGGGAGGCCTCCCAGACGACTAGTCCACTAGTCCAAACTACCGAATACCGGAGAGTTGTCTAGTTTTTTTTAATTTTTTTTATTTCTTTATTAGGTGTTCCTCCAGCACAGCAAACAGTGTACATCAATCAGCAGCAATCGTTTCTGCCTCTGCCGTTTTTGTGATTATACAAATCAGGAATTAGACCACCAGTCTTATCAGTGGAGGAGTCCTCCCGGTCACTTTTCGTCATTGTTTGTCTAGTTATATTTCATAGTATAAGAAAGTGTGCCTTGATTGGCAAGAGTAGTTTAAAATTCTACGTAAAGTGAGCAATAACTCTAACCTTCATTGGGAAAACCTGTTTGTAAGGCATTCAGTTGAGGGTAACGCATCCCTACTATGCTAAGGACAGAATTATTAATGTGCTGGCCACCACGGAGTTTTTCAGACAGGTACAGAAAGCTGAGTTTTGTTCCAACTTTAAGTTGGTAGAAGCTGCCCTTAACTATAGATCTTATCAGGCACTTAAGAGGTCTGTGTCCAGCACTGTCTCATGACAGACTCTTCACAAATATATCTATGCTCATGCTGAAGATTACTACATAGAACATGTATTTAGACTCGGATCTTCCAATTCAGCAGGTAGCTAGAGATATCTCCTTTAAAAGAGCTGCACTACACACTAAAATGAGCTTTACGCAGGGAGCATTTAGACAAGCATTAGCAGTGATCACAAAACATGGCTGCATAATCCAAGCATTACCTTAAGCACAAGGCAGATCTTTATTTGAAGAAGCATTAACTGTAAGCGCAAGACATGGCTGCATTTGTAGGCAGGTTAGCTGTAATCACAAGACAAGGATGCATTTATTCAAAACATTAGTAGAAAGCACAAGACACAGGTGCATTCATCTAAGCATCAGCAGAAAGCACAAGACACAGGTGCATTTATCTAAGCATCAGCAATAAGCACACGACAAGGATGCATTTTTCTTAACATCAGCAGTAAGCACAAGACACGGATGAATTTATCTTAGCATCAGCAGTAAGCACATGACACTGATGCATTCATCTAAGCATCAGCAGTAAGCACAAGACACGGATGCAGTTATCTAAGCATCAGCAGTAAGCACAAGACATGGATGCATTCATCTAAGCATCAGCAGTAAGCACAAAACATGCATGCATGTATCTAAGCATCAGCAGTAAGCACAAAGCAGGAATGCATTTTTCTAATCACAAGGCTGATCTTTATTTGAAAACGCATTAACTGTAAGTCTGGGCAGTGAACTCCACTCTGCTCATGGAGTTTGCAGAGTTTTCCGCACTCCGCGTTACGTGGAACTTGCGGAGTTCCGAAAGACTCTGCTTCATGCAGCGGAGCGGAGTGTTTTTCCTCGCTTGCGTTCGTCAACGTCAAGTTGGCGAGCGAGGGAAAAACCACCTCCCGGTGAAATTTTTCCTCGTTCATGATCGCCAACATCAAGTTGGCGATCGAGAGCGAGGAAAATCAACCTCCCAGCGAGATTTGTCAACGCGGGCGGTCATATTTCCCATTGCGAGTGGTCGCGTATGCTTGCGACCGCTCGCGTTGAGAAACTGTCCGTACGCGTTGAGAAAGCTGCCACTAGAGTAAAAATCTACTCGAGCGGCAGAAAAGGAAGCAGCGTCCGCTTGCGTTGTGCATGAGGCTGGTCGCGATGATTGGACAGTACGGACAAGCATCCGGAACTGAAAATCACTGCGAACAGCATTTATCTAACACACTCCGCTACTTGCAAAGCTTTGCACAGCGCGGCACAGTTTTGTTTGCACTTCATGGAGTTCCGCGTATTGGAACTCCACCCAGGAATTAACTGTAAGCAGAAGCATTAATTGTAATCACAAGACAGGAATGTATTTGTAGGCACCTAAGCTGCAATCACAAGACACGGATGCATTTATCTAAGCATTCGATGTAAGCACAAGACACAGAAGCATTTATCTAAGCATTCGATGTAATCACAAGACACGGATGCATTTATCTAAGCATTAGAAGTAAGCACAAGACACAGATGCATTTATCTAAGTATTCGATGCAAGCACAAGACACAGATACATTTATTGAAGCATTCAGTGTAAGCACAAGACACGGATGCATTTATCTAAGCATTAGATGTAAGCACAAGACACGGATGCCTTTATCTTAGAATCAATAGTATGCACAAGACACAGATGCATTTATCTAAGCATTAGATGTAAGCACAAGACACAGGTGCATTTATCTGAGCATTCGATGTAAGCACAAGCCGTGGATGCATTTATCTAACTAATAGATGTAAGCACAAGCCGGGGATGCAGTTATCTAAGCCAAGGCTAATCTTTTTTGCAGCAGCATTAACTGTAGGTACAAGAGAGGGATGCATATAAGGCATTAGCTGCAATGACAAGATAAGGCTGCATTTGGAGAAGCACTGATGTAAGTCCAAGGGCAGAGTTACATTTCTAGAATCATTAGCTATAAGAACAAGACAGGACTGTATTTGTAGGAGAAGTACAGGGCTACATTAATAGAAACATTAGCTGTCATCCCAAGGTAAAATTACATTTATTAGAGCAGTGCCTGTAACAACAAGGCAGGTCAATAGATATGACCACATGACAGGGCTGCATTTGTAAAAACAGTGGTTGCGCGCATAGACAATGACTGCATTTATATAAACATAGATGTGACTGCCTACCTGCCTGGGTGGATTAAACCATTTATTACACCCAAGCTTTTCGGTCAGGGTCGTAGCACCAGAAAATCTTTATTTCTATCTGCTCTCGTCTTAGCTAGGTAGATTGAGATTTTCCACCTGTGATCTGATGCAGAGGTTTTATTTGCTGTCATGGTCTGAGTATAAAAATAAAAAATAAAAGATTACGAGTCCTTTTGGTTCCGGTTCAAGTGTGGCTGTTGTATTTTATGAGCCTAGTACCATAATGCATGTCAAATGCCCTGCAAAACTAAAGAGTGCTTCATTTTAATATGGCTACATCCTCTTAATTTGGTTTAAATAGATAACCTGTCTAACAAGGCAGTTTAAAGAGAATTAAGCAAATATCTTAGTCTGATTTTTCCATCTTTGCTGGTATGGTAACTCTGAGTTAGATAGATGTGGCGGCTGCAGGAATCTGTAAATCCTGATTTTGTCTCTCATCCTCTTTTGGAGTGATTACAGTTGCTAATCCAGGCCTCCTTTGTGCACCAAAAATAATTCAGCTTCTGGTGTAAACAGCACAAATGCTGAATCTTGCTTATTAACGTTTTTACATTTGCATTAAGAGCTACGTTCATGTCCAGACAAGGAACTGGCAGCGCGAGCCCAGGACTTGGCCCGGGGCAACTTTTCATGACATATGTTTATAACATTCAACTCAAGTCATACCTTTAGTTTATGTGTCTGGTAAAAGAACGAGTTGGGAACACCGTGTGTTACATAAAAGCAGTCTGAACAATTCACTGTTTATTGTATATGGACTTTGCTTCACCAAAGAGACCAACAGTCAAAAGCGTAGCATAAAAATCGAATATACACGTTTACCCAACCCTAAAAATACTTTCATGTGGTACTAGCATGTGGCAGGCAACAGATCCTTAAGTATGGCCAGTTGCACACCTGAAGTGCACAAAATACTGATGCAGTCTCAATAAGGGAAGATATCACCTTAAACAACAGGTGAGAGACTGCATTCAGAAATGAGATCATCAATCTTACCCTGCTTAAGCCCCAATAAAAAGAAGGAGGAAGAAAAAGACAAAAAAGGTTCAGCAAGACAAATATTAACCTGCACAGGGCCGCCTTAGAGCAAAGTCGAAAAGAAGGGTGCCGTACTGAAGTGGTTTAAAGCACACTCGGCTGACAGACCCCCCCCCACACACACACACACACATAAAACTGGTAGCTCTCTTTCAGTTTTCACACCTGTCCCTTCAGGAGTACCACATGGAACCTGTGATGGCGTGGGGTGAGGGTGGGGGGACCGACAGACAGGCGTTGAGGTAAAATAGAATTTAAAAAAAGAAAACCACTTAACTTGAACTCGCCACATCGCTGACTCGGCAATGCGGCGAGGGCAAGGTAAGTGTTTTTCTTTTTTAATCTTTTTTTCCCTCTGCGTCGTCTGTCGACTCCCCCACCCTTCTGCACCACCCCTCTGCTCTTATCTGCACTGGCCGTCACTACCCAGCTCACAACTGGTCAGTCTTTACATTGGGTGGGATCTACTCCAAAGCAGGAGTCAGCTTTTACTAGCATGCTGACAACACGCAGTTATACTTAAAGACTGACGGCACTGACAACACTGACGCTCTCGCCTAACACCTATCCAATGTTTGATCATGCATGTCCCAGGTGGAACTAAAACTTAACCTCCAGTGGAGTCTTCGGTCCTTTGTCCCAACAATGCTACACTAAGCCTTACCGAATGGTTGACGAAGCTACATGCCCTACACATCTTCTGCAAAATTGTTATCTCTGCAAAATCACACGGCTTCACATTAGACAAATTCATTACTCTTGACCACCAATTAAGGAAATCACTATAAGTAAAGGATTTCAAGTGAAGCCGCTTCATAAAATCAGAACATTCATCCTTCAACGCGTGTCAGACATTCACTGATCTTGCAATTCGGATCCAAGAGGAGCGTTGTCAGTTTCCTCACTTCCTCAAACCAACTGCTAACCATATAAGGAGTAAACTGAAGCAGGAGACCCGGGCAAAGGGAGTGGGATATGAGAGGGAAACAGAGACACTAGATATCTTCATTCAGCCTGCGTTGATATCTAAAATGATAAAATAAGAAACATTAAGGGCATTAATCAAGGCATTGTGGGTCGCAGAAGTGGGTTTTAAAGGAAATGATACCACAGCCAACAGAGGGCGCTGTTTGGATACATGCAGTGACTCTGAAATAAATCACAATGCAGCTTCATCCTTTATGCTTGTTAGAATCTGTTTTACTCTGTCACAAGATTATGAATCTGAGCACACTCGAGGATACTGATAAACCGTGTTAGTGCATGTGGGTATGTATGGTCTCCATGGCCATGCAACGAGTAGCCCACACTCAGGCCTATTTGATGGCGCCTTTCCTATATAGCAATTTCCTAATAGGAATTGCGACTCTGTAGGAATCGTTTTTAGTACATTCCATTTTGCATTTCCTAGCAAGCAATGTCGTAGGATTCGCTATTTAGGAAATGCAAAATGGAAGAATCGTACATATGGGCCTAAGTGAACGATACAGTACTACTGATAAGGGTTCGGATTTCTAAATACAGTATCCGGAGGACCCAGGCTGAGCGAATAACACTGCACTAGTGATAGGAATGTTTGCTACCCAAGCACAGGGTGCAGTAATAAGTGATCAATACCGTGCTACTTTATAGTGCACGATTCCATACATTTCTCCATACATTTCAGCATATGAGCAGGATGATGTCAATCAAAGGAGAAAGACAGCGTTTTATCAACTTACAAGCACTTCCAGTTTTCCCTGGATGTCATGAGATTTGATAACCCAGTTGACGGCCTTTTCACACTTCAGGATAAGCACAAGGTCTCTGACAAGCGTGGAGTCTGGGTGAAGGGGCCTGATATCGACGATTATATCCACCTGGAAAGAGCTGCATGTGGAAATGAAAGACAAAGTCAGGAGGGAATGCCAAATATTTTCAACTCCCAGCCTCCCTCCAATCCATCAAGCCCCTTGTGTCTGGCCAGCTGATTAAAATGCTGGCTCGGATCCCAGGTAGCACATATGGAGAACACATTGCTTTTACACACACTTTTTGTAGATTCGGACTCATTATAGTGAGTCTCTCGCAGTAACTTACAGGCGTTACAATTCTCCTCAAGGTAACACCTCCTAGGCACTGTTTACAAGGATAAGGTGCCTTAAGGTGATAAAAGTCAACAATATGGAAACAAACACTATATTCGATTTGTAGCAGATAACAGCAGGAAAGAAAAGCTTCAAAAACAGCGCGTGTATCAAGTTTTGTAAATAAATCTGAACGTATCAGCGTTTATGTCTGTGCAATTCAAATGCACATGAGCAGGTCTTCCAAACCAAGCATACGTAGCCTCTTTATTAAGGCAAATAAGTAAACTGTGAGATGGGCCCATTTTGGATAACACACCCGACTGTGGGCCCCCGAACTTGCTCTTCGAAGGCTGCCTCTACCGTGGTCACACTCGAAATTCAAACCTGTCAGGGATTGCTTGAAAATGAGAAATGTAGCAGCCAGATGTGTTCTTTCTGTGCTATACTACAACCACAACCAGACAGTGGCATCATGGACTAATGGACAAACCTACAAAGTACCCAAGTTGCCTCATGTTACAGAACTAGCAGCCTCCACTCTAAGTCAGGGCAGTGACATACACATGGCCCATTAAATGAGTTATATTTGAAATTTGAAAACATGTAATATACTTTGCAAACAGTTTAACCTTCCTGTTCTTAATTAAGGACAGATACGATTTTACTTCAACTGTATAAAAAAAGACAACCACTTCCGCATATGCGTGAAACTGAGATAATTATGGTCCTAAATCCAACTTCATTTTTAGGTCTCGCCTGGCGTAAGACTGCGCAGACAAGCGCAGTCTTGCTGGCGAGATTTAACGTTTTAGGGTAGATTTCTCTAGTGGGCTTTAAGCCCCGCCCCTCGTTTCCATTGGCTGGCGTCACTGTTTATGCTAAACGGTGGCCAGCCATTGGAAAAGAGCGTCTAGTGACGTACACTTTTCTCTTTTAGAGCCGTCCCAGTTGGACTGGCTGCCCCGACTTACTGCTGGCGTTAAAGGTTTTCTTATCTTTATGGGGCCAAACACATGGCCCCATAAAGATAAGAAACCAGACATGCGAGTCAGTCCAACTGGGACGGCTCGCGAGCCAGTCCAACTGGAACGGCTCTAAAAGAGTGAAGCAGTGTTTGCTCCTCTGTTTGTTGCTGAATGGAGTGAAGATTTCCTTCAGCTCGCGGGCTCACAAGCGCGGATGCGAACCTTACCTTGCCTTCAGATGCGGGGTGAATCCAGCAAGCCGGGCAATTCTCCGAGACGCTCCCCGGTCCCAGGCCGAGCCTCACTTCTCTCTTCGAGCGTGGGAGAGCCCTCTTGGTCGGGGACCAATCCCAGCGCGCACTGGGATGACGCAGCAAGAATCCTGGAGGGCTGGGACCAATCCCAGCGCGGCTCTCTCGTGGAGCATCCAAGCTCAGGGAAACACTCTCTCCCGCTGGGCAAATCCCAGCGCGGCAGAGAGATGAAGTCACGGGGACTCCCGCCTGCGACGGTGAGCTTAGGAGCGGCGATCTCGGGGCCAGGGCCAGCGATGGCGGTGAATTTTGGCTTAAAGAAATGCCGGCAAGACGGGTCCGACTTGTAATTAGGAATAGTAACACATCTCTCACAGCTGCTGTTAGTGACACCTGTATTAGTAACTGTAATAACCGTATGAATCTAGAACAATGCCTCCAGTGCCTCCTATAGAATTATATATTCACCTGGTGGTGCGAAGTATGCCGGCAGTATCATTTATAAAACTATATTAACTCTGTGTGTGTACAGAGCTTGCCGGCAGCGTCACCTACAGACGTACATTAACCCTGTGAGTTTATATAGTGTGCCGGCCTCGTCACCCATAGAATTACATTAACCCTGTGATTGTACATTGTATGCCGGCTGCGTCACATATACTAGTACATGAACCCGGCCTGGAATTACCACCTGGTATCAGCTCCATCAGAAAATTTCCCGGGGGTGCCCTCTCCGCTCCCCAGGGCTGGAGAGAGTCACCGGATACACTCCCTGCTGCTATCAGATGCTGACAAGGCAGGCTCGGGTCACAGGCGGAAGTGTGATAAAGAGCATTTAATTCAAGTGCCCTGGATGCAGGTTCCAGTGGGGGTCTCGCGGGGCACTCGGTCCGCAGACACACCTAGGGACCCCAAGTGCCCATGGTCCACACCCCCTGTCCAGAGGGGGCACCCCTTCGAGATGTCACAGCCGTTATGACTCATTCGCAAGCTTCCCTGAGCGCCGCAGCTTGTGCCGAGGTCACATGGTCCGCAGATACACTCAAGGGCCCCAAGCACCCATGCCCCACACCCCCTGTCCAGAGGGGGCACCCCTTCGAGATGTCACAGCCGTTACGACTCATTCGCAAGTTTCCCTGAGCGCCGCAGCTTGTGCCGGGGTCACGTGGTCCGCAGATATACTCAAGGGCCCCAAGCGCCCATGGTCCACACCCCCTGTCCAGAGGGAGCACCCCTATGAGATGTAACACCCCTGACGGCTCATTTGCAAGCTTCCCTGAGTGCCGCAGCTTGTGCCGGGGTCACGTGGTCCGCAGATACACTCAAGGGCCCCAAGCGCCCATGGTCCACACCCCCTGTCCAGAGGGGACACCCCTTTGAGATGCCACACCCCTGACACAAGCTTCCCTGAGCGCCGCAGCTTGTGTCAAAAGATATAAACCATGAATGTGGGGTTAATCAATGAGTAAAATGCACGCGGGCTGAGTCCGAGGGGTTTTCGACTGTGCACCTGCCAGCAGATTTGCGCACAGGCCACACACTGGCCTCGCAGCACTCCTAGGGACTTCCTTCCCGCATAAACAGGTCGGCTTAGTTAGGTTGCGCGGAGAACGTGCATTGGCCTCGCAGCACTCCTAGGGACTTCTTTCACGCATTAAACAGGTTGGCTTAGTTTGGTTGCGCACAGGGCGCGCACTGTCCTCGCAGCACTCCTAGGGACTTCTTTCCCGCATTAAACAGGTCGGCTTAGTTAGGTTGCACGGACTGACCCCCCATCCCCCATGCGCACAGGTTGGCACCAGCTGCAGACGTGCTGCATAGTCACCTAGTTGAACCTTGCAGCGAGTACATTTTGCGCACAATTTACCAAAGACTCGCTCGGGTCTTGCACAGACCACTTTTGCGTACAAGCCGGCATACTGCAGACAGGTTTCATACTCATCTCGCTCGGGCCCTGCACAGATCATAGTTTGCGCACAAGCTGGCACATTCTGCAGACAGGTTGCACACTCATCTCGCTTGGGCCCTGCACAGATCATAGTTTGCGCACAAGCTGGCACAGACTTCAGACAGGGTGCACACTAATCTCGCTCGGGCCCTGCACAGGCCATATTTTGCGCACAAGCTGGCACAGGCTGCACACAGTGCCTGAATATGTAATGTAAATACGGTGCTCATGTACAGCGCTCCAATACCTTCGGGTTGAGTTTGCGCTATATAAAAGATGCAAAAAAAACAAAAACAAAAAAAAATCATCTCATTTGGGGGCCTTCCACAGGCCATAGTTTGGGAACAAGTTAGCACAAATTGAAGACAGGGTTCACACTCCTCTTGCTTGGGTCTTGCACAAAACCACAGGTTGCGCACAGGTTGTCACAGCTGCAAACAGGTGTGCACTGCTCTCGCCTTGTGCAGCTAACAGTTTACGCACACACTGGCACGGCCAGACTCACTTCCCTGGGCCTAGCGCTGGACAGAACTGCACACAGCTTGGCGCAGCTTGACCCTTCTCCGGGGCTCTGCGTTGCGCACAGGCTAAGCCTCCTCCGCGGCTTGCAGGGCTCCTCTCGGCTCCTCACGGACACTCCGAGGCCGCCCTCCTTTATAGAGCCCATCTCAGCGGGCAGTCTTGGCTCCTTTTTCCTCTGAGCCCAGAGCCCAGCAGAGGGATTCGGTGCCAGCCCAGCCCTGTCTGGAATCTTACAGCCAGACGGTTCCCAGACAGGGGCCGACCTTGGCCCCAGGGGGCGACAGTGGGGACTTCCTAAAGAAAATCACCCCTCTGGGCCCCTGTCCCAGGACACTCATCGGGGCGCAATGTAGGAAGATTCCTTTTCAGAGTTAATTTTCTTAGGAAATCTTCCTAAATCGCCCCTTTCTAATGATATTTTCTTCAAATGGGACCCCGTCTTGCCCACGCAAGGTTCTTCCCCCTTTCACGACTGATTGACTATTGAAACCTCCCGGCCCTGCAGTGACGTGGGTTGCTGTTTAGGAGCATCGTACATTGAAATGTAAAATCTCCATTTTGGTACAATATTGGACTTTATAACATGAGTCGATGCCTCTCTCTACAGTTGTCTGGCAGCGAAGGGGACAGGAGGAGAAAAAGGCACAGAATCACGGGGGCAACGAAGGGGACAGGAGAAAAAAAGACACAGAAACACGATGGCAGCGAAGGGGACTGAAGGAGAAAACAAGCATTGAAAAGGCAATAGGTCTCACCTTTGATTAAGATAAAGCCATTTGCTTTGCTAATGGTATTATATAGCAAAGCAAATGGATTCAACTTAATGAAAAGGCGAGGCCTATTGCATTTTCAATGCTTGTTATCAATGACACCACTTTCCCTCTTTTAAAGGAAGAAACAAAAAGCATGTTTGCGAATAAACATTAGTTCTGAATTAGCCTGTGATGTTAATTGTGTAGGAAATACGACACATTGACAGTATTAGAAGGAAAAAGTGCACATCAGCTTTATTGTCTATAGGAACATGTCAACAATAATACAGTTAATTGAACTAACAGGCTGTTGGTGTAACACTATGTCACCTAGAGTAAGTAAGGTGTTACGTCTTTATGCAGGTGAGGAACGTTTAACACAAGGAGTGGGTGGCTGGAGCATTATGTAATCCATTTTAAATGATTAATAACGGATTTTAACTAGTTAATGAACACGGATTTAAGCTGTGCGAACAGAATACAGAATAATGATATTTGGCATTAATATTTAGGTTTTTTTTTTTAAACACATGACCATGATTCAACATCCATCCCAACATTAACATTAGGTAAGCTAATCTGTAGCGGGGGTCAGAATGGTCAAGAGCGAATTCCATCCTTCATGGAGACCTGGGTAAACTATTTTGTTATGATTAGTTATTGTTTATTCACGACTGTTTGGACCAGGAATACCCTGTTTGACACATATTGCCGCTTGTTGCATGTAATGTATATATCCCATGTCAGTTGCATATGTCATAAAAAAACAATAAAAACATATTCATAGAAAAAGAGCCAATTCCTTTAATGGATTCAAAGATGGCAGTTCCAAGCTCGGTTATTTGTCGGGTTCATAAACAAGAGACTAAGCTGTGAAGTGCTATGTTATTTTCACAAGTCTACATGTCAACTGGGTAATCCAAATATTATGATGAAAAGTCTCCTATCACAACACCATTTCCTTCATAAAACTAGCAAAATGGTAATGCCATTCATGAAAGATCGCATTTTAGTTTCCAAAGTATCGTGCCTTATTTTTATTTTTAACTATCATGCTTTCCATCTGAAAAAAATGTACCTTTTTATACATGTAAGGGGCCTTACTTACACAAGAAACTCAGATTCTAACAGGGGTTACCATTAAAGAAAAGCAGATGTACAATTTTGAGAAGAAATTGTTGTAGCTATTTCCACAGGAACACCCAAGACTTTTTCTCTTTTTGTGATCCCTATTTTCGCTGGTATTAAGACTCTGTGCACTGTGACACTGGTAGTAGGTGTCAAGGTGTGTTTTTTCTCTGGCCCTAAAATGGTATTGGTAAAACTGATGTCACCCAATTGGCCTATTTCACATTCCTGTAAGGCCATAGTTGATGACACGAAAAATGCATCAATGACATGGGAGTTAACTGTCATGTATGGACTGCAATGTGTAATTACACCTACCACATATATGACAAAAATATATGCATGCCAGAAGTCCTGCGCTCCAGTTGCACCTCAGTCTGAAAATCACTGCAGTAACACATGGCAAGGAAAAGTGCTTTCACCATTTAGGAAATCCTGTTTTATATATTATTATGTGAAGCCTATGGTCTACCTTGTTAGCCCACAAGGCACGGTGCTTAATATTTAAAAAGGTGTGTTGCTACATATTTAAGCAGTGTACGCTCATATTAACGGAGACCTGAAAGTTATTTTACTGGGCACTTCCAACTACATTTTTAATAGGACAGAACGAAGTGTGATTAAAATATATAACTGTATTTCTCAGAAAATGCAAGTACTTCAAAGTTATTTCTTACTTAATTTTCAAAATCTGATTTAATGGTGAAATCCTATTTTTGATAACTAAAGTGGGTCAGTAACATTATTAAAAATATTGACTGTCTGAGCCAGACAAGGTTTGAAAACAGCCGTGCCACTCATCACACCCCGAGAGCTGGAGCACATATCCTTAGCTGTGCCAGTTAATGAACCTGGCAATGAAGATAATGGACTGCCTCTCAGTCCAGGAAGAAAAGGGAGGTGTTAACTGACCACTTAGCAGGGATTAGCTATCTGGGAGTGTGTAGGAATAGTTTGTATAATAAAGGACATCCTTAGCGCTACCATAGCGTCCCATTGCATGGAGATGCTAGGGACGGTTTCTCCTATTCAGTCAGAGGACCCTCCTAGATAACCAGGCTTCAGTCAAAGTGGGGGAAAGAACCAGTTTGGACACTGTCAGATTGGAGATGAGGTACTTTAAATATATAATTAGCATAGAAGCTGAAGAGAGGCCTTCCCGGGGGCAGAAGGGTTCTTACATAATGAAATAAACGCTCCTGGGTAATTTTACAATATGGCAAAGAGAAAGTGCAGCAAAAGGAGACAGGGGGACAGAAAGAAAATAGTTAAAATTGGATAGCAGAATTAATCTAATCACTGGCTACTGCACACGATATATCTGGAACCGCAATAACCACCTCCTCAGAACATTCCTGAACCTGTGAAGATCCCACCTGACGAAGAAAGCCCAGCTGGGAAAAAGAGGACTCCTGACTTCCGCTGTAAGTAGAGGACTCCTTTAAGGATGTCTGACTTATCCTGACAGCCAAGGGCTGGAATGCTCTCCCGGGGTCAAGTGACTGACCTCCTCTTTCTCTGCATCAGCAACACAAAACGCAGGAAGATTCCTGACTTCAAGAAGGCATAACTGACCACAAAGGACTGTTCCTTGCAGGATACCTTGCTGGAGAGATATCTGGCACCTCGAAGCAGTGCCCTAAACTATGTGCTGCAGGACTGACGAGAAGGAAGTTTCCCACCAGTAGATAAAAGTGGGCTGGGGTGTAACCCGCTCTGAGCTTTCAGCCACTCTGAAAAGAGGTTCTGTGTGACCTATCACTAACGGTATCCAGCCTTGTGAAACCCTCCCCAAGTACAGTTAACAGTCTTGCCCTGCTGGAGGATTTTGACTCCCACAAAAGTGATTACATCTAGAGGAAAGACCTTGAGCCATGGTGAGGTGGCAAATCTCCACCTGGCAAAGTACCCAGGTAGTCAGGAAATCCACCTTTGGCCCGCTCTGAATATTTAGCACCATAAATCAATGGCTTCAGTGGGAGCTCACTGATGATGAATTTGATCTCAAGGACCCTCCCCAGCCACAGCCTTGGACTTGCCCCGCTGGAAGATTTTTACTTTCATTTCAGAGGTTAAGGTAAAGACTTTGACCGGGATGGTGTATCCGCTTCTCATTACATTTTTCCCTATTTTTCTAAACTGGATTGGAAATTTTGTGATGATGTGTACTTTACTTTAAATTGTTGGCATTACTTGAGCTAAATGTGCACATCTCTAGGGACTGCCCGCTGCTTGTACCATAGCTACAACAGGCTGAGTAGGGATAACATCAGGATGGTGTTTTGACCTAGCCAGATTGTGTTTATTAAGTTGATAGGGGTCACATCACCCTCAATAACCCAATTTCTGACAATAAGCATTTTTGGCTACTTCACTATAACTGATGTCAGCCCCTATCACTTTTAGAGAGTGAGTTACTGCTCTGTGGCATTGGGCCATTAACTCTAGGAAAGCAGTGTTTGTACCAATATTAACATTTCAAAGTACAAAAACAAATGCTAACGACATGTACTAGGATAGCATCAGTCGTGGCTCCTAGTGGGAGTGCTGCGGGCGGTGGGACGGGGTGGGGGAGGGTCAGGATGGGGGTAGTAAACTCTGGCATACAGCCGACCGGAGTTAAGTACATAAATAAATAAAACTAATTACATTGCACGCGCTGCAACGCCATTCGCGGGAACAATTCAGCCTGAGCTGTCAGGCCAGGTCCCCTCCTGAACTGGAACACAAGCAACCCAGAACCAGTTTCCACTCATCAGCTAGGTATAGCTTGGTTTCAGTGATACAGTGTGCATGGGACCCACGTCTTGGCATACCCGTCCCACTCATGGTGTCACACTAAAGTATACAAAAACGTTATGGATCAAATGCTTGAATTATTCTCAGCCATTTGTAATTACTCAGAGCCACATCCCAGTCTATTGTTATTTTGCACACCATGCCACCTCTGTTTGGACCCAATAATTACTGGGATGTAATTCAGAGTAATTATCAGAGGAAGAGATTAATTCAAGCATTCCATCCATCACTTTTGAGTCTACTGTAACAGGTTTCACAGGGCACAACATAGAGGATGAGGACTGCTTCACCAGACAGTGGAAGTATTGCCTGCATTCCTGTGGCTGGAAGGAGACATCAAGACACTGAAGTCATGAGGATGGAGACAGGACTACCTTTGGGAAGCAGTTCATGAACACTTGTTAGCAAGGGCAGGCTGATTAGTTCTTCCTGAACTCTGCCACTGGGTGGATGATAGGAGTGAAAGCTGGAACTGCAATTTCTGTAGTTCAAGGTGATCACATTTCTGGGCAGGCCTGCATTTTTGCCTGTCCATAATTACTGTTTTCAGAAAGGTTGATGACAGCTATGTGCAGAAACCTCACACATCATTAAGCCCATGTTGTGGTTACTCCTGCTTAGACAGCCACAGAAGGCTTTGGTTGGAGACAGTGAGTCCACATTCCCTGACTCGAAAATGTGTATGAAAGTGGGATCCAACCCTCCCCACTTTGTATCAGCCCCAAGTTCTCCTCGACCAATGATGGGAGTGCTCTGCAGAGTATGTGAAGAGTTGTTGTGTAATGAAGCGATACCAAAGGGGATGAAGGACGGAGCGTTTGAGCAAATCAAACACTCACCCCCAGTCAACTGACCTGGGTTTAATCCATCATCATTCTTTAGCTCACTCCACCACCCCAGTTCAGACATGGCTATATGCAAATCAGTCTGACCCTGTACCTCATGGGAACAGTCCAGCCCGAACAGCCAAGCCATGTCTTCCCTGGACCAGAAATAAGCATCCTGGGACCGGTTTCAGGTTCATAACCCTCATCAACCAGGCTATCTTGAATCCAGTGGCAAAGTGAGCAAGGGACCCACGTCTGGGCATACCCTGCCAACTTAGGGCGAACAAAGCGATACCAAAGTCCAGGGAGGACCTGGGCTGGTAGTTCGGGCTGGACTGTTCCCATAGGGCACAGGGTCAAGACTGATTTGCATATGGCTGGGTCCAAACTGGAATGGCATGGTGAGCAAAAAAATGATGGATTTAGGCCCAGATCTCTGTACTGGGGTGAATGTATGACATTGTTCTGCATTCTGTCCATCAACAGTTCTTTTTGCATTTGTCACCCCGAGTGGGACGGGTATGCTCAGACGTGAGTCCCGTGCTCTCCATGCCACTGGAATCAAGTTATCCTGGCTGAAGAGGGGTGAAACCCTGAAACCGGTGCTAGGATGCTTGTTTCCAGTCCAGGGAGTACCTGGCCTGGCAGTTCGGGCTTAACTGTTCCCATCGGGCACATGGTCAAGACTGATTTGCATATGGCTGGGTCCAAACTGGAATGGCATGGTGAGCAAAAAAACGATGGATTTAGGCACAGATCTCTGTACTGGGGTGAATGTATGACATTGTTCTGCATTCTGTCCATCAACAGTTCTTTTTGCTGTGTAATGAAGGCTGATGTCATGAAAGCCAGCCTCCCAGAGGTAAGGAGACATCACCTAAAGTGTGCACTTTCTGTGGGTCTAGTTGGGGGTCTGCATAATGCCTAGACGGTTGCCTGCCTGCTAAAATAGGGAAGGAGAGTACCAGGCCCCGCAGGAGTTCAGACTGACTAAGAGAGGAAGTCCAGCATGGTCTCAGTATAAGGAACACCCAGAGAAAGAAAGCAGTATTGAAGAGCGAGCCAAGGCGCATGAATGAGTCTCCTGATCTCTCTCTGAAGTTCTGGCTGAGAATTGCCCTCAAAGGCTTTACCAACTCAGATTTTACTGTTCCACTGGCAGCTGCTGTGGGCAGTAAGTGAATACTGCTCCTGCTGATGCCAGAAGCAAAGAAGATGTGCCACTGCTGAGTGGAACCCGGTCAGCCTGGGAGGCAACAACTACAAGTCGCCATTGAAGGAAGCCAGTTGGCCTGTGAGCTGCAGCTTCTGGAGAAGCTGTGACATGACCCGGGGCTTTCCATGCTGTGGCCATCCATCAATGCTAATGTGTCCCCTTTGAGTAGTATGAGAGGCCACAGCTGCTGGAGGAGCCAATGTGTATCACTCGTACCTACCACACTGCAATCATCCATCAATGCAGGTGACCAAGAGAAGACGGCACAAGAAAACAAAATGCAGACTACACCTGTCACAACACCTGACCAGTGAGATCCCTGTTTAGTACTGCCAACATTCAATCAGTTTTTCAGCAAAGTACTGAGATGTGCTCCAAAGAAGTTGAGCGCAAGTACTTAAGACTTTCTGGCCCAACTTGAACCTAAGGTAAGACTTAATCGACTGAATTACACATCTAAACCTGTGGATTCGAACAGTGACCTGATCTGACCCTCTGCCTAATTCTCTAGACTGTAATTGCAAGGCTTATCCAGGTAGAGATAGAATACTGGAAAAAGGGATGTGTAGCACTAACTGAGGATGTAAGCTTGGATACAGTTCTGTATGTTTTTCATAACCTGTGTAGTACTTAGTTTAGTTGCATAATTAAAGTACTTGCTTCTCATAAAGACTAGCCCTGTGATGGACAATAGGCTACTGTGATGGTCGGTTGGTTGATCTTGTCCCCCACACTACCTGCTCGCGAAGCCCTGGGCTGGTCACCCTCACTACCGTGAGAGCCAAGTGCAGAAAGGGTCATACATGGGCCAGTTTCCAGAGCTATAATAGGACAGACCCCAGTGGCAAACAGCTTCAAGAACCAAGGCCGGGGGCCAGTAGGCCCTGCCAGCCCACTTTACCTCCTACTCGAATGAGGTCTGACATCATACATAAATTATTCTTCATGTATAGACTAGCAAAAAAGATAACTGTGCCAAAAAAGCACACATAAAGGATTTAAATCTAATGGCTGAAAATGGTGGCATCAATCTGAGATCAAGAGAGACAATAATAGTTACCGCACATATCCCAATTAACAAAGCTGCTCATAATGATGGCCTGTGTTTAGCATATATTAAAGGGGGTTCTCTAAATTATTATGTTGTGGGTGTAGATGTTCATTGTGAACATTCAGAAATAGCTGCCTAGGATGCATCTGGTTCAAAATGTTCTTGTCAATAGAATTTTGTTTATAGATATTTACACTGAAAATAATACACAGTATTAATCCTTAGAGCCCGATGTATTAGCAGGAGTATATTTATTTGGATTTTCTTAGTTAATGATGGTAAGCAACCCACTGAATTGGGTTGATTCATTGAAATTTGGAGCTGATCTCTCAGGCTAGATTCAAGGAATTATAGCCTTCGCTCTCCAACTTACTCTGGGAACTTTGCCTGAGACTCTCATTTAATCGTTCTTCTGCCCAGAAAATAAGGCTTAGCACATTTCAACTTCACATTTTTTCAGTAGTGAAACTTGACAGGAAAAGTTTTTTTTGCTCTTTTAAATTAGGTTCTAATTGAATTCTAGTATAAAAAATGTATCAAGAACCATTCTACACCGAGAGTCGCATACGCATGGGTCAAAGGCCTATTGCTTAAAGAGAATTAACATAAGAATTGCAAACAGTGTTTTAATGTGATATAAGGGCAAATTGAATTTCCAAATGTTGGTGTCTTTGCTTAAAGAGGATTATGGCAAGTTCTAATTCTTAAAACAATCATGGAGTACTAATCTCAAATTAAACTAGAATATGTGGTTACAGATTTGAAGATATACTCAATAGGAAGAGCAACATTTGCACTTTGTTCCTATTAAGGTCGCACAAAGAAGACATTTCCACTTTACTGGATTTCCTCTTATTATTGTGAAATAGAACGTAAAAGTTATTCTTAAAGCTCAATTTGAACAGTGAGTAAGAACACGCCCACTCCCCAGTCTTTCATCACCGGCGCCTGTGTTTATGAGGTTTTCAAATCTCTATGGAGGACCTTGTAAAATGAAGTACAGAAATCTTTATAGCTTATACTAATCTGTTCTGGAATTTATCTAAGGAACTAACATAGGTGGGTCCAGTGAAGTAGTAAGTGTGTCATGGAAAGGTAATTAGTCTAGTGCCCCTGGCTGTGTGCTAAAAGACAGTGGTGAGTAGAGTGTGGTGATCCCCTAACACCTCTGGCTAGAGTGCCACTGCATCCGCGGCATTAATAACAAAAGATCCCCCTGCTTGGTTCCCAACACCTCTTTGACACATGTCATGACCCTCTGAAGTTTATCTCCTTACAGCTGTATACATGTATGCACAATTCTCCCTCCACATTTGAGATAGAACTGAACTGGCCATTGAATACCAAACAAGGGTTCCCATAATGAAAGAAGAGGACAGATTCCAAAGGGGGGCATAAAGTGGATCCTTCAACAAACACAGTTGTAATTCAGCAAGGGAACCATAAGCATCAAAAGGCATAATTAAATTAAATTAAAAATGTTAACAGAAGGAGAATAATCTGAAAATTTCCAAGGGCCCTATTGCATAAAGTGCCCCAGGGGCGCAATGGGTGTTTGCGCTCACTTTGCGCTCACTTTGCGCACCCCGGGGCACTTTGGTATTACAGAAGGTTCTGCAGACACTTGTGTGGCTCCCTCTGTAACACCAATAGCGCTGGTGCACATAAAGCGCCAGCGCTATCTTCAAGGGGGCGTTCCCTCATTTGCATGGGGGCGTGCCACATGCAAATGAGGGAATTCCTTTGCCTCTGTGCCCGCGCCGTATTACCGATGTGATCAATCAAGCCCTCAGAAGGCACACCGAAAGTGCGACATTTTAAAGGTGGCACAATGTCAGTGCTCCTCCTGAGAGCAGCCCTCTGCAAGTGGTAAAGGGGGCCCTATGGACCCACCAGATATACCCTTGCAGGCAGGTGCAGTCATTGATCTCTAATCCCCTTTGAGAGTGCAGTTGGGTTGCCGCCTGTACTGTGAAACACGGAGCGCTGTAAAGCAGCTGCTCCGTATTTCACATGAATGTGCTGCCCCTGGGGTACCGTGTGTTCATGGCTGCCTTGGGGGAAGCACATTCGTAGTAATAGGGTGCATTTTCATTGTTTGCGCCGGTCGCACCATTTTAAAGGTGTGCCCGGCGCAAACAATGAAAATGCGCCTACACCATAATACAGCCCCTGGCCGGCCAGCATTCCAGAAAAGTTATGGAGAACAAGTAAATCAGAAAAAAGGAGCCTTCTAAATCCAGGTAGGGTCAGATACCTCGTAGTAAAAAAACACTACAGGTTAGAGGCAGGCTAGGTCAAAATCCAAGAAACTAAAAAGCAGGCACAAGTCACACAATCCACAAAAAGGGCAGTGGCACATGGAAACAAGGAAAACACCTACTTTAAAGTGTGTGTTGCCTCTACTACCCTGATGCCAACATGTCCATTGAATGTTGGCAGGAGGAGAGCAGATACCATATTTTGCCCATGTGCTAACATTTGCGAGTACCAACAGATGATCTCAAACCATGGAGCCTTTGAGTTGTATCGAAATGTAGTAATTTGCCCCATTTGGCAGACAGAGGTGATGAGACCAATGCAGAGCATGCCCCTGCAGGTAAATTACAGCGCTGTATCTCACAATCAGTCAGATGGCGTCAGCATCAGCCTACAAGAACGTCTATTGGAACAGCCTTCTAACCTCATACAGCATGGGTCCCTACCAACCACGCCATGCACCACTATCTTCAGTGAGAAACCAGAGCACAGAAAATACCACCACAAAAATGAAACACAGCGCCCATCTTCATTAATCGCATACACAAAATAATAAAATAAGATTGAAGGACACATAAATGCATGGGCAGGCAAAGCAGAAAGTACAACATTGGGCTTCCTTAAACATAAATATTTTAGAGCATATGAAATAACTCCAGCCTTGGTCAATACGTGGTACTGCTTCAAAAGAAATATTGAATGCAAAAAATAATTACATAATGTAAGAATTTAAAAGCAAAATAAGATATTTTCATGTTAATAAAGGTGTTTATGTTAGGGAACATAGAAAACTGTATAACATATAAAAGACTCCATTATTGGATACGTTTTCTTCTATCAGAGATGTAGTAACGTTGATCATTGCCAATCTTTAAATCATGATACAATACTGTGCACTATGCAATTTGCAATGTTAAGACAAGGTAGATTCAGATAAATGGAGGACCATAAACCAACAGGGCATGCTTTTCAGGATGTTAATGTGATTTCTTTATATGCACATGATATTTATAGAGTCAGTAACTAAATTAGTGTTCATATTACCTGTAGGGATTGGTATTTGGAGAAATTAACTCAATAATGTGGACTTCCTTTTCCTCTCCTGTGCTGGGAATATGACAGCCCTGAGAGGGCTGGGGTTGAACATATCCAGCAAGATAATTCAAAGATAGAAAGTTCTTTTCTATGTTGCATGTAGGAGGGAAAACTGGATCTAAAAGACAAATCGGAATATTTTAGTAAAACTAAATTGTACAAGTTCAAAGGTTTGATATTTCTACTAACTAATGCAATAACATCTTTCATATACAAAACAATAAAGTAATCAGCAAGGAATACAAAACTCCTGACATCTGTGGCTCTTATATACTTTTTCACTAATCAATCTACATACACATAGATTCCGCAATACATGTAAACTCCTGAGGGAGTAGATTAGCTCTCATAACTCTACTTTAAGTTATAACTGTCTGGCATGGGCAAATGCTTTCAAACTTGTGTAATTGGACTTCTCTGGTTTGTACATGGCAAATTCAGTTTTAGCCTCACATTTATTAATTTAAAAACAACCTTTGTATAAAACCACATTCCAATGCTTTGTAATCTATGTCAGTCATTCTCTGGGATTTAAAATGTTCTCTGGACCCAACAAGGTTTTTGTTTTTCATCCTTCTTCACCTTAACCAATCCCCACCACTTTCCCTACCTTCTTTCCCCCTCCTACAGCAGTGCTTTCTGCTTTCAGTCAACACAGACAAGCAGCGCTGCACTGACAGGCTCTCAGTGGGTAATACATTTTGTTATCAACTGTTTCTACCTCATAGCCGTGAATTACCATATTTATAATCTGGGGTAAACGATAGAGCCTTTTCATGGAAGCCATGCATAACAGAATCATAGTTTTCACAGAAAGTGGTATCCACACTGTTGGAAACCGGGCAACCGGGTTAGCAGTCACCAGGTTCCCAGCACAATGGTAGCTTGGCTCGAGCGGTTGGGGGTCAGGCACCGTGTTAAGCGTACGTCACACCCTCACAATAACCATGCGTTCATCCGTTCCAAAAACGACACTACACCGTAAAAATTATGGAAGTCAAGATGAAAATATATATGTCTTTATCTTATTTTCTCTTAGTTGCTGGCTTCACATTATAAATACAATACAATAGGATTCTCCTTCAAAAGAGCAGGTCAAATAAACAATACTACTTCGAGGTTTCAACAAATAGGTTCAGGTCATAGTTAAGCAAGGAATAAATAGAGGTGCAATAAATACAGATAGCAAATAAATACAGTCAGACAATAAATACAGTGCAAGAATAAATTAGTGGAAGACAATAAATAAAGCACCTTCAATAAATAAGGTAAAGCAATCAATGACAGTTACAGATCAGATCACTTTCATGAGGTAACTTGGTCTTACTTTGCCCATATACCGCTTGTGGTCATTTGGGTGGCATGGGGGTGTCCCACCTAGATTGGTCAAGGCTGGGGCTTAAGCTGAGGCAGAATGAGGATAACCTAATGATCTGGCCCTCCAAACTACACAGCCCCTCACAGATGTCACTGCACCAGTCTCAGTTCACCCCTGGCACTCCCAGGCTGGTTCTAACACCCCTCTAGCCCCTAGAATGGTCTTTTAGGGCTCCACGGGGCCTTAGACGCCCTCTCTACCACTTACTGTCCCTTCCTCGACGATCGGCTCCGCTCGGCGCCGTGTCGACGCCGTGAGGCGGCTCCGGATCGATGTCGCTGGGCAGCCTCGACTCGATGTCGCTGGGCGGTCTCGACTCGATGTCGCTGGGCGGACTCGGCTCGATGTCGCTGGGCGGTCTCGACTCGATGTCGCTGGGCGGCCTCGGCTCGATGTCGCCGGGCGGTCTTGACTCGATGTCGCCTTCCGGCGTCGCAGGGACACGGTCTCCCCGCTTCCGGGTGTCTCCGGAGTGCGATCTCCACTCCCGACCTCCGACGCACTTCACCTCAGTTTCCGGCGACTCCGGTGGGCGGACTTCACTCCCCCGTCGACGCCTCACCTCGACCTCAGGTGACTTCCTACTCGACCTCCGGCACCTCTCCACGACCTCCGTCGGCGCCCTCACTCGACCTCCGATCACTCCCTACTCGACCTCCGGTGCCTCTCCACGACCTCCGTCGGCGCCCTCACTCGACCTCTGACGGCTCCGGGTACGGCGTCTGCTTTCTATCAGCGCCGCTTCTCTACCTCAGGCCCCAGGTCTCCAGGCTTCTCGACGTCAGGACTTCAGGAGGACACTGCTAAACAGGTCAGGAGCTTGCTGCTCTTCCTCTTTAAGGCCTGTTCCAAATATTCAGATCCTTAAGATGGTTCTTCTGGTCTTGGTCCCACACAGGGCTTTAGGCTGGGCTTGGTCAGTAGGGACTAGCATCAAGGGTGGGTTTCTGGACCCCACTCCAAGCACTGGTTTCCACCTCTGCTGCCTTACTCCGACCTCCTTCTATCTCTGTCCTCTCTCCTCCCCAGTCAGATGCCAACTGCCACTCTGAGATGGCCTCCCAACATTCTAAACTGCCTCTCACTATCACAGGATTCTAGAATGTTCCAGGAGGTTCTAGAAACCTCCAGTAAGTTCTGGTTATGTCACAGGTGACAATGGATGGCCACCATTTTGTGTCTCAGGCCCTCAGACAGAAGTTCCAGGGGTAGGGAAAATGGCTCCCTGACCCTGCATCAACACTAACAAGTCTGGTGGTTCCCAAAAAGGAAAAAATTATAATAGGGTTTGAGGCAGAAGTGGGACAAAATAAATAATGATGAGGAGGGACCACCCAAAGGGCTGACAGGTCTAACACACACCCATCAATTGTATAGACATTTAGAGTCCGTTAGACATTGATTGTTTATGACGATCTGAAGACTGTGCCGAGCCCTGAAGAAGTCCCTACTGGGATGAAACGCATTGGCTAAAAGGATTGTGAATATTGGATTTTAAGAACAAAACAAGGAGGTGTGTGGAGGGAGGGAAAAAGGCAGTGTCCTATGCTGAAAAAAAATATACATTGCTTAATGGTCAAGATTTCCAATGTCAACGGCAACTACTTTATCAATATTTTCAGTAGGTTTCTAGTTAAATTGCAATTTAGGTTTACAAAATGTATATAGATTTATAAAACTCACTGAATTTTTGCGACAAGCTTTGAAAGGGAACACTGAACAAGAGTTACGTTTTGCCTAATATGGCAGTCCGTATTAAAACAAAGATGGCCATTCAACAATACACCTAACAATGAATCACATTTTTTATGTGCATTAACAATAAATGATTTGGCAGTGAAACGTAGTAGAGATATGAATGAGTCGGGGTAAAGGCTGAAGACATGACCAATGTTGTGTCTAAATATGCACAAAGCTTTTTCTCCAATGACCGCCTGAATCAGTGCTGCATATATTGCAGGTCTTGTTCTTCCTCAGAGAGATTTCAGGTCTTAGGCCAGCCAAATATATCAAAC
The DNA here is from genome assembly GCF_964204655.1 of Triturus cristatus. Classification (NCBI taxonomy): domain Eukaryota; kingdom Metazoa; phylum Chordata; class Amphibia; order Caudata; family Salamandridae; genus Triturus; species Triturus cristatus. The sequence continues at coordinate 551,967,643 of NC_140586.1, forward strand.
CTCCTCCCTGGCATTTGTAGTGCAATCTCTACACTGCCTGTCACAGAAGATATTAATATCAATCAAGATTCATAAGGCCTTACCAGGCCAAAAATGAGGGTGGGGAGAATGGCTTCCTTCAATGTTTTACGATGGCAAAGACAACAAACCTCTGCTCCCCTTCAGGTCCACGAGGCACCATAGAAGTCAAGTTCTCTGCCTTGCCTCCATTTCACATTACCCCTCATTCTCTCACCGCTGCAAGTGTCCACCTTCCCCGGCTACAGGCTCACGGTACTGGGCAGTATCCTGATTTGGATGAAAAGCAGCTACATGTTTCACTCTTGAAATACTTGCAGTCGAATGAGGTACTAAATATAATTTTAAAAATCCATTCTAGAGGGCTAAAAAAGTCTCCTTCGTGAGGGAATATCTTGTCCTGCTTGTACTGCAAAATCACACCAAATAGAATCACACTGCTCTAATATCAGTAATAAAACAGAGAATATCAAACCACAAAATATCCTATAAACTCATCAGGGCAGTGGACGTTTATACAATAGAGTGCCATCGAGTAATCATCACAAGTCTACCTCTTAACAGGATGTGAGGGGTTCCTCAAACTCAACATGATTGGGCATATGTGAATTGCAATATTGATCCTGGTAATACCACCATAATAAACATTATTATAATGTGCTTTGACACAGTGCTGCATAGCACACATCTGCTGTTTCGAAGCGCTCTAACAGTTATTAGAGTTATCATATTTAATAGTATTTTTTGATCGATTTTCAGAAAAAAGAGAGTCAACCACCATGACTTTTCCCCGAGAAGTAACCAGCATGGGTATTTGGTCCAGTTTTCTTGACTGTATTTGAAAGAGGCGCCATGGGGTTGCTCTCACTTCTCAAAACATCAAACGTAACTCCTTGTGACTAGAAATATAAGGCAGTGTGGTTTTGAAACAGCAGTGCTGAACAATTTATAAGGCAGATCAGGAAGCGACACTAGTCAAAGTGAGTGGCAGAAATGACTGGTTAGCAGCATGGCTCAACCTCCTGTGAGAAGGAATGGTAGGCCTGAGAAATAAGCCTGTGGCAGGCCAACTGACAACTGAGAAAAACCAAAAGCTCACCCTCCACACAAGCTCTTACAAGGAGCAGGAGGCAGGGATCACTACACTATTTGCAGCTAACTAAAAGATGTGGTTTGATGCAACCCATGCATGACTTCAACTAATCTTCCACTTGCCTCCAGGGATAAACCTGTACACTCATTTCAGATGCTTCGAAGGCACCCAATTGGCTACCGGCTATGAAGAATCATTGCTTGGTAGTGCGGAATGCCCATACAGGAACATGGACAGGCACGCCCTAGAATCTTACATACAGTTACTCAAGTATGCATTGTATGATTATCTGAGTCAACCTATCCAGAGTGTAAGAGGGTCCACCACTGTATGTCCGATGCACTCGTTCTGGATAGAGGGATGAACTATTACCAATAATACTAAGGCACACATGTATGCATGCAATAGCGCACTGATAATATAATGTAATGTAATATAATATAATATAATATGATATGATATAATATAACCTAATATAATAAATGCTCCAAATGTACAGCATTTTGATTCTTGTAAAGGCGTGTGAAATCCACTAATTTCTGAAGCTGGTGAAGTAGCTCAGTGGGTATTGCACCATCTGCAGAGTGCTCTGTACAGGGTGTAGGCTACAGGTTAAGATATGTGCAGGACCAGTTCAGCTTTTGATACTTCATAGTAAAAAAAATGAACTAACCTCGAGATTAAAATGTGATAAACTTTGAACTTGAAATGTAATAACATTTGTTATAAAAGAGTTGGATACCTTAGAAGGGTTTCCATGCAGTACAAATACATATAATTGTTATTTTTAGTATTCAGTTAGATTTTCAGGCTATCACCGCCTAAGTAAATTAACGATTTATACTTTATGGTATATTTTCAGTAGATCATTCACACACTAGAGACATTAAATAATGAGAAGTCTTCACCCTTTATGGTCAACGGTAGTGGACTGAGATATTTTGACATCAAAACTTATTCTACAGGACATGTGGATCTTTGGCAACACTAATTGGTCCGGCCATCGCAAGCCTGCAGTTCTCATGCAATGCATTTTTGTACACATATGCAGGAGCCATGATCTAAAGTAAACAAGCATTGAAAATGCAATAGGTCTCGCCTTTGATTAAGTTAAAGCCATTTCCTTTGCTAATGGTATTGTATAGCAAAGCAAGTGGCTTTAACTTAATCAAAGGCGAGACCTATTGCATTTTTAATGCTTGTTTCTTTTTGTCAATGTGGAAAAGCATAGACAAAAGGCACTGGCAAATCTCCAACGAGAGATGAGGCTTATTGGCTTTAACAATGCTTCCTAGATAATGTACACCTACATCTAGCCATATTTTATCAGTGTTGGGGTATTATGATAATGCACCAATCTGTTAGATTCAGCTAGTCATCGTAATTGGTAGTCGTTCAGCCTGTCTCGTTTTTTTTCTGACCCCTGCAGGCCGTAGGCATTGAGGCAAGTATAGGTTAAGGAAAACGTTACATTATTTTTATTTACTCTTTTCTGCTTTCCGTTTAGCATAGTTAATTTTCATTTCCTGCACATGCGCTTTTTGAATCCAGTATATTTTTTATGCGCTTTGTCACGATTTCTTTGCTGCTTTTGGCTGAAAGATTTAGGTGCGTTTCTTAGCCCTTTACGCCACATTCCTAAGCCCTGTTAAAAAAAAGCTTTACTAGGTCTTAACTCAATTTATCAACCTGGGCATTTTAAAGGAAGCTTTGGCCTTGGCGGGAATTGAACATATGACCCTCACATTAGCAGTAGCAGTGGTGGTGCTGAGCTGCCTGGTGGTCAAAATAGGGAACGGAACACGGACAACGGGAAGGGGGTGGGGGGATGGAGAACACGGCCAACGGAAGGGGGGTGGGAACAGGAAACCAACGTGACGAAGCTTCTGATCAGACGCTTGGTTGCCATGGACAACGGGAAGGGGGCGGGGGATGGAGAACACGGCCAACGGAAGGGGGGTGGGAACAGGAAACTAACGTGACAAAGCTTCTGATAAGAAGCTTGGTTGCCATGACAATAGAAAACTATTGTCACAAGATGGCGTCGGACTGTCGACAGTCCGTACGTACACACGCATGCTATTAGGTTTGGACAAATGGCGAGAGCAGCCATCTTTGTCCATCCCTACGTGTGCATGTAAGGCTTTCGGAGAATCGATTGCAAAAGGCACTCGCATGACGAGAGCAGTACGTGCGCTGCTATCGCCAGGCGAGACCTAAAATTGGACCATTGCAAAAATAAACATGGAATGTAAGCAGAAATGAAGCAGAAGTTGGCCTACCAGCTCCTGCACTCCCGTTGGCTGGTTTTTAGACACAAGCGAAATGCCTTCATTCACAGTGAAAACGGCCAATGGCCTACGTGGGCTGCTCTAATTGCCCATACTGTTTGGTGAAGCAGACAGAAGAAAAATGTGAGTGACACGCAAACAGACGAATGTATAAAGAGGGCTAAGCAAAGGTCCTGTGAGTATCATCCTGGATTATGTGAAAAACACGAGGTTGGTGAAACAGCTACAGCTGTCCCTTTGTATCCTAATTGGCATGTAAAGTAGCAATTTCTAATTCTCCCCACCGAAATGGGAGCCAGCAGGTCTGTTTCAAACTCCACAAAACTACCTCAACATCAGTGAAAGAAAAGCATTCACTGTCCCGTCTTTACATTGGCAGAGGAGTTTTTTTGACGGACTCCTAGAGGGAGGGACATTGCATTGTCCCCAACTCTCTCATTGGGCAGGCCATAGTGTGGTGTCCCATGTTAGAGCCACCGCTAGTAAGAGGCCTAGTAACAGGCCAATTCACTGTGAAGTCTTGAACAGGAGGTGTTGGGTGCCTACCAACAGGCGCCAAATCAACAGGTTGAGGACAAACGGTGCTGCTCCTGTAATGCTGCAATGTAAGGTCCTGAAGAATCGGGAGATTTCAATATATAAAGACCTAACACCAGCTGGCTCCGCCTTCTCTCTAGAATGTTCCTCATGGCCTAAAGCAAGCGAGGGGTGTACGTGAGCATTAGCAGGCGACTGAGGCAAGAAAGAGATACAAATGATATGTAATCTTCCAGGTTATCGTTCTGTAAAGCACACCTGCTTTGTTGTATTTTTCATAATTTAAGCATCTAGTGATTATGTCACAGAGATGACCTTCATACGGGCTGTTTTTGGGGCAAGGTAAGGCTTGGTAATCATCTACGGTGGCTGAGAGGGGTTGCTAGTTTGAGTCCAGAAGAAGCAAATGATGACCAGTCTCACTGCCCTGATGTGGGGCAAAGGGTCAAGTAGTGATCATTTTTGCTGCTTCCAAAGTGGCAGCAACATGACCAATGTGCACGGCTGCACAAAGTCTCGGCACATATTGTAGCAAAACTCCCTCAAAAAGAACATTATTGCTAATTTTGTTCTGAAACAATGCTTTGTTTGAGTCAAACAGTAACAGCAGGATTCACGGAAGCCCTCTGAAACACAATACCAGTGAGGAGCTTTCAAGGAGATGTGCAAATATGACCTGTCCTTCAGGGTCTGGATTCCAAACAACTCTGCCTTTAATCTAAGGCCTAGCTCTGATGAGATCTCTTTTACAAGAGCACAAAGATGTGCTTCATCGAGGTCTGGGACACAGTGCAGATTAATTAATACTACTTGCTGGAGCACTTTAGCACCACTCCCCATGCATTCCTCCCAGGAACACATGCAGTTAAGAGAGGCGCTCCATAAACCCATCCAGGCAGATTTACAGTAATATGTTTTTGCTTACTAGTATGGCCTTTCTTTGCATAGGGTGCAGAAGGCAATTGAGTGGATATACCCTTTTTTGCAGATTCACTCATATTTAATAACAAAGACTGGCTCATTTTTGATGTGTAAAGGAGACGCTTGAGCAAACATTGCTTATTTTATTTTTTTATTTTATTTGAATTGTTTTATTTTATTTTAAATTATCGTAGACATGTAGTAAAAGAGGTGCACAAAATTACAAAAAAATGAGGGTATGCAAAGAATTTTGAGAGTTTTCAGAAACTAAAGAAGCAAGTGTTCTTGTGCGAAGACCAGAAACAAAGAAAGAGAAGGAGCAGAACATATATGAAAAAAAACATCACTCCACAGTTAAGGAGCACAAAACATAAATGACTTAAGTCAGAAAGTAGTGCAGAGGGTAAAACAAGATAAAGTAGGAAGCAGAACATGAAGGTGGATAAGAAAAGGGAGGTAGAGAGAGGCTAAGTCAACACATTTAAAAACAAGCATTGGCATAGCCAACAGGTCTCGCCTTTGGGACCTTATAAGTGTTTAGCCATGCAACACATTATCCTGGCTGCTCAGCCGCCAGGGATTGAAGAGCTATACGGTTACTACACACTGGGTTATGCAGTCTGATTTTCAAAAGAGCCATTGGTGCAAAACCCCTGGGACAAAAGTAATGATAATAGTAATAGGTCTCCTCATATAATTTATCAGTCACAAATCAGCTTTAAATATATTTTGGAAATTCAACCATTTTTCTCCAAACATGAGCTCATGAGTTCTGAAAATACACACACGTTTGTCTATAATACACAATGTTGATATACATATGTTAATTTTAAGGAAAAAAGGTTCTTATTTAGAAGGCTGGGGGTGCATACAGGAGAGCTACTTACAAGTAGCTGGAGAACTAACAGTAGCTCAGGAGCTACTCGTTGGAGAAGCCTGGGGTAGACACTCTGATCTGGCTAGGAGTTTAAAAACAATTCATAGTGAAAAAGCTAACCTTACCTCCTGTACCAACAAAACTGACAGATAATTTGACTCTGGCGCGTGGGCTTCGGCCGACAGCGCAGCACAAATACCATATAGATGAAATAAATAAAACTAGGGCCTAAACTACTTGGCTCAAGACTGGGAAAACGACAGTAATTACACACCAAAAACTTGTGAGTCAAAAACGAAAGCATACCTGTCCCCTCAGATCTAGAGCAGTACAATCGAGGTTTTTGTTCATGTCTTGTGCATATTTTAACCCAATCCATATGTTGTACAAGCCATACGAGTAAACAATAACCACCTCCAACAGAACAAAGAAAGCTGACTGCAGTCCTTGACTGGATTATTGACTCATAACAGTTAAAAACCTATGCAAACTCGAGTTATTCGAGTCCATTTTCCACGGATAAGCAAAGCCTTTGTCATTTTCTAGCAATTACAGACTCCTTTACAGATCTAGGAGCGGATTTGCCTTAAGTACAATGGTGTGGATAGATGTGCATCACGCCGCCGTGGAGGTACCCGTGTAAACAGAGATCATTCTATAGCAAATGGTCAAGGGGCTGAGACTTGGAAATCTCTACTATCAGAAAATAAACTGTTGGCAAGCATGATACCTTCGGAATATATTACATCATTTTCAACCAGGACTCCTGCCACTGTTCAGCCCAGTTCAAGGCCTATGAGCAATTGCGGGACAGCATTCCTTACTGATATAGCCCTTTACATTCATTGTATTAATTTATTGATTAGTTCTGCCATTGTAGACCACGGAAAATATAATAATATCAATAAAGCATAAATGTCCACCGGAGCCCTATGGTACCTCTGTTTTCTTTTACGGCTAACTCCCAAACACCGGAATCTTATGTACAAGATGCGCACCTATCTACGGAACATCTGTGAATCCAACCAAATATTTGTTGTCCATTAGTGATGTTTAACAATTGCTATGTCAGTAATTTACGCTCTTCCTGTTCGCATGACAGCCAATCCTATGACTGAACACGATCTAATAGCTGCATGGGAGTGGGCAGGATAGGTAGTGGTCTGGGATTGGAGCCTGTGCTGAAACTCAGTCAACCCTAGTCTCTGCATAATATTCTGAAATGCTGCTAGAGGGGGTAAAATTGAATGAAAACGTGGGTAGCGAGGAGATTATTATTCTGTGATTGCCTTTAACAAAATAATAAACAATGATTAAAAAGAAAATACTCTGTCGCTGCCAATACATGCATGATTCAAACTTGAGGGGGGTGTGGCCTCCAAGGAGACTCTTCTCTATGGCTGCTGGGATTGGAGTGCCCCTAATCTGACAGTTGTTTGTGAGACTTCCTTTTTATCCATAACCCAACCCGCTACACCTGAAGGGCAGCCGCGGGACAAGAATGTAATGGGTCATGGTGTGTCTCAAAAATGAAAGCAGGTTGGCATGGGCATACAGGCATGCAGATTTAAAGAACGGAGTGCGGCCTCCTAAAACGGTTGCGAAGGCGTGGAGAAATAAAGGGGCACGGCCTCCCGAAGCGGCCCCAGGCATAGAGATGAAGGGCGGCATCAGTGAAGCTGGTGCTGAGCTGATCAAGAGAAACACACAAACACTTGGGTCAGGAGTGACATGGACCGCTCTGAGTTTACTTTTCTGTGAGAGATGGTCTGTGCACTTTGTGCATGTGAGATCAGCAAACATGCACTCCACGCTTGAGCACAGGCTGCTCTCAAGACACAAAGAGCAGCAGACTGCTGCACAGACTTACGCCAAAATTTGACGTGTCACTCCAGTCCATGCAGTGTCAGAAGCAAAAGCAAACTGTGCGAGCAAGAGTGGGATAATATACACCACTGATGCACAACCCGACGTAAACACAGTGGAACACCCCAGTGTGCTCACACTTTGTCGATTACCCACGGCTTCGTAGCTGCACACGCACCCATAGTGTACCACAAGCTGGAAAGAAATAAAAAAATAGTCCTCCAAACAACAGAGAAACAACCAAAGCGTAATGATTCAGTACTTGGTTCCTTCTCCAGTGGGAAGAAAAAAAGACAAAAGGAGTGACAAAGAGCCAGGACTGACCACTAGCAAGCACGTTTTTTTAAAGGACACTGAAACAAACAATGAAAAGCAGTGAGCGGAGTTTAAGCTCACACAGAAGTTTATGCTAAAGTATATGCAAGAGGTCGAAAGTTCGACCTGATGAATCTAGTGTTCAAATGAAAAGGAAGTGAACCAAGAATAAGAATGTGAGGGGATAGGAGAGCTGTGGGATGAAGGTTAAACATGAGGTGGGATGAAAGAGAGTAGACAGGACGTACAAAAATAACATTGAGCAATAATCCATACGTGAGACAATACGAGTTAGAATTAGAATTTTTGTCGCATGAAATTGAAGAAACAGGCGAGTATTGTAAATGCAGAAAAAGGTAGTAGTGGCAATTGAGGGAAACAGTTGAAATGTGCAGAGAGAATGGGGACTGAAGAGGAAGATGGCTCCAAGATTCTGGGAAGAGAAAGAGGTAGATGAAAAAGACGTCTGAGGAAGGGGGTGAGGAATGAGCAGACGAAGCAGCAAAGAAAAGAATCTATCTTTTGAATGCATAAATCTGAAGTGCATGAAGTGAATTGCAGATAAGCAAGATGAGATGGACTCAATAAAATAGGAAAAGAGATGAACAGCAGCAAGACATCAGCATAAAATGATAGGAAAGACTCAGAGAAGCAATGAGCTTAAAGAGAGGAGCAGTGTAGATGGAAAAGAAAAGCTGGCACAGGACAACTACAGAGGGACATCAGAGACAAGAGGAAAAGTTGGGGATGAAGAGTCAGCAGAAAGTGTGAAATTAAAATAATTGTATTTATGTATTCATTTATTTGTTTGCTTCTTTATTTTGGCTCAACAAGACCATTTCGGCCACAACTGTTTTTCATTGCCACAGACTCAGTAAAAGGTGGCTTGAGATTGATAGCATGCGTAGAAAATGGTGCTAGCAATAGGTTCCTGGTGATATCATGCCAGAATGCAGGAAAGGTAGGTGTATACGAGGTAGAAGGAGAGACAGGAAAGAGCATTTCTAGAAATACAAAAGATGACAGAGTGGAGAACAGTCCTTTTCTTAACAAATCTATATTATGAGTGACATAAATTTAGAACAAGCATTGGCGAAGCGAACAGATCTGGCAGTGACTGTCAGCTTATTGAATTTGTCAATTATTGTTTTGTTTTATCCTGGATTGTGTAAAACGTTATTTTAAGGAGCTGCCAGGCCCTCGCAATTTAAGAAAAATAAACATTGGGTCAAAGCAAAATAGGCCTTTGGCCTCAAGAAGTACGCTTTGCCATAGTAGTACCTGGTATTTAAGAGAACGACTCTGAGTGCGTGTGCTTTTTGTGAAAGAGCAGAATGAGGTTACTCACAAATAAGTTAGTCAATGACTAAAGTGGCGGACCCTTTGTCGCATGCTGTATGCTGTGTCATATATTTAATTTAATAAAGTCAAAAGGTATTGGCCAACGCCAGACCTAAAAAAAGACAAATTTTCAGGTCTTATCTGTCTCTATTTCACTTCCATTCACTTAAGCAGTCATTCAGTTACCAAGCTTAAAAGGAAACTAGATTTTTTTTTAATAACAGTCTCTTCCCCAAACTCACCACGACCATCCTTCTTCACTTGTGAGGTTTTAAAAGTGCAATTATAAACCTTTTCACTGACGCTTGGACACCAGCATGTAACCTGAGCATACTCGTTCAAAACACCAAAACACTTTCAAAGTACTTTTTAACCACTCCAAGTCTAAATAAAATAAAATAACAGAGAGCCCTTTTGAGGATGCGAGATTATTGACTTTATTTACATAGAAATAAATAGCAGTTGAGAAATAAAAAAGGAAACAAAACAGGTCTAAATAAGCAGCTTCAATACCTGTTTAAGTGTTCTGAAAAGTAACTAGCTTCAGCATAAAAGCCCCCACCAGAGCGCACAGGGATTTGGTATGGGCAAATGGTTACTATGGCGTTTTCCTCACAACAGGATGGAAACGTGGAGTGAATAATATTTATATCTCGCACTCTAATATGGATACCAACAAATCTCTTTTTTAACACGTGCACACAAGGGGGTATTCACTTACACAGCGCATAAAAATTACACATAAGGTAAAATATTACTTTCCTCTAGACATTACCCGTGAAATACATACTCTAATTTATGGCAACGCTGCCATTTTGACTTGAGAAGTGAAACTTCAACTGCACAGAATGTTCTACATGCGCACAAACATTTCCTCAATTTTTTGGGGGGCTGAAACTTACCTTCCCCGAGTTTGATGTAAATGTTTCTCGACAATTTGAACTCGGTGAATGAGGTAACTGCGCCATATTGCCTTTTAGCCCAATGCAAGAGATGTTCGTTTCCCTGCGGGAGATGTTTCTCCTCTGTGTGCGCCGTCAACGAGAAATTGCCTGCCTCAAAATGAACATCAGAACCCGAAGACACCTGATGGAACATAAAAAAAATTCTTAATGAGGAAAGTTTGTGGAGCTAAAACTATTTGACAAAAAAATAATAAATATCAACTATATGAGTAGGGTTGTCACCAGGGGTGTCGTTTCAGAGGAGTTTTTTGGGGTGTTACAGCCCCCTAAGAAATGCACTATTTAAGAGATTGTTGAGTACGGGAGCTTTCAGTCGGGCATGCTAAGGTGTCTCTTGTATTTCACCTGGGATTTCTAAATACTCACTCAAAAACACACACACACACCTCTGTTTTGAAGGTCTGAAAACAGGGTTATTTTACAAAATACTGTTTTTTAGGTATGCCTCAGAATCCACACTTCTTTCCATTTCCACTGGCCCTTAAGCCCCCTCATGCACTGCTTCCCATAAAACAATTACTCTGATATTCCAGCGTGATTGTTGGAAAATCTGAAGCTCTCACCCACCACCCCAATCTTACTGACCAAGCTACGCCCCTGGGTTTGACAGCCTCACTTGGTAGTACTTTTAGTGCCATCTTCACACGCATGAATGAGCTTGGAAAGCTCAATATATTGTGTGAAGTAAGGTGCCCAGATGATGTAGAACTCTTTGTAAATGCAAGCCCGCAGTCAAAACGCAAAAGCATGTACGTGCATATTACTCACCTTTCCTAAAAGAACAAAACAGGACATGGGTTATCTACCAAAAAATACAACCTACACCATCCACTCTCCTTTTCCATACATTCACTAGAGATTAAATGCTTCCATAAGACTTGGCAAGATTATAAACTATCAGAAAAGTACTTCCGCTCAACAACCTATAAATCTGGCCGCTGAAAAAAGCAGAAAAAGGACGAGAACCTTTCAAAATATCATGTAATAAGCTAAATTGTTAGCAAATAAAAATCCTAACACCAGACTCATGCTTAATTCCATTTTTGGCAAACTTCTATTGTGAGACAAAGCGTGCCTTCTGGGAAGGATGATCATGCATTAAGACACTGTACTCAAAGCCTTCCCACTGGGAGTAAAGCATCGCGTCAGGATTACAGTGAAAATAACAGCACTTAAGAAAGTCAATGAAGAAATCACAGGAGTTGGAGGTTGAAGGGTGTTTACGGACACACTGAGCATAAGAGTGAGCGATTAATGTTCATACATAAATAAAAAAGTAGATTACAGAAAGGTCAGTCTATTCTACTGTACGGTCATTGTCTAGCGAGGTAAACATAAATGTCCAATGTGTGGCTCTAGCTAGTTATGATGGTAAAGATACTTTTGTCTAAAGTGCATGTCCTCCAAGACCTGTAACATGCATGTGGGAACAGAAAAGACAGCCTGCACCCTCTTATGGAAATGGCCGCAAGTTGCCAATACTGTTTACCCAACTGAACGATGTACTACCATGCTGGCTAGATTACTGGCAAAAATGGTGTGGTGGTGGACATCAATCAGTACAAAATGTGCTGTTCCCTGACCAGAAAAGAGACCCTGAATGCACAGCTGCTCAACTGGTTTATTACAGGAAGGGATCTTCATAACATAGTATCCCTATAAACAGCTGCCAACACTGCCCCTCTTTCCTTTTCTCAATCTTTTAAAATAATTTGTCGAAGAGAAGACTTGCAACCATTTTTCTAAAATTATCCCATCCATTTTTTTAATGCATCAGACAAAAACTTTTACTAAACTACATAATAAATGGAATCAGGGACTAAAGTCCTATTTTTTACACACATTTAAAACATGTAATACACCGAACCCTGATCCTCCAATAGAAATAAGAAATATGAATAAGACACACAAAGAGCATAATGATTTAAAAGATTATTATTCCTTAGAAGTACAAATACTTTCGCAACACAAGCCAATATTTTATAACCCAGATCTTGTAATGAAAGAGTTGAATTTACTTGATTGAGTTCAGTCGTGGCCCTCAAGCTAATCTGGACTCCCGAGCATCCATTCGCCAAGGCGCAACCAACGTGGCAGATATTGCAGGATAAAGCGCCAAACTGGAAACAAATGCGCTGTAATATTTTATGCTTTTCCCATTACGTAAAAAACCAATGATTCTTTTCTAAAAAAAGAAGGTATTTACTTCTCGGAAAGTGCGGAATCCTGATTCAAGGGACCGCACCTGAGAGCTAACGCGTGCAAAGATCACAGTCTCAGCCAGTTCCACAACTATTTGTTGAGAAGAAGAACAAATTCAATTTTGATTTTACATTAAAATATACACCTTGCAATTACAACCAGAACAATTTCCTGTCAAATAATATGTGCACTTGATGTGAATTCCTGGAAGCCTTCCGCCTTTACAAGTTCTCCCACTGGCTGGCACTGCGCTTCCTCTCGCACCTCACTCCTATCCCCGCTGAGCGCTCAGCTCACATCTGGGCCCATTTAGCAAGTGATTGCAAATGGAGTCTCCTGATTTCCAGTAAAAACTAGTTGCAGGAAAAGAAATAGCTCTCTTATGTTTTTTTAGCAAGTACTGGCAGCCAGCCAAAATGTAAGCAAACCATACAACTGAGGGCTTCATCAGGACACCGCAAGCAAATATTGAATCTATATTTTTGGAACGCAGAAGGGTGTGAGCCATAGTAGAAACGGTTCACTCACGCATTCAATGTCTAGATGTATCCTGCCCATTGCACTAAGTTTACTGCCATCTGGTTACATGCTTTAATAAACAGTACAACAAAACTATATTTATCGTACAGTTTTTCACATTTCTTTGTACTTTTGCTTCCAAATAATGCACAATATTTATCTCAATTATTCAGAAAGCAGCACTGTCCTGGAGAAAGCTATGCCTATGGGGCCACAACCTCATGGTATGGCTCAATTCTCCATGCAGGACGTATGGAGACATAGGCTGCTCGCCCAGGGCTCATCACCCTGCAGCGATAGAAGCAGTGCACAATTATCTTTCAGGCACACTGATGATTCGCTAAGGGAGAGCAGCGGGCTCCTTGTTTTATGCCAGAGCATTCGTATTTTTACATCATTTGAGAGTCTCCTGATCCTGTCTCTAAATTCAAAGGCTTGCAGCCAATGTCTTTGAAGAACTGTGTGGAAAAATTGATTATTTGGCGCCATTTTTAAGAATGCTTTTTTGGGGCAGATTAAGGATTCCCCTCAAACACTCCTGCTTTACACTTACTCTCTGCTCTTCCCCAGTTGGAGGGATAGAAGGATAGTTGTAACGTATTTTCCAAGGCTGCTTTAATGTCCAGTTTTGATGGTGATATGATTAAAGCTAAGCAGAACACCAGGAGAGTGGCACACAAACATTCACGGCTGGTTAAAAGCGGTCCCCCCAGTTTTCTGCTTCTGAATGACTTCCATGCAGCCGTGACAGGAATGTAACTCAAGCACACAGTTGCCTAAATCGCTGCGTCACACTTTAGATTAAGCAGTTGTTGAAATGAACCGCACTATACCCGGAGATAACGATTTATCTGCATATTTGTGACAAAGAGTAGTTTTTTTGTTCGCTGATTTGCTGGGCTCATCCGGGAGGTTCCAAGCAGTTCATGGTGAACAGGCAAAGTAATTAGAATAAATGTGCTTCACAACACAATGCGAAGTATCACGTTTCCAAAACACTTTTCGCTGCTGCGGTCGGAGATGAAGTGAAAGAGGCGATATCTACAGGATTAGGTCCGGCAAGGTCCCTACTGACGCACAGTCAAGGCCTCCTCTGTTATGGATAGTTCTAGTTTGGTTAAGTAACACAGATTATCTGTAACACGCTCGTGACAAATTGTCTGAAGGTGAACATAATTGGAATTGTATCCGCATTCTGAAAAGAAAACGCTAACAGCTCCACATTTTAACAAAATACGCGGTAAAAGGGACCTTGAGCGTTGCCAGTGGAGGGTGCCAAAATAAAATATACTCATGTATTAGTAATGTGATTTTATTGTTAGAAGGACGAACACCCCCTTTTGGCAGCAGAGGAGCGTCGCATGTACGTCATGACGTTGTTGTTTTTTTTAATTCGACCTTGCGTAACCCCCGTCGGCGCCTCGGACTGCCAGAGCAGATGACGCTCCGACTTTGTCCTCGCAAAGATATTTGAATCATGCTGTAACAAAGCCCCGCATTCTTCACCCCACCGTGGCAGAGGCACTCGGGTCCTTCATCTCTTCAGCGCCAGGGTGTCCGAGAGTCTCCTCACTGTTCCTCTTTAGACATGCCCAAGACTTGCAAAAGTTTGTATACGATGGCAAAAGCCAAGATAAAGACAGACAATAAGTGGTCTAAAAACAGTGCACAGAATGTGTTGCATGGATGGGGATGGAGCAATGTTTTTGTGTCATTTTGCATCTATCCTTGCACCTTTAAGACTGCCTGTCTGACAAGCATAGGTGTCCATTTAAAACCTCACAATGACTGACGAATAGCAGCTTCCGCACGAGAAGTTTCCAGGAAACTTCACGCAAGAAAGTCTTGTGCTTAAAAGTCCCAAGCATCAAGAAAACAAACCCTCCTCCAGACTTTCTAAGGGTTTCTTCATGTAGCCTCTTCGGCGGCAGGTTGTATAATACCCATTCCTATAGCTTGCTCATCTGTATAGCATTGCTGGTTTAGAATGAACAATGAATGACATATGCTGTTCCTCTGTCACTCGTCTGAGGACTCTACATGACACTTACAATGACTCGCTGCATAATGGCCGTAACATTTTCACTCCTGGATATACTCATTAGACCATGCAGTATGGCGGCTTCTATAATGCAGCTCCTATGAATTGTTTTCTGCTGTGCCTCAGGGTCAAGACTGATTTGCATATAGCCAGGTCTAAACTGGGGTGGCGTGGTGAGCAAAAGAATGATGGATTTAACCCAGATCTCTTGACTGGGGGTGAATGGTTTGATTTCCGTCCATCAATTGTGTGTCTGTGGAGTTCTCAGGCACATGCTAAGGCTGACCATTTAATGCCCATTCATATGGGTTGTTCGACTATCGTTCCATGATGACCAATCAGAGGATATGCTATGGCTGGCACTATAATGCCCTTTCCTGTGAGATGCCACCTGCCACACACGTGAGGACTCCTCAAAGCATATACCATGGCCTGTTGCACAACGCCCATGATTTGCTGCTCTCCTGCGGAAGCCAGAGCTTATGCTATAGGTGGTGGACTATTGCACCTCCCAAGGATTAACCTTCACCTCTAAGCAGCCTGCTAAGCCTCTATTCAGTGCGGTTATACCTTACAGCCTTACAGGCTATTAAAGGCCCGCTCCCGCGTTAAAGGCCCGAGCCAAAGGCAAGGGACTTTAACAAGGGACGGGACTTTAATAGCCGGTATAGCCCTGCTACGAAGGGCTATAAGGCTATTAGAACATTCTGCCACTAGAGGGCAGAATGTTCTAAGAAATAAAACAAAGTCTTTTTGAAGCTCGAGGGGATTTAAATCCCCTCGAGCTCCGAGAGGCCTTTGTAAAACATTTGAAAGTTTCTCTGCGGGCCTTTACCGGCCGTAGAAGCAGGGAGCGCTCCATTGTCTTCAATGGAGCTCCCAACATTCCAATGTTCTAATATATGATACAGACTCCTCTAGAGATGGTACATGTCTGCATGTGAATCCTCGACTAGCCTCAGGCTGTCTCCACACTCATGCATATGCACAGCTACAGGATTGCTGCAACATAGTCTAAGAAGTTTCTGCTGTACAAGCATGACACCAAAACACTTCCCCCCGGGGGCACACCACAATCAAACACATTCTAATCGTCTACACAGTAGCATCAAAGGATTATATGTTAAGCCTCAAACAGTTTTTTCCATCAAATTGACACACAGGTGCAGTCTCTGACCACAATAAGGCCATACCATCAGCCATCCTGCTCCACACTAAAACCCTATCCATACAGGACACATGACAGACACACCATCATCCGTCCATAGCCAGGGCCGGCTTTAGTGCTGGTGGCACCCGGTGTGACAATCCAGGCATCAGGCGTTTCCCCAGGAGGCTGGAAGGGTTGGGGCCGGTTTTGGAGCGATGGGGGACAGTTTTGCAGAAGTGCTGCAATATCGGCCCCTAGTAACAAAAGCAGCAGTGCTGGTGACTAGTTAAGTTAAGCAGGAGTGATTCACACTTGCCCACGTGCCCACCCCCCCACCGGTCCAAAAAAATTGCCAGGGCTGATTTGAGTTCTCAATCCGGCCCTGGCGACAATCATATTTGGCGCCCACATCCCATGACCGCATCCTCGTATTCTCTCACTAGCATCGATCAAAAGTGCCCCTCATCCCTCCAATCATAAGTTATTGCTAAACACAGCACTCCGCCCCCCAAGGTCAGTGCCTCCTCCGTAGGTCAGCGCCAGGGCGGCCGCACCGGTTGCACTGCCCTAAAGCGGGCCCTGCCCATAGCACTCCCAGGAGCAGAGTGCTGTCCATCCACAGATGAGCTCGAGCACCTTGACAATACAATACACAATACAGGCACAGGCATGGCCGCGGCCACGTCATCTGTACAGACTGGTACTTAAGCAGGCATAGATTTCTAAACAGTAATGCAGGCGTTTAACGCGTTGAAACACAGTGCGCACTATAGGCATTAAGCACTTTTCAGTCACCTGACATTAAGATTTTACACACATTACCTTTATGTTGCCCACCAATTTATTGGTTGTTTTACCGGTAATTTTATAGCTGCAAGTGATCCTTTTAATCCATCCAATATAACAAGTAATTGGGCACTTTCTAAAAACACTTTCCAGTGGCCGGTAATTGCTCCCAGGAGCCCCAGTGAAACGGGAAGGCCTGATATTCGTGCATCAATTACAGACTTTTTCGGCCTTTGAAAACCAGCGCAGTTAACCCCTCGCGGCGCGTCAACAAAGTGATAGTGGCGAGCGGGGACCTCTCATACTTACGAAGAAAAACCTCTGAACCCCCGACGCGAGCCGGTCTGTTTTCACTTTCCATATCAGGCTCCGAGGAGAATTCAGAACGAACACCACAGGTTTTTGATGAATGTGCACTGACGAAATAGGGTTCAAATGCAACGTGACCTAGAGAGAACGAAAAATGGAAAACATGCTTTATTGGGACTGTAGTCATGGAATTGTGCAAACACGGCGCTCTCGCTATGTGACCTCTGAGGCATGTTTTGAAACTAGAGCGAGAACGCAGCAGCCAAGACGAATCCACACACAGGCAGGTCTTACAGCATGACCGCGCTCTTCAGCGTCAGGCATGCAAATCTCCCCAAAAGCGAACAACATTCTGCTGCATACATTCTTCAGCTCTGATGTGCTCGTATTATCAAAACACTTCGCAACCTTATTTCAAAAGAGTTGTCTTCACATTTGTAATCATTAATGCAGTATTTATTTCCAGAAATGTAATCTTCTACATATTTTAAAACCCTAGGAGAATTTGATATTCCTTTAAAAAGAATTTATGACAACATTTACTGCAAAGTTCGTGATTTTATGCATGTTTTGCAGGGTCTAAAATAAACCAAGCATTGACTTGGGTTGCTTAACGCAGGGTTGTCCACCTTTGATCCATCATGGGAGGATCCATGACAGATTATATGTATAAACAAACCACTGACTTTGGAAATGTCTCCCATTTCGAGCATTTGTAGGTCAAATTATTTTAAGTGGAATGTCTCAAAATCTGGCATGGATCCAGCCCCTCCTGAACCAATGTAATGAACCCCTGCCTTAAAGGCAGTTTGGGGGGGGGGGGGGGGGGGGGGAGATGGGTAATGCCTAACAATGGTCAGCGCAAGGATTTAAACATGGAGTTTACCAGCCTGTCTCTTGGCAAACTCCCAGCAAGCAGAAAAGTGACCTATCCCAAGTCCATGTCCCCAGCTTTTATAATGATTGTCCTATTGCAATGATAAGCGCTGTGGCATCTGCAGCTGCGTCACCTGCTCCGAAGAGGACTTTTTACCACAAAGAGGAATTATTTCATTTTTTGAATTAGATGCCAGAAGCACATGATGTATTGCACCAGAAATATCCTCTTTTAGGTGTAACTCCAGACCACTTTATCTGTCTACAAGAGCTTATGGTATCAACACCCTAAATACACAGAGTGGGCTTTGAGTCCGCACCCTTCACTACAAGTGCCTGTTTGAAGTACCTTTCACATTTGATATCAGAATGCAGTTATACATTATGCAGTGGTGAGTGGATAAGGAGTCTGTCTCCAGCATCGCATATTTCATGCAAGGTGAAAGAAGATTAGAATTGATCAGTGGGGAGCTTAAAGGTCTAGTCTCAAACTATTTCTAACAAAAGATGGTACTGAGAATAAAACTGCACAGCCTTTCACCCTTTCCGCTCACATATTTAACATACTTAATAATTAAACACCTCACAATACACCTATCAAGAATATGAATACCTTTTATTACCACAAAAGGCCATTTTAGTCCCATTCTCCAGGAATTAGACTCTAAAATACTCCCTTGCCATACTGGCTGATCTGGCCAATCAGCAGTGGAAGTCAGTGGTACAAGTGGGGAGGTGGTTGTAGTGATCACTGGAGAATTTTCAGTTCTAGCCCTCTGGAAGAGATGCGGGCAGTCCACACTCAATTCCGCTCAACAATCTTTCTCCTCAGTTGAGCTTATTTTCCTGAATCTACACCAGGCCCCGTCCTTGACCTCATTGCACTTCCCTTCTATTCCCTCTTCCCCCACGCCCCTCTTGGCTTTGCTGGAATATCCCTTTGTCTTAGATATTTGACTGCTCTGTTACTGGTAAGAAAAAAAAAACCTTTGACTTTATTTGATGTTCTTTGTGTAGATCTTCGATGCTCGCTTTTCCTTCCCCATGCTGTGACAAAGCAGGTGGCACTGATGCGAATACATACACAGGACTTTCTGGGGCCTGATGCCTTGAACCTGATCCTCTGCTGCATGCGAGGGGCTCTATGGGCGAGGCTGGCAAGCTTGGTGCAGTGATGACTAAACAGAAGCACTGAAGTGAAGTTCCTGACACCCCTTCAGGAAGCCCCGCTACAGGAAATTGCAGTAGATCGACTACCAGAGAGCCCAGGTGGAGGTAAAAGATAGAGTTTTAATTAAATTAAGAGGGTAGGAGTTTTTCAATGAACAGTTTTAAAACCTTGTTTTTTATGACTCGGTTTATCCAACAGATGGAGGAGGGACGTGGACTGAAGCTCATTGTAAATGCCTAGATTGCAAGGTTTTTCTTGATGAAGCCTCGGGAAGGAGCCATCTGTGAGCTAGTGAGGGGTTCCCAATCCACAGTCCAGGTTTTTTCAATTCTGATATATAGTTCATTGCATTTAGGTTGCTGAAAAAAAGTGATCCTGCAAAGTAGCAACAAATCGTAAGGTGGCTTTTGTAACATTTTGCATCAGGTTTTCATCACAAAAGTGATGCAACCCAGTGCAAAATGTTAATTTGGGACGCGCTTTCCAGCACAAAACTTTATTTGCCCTGGAAAGTAGCCCTAAAGTAATACAAAGTAATGCAAAGTATTGATAGTGCTACTCTGTATTGCTTTGCGTCAAGGGCATGTGCCACGGGTGGTACCTGGGCATTCCTATGCAACCACCCTTGGTTTTTGATGCAGAGCACTACATTCTAACTATGGTATGCATGGCTTTGTGCCACAAAGTAAAGTTTTCCTTGAGGCATTCCTTAAAAAGGAGAGATGTTTTTTTATTTCTTCAGACTTCCCAGACTTTACATGTGTGCTGCACTGGACAACACACTTCCAAGTGAGGAACGTTTTAAAGCTTGTCTAGGCATCGTATTTTGCACTGGAAGGGTCAGGTGCTTCCTTCTCTCTCCCGCTCACAATGTATCAACCTTGGTTGCCGCACTGCATTGTATGAGTTTTTATTGAATATACCATATTAATTATGGATCTGCCATGTTTGCCAATTGAATGATCACCAGCAGTTGGTAGCTAAAGGGATCAAAAGGTAAGGAAAGGCTACAAGAAAAACGCAAGGGTGTTCAAAGCATTGGGTAGTACATATTCCCTTAAATGTACCTATTGATTGCTGTGTTCAGGCATCGACGAGGTAGAGTGCAGGCGTCTCAAGCACTAGGTACCCTGATATGCTGATCCTGTACTCTGGTGAACAACAGTAATGGAGAGGGCCACTAGTATAATGATATTCCTGTATATGATATCTGTTAATATTTTGAGCCTAGCGAAAGGGTTGCAGTTTGTCTATGACTGAAGAGCCAGCATTGCCTCTCTCTGTGCTTTTCTCCCACAGGGCGGGTCTTACCTCAACAGATCTTAGTGAACGTCCACATCACACCAACATTGCTCACTAGACCAATGTCACATCACCTTCAATTTGCTTGAACTCCTTTACATCTTAAGTTTGAAATCAATCTATTTGCCTGATGGTACAGTATTGGCTATCACCCTTCAGGTGATACTCATGCACATAAGCTCTGGAGTGGAGAAAAGCAAAAGTTTTGGATGCGCCTACCATCCAAACCCAAGACACACCACTACCACCCAAACCCAAGACGCACCATACATCCTCCCAGTCAGTACATTGCAGACGGCCCCTGCCTTGTGCACCAAGCAGAATTCCGATAGTACATACTCTGATTTTTATCTGATATCTATCAGCATGAGCCACTCAAAAATACACTCACACACCATCCTACTCAAGACGCAGACAAATGGCGAACCTCAGACAGTGTATGCTAGACAGAGCCCTTACACCCTCAAGCACACCACAGGTCACCAAATCCATAGCAGGCAAAACGTTGTCAAACCAACAGCACTGCCATGCACCACATCAAAGTACACCCTAGAAACACTCTGATAACTTCGGCATACTTGTGGCACACCCTCATGCTCACATCAGTGTTTCCGACTGGGGGACGTGATGTATATATAGAAATGATATGGAAAATCAACAACCCAATCCAAAGAAGAAAAAACACAAGCATGGTCTCACAGCAGTATGCAGCTGCAGGGGGGGTTGAAAATATAATAAAATGAAAAAAGAACAGGAAGTGGGGGCTGGAGGGTGGTGGGTGGTGGGGAGTTCACGAGAAGCAAACACGAGCGGCCCAGAAGCAATGTGCAGTCACCAGGCCCCTCACAAATAAACAAGCATTGGCATAGCCAATTGGTCTCACCTTTGGGACCTTATAAGTGTTTAGTTATCCAGCACAATATCCTTGGTGCAACAACATCAACTGTTGCATGGCTGAACACTTTTAAGGTCCCAAAGGCGAGACCTATTGGTTATGCCAATGCTTGTAGCTATGGTGTCACAGAACAGTACTGCTCTGATGTCAATATGATTGTGATGTTGTAATTGTACGGTAAACGGTTATCAGGTGGATACATTTAACTCAATATCACTATCTCGTTCTTTTAGTTTGCTAACTTGGAGTTTGCTGTTTCATCCGCTGTAATTAACAGCGTTTACTTTTACCCAGCTCCAGTGTGCTCCTTTACTACCTCAAACATGCGACTTTAAGTTAAACAGATCTCATAGGAGACACCATAACCCACTAAACCACCTTAAAACAAGGTGCAAAATCAGTAGTTCATACAAAATTCATATCACGACACACACAGTTGGTATTTGATAGCTTTACAAGCAAACACGCGTTGTCAGGTCAGTGCCACAGATGAAAACATTTCCACCTGGGCTCCCTGGCTCTCGAAAACACCCAAGCACAGTGCCTAACGGAATGGGCAAAGAGAAAAAGATTCTTTTCTGTTTTTAATATGGGCTTGCTTCGATGATTGCTATCAATATCAAGACGTACAGTATGCTTCCCTGACAGCAGTGACCTATGTACGTGCTTGAAGACCAGAGACATTAAATGTCAGGCAACATCAAGCAGCTACAGAAGCCCCACCACCTGAAAAAATGAACCGGATATTAAAAAAACATGGCAAAGCACATTTAACCACTGCTGGTCAATGTGGTTATTTTGCTTGCTAACTTGGGTACTCGCAGACAGAAGTGTACACATTGTAGTGGACTATTTTCTCATTTTGGTTAATATGGATGAGCAAATGCATCATGCGCATTTAAGCAGTTCTCTAAAAGTGCGCCTCTCCTGCTTGGGACGGATTTGCAGAATGTATTATTCAAAGTATATGCTTTTGGAATGTGGTCATTTGAAAACATGAGCAGCGCCATCTGGGTGACACTTGCCACTGCGAAATATAGATTGCAGCGCATTTCTGCTAAAGGAATTAGCGAGAGGTTGATAGCCAAGGGGAAAAAATATATCTAAATATATATCTCGCCATTGCTGGTCAGCAATAATCGAACCACTTTCTGGGGATTAGGCGCATGGCTAAGCCTGCTGGACGAGACACTACCAAAGGGCAGGGGGTCTTCTTATCAGAGAAATGCTTCTGGAGCAAGTCTCACTACAGGACAGATTGCTTCCATATTCCTGTCTGCAAGGCAACACAGGCTGGCAGTAATGCGATAATGACAGAGAGCAAAGGGTGTTAAACCCCCCCTCGCATTAATGCATTGTATTTAGTAAATAATCAGACCCATCCAAATTGTGATTTTCCCACTCAGCTAGAGCCATTAAAATCAAGGTTAATGCGGAGGAATCCTTTGCTGGGTTTTAAGCGATCAAAAGAATCTCTTTTGTTTGCATGGTTATGATATTGTTGGCCGCTCCCTATGGTATAATGTGTGTCCAGATACTGCAAAAGGCATTGAAACGCAGGTCACTGGCTGCTCGCCCGTGGTAAACACTGAACTCACTGCTTGCCCACCACCTCGTCGTTCGGAGAATTAAAATGCAAAGGAGGAGAAAAGCTCCGTAGTTTCACCGTATTTCTTGAGGTGTGTTGACATATTTACATCACTTTGTGCATGAGTTGCAATGTACAACAGAATTTTTGAGTGTCAAAAGTTAGAAGTTTTACAAACAATATCCCAAACTCAATAAAGGACATTAAGATACTACAGATGATTTCTAACTAAAAGAAGCACTTCTAGGCTGGAGTAAATTCTAAGTAGTCGTTATTAATTAAAACACCTAGTAATATTTTGAGGACTCTGGAACACTTGTTGAGTGGTCGCACATTTTATCATTATCTATTTTTAACCGACAGAAAGCAGGCCTAAGAAAATAAAACAAGAAATGTTTCAATTTCTGTCAAAGTGCATTTAAGATTTCGAACCCATTCAAAGTCTATTCTCTCTCTTGTAATATGAGATGATCTTTTGAAAACAGCGCCTCCTGTTGAGAAGCCCATGGCGCGCCATCTGCTGGCATCATTATGTCTCCCACTCACTGAGGCTGTTCGCTGTCCAGGGCTCATATGGCCGCCCCTCGGTCAGAAGCTAATTTTTTTAACGAAGTGGGCGGTGCCTAATTGACTGCGTCTATATGCCCTTCCAGTGAGGGACATCTTGTGTGCTCTGCACGAGCTGTAGGTCCTTGACGGACTCCGTCCCTTGCTTCGTGGTGCGGTCGCCTGGACCACGTAATGACGCAGTAGGGTAGCACAACTGCTCTTGACTGCAGAGTTGACAAAATGGCACAGTGGAAGTGAGCGCCGGGTTAGCCAAATATAAAAGCACGCAACAGGGACGTAACGCTCATTAATGTGACCAAGGATTGTGTCAGTTACTAGAAATCAAGATTGAGCCACATTTTTTTCAGCTATATCAAAGAAGCACTGACTGAGCGGCCCGATGACAAGTTAGTACACTTCGTGAGAAGTTTAATAACGGACAGCGAATGCAAGTTAAAGCGCGGAATGGGGCGCTTGAAATATCAAGTGCGCGCGTGTCCCTAATTATAAAGTGGTGCGCGCGCACGCGTTTGGGAGAGTAGTCTTCACTTTTCAAGCAGTGCACTCGTGCTTGTGGCGCACCGCTGCTCGCTCCCGCAAGGTGGATGACGCCACAAGCACGAGTGCATTGCTTGAAAAGTGAAGACCGATGGCTAAAGGCCCTCCTAGTGCAGCGCATGCGCGCTGCCTAGGCGAGACCTAAAAAGGACAAAAAAAATTCTAGTAAAATGAAAGTATATTCATATGGACAGTCATTTTTAAAGCATATTTGGCAAAATGCACACAACTACTGCTTGATAATGTACGTTCTTCCTCGCTGATGCCCATACCTAATATTGATTTTTTGCACCAATGGGCCACTAACCTAGCACCAGATTCAAATGCAGACATGTATCCTTCGTGGACACATGCATTACACTGGTTATCTATTCTGGACCAATTATATTTCAAGCGATTGTGTGCCTTCTTTAGAAGTTCATTTACAAAACTGGTTCCATTTAAGCTTAACAGGTAAGCACAAAAAGATAAATATCAGGATAAATAAAGAGTTACTACTGCATAATTGTATGCCATGACTCTGTAGAGTATTGTATTGCGTTGTATTTTATTTCAACATGTATATAGCGCTTGCTGCCTCTAAATGGGGCACTGAAGAGCTTGCTACATGTTAAGTATGTTACTTCATGTAGGGTGTGTGGTTGAAAGGGTGCTGTCTTCGTTTTTTGATCCTGTGTGAGAAGTGCTTCTAGGTTGTGCATGGCGACCACCAAAGTGCGGTTATTGTGTTATGGGGCGCTGGTTTAGCAGTTTGATGGATGAAGAAGCATGAGGGACAGGCGCCCAGTTTATGGTTCTCAGTACGCTGGCAGCTTTCAGCAGCTGTGCAGGTCCCTTTATGGTATTTCTTATTGTTGGGACGGAAAAGTCCTCTGCATGATAATGGACCCGTATCCTTGCGCTGAGTTCCCAGCCGTATTGTTAAATGGATCCCTAATGCTGATTTTTTTTGTCCAGGATCATATTTGTGCATCATGATGTAGGACTGTCTCATGGATTGCAATTTTGTTGGACCAGGAAGGGTGCCCAAAGCACTACCCTCATAGTGGTGGTACGTTACTGCCTTCACCAGGAGTTAAGTAGCTTGAGTGCAGTGGTTGCAGCTTATAATCTCCATGCGGTTACTCTCTTTATTCTTTCACTTCCAGTAGAATTTTCACATTGACTTGGGTTGAAGAGGTATTTAGACAATTCGCTTTAGACTTTTGTTCTTTAATTTTATAACTTTGGCTGGAGCTCAGTTACATGCACAAGTTTAGGCCTGTCCGGTATATTCTAAAAACCCCTTCTTTTTCTTCAGGGTTTTGGAAACTGGAACAAAGCGCACGCTGGTCTGGAGAGCTTTAAATACAAATATGTAAGCTCCTGCTGACTGAGGTATGTCTAAAACCCTGCAGAAAAAGAAGGAGGTTATGGAATATACCAGACCTTCCACGTAACTCAATGTGAAAATTCTACTAGAAATGAAAGAATAAAGAAAGTAACCACATGGATGTAATATGCTGAAAACTTGTGTGGTTTAACAACGGTTATGGATACTACTAATCCTTGAAGAAAAGACTGAGTGCTAAGAACGCTGATGACACATAACTTTGCTGTCACCAGGAAACATGTACAATACATTTTAATCATTACATATGTCCTGAAGAAAATGGGTGAACCTTGAATCCCGCCGAAACGGTTCATCAACATTTGTGTTAAATATATTCATTATTGGTTTTTATCAGTAGTTTTTAATATTGTGTATTGTTAATGTGATGTTTTTATGAATTGTGATTTGAGGAGTGTCTCGAAATATGAACTGCTGTGAGAAATCCCATACTAAAACAATGATGTAAGATCATGTTAAATATTAAGATTCGTGTCAGGAAAATTTGTGAAAAGTTTCTAATAAATGAAATAATATTTTTAACTAAACACAGGTGTGCAAGTGTAGTACATATTACTACTGGAAATTCTGTCAGACCTAAAGGTACATCAAGATACTTTCTAATCTCAAGGTGCTGCTTGAAGGGGAGCACGTTTTTGGCAATAGGTTTATTGAACGTTAAAACTACACAATGAGGTTCTGTGACTTTCCGACGTGTGGCTTTCATTTTTTTTGTTGTTGCAGTTTTATATAGCAGAAACTCGACCCGAAGATAATGGAGTGCTCTACATGAGCACCAGATCCATTACACAAGGACTCATTGATTTTTAGGTCTCGCCTAGCTATTGCGATAGCAATAGCTATGCAAGACTCTAGTAGGGGGGCTCCCAAAAGTGCTCCCAAAAGCGGATTGCATGGCGAGCACGCGCACAATCACGTGCATCGTGCCGCCATGCAATCCGCTTTTGGCATCGTACTTCAAAGGGTCCGCTCCCTCGCCTGGAATGCGCTCCCCCGCCCCCGCCAAGCGCGCGCGCCACGCTCCGCCGTTCTTGTCTTGTGTTAAAAGCTGCTCTTAAAACTTCGGACATAGTTACCGACTTGCTCTCGCTTTGTACTAGACCAGTTTATTGCCCCTTTTCACTTCTGCTATTTAAAAGAACATTCTAGATCGCTTTGTACTAGACCAGTTCATTGCCCCTTTTCACTTCTGCTATTTAATGGAAACCAAATGGAAACCAGGAAATGACAAATAACACGTTTACGTGGCTCACGCCTCTGTGCCCAGGTGCCACTGTAGCTGCTGCATCAGTGGAAGTTCCGCCCCGTCCTACAGATGAGTAACTCTCTTCTCCAGCATATTCATACTGTAAAGCAGCATAACATAGTGCTCAGTTAGAAACGTAAACTTGAGAGTTTTCTTTCTCGAGTACCGCCTGTCCCACATTTGATTCGTCATGGAATTGACGTCCAAGTAGTATTGACAAGTGAACATGTGCTGCGCCTTTCTATTTCCTCTTCTCTTACCCAGGAAATGATGTCACAGTTTCACATAAAATAACTTTTAGTGGATTACATTTAAATGGATGTTTGTTTCCTTTACTTGCTCTTTTTAAACATTTTGTTTAGGCGATGAACTCACGTGTTTTACTGATGGGAAGAATGACTGGTAATTATTGTGTTATGCCTTTCTCTTTTTTTATTGTTACTTTATGCCACTGCTTGCATTTATTGTCCTTTCCTTTACGTGGCGTTGGACTTCTTTTGGTAGGACTCAAGCATTTTTGGACGTCTTTCCAAAGCTATTCCTGCTTGCTTTGGATTCCATGCCTGACGGGGACACACAAACGCACGCACACAAGTTCTCGCAAATAATTACTGCTGACCCCCGTGTCCTCGCACATAAACACCGTTGCTCCTATACCTACATGGGCGTCTTTCCAAAGCTATTCCTGCTTGTTTTGGATTCCATGCCTGGCGGGGACACACAAACGCACGCACACAAGTTCTCGCAAATAATTACTGCTGACCCCCGTGTCCTCGCACATAAACACCGTTGCTCCTATACCTACATTATAGCTCTTGTCCTGTTATTAACTGTCATGCTGTTATGTTTACTTTTTCCTAAGCGCACTGATGTGTCCAAATATAGCACACCGTCACTGTTAGAGCATCACAAAATAATTCGAAAAAAGTGACCATATTATCAGACAAACATCTCTTTCATACGCTTCCCCCCTCTCCTTCTTGACACCCTCAAACCCGCCCCCACCCGTGTGAGGGTTAATTGACTCTTTTCAAAAGAACATGCATATGGATCGCTAGTCAACCGTAGAGCCTAGTTTGGCGAATCACTTCATTTCCCCGTGCCTTGTCCCTTACTTTTCCCGAGCGCTATATAAAAACTGCCATGCTCTGGTAAAGATTTCAGTCTCCGTACGCCATTGATATGTCCTGGTGCTGTCTAATAAAGGTAAAGCGCTGTATAAATCTACGCTGGGATTGAATACATATGCGCTTATTTATGTTATTGGTAATATGGTCTGGTGCTGCTTTGAGTGTGATTTAAGTGCTGATTTTAAACCGCTATAAAAAAACGAACTTGGACTCTCACATCATCGATAAAGTGTTCTGGTGCTGCCTTGAGTGGCTAAAAAGTGAGGAATGCTGCTTTAAAGTACTATATAACAAGCATTTGCAATGCAATAGGTCTTGCATTTATGCGAGTTTGAGCTATTGACATTGCAGATAACAATGCCTTTTATATTTGTTTTCGTTTTTAAAACATAAATAAAAGGTATTGTCATTTACAATGCCAATAGCTTAAACTCAGCGTAAATGCAAGACCTATTGCATTGCAAATGCTTGTTTTTTTTGTAGGCACAGAGATAATAATCAATTTGTCTAGAATTACAGGATGTAAGCCAAGGCCAGACTCAAACCTGGTTCCCAAGTTCCAAAGTCAGCAGCTCTGACCATTATGCCACACCCTCTCCACAATGTATATGTATCACTGCCCTGATTCTTGCACCTAGATTTAAATATGTCTGTATTTAATACATTTGTAAAAGGCTAGGCCGAGGACACTCATCTGTGGTCCTGCACTGATTGAAGAGCAGCACGAATGCACCCTGTTCATCTGTCTTTCGAATTCTGTTAATTCCACCTTTATGTTTATTCAGCATTTTTTCATATAAAGAGTAATAATAATTTAGTAGCAAAGATTTGGGAAACAGTAATATCTCTAAATCACAGCACTGCAGAGCAAGGAGGCCGAGGAAGGAAGCATTAGACAATGCATCATTATAACTAATTGTATCAAAACTGTTGGCAATAAATTAATTTTATGATTTTGTTTGAAGTTTAAAAATTGTTTCTCTTTTTGTCGAGTGCTACTTATTTAGGATTGTTATGTGGTCGATATTGACCAGTATAGCTGGTATTTTATCTCAAATACGACAAAAATGGAAACATCAACAAGACATTATTAGTCGTTTTTGAAATATAATATTAAAACAAGAAATACATGGAATCATTCAAAAATACCTTACAGCTGTATAACCTTTTACGCAAGTGATTATTGTGATTATTAAAGCAAACAGAAGCAAACTTTCATGTCAAAAATACAGATATACAAAATCCTATTTAAGTGCCAGCACCTGGTTTTGCAGAATCTCAGAACAAATGGCCGGCATCTTCCCGTGAGAAAGGCTACAACCTATTTTACAGTTGTCTAAGAATAACGCTTTGCAATGAAGAACATCTTTAAACAAATAAAATACATAAAGTTAAAGTTTGAGTTGCCAAAGCAATTATCAACATGGAGGACTGTCGGCAGGCCCACGGCCAGCTCAACCACGACCTCTGGCAACATTAAAGCACAGGACGTGCAAGTGGCAGGCCCTAAATCTGGTCCCAGGAGGGGAGACAAAGGCTAGGCGGCATTGCTGGATCGCCCAGTATACAAGGTGACACCAGCCATAACGTGAACTACCTTCTATGGAGGCTAAGTCTGCCGCCAAGCAAAGCACTCTGAAAAACCTTCTGCATCAAACATACATTACAGAGGATTGACACTGAAGCAAAAAGGAGAAAAACTGAGCCCTGAGTGATGTTTTAAAAATCCTTTTATTATTATAAATATATATTTGCTCACATTAGAGATTGAAGTGCAAGCCATGATGCTCATGTGCTCTCAAAACAGTGATTGGCAAAGCTATTAGGTCTGATATTGACTGACAGCCTTTTGGCTTGGGCGATGTTATTTTTGGGGGGGGTTGTCATATTTTCTGTAAAACGTTATCAATTCATTAATGCTAGACAGCACAAGCTGTCCTTGTCCACCGTGTCCTTCTTGAGTTTGTCTCTCCCCTGGAGCATAGTCTCTTTCCCACCGCTCACTTTTAGGAAAGTTCCTTTTTAGGTCTTGCCTAGCGACGCTGCGCATGCGCTACTCGCTTGCGAGATCTATTGTTGTCGATTTTCTTGCGAAGGGGGACAGGAGATGTGCATGCGTACGGAGGATAGGAGATGTGCACGCACATGTACGGAGGTTGACGATTTTCTTGCAAAGGGGGCCAGGAGATGTGCATGCATACGGAGGTCAGGAGATGTGCACGCACGCGTACGGAGGACAGGAGATGTGCTCGTGGGAGGCAGCACTTCCGGCTTGGCGACTGGCACCTCATATTTATCTTTTTCTTCCACCTATTGGTTCGTCAAAAGCTGGTTAGTAACTGCATTACATCAAGGGGCTTTGTGCTTATCGACCAATCATATCAGTGTATATACGTCATCACACTTACTCCTCGCTAACCGTCTACCCAACCCATGTGACCACACTGCTCATTAGGGCTCTCACTCTCTCGGCGCTCGTGCTTCCATTACATGCGTCCACAGTGACGGCCCTCCCTACGCACTGCGATCCCAACAGGCGCCTCGGTCTCAACAGGCTGTGACATGTCACCGGTGCTGCTGCTAGTGCTGCATGCCAGGGCTTCCAGTCTGTCGAGCTTTCTTGTTATTGGTGCCTCGTTCTGAAAATACTCTTAACCTCTCCCTTCTCTCACTCGTCTCTTTCACCACAGATCCAGTGACCCATCTGCCTGCCGGTTGTTCCTATGAGTATCCCTTTCCCCCTCTCTTTCGTATTTACACTACTGTTGAAGTAGTGTTTCAGCACAATCCTGCTTTTCTCTTTTTGTGGCTCTTAGGGTCATTCTTCTCCCTTCCCCCCGTGAGGGCCTGCTGTCACCTTGACTAACCTTGGGCTCTGATGCATTATTTAACCCATTTTTTTCGGAAATACATCCATCCCAGGTTGGAAAATAGCTTTCTGATGAAATCCAGAAGGCTACAGCGGATGGGGACTGTGAGCCCGGGCATTCTTAATGTAAGAGCCAGGCTCCAGTGACCCGGGCAGTGGAAACAGGGCAAGGGGGGCTGATGGAGCCCAGAGGGTGTGTGTGGATTGGAGGCTACTGTATCTGTGTCCTTCGCCGTGACCTTTACTGCGGCCGGCAGTCCTCCAGTCGGGCAAAAACTACTGCTCTGAGAACAAGCATTTGCAATGCAATAGGTCTCGCATTTTCTAAACTTTGACCTATTGGTATTGTAAAGGACTATGCCTTTTATTATTGCAGGTTTTTTAAACTCATGAAAGGCATTGTCATTTACAATGCCAATAGCTCAAAATCTCGCAAATGCGAGACCTATTGCATTGCAAATGCTTGTGTTTTCCAGCTCTGTATCTTGTGTGCTTCTCCCCCCTGCCAACTACCTGCCCCACCCCCTTCGTGTTCCTTTCTACCACGTGCTACAAGCTCCCTTTCGTGTACTTCTCTGCCTATCAAACTTCCTGCCTCCCCGGCTCTCAGTGTTGCTTTCTCGCTAGTGTGCTTCTACCCTGTCCTCTGTGTGTTTCCTTTTGCCAACCCGCACCCACCACTCCCTTTTCCTTCCCCAACCAATGCCCACTGCCTTTTTTTTACAAACAAAATATATTTTTGGGGGTTGCACAAGCGAGCAAATTCCTGTCAGCCCCTCTGCCTCAAAAAATGCTTTATAACTATAATTTTTTCATTTTTTTAAAATTAAGTGTTCCATCTTGCTGGTGTTTTACAGAATCACCAAAAGGACAATAGGTTGCAAATGCGAGACTAATTGGCCTTGCCAATGCTAGTTTTGAGGAGCTTCTGTTCTCCCCCTAATGTAAAAATAAACATTAGCTAAAAGCAAAAATATGTTTTTTGTCTCACAAAGACCATATTGCAACATCAGTGCAACATGTAAATGCATGTACATTATAAGTACAGTTTTCAAAACACATGAGGGGCTTGTTCTTTACCTACAAATAAAATAATATTGGCATGTATTCCCAACTTGAACCTGAGATCTAACAAAGCAAACCTGATCACAGAATACAGATTCAACCAGAAGACACATAAACTAAACATGATCCATGTTTTGGGTGCACACCTCTACAATCCACTTAGCCCAGAGCTGAGGAAGCAACCACAGCTAACAGAATACAAAAGATATCTGAAAGCAAGCCTCTACAAAGCAGAGGTGGGCGAGCCACTGAAAGCTCGAGCCAGGCTAGAGCCTAAAGCCTAGCTCTGGCTCAGCTGGACGTCCTGTTGGAATCTTGAGCCCACAACGAGCAGAGCTTTCATGTGGCTTCTGACTCTGCCCCCGCTCACTCTAGCCAGGATGTAGCGTTACGGTTCGAGCCGCCAACTTTGCAACTGGGAAGCCAGGTTTGTGTCTCTGCATCAACTGAACAAAGAGGTCAAACAAAGCCTTAAGATAACCAAAGACAAGTAGATGCCATATAGGGGCTGATTTGTACGAAATGACACCAAAAAACTGGGTAAATCACTGCTTCCCTGCTTAAAATGTGTGATCTTAGATATATATTTTATTTAATCAAAACTCTTTTCTTTATTATCGCGTATGAAACCACTTTCAAATATAGGCTGGGAAGGTTGGAAAAAAGCAAAGGCTCTACTCACCTGGACCATATTGGAATATCTAAAGTGGGCACCCTCTGGGTACGGGGAAAAATGATCCCATTTACACAGCTCCAGACGCAGTACGAGATGGCATCAACGGAGCACTTCCGTTACCGACAGATCAAACACGCCCTTGAAGCGGCAATTCCCCCTCGACACCACCCTGCCTGAGTCCTCCCCGCTAGAAGATAGGCTCCTGACGGATCACATGGACAAAAAAGCAATATCTATGACCTATCAGAAAATTATCAATCACATGCCAGATCCGATGCAGAAGCTCAAAGACAAATGGCAGGCAGACCTAGGAGAGTTAGACGAAACGGATTGGCAAAAGGCCCTAGCCTCCCCTAGAGAGGTGGCGATCGCATCTAAATTACGCCTGGTACAACTCAAGATTTTCCATAGAGTCTACTACACTAGAACTACTCTCTGTAAGATCGGGAAAGTGGACACCCCGCTTTGCTTGCGTCAATGTGGGGAGGTCGGCACCTTTTTCCATACTTTATGGGCATGCCCTGCAGTGGTGTCATACTGGGAATCAGTTATGTCCCTTATAACAAGGGTGAGTGGAAACCTAGTCCCTACAGACCCCAAATGCTGCTTACTCAATATTTGGGATGCGACAGACCTGAACTCGACATTACAGACCTGGGCTACCCTGGGTAATATGCTTACCAAAAGAAATATTGCTAGACACTGGGGTGTGGCAACTGCCCCCACACTCGCAGAATGGTGCAAGGATATGATACGGCCATGGTGGCGGAAAAAACTGTGTACATACATAGGGGTTGTCCCAGGAAATGGATAAAAAAATGGGGAGGATGGAACACATATAGAGGAGATATTTGTGACTACCTCCCATAACTAAAGAACTGGAATAATCAACTGCCAGTAACACTGAATGTGGTAACGACTTATGTGCAATCGATCAGATGTATCTATTTCTATAATGCCTATAGAAGGTGACACAGAATGTATACTGTCTGGACTGTATTTGTTCAATGATACATGTAAAGAACCACTAAATGTGCCTGTCTTTCATATATAAATAAAAGTGTTTTTTTTTTAAATATGTGAGTTTAAAATACCAGTTGTACAAAACCCCTATTGTGTTTGATAAAAGATATTATAGTGTTGCTGTATTTTAATCTGGGCAACATGCAGGGTTTGCATGACAACTGTCTCACCTCTTAGTTCACTAATGGTTCAAGTTTAAAAAACGAACAGTTTTTAGTAAGTACTTCTCAGTGCACTGCTATAATGAGACTTATTAATTAATGTCAAAGCTTCCACATGTTAAAGAAATCCACTGTTTTGAATTTTGAAGAGACTTTATTAATATTTCACGTGATGTTTGTTGTATAATTTACATTGCAAAAATTTTCAGGGCTCAGCTAATGCACGGGCTCTAAGATCCGAGCCAGACCCTTGGCTTGTCTCTCTCTGTTAAACTGTTGGCTTGGCCATCTTTGATCTCGGTAGTATTGTGCTAGGGGACGACACCCCTTCCGAGAAGCAAAGGGAAGCTCTCTAAGTACCATATTTACCACTTGAATTACTTTCATATTTTCAATATACAAATTCACCACTAATCCTTTATGGGTTCCAAAGTAGCGTGCTACACACCAAAAAAGCGATTCATCACCCCATCAGGGGTAGCAAGCGCTACATATGTGCAATCCTTTTTCCCTTCTCTATCCCTCCACTATCCTTCTCAATCCAAATAACTAACACATCCACCAATCAAATTACTTTCCTATTTTCACTATACTAATTCACCACTATTCCTTTCTGGGTTCCGAAGTAGTGTGCTACTTCCCGAAAAAGCGCTTCAACACCCCATCAAGGGTAGCAAGCGCTATATAAATGAAAACCTTTTACCCTCTTCTATCCTTCCACTATCCTGCTCAATCCAAATAACCTACTAACATATCCACCACTCAAATTACTTTCATATTTCACTATACTAATTCACCATTAATCCTTTATGGGTTCCGGAGTAGCGTGCTACTCACTGAAAAAGCGCTTTGACGCCTCGTCAAGGGTAGTAAGCGCTATATAAATGCAATTAAAATACAATACAAGGACATTACATACAAGGACATTACATATATGGACATTACATCCTCCTCAAAGGCCCATCACTGAAGAGCCACAGGGGTCGATCGGCCTGACTCAAGAGTAGAGAGACCAATGGTCGAGGAAGTTCCCTACAGAGACCCTGGTCAGCTAGGCAGAAGCCATAGCGCGACAAGTAGCCCGAGTATGAACGTAGCGGGTCAGGAGAGTCCTAGGGATCTTAGACCAGAAGAAAGGTCAACCGTAGAGCCAGCAAACCCAAGAGATGACAACCAACGGCATCGGTACAATCTAAGGCCCCATCCGAAGCCCAATCACAGGCTCACTGACTATGTGTTTTAATTTCATTTTGTTTGTTCAGACTGATTTGGGATGGGATGTAGCGGTCTAGTTGTCGGCTGCACCGATTGAGTAGAGACCCCAACCCGGAACCTCACATCGACATTGTATCACCTTCTGGCCAGGCGTGGCCAGAAGGCTTTAAATAAAGGGACCGGAGTCGCTCGGGACTTCCGGTCCATACCAGTGGCCCATGTCTATCTCTGCGACGTCTCAGTATATGCCTTAATACATATATACATGTGACCCCTCCCTGTTCTAGGGCTCAACAATTAGCACCCCAGAGAAGTTTTCGCTGTTCATTCTACATAGTGTGTCCTATTCTCAAAAACAAAAGGAAAGCCCAAGCGAGTCCCATTTTTATTAAAATTACACTATAAAATTAGGTTTTGAAAATATTTATTTTGGTCTAGAAATAAAAAATCAGGTCACGTGAAAGCTCTGCAAACCCTAGGTTCCCACACACGTCACAAAACCAAGATACATTTGTAAGTGGTGTGTGAAAAGAAATACGAAGCGTGAATTCAAGTTTATAAATATTACTCGCACCGATTACATATCTTCAGCTAAGCGCAAGCTGTGTTTTTTTGAGCATTCCGTTTCCTTCCCACACTGCTTGCATGTTCCCTGCGCATGCGCAGTCTGCACGAGTCACTGCGAAGGCCCGCGCCGCCAGCACATCATGGAGAAGGGTTATGACAGCTGCTAACCCGTTTCCCTAGAGATGGTCGTCTCAAGCAAGGCCGAAGATCTCCACAGCAACCAGACTAAGAAAACATCCATGGACGTGGGCCCCGCTTTTCCGCGAAAGACATTTATTTCTACTTGCAGAAAAAGTGCAAGTGAACTACTGGCTGAAGTGTTATTGGCGCTGCCTGCCTTCGGGTGTGACACCTCACTTGGAAAGTGTTTGAGGAAGTACTGGTTGTTGTGCCCGACGCAGGTGAAGCAGGGCGAGCTATTGCTTTCTGGGTGACAGGCAATGCTATTATTCAGATTGAAGTGCTTTGTAGAAGAGGGCGTTGCTCTGCCCTCATCAAACCAGCTGTGAGGAAGATAAGCACACGAAAATAATTTTCCAGTTTCTCCCATAAAATAAAAACAAATCTTACAGTTACAGCAGCAGAAAGAGGCCAGCGTTCCTGGATGTGTTTGTGAGGGCTAAAAGGCGCTTTGAAGCAAGTGCAAAAAATGGAGAGTGTATGAACAGCGCCGGATTAACAGACACAGTCGTAAAAGTGAAGCGTTCACTTTCAGACAGTTGTAATCCTTCCCAATTAGCGGAAGTCTCCTGCAAATGCCAGGAAAACCTGCGCCCGTTCTAACTCCACTCCTCCCCATGGCGCACAGGGAGTACAATTCTCTGCCGCAGTGTAAGAAATTTGAACAACTGCACTATTTTCTCACGGTGTTTTTGCACATCTGCACATTTTTTGCATTTTTCTCCAAACGTTTTTCTAGAAGAAATTATATACCGGACACCCACTTGAAATTGTGGAGACACGTTCTCACCCCCACTACACACATTTAACTTACGTCATTTACGTTCGGAAGTGTACAGTGTGTGCACAGATCATCGCTGATGTTTGTTTATACCTAAAAAAAAACGTACACATGTGTGGGTGTGCACCAAATATGCTTTGCCGGCTTATTGGAAAATCCATCCCACACCTGTAGGCCACACTTACGAATGCGGATGTATCTGCGTACTTTGCAGATTATTTGCAATCTTAAATGCAATGTTGCAATCTTGACTTTGTGACGTCAACATCTGGGATTATAAAGCAGAGATCCACTTTTTGTGCATGCTTCTAAAATATAAAGGGGGTACCACCACAGGTCACACTTTCTTAACAACGTTCTACTATGAAAACAAAACTAAGCAGCGGCAGAGCCCAAAGTCTGGGGCTGTTAACTGTCTTTCGACTTTGTAAATGCTTTTGTTTTGTCATTGTTTTCGTAAAACGTTGTTGTTAGGGAGCTGCTGGCCATTACCAATAAAAGTAAAATAATTGGCTCAAAGTCCCTGGCACTGGAAGGAAAAAGTTTGTGAAAGAGCAGAATTCCATCACTCGCAGTGAAGTTAGCCAATGCCCAAAGCGTTCTGACCAACCGCCTCATGCTGTACACTACAGGGGGCGGAAGAAAAATGTGAATGACATAAAAACAGACCAATGAATCAAGAGGGCTGGCTCTAAAACCAGACAATGATGCAAGTATCTGCTTCTCTGACAGCCCATTCAGTTTACTGAATAGTGAGTTTAAACTCTAAACTGCAATCTTGGCCTGTGGACAGGGGGTAATCCTTTCCTTGATTAATGAGGTAGGGCGAGGCTTGAGAAAAATAAAGACATTGGGCCATATTCACACGGTCATAAATCATACTTAGCCCGCTGAAATAAATGACTCTTGCAATGCTTAATAATTAATGGCAAAAAATAATATTTTTTTTCTGTGGCACTGATGCTTGAAAAATCCCATTTGCAGATATAAAAAAGCAATAGTTGTCTACATCTGTCTGAAAGTTCAAAATCTAGTTAATGGGCAGTCCACTCACCTGGTACAGTAACATCGATGAAGCGGACAACAATGATGCATAATCATAGAATGGGCAACATCAGTTGCATTTATTTGCAGCGGATGTGCTAATAATTCTTCAAATAATCGATTATTTATACCTTGCAGTCACAGTCTTGCCACTTCATAATTACATGAATAAATGGCGATATTATTACCTAACCTCAGCAGTATTCATTTCCTAGATCTCTGACCAGTAAAATGCTGAGTTATCTGACCCAGTAGCCCACAAGCAGCATGGACGTCAATTCACCAAAAAGACAGGGATACAGTACGCCACTTGACCTTTACTTTGACTCACACATACATGGTTACACGTACTATCACATTCACACACTCTCGCCCACATGAACACACTTTCACCCGCAAGCATGCATACAACATACATTTAACAGCATTTTTCACTTACCTTGGCTTCCAGATAGTGTCATATTCCAGTTAATGTACTCCACTTTTTATTACATTAATATACATTAATAGTGAATAATATTATTCACTATTTGTTTGATAAATAAATTGACAGAAACGAGGAAAGTGGAGCTCCAACCAGCGTCCATTAGGAAGAGCTGCCTCTGTGTTCCAGCCACTGATTTTGTCATCTCTGAGGTCAGGGGTCGCAAAAGCAGTGCCAGGGCTAGCAAGGGGCAAGCCAGGGGTCGCAGCTGCGACCCCTAAATTACGTCCATGTCGAAAATTCATAATGTGGTGGCTTTCAAAGTACGGGTACATTTAGGTGTTGAAACATAAACCAACAGATGGAGGCCATATTTAAAATTAAGAGGGAACATGGATTTCCATAAACAATCCTACTGTAAAAAACAATTTGAAGTCAACATCACAAAAACGTACGGTGATTTATAAAAGCACGTTTACCCATTGTATTCATGGAGATGCCAAATATGGCACCCCTTAGGGTGATTGGACAAAATATCGAGTATAAATATCGGATGACAAAAATATCGGAAAAAAATATCATGACACAAAAATATTGTGATGTAAAAATATCGCTGTCATTTTTTTAGGTAAATAAAATTGTTTTTAAGAATATTGTTGTTTTAAATAACATTTTCAATAATATAGTTGTAGAAAATAATGTTCGTTAGTAATTTTAATGTGTTTTAATTTATATATTAATTTTGTGTTACTATTGTTTGCAGAACTGGTATTAATTATTTTACATAAAATGTGTAATTTTAAGTGATTCAAATGTTTAATCTAATTGTTATTAGTAATTTATAGTGTCACAGTGGGTTGTTGGGCTTGTAGGGGATAGGGTTGGAAGTTAATAAAGTAAAACCTAATTATAAATGAATTAATTATTTTTAATTAATTATGTGATAGATATTAATTACGTAAATTATCTAATACTTATTTATTTTAGTTATATATTTTAGGTGTTGTTTCTAGGGTCTGTAGGGGTATAGGGTGGGAAGTTATTTAAGTAATAATTTATTAACAATTGATTATTATTTTATGAATATTCTTTAGTGGATTATTGATTATGTAAATTGTGTGCTAATTATATATTTTTGTTATGTTTTAGCTGTGAGCTGTTGGGTTACTAGGGCTATAAGGTAGGAAGTTAATTGAGTAACAATTAATTATTCATTGTTAATTAATTATTTAATTTATTATCAATTATGTAAATTGTGCTAGATTGATTTATTTTAGGAACATTTTATGTGTGGGTTGCTAGGTTTTTAAGGGTGTATGATGGGAAGTAATTAAGTAATAATTAATTAACATTTATTTATCTAGTAATAGTTATTTCATTGACTATTAATTATGTAAATGGTGTAATAATTATATGTTAGTTATGTTTTAAGTGATAATTAATGATTAATCTGGAATAACGTATTTAATTGATCATTAATTCTGTAAATTCTTCTATACTTCATATTTTGTGTTATGTTTCAGATGCAGATTGCTAGGTTTGTAGGGGTATAGGGTAGTAAATTAATTAACTGATTCATTGACAATTATTAATTTTCATTGGTTGTGCAATTATCTGATGTGGAAATCTGTTTACATGTAGGCTCATTCTGAGCTCATGCTGTAAAGGCATGTGGCACTCTATTATTTTCAAATTGGCTGTTGTCATATTTATTCTCCATGATATATGTTTTTAACTTTTTGAAATGTTTTATCTGCTGTATCTATGTAACTTTTATGGATGAAAATGTTGTCTGAATAAAGTGTTTTAAACTGAGACTAATTGTTAATTGAATATTTTATTATTAATTATGTAAATTGTGCTACACTTATTTATTTGAGTTATATTTCAGGTGAGAGCTGCAAATTTTTTAGGGGGTATAGGGTGGGGAGTTAAGTAATAATGAAACAACTTTTTTTTGCTGATAATTATTTAATTGTTTATTAATTATGTACATTGTTTAATTGTTTTATTTTTTTAATATATACCTAAATATTTTTATGTTAATAATTTTTGTTATTAAGAGCTTAATTTATTTTCTAAATGAATAGGGTTTTTAAAAATATGTAATGTGTTCTAAGTGAAGTTCTTTCCCTACTGTTACTTAGATTGGAGTGAGAATAGTCAATTTAACCCCTGCAAAGTCTAATGCTTTCCCTAATGCTGCATAGACTGGAGTAGGAAAAGTAAATCTTACCCCTCCGAAGTCCAACACTTTCCCTATTATTGGGCTGTTTGGAAGGGGAACAGTAAATCTAACTATTCCAAACTCTAACACTTCCCCTACTGTTGCTTAGACTGGAATGGGAAGAGTAAATGTGACCCTCCAAATCCCAATGCATTCCCTGCTGTTGCATAGACTGGAGTGGGAATAGTAACTCTAATCCCTCCGAAGTCCAACACTTTCCCTACTGTTGCGCTGTTTTGAGTGGGAATAGTAAATTTACCTCCTCCGAAGTCCAACACTTTCCCTACTGGTGTGCTGTTTGGAGTAGGAATAATAAAAGCTAACTCTCCAAAGTCCTACACTTTCACTACTGTTGCATAAACTGGAGTGGGAATAGTATGGCCAATATTCCCAGACTCCATTACTTTTCCTAATATTGGTTAAATAGGTTTAGTATTATTATTATTTTTTTAAATATTATTTGTTTATATATTTTTCAATTTTAATGATATTTTTTGTAATTATTTTAATACATTTTATTTATTTGGTAATTTACTTAATGTTTTGTAATTGAATTGTTAATATTTTTTACATGTCATTTAAATATATATATATATAGACATAAATATATATATATTTATGCACATATATATACTTTTTGTAGTAGTAAATGTAATGAATTAACTAAAAGAATTAATATAATGTAAAATATATATTATTAATAATTGTACTACTACAAATATATATATATATATACATATATAAACGCACATATATATGCGTGTGTTTATATTAGAATATATTTATATATA
This sequence comes from Triturus cristatus, assembly GCF_964204655.1. Lineage (NCBI taxonomy): Eukaryota > Metazoa > Chordata > Amphibia > Caudata > Salamandridae > Triturus > Triturus cristatus. Next base: position 552,008,602 of record NC_140586.1, read on the forward strand.
CTATTAAATATTAGTTGCACCTATTTTTTAATATTATATTAAAATTATTCATTACAATATTTAAAGATGTACTACTTTAAACTATAAATATTTTTAAAAATTTTTTTTGTATGTTTTTGATGATATTAGTGTGAATCGATATTTTATTTTCGATATTTTTGTACTTACCATTATAAGTATAGGGACACGATATTTTGGTAAACAATATTTTTGACACAATATTTGTGTCAAACAATATTGTTCACTTTGATATTGTGTCAGCGATCCAGCCCTTAGTTCGAAGAGGTGGTGAAAATTGCAGACACTTATGCCCTCATTGGGACATACCAGTGCTAGAAAACATTATTCTGGCTGGCCCCCAGTGATCTGATGTGGATTAGAAGGTATTTCTACCAAAATGGAGAATAACATACAGACCAGGGAATACCAGCTCCATTTGTGCATGTTTGTCTTCTTTGGCGAAGGTGGTAAATGTTATGGGGGCTTTTTTCTTGCCCTTCTGGGGGTTAGGGATGAGTAAAGTGGGGCAGGAAAGACAGGAGGGCAGAGTTTCTTTTACTTTTTCTGCTCCTCCTAAACTGAAGTATGAGGGTGGGGGTTGAGCATAGCAGGTGCCTGTAGACCCCACATTTCCTCATAAGACTCTGGGTTCGGTATCTCTGGGCTCAAAGTTATCGACCCTGGAGTTTGAGGACCCAATTATTCTGAGTGAGGACTCAAAGCGTTATCAATCCTGGGGATATCACTCCAGGCAACACATAATGTAGACCCTAGTCTTACAAACACCAATTGACTCAACATAGGGATATCACATTTTTACACTGGAGAGGGCGAAACAGGATAAGTGCAATGCAGTTAAATCTGTTCGGAGAGTGAGCTAATTTAACTTGAAACTAAAATTAAAGCAGTTTGTGTTACTAAATAATACTCTTTATGTGTTTCTTCAAACAGATGACACTCAAGAAAGGCGACCTCTAGCCTTGTACACTATTTACTTCTCCATGCAGCTAGATAATTAATACTCAATTAATAATTAATAGTTACTAGGATGGAAGAAATACTACTCACCAACACAAGCAATGGGAGAAAAGCATTTTTAAAAAAGTATTAAGCATGCAAAAAAGAATGTGCTCAATATAAGAGGATTAAACAATATTTTACCTCTCTGATAAAGAAAGACAATGAACATTGTGGGCCTGATTACGGGTTTGGAGGTGCGGCGCCAGTTCAGCCCCACTGTGCCACCGTCAAACCTATGGTGAGGGCACCCGCCAGATTAGGATTTTCTTCCTGTCTGGCAGGCTTTTTTTGGCGTTCCTACGGCAGTGCCTCGTAAAACAGGCACCGCAATGGGAACGCCAAAAACAGTTCCTGCACGGCATGGACTGATAAGTCCATGCCGTGCAGGAACTGGTGTGCATGCACACAGGGGGGGGCACATGTTGTCCCCCCGTGTGCATCCACAGCGCAGAGGCACCAGAGTGCCCTGTAGGTCCCTTTTGTTTCCTCTCTGTCAGGGTTTTCATGGAGGGGGAACCGGCATGAAAACCCTGGCTGAGATAAAACTTCTAATAATCTTGGCGGGACCGCAGCGGTCCCACCAAGCATATGGATGCCTCTACACTGCCAGGGAACGACGGGCAGCTGCAGCGGGGCTGTGGTGGTCCCCCCGCCTATCTCATAATAGGGTGATGGGGAGACTGCCACCACTGCGCCCTTGCGAGTCTAGTGGTCTGTGGACCCCCAGACTTGTAATCAGCCCCTTAGCGAACATTTGCACATATTAATTAATGGTTGTATTGCTTAGAAAAGATTTATTTAAATGGTTCTGGGATGGAAAGTCTTGTGATCATAGGGGGACAGAAGGGCTATTCAATAAACATAAATACATAAAGAATACAAGTTGAATCGCCATCCATGAGGAATTCAATATATGTTAGATTACAAGTGTTGCAGCGAACATTCCCCTAAACACAATTAGCTAACATTTTATATTGTTCCTGCATTTAAACTTCCATACAAACATTTAAATAAAAATAACATCAAAGGTTTGTACATCTAAGTAATTATAGTTGGTATAACATCCAGTCATTTCTTGGTATATCACAAAAAATGCGTTAGAATCACACAATTTTTCACTCAACTAGAAAGCTTACAGATCAAATGAATATGTTTTACTAAAATACATGATCAGCCTAAAACCTAAAAAAATTAATCCAAGTATTTAATACCCGGTCTTGCTATCTGACACTTTGGTATTTAAGCGATGCAATTGCAGTTATCACAAAATATTATTTGTGCAATTGCCTGGGTTGAACATTCTTTGAATCCTAGCTTTTGGCCACTGTGATTGTCTGTATAGACTGCTCCAGACTGATTGCACAAGAACTCTGGCTTCAAACTAGAGGCTGATTTCTCTCTTGACATGAAGCTGAAATATGTCGCTGTTTATTGTTTTATATAATGGTGCTTCAACCTCAACCCCTGACTGCCAGAGGTCAGTCGCATCGATGGTTATTTCATATCATACCTGGACAATGGTCCCCCCCACCTCTTGTGGCAGACTGGCCTATTTAATAAAAGAATTCCTTGCAGCAGGTTCAGAACTTAAGTGTTGCATCCCCTTACTAGGAATCCAACTTCATGTACACACTTCAAGCCATCGTGGATCCTACCAATGTCTTGCATTGCACATGGTATCCAAATAGTATCCACTGTAAGGATATCCAGTGTATGGTTGCCCATGCAGTATCCATTGTAAGGTTCTTCATGCAGTATCTATTGTTATTTCTCCACTTAGGGCTGAGTAAGACTTTTACGGTGCGGCGCCGGGTCCGCACCTTCAAGTCCGTGGTCAGGCCGTCTGCTAAATTAGGAGTTTCTTCCTGTCTGGCGGGCTTTGTTTTTGACATTCCCACAGCGGTGCCCTGAAAATGGGCACCTCAATGGAAAAAACAGTTCCTGCACGGCAGGGACTAAAAAGTCTGCTGTGCAGAAACTTTGGTGTATGCACACAGGGGGGTACATGTTGTGCCCTCATGCGGAGAAGACACAGAGGGCCCTGCAGGCCCCCTTTGTTTTCTCTTTGCAATGGTGTTCATGGAGTAGGAACCTCCATGACACCGCCGGAGGAGAGGAAACTCGCAATATGCTTGGCGGGACCAGGGCAGTCCCACCAAGCATATTCCTTTCTCCTGACTGCCGCAACACTGCCAGGGTATGGCGGTTCCCTGGCGGCTGTGGCAAGGCAATGGCGGTTCGACCACCCTTTTCGTAATAGGGCGGTCGGGAGACCGCTGCTGCCGTGAGCCCACGAGGCTGGGGGCCCATAGACCGCCAGACTCGTAATTAAGCCCTTAGTAGTCATCACAACATTCCCCATGCAGTATCCAAGGACTGTATCCAAGGGCACACACACAGTATTCATCTGAAGGTTTTCCATGTTGTATTCATCATAAGGTTAGTTATTTAAAAAGGGTTACCCTCTATTCAGGAGAGCATTACATTTAAAGCACTCTGTATTGCTCACAGGATATTATCAGGGGAAGGACCACCCATTAATCGCTCAATTGTTTTACCTTATCGAGCAAACAGATGCCTGCGCTTGGACGACCTCCGCCTTGCCTTAGTTCCCAGAATAAAAAGGGCAAAAAGCGGTGGTCGTCTGTTTTCATACAATGCTGCTAAGTTGTGGAACTCCCTTCCCTTCTATATGCGTACTGAACCCAATTACTTGACTTTCCGTAAAAATCTTAAAACTTGGCTCTTTCCATAATTTAGTTTGGTGGCTCTCTGTGTGTACTGTTGTTAGCGCTGGGATGACTCGGGTAGCTATGCGCTTAAAAAATGCTTTTTAAATTAAATTAAAACATGCTTTGAGGTCCAGGAACCAGGGGGAAAAAGGACCTGAAAATTACATGAACTAGTGCTCCTGTCAGACCTATATTACTTTGACTAGTGGCGGCTAGGGGCTCAAATACGGCAGTCCCCACAAATCAATTTCATCATATTCATATGTGTAAAAATATATTATTTATTATTTTTTATTCAACTTTTTCTCTTTTTTTTAATTTAATATTCATTATAGCAAATTTTTTGGTACAGAGATCACCACAAACATGTTGAACAGTTCATTTGTTATCATGTTTGGAGAACATCTACAAATAATGAAATTTACAGATAAAATACAACAATAGACACATGAAACTAATGCTCATCATACAATCATTCAGAGGAAAAAAGAAACCCCTATCAACTATACCCACATGCAAAACAGACTCACCTCACATACCACACTCTCTCAAACAATGCACTGTCTCATCCATCTCAAGATTCACACCAATCAAAATAACAAAAGGGAACCCGAATCTTTTTCTAACATACACCAATAACAGAGAGGTAGCGGGCTGGATAAATCACACCGTGCAACCGCTTTGGTGTTGTCTTGTTAAAGTTCCTGGCAGGTTGGTCAACGTATGTTTCGGTGGAATTAAATAGCTGCCACCTTCATCAGGACCACTCTTTTGAACTGATTTACAGATGAGTGGAATAATATCAAAGTAATATCCATTGTAAAGCTATGCAAGCAGAATCCGTTGCAACATTCTCAGTATACTGTATTTACATTCTCAATACACTATCTGTATTACAGTTCTTGTACAGTATTCTCCGTAAGATCCTCTTCCCAGTATCTATTACATGGTTCACTGCGTAATAGTTGTCATAATGTTAACCATCATAAGGTTACAGACAAAGTAAGCATCACACCATTATCCACGAGAATCCATCATATGTTTCTCCCCCCAGTATCTATTCCTTTTTAATGTTAGCCACTGAGACACCTCTGTTGCAAATACAGGTATTTCCGTGTCTTTAACCATCTACCTAGGAGAAACAGCTGATTCTACAGTTGTTTTAGACACATGTACTTTCAACTATTTTATTGTTGTGTAAAGCACATTTTCCCTTAATGCCATTATTTTCACTTACAAAAAGTAGGTGCAAATAGTGTTACAGTGTTTACACACAGAATTTTTATTCCGAGGCAATCAATAATTTCTCTTCAGTGTAACAATATTACCCCCTGAAAATTTCGACAGTTTAAACCCGTATGATTATTCTCCAGGCATCTGCTTCCCATTCTGCCTTTCACGTATCTGTAATGGGGAATATGTGAAGATTTATAGCCCAGCATACCTGTATTTGCATTGTGTTCTGTTTCCTGACATGCAAAACGTAAGCCCCTTATTATGAGTTTGGCGGTGTGGCAGAGCAGAGGGCCCACACGCCAGCGCCACACCGCCAAACCTTTCCTGAGCTCAGCCACCGGATTCCGACTGGAATCTAGGTCAGCCGGTCCTGCGTTGGCTGGCCCACGTGATGCCGTGCTAAGTCTCATATGTGAGCCTTAGCACGGCACCGCAATTGGAACTCCATTGCACGTTTGTGCACGGCATGGACTAAAGTCAACGCCATGCAGGAACTGGGGGTGCATGCACACAGGGGGGCACACCATGTGCCCACCTGTATGCATCCCCTGGTGCAGAGGCAACAGGGGACCCTGTAGAGCCTCTTAGTTTCCACATCGCCAAAGTTTTCATGGGGAGATCACAGCCATGAAAACTGTAGCGGTGATGAAACTCGTAATATGCTTGTTTGTGCTGCAGCGGCACTGCCAGCACATTGCGACCTCAGACCGCTGCACCCCCGCCGAGGGATAGCTGCGCCCACTGGTGGCCCAACCGCCATAGTCGTAATATAGAGGCTGGACCGCATATATGGAAGTCCACAGACCGCCACTACGACTACGGAGGTCCATAGTCGTAATAAGGCGTTTACAATTTTGTGGTAATGTAGCCTTTTTACCAACACCATTTTATCATCTGCTATTCCTGGATAGGTTAGAGTGAGGGCCATAATGTGTTCTTTAGTAATTGTAAAATGTCTTCCATGAAGGCAGTATTTTAATGAAATGCCGAAAAATGGTTTAATTACTTCACATATATCTTTTTCTTGGATTTTTTATTTTTCTGACAATACTGTGCCACACTTTCTATTTTCCTTCTAAGCAGAACAAGGCTTCGCACAACAGTGAAAAGCAGATTCTAATGATGCCACCAGGGGCATAAAACAAGGCCCTGCATTCCTCCTCCCCGCCCCCGTTTCAGGGAGGACCAGAGCACCTAATCATTGAGGTGGTCTCAGACACCGGTCCTCTTTGCCCTGAAAGTCTACCTGGGTGTGCGGGGTCACCTTTCATGTACTTTAGAGGGGGCCACTCAGATTTCCCTCACAGCCCCGAATTCTGCACAGTGGGCAGAGGAGCGGGGGGCTTTGGAGGGGTTAGGGCCTCATACCAAGAAGTACCTAAGTGACATCTTTAGCTCCTCCCCCTATCGAAAACCTTGTTCTAAAAACATAAAAGGTTGCCGAGGCTGGCGCGGATGTCCTGGTGTGTTTTAACACACCTTAATGGACCTTGGCTAGTCAAAGCCTCCAAAGACGAGCTGGAAATTCACTCTTTTCAGCTAGTTTTCCCTGCCACAATGTGATGGCGGCTCCTCTCCGGGTGATATTGTGAGACACACACTGGTACTGTGTGAGTTGGCAAGTCTACTATCGCCATTGCTTGTATATTGTAGAACTGTACTAAGGACGACAGGGATTTCGTAAGGTGCTCCTACCTTCGATAGAGATATTGGAGGACTCAAAAAACATAAGGGCAACCAAGGAATACCTATTCACCTCATACCTGCCTCAAACAATCCATCAAGTAAGTCTATTTAGTGCATTAATGTGTGCCAGAAAACAGGACTGGGTCCAGGAATTTTTATTTGGGTGGGCCAAGGGTGCATTTGGGTGGGCCACTGCGGGTTTGATTTGTCGTATATATGTCCAGGCAGGCCTGCTTCAGGGCCCTCCTTTATCTCTTTTTAGTCTTACAAGGCCCAGTAAAACACACTCTTTTCCAAATCTCTTTCTAAATATTATCACTCTCAAAAAGTGTTTTTTCCATGTAATGTTCCTTTGATGGGAAAAGGAGCTTTCAGAGGTGGGAGTATCAGGAAAGACACTTCTCGGGCTCCCTCTGTGCGAGCCTTCAGGGAGAATCCCTCTTCATTACTACCTGCACCTGACCCCGGACTCTGCAACGCACTCCCTTACAGGCTTGATTATCCACTACTCCTCTCCAGTGCACCTTATCTCACAGCTGACCTTGTGCCCCAGCCCCATATCAGGCATTATTGGGCTCCACTTTCATTTTTCCTGTTAAAAACATTAGTAAAATCACATTCAAACTTCAAAATTTGAATATAGCAGTAAATATAATTAGCATGCACTTTAAAGTATGTTCCACAGTAGCCCTTATGACCAGACTGCTAATTAAATAAACAAAAACAGAAAGGCCATGACAGGGCCGGGTTTAGCGCTGATGCGAAAGTCTTTTTTGGCGCCACACCAATAACCTCTTTCTCCATAAATACCTTTAATACCACCTTCCAACAGTGCCCCTCATCCCTATATGGCCCCCCCTATTGACCTATTCCTTGGGTTCCCTCACTGCCACACGCCACAAGTGCCCCTCATCTCCCCATAGCCCCTCCCCCTCATGACCTCCTCCTCGGTTTCCCTCACTGCCACCCTCCACCAGTGCCCCCTCATCTCTCTGTAGCCCCTCCCCCTCATGACCTCCTCCTCAGACTCCCTCACTACCACCCTCCACCATTGCCCCTGGTCTCTCCCTAGCTCCCCCCTCCACCCCATGACCTCCTCCTCGAATTCCCTCACTGCCACCCTCCAACAGTGCCCCTCATCGCTCCATAGCCCCTCCCACTACCTCCTCCTCAGATTCCCTTACTGCCACCCTCCAACAGTGCCCCTCATCTTTACGTAGCCCCTCTCTCATATGCATTTCATTTGTTGTATAGCGCAACTCATATCAGTGTAGTGTATGTCAGTACTTTACACCACGCACACATTATACAGACAATGAATCATACAAGTATTATAAATCAGTCTATAGGGAATGTCACATAAGCCAATGAGGATTACAAGATGTAAGATCACATGTCATCCATAGTTGTGGGCTGTTTATTTTAAGAGGGTTTGGTCTGGGGAAACACAACCTTAGGATTTAAAGAGTATTCCATGGGGGTCAGCTTTACTGATAAAAATGTATATTTGCCCAAACATACTCATTTTAGCAACATTAGAATATTTAAAGCCTGGGGAAGTTCTAACTATATCACAAAACAAAAAAAGCGAAGTTCTAACATTTATACCATTCATGTTTGCATGCAGCTCCTTGATGACAGTTCATTGGTCACTGTCCTATGTTAGGATTGGAACTTCTGAACTGCAAGGAACACAAGGATCTCTGTGACAAAGGCAGTAACCCACTGAGCTTCCACATGAGATACAGTTCATCTGCATTTAAAAACTACTAACAGACAAATGATTGCTCTCCAGGCGGATCATTAATCACCAGAGTGATCTAGGCATTTTGTATTGTCTTATTGTTGTCCTGCATGGGCCATGATAATGATAAAATCTGTTTAAATGAAGCACACAGGAAGTATGTGTCCTGCTGGGCCTGTGCAGATTTTAAACCGAAAACCAAACAGTCACAAATTCTCTTACCTACTCCATTAGTCAAACTTTGTGTCACAGCCTGATGTGATAAGCTGCTGTAGGGGTCAGGAAAGGTGAATAGGAATAAACGAACGTATTTTCTTCGGCAATGCACAGAAGAAGAAATATCCACGCAGCAGGACAGTAGGCAAAGGTTACCTTTGTCAAAGAAAGGATTTGTCCCTTTCGCCATGTGGAGATGAAGGGGTGAAAAAAGCCTCATTAACATGTAAATGGTCTTTTAAAGACCTGTGAAGTACTCAGGTGCCGCTGCGATAATCTCAACAAGCATTGGCATAGCCAATAGGTCTCGCCTTTGGGACCTTATAAGTGTTTAGTCATGCAACAGTTGCATAACTAAACACTTATAAGGTCCCAAAAGCGAGACCTATTGGCTATGCCAAGGGGCCGTGCGGCCCCAAAAGTGAAAGTGATCGCGATCGCGATCAAACAAAGTGAAAGTAATTGCGGTAAAAGTGGCGCGCGCACCCGTGCACATGCACTGTAGCTCTAGGCTGGCCTGGTAGCACTTTTTGGAGCCCTCTCAATAAGTCTCGCCAGACCAGCGCATGCGCTGGGTCAGGCGAGACCTAAAAACTGTCTGTGTGTGTGCGCGCTCAGGCAGCTGTCTCGGCCCGGGCTGACACACACGACTGGGGGTTGAAGCACTTGGAGCCAAATGGCGTTGCGCCCCTGCCTTCAAGCCCTCACTTCGAGGGCCAAGGCTCCTGTTTGGGTGGGCCAGGCTCATGTTTGGGTGGGCCTGGCCCACCCGGCCCACCCACTAGAACCGGGCCTGCCAGAAAACAACATTAGGAAACGAAGTGCGACAAAAACCCGAAATTGAGTGAAAAAGAAGGTGGACGAGCGATTTATCCTGGAAAAACACGAAAAAAGCCAAAAAAGCAGCACTTCACCGCAGGCAGGTACAAAGTGGGCTGCAGATAATAAGTATATTTCCCTTTCATCACCAGACAATCTCTGCTTCGGGGATAATGCGCAGCCACAAAGACGAAAATGTGTTTTCTTCTAAATGGAGCGTTCATTGATAATAACTAACAGATTTTTGAAATGCGGAATTTAATCACATCATAACTTTCCGTACGAATAAAAAACAACAGAGCGACCCTTAGCTTCGCCGGAAGGCTAGCGCTGTGCTAAATGAGAGTGATTTGCGACTGCACAACAGATTTCCATTTATTTCGGGGGAGAAAACCCTGCAGTCCATTCATGAAATATAAATTCAAGTGATGCTAACAATCAGCTGGTTTGATGGGTTTGCTGTTGGTGTGTGGATTAACAATAACAAGTTGCAAGTAAGCTTCCCACAGTGTGGTGAAAGTGCATATTCCAATGACTCACTTCCAGTAACGTGGCTCCTTCGCTGGTGAATCTCCCCGCATAGTTCGTTATTTGCATAGCGCCAACCCCCATTGTAACGCCATCCTAGCAGATTCCCTATTGGGCGCCCTACTGGGCGGTTCTGAAGGTCACCAATCAGACTGGGGGAATCACCGTTTCGTAGCGTCTGTTCTTTTGTTGGTGTTTGATTGTCTGTGGTTAACCCCTTCAGTGCCCATGACGAGATGGTCTCGTCATGGGCCGCGATTGCGCTGTGCCCATGACGAGACCATCTCGTCATGAACTCCGCCCGCTAATAGAAAGCCCGGCACAGGGCGGGGAAAGGGCGGGGCACGCAAGAGGTTAATAAAGAATGTGGAGGAAGCGGGTTTGAAATCCGTTGTGTTAGGTAGTGTGACAGCGAAGTGAGTCTGATCTGGGAAGATCTTTGCACGTTTTGTGTGTACTAGTAGTGTGTGCCAAAGTGCTTTCCGTTTTTCTCTGCATTGGATGATAATTTATCATTTCCTCGGCCGGAGTAGAGTGGTTTCATGCCAGCATAACAAGTCAATAGGTGTCTTTTGGTGCTCTGTTGTGCAGGTGAGGGTGTGCTAATGCATGTATTCTCTCTGTATTACTTGGGTATATGTTGCTTTGGTGAGTGATAGTGTTATTGATATTGCTGCACTTTTATCAATCATAAGACTTTCATGCCATGTTGTACATATGATGGCAACTTAAACTTGTGAGCAATTTACACATGTAAGTTTACTTGTACAATCTTGATTAACTTTACTACTTTTGGTTATTCACTATTTGAAAGTGTTTAGTTACGCAAAAGAATATACTACATGTGTTCACCCCGCAAAACAAGGGGTGGAGTCAGATTTACGAGTCTAAGTTACTACAGCCAGTAATGAGCAGTAGTAAGTCCAGCACCAACCATGGCCAAACACTGATACTACAACATCCTCCTATAGAAAACAATGGAGACAGGGATTTAAAATAGAACTCAATAGGAAATAATGTAAAATCCCCCCCCAAAAATAGATTTTTAATGATAATATGATGATATATGCAATATATAATAATATTAACTTATTTAGATTTTTAATAATATTATATATATTTGAAATGCATATTATCTAATGGTAAAATATTTTATAACCTTTTTTTATTTGAATATAAAGGTAACTTTAATTTACAAAAATATTTCCAGTTAATTCTATATATAACCTTTTATCATTTTTAAAACATAACGAGTAAATACAAACATTGTACTGTAGGTGGGATTTTAAATAAATGTTTAAAATAGTATTTTAATTTAATTTATAATATTTAGATTAATTACATATTTAATTCAAATTTATGTTAGTAGTGCTGTAGCATTTTCTTTATTTTCTTCTGCATTTAAAAAAAATATAACATTAATTTACATACATATTGACCATAAAATATTTTTCCTATTTTTTTAAAGCTTAATGGAATTGTATAGTTTCCTTACACTTTACCACAGGGAAATCTCCACCCTTGTGGTTAAATTATCCCAATGGTAAACTACAGAGAATAGTAAAAAAAGTTCATTAAAATTGAAAAAATAGTAAAAATATTTTGAATTACATTTTGAATTAATTGAAATATATTAAATTAAAATAAAAATATTATGCTAAAGTTTGAATAAAAAAGCACATAAAGTAAAAAGAATGTATTAAAAAGTATTCAAATGTATTTATAGAATTATTTAAAAGTTATTTATTACATTTTAATACAAATTAATTCTACATTACGTTTTAAATTAAAAAAGTTATTAAAATATCTTAAAATAAAATATTAAATATATTTTACCGTTAGTATTTTTAAACATTAAGTTAAATGTATTTATGTTTTTAAATAGTTGAAATACTTAAGTTAACAGGAGGAGTTGCAGTACCAATCGTTGGCCAAGTGTGGTGCTGGACTTACTCCAGCTCTGAGATGTTCTTCACAAAGTACACTTACTATTGTTCTGGGTCCTTTTTGGCTGTAGAAATTTGATAGGTGCAGTTTGCAAATAGCAATGGGCTCATTCTTTTTGGGTAGGTTTATGTCCCTCCGTAAAACCCTCCTGAGTCCTCTCTAAACCCCTCCTTATGCCTCCCTAAACCCCACCTATTTTGTAATAAATTCCCTTTATTTTTCAACTACTCCCCCAGTCCCTCCTACATTTATGACTAAGTTGTAAACTTATGTGTGTGGATCTCTTCAGGGAAAAGAGGGGAGACGTGGGCATTAACACTCATAGGTTTGTGAATAGCATTTTGTCGTACTTTATTAATATCACTTTAGAATTTACTAAAAGTAGTACAAAATGCGGTTTGTGAATATGGCCCGGATGTGTATGATAGCTTGCATTAGAATTCCTCCTGTTACATCACAGGAATAATTTCAAGTTCAAATGAAATACTTGTTATGTTTTTATCAAATGCCCTCCAACAACCTTGAAAGAAAGCAATTGGACTTCACAAAATTATTCTTTAATCCATGTAGCAAGGTTCTGATTGGAGCAAAACTGCATCACGACACCGTGAGATCAGAGGGAAGATATACCTGAAATTCAAGATGGCCAATGCCATGTCACAACATCATGAGCGCTCAGGGACTCCTGGGAAATGTAGTTTGCCATTGGGATGCCACTGCATTGTGTGTTCTCCCCACGTGTGTACACCCGACAGTGGTGATACACGTCACTGTCGAGATGCCACCTTTTTATTCTCTGAATTGTACTCGGTGTGAGCCCATTTGGAGCATTACACCCTTAGGCCTACCATGCATTTGGCAGTACACCATACCTCCTGTCATGCTTCCTGACACTTGAATCAACAATCATTTACTGAAGAACCAGAAGACACCACAAAGGTTGGTGCAAAGGACATAATACCAAGCCCCCCGTCCTGAAACCCTGCATGGAAAAGTCCTTAGGTGTCAGTTAATAATAGACTATGGGCAGCTGCACACAGTGATATAGACACATCACCCCTTAGCAAAACTAAAACATTTTCAGTGAACTCAACATGAAAAAGAAGACATTGGAACATTCCCCAGCGCAGACAGCAAGGACACAGACACAATACTTCGGTCTAGGGTTATTATGACCAATCCCCCCAGACACGTGCCTTTCACTTGAGCATATTGCCATGACTCAAACAGTGACAATAGTTTGAGTAAATCGCATGTGCTGCAGAACGCAAAAAACATCTATAGGTACCAACTGTAGCCTGAAGAACAACGGCTGCAGACTGAGCAATGCAACAGAGGAAGGTGAGTTGGCTGCAGGGTCCTGTACAGACACGCATCTCAGTTTTTACTGCAGTATATAATTCTGTGAAGCAGTCTCAACTCTGAGGCTTGCCTAGATACAAAATATGTGAATCCCTAGAAGTGGCCAGTGCATGGCCGGAGACATGCTAGTGATGTAGCGTTTAAAAGTTTGAGAATTGTAGGGGTGCGTCATATTCACTGTTAGTCGGCACCCGTATATAACCAAATGTGTACTCAGGGATTTCGTGTGCAATGTATTACAACTGTATAACCTATATCGATTTTAAGTAGAAGTGCTAGCTATGTACAAGCACATGGTAAACGTATTAGAGAAATGTATAGTGTTTAGCTACGGGAAATGCAATGTGGTGTTAGAAATGTGTACCCCAGACTTCGTGTCTGTAGGTTGTTTAGGTTGACCACACATGAAAGAAAGACGTAAATGTCAATACTGTGATTGAAACCTGCTTGTGTAACCGAAGTAGTGGCCAGAATTCGCATATATCATTGAGGCGAAAGGCCTGGTATTTTCTTATGTTAGCCAAGGGCAATAGGCCAAAAAGGATTTATTCCAGTAGAGGTTTTAGGCTGTAGTAAATTGCAACTTAAAAGATGTGAAGAATTTCTGCTTTGCATGATCTCACCCCAGGTGCAAGGACAGTTGCTCGTTAGTAGAGAAGCTCTTTGTTCATAATTTGAATTATGTAGAGAAAGCCAGACATGGGAGTGTATTGGAATGTGCCAATCGTAACTCCTAGTGCGGATGGCGTCTGGGACTCACGGCCAAGCGATGGACGATGGAACTGGACAGCGCTCTGTGGAAAAGTACTGAAAGACGACCCCGGAAGGAGAGGAGGCGCAAAGGGCGTGTTCGGAGACTTGGGGTACTGTATTAGGGACAGCGCCCCGAGGGTGGAGGCAGAGCAGAGCGGGGCAGCCCAAAGCAGAGGACGGCTAGGCGAAGGGTAGAGGGGGCAACTTAGACCAAGCTCTCTAAGTGAGGACTTCTTAGGAAGTTTCACTCTGACACCTTTTATTCTGATGAGGGTCTCAAGGGATTGCTATGTAGGGATATCACCTAGTACAGAGTAGGGACAGAGATGGTATGGTTCAGTGTCCCTAGTATCGACATTTGCTTGGTAGTGTTCTACCTCATGCTTTTAGAGATTGTACTTTTAGTTATTTTTAGCCGTATGCGGATTCTCCGTAGAGTAGCATTTGTTTTAGTGCCTATGTACTTGTTGTGCCTTGTGTTGAGGACTTTGTATCTCCAAATCTTTATGTTGATAATAAAAACCAGAGAGCCAAGGGATTAAGTCTCGAGTCCTTGATTATGGAAAATTGTAGACTGTAATTGTGATAACAGTGATTTTCCCTCCATGCTATTAGGCAAGTAAAAAGTTCCATCTGACCAGAGTGGGTTCCAGTAGATAATTGCGAGATACTAAAATAGGCCGGAGCAGTTGGTAGCAGAGGATGGTTTCTTACTGATAGCGAGGGAAGATTAGATAAGGATAAGTGACCCTTGAGGCCCAAGAGACGATAAGTGATGCTGAATCATCAGATGGCGAGCAGCAGACGGCGGCAGATGAGCATCGACGGCGAGTAGCAGCGCGGCAGAAAGCAGCAGTTCCAGGAGTGAGTATGAACATAATGAGTGGTCGTAGATTGCGGTGTTGATTTGTTGTGTGATGTCTTGCGGAGTTGTTGTGTATGTCGTGTGATTGTGAGATCAGGCTGTGAGCGCGCGCAGCCCGGGAATTGTGGTGTAGAAGACACCTGAGATAGATTTTGTTGACCACCCAAAGGAGATCGTGAGGTACCATCGATCACCTGGACCGAGATAGGGGGAGCGAATGCGTGTGTGTATGGCAACCTAACGCTGGTCGTGGGTTGTGGTGAGCAGATCGGAGTGTTAGTAACCTATCAGAGGCGTTTTTGTCTGGCCGGACGGGGGCAGACGGGCGCCAATCGAGGTCAACAAGGTCGAGAGACTGTGGACGGACAGTCAGAGGCTGTGGACGGACAGCCAGAGAAATAACTTAATTGGTTATTTCAGTGTATGAATGGGACGTGAGTAAGCGTGAAACGAGTTTGGAGAAGGGAACTGCTGCGAACGAAGGAAGGTGACGTCAGAGGGTGTCGCGCTGTGATAGGCCGGTTGGTGTGAGTCGCGCTGTTATTGGAGGATTTGAGAACAAGAAGTAAATAGAGCGCGAGATCGAATTTGCTCATTATGAAGTGTCTTAGGGCTTTGCGAGAGTTGTGTAGAGGTGATAGGCATGTGGTTGTCCGCGGGGGAGAAGAAGCTCCTCCCGAGGATACACCGGCACATTACATGGCACAGAATGTGGGGTTACATACTATCGTTTGGATCGAGAATTGGCACAAGGTTACACAAGGTGAAGGGGAATTAGCTTTCCCGAGGTACGGCTCATTTAGATTAGCGGTGCTGTACCAACTGAAGACGGTGATGGGGTCCTTAAAACCCTTGCCAAGACCAGCACAGTTTGAAGCGTTACATGCGTGGATTAGAGCAGCGCATGATAAGGAAAAGGGAAGAAGTCAGGAGAGGATGAGGAAGTCGATTAGGGCATTCCAGGATGCCAAGTGGGACGCAGCAGAGAAAAGATGGAGAGTGCAGACAATTGAGGAAGCGAAACTGTATCCCGCGATAATGGAGGAGACAGGAATAAGGAATGGGAAAGCTCTGAAAGAGGATAGTGATTCGGATGATGATATATTACGAAGATTGCTAGAGGAGAGACCACCCCCTTATAATCCGGATGGGTCAGATGATAGGTGGAGCGACAGAGAGGAAACTAGGAGGGTAACGATCCAGCCCGAGACCCGAGTGGAAGGGTTGGTCTCGTTTGATACAGCGAGTTCACAGGGTCGGTCGGGGACTAGCCGAAGGATTGAAGGAGAGATGAGGTTACCGGATGCATTGAGGGTACCGGTCACCATTGGACCGATTGTGTCGATATACAGCCCGGAATCAGAGGCGAGAGAGAGGTCTGAACGAGAGGCAGAGAGAACTAGGCGAGAAAGTGGGGAAAGTGAGTTGGAAGGGGCAACGGCCCGACCTCCAAGCCCAGTACAATGGAGTACACCGTTAGCAGCGGTGTCAGACACATCTAGGGGCGAAGAGGACGAGAGACCGGTGAGGTCGAGGACTCCGATGGAGTCGAGACCAGATTTAGGGTCATGGGTATTACCCAAGAAGCAAATGAGCTGGAATATGGGCCGAGCGGGGACAACCCCAGTTGCCTTTAAGAGCCATTCTGCTCCCATAGAACTACCAGAGGAAAGGAGAGAGCAGGAATCGGAATGCGAGTATGATGAGGGACGTGGAGCAAGTTGTCAGGTGTTGAAAGGAGCCTTGAAGGCAGGAATGATAGATGTAGTAAGACTTAAAGCAGAGGCGGATGAAATAATATATGGGAATCTACCTCTGGAGAGAGTATTGACCTATACTCCCGATGAATTGCTTTTTGTGGCAAAGGATGTGACTCGTAAAGCACGAGTGGCACATGAGAAACTGGCGGGTTTGGCTAGAGAATATGGGGTGGATCTATCCAAGACTAGAGCATTGCAAGGGAGCCATAGGATGCATTGTACCGAGCGGGAATTGGAAGAGAAAAGGGTTGTTGGTCTAAGGTCACATACCAAGGAATTGGTTGTAGCTATGAGAATATGGCTGATGCTCGACAAATGGCAAGAGAAATGGGCTAGGAAAAAGAATTCTAGGGGAGCGAAAGGAGGGAGCTCTGAAGGAGATTTGCAGGAGGTAAAGATCCTTCCTTTGAGAGAGGTGGCGAATGGAGGATATGTGCATGTACCATGGAGCAGGGGGGATTTGGCATCATTTACGAATGATTTTCCCAGGCTCAGGGAGAAGCCTGCAGAGTGGTACAAGCAAGTTGAGCGTTTCGTTAAGATTTCGAAGGTGTTGTGGATAGATCTGAACACCTTATTTGATATCGTAGTTCCGGGAGATCTGTGGAACGCATGTAAAATCGCTGTTGATTGGCCGGACTATGAGCCCGACAGGAACATAGTTACAAATGGTCCGTCGCCCGTGGTAATGAGGCTGTACGATAAGGTAATTACGTGGTTGAAATCGAAGGTTTCACCCCAGGACATCGATTGGGTGAAGATAGACAGGACGGTGCAGGAGCCAAAGGAGACAGTACATGAATTTTATGAGAGACTTTTGAAGGCTTTTAAGCAGTATAGTGGTCTAGATGAGCTGGAAACGAAGGACATGGGACAGTTTGTGTCTAAGTTTGTGCTGGGTTTGAAACCCGAAGTCAGTCTCATGATACAGCAGCATTTGATCTGTTGGCAGAATAAGCCTGTAGATGAGATCTTGCGGTACGCTAGATACTGCACGGATGAGATTGAGTCCAAGCACAAGAAGATGAAGGATAACTTATTGCTCATTCAGATGCAAGCGGCTCAGGGACCGCCGAATGGGGGTCCAGTGGGGCGAAGACAGGGAAATTATCAGACAGGGAATCAGAATATGCAGGGTCAGGGAAGGCCGAGACCCGTAGACCCTAGGACAGGAATAGATGTAGCGATCTTGAAGAAGACGACTGCTTGTCACCAGTGTCACCAGGTGGGACACTGGAGGCGCGAGTGTCCCTTGAACCCCTATAATCAGCCGCAGATGGAGGGAGGAATGGGTCAGGTCCCTGGGGCGGAGCAGGTACAGACGGTGACTGTACCGAGAACGATGCAAGGGGGGACAGGCGTCTCGCAGGTGCAGGTTCCCCAGCCACCCAGGATGCAGAACATACAGCAGGGAGCTCGGACTTATTTGCAGATGCCCATGTTCGAAGTGGAAGAGGAGAAGGATGCAGATTTGCTGGCGCAGTTAAGTTTGGGTCAGGACGATGATTGCCTACTCAGGGCCATACTAGAAGTAGATCAGAAGGGACCCTTTGTGGAAGCCGAACTCGATGGACGCCCTACTACCTTTTTGGTAGATACGGGGGCTACCAGGTCAACCATAAGATCAGCAGTAGTTCCGGGGGTAGCCCTCTCGGGAGAAAGTATACAAGTGGTTGGAGTGGCGAACAAGAGACTAGTTAGCCCCTTGACGGAACCGATTCCCGTCAGGATAGGAAACTTTAGGGATCGACATCAGTTCGTGGTGTGCGATTCTAGTCCTGTTTGTCTGTTGGGAAGAGATTTATTGTGTAAGCTCAATTGCACCATTTACTGTACCCCGAGGGGAGTAGAGGTACAGACCAGAGATGACGATGCGACCTTTAAGGTTGCAAATCAGCAGGGGTGCGTGGAAGTGTACCCGGCTCTGACAGTGGAGGAGCTTCCACAGGACTTGAGGGAGTCAGTTGCGACCGATGTGTGGGATCTAAGCGGAGAGGAGATCGGCTTAGTCAGGGGAGTGGAACCAGTGAAGATACAGGTTAAGCCAACCGCGGAATTCCCGAGAACCCCTCAGTATAAACTGTCGCCTGAGACGATTGCTGGGATCAAACCTGTGATTGAGTCTATGATTAGGCAGGGAATACTGGTGGAGATCATGGGTAGTCCATGTAATTCACCCATTATGGGACTGCAGAAACCGAGTGGGAAGTTCAGGATAGTGCAAGACCTGCGGAAAATAAACGACATAGTTGTTCCATGTTGTCCAGTGGTACCGAATCCATCTGTGATACTGTTCCAGATCCCATGCGAAGCTGGATGGTTCACAGTGATTGACTTGTGTCAGGCATTCTTTTCGATTCCCCTACATGAAGAGAGTAGATTTCTTTTTGCCTTTAGGCTAGAAAATCGTATATTAACGTGGTGCCGTATCCCACAGGGGTATACGGAGAGCCCATCGATTTTCAATCAGCTGTTAAAGAAGAATCTGGAAGGTCTTGTGTTGCCGAAAAACTCTGTTTTGGTGCAGTACATTGACGACCTGCTTGTCGCGTCAGAGACAGAAGACGCTTGCAGGATCGATACCATTGCGTTGTTGAATTTCCTGGGAGAGAACGGTCACAAGGTGTCTCCAAACAAGCTGCAATACTGTTTACCTGAGGTACAGTACTTGGGGCACAGAATTGAAAAGGGTAAAAGGAAGGTGTCTCCAGATCGCATTGATGCGATTTTGAGAATGCCAGTTCCCTCGACGCAGAGGGAAGTTAGAATGTTTTTGGGAATGGTGGGCTATTGCCGCCAGTGGATCCCAAACTTTTCCTTTGAAGCGAAGCCTTTGCAGCGGCTGACGCGAAAGGATGTAAGTGATCCGGTACCATGGGACGACGATTGTTTGAAATCATTTCTGAGGCTGAGAGAAGCCTTATGTAGCGCTCCTGCGTTGGGAATGCCGGATTATAACAAGGCATTTGCATTGTTCTGCTGCGAAAGAGAAGGTTGCGCATTAGCAGTGTTAACCCAGAATCATGGAGGTGTCCGTAGACCAGTTGCTTATTTCTCAGCTACTCTAGATCCAGTAGCTTCTGCGTTGCCCGGATGTCTCAGATCCGTTGCGGCAACAGGTGTCAGCATTGAGAGATGTGAGAGCATTGTGATGGGTCATCCACTTACGGTACATGTGCCACATTCTGTTGAATTGTTGATGACTAGGACTAAAACGCAGCACCTCACGAATAATAGGCTGACTCGTTATGAGCAAGTTATTCTTGCAGCAGATAATGTGACATTGAAGAGGTGTGCTGTTTTAAATCCTGCTACACTGTTACCTGTTCTAAAAATAGATGATAATGAAGATTGTGAGGACCATGATTGTCTCGATGTGACTGAACTATGCACCAAACCGAGACCCGACATTGTCGACGAACCGCTCCCAGTGTCAGATGAGATTTTCTTCGTGGACGGTTCATGTTTAAGAGACAGTGTCGGTCGATTGAGAGCAGCGTTTGCTGTATGCACCATTACGGGTGTGGTTGAAGCCGCTTGTTTAGAAGGAGTACACTCCGCGCAGGTGGCTGAGCTCATTGCTCTGACTCGTGCCTGTTTGGCAGCCGACAAGATCCGTGTAACTATTTACACGGACAGCCAGTACGGGTTTGGTGTGGTTCATGACTTCGGACAGCTATGGTCCCAGAGAGGGTTTATGACGTCTTCAGGTTCTCCTATAAGAAATGGTGATTATGTGCGGAAATTGTTAAAAGCATTGCAAGGTCCTGATGAAATTGCTGTTGTTAAATGTGCAGCCCACACGAAGGGAAGCGACTTTGTCTCGTTGGGAAATAACTATGCAGACGAAGTAGCTCGGTTTTGTGCAGAGCAGGGATGCAACTTTACTGAGATCCACACTGAGGAAACTGGGGAAGAGGTGGTGTATGGTCAGATGTTAGCAGTGGCTGACACATGGGAGGAACTGAAGCAGCTTCAGGAAGGGGTCTCAGATCAGGAACGGGACAGCTGGATACGAGCTGGATGTGAGAAGGGAGATGTGGATATATGGGTTTCGAATGATGGACGAGCAGTGTTGCCGGAAAGTTTGTTGAATCCCATGGCGAGGTTGATACATGGTGCTGTACATCTGGGTAGGGATGCCATGATGAGAGTGTTTCGTCAGACTTGGTACAATCCGAAGTTTCGTGCCGTGGCCGAAACTGTGTGCCAGAGATGTGTCACTTGCCAACAGATGAATGTAGGGAAAAGAACTGCTGTGACATTGAGCCACATAGGGAGGTCAGGGGGACCTTTCAATAGGATGCAGTTGGATTTTGTCGAAATGCCGAAGTGTAATGGGTTGAGGTACATATTAGTGATAGTATGTGTCTTTTCCAGGTGGGTGGAGGCGTACCCTACACGCAGATGTGACACACTCACAGTAGCGAAACTCTTATTGAGAGAACTCATTCCAAGGTACGGGTTCCCGACGTCCTTTGAATCGGACAGAGGAACTCATTTTCACAGCGAAGTTATGAAATTGCTTTGTGCTGCTTTGAATATAGATCAGAAGTTACACTGTAGCTATAGACCAGAGGCTTCAGGGATAGTGGAGCAGGTGAATGGAACTCTGAAGGCTCGGATGGCGAAAGTGTGTTCGTCTACGTCTCTGAAATGGCCTGACGCATTACCTTTGGTCCTTATGAGCCTTCGAAGTGTGCCTGATAGAAGAACTGGGTTGTCACCCCATGAAATCCTCATGGGAAGAGCGATGCGTTTGCCTGCAATACCTGCTACTGCTCTGATAAATATCACTGATGATATGATCCTGGACTATTGTAAAGGCCTTGCTGACGTGGTCCGTTCTGTGTCTCAGCAGGTGCAGACAGCAACGGTTCCAGCTGCGAGTGACAGGTGCCACGACTTGGACCCAGGCGATTGGGTCCTGGTCCGAAAGCACGTGAGGAAGAGTTGTTTGGATGCTAGGTGGCGTGGCCCTTTCCAAGTAATCCTTGTTACGAACACTGCTGTCAAGTGCGGAGGGCTACCGAACTGGGTGCATGCTTCTCATACCCGCAGAGTTCCAGCACCCTTGGAAGATACAGCCCCTTTCGAGAACCAAGATCTCAGTGAGCCGACAGAATCGCCAGAGAGGGCCAGACAAGCTGTAAGGGTTGCTGAAGCGGCTGATGGTGCACTGAATCGAGTTGGGGGAGGACGTGAAGAAAGTACTGACCCAGAAACCGGCGAAGGAGCGAGAGGTGCAGTGGGTAGTACAGAATCGAGTTCGGCCGAAGAAGAGGAAGTCAGTGCACAGGGTATCGGAGAGAAGACTGGGGGAGCCACCAAAGCGGAAAGGGTTTGGCCCGCAAAGCAGAACCGGGTAAACCTGAGGTTGGCCCCAGACACCGACCTTGCACCAGTTTCGGAAGAACCGGAAGAAGAATCGGGAGACGAGGAAAATCCTCAAGGTGGCGTGAGAAGGTCCAAGAGAACTCGAGTGCCAAGTCGGAAGTACGCTTCCCCGGAGTGGGCATACCAAGTGACTGATGCCAGGGTTACCGAGCACGGGAAGATTGAGGTCGATGACATTGGTCAACAGTGTCCCGCTCCAGAGGGTGGAAGTGTTGCTGAAAGTTCCGGGATTGGAGATCGAAGGAATTTTGACGATTCATATTCCGAGTCCGCCATTCCTAAGTGTCATTCGAGGTATGATCTTGGACAATTTGGAGTTCCCGACGTTCACGACTGTGCCAGATCCACAAGAACTGATCATTCTTAAGCTCGAAATATTGCAGGGAGTCTTGGAGCTGTTGGGACCAGCGCTTATGTTAGATTGATTTGAGAAGGGTTGCCAGCTAAAAAGAAGATTACCTAGAGCCGAGCGGAAGAAGAACAAAATTAGGGATTTTTCCGTTGTAGAACGAAGAAAGTTAGGGAGGTTTGCCTAAGTTCACGAAAGAGACATTAATGAGAAAGAGACTTATCCTTTCAGAGACTGCATTGGACATTGAGCATATTCCGAAGATGGCAGATCCTGTAAACCCACATCGTAGGGCTAAACTGTTAATAGGCACATTGATCGGAGTTGTAGTAGTCACCATATTTGCGGTAGTGATCAGTTCCTACATGGTGGCTCACAGGCAAGAGGGGAAGGTTCAGGGAGCATCCACACCTATTACCCCAGGGCAGAGTGGTGTTAGTATTAGCGAACAGGAATCATCGGAGTTGAGAGATGTTCGCAGACTTCACATGGATTTGTCAAAGGGTGATTTTAAGCTTAACGCGTATGCAAGGTTGCTGTATGAGTATGTTGATGCGATGGATGTGAAGGATTGTTATGTGTGCATGCAGTTGCCTGCTTCAGTGGATGAGGGTATCAAGTATCATCATCTCCCATTGACTTATGGGATTTCTTGTAGCATATGGCTCAGTTTATTTTATGACAGGAGACAGTTCGAGTATTTCTTCTCAAATTTTGACACGGTACTTCCCGAGGTGCCAGCAATCAAGCATTTGAATAGATATGATCTGGATAAGAAAGAGGACAGGCTCCTGAAATATTTTAGACCGACTGTGAAACTGGATACGGCGCATGCTCACAGGAATAACCTGACATGTGCGTTATCAGAGATAGAGAAGAAATTCATAGATCAAGTAGAGGACAGGTATAGAAAGTTGACCGAGACACGACACACCGGAGATAGCCCAGTAGATTGGACGGACGAGGAGAGAGCTCACAGATCTAAGGGAAGTTATGGACCAATAGCATTGGATGAGGCACAGAGAGGGAATTTGTGTATTGCACGGCCTCAATCCAAGACGGAGAAGGTCGCAGTAGGACATAGCATTTGTTCTCAGACTTTTACAATGGAAGCTTATGCTAAGAATTTTATGCAAGGTCCAGTAGAAGTAATCCCGACAGTGTATTATGTTTGTGGGACGAATGCTTATGTCAGACTACCCGACAATTGGTATGGAGTATGCTATTTGGCTATCATATTCCCGAAGATTTATCACACAAGGGACTTGGAGTTGTTAGAGACGAAGCGACCGCCCAGGAGACGTAGGGCTACAAATGCCGGTGCAGTGATTGGGGACATATACGGAGCAATGATACCTAGTATGGGTGTGGTGTTGAATGATGTGAAGATCCGAAGGTTGGCGACTGTAGTTGATGAGTTGTCTATGAACACGGCGAGATCTTTGATATTGGTGGCTGGAGAGATGTTGTCGATCCGGAATATGGTCTTGCAGAATCGCCTTGCTTTAGATGTGTTGTTAGCAAAAGAAGGCGGAGTCTGCAAATTATTGAAAGTTCAGGAATGCTGCACGTATATTCCAGACAACTCGAAGGAGATAGGGAAGTACATAGACAACATAACGAATATTCACAAGGAGATTACGGATCTGACGGAGGTGAATGTGTGGGAGAAGATTGGACTAGGATTTGGAAGAGTGGGAACTTGGTTTGCGAATCTGGGAAGGGGATTTCTAGGTTCAGTGTTGAAACCAATTATTATTGCCGTGGTTTGTGTGATCTGTTTGTGGGGATGTGTGAAGGCATGGAAGTGGTATCAAGGAGGCAAGGTTGAAAGAGCTCTAAAGGCAAACGAGGGGAGGTTGGCAAAGCTCCAGGAGCAGCAATATGAGAGTCTTAAGAAACTGGAGGGAGTCCGACATGGAAATGTTATGACTAGCACGGTTTAAATCAGTTCTGAAGAAGGAAATGTAATGGTGTGGTGACGGATGTCATCAAAGGGGGGAACTGATGTAGCGTTTAAAAGTTTGAGAATTGTAGGGGTGCGTCATATTCACTGTTAGTCGGCACCCGTATATAACCAAATGTGTACTCAGGGATTTCGTGTGCAATGTATTACAACTGTATAACCTATATCGATTTTAAGTAGAAGTGCTAGCTATGTACAAGCACATGGTAAACGTATTAGAGAAATGTATAGTGTTTAGCTACGGGAAATGCAATGTGGTGTTAGAAATGTGTACCCCAGACTTCGTGTCTGTAGGTTGTTTAGGTTGACCACACATGAAAGAAAGACGTAAATGTCAATACTGTGATTGAAACCTGCTTGTGTAACCGAAGTAGTGGCCAGAATTCGCATATATCGTTGAGGCGAAAGGCCTGGTATTTTCTTATGTTAGCCAAGGGCAATAGGCCAAAAAGGATTTA
The DNA here is from genome assembly GCF_964204655.1 of Triturus cristatus. Taxonomy (NCBI): domain Eukaryota; kingdom Metazoa; phylum Chordata; class Amphibia; order Caudata; family Salamandridae; genus Triturus; species Triturus cristatus. The sequence continues at coordinate 552,033,440 of NC_140586.1, forward strand.
TTCCAGTAGAGGTTTTAGGCTGTAGTAAATTGCAACTTAAAAGATGTGAAGAATGTCTGCTTTGCATGATCTCACCCCAGGTGCAAGGACAGTTGCTCGTTAGTAGAGAAGCTCTTTGTTCATAATTTGAATTATGTAGAGAAAGCCAGACATGGGAGTGTATTGGAATGTGCCAATCGTAACTCCTAGTGCGGATGGCGTCTGGGACTCAAGGCCAAGCGATGGACGATGGAACTGGACAGCGCTCTGTGGAAAAGTACTGAAAGACGACCCCGGAAGGAGAGGAGGCGCAAAGGGCGTGTTCGGAGACTTGGGGTACTGTATTAGGGACAGCGCCCCGAGGGTGGAGGCAGAGCAGAGCGGGGCAGCCCAAAGCAGAGGACGGCTAGGCGAAGGGTAGAGGGGGCAACTTAGACCAAGCTCTCTAAGTGAGGACTTCTTAGGAAGTTTCACTCTGACACCTTTTATTCTGATGAGGGTCTCAAGGGATTGCTATGTAGGGATATCACCTAGTACAGAGTAGGGACAGAGATGGTATGGTTCAGTGTCCCTAGTATCGACATTTGCTTGGTAGTGTTCTACCTCATGCTTTTAGAGATTGTACTTTTAGTTATTTTTAGCCGTATGCGGATTCTCCGTAGAGTAGCATTTGTTTTAGTGCCTATGTACTTGTTGTGCCTTGTGTTGAGGACTTTGTATCTCCAAATCTTTATGTTGATAATAAAAACCAGAGAGCCAAGGGATTAAGTCTCGAGTCCTTGATTATGGAAAATTGTAGACTGTAATTGTGATAACAGTGATTTTCCCTCCATGCTATTAGGCAAGTAAAAAGTTCCATCTGACCAGAGTGGGTTCCAGTAGATAATTGCGAGATACTAAAATAGGCCGGAGCACTAGTTTGTGCCATCACTTACAAACTCAACCACAGCTCTTGTGCTCTCGCTGCAGTCTTTTGTCAGCTTTCAGTGGCCTGTGCTCCTTCTTGAGAACTTTTATCCCCTTTGTTAGCTACTAGGATTCGAAATGAGGAGAGGTCCAAAATGTAAATAGTGTAGGCTCTCGTTTGGCTACTAGAAGCCAGGTGTGAGTAAGGGACTGTACTAGTCTTACAGTTGCTGCATTAGAAGAAACTGTTAAGGTGGCTTAATTAGCTGTTCCCGCCACCCCATCAAGAAACCAGTGATTACAACAATGTACCCAGAGTTGAGAGGTCTGTGATGAGCCTGAAGAACAGAGTCATTTTTGGAGTACAACGCTCACACAGAAATGCTGCAATGTGAACAGGAAGTCTTGATCACAGAGCGCACCTGGTGACCAGCCTGGATACCCTGGTCACAAATGAGGGATATCGCAGATTATGAAAACATGCTGCAGTTCAGCGCGGGTATAGATAAAATGCTAGTTTCTCATTTCTACGCAACAAATAATATCTGGGAAAAATGTGGGTCAAGATTATGGTTCCAATGAGTACCGTCAGAGCTGATAAACCTGGAACAGCTGTTTAGATGAGGGGAGGAGGCAGTGCTTAATTTGAGCAGGTGGTTAACAGTAGAACACATCGGCACTCATTTTTGGGGACCAGCACTTATTTTTCCTCATTGGATATTTCCTGAGAGCAAGAAAGGAAAAACTTACAGAGGGAAAGAAAAAGACAGAAAACTGTCACAAAGTGAGAAATCAGTAACCTGCAAGCGAGAGATAAAGGGGCAGGGAGCACCTCATAGTCAATTAAAGATGCATGTGGTGGATTCCAAACTACGCAGTATTGGAATTCGGTAAACTGGCATTTAATAGCACCAGCCACAGGCTTCTGAGCGGAGCCATGGGCACCGGCACTCATTCTTTTACAAATTAACCACTGGGAGCAGGATAATCGTGCATGTGTAATCACTTGATGAGACTACCTGTTTACGTCATAGTCTGAAGTGTGCAGAAGAATGAAATTCCAAACTCCCAAGAAATAGTGTATAAGATACACTGGAACAATGAATATGGGCTTTTGGACAGTAGCATAAGCTAATACCTGTAAAAGAGAAGGAGACCTGACTTCAAACATATTGTATTGTATTGGCATTCATATTGCTATATGAAGATTTTGGAAATGTTACCTATTTTGCAGTTGGATATGCTTCAGGGACATTATGTTTTCATGTGGGATTGTATTCCAGGTAGTTGCTTTCTCTACTTACAAGGCATATATGGATTTTATGTTGTGCTCACAAAACAAGGACAGGAGACAGTCCTCTTCTGTGTTCATCAGGGTATCCCCAACTACATCTCTGTTTGTGAATTTAGTTCCTTATCTGAATTAACAAAGATATATTCAGGCTCAAGGTTCTGTCCATAGAGCTACTTCTACTTGCAATTAAAAATGATGGTAATCATCCATAAGGCGGTTCCTTCTTGATCTTGGCAAAAATATTTCTGTCATTGCTCATATCTTTGGCAATTAATTGCCAATATTTCTTAGCGTCTTTCTTGTTTGCCCAATATGAACTCCAAGTTATATAATCTGGCATGAGTATTATGTGCTAGCGTCTTAAAAAATATCATCCATTGGGTTAGGATTTTCTGTTAATGACTCCAATGGGGCAATATTTTTGTAAATGATATTTAGGACAAAATATTTACATCAGACGATATTCCATCAATGATATTCTGGTACCATACCAGCTCCAAAATGTTCTTTTAAATTATTTTAGCAGTCGTATTTTATAGATTCTATTGATTCTTCTGAGTACTTTTCATTTTTATTCGGTTTTAGAATTCACATTTTATCTCTTTGCAATCTAAGTCAACAAGGACATTATAATTTCTTTCTGGTCATTACATGTGGTGAAGAGGGCTCAGTTATTTTGATGATGCCTGATAACCTGCAAATCACAGTGGGTACAAAGCAGATTCCACAATCCTATAATTAACGATCTAATTATTCCTCAAAGTTTACCAAAAATAAGGGTTAAAAGAGGACAGATGTGTTTTTTAAAAAATGGGTCCGAACGGTATCGCTTCCATCAGGTACGACACTGGGTGATGAGCCCCTCGGTGCGACCAGGGGCCCAAAGACCACTAAACCCATATGAAAAATGGCTTCACACCAAGAAGCCTAACTCACACCTTATCACTGAACTTAATCACGTTCTGCGTCCCCCGGAAACGGCGAGCCCCTCGGCTGGGCAACGGCGTTGGGAAGTAGAATTGGGGCGAACACTTTCGCAGAAGTAATGGGGTGACATTTTCTATCGAGCACACCACACTGCGTGGAACGTTTCCAGTATCGAAACACCGACCAAGGTAGTCACATACTGGTAACTTATGCCTCCCAGACTACACAGATACAACCCCAACCGCTCGTCACAATGCTGGAGGAAATGTGGAGCAGTGGGCACACTGTGACACTTGATATGGTACTGCCCTGTTATTCCCCCTACTGGGACCAAATCTTAAACGATGTAGTCAACCGTTTCAATACGCAGATACAGCGCTTACCGGCGTATGCAGTCTTGGGCCTACTCAACACGCTTACATTCCCCCTTAGGTCGGCAAGGGCAGACAAATGGGAATAGCATTGCAAAACATAATATCCCACTGGGGCACAGGTAGAATACCCACAATACCAGGGGTGGTTGCACAAATTATGGCACGTTCTGGGTATGGATCGCATAACTCTTTCACTACAGGGAGACAGGGCCTCTTTTGCAGGTCTTTGGAGCCCATTTCTTTCCTTACTTGGCACTGGGTTGAGGGAACTCACCTGCCCTAAGAACTTACGCCTTTTACGGCTCTCGGAGCCCCCACAGGAATCCACTCCACTTGCACCACCAGGCACAACAGCCTAGGGACCTTGTTTCAGTAACAGCGACACAGCATTAAACTGGTCCTGATGGGGATGAGATGGGTGCGCGGGGTCTGGAGCATGTAGGGGTGGGACTCGGGTGAGGGAGTGGGTGGGAGGGGAGGGAGTTGGGCTTGTTCCTTTTTATGTAGTCTGCCATGCTGTGTCTCATCGCTCTCTATAAACAACAATTGTCCCTAGTCATATGAGGAATAGGGTTAGTAATAAATAAGGACCCGAATCAGTACTTATCAAGAGAGAGACTTATCCAGCCGGACAGAGGTCATGAATTTTACTAATGTACAAAAATAAGCAAAATTTAAGAAGGTAGATAAAGTGGGACACAAGCCTGCGTCCAGTACATACATTAGGTCATAGGAACAAAGAGGTTCAGGCATAAATACATAGTTTGCTTATAGGAATCATCAATACTTGAGAAAACAAACATTTTTAAGCAACACCCTTATGTGTCAAAATCATGTTTTTAACATTTCGGGTATTTATAAGTGTCGACGGCGTTTCGATCCTACTAGACAATTGCAAGGATCATCATCAGGACAAGGAACAGTAATGCCTGTACGATAAACCTGAATAACCGCAGCCGCGGTAGATTCAGAACCGATTGTATAGTTAAAAACGGCGGGACGTAGCCAGGGGCTAAGTCTTGTGATTAGTTGTTCAACTTGGCTCAGGTAACCAAGGATCAATGGACCTGGAATGAGGTTCGCTGGGGGTCGAAACGCCGTCGACACTTATAAATACCCGAAATGTTAAAAACATGATTTTGACACATAAGGGTGTTGCTTAAAAATGTTTGTTTTCTCAAGTATTGATGATTCCTATAAGCAAACTATGTATTTATGCCTGAACCTCTTTGTTCCTATGACCTAATGTATGTACTGGACGCAGGCTTGTGTCCCACTTTATCTACCTTCTTAAATTTTGCTTATTTTTGTACATTAGTAAAATTCATGACCTCTGTCCGGCTGGATAAGTCTCTCTCTTGATAAGTACTGATTCGGGTCCTTATTTATTACTAACCCTATTCCTCATATGACTAGGGACAATTGTTGTTTATAATCACTTAACTCCCAAGGTCCCTAGTTGACCTTTTTGGGTGCTCTTGTTGTTACTAAATATAATATATCATCGCTCTCTATGACTTATCGTTGATGGCACTGTTTTGATGTATAACAATAAAAAGATTTAAACCTAAAAAAATGGAAAAAACTAATCTTAGAAACAGGAAACAGTTAAGGCTACATTAATCTCTTAACTAGAACTGACAGAATACCATCCCAAGAGAGCACAGATTTCTGTTTCTTACCAAATGACTGTGAAAACTGGAACAAGGAACCCATGACTATTTTGTTGTACCTATACAACAACTAAGGGTTGCTACCAGTCTTGGTTTAACCTGAATTATTCTGGATTGTGTTTGGGTTTGACTAAATCTTTGGTCAGATCACAGAAAACAACATCGATGGTTCCAAAGTGAAGGAAGTCTAACATATATGCCTAGCATGCCAAAGAAGTGCCAACCATACATCAATGTCTAGACTGAGAAATATCTGTTTCTACAGGAATCAACTTTACTGCCATTTGTGGCCTTAAGAAGCCTTAGGCCAGACACTGGGAATCTGGAAAAGGGAGGATGGAAACGATCCTGTCCACTACATTGATGGTATAAGACTGCATGGTAACCTCAAAGAGTAAACTACATTAATAAAAATGTGCTTTGATGAAAAAGCACCGAAGAAAGGAGGACTTGAGACATGAGATAATACAGAAAACAATAAATACCAACAAACACCCACCTTCACTGCCCACTTCAACTCTACCTCAAAAGTACATACATGCAACTTTGGCATTGAGACCGGTAGATGCTTAACAGGGATAAAAGTTTACAGTAACACAGAACTTATTAAGAAAAAAAAAAAATGTTAGACAGAACCGCTGCAGGGATTTTTGCCACTATAGGTGGCGTGACATACTGTCACTCCTTCCCTGACAATTGGGCCACATTTAATACTTGCTTGTGCAACCTGTTGCCCCCTGCTGGGTCTATCCTGAGCAACCGCTTACTACTAGTTTGTCAAAGAACTAGCCTTAGCTAGACACGAAAAAGAGCAGCAGTATCTACTAATAGGTCAGTGAAGTACTCCCCCCTCTAATCTAAATCCTTGCTTTCCATTCCAGGCCCATGGCTAACCACAGTAACAAATGACTTCCCCAGGGGCTTTATTTCCTCAGATACGTTTCTGAATTATGACAAATGGCGATGGATACAAAACCACTTTTCTTCACCTTTCGTGAGTTAAGTGTGATAGTTTTGAGCATTTAGTGCCAACTTACACGTGCCCTGTCAAATAAAAGTATAGTCCTCTAAACACGAAAGAGATCGCTTTTTAGACGTTCTCATATGCAGACATTTAAAGAAAACTGCAAACGCATTGTCTGCAAAGCACTCCACTGCTTGCCAAGAGTACAAAGCATGCTCCCGGCAGCAAATGCGAACCAGATTGTGTTCATTCAACGACGGCCCACCCCAAGGAAGAGAAGAGCAACATTTCACTTCACTCAACGAAATATGGCTCCGCGGCGTCCGAGCGGTTGGGCAGTGGAAACAGGAAACTTCCTGGGGGATCGGAAAGAATGGGTCCATATGTTGTGAAGTTGTGTCTGAAATACCTGAAAGAGGGTGAGTGAGTGATGAGGCGATTAACGCAAGACAACCCCACCTCGAGCAGCCCCCAATGCTTTAAACCAAATAATAAATGGCATTCACAATTTACAGCTCCGCAAAATGCTGGAATCTTGTCACAAAACATTCTATGATGGAATCCTAACATTGTTTGGACTACCTCTTCCACTTGATGAAGGATAGCTTCCCCAGGATGTACGGAACCAAGACCGAGATAATCATAATCAGGAAAAAGTCTGTCCCGCTCGCTACCCTTCAACTGGACCCTAGGACTAGGAACCTCGCCCTCCACAGCCCTAAATCTAGGAACTTGGGGTTACTCTACAAATCTGAACTTTTTTTTTATTTCACAAGTCAATGCAGTGGTCAAAGAGAAAAACTCTAGTCTTACCTACTCCCTGAAATTCTTTCATTACTGCATAGCAACTATACGGTGGCGTTGACTAGAGCTTGCATCCAATCCCACCGCGACTGTTGTAACATCATGAACACTGGCCTCCCTAAAGCACTGACTGCTAGTTTAGATACCAAAGCCATGAGAATTTCCCATTGCCTCCATACATTGGCATCATATTGAGAGTCCTCTCTGATAGGTCGGACCACTGTCCTCACTAATTGTCCACACAGCCTTAAGGGGAAAGACCAGAAATACCTGCAAAAAATAGCTCCTTATAACACCCCACTGAGAAAAGTAAACTCCTCGGCTGTCAACCTGATTCTGCAACGTTTGTGCAAGTGGATGAAACATGGAGGCAGATCCTTTACATTACACGGCCCAAAACTATGGAATGCCCTACTTGAGATGTGAACTGAACTGAACACCATGCATTTCAGGAAACTCTTGAAAATGAGCTACTTCGACTTTCTGAACTATTAGGATTTGCAACAGCAGAGTATTAGCTTCTGGCACCCGACATGCACGCTTGGAAGCATTCTTCAACATCCATTGCTTTCTTCGTATGATTGTACACTGTTCTATTCTCGATCCAGCACTCTTAAGTAATCAAAAGGTGACATGGAGCACATTATTAAATGCTTAATAAATCAATAGAAAAAACGGGAGAAGGAAGTCTGTAAAAGCTCCAAAGACTATGAAGCACCTACAAAGACATTTTAAAAATGTACTACACAAATAACATATTAATATTTTATTAGTTTATATAATTAAAGCCAACACAAAATAGCAACAAATTCTCACAGAGATCACAAGCTTTTGATTAAAAGCAATTTGCAACATGGTCGACTAGTTACAGAAAATACAATGGTCTCAATTTCTAATTAGTTACTGGCGGAATCCTGGCTTACAGTAGATGTGAGAATATCACAATCCCCATTTCCATACATTTTTTTTTTTATAAATTCATGTTTGATTTGTTTTCCTGATTACATTTTTGCAGTAGAATCAAGTATCATTATAATCCAATCATTGTCAGAGAATAACGGTGTTGTCTGATTACATTAAATACTGCATCTTTCTATCCCCTAATTTGGAAAGTAATGATCTCACCTGATCAATTTGTTCTGTAATATCCGCAGTGTGATCTACAAGTAATAAGGGGCTAAATTTAAGCTTTATTTGGGACCATGTGAGGTGGGTGTTAATCGAATGTAGTTAGAGTATCTGTTGCCTAGTTTAAAACGTTTGGAGTGTAAACAGTTGGCCACAACCACTATCAAATGTAAAACCCAAGCCAGCATAGTTGTCTGGATAAATCCTGACTTACAGGAGATGCGGCAATACCGCAATCCTCATTTTTCAATGACCACAGACATTTCATTACGTAAAACCTGGTAAAGTCTTCGGGTGGGAAAACAGCTACAATTGGAGAATTAAAGTGTGAATCAAGTGGGTTATTCCAGCTTCCTATAGTAATTCTCCCTTTTGTAGGGGACAATCATGGTCTCCCTCAGAATAGGAAGGTAATTCTGCATCCTGAAATTACTGTTACCTATTCAAAAGGTAATTTCAGGCATGAATTTATTTCACTGGATTTTCTGTGAGGTTTAGAATGGAAGTCTGAGTGCCTTATTATGACTTTGGCGGTGTGGGCTGTCGCCCCGTTCCCACACCGCCAAAGCCAAAACAGATCGTCCGCCAGATTACAACTTTTTAAGTCGATGGAGGGCAGTTCTTTGGCATTCCCACGATGGTGACTTTAAAATAGGCACCGCAATGGGAACATCAAAGCATGTTCCTGCACGGACCGAAATGCACAATGTTGCGCATTTCATTTTGTGCAGAAACTTGGGGGTGCATGCAGACAGGGGCGACACACACCATGTGTACCCCTGCATGCACCGAATAGCGCAGTGGAACCAGGGGGCCTATGTCTCCTCACCGCCACACTTTTCATGGCAGCCGCACCGCCATGAAAAATGTCACGGTGAGGAAACTCATAATATATTTTGCGGGGCAGCAGGGGCCCTCCAAGCATATTGCAGCCTCAAGACTGCTGCCCCAACCGCCAGGTATCGCTGATCCCTGTCGGTTGCTGTGGTCCCAGGACGGCCCGACCGCCCTAGTCATAATAGGGTAGTAGGAAGACTGCCATCGCCCCCACGAGTCTGGCGGTCCATGGACCGCAAGACTCTAAATAGGCCCATAAGTTAATTGCATATTGTATCACAAACTATTACTAAACCCAACATAATTATCAGATGTCCAGCTCGCATATTCAATAAAACACACTTTTAGGAAACCAAGTACATATTGACCAATTGTGTGAATATGACCCTAAGTGACCATTTACAATTAGTTTGCCTTGCCATACATTCTTCAAAGACTTCCTTAGTATTTCCTATTGTGTTTTCCCTTTAAATGGTTTAAGGTCTTGTTCATGGGCAGCTAATAAAACTAGACACAACAAAATATTTGCACTATGTCCTCTGTACCAGTCTACTTGTTTCAGGCTCGTCACAATGCCAGTCGTCTACAATGTTGTATTTAAGAGTGAAGAGCAAAATACATCCATGCTGGATAATTCTTTTCTAGTAGCTTTCCAAAACGATTTCAACACTTTCTTTTGTGCTAACATAGATATATCGTAAAATTTAAGCTTTTATGAATCCGCAGTTTTAAAACTAGCCTCTTCGATGTCATACTGAGCAAATCCACATCAATGACAAACTTTGCTTGGCAACAATTAAAATAATTTACTAATCTACCACTATTAGTGATGAATTGTGAACAGATAAGATTACAAAGTGTATTTTCAACTGCATAAGAGACTGTAATGAGATAAAATAACAATATTTTATCATTAAGCCACATTCAAGCCATGATGTACTTGGGGAGTTAAATCAAACTTGGACTATATAGAGCTGCACAAGACAGTGTCAAATTGAGGAAGACTCAATGTGCTGACCTTTGTCACGAAGACTTGCAAAATAACTGGGATGAAATACATAGAAATACTTCTCAAAACTGAGTTGATACATTGGCCTGAAAACTTTAGATAGTTTTTCAAGGCCAAAAGCAAAAGATGACACCCTGGACCTAACGCTCCGCTTCTGGCTTGATGCAATGGTAGTAACTGAGGTAGTTGTGTACAGCAGTATATTTTTTGCTGCAAATGCGCAAAATGATTTGCAGGCATAGAGTTCCCATTACCTCATTTTTATTAAATTCATGTTTCATTTGTTTTCCTGATTATGCTCTTGCAGGTGATTAAGGAGCATTGTAATCTGATTGATGTCAGCTTGAAAATAATGGTGTTGTATAAATATGTAAATTATTGCATCTTCCTACACCCTAATTTGGGGGGGAAAGATTTCACCTGACCAAGTTTGTCTGAGATATGTGCAGTGTGAATTATTAGTAATAAGGAGCCCAAAACGCAGCCTTCTTGAGACCATGTGATGTGGGGTGTTTCTGAGATATTCTATTGTTCTCACCCAGGTATGAGGACGAAGATAAATCAAGATGTTCAACAAAGAGTATTTGTTACCCAATTGAGACAATTTGGACTTTAATCGGTCAATAAACTGCATTTTATGGTGGCGCAGAGGCAATGAAGCTGAAGTATAGCTTGTATCTTGCCTAAGCAACATACTTAAAGTCATTAATTAGTGAAGCTATGAAATTAACAGTGATAGTGTGAACTTTTCTAAACCAGTGTCTGTATTATTGTCCTAGAGACATTTAAGGTTTACCCAGGCAAACACTTTGGCCTCTCTATCCAAAAAGGTGATGAACCTATAAGTGCTTGGATTATGGACATCTCCCTTCTAATGGACTGGGAGTGGGTGCATCTCTCCCAAAAAGTCAGGGTGTTTCCCAAAAGCAATAAAGATTGGAATAAAGAAGTTAGGAATTAGTACCAACATTTAACATTGGCTTTTAACACACTAGCAGAGATCCCATTCGGGTCACCACACTTAATGCCTTACAGTAGCTGATAGTATTTGCAATGTAATCATTGCTCCTAGTCATGGTAACTATTGCCAGTGATAAAAAAGGAGCCCAAATGACTAATTTGCCTAGCTTCAAAATGGACTCACTGGAGATTACTTATGAATCTTTTTGCCTGCCATAGTTCTTTTTTATCATCTTTATTTCACTCTTTCAGAGGCATCTTCACTCCAGCTGAATGTACATGTTTAGCATTTTCCTCAGAGGAAAAGGGCGGATTTATTTCTCCTTTCTCCGAGACAGTATGATCTAATACTCCCAATGACCTGATCTATTATTCACAATGGTATTCGACTGGCCTACATTTTAGATCCATTATTAAAAATGTTAAGGCTGGCCTGCCAGGTGCATACTCCCAGAGTGTTTTGTCAAAAATACTATATCAATCTATCAAAGTTATCTCATCAATCACAATTCATAGTTCAAAAGTTTAAAAACAATTACACTTTTAATTTCATATAGATATACACTATGTTAAATCCTTTATTTTGCTACTTATGAGAACCACAATTTACAATTCATCTCAGCCCTTTAAGAATTCATTTTGTTCTCAAAAAGGCGGCATAACTCTATGTGCAGCCCGCTCCTTTTAGTACTAGTGCCGGCTGCTACTAATACATGCTTCTTTTTGCTGGTCTGTTATGTCCAGTAATCCAAATGCATGTCCAGGGTTCCTGTGGATTCGTGCCTTTGCATCATGATACCCATTAAATTATTCAGTCTCAATTAACGTCAGCTTGCTGTTCACAAAACTTCTGGAATCTGGTACTGTCGCCACTCACATAACACTCGGGTTAATGAGTCAGAGCAAGTTTCAGCAGTCTGCCCACCCCTGCGAACTCACCACTACTCCACCACAACTGTTTTTACATGTACTTATTTGTAAATCTGCCCGTGTTTTATGTCACCCTAGACTAATAATCCTTTTAAATGAAAACTCAAGCTCAAAATGAGGCTGGCTTATAAAATAAAATCCTGGCAGCTCTCCTTTGCTGTTTCCATTCTTCACTGTTGTTTGCAGACCATGTCATGTCCAGATACTTGGTTTGCTGCCGCGTTGAGATGTTTGGGGATCCGGGCCAAGAAGAAAGACTTATTCTCTCAGAGGGTCGAGCCACCCACCTCTCTAGCGGAATGAAGAACCTTCTACGCTGAACATATTTTACAAACCTTTTTCATTTTTTGTCGATGTAAGATGTTAATGCATATTTCAGGGAAGGGAGAGAATTCCACTGGGACAGTGGCCTGGAGATGTGTGCTATCAGTGTCTTAGTAACCAGAGGGGAACATGAACGCCCAGAAGCAGATTTCTGGACCCATTGGGCGTTTGTGGGACAAATCCACTAAATTGGACAGTTGCCATTGTAAGTCAGTAAAATCAGACCATCGGTTTAGTAACGAGCTTGCTTTCATGCACGCTGTCCCTGAGCATGTGTGGATTGCAAGGCATGCTAAGGTGCACCCTCCAAACATATGCAGTGACAACTATTTTATCAAGGGTGCTGAATGTACTCCCCTCAGCACCAGCAAAGGCCTCTCCAGCTCCTGCCACCTTTTGTCATGGCTTAGTCTTCCTGCCAGGCTGAACCAACGAGGAAAGACAACTGGGTTTGGGATGGAGAGCAAATGGTCTATCAGCCACGTCTATGCCTGCTGGGGTGTCACAGCTCATCACTCTGGCTGCATCCTCTCAACCTCGCTACTTCCTGCGTGCACCGGAAATGGGACTTGAGCGAGACAAGGTGCAATAGTCAATCTGCAGCGTCCTATCCCTGCTGCCATGTTGTAGCTCACCTCTCTCTGCTACAGGCTCCCACCCTTGGTGCTTTCCATAGGAACAGGCCCTGAGCCTGCCTGGAGACTCCAGAAGACAAAGAAATCTCTGTCTCAAGGAACCCCAAGCACACATGGCACAGATCTCCATCTCCTGAACCCCAGCACCCAATGCACCTTACCCATGCCCTTACCACTCCAGCGCATAGTGTACCAGTGTCCCACCCACATGGAATGTTAATAAGGGTGTTCTGAGGACAGAGAGCAAGAGGGTGAGATGGTATTTTGTGTATGTGTTTGTGTATGTATGTCCATGTGTATGAGTTTTTATGTATGTGAACAAGTGTATGTGTGTGACCAATAGGGCATGTGTGTGTTCATGTGCTCATGTCGTGGCTGTCACATGGTAGTGTTCATTGGCAAACGGGACTATCTGGGCACATCATGTGCACTGCCTGGCATAAGGGAGTACAAAGGTCACAGCATGGCATTGGCAGGCACACTGGGAAAAACTTTTGGCATATCATGGGCACTGACATATGAGAGTATCTGTTGTACATCACATTATTGACAGGTACAAAGGGGTAACTTGATCCCATGGCGTTGATTCACATATGGGGTATGTGTTACACATTATGGTAATGACTCACATATAGATGCATGGGCCACATCACGGAAATCACTGGCATATTGGGAACCTGGACAATATATAGCACTGACTGACATGGAGGTAAACAAATCGTAGCGCATGGACTGGCATATGGCGGGGCTAAGGGAACATCATGACAATGACTGGTATATGGAGGATACATGGTGTACATCACGGAATTGATTAGCAGAAGAGGAAACCTGCAACACAAAATGCCACTGACTGTCGTTTAGGAGTGGCATATAGTGGGAGCAGATAACGATGACAGCTATTGGGTACCTGAGCTCAGTGGGCAATGTTTCTGTATGAGTGTGTGTTGTTGAATGTACATGTGTGTGTGTGTGTGTGTTTGGGAGGGTGTGGGCATGTGGTGATGGTCCCCTTGCAGCTCGTGCACTGACTGGCATTTTGTAGAATACCTGAGACACACTGTGGGCATTCACTGGAATACTGGGGGTGCCCACAACCCATCATAGCATTGTCTGGAATAATACCATGGACTCTGACTGCTATATTGGGGTAACAGGGACACATCATGGTACTGACGAGTTGACGGTGCAATATTTCGGCACTGGCTGGCATGTGAGGGGCAAGGTCACATCATGGCATTGACTCCTATATGGGTGGATACTAGAATTACATGGTCTATATTGGTTTATGGATCTCGATGGTCTGGACTGGTTTATGCAGTTACCTAAGGTACATCATGGCAATCACAGGCATAGTGTCATAATCACGTTCATGATCAATTAAGGGCCAAACCTGTTTCTTCTAGGTTCCCCTTTTCAAAATGAATCTGGTGATGAACTGTGCAGCCGAGTCATCAGGTGTGTACCTGATGTTGTAACTACAGTAAATGTCAGGAGATCAGAGGACACATCGCCACCGTCTAGCGGGAGGGTCTGATTGGGTGCCTCAATGGCTCAGGTATGATGGCATGCCTAAGCACATTATCATCATAGGGGAGAGGATGTGGCCTAACGGCTAGAGCGACCGACGTCGAACTGGTGAATGGGGTTCGAGTCTCGGCAGGGACACTCAACATCCTGTGATTCTGGGCAAAATCACTTAATCTCCCCGTGCCTACCAAAAACTGAATGTGTCCATCTGTAACGTAACTGGTGCTCATATAAAGCTCTCTGATACCTTCAGGTCGAGTTTGCGCTAGATATATAAAAAAAAAGAAAAACCACAATCAGTGCACCTGAAGGGGGCACTGCGCACATGATTGCAAAGACTCTTCTTTTACCGAGAATAAATTAATTCTGTTTGTGGATAAGGTGAGCGTAAATGATAATAAAAACAGCAAGCTTATATTTAGGGACACAAAAGATTTGGGGGATTTTTTTTATATATGAAGGTGTTAAGGGGAAATACCAACTAACACATGACTATGTGGAAGCATTTAATTATCTATGTATTGTATGACCTGATTATCAACATAAATCACACCTGCTTGAGGCCTTGAACCGTAAAATTAGCGCGAACTTCAGTGTTTGGAGCTGTACCATCGCTGTAACCTATAGGGTTGCACTGTGCTCTGACGCATGAGATTGTAAAATCTGATGACATTTTTAATGTTCTCATATTTCCCCTGCCAAATAGATTTTCAGTCATATGACAAGTAATTTACTTAGAAGTGTCAGGTCAGGAAAATATAAAGGAAATGAAGGTAAAAGTAAGCAGCGGTTCTGTATACTTTTTGGAAATGGTAGACTGCATTTCAACCCTAGATTATCTGAAAGAACAGAGCTTCATTCTGTGGTTACTGTGCACTCACCTCCACCTACATTTGGGCCGTGGCAGGAGAGGCGGAAATATTTACAGACCCAAATGGCTTAAGTTGTTCACACGCACCTTGAACAACCCTCAGCTTGCTGAGGAACACAGTTTCATCAAGGCTACTTTGCTGTTCGGTTTCGTCCCTGATGGCATTTAGAGGGTGTTAAGCTGTAACCAAATTTCAGTATTCTGCTGAAACTAATACAGGGAATACTTTTCTGGCCTGCTGCTACAACATGTACAAATATTTTGTTATAGGACCAGCCAGTTGTGTAGGAGTAGAGTGTAGTAGAGTGGAGGGGCACTGAGTAGAGGGGGTAAAGCAGTGTAGAGTGCCATAGAGTAGAGTGGAGTAGAGTGTTGTAGAATATAATGGAGTGGAGCAGAGTGGCGTAAAGTGGCATGGGTGAGTGGAGTAGAGTGGCGTAGAGTGGAGCAGAGTGCTGTAGAGTGGAGTGGAGTGGAGTGGTGGAGAGTCGTAGAGTGGAATGTCGTAAAGTGGAGTGCAATAGAGTGGAGTGGTTTAGAGTGGAGTGGTTTAGAGTGGAGTAGAGTTGCATAGAGTGGAGTGGCGTAGAGTTGAGTAGTGTTGTAGAGTGTCTTTGAGTGGAGTAGCATAGAGTGGAGTAGAGTAGAGTGGTGTAAAATGGAGTAGGTAAGCACAGTGGAGTAGTGTGTCACAGAGTGCAGTGCATTAAAGTAGCATAGAGGGAATGGCATAGAGTGGAGTAGAGTGTCATAGAGTGGTATAGAATGGAGGAGAGTGTCAAAGAGTGGAGTGGCGTAGAGTGGAGTGGAATGTCACAGAGTGGAGGTACATAGAGTGGAGTAGAGTGTCATAGAGTATAGTGTCGTAGACTGTCAGTTCGTAGAGTGGAGGGTCATAGAGTGGAGTGGCGTTGAGTGCCATAGAGTGTCATGGAGTGGAGTAGAGTGTCATTCAGTGGAGTGGCACAGAGTAGAGTAGAGTGTTGTAGAGTGGCATAGAGTGTCGTAGAGTGGAGTAGCATAGAGTAGCGTAGAGTAGAGTGGTAGAGAATGGAGTACCGGAGTACAGTGGAGTAGGGTGTCATAGAGTACAGTGGAGTAAAGTGGCATCGAGGGAATGGCATAGAGTGTCATAGAGTGGTATAGAATGGAGGAAAGTGTCATAGAGTGGAATGTCATAGAATGAAGGGGCGTAGAATGTTGTAGAGTGGAGTAGTGTGTTGTAGAGTATAGTGTCGTAGACTGTAAGGTTATAGAGTGTCGCTCCGTAGAGTGTTGGGTCATAGAGTGGAGTGGTTTTGAGTACCGTAGAGTGGAGTGGAACAGAGTGGAGTGGTGCAGAGGGGAGTGGCGTAGAGTGAAGTGGAGTGGAGTTGCGTGTCATAGTGTGGTGTAGAGTGGCATAGAGTGGAGGGGCATAGATCAGCGGGGCGTTAAGAAGAGTGAAGTATAGCGGAGTAAGGTGTCGTAGAGTACAGTGGAGTGGTGTGTGGTGTTTTAGAGTGTAGTGACATGTTGAAGAGAGGAGTGGTGTGTTGTGCAGTGGAGTGGTGTGTCATAGAGTGTCACAGAGTGGAGTGGCATAGAGTTCAGTGGCGTAGACTGGAGTGGCGTAAAATGGAGTGGCATACAGTGTAGCAGAATAGTGTAGAGTGAAGTGAAATGTAGAGTGGAGCATCATAGAGCGTAATGTGGCAGAGTGGCGTGAAGTGGAGTGTCATAGAGTGGAGGGTCACAGAGTGGAGTTTCACAGAGTGCATTGGAGTGGCGTAGAGTGCAGTGGAGTGGCGTAGAGTGGAGTGGCATGTTGTATAGTGGAGTGTTGTGTCATAGATTGGCATAGAGTGTAGTGGCGTAGAGTAGTGGTATAAAGTGGAGTGGCGTGGAGTGGTGTAGACTAGAGGGTCATAGAGTTTAGTGTCATTTAGTGGAGTAGAGGGGCGTGGAGTGGCCTGTAGTGAAGTGTCTTAGATTGCAGTGTCATAGAGTGCAGTGGAGTGGCGTAGAGTGAAGCAGCATGTCGTAGAATGGAGTGGAGTGGCATAGAGTGGCGTGGATTGGCCTACAGTGACACAGAATGGCGTAGAGAGGAGTTGAGGGGCATAGAGTGGCATAGAGTGTAGTACAGTGGTGTAGAGTAGAGTGGTGTAGTGTGAAGTGCACAAATAGCATCACCCAACACACTTCAGAATTTCCAAAAATTGTGCTTCATTTGTGCTTTCCTAATTCTTGTATCATCTGAAATATTTTCATTGTAGTTTATTTACAGTCATTTAAATTTTGTTGTGTGCTAGAAAAAAACTTTTCTTTCGCAACCCCAGTAGACAGTATGAATTTTACATAAGCCTTCTCACTTTGAAGTCAGAAAAATAAAAATAACCAACAAGCTCACAAGGAAGACAGAGCCTGACATTTGACCTCCGTCTTTGAATGCACAGCAAATGTGACAAGATAAGAACAACATTTAAAGGCCTTTGTACAGCAAATGAGCACTTGTGGAGGAATACAATGATCCATGATCAACAGGCTATGCTCGACAGGTGGGACAAAGGCATGCTGGACAACCTAAAACAAATAAAGTCAGTAATTAGAAAGCAAGCAAATGTGAGTTACAAGACACAACGCTATACTCTGGTTTCTCTTCAAACCGAATAAATCTTTCGCCTTTTACAAGACACAACGCCAGTGCTAAGCAATGGGTATAATGCTTTCCATGAGAAGCTTTCAGAATGTCCCCAAGAAGTCTTTAACAAACAAGACAGTTGTGCTGTCTGTAGGCTTTCACCTAAAAAGGGGCCCTTAAAAAAATGGGGGAAAAGGAGACGAAAGACCGACAAAGATACAATGAAGCACCCTGTTAAAATATCCTTTGAAAATGGGGTAAATCTCTGAGATGGTGATGCTGATACAAGCAGTTCACTCCAGAACTTGTGGCACAGGAATGTTCATCCAATCCATCTGGCCCTCTGCATCCAAGGAATGTTCAGAAAGCCCTAGCTGGGAGAGCCACATAAGGAACCAGAAACTGCTTCAGGAAGAGGTCCAGTGCTATACAATGCATGACTGATGAAGCAGGCAGCTTAAAGAGAGTGCACTTTTCCACTAGAAGACAATGTAATAGTTGACAAACACTGGAAACGAGTTTGTCATTCGTAGGAACATATGCTACCCTTAGGACCAAGAGAAGAAGCCTTTGAAGCTTCCAGATTAAGACTTGCAGAAGGCAGAGGTGAACAGCATACCTGCATGGTAATGCCCCCACCATGGCAGTTCATCTATTGCAATAACAAAGAGTGGATCTTTCCCTTTTCATGGGCCACATCCCTGCTCAGATTCCCAGCATCAAACCTAGGCTGAACCAACCAACCGAAATGCCAAAAGGGTATTATATCAGTAGCTTGTGCTATAGAAAACTCCCACCCAGCCAACTACAAAAACCTAAAATAGCACTACCATGAAAGCAAGCGTAAATATTGGTAGCGGCTATTTACTTGCTCACCAGCTTGATAACAATCTTTACTTGTCTCCTCCTCCGTCCCATGGATCCACAAGACCAGAAGCGGAGGAAGATCCTTCTCCTGCCTCGCCGCCAAGACCGGAAACACCCTGCCCCTCCACCTCAGGCAATCCGTGTCGTTCACACAGTTCAGGAAGGACCTCAAGACCTGGCTCTTTGACTGAGCCTCCTCACCCAGACGGACCTGCAGCTTCCTCCACCGCCTTCAGCGCCTTGAGACCCTCATGGGTGAGTAGCCGCGCTTTAAAAAACCCTGAATGATTGATTGAAATAAATTACAATCTAGAGGATGGCAACAACCCGTTGGAACTACTTTTCCTCTGAGCGCTACTATGAGAACTTCAGTGATTACCATGACTATCCTAAAACCAACAAAAATATGGTGCGGACATTTCCTTAACATATAAAGAGCACTCATACATGTGGTCCACACACTTACGATTGGGCACCAACAGTGTTGGGGGCTGTCCGCAATACTGCTCAATCTGCACTATTGTCACAAAAACATTTCTTGGCACAAAATCTTCTGCTAGACAAAGTTCAAAATAAACAAGCGTTTTCTGGCTGACACGCAACTTCTTTTGAAGTCCAGCTGGGCAAGGCATAAAAAAGTCTATCATATTTAACGAGCAACAAAATTCGAGCTTACTTAGAAAACAAACTACAAAGGCTGCAGTCCAGAGTAAACAAAAACTGAACTGGGGCATGTTATTGTGGACAAATTAATTTATTTCAGAGCTGGTTGCAAAAAAAGGCGTTTTTAGAAAAGCATAACATTCCTAGTTTGAGAAATTAACTTTACTTAGCACTGCTTATTTAATCAATTGCTTTCATCTGCACATCAAATATGACCCTGTGCTGACACAGCCTGTGCTTGATAGCTGTGTTAAAATCCCCAATGTCCTTTTCTAACTGGCTCAATCAAAATAGCTTCACCTGTTACACATTTGGATATCTGATCTGCGGTTTATGGTTTTTAGCTCAGGAGTTCATTTAATATAGAATGGAATTCTCTTTTACAAAGATACATCTAAAATAGCCATGAGTGGCTCATTTGATGCCTCCCTAATTATGACCAATAGCATGGCATATGCCAGCTGCATCCAATAGATTTTGCATCCAGTCGGTGCCAGGGGTTATCTGGTTCTTATGGTCCATTATGACTGCCGAGATGCAAATGCCACCAGACCGTGGCCAGGGCAAAGTAGTTTTCTGCAGCACTACCGGTTCCCCAACGTTAGCATCTACGCATTTCACTGGTGAATATAAGTGCCACAATTTCTTACCAAGGCATTATTCTGTGCAATATGCATCTATATGTTTTCATTTAGATTTGAGTAACCTTTCTCTCAGAGACACATACAGTACACAAGAGCATGTACACATATGATCAGTAATACAAAGAAGAGGTGACGGTATCTCGTGGTTGGGTGGTGGCAAACGAGCCACGTATCACATACTTACCATAGATATCCACAAAGGTCTATACTTTTATAATGTGAAGCAGGTATTTGTATAACATTTTCACAAGTAGTGTGGTGAAAAGGGGCGACAAGAGGAGGACTTTAAGACATTTGGGCTTTCAATTATGAGGAAGTGTGTTTTGAGGGATCACTCGAAATCTAGAGGGCGGGGCAGTGGTTCTGAAACAATTTTCAGAGTGGGCGGTGCTGCCATGAATGTTATACCATTGAAGTCATAGGGATTGAAAGAAATCTAAGCATCACACACAGACCAAGTATTGCAAATGAGTCACACCCATTCAGCATGAGAATCGTAAGAGTGAGGTATATAGCCGATAGTGAATTCTAGAGAACTCTGTTGCACATTGCACATATTCAGTAATCATGGCGTGGTAGCACGCTGTAATACAGACAACACATGTTCCATTGAAATGGCCACAAAATGTGTTCAGATGTGCAGTTTTAAGGGATGAAAGAATATAGTTCACAAACGAAAATATGTGTAAATCCTTTTTCAGGAAATATTTATCATTCGCACATCACCAAGTAGTGTCTTGATTTGTTCTGATCCTATTAAAATCCTTATTTCCATCACACTTCAAAATTACAAAACATGTGCTTCACAAGAGCGTTTCTAACTGCTGATATATTTTGAAATATGTATACAGTTCATTTACAATTATTGAAATGTTGTAGAGCTAGGAAAAAGATCGGAAAAAACTGACATCCTACTGCTTTTCCTTTTACATTCCCTGTACACCAGCAAGATTGTCAGATAGATCACTTAAAAAAAATTCTCTAACTTTACAGTCACAGAAAGAAATGTAAACACCAATCTCCATGTTAAAAGAATAAGCGGCAATTTATCAGATTACATAGCCTGACATTGGACCTCTGTCTTTGAAGCACAGCAAAGGCGACGAGATAAAAACAAAATTGGCGTTTTTATTGCTCATTAAACCTTCTGAACTCCAGCATGGTTATTTTGGGAATGCTGAGGGAATGCTGAAGCACACTCCACACCACTACTTTTAAAGCCTATGGGGAGGATTGGATGGACTTCCATTCAAAGTACGCTCCAGGGAGACGAGAACCTCTGAACATCTGGAACTTGAAGGCATAAATTGCTAATGGAATATTGTGCAAAATACATCTGCTAATTGATAAGAAAAATAAGTGGGAGTTTGGGTACGGTTAAAAGGTGGAAGCTCACGTGGTAAAAAGCCTCATGGGTTGTGTTTGTGCCATGAAGGGGCATCATATGCTTAGAGATGGTATGAAACTGCATAGTAGGAGATAATACCTCTAACGGAAGAGGTATGGAGGAAAAAATTATAGTTCCTAGAACCGAATCTATTAGCGCGCCGATTGGCAGGGGAGTTGACTATGGAACCATGGACCACAAGGAGAAGGAGAAAAAGCGGTTAGAGAGATAGGAAGAGAATCATTCTAATGCTCCTCATGTAAACCTTAAGGAGACATGGGGAGTCGTCAAGTTTGAATGGTCAGCTGTCTCATTCACTACTGTTTCAAGGAAATTAGATTGTGGTTAGTAGTTGTGACAAGGGGCTAATGCTCAGTTTCAGTCTTAAGCCTCTTTCTTCCTTCCTACTGGCCAACTTCTATGCGTTCACCTGCAAGGTCCCAAAGTCCCACTTTAGATCTGCAATGTTCTTGCCACTCTAGGCCACAATTGCATTTGGGGCCCTTGAGGCAGATCAAACGTTCTCAGGTGCTTCAGCAAAGCAGCTCCTGACCAACCTTCTGACTACACTTCTGATTTTGCACTCATTCTTGTTTCCGTCTTTTTGAGAGTACAGTTTCTGCTTAAATGTAGACATGGCTGCACTGGTGCATCAGTATAGTGCTGAGCGAGGACTTTTCACATCCATTTCTCAATATCAGCCCAAAACATATGAGAATCGTCCTCTTAGCTGCTTTCTCACTCTGTGTTGGAAGTCTAGATTTATTTTTAGTACCCACTTACCTCCGCAGTTAACAACCTACCTAATCAGCACGCTTATGCACCATCCAGTCCACATGGGAACACTCGTGAATCTATGCGTGAATCAACACATAAAGTTCACTATACATATTAAATCTTCCCTGAAGGGCAAAAGCTCACTCAAGCACGTCCTGAAATGTCCGCCTATTGTCCACATACAAAATAAGTGTCATGGAAAGCTGGAGCATGCAAACCAGTAACGTGTGAAATGTCATTAAGAACGTTTCTCCCACAGTTAAGACCAAAGTTACCAATTTTGGGAGAGCTAACGTTATAAGATATATTTTACGACACCAACAACATTCATGGAATCATTAAAATAATGAAGCAACCTCCGTCCTTCAACAATTATTTTCAGAACCAAATCATGATGTTTAGATGTATTTATGGTGTTTCGTATAGCACCGATTGTCACCTTACAATAACTTCCACAAGCTGTCCATTTTAAGATCAAATGATGATAAACGCATACAATCCCATAAAGAGAATAACACAGTCCCATCCAGCAGGACGGGGTTGCGTCCGACCTTTATCACACCTGAACAGTTTGAGGCAGAGGCTTTCTAGTCAGTAGGTGCGATTAAAGTCTAACACAGAGTCGGTTTTCATTCCATACATATTTTAAGCTAACCTAAACGTGGCCTGGAGTTATCAGCGTTTGCAACAGGCAGAAAGCTCTACTCAGACACCACAAAGGCTGATGACGCAAATCACGTTTTAAAGCGAAAATGGCATTCACTTGCATTCATTCGTACAAAGATGAACTAGATAAGCCGCCCTGGTTTAAAGCTCGCCGCTTGCAGTAAAATGGGATTTCCCCGTGTTGTTTACGTCTTCGGCTCTGTGCTGTCGCCAGAGAGCATCTCTGACTTCCTGTTCGTTCTTAACGGGGTCGGTTTCAAAGCTGAAACCGCCATAGGGGACACGCGCCGCAGACGTCGATGACACATTTACGCCAACCCACGTTTCAAGGTGGAAAAGGCCGAGCTGATAACATCGAGTAAAAGGTCGTACACTGTGCGTGTGGTAGAAATAACACTTCACAAAAAAGTTGTGATTCCGTTGTCTTGAATAAACTGGAGGAGGCAAAGGGCACCCGATCCCTGAGGTTGCAATCACTTTATTTTTTAGAAGCTCTGTAATGCGCTACTTGTTGCTGGCCGGTTACTTCATAGCACTCAGTGTAGTACCAAAGAAACACGTAAAGAAGGAGGAAAAGTTCCAATGTGACTGAATGACTGATGACCATGTCCAACCACTGAATCGCAACAGAGGTCAGTTGAAAGCAAACCTGAGTAGTTCAGTTAGTAGAAGTTTCCGGAGCTGCTTGTCAGATACTGCCCTGGGTAAAACACAATTTCTCGCCCACGTTCCACTTGTCATTTTCAGTGTGTTGGGACACTGGAGGCGTACAAGTGAGGGTGACAAGAGAAACGAGAAAATCAGACTTCAGAACAGTGGTTAACACATTCTTCTTCGAGGTAGCTTGGAGGGAGGCTGCTCCAGGCTGCTACTGCGCGCCTCTGAAAGTCAGTGCCCGGGGTGTGGGCCCAGCTAGCCCATGCTATAAGTCAGCCCTGTTGCTTGTGATTGGGTTAGGACATGAAGGTTGTAGAAGCTGAGAAATTATTGTGCCACCACATATTAGCATACCTCAAAGGCAGAGGTAGGCTGGCACAGCTTGCGGGTGGGGGAGCAGGTGCGCGGGATGAGGGAGAGGGCACGGACTGCATTGGAATTTTTAAAAAGAAAGAATAACACTTACCTTGCTGCCGCCAGGTCCCGCGTCTTCTCTCCTGCTCGCTAGTGTCCGACTCCAGGTCGGAACAGGAAGCTGGCAGCCAGGCTCCCACCTTAGGCCAATCACAACACTGCAATGCACCCTTGTGATTGGTCTGAGTGCCGTGGCACGGCGCTCAGCCAGGGGCAGCAGGGGTGGGCATGTTCTCGTTGCAGGCTGTAATGCAGCCTGCATGGAGAAGGGGGGAATTGCGCATTACTGTTTTGGGCGGCACAAGAGGACCGACCAAACAGTCATTGGGCACAGGAGTGTTCTACCACGCCTCCCCTGCTCTGCAGTCCCACCCCCTAACGCACTGCCGCAGCAGGAGGAAAAAATTAAATTAAAATAACATTCCGTTATTATCATTTTATTTTTCTTTCTTTTGCTGCTTTCTGTCTATGGGGCGAAGCTCCTCCGCCTTAGCGGAGGAGCCGCCGGCAGTATTTGACTTAATTAAGAAGGAAGCCACATTCATTTTCTAGACCTTATCTTGTAGATAAAAAGTTGAGTTATCCTAGGATACGGCCTTGTCGTATCTTCAAGTAGTAATATGAAAACTGGAATACATTTCTAGTACTGCAGGAACAACCCTTTCAAAACTAGTAATAGGCTTATCAACTGAGTTACTAGAAGCTTGAAATATTAAATACATAGTGCAAAAGTGACATTTCAGTGCTCAGCAAGAATGTCAATAAGAGTGCCAAGCAGTTAATTTGGAACAAGGGAAGCTTGAACTGAGCATCCAGGATTCCAGCTGGGAAACACTGGAAGCCTACCCATTGCACAACCCTTCTTCTCCACCTTTGCATTACCATGGCCATACTATAAACCATTCAGAAACAGAGACAGTTATTCCAAGTCTATTACAGCAAAAATAAAAATTTAAATGAATGAGTTTCATAGACTCAGTATATAAAATTCATACTTAAACTACACATGGTCCGGAAGATTAGCTGTCCCCTGTCACCTCCTTCTCCCGCCTACAAAAAGCGATCAATTCAAGGAGATTTTGGGATGGAAGATTTTTATTAAAATCTTGAACACTCAATGACTATGGGTCTCATTATGATGTCTCTGAATTTGACCCTGATAACTCCGCCCCCCCCTCCAGAAACTATCAATAACACGGGTATCAGTACCGCTGTGCAGGGCCGGACTGGCAACCCAAAGCAGCCCTGGCAATTTTGTCAGACCGTCCCCCCTCCGGCCATCCCCTTTGGTGGGCAAGCGTGAAGCGCTGCTGCTTAACAAAATCAGCCCCCATCACTGCTGCTTTTGTTACTGGTGCTCGATATTGCAGCATCGCTGAAAAGCCGACCCCCAGTAACAAAACCGGCCCCCACCTTTCCAGCATTCCAGCCAAACGCCTGATGCCCGCTACGGGTAGTCCGACCCTGCCACTGTGGGATGGACTCAACAGAGATTGCAGGTGCCACCCTGAGGTACCCCAAAGAAAAAAGGAATTACCAGGGGGATTGTCCCTCAGTTATTGCTCATTTCCCCCGGATTTCGCAGATAGATTTTTGATGTTTTTATTAGCCATGTGAAACAGAGAAAATATAGCGATTTACCTTGGACCTGCCACTTCCAATGGGACCAGTAAATGTAGCTACTGGCCCCCAGCTGAATTAACAGGGACCTCGTAATTAAGTCCTATGTCCTTCTGCGGAGACTTGGTTACAATTGTCAAGTCTAACATTTTCTTTTTACAGGCTTGAATTTCACAGATTATATTCATTCCAGCCTGAATACCCTCATGGTCACGTGAGCCTGAATACACTAAGGACCCTTTATATGCTTGCATTTTCCATTACAAATTCCAACTAATCTGCTAAAAGTTAGCCCTCTATACTGTGTCAAATTCATGTTTGCTCTAGGGTGGACATAAAATAACAAATATGTTTAAATACAGCACTTGCTGCTACTATCTTTCACTTGTATATATGTGAACTACAGGAATTACAGCTACCCAGTCCAAGGTTGCTCCCTTTTCTCTCTCAGTCATACCTTAGATGGGCAGCTTTCTCACAGATACATTACCCTCTTGAGCTGTACTTGTATAATTCATGCTGTAGGGATTTCACCATTGATGTTGCTGTCCTTGATTAGTTGATTTCGCAGGGTCAGACAAGGGTCACAGAAGCAGATTGCATCTTTCTAAAGCATATATGGCACCTAACAGTACCTAATCCCCTCAAGGTCCTCTATTAATCCTACTAAGCATCCGCATTGACTTGTATACCTCCCCCACAAATGAAAGCACCTAACTTCTATCAATTTAATCTAGCACAAAGACACTGAAACAAATGCATGGAACGGTTTGCTTGCATACACATGGCCAATCCCAATAACATTTGACTAACTACTAACCTTGGGTTCCGGAGCAGTGTGCTGCCCATCATAAAGCGATTCAACGCCTCGTCAAGGGTAGTAAGTGCTATTATAAATGAAATTACATTTATATAGTTGAGCCGCGTGAGAAGGGAAATGCTGCTTTTATTGCCTGTGATTATCTGGGATATGCATGTACGATGCTGCTTCTTCTATTTCTGCATTCCCAAAATGCAAAAATATCCATGTAGGGTTTAAGAAAAGAGATTTACAAACTAACACTAAGACTCAGTGAGACACAACTTTAAGTAAAACATCCTTTACAAAGGTGAAGTTCAGATGATACAGTACAACATGGGCTGAAAACTAATGCCACAAACATATGCAACGCATACTTTTTGGCCAAGCGCCACCTGTATGAACAGGCATTAATGTTTAACGACAGAGTAAATGCATTCTGTCAAAATGGCCTTAGCTTTCAAGATCTGGTAAGTGAAATATGGATAGGAAGCTTGAAAAATACCTATGGCAAAAAATAAACATTCCCCTTTGAGAACCTAAGAGGGTATATCTCCACTGCATACTGGGATAATTTAAGATCCTGGCAAGGTATATGATACTTGACAGCTTAAACACATTTAACTGACACTTGTAGGTCGAAGCTGTAATTAAAACATCTTCAACGTCTAAGCCTTGCAGAATTTTGATACAAATAGGGAATTTGAATTGGATCCTAAGCTTTAGCTATAGTAACTGCCGAGTGCAGAGAACTCCATGTACTTGTTCCCAGAAGTAAACACATCTACGGTTTTGAACAGTTTTTTCTGCAATACCTAGAGCTTTCTCACTGAATCTCGAGGAATATCTTCTTAGATGGCTTTTACGTAGTCCAGACTTATCAAGACCAAGCTAATAATAATTCTAGGTCTTGGGTTTAAAACACCACAGAGTACTAAGAACTAAAACTGTTTAGCCTTCTTTGAAGAAAACAAATGTGGCGGCTGGCTACCAAATAAGTACATTGGTCTCTGGAAACTGTAGCCTTGTGACAATAAATTTGTGTGATTCAATTTGTTGGCATTTATCATATGATTTATTCGGCAAGTAGCATATCTGTAAAAGGCATTTTGAGCAATCTTTATGTTTGACAGTGGGGGGCAATCAGTTTCACTTGTGGTATCATTTTTGTGGGAGTGGGGTACCCATAAAATCTTACATCCTAAAAGACACCTCAATAACACACCCATGAGATAGTGGTTGGATCAGGGAAGGTGTTAAACCTCATTTTCATGAGGCAATGTGTTCAAAATAAGGTGCAAAACGGCATGCTGAAATTACAGTCAATTTATTAACGACAAACTCAATAATTGAGTTCTAAGATGGAGTTAGAACATTTATAAAGATTTATTTTTAAAAATCAGAGGTACAATGGGGAACTTGTAAGGTGCAGTTGCATAAAGTCATGCGGTGAAGGCTCTTTGTAAAACTTTTATTCATAATAATAAGCAAAATAAAAATTATGTCCCAAATGAACAGCAAAATCAGTAAGAAATCGGAGAGCATCCCTAGTAGCATAGAAAAGTTCTCACAGGAATTCAGGCTCACCCCGAAACTTTGAGGGTTTATATAGAAAATCTCCTTTATTAAACAGAATGGAAAGTGCAGATTCATCCTGGTGTGAGCAAAAGAATTCCAATTCCCAAAAATCTGAATATTGAATTATAGAGGGTCATATCCTGCTTACCACCTAAGCACTATCCCACTACATGAATATTGATTCGGCCCCCTCTATGCTAGCGTCATTCGTGGATGTCAGAACAATCTACTTACAAAACAACAGTGAACCATTGTGAATGAAGGCATTACTGTGAGCAGGAGAAAAAAATCATTACATTACTGAGCCCATACTAGACAGTCTTCTTCGATAACAGCGTCATATGGAAATAAACAATGGTGAATATGTCAGCAGAAATATTAAACTGTGAATATGACACAATAAGACAGACATTTTCAACAAGATGGCATTAAGGTCTAACTAAGGCCTAGTTAACAACATAAGCCAAGAAAAGGCACTTTAACAGACCATATAAAAATATTTTCAAAGGTAACAGCATCATATAAGGGTATACATGTAAATTCAAGTGAAGATTGGCATTCTGCAAATATTTAACTATGTAAAAATACAATTAAACTCACAAAAACGCCTACATTGTCAGAGTCTGTTTCTCTTCCCCTGCCCGAGCTAAGAAAACATGTCTCAAATAGCAAAAAACACTCCGAGAATTCCTATCTGATGCACGTAATTAAATTCTACTCGAGTTCTGGTGCAGTCAGCAGCAGCATCTGCTGTCAGAAAAACATTACCCGCCAGTTACGAGGTAATGAAAAATTCATCAGTGCTGTACTTGAATAATACCCACCCAGCGATACAGGCCAACAAAACTAAAAATGCAATATATTAGCCGCACCCCCCTCCACCGCCCTGAACGCATGTACTTTATGAGGTGCTCGTGTTCATAAAAAGTGGTTAGACTGAGTACAGCAAACAGAAGACGAGGGCTGATGTGTGCAGTGCTGAGTGAGCTGCCCTACCTCCTTCTCGTGATGACAGGCGCCTTCGTCCACACACTTCAGGTTCAGAATGTGAACCTCCTGCGGCTGCCCTGTAGTGCCTCGACTCGCACAGCCAGATAAAACAGTGAAGCTCTCCAGCAAGGCTTGGACAGGATGGGAGTCGGTGGCAGGTGAAAGCTGGCATTCCGTCTCTGGGGCAGGCTCTGCAAGATCAAACCACAGATACATGGGTTCCAAATACTTCGAGTGCAGCACAGCATCCGGTTTTCAACAATGCCATGTGTCTGGTGGTTAGAGGCTAGCATCAATGCGCTTTACATTGTGCACAGGAAATAATACTGCATTGTTTCTTGGTCCAGCCAACCAACACCTTTTGGTTACTAGCACATACTTCATTCTGAACAGTCGATGCCAAAGCAAATGACCTGGGAAAATATTTTAGTATGAAATGGTACATGCATTAGGAAGCACAATGAAAACATACTGCACTTGAACATATGAACCCTGTGTGCCGCGTGTGCGCGTGCTTTTTCGTATTCCTGGATAAAGACATTTGTACAACAGATTAGACATGTCTCAAAACTTTACACCGCACTACTGATATAGCACAGAGACCAGCCCCCTTTGCTGCCGCCCTCCAGTAGTGAAAAAGCAAAAGACACACACGTGATGGACGGAATGCAGAACAAATCAAACATTCACCCCCAGTCAAGAGATCGGGTTGAATCCATAATTCATGTGCTCACCATGCCCCGCCCCAGTTTAGACCCAGCCATATGCAAATCAGTCTTGACCCTGCTCCTCATGGGAACAGTCCAGCCCGAACTGCCAAGCCAGGTACTCCCTGGACCAGTAACAAACATTCTGGGGCCGGTTTCAGGGTATCACCCCTTACCAGCCTGGCTAGCTTGAATCTAGTGGCACAGTGAGCCCTCCAGTGGTGAACTGACTCATAAATTAGGCCAACAATTGGTTGATGGGACCGATATCTGCTTTAGTACACGTTTTGTTTTTGAATAAATGAACAACCACACTAAGAAAACCTTTAAACATCTTTAAGATGAAATCTTAAACTAGATATTAAATCTTAAAATCCTACCACAGTGCTGCGCCACAATGTTCCTGCGAGTTCCCTTGTAGTACCCAATCACACTGCCGCCAAAGCCACATGGCCCATTCCAATGCATAATTTGTGCCAGTGTTTTCCTGTGCTTGGTACCAGGACTCATTTTTAAACACCAGCACTTGTTTATGAGTACACCACATCATGGTGCTCTCAGCTTGTAGTGTTTAGCAATGCACTATATTAAAAAATGATAAAACTTGCAATTCCAGGCCATGCCTACAGCTTGGGGTGACCTGCAATAGTCCAAAATCTCACACGTGTTTCAGTGTTGTGGCTAGTAGGTAATGCTGGCACTGCCATTCGGCAGCAGTGGCAGGCACTGTGGGTGGTGCTGGCTGCAGTGGGCCCTGGCACACATTTTTATCAAAATTAAGCAGAGTGCCCTTCAGTCTACATCACAATACCCCTAATGAATCACTGTCAATCCCCAATCAAACACTGCCCAGCCTACTCTACTTGCCTCAGCACACTCCTCATTAGAGTCCTTTCATTGTGAATAATAGTCCATTCAGTGTCCCCAGAGCCTGTTTACAGTGCCCTTTCACACCTCCTTAGAACCACATCACACAATGGTACTCAGAGCCAACACCTCATGTAATCCCACAGTGCTCCCTGGAGCTCCATAGAGCGACATCAAAGTGCTGTACAGAGCCCCACTGATAGTGGCCCGTCACGTCACACTTCCACATAGAGCTCATTGCGGAACGTTCAGGCCTCATCACAGTTCCACTGGATGACCAATGACAATAACCCCATCAAACACTGCAGCTTAGACCCTTTTCACAGTGTCTCATCACAATGCAACACAGATTTTTTTTGATTTTTTCAGTCTCATTTAGCGCAAACTCGCCCCAAAGTCATTGGAGTGCTTTACACAAGCACTAGTTACATTACACAAGGACACATTAATTTTTGTTGGCACATGGAGGTTAAGTGATTTGCCCAGAATCACAGGATGTTGAGTCGACGTCAAGACTCAAACCTGGTTCACCAGTTCCAAAGTCTACAGCCGCAGCTCTGGTCGTTACACTAAATCCTCTTCCCCACTTAGAGCTCTGAATCACAGTGCCCTGGGAAGCAACTCATAGGCCACCTCAGAATCACATATGCCACATCACTCTGCCCCTTAGGACCCGTGTTTGCAATGACCCATCACAATGTACCATTACCCCCAGGTCCCTCCGTCCTCGACACCGTCATGGACAAGTGAGATGTAACTATCTCACTGACAGAAAAAAGAACGAAGGAATGCTGGACATACCCTTCCCCCTCCCACTGGGAGTACTTAAGGAGTACCGTCCCAGCATTCCTCCTGTTCTTTTTTCTGTCGTCCTGACAGTGTGTGGACGTGGCAGGAGCGGGGGCGCTCCTGCATTATGTCTGGACTTACTTGGGGGCTGCTGGTTCTTCCTGGTGCCGGCGGTCCTTTGTGGATGGCCTCTCCCTCCCTGCCGGGCTTGGGGGAAGTGGCGCGGGCCTCTTCATTTCAGTCAGCCTCGCGGCAGTGTAATACCGCGTTGGCTATATCTTGGCCCGATGGCCGCCCCTCCTGGCCTGCCGGGCTTGCTAGGGGGCGCGGCCGAGCTGCTCCTCAGGATTGGTTGGGGCTGCTTCCCAGGCCGGATTTCGTCATGCCTGACTTCCGGTTTTTGAGCGTGTGGACGGAAGTCAGGCGCCTCGAGGTTACCGGCTGTGGGGAACTCGTTAAAACGAGCCATAGGGGTGAGTACCGCATAGCGGTTGTTATCTCTGGCGTTTTGGCTGTTTTTGGTGTGTTGCATACGATGGGGAAGCATTCCAGGAAACGTCATCACAGAGAGAGGTCTTCCTCTTCCTCTTCTTCTAGTGCTTCCAGGTCTCCCTCCCCTGCCAGGTCCAGTCGCCGTGATGCTGGTGGCGATGCGCGTATTAAGCGCTTAATCAGGGAGACTTTGTCTGAGATGGGTAATGTTGGGTCCCGTCGCAAGTGCCCTGCTCCTGTTTCTTCTGACTCTAGTGGCGATGAGTCTGCGTGGTTGGGAGACGGCGATTTGAAGGGCAAATATGTGGACAAGGACGCTATGCTGAAGAATGTTAAAAGAGAACATGGGGTTCCCTGACAAGGACGCTCCCAGTACCTCTAGGGGCCCTTTGTTGAGGCAATTTCAGAGTGCTGCCACTGTTGATGTTCCTGTTCATCCCTTCATTAAGGATGTTTTGAAGCGCGAGTGGGCTGATCCTGATCGGATTTTGATTCCGCGATTTATGGCGTGGCTTTATCCCCTGCAGGATATGGCTTCTGATCTGCCGGATTCTATACCTATAGACTCCTTTGTGGCTAGTTTGGTGGGGCGCACTTCCCTTGCTGAGGACGCTGTGCTGAAGGATCCGGTTGACAAGAAGGCGGATGTGGCGCTCAGGAAGGTGTATTCTGGTTCCCACTTGGCCTTGCGGGCTGGCATCTATGGAACTTATGTTTCACAGTCCCTGTTGTCTGACCTGAAGTCCCTATATCAATCTATGGACAATGCCACGGACTGTTCGGGGTTGCTTGAGCAGATTGAGCGTCAGGTGGAGCTTCTGTCTGATGTCTCTTTTGACGTTCTACGTGCTTCTGCTCTGTCCGGAGGGGCTTGTGTGGCTGCACGTCGCAGTCTTGTCCTTAAGGACTGAAAAACTGACTCTGCGCAAAAGGCGTGCGCGTTGCGTTTGCCTTTTCAGGGTACAATGTTGTTTGGGGGGGAGTTGGAGACCAAATTGCATAAGCTGTTTAAGGAGAAAAAGCATTCTTTTTCTTTTAAAGTATCTGCTTCGGCTCCTGTCCCTTCTAAATCTAAATCTCCGACCGACTCCTTGGCCTTTGAATCCTGCGAAGCGGTGTCATCTTTCTCACGGGATTCTGGACCTTCTTCGGAAGGGTGCCGTTCAGGAGGTTCCTCCTTCGGAAATCGGGATGGGGTTTTATTCCGTTATCTTTCTGGTTCCCAAAAACAAGGGGGGTTTCCGCTTGGTTTTGGATCTACGGGTCATGAACAAATGGGTACCCCGTATTCCTTTTCGCATGGAGACTTTGCAGAGGGTGATTCCTTTGGTGCTGCCGGGTTACTTCATGTGTACCCTGGATCTTCAGGATGCGTATTACCATGTTCCGATACATCCTCGGTCCCGCAGGTTTCTGCGGTTTTGTGTTCGGGGGCGTCATTACCAGTTCATGGTGTTACCGTTCGGTCTCCGGGCGGCGCCGAGGGTGTTTACGAAGGTGGTGGCGCCTTTGGTCGCTTGGCTTCATCTCCAAGGGGTGATGGTGTATCCCTACTTGGACGACTGGTTGATCCATGCTCCATCTCGGGTCCTGTTGCTGGAGGCCAGGGTGTTGGTGTGCTCGGCGTTGCGGGCCCATGGTTTCCTGATCACCTTGCCAAAATGTCAACTGACGCCGTCTCAGGACATGGTGTTCATTGGGGCCCGCTTCCGTTCGGATCTGAACCGAGTGTTCCTCCCCGAGGCTCGGGTTGTTACGTTGGTGTCCCTTGCCAGACGTTTCAGGGAAGGGGGTGCCTTTCCGGTGCGCCTTTGGTTGCGTCTTATGGGTCTGATGGCAGCGACTGTTTTTACGGTGGCCTGGGCGCGTTTTCATCTGCGCCCCCTTTGGGTGTACCTCCTGTCTCTCTGGGACCCCCTGTCCCGCGACTTGGATGTTCTGGTTCCTGTGTCTCTGGTGGTGCTCCCGGTTCTTCTTTGGTGGTCTGTGAGGGGTCATCTGTCAGAGGGTCTTCCCCTGCAGTCTTCTCCTTCTCTGGTTTTGACAACGGATGCCAGCGCCTTGGGTTGGGGTGCGACCTTGGGGTCTCGCTCCCTTCAGGGTCGTTGGTCCATCCTGGAGAGTCGCAGGTCTTCCAACTGGAGAAAGCTCACGGCGGTGTCCCGGGCTATGATGGGTTTTCGGGGTCTTTTGCTGGATCGGAATGTGTTGGTGCGGTCCAACAATATGGTGACGGTGGATTATCTAAATCATCAAGGGGGGATTCGTTCGGCCTCTTTGAATGCGGTGGTGGTCCCCCCGTTTTGTTGGGCGGAGAGCCATCTGCTGTCTCTGACGGCGGTTCATCTTCGGGGAGTGGACAACTGTGTGGCGAATGTCCTGAGTCGGTGCTTTCTGGATTCTCTGGAGTTGTCTCTCACCCCGGTTGCGTTTCGGCTTGTGTGCGGGAGGTTTGGGCGTCCCTTTCTGGACCTCTTTGCCTCCCGGCACAATGCTCAGCTCCCTCGCTTCTGCTCCCGGTTTCTGCAGGAGGGTTGCTGGGGGGTGGACGCGCTGTCCCTGCCTTGGCCGTCGCGTCTCCTCTATGCCTTTCCCCCTCTGGCTCTGGTTCCCAGGTTTCTGGCCCGTCTGTGTCAGGAAGATCGGGAGGTGGTTGCGGTCCTTCCGTTTTGGCCTCGGAGGTCCTGGTTTCCGACGGTGCGTCTTTTGGCGGTTCAGGGTCCCTGGTTTCTTCCCCTGTCTCCGTCTCCCCTGCGGTCTTCCCGTCCCTGTCTCTTCTCCGGTTGCGGTTGTCGGTGTGGAAGTTGAGAGGCAGGGTTGGAGGCGGCGCGGTTTCCCGGAGCATCTAGCGGTGGCTCTTCAGCGTTCCCGGCGACCTTCTACCCTCAAGGCTTATGATCGGCATTGGGGTAATTTTGATCGTTGGTGTTCGGCGTTGGGAGTCTCCCCTTTGTTCTGTTCCTTGCAGGTTGTCCTTCAATTTTTGTGGGAGGGTTTCGAGAAAGGTTTGGCTGTGTCTACTCTGTGTGCCCAGTGGGCCGCTGTTCGGGCTTTTCGTTCCCCGTGGGGGAATCTTTCGGATATTGAGGACTTGGTCTCTCGTCTTCTCCGCAGTTTCACTATTTCTCGGCCTGTGCCTCGTCCTTCGTTTCCCCTGTGGGATTTACCTTTGGTCCTTCGGGTTTTGATTGGTCCTCCTTTTGAGCCTTTGGATGAGGTGGATTTAAAATTTCTCACTCTCAAGGTGGTGTTTCTGGTGGCTGTCACCTCTGCTCGTCGTCTTGGGGAGTTGGGGGCCTTGATGGCGCGGGCTCCTTTTCTGTCCTTCACGGAGGGTGGGGTGGTGCTCCGCCTGGATTCTTCTTTTGTGCCAAAGGTTTCTTCGCAATTTCACAGGTGCCAGGAGTTGGTGTTGCCTGCCCTGGGCTCTGTTTTGGATTCTCCTGGTGGTCCCCAGTGGTCATTGTTGGATGTCTGCAGGGCTTTGCGCATTTATCTTGACCGCACGGCGGTGTTTCGCAAGTCGGACTCCCTTTTTGTATCCTTTGGGGCAGCTTCGCTTGGCGGTAAGGCTTCTTCTGTGTCAATCGGCCGTTGGCTGAAACAAGTCATTTCCTTGGCCTACTCTCTGTCTGGGTCTCCTCCTCCTTTGGGGGTTCAGGGTCGTTCTACGAGAGGGGTGGCTGCTTCTTGGGCGGAGGTTCAGGGTGTTCCTCTCTCTGAGATTTGTAGAGCTGCCACGTGGGCCTCTTCTAATACTTTCATCAGGCATTATCGGCTCCTCAATCTGTTGGGGGATGATGGTGGTTTTGCATTGGGGGTGTTGAGCTCTGTTCGCTCCTGATGTTTTTTTCTTTCTTTCCAATAAATCTCTGGGTTTGTTTGCTTTCCTGGTGGTTTGTTGTGTTTTCTGGTATGAATGCCGGTGTTTGCTTTGGTATTTCTCACTTGTCCATGACGGTGTCGAGGACGGAGGGACCTGGAGGTAATGTCCTATTACTTACCGGTAATCTTCATTACTCCGGGTCCCGTAGTCCTCGACACCGTCATGACTTCCCTCCCTCCCTCCCTGTCTGCCGGCCTTCATTGTGGCTTGGTATTTCAGGAGGAATGCTGGGACGGTACTCCTTAAGTACTCCCAGTGGGAGGGGGAAGGGTATGTCCAGCATTCCTTCGTTCTTTTTTCTGTCAGTGAGATAGTTACATCTCACTAGTCCATGACGGTGTCGAGGACTACGGGACCCGGAGTAATGAAGATTACCGGTAAGTAATAGGACAAGAGCCACTCATATTGGTAGACAACAGTGCTGAATTACGGTTTCCCTTAAAGCCCTCTCAAAGTATCATCAATGTGCCCATCAAAGGTCTCGTCTCCAACCCTCTGACAAGACCTGTAAAGCACTGAGCGAGTGAATGAGCTTATCCGACTATGCCTACATGGTCGCATCCAGGAAATACTTACTAGAGGACCGGACTGACTCGAGTTCATCTTTGACTCATTAGTAATTAGTCAAAAGTGTCTATGGTGCCGCAGCACCATTAGCAGTGAGTCCCCCGGGACCCACAGGCCCAGTTCCAGTCTTACCCACTACAGGGGTATGGAAGCAAATAACAGTGCAGTGAGTGCCCTCACTGCAGGTGCTCCTAAGTCCTGATCCTGTTTGGTGATGGGCTGCTGACGATTCATGGGGCAGCACCCGGCTCTCTCCTCTCAGCAGTACTGCTGGTTCGTGCTAGTGATCGGAGCTGCTCCTGCTTGACAAACACAAAGTAAGTCACTCTTCCCTCCATGGGGGAGGAGTGTGAGGTGAGGAGTCTGATCCTCTGGCTCTTGACTGGAGCCCAGAAAGGGTGCAACATCTCCGGCAGCGTCTTTGTGGTGCTCGGGGAATCAGTCACCGATAGGTCTCAGTGTGCGAGCTTGACCCGACAATCGCAGCAACAATATTTCTGTCTGGGCAATGACCTGAACTCTTTGCCACAGTGGTACCGGCAGCCCCACCTGGCATATGGGGTGCTGTGATACTCTTCTTTCAGTGCAGACTCTTCTGGTGAGATCATGCTTACCATGGCAGCCCCTCCTGGTATAGGATTGCAGATAAAGGCAGACACAACGCTCAATGCTCTAGGCCCAATAAGTTCAACGATTGCCCCCTATGGCATATGGGATCACTGCAATGAGGGGGTGCGGGCCTGATGCTTCCCGCATGGCGCTCCTTACACGGCTCAGATCACGGCAGGCCTCTCCTGGCATATGGGGGTTGCTGGACCATTCCTGCACATGGGCACCGAGCCTTCTCCTCACACCTCACTCAGGGTGTCCTCTAGGTAGGGCTCTTCACTGGAACTTGCTCCCTCCAACTCTCTCCTTTTCTGCACAAAGCACACTGGTCTTAGCAAGCAAGCAAGCAGGTGCTGGTGCTCCAGGCTCTAGGGCAGGTGGTTTTGGTTCCCTGGGTGATATCCCCTCATCCAGTAGGGAGATTAGCCGGCCTTGGCCGCCAGTCTTGATCACAGGCAGAAGTCTTGCAGAGCTCTCCCTTCTCACACAGCCCACCTGGGTGCTTGCCAGATGACGCATTTTGGGGTCTCAGCCTCTCTTTCTTATAGCCCTTTTCCAGACATCAAATGTGATTTAGGTTCTGAGTCTTTGACATTTTATGTTGGTGTTCTTCATTTTTAAAGTGTAATTATTTCCTTTTCTTCTTTCCTTTTGAAAGGCTGTCTGTCACAGCAGGAAAGACTCAGAAGTTGACAGACCCCCAACACGGTTAATGGGAGTGACCAGAGTTCACACCTGGATGTCAGCCACAGTGATATGTGCATGAAAAGGTTAATCCAGGGCTCCCATGCCTACTCGTTATGATTACCTTATCAGCCCATCTCTTTCCTGAGATCTGTCCAGGCCCCTTCTTTGTGATCTATCACTGAACCAAAATGCAGTCTTTTAGAAGTGTAAAGGGAGTCTCTTCCTTTTCACTTCAATGAGTGTCCACCCAGCTCACAGAAATGCAGCAATACACAAATCTGTCTGGGAGATTACACTACTACTCATGTCTACACTAGGCAGGCCCGAGCTTCCCAAAATGGAACCCAGGGTTCTTCATTTAATGTACATTTTCAGGTACACTTGCACTCAGTGTACATTCACAGCACACTTACTCTCCAGTACTGTTACCTCCATGCATTGTGCCACTACAGATGCACATGCATTCAGCACACACATTCAGCCTGCTTGCACTGTTCAGTACTGTTGCTTTTCTGTATTGTGCCATGATGTGCTATTTGCAAACATACACAACACCACCCTTCATGTATTGTACACAAGCACACATACACCCAGCATAAGCTTTCATTGCGCATGCACGGCACTACATCTCTCGGGCATGCATACATCCATTACATGCACAAACCACACATATACTGCACAGATCTGCTCTATACCTGTACTGTAGCCCTCCCAGGCACACATACATCCAGTGCAGAGTCACTACTCCTGAGCTCCGCAGCTCTCCACATCTACTTGATGTAGGCCAAGGGAATGTTAACACACAGCAGTGGAGCTTTTAAAAAGGTGAGTGAGCCTGTAGGCCTCACTCCAATGACACAGGGTAAAAAGCATTTGTAATGCAATAGAACTCGTAATTACGCGTGACCTATTGCATTGCAAACGGGAGTGCGGGGAGGGCAGGGGGGCGAGAAAGCACGAACAACGGGAGGGGAGAGAGAAGGCACAGACAGCGGGAGGGGGGAGACAAGGCATGGGAAGAAAAGAGTGCTCATGTAACACTCCAAGTAAAGGGGCCAGTAGCCATGGAAGGATATAAATGATGACATGGCCGTCATAAGGAGGGACTAACAGCCAATAAACCAATCCGAAGGCAGCATTTAGA
This sequence comes from Triturus cristatus, assembly GCF_964204655.1. Lineage (NCBI taxonomy): Eukaryota > Metazoa > Chordata > Amphibia > Caudata > Salamandridae > Triturus > Triturus cristatus. Next base: position 552,072,015 of record NC_140586.1, read on the forward strand.
AAGGACAAAGACACAAGCCAATGAAAAAGTGGGCGGGGGAGTGGGCATGGCTTCTCGCCTGTATTCTACTACCACAGATCAACCCCAGAGCCGCGCTTTCGCGCTGGGTCAGGGCTCGACCTAAAAAGGACCTATTCACTACACGATATGCTGCCACCACTGCGCTCATGCTGCTTAACTCTCCATGAAGGTGGTAGCCTTTCTCTACTATGAGGGTAGAGCTTTGGGCACACTTATTGGTCATACAACTCCACAATCCGTGAGACAGACCTATGTCATGGCACACACATGTGATCCGTGGTTACCTATGACAAAAAATTACCATTAGGGATCCAGGCAACGTAATATTGAGCACTCAGTGCAGGGGTATATGGCTTTAACCATGCAGAGGGCCTCTCTGTCCCAACAGATTATGCACTACCCTTAATAGAACAATTTTTTTAAAAAATCAGACAGTACACTGCAGGTTCCGGAAAAAAAGTGGTGATCAGGAAAAGGCTATTTATCTGATGGCTCATTTAATAACACCTCAGGCCACCATGGTCACAGGAAAAACTGCGTAGCTTGAAATATAATTAGAATTAAAACAGAAAATAAGAGCCTGGATGAATTATGTTACATCATGATTGTAAATGTGTTCCACCAGCAATTAATCCTTGGAGGCACTTTTCACCGAGTCACTATATGAGCTTAATGGATCAATGAGTGAGCATGACTGAAAGCATTTAAAAAGACTCCACAACCTAGAATGGTGAAACAATGACTGTACTGTCATCTAATGTGGAGCTGGCAAATTAGAGGAAACTTTATGGAGCCTATTCACAAACTGCAATTTGTAGTATGTTTTGTAGTACTACAAAGTGTACTACAAAACGCTATTTACAAATCTACGAGCAGTAGTTTTGTATGGAGAACTCTGCCTTATGTGTGGGTCTCTTCACAAATAAGTATATGTTTTAGAAGAAAATGTAGGAGGGAAAAGGGGGAGTAGCTGGAAAATCGGGAATACTTACTACTAAATGAGAGGTGAATAGAGAGAAGTAGGGATTACAGTAGGGTTAGGGTGGGGTTTAGGAGGGATATGTGCACTGAAGTAGGAAACCTGCAGAAACTTTTCAGTAGCAAGGAAGTCAACATAGGGAAGGGAAGCATGCTTTCCAGAGCCATGTAGAGGACTTTCCCTCCCAACACCACCTGAAACATTTGTTGTAATGTGATAACAGCATTTTGCTTGATCACATGTGCACCACAGGTGCACCATCACCTAAAAAGGGTGCATTTCAGTGTCAGGGCTGCTGTGCTTGGGCTGATGAGCCTCTTCTTTCTTCTTATATGTCTTAATATTTTGCCAATTGTTTTTGCACAGTGCATGTGTCTGCAAAAATAAAATAACCAGTGTACGCTTGTCAAGGCAATACCTATAACTTGTGCGAGTGCTTTTGTTTTGTTTTGACATCTCTATTATAACACTTTTTAACCTTGTACTTTGTAATTATGAGTGATGATTTGTATTTTCTCCAAGTGAACGAAAAGCTCTTGGGGCAAAAACATTCACATTCTTTCTTTCTCCATTCTAACTCCTCAGCTTTCACTTCCTCACATTAAGTTGAAGCAAACCCCAATTGACCAATGTGGTTATCCTCAACCCACCTCTACTTACCTATTCTGTGATTTTGGTTGTTTTATTTAGCACCAAGCATGTTGCATTGGGGCACCTTCATAGCTCTAAGTCCACAGTCAAGATCTTCATCATATGAAACAAAGGTAAGGCACCGTTTATTGCTATCCATGAATCTCATTAACACCAATGGAAGCCTTTCTTTACAAAGCAGCTTGACTAACCACCATAAGAGGAAAGTTTGAACACATTTCCTCTACGTTGGATGCTTCTCTCTGCCAGAATCAATGTCAACGTTTGTTGTGTGAACTAAATAGTGTGGCACTTGAGCAAACTTGACTACCTTACCTTTAAACCTAAGGTTTTTGGTACTGCACTCACAACTAGAAGCACATCCCTGGAAATCCAAAAGGCCCACAAAGAACATACATGCCACCATCCTCTCTCTGCTTAGCTGCATATCTAAAAGACTCACAAAGAACACACATGCCAAGAGGCTTTCCCTGTGTACAGACCAAGCCTCTCATGACCTCCCTTTCCACTTTAGACTTGCTCCTTCAGGTGTACAATATAGGAAAGGCCTTGAAACCCACCTCTTCACAATCTTCTTACCATCCTAAACTACATCCCTCGCCTCCCAGACCTTATCCAATGGTGAGTATGTTTCTTCTTTATTTGTAGAGGTTCGTTGGCAAAAGTTTGCATTGTAAATATAAATAAGGGTCTCTTCGCCTCACGTTTTGGCTCAGAATCGTGTTGCTATGTACAGCCTTCTGCTGCTCCCAGCAGCAAGGTATGTGCTTTATAAATATCCCAATAAAAAGAGTAAAAATCAACAATATTTTATGTTAGTGGATCTGTCTATGTAAGGTATATAGTAATATTAATATGATTAAGGTAACACACATGGTAAATCAATTTCCCCTCAGGATAAGGAAAGCGGTGATATCCTTAAGTGGAAGTAGTTACCAGTGAGGGTGTATAGGAGTGAATTAGTCGACTTCGCATGGTGCTTATGGGAAGCTGGAGTCCACTACTGTAAGGGGTAAAGCCCCTAGTCTGTCCTTCATAGATCAATGCCTTTGAAAGTAAAACTATAAATACCGACTTGCAAATCCAATACAAATGAAACTGATTTAAAAGTACATTTATTACTCTTACTGAAGGAGTAATGAAATTCTAAACCTCTGAAGACGTGCATTAACAAGATTGTTAAGTACAAGTAGAACAAATTCCAGCATCCAAAATGAACACCTGTGAAACTAAATGTGCACAGAAATCGAAAATGATAGTAGAGAGACACAGCTAAAGCAGGATCTGGAATGAACAGCATTCTATGCTGCTTGAAATTTGACCTTGGGCTGGATATTAAAAACAGGAAACTTCAATGTTTGGTTTCAATAACTAAAAGCTCCATTAGTTTTCCACATGCAGACCACAGTCAGATTATATGAATCTTACAGCTGGCAAACATTTAGCAGCATTTTTGCACTCAGGTTCCACAATGTGTCAGAGAACGAACGGATATACTGTGTATTGTTGTGTAATGACAAACTCTGAAAAGTTATTACACTAACTAGTTGCATTTATGGCTCTCACATGTCAGCAAGACTTCTGTTTAGGAATTTAAAAATAAGAATCACAAAACTATTTAAGAAAAAAGATGCAGAGTTGTTTCAGTTTTTCAGATTGCCAAACCCCGCCCAACAAAAGACATATGGCGTGATCCAAGGCCAAACCGCTAACTGGTTTTGTATCATATGACTGCTGCGCGACTCTTGGGACTGTAAGTCTGTAAAAAAAACACACACATGGAACATGTGGAGGGCAGACCCACAGCCTTTAGCGACGCAGGAATTCGTGACTGCTGGTCTCCTGCGTTTTAACAACAATTTGGCTCTTGTTCAGAAAATATCCTCATTTGTTAATCAAGAACCCTACAGGTATGGCAGAGAAAGAAGCCTACATTTAATTGCAGTTAGGTCAAAAGTATATATAAATAAACAATCCTCCACCTCGTCATTATGGATGGGCAACGCATTTCAACCAAAGTGACGGATAGACATTATTCAAAAAGATTTAGCTTCAGGTGGTATTTAGCCTAATTCTAATTCAGTTTGGTACATCAGGCAGGGCATGATGGGTGAGAGAGATGAGACAGTCTATAAATATTTCAGTATCTTATGAAAAGGCACAATAAGCTGACTGTGGTGATAAAATCTGCAACCAAGGAAACAAAACAGACATATGGATAAAGGGACATAGATTGGACAGAAGACAATATACAAGGGATAACTCAGGAACAGAGGGGAGAATGAAAACAAACAGCAGATGCAAGGGTAGTAAACAACTGTTTAAACTGGGGCCTTCCACTAAAGGAGGAGCGGTGGCGTAATGCAAAATGATGAGAGCCCTACAAAAGAAGGTGAGAAAGACCTGTAAAAGTCACTTAGGTCCTCCACTCCGACTTGGTTGAAGATGTAGTTCATGAACTACGTCAAGGCCATCTGGCGGTTGGGGGAGTCACAGGCTCAGAATAGTTGATATGGGTGGAAGGCAGTTTTAGCTGCTGTAGAAAGTCACTGTTTACTGAAAAACAACTGATGGAAGATACAGTTACAAAAGAAAAATCAAACTATCACGAGAAACAAGTAGCGGAAGAGCAGGCGTTCTGTCTCATGAAGACGTGCGTACACAAACACACATACTATCGAAGCAATACGAGGGATTGGGTGGGTGAGGCAAGCCTTGCCCCAGAGATGGAAGGTACGTGAGCAGAAAATGTGAGATGAATGAGCTGACAAAAGGCAGAAGAATGGGGAGAAGTGGTAGGAAAGAAGAAAATATGGTTTCTTTCACCAGTCAAGGGTTTCCCTTTTTTGTGGAGTGGATATGCAGAGGGGGTGTGTGTAAGGTGGACTTATTCAAATATAGCTCCGTACCAAGTTCGGCACGTTTATTGTGCTATAAACTAAATTGTAAAAAAAACTATTTTAGGGCACCATCTAAAAGTAGACCTATTTTGATTAAAATAGTTTCTCATTACACTCTTCTCACTATGTTCGGATTTAGAGCTCCTTGAGTATTATCTGAACTGAACTGAGTATGTTTGAAATTCAAAAGCCAAGAACCTTTTGAATATTCACAACATCCTGAAAAGGTCAGACTATCTTTTTCTTTGCAAATAATTCCAAAGAGCGACTGTCAGAGTTTACAGCTGTCAGTTACTTGAACATGGAAATATTTTTTAATTTAATTTTCTTATTAGTTATATAAATAGGAATCAAACTAATTTGGTTACATGCACTCACAATACAAGACATATACTACACTGAACCCATACCAATATCTGTTTGAAGGATCAACTTTGTGTTAGTAATACATTTCAAATACAGAGATGTGTCAGATATAAGTGCGTACAACCCTGAGGGCAAGCTTTTATGTGAAAAAGAGGTAACTCCTCATATCTCCATTCCCTCAACACTCAGAGTAAAACATATATTTTGAGTGAATTTGAACTGGTATCGGTACGTGTTTAGATCTACCATTTTCTCCACCTGTTAAATCACAAGACCTTCTCAGCTCCTCTCCAGACAAATGATGTTACTTCAGCCTATGTTCTGGGGTGTTTAAGCCAAAATGTGAAACCCTCAAGTATTTAGGGCAGGTTAGTTCATCAAACTCTCAGGAGAGAAAAGTTTCAAATGGTGTCCATGTGTTCCATATCTCTCCTTCGTTATGCTTCAGGGGCCTTGTTAACTTTACCATACCCAACATGTCCCTTGTTAGGTACAGCCAGCCTGTATTTCAGGATCATGTTGGTACGCCAGAGGTAAATGATTACTTGGTGAGCAGCGCACAATGCAAGACCTATCTAGCTACCATTTGGCGATCTCAATGGGAATAGTTATGGAAGGCCCAGCATACTGTATGCAAGAAATGCAAACCTGAACACCGATTATCATGTAAAGATCGTCTAGAACAGTTTTCCATTAACAAGTTAGACTGGAGTTGCTCCGGAGGAGAGAGAAGCAGCGTCCCGGTGCCACCACACCCTCTCTAGCATTCCACATTTCCCCTGGGGTCCCAGTCGTGGACTAGGGTCGGTGTAAAGTACCAGTATGTGACTAATGTTGTCTTGGTCTTCCTTCCTGAGGTGCATCACTCTGTGGTACGCGACCCAGCTCGTTATCCCATCCCTTCTGGCCTGCCGACTTCCCACGTAAGCTAGCTTGTGTGAACTGGGCATATATTACAGATAGTAAGTGTCTGTCATTGTTCTACAAGAAAAGCCATCACTCAAAAACCATTAACAGCCTGCTTACATGGGCCTTTATTGATTTATGTGACACCCAATGTTTAATCTGTATGTTCTGCATGCGTTCGGGTTCATAAAGGTCATAGTCTTTCTTTAAATGATTGAAGGAAATCACCCCCACCATGTCGAACAGATTACCTATTTTTTTGACATCCTCCACTCTGCCAGTTTCTAAAGCGATCCCTCGAAGGAGTGGGTGTAAAGTCCGGTTTCGATATTATCGGCATGAGCAGTGACGGGAACGTCATTAGGCCTTTCCTCTCTGTGACTCTATCTCATACTACTAAAGTGGATCTGGTAACTACGGAGGAGTAAAGTCCCCAAGCCTTATGCACCTTGCGTAACCAGGGAAAATTCCAAAAGTGAATTCCTGCTATTAATTGATCTATGACGCTTGTGGTTCATGCGTGGCTTTTGACCTCTACAGGTACATTTATTCACCTCTCTTTGTAAAATTTTCAGTATAGCTGGACTGGTTTGAGCAGGAGGCACTGAAACAGAAACAGAAATGTGGGAAGGGTATTCCTTTTTAGGGCAGTTATTCTTCCCAACCAGTTAAATTTGTATTGAGATCCTGCGTACAAGTAAGAGACGGCTCTAGTAGTTGAGAGCAGCAGTTGTGGACAGTGTTTTGGCCGCTTGCATTCCTAGATAGGGTATATGTTATGTCTCCCGTGAGCTCAGGAATTGGGAGCAAAGTGTTTCTTGTTGTTTCGGTGGGACAGAAATGTTGAGTTGAGTATTTGTGATTTCTGCAGATTCAAATTAAACCCTGATATGTCACCAAAGTTGTAGATTTCTTCCAATAACACAAGAAGGGGGCAAACTGGGTCTGTAAGAGTGACAATCATGCAATCTGCATATAAACGTATTGTGTCTGTTTCCCATCTGATACGAACCCGTTTGAGTTTGACATTGGTTCTCACTCGCTGGGCCAAAAAATCCATATACAGAGCAAATAACAGCGGCGACAAGGGGCAGCCTTATCGCGACTCTCTTTTGGATTGAAAAAGGGTGCGAGTGAACACTGTTAAGTCTTACACTAGCTGTTGGAGTGCTGTATCCACAGTGGAGCCATCAGTGAAATCTATTCCCAAATCCAAAGCATTTGAGAGTCTTCATTAATGGTCAATGCACTCTATCAAGTATCAATGGTATTCACATTATTGACAATATGGAGAATCTTTTTTTGTGTTATCTGCGCATTGGCTCTCAGGAATAAAACCCGCCTGGTCCAGATCAACCAAGCCAAGCTTGGCCTAGTTGCAAGGATGCCAGTAAAGATCTTAGTGTCTATATTAATAAGTTACATAGGTCTGTATGAGCTCCATTGGGAAAGGTTTTTGCCTGATTTAGGAATAACCCTATCGTATGCCTCTATCATACATGATTTGAGGGTGCCTCCTTCAGCAAGTGAGTTCAATAGTCTAGTTAACATTGGTGCTAGGGTCTGGCAGAAGGGGATTTGTTCGATTTCAATTTGGCAGTGGCAGAGATACCCTCATCTAGCGAAATGGGCCATTCAAGAGCCTCGACCTGCTGGTGAGTTAATTTAGTTACATGAGCTTGATCAAGGTAAGGTCAAATGTTTATGTTAGTATGATCTTGTGCAATATGGAGTGTTTGATTGTAGTCCTGAAATTCCGCAGCTATTTGATCATTTACGAACGCCTCTTCTCCCTGCTGATTGTTTACGTATTTTTCTCTCTCTTTAGTCATTTTCGTTCGAAATCTATGAACCAACTTTGATTGCCTCCGAGATAGAACATGGGTTTGAGTTGGAGCATAACATATTCAGCTCTATTTAGATCTATTTTTTTGTAATTGAGCACCTGTAGCATTTAAAGCATGATATACTCCTGGGGCTCCAGTTCTTTTGAGTAATACCTCCAGTTATTTTCAATTTTTCCCTAGTTCATCTCTTTTTTTGCCTTTTTTATCTTTAATCTCTTTGGCTGATTATTGAGTTAGACACCACCCCATGCGATGACTGATTGTAAATCTTCCCAAAGAGTGCATGTAGGAACCGCCCCTTTTTAGATATATATTGCGTATTTTGGGTATCGTTTTTTATGATGCTATCTCTAAGCCTCCAGGGGCCAGGTTGTTATCTAATGCCTACGAAGTGTAGAATATTAGATTCTGTCCATGGTCAAAAAAGGACATGGCTTCTATTTCCACATCTTCAACCTTCTCTAGCAGAGATATCGTACCAAGGAAGTGGTCTATATGTGCGTTTGTTCTATATGAGGCCAAGTAACAGGTGAAGTCTGGTTGTATGGGCTGTTTCTTCCTCGATATCCAATAGCCAAGCCTCTTTAGGCCATGTTTTCCCTTTTAAGGCTCCAGACTATCTTTCTCACTGTCCATAACAAGGTTGAGATCTCCTCCGGTCAGAGCTGCTCTATCAGGTGTATAAATATTGGCCTTAATTTGGTGCATAGATAGTAACCAGTGTGAATGATTCAGTCCCCAGCCGTTTTCAGAAAGCTAGCACTTTGCCTCTCAACTCTGCCACCTTCTTCCCCAATTCCACATCACCCATGGAATTTATATGAGAAGAGTATGCCTAACACCTCCTTTTTGGCTGGTGCAGATGGTAGATATTGCCTAGAGACCAGCGTGATTTTAGTCTGTGTCAGTCCTTGGAGAGGAGGTGGGTCTCTTGAACAAGACAAATATTGCATAATTCTGAGCACTGATAGCATCTTAGTTGTTGCATCAGGTTGTACGCAACTGGAGTCAGATAGAGGATTAGCAACCATGTCCTACCTGGTCGCCATCCTAGCACACATACCCTTATTATCTCTTTTTAAAGAGTTCGGCACACACATGGATCCAGATCCAGAGTTACCATTTCTCTTTCACGCTAAATATGCACAATCTGCTCTTTTTCTACTACCAACAGGCTCCCACCTGGCATCAAAAACCTCCAACGGATATTTAGCCACCATCAAACAAACCTTTCCCCCTACAAGGCTACTCATATTGTATTTCTCAAATAATTCGATATCAAATTCTCATTTCCTCTAAAACTATCATCCCAAATTGTATTTGTTCTTCAAAAGTGTCATCTATTGCTTAGGAGACCACTGTGTCCTGCTAACAGCCAATAGTCTTTGCACCTAAGGCTCAAGTGCCAGCTGCTGCTTCACTCTCATTTCAACTCTTTTAAAACTCTTTCGGTCTCTTTCTCGGGGAAACCCTGGTCTTCACATTAACCTCAATCAAAGCAGCTCTGGCAAGCAGAAGTAGAAGAGCAAAAATGCTAGTTGTGTTTGTGTTTTATTTTTTGTAAAGTGCTCTGCTGCCGAGGCGTCGTGGCACTGTAGACCGCTGGGGAACCCGTCCTGGCTATCCCTGTGAGATGGTCCCTCCTGGGTATCTCCAAGGTGAAACCAGGCATCCCCGGCGAATGTGGGGGGCCGTTGTGGAGATGAGGCAAGCTAATGCCCAGAGTTGCCTAGTGTGATCCGTGGTTAGAGTGGGCACCAAGGTGAGAATTATCGAGTCCGCTGGCCCTGGTCCACGACCCTGCCACGTCGGGAATTGAACCCTGGTCCCGGGCTGTCCTCTGCTTCCGGGTCTGCTGCCTCTAACCAGTGAGCCACACTACTCCACTCGGCCAGGCAGTGAATTAGATGGAAGCACGCAGCTATGTAGGATTAAAGGAAGTAAAGATTTTCCAAGACAAATTCCAATTTCTAATTTTCCAGATTTTAGCCTGATGATTAACTCCAGACCAGAAGGAGAGGTTTCATCCTATTCAATCAGCTATACAAGACAGGAACTGTTTTCCTGTTAAATTACCATGACACCAAAACATACATCTTCTGGGAACCAGCCTCTTTCTACTGAACAACAAGAGAATGAGGGGCAACCCTGTATTTTTAGAAAGCTTATATAAACAATACAAATAACAATGGTTGACTCAGACTCGTTATTATTACATATATAGTATTTCGAATGTAGGATTCAAATACTGTGGTACTTAGTATAAGAAATCACTGCATGTCGATGGTACAGTGAATCGATTTAAACAAACTCACAGTCACTATATGGTGTTGAAGTCAATAACAAAGTTTATATGAAATACTGAAATACAGAGACATGTTATTCAAAGTTACACAGACATTAATATCAACCAAAACAGAAGATGCTCACAAACAATAGTGATGTGGCGCAGTGCAAGTGAAAATGCACATATAACAGAGAACTACTGTTTAAAAATAATGGCGGCTGTCATACTGGGCTCAGGAAAACGTAATTAGAATGGGCTAACCGTTATATTTTAATATAGTCCAATATAAGAAAATAGTTGCTGTTTCGACACCAATATATATGTGCGTTTAGAATGGGGTCTTCATTAGGTTAAAGTGGATGCACCCTTAGGCAGAAACAGATAGATGAGTGGTCACCAACCGTTTCTATAACAAGAGCTACTTATGTTCAATAAAAATCGTCCAGAGCTACTAATATTATTAGTTTTGTAATCTTGACCGTATTAGGCAAGATTACATTAGTGACCTTCCTTTACCGACAGTGATCAACTGAGTGCATGCATCATGCTTGGATGTCAGCAGTAACATAAAAAAGGCTTCATCAATTTGGACTGCCTGTACACGGAAAATACATAAAAGCTATTGCTCTAATGCCCTTGGTGCCAAGGTAATAATATTAATAATATTTATTACCAGTGGTGCACAATTTGTCCCTCAGAAATCAGCTTTAAAATATTTTTTAAATTGAACTATTTTTCTCTATACATTACCTTATGAGTTCAGACTAGGTACTTCTACCCAACTAGGGGACTCTTATTACCTCAACCCAAGAGCAAGAACAGTGAGAAGAAAGAAAGCAGATGCCTGGACCTTGTGAAATGGTACAACCCGCCTAGACTGTTGAGATCAAGTGACAAATCACTGATAAGTATCCCACGTATCAAGAGGGCCCGCTGGGGTGGCAGGTCCTTTTCCTATTTGGCTTCTCTATATTGGAATTCCAGCCAGGCCAAGCCGTAGGAAGACGTGCGCAGTAACCCGGAAGAAATCCGGAGATCCGGCGCCCCAGCAGCAAAGGGCCGGGCGCCAATCAACGCGACTCCCAGCAAGCCCGGCAGGCCAGGAGACGCGGAACAGGACGTCAAGGACAGCCCAGCAGCCCGACGACACATCCATTGAAGAAACACACAGGTAAGTCAGCAACACGTCCCATTCTGTCGGAAGACAGAAAAAAAGAACAGGCTGCATGCTGGGCTGGTACCGCTTATGTACTCCCAGCGGGAGGGAGTGGGTTAGGTATCCCAGCATGCTCCTGTTCTTTTTTTCTGTCGCGGAGATAGTTATCTCCACTTGTGAGGAATGGGACGAGGACGGAGGGACCTGGGGGTAATACTTTATTCCCTGAGGCCATATTGATAACTATTCAAGCCCAAACTCCCTGGCAGACCTGTGTGTGTATATCCACTTTGGTGTTTAGGGAATTTAAGCAAGACACTCCCATGGACTTGGAACAAGGACCCACCTATGTTCCACCTACTCAGTGGGCTTGACACACTAAAGATGGCGCCTAAATCAAGTTACCATTTGAATGCCTCTTCGGAACCTTGTGCTGACTCGTGCAGTCTTTGAGTCTATGAGGGGCCTGCGCTTCATTCTTGAGAGGGACTGTCCCAGACAGGGGCCCTCAAACATGACCCCATATATCCTGCTTCCCCTGCCCCATTTGCGGTTGATAAACATCGTTGATTTATATTTATGCTTTCCCCAAACTCAGCTAACTTCAAGCTCCTGGCAGACTTCTTGGCATGAGCAGAAGCGGCTTAAACTGTAGACAGGGTAAACAACAAATAACATTTGGGAATGTCTTGTATCGCCTTTCTTTTCCTCTGAGATACCCTATGACTCGTTTCAGATTGTAACCTTCTGCACTTTAAATAGGAACGGAAGTGCCATGGCAACAAAGAATGGACGGGGACCAAACAAGAGCAGGAAGCAGTTGGGATAGTTTACATTACAGCTCTATATCGAGGTCAGAAACAAGGAACCCTTGCCAAACTCAAAAGGAAACCTTGTCCAACAAACAGAGCTGGAAACGTCTTAGCAAACTTGTCTATGTGAAAGACTATTATTAATAGCGCCAAAGATAACTGACGAACATGTTTTTCGGATAACTCATGGCCCAAACCGTGTCTTGGGAGACTAATGGAATTTTATAGAAAACAATCAGAAAACAAACAAAAGTTATAAACAGTATATAAACAGCAACATGTAACACTCACCCAAAACAAACCTCACAACTCTATAAAACTGACCTACCCTCCCTACTGACTACAGCCTACCCCAGTGGTGGCCCGTGCAGGTAAGCGCAGTGAGGCGGGAGTGGAAGTGGAAGTGACAAACGAAAGAATAGGGAAAATAAAATAAATAAATAAAACTACTAACCTTGCGCTCACCACATTGCCAAGTCGGCTCACCCCACCACGCTTACCTGCATGGGCCGCCACTGGACTACCCACCCTACTTACTACACTTCACACCAAACCGCACCAGACTTCAGCCTGCAATAGAAGCTTTGGCAAGTCATATCCCGGACTACCGAAAGGTGGTGTGATGCCATACTCATAGCATATTATGCGATACACAAGATTCATCAAACACTAAAACTGCGTAACTTTTCCCTACGCGTGTAACTTAGTAGGGGATCACAAGGAGTGAAACGTCTGAGTTACACGCATGCAGCCGTGTGCTCCATGACTGTGGGTCTTGTTTAAAGTATGTGACACGCAGTCGAAGGCACCCCTACATTATGGTAAGAAAGTCATCAGGGAAGACATTTAATAAACAATGTTTTTTGTATACAAAAAGGGAATTGACTTAAGCTGTATTTCATCATTTCTCTAACCTAGAATCTAGCTAAGTGGACAATCCACACAAGGCTGCGCTTGGTAAATCAGGAATATGGCAGGAACAATGCCTACAAGTGTGTCCTTCTCATACCGCCCCTTCCCATTTTGGGAACAGAGAGGTCAACAAATCTGATCAACGAATAGGCTTACGTCACACATACGGGATATACTCATTTTTGTGACTCATCCTGTGAATGTGCACCAGGGATTGAGCAATAAACAACATTGCATGAAATGTCATAGAGGTGGAAAGAAAGGAAAATGCCGAGCTAATGCCACATAGCATTGTTTATTTATTTGTGCTTTTACTGGGAGCCTTCTAGGCCCCTTGCGTGTCAAAGCGCTAGACAGTAATAGGAAACCTACACAAGGCATGAGAGACCTGTACCTATAAAAGGTTTGCCTCTCACAGTGAATGGATCTCACGACCCCACTAATGTAATGATGTCTTTTTGACATGCAAATGCTGCCCTCTGCTCTATGATGCCGTCGGCTAGATGAGCATTTAGGCGAAAACAACTTTGCCCTGCTCAGTTGTGATAGCATCCCAAAATCCTACAAGCTAAAGGTTTCCTGAAATCCATGCCAGCTGGGAGGCAGGAATCTGTTTTCCCCATGGCCTGCCGGACTGCGCAGTGAGGCCCGCACAGGAATGAACGTATATCACAGCGTGGCGTTTCCTCCTGCGGCACATTCTGCTCCCAGCATGTAAACAGTTTGGGAAGGAGGCCAGGGGCGAACGGACAAAGCAATACAGTTTCACAACTTTCCATTAGGAGTCGGTTTTAGAGCGTAAAACGTACAATCATCACACTTACTGTTGCAGTTTTAAAGATAGCAAAACGTCGCATACGGCACTGCCATAGGAATGTTGAGGGTGGGTGGGAGATAGCCAATCAGCTCCTATAGCCCGAAGACAACTGGCCACAAAGTATGCAAATAACGTTGAATGAAATTCATTATGTGTCAGTAGTTCTCATGAATATTCATTGTTTATGTTTATATGCTTATATAGCGCTCGATTGCCGTGGCGTCTTGGCGCTGAGGTGTGTGGACAGGAACAGTGCGCTGTATTGACAAGGAGCCTATGCGGAAGTAAAACAGCCATGTTTTCAGGCTCTTCCTGAAAGACTGCAAGTTGGATTGAAGCTTCACGGACAAAGGCAATTTGTTCCAGAGCCTGGCCTCTCAATGTGATATTGCCGTACCACCCCCCCCCCCCCCCAGGCTGGCAGATCTAAGAGCACGTGAGGGGATGTATGGTGGGAACAGTTTTTGAATGTCCTCGGCACCACCGTCATATATTGCCTTGTGCACGAGGCTTAAAGACTTAAATTCCACACGCTGTTTAATGGGAAGCCAGTGGAGTGACTCCTGCGGAGGTTGACTGTCCTCTGGGTATGCCCAGGAGTAATCTCGCTGCGGCATCCTGTAGGGATTGCAATTTTCTCATTTTATTGCGGTTATCCACAACAAATGACTGCATTCTACTGTTTGATAGGTCGAGAAGCCCAGACCTAATTTCAAGGTTTGACATTTATATGTGAATAACTCCTGGAAGGAGAGATGAGCAGTAGAAGGGAACGGGTTGATAGTATTGAAATATTATTATGGAAATAGAATTATTGGTCTCGGATCCAGTTAATAACGTTAATTAATGGTTAGATTACTAGTAATTGTCAATACTTTAACTCCACTCTTCCTTGTGTAGAATGGGCTCTGCTTCCTTAGCTAGGCATCCCTTTTCAGCAGTTTACCTTTAACCGTATAAAAGCAAAGCAGAATAAACCCACCCTCCCCTCCACGTGGTTGACCACCTACCCAGGAGACATCCTTTTTTTTATCACCAAGACAACAAAATCACGCAGCACTGTGACCCGCGTGGCCAGAGGCAGAGCTGTAATGATTGTAACAAGGAGCAGTGGAGTAATGCAGATTACCAGTGATCAACCAATCAAAACATTAGCTCCAAGTCCATCTTCATTCTAGTCATTCATAGTTTGTGTAATATCAAATCAACTCCACTGCTCAGATCTGCTGAGCGAAGGTTGCAGAGGAAGCCACACAACATAAACAAGCACTGGGAACAACAATGGGTCTCGATCTGTCAATGCCAATACTGGCTTTGCCAATCCTTCTGTAACACAAGAAGTAGCAAAGTCAATACGATTGGTTGGCCATCTTGGAATTCTATTTACTTTATTATTTTTTTTGTTATAATTAAGGCTCCTAGATTTCCGTTTTTACAGATTTTTACAGATAAATGCGTTGCCTGCCTGCATATATTTTTGAAAGTGGAAATATAGTGGGGAGTGGACAAGATGGTTGCGGGGTAGGATATGTAGATTGTTTCTCTGCCACCCAGACCACCAAGCGCCACACCTAGCTGAGCCCCGAGACAAGCCACAGGTCGCAGGTCTGCCCCAGATGTTGCAGTGACCAAGGGGCATAACAGCGGGAGGCTCGTTTCAGCCTAAGAGCTACTTTCGCATGCCTAAGGTCTGTCGATGGCGGCGAGCTGCCCTCTCCCCGCTAACACCAGCCCGGTGACACATGGGCATAACTATGTTTCCGTAAGGGGAACTTACTGGATTCCCAGAGACTTTGTTGTGAACTGTGTACTGGGCCCTTTGGGTGACAGGATGGCGGCCGCCGGTGCCTGAACGTCACCAGCAGAGCCACACGGCCCCAAAAGCAGCGGTGGCTAGACCCTTTGTGATGCAGTGAGAGGGTGCAGCATGGAGGAGACCTGGGGCATGGCACGGTCCTGCACATGGTTGCAGACAGATCTTTGACTCGCAGAGGGCCTGCCCACAGTGAAGTGATCCGGGCGGGGGCCCGGTACGTCCTGGGGTATTGGAATCGCCCTGGGACCTGCAGAAAAGTGGCAAAGCACGGCCTGAGGGCGGGAGGGGCCCTTGGAGGAGGCAGAGCCAGGGTCCTGCAAAGCTATTCGGCCCACTCACTGAAGGGCATGATTGGAGATCTGACAGTGGTGCACACTGCCTCCATACTGTAGGAGCCACACTACGGCGAAAGGAGCTGAGTGCTTGCTGGACCCAGGTTGGTGTTGGAGACGCAGTGAGTACGCTGCCTGGCAGGGCGTGCAACGCAGTGTGGACTGCATTCATCCACTTCAGACCTGGTGAGTCCTTGCTCTTGCACAGTACATCTGGCCACCCTCTGGGACCACTATAGCTATCAGCCCTTACGACAGAGTGCCTGGTGAGGACCCTTACTGGTGTGTCTGAAGACTTAGGGTAGACTGCCTAGTAGTGAATGATCCTGGGACCTACCGCAGAGCAACCATAGTCCAGCAGTCCATACCACCCCCACTGGCAAACAAAAGGCAAACATCAACACTCTATGCGGGACATGTTCACCCTCTCCAGCTGAGCTGCCTCTAAGGAACCCGCACTGGGATCGCAGCGGCCTCCTCAGGTGGACGTGGTGGGGCACCCTGACCAGAAACAGGCACTAGTGACTCAGGTCTTTCTGGCCTTCCTGTTCGACACCCTTTAGGTGGGCATTCAGGACCTCAAGCTGGACCTCTCTCAAGAACTACAAGACGTGAAACAGGACCCGAGCTACATGAGAGAGAGTATCCTCCCTTGAGGATAATGAAACGGCCAAGAGCGAGGAAGTTGAGATGCTGAGGCAAGAGGTTATCTGCCTGCATGAGCAACAAGCCAACCTCCGTGCCCAGGTGGAGAACCTGGAGAATAGATCCCGCCAATATAACTGCCACCTAAGGGGAATCCCAGTGGGCTCCAAGGGTTCAGATATACAGGGCTACCCAACCTCCGTGCCCAGGTGGAGAACCTGGAGAATAGATCCCGCCAATATAACTGCCACCTAAGGGGAATCCCAGTGGGCTCCAAGGGTTCAGATATACAGGGCTACCCCCTGGTGCTGAGAACACCACCCTACAGCGGGACAGGGTGCACCCGGTCGGCCATCCTGGAGGCCCAAAGCCCAAGCCCCAAGACATCCTGGCTTGTGTACATGATGAAGAAATTATCAAAAAGGCCAGGGCTTTGCACCCTAAATACTTCTGTTGACATCAAATAGGGGTCCACCAAGACACTTCCATACTCACTCACCAGCACCGAAGAGACTTTAAGCCTATCACTGAATTCTTAAGCTCCATAGATGTCTCCTATGGGTGGGGACACCCCATCAGACAGCTCTTTTGCTGGGAGGGCCAACTGTTCCAGCCCCAGACTCTGGAGAAGCTCGTCTTATTTTGGATCTACCTGGAGATTCACCTGCCTGGTCAATGCCTGGGCCCTCCCAGGGCTCCCCCCAGGTACTTTGCTTTGGCAGAAAGCTGGAAAGCATAAGAAAATCCCATGCTGTGGCCTAAAGGAGCATGCACAGGAACGTCAAGTTGTTCTAGACAGACTGGCTTCTGGTCACAGCAAGAACTCAGCGTGATCTTAATCACCTATCACTATTGGCGATTTTGGAACATGTTTCCACCCAGGGACTACTCTAGTCTGCTCGGGTCTGAGGCAGCAGAGGTCTGGTTAGACAACTGTTCCCATCGTAGACAGTACACTGCCTCACAGAACGGACCATGCCCAGCTTCCGGAATTCCATTGTTGATGGGCATGCTCATCATTTGGTTTTGTTTCCAATGTTGTTGGGGGTCAGTTATTCTTCACTCCTTCACATGTTACAAATTGACCAAAACTTTACACACGATCAGGGACACTGTTGCCACCCCGTGGGTGGGCTCTGCTTCCCAAGGGACCTGAGAGATGTAATGGGGGGGACCAGAGCTTATATTCTTTCTCAGCCCCATGGAGGTTAAAGTTACCTGCCTCAACGTCCGAGGCCTCAATAACCCGATGAAACGGCCTTCCATCTTGTCTCTCCTGGAGCGATCTGGCAGTGACATCTGCCTCCTTCAGGAGACACACCACCTCCCCAAAGATGAGCACAGGATAAAATCTTGCCGGTTTCCCTGCCAGCTCTGGTCCTAAGTGCTGGCAAAAAAGGGTGGGGTGGCGATTGTTCTTTCTGGGGCCTTCCGAGGTGAAATTTTGAATAAGGTAGCTGAGATCAAAGGCCGTTGCTTGCATATCAAATACAAGTGGGTCACCTACATATCACGATCGCTTCCCTGTATGCATCCAATGATCAGCAGGAAAAATTCATAATACGTCCCCTCACTTCAGTCTAGAATTCGCCTGAAGCAGCCATCCTGGTTGGAAGTGACCTGAACCTTGTCATTGACACAGATTTGGACCGATCTGGCCAGTGTTTTGGTCAGTTGGGCGCATTCTCAACTCTGAGATTGCAATTGTTGGGTGACTGTGGCTTAAGGGATGTGTGGTAACTCTCCCACCCCTATACTCGGGATTACACATATTACTCTGCTACCCATAAAACATATGCCCGCATCGATTACTACCTAGACTCCCCCACGCTTCAATCTATGGTCGAGGTTGTGCACATCACACCATGTCTCTATCTGATCATGCCTCTCTCGATGGTCATTTGGTTGGATGTGAGCAACACCAGGCTTTCTCACTGGCAGCTTCAGGACAGCCTCCTACAGTCCGAGAGAATGGTAACTGCGATACGAGGGGTGATAGCCGACTACCTTCAGACCAATGACACAGGAGAGACGTCTGTGGCTTCTCTCTAGGAAGCTTTGAAGGTGGCGGTCAGAGGGGAACTGATAGCCATATCGGCGGCTAATAACTTCTGCATGAAGGAGAAACAGAAGGGTCTGCAGCAAAAGGTCCTCGAATTAGAAGTCATCCGCAAATGCACAAGAGCCCTTGGGGTATGGTGGGAGTTGGAAAAGGCGTGCCTACAACTTAAGCGATACACATTGTCTGTCTAAAGCATAAATGTTAGCTCAGGTTGTGGCCGGATTCTTGCCCACCGACTTTGGGCTAAAACGCACAGGCATATTGTCAAAATTATACATAATAATCAGAGATCAGAGGTTCGAGGAGATTACGCAGATTGCAGACGTCTTTCAAGACTTCTACAATACACTATACACAGCCACTGACTGTCCTGTAGATAGTATCTCACTTTACCTAGAGGTGACACTGACTCCCCCCCCCCCTTACACCAAAAGACCCTGAAAACTTGGAGAAGCCCATTCGGATCAAAGAAGTGATTTCAGCTAGTGTCTGCTTGAAACCGCTAAAATCCCCTGGGGCCATCAGCTTCTTCCCTCAGTTTTATAAAATGTTTTGTCACTCTCTAGCCCCCTTGCTTACCAATCTTTTTAACTCCTTTGCTGACACAGGGACTATCTCCGACACCATGCTTGAGGCATCCATCTGAGTCATCCCTAAACCTGGGAAAGACAGGGAGGCATGCAGGTCCTATAGACCTATCTCCCTTCTTAACATTAATGCCAAACTGTTTACCAGCATTCTCGCCCACCGCCTTAACCCTCTCATGCCAGACCTGGTCGACCCCAACCAGGCCAGTTTGATCCCCAACCGCCAATGCAGGAACGACACCAAGTGTATCCTCCACCTTATGGACAAGGTCCACCGGTCCCAGAGGGAGGCTCTCCTCCTTTCACTTGATGCCGAAAAGGCGTTTGATAGGGTACACTGGCCCTATCTCATTGAACCTTGAAACAATTTGGCTTTGGAGAGAGATTCAAAAGCTGGGTCCAGGGCGTCTATAGATCACCACAGGCTTCAGGGAGAGTCAATGGATTGTCATCCCAATTGTTTCCCATCCAGTGGGACATAAGGCAGGGTTGCTTGCTCTCCCCTCTGTTTTTTGCTTTATACACAGAGCCTAGAGCCCAATGGGTAAGAGGAGATCCAGCCATTGTGAGAATCCCTTTTGGAGGCAATCAGATTCTTTAAGTCTTCCAAGCCCTGTCACTCACACTACCGAAGTACACCTTATGGACTCTACAGCTGGAGATCAATAAATTCATTTGAGACGGGAAGAAATCTCGGCTCCACAGGCACGTTACTTTACCGCACAACGTTGGTGGGAGGTAGCTAGATATTTTCAAGCTCACAACTCCGCTTCCTGGTGGAGAGGATTCGCCCTGCCTTCAAGAAACACTGGTGCTTTATGGACCAGGCTGTGACAGGATCCCATATCTGAAAGGAACTGTGGCTACCCCGCAGACATAGAGCATGGGAACCTTTCTCGTCCCTGATGACTGATTCGACCTTCAGGGTTTGGGATACCATAGTTCTACGGCCGGACTGACCTCCTTTCCCTCCCCCATGACTCCCATAGTAGCTAATCCTGACTTTCCACCATGCATGCAGCAGGAGGGGTTTCAACACTGACGAGAGGGTGGTTGCAAGCGCATAGGTTTCATGTTTGACACCCAGGGGATAATCCCCTTTGACTTCCTGAATACAGACTATGGCTTGGTGGAAGCCCACAGGACCCAGTACTTATAAATTCGGCATTGGGTGATGCAGCTGTCCAGCAAACGGTATGCGAAGCACCCTTTGATGCCCTTTGAGAGATGGGTTTTCCTTGAGAGGGATGACAGGCAGCTTATCACAGAGCTCTATACACTCCTGGTTGGGGCAACAACACCAGACAAGATGCGGGTATGAGGCGGTGGCAGGCACAGCTGGATAGGGCACTTATCCTCAAAGAATGACAGGACATTTACAACCGGTCCCATCACACTGCACACAACATGGCAAGTACAGAGACGGCATATAAAATAGTTTCCTACTGGTACTATACTCCGCACGTCTTCAAGGGTGGTGCTCAGGACATGCAAAGGAATGCTGGAGAGGTTGCAGCTGGACAGACACCTTAGAACACCTACTCTGGCACTGCCTGAAGCCGGTCCATTACTGGCAACAAATCCTAGATGACATTGATGGGGCCTTCACTACAAATAGCTAGAGGTTCCCTGCTTACGCTATCCTGAGGCTCCCTAACCCTGTCACATACCATTTGCGCTCAATGAGGGAGAGGCAAATGGCCCTGGCTCTAAGGGCATCCCATCAGGTCATATTCTCCACTTGGGGAACTGACAGAATCCCCAACTACACAAATTATGATACATCCTTGGGATGGAAAAGTTATCCTTAGCTGTGGAATCGAAGAAAGACTCATACCCTGAGCTGTGGGCCCCATTCATCTCTATGCTGTCCACTGAATTCAATGAACTAACTTGCCAGAACTATCTTAAACTGCTACGCCTGCTCCCCTCGGCACAGACACCTACTGAAACAGACTGGGCTTGAGGGCGGAGTACCTGCCCATCGCTTACACAGGTCCATAACACGAACCACCATACCGAAGGTGTGGGTCACTGAGGCTATATTTTTGCCAGGAGTAAGGCAGGTGGGGGTAGTTATTTTGGGGGTTTTATGAGTTATAATTCTTGATTCTGCGTTGACGATGCTGCAGTCCCCAGGGTCGTATGCAGACAGCTGTGTATTTCTAATGATTTGCCTCTGCTTTAAACAATAAACAGAATTGATCAATAAAAGTGGAAAAATACAAAAAAATGTGGCTTCGTATGAGTGATCGCCTTTCATAAATTCCAGTGCAAGAGCTGAGCAGATAGACAGCATGGTTTTACATATATTTGTAGTATAATGCTAATATTTCCCTGTGAGTGTAGTGTTTTGTTATAATTGGCTGCTGAAGTTGCTAAAACACAACAGGCATCAAAGTACGAGTTCATGCTTTTCAATTAAATTAGTGTGGAAATGTACCATTTTACCTCTTAATTTATTCTCAAAAAACAAATTCAAAATGGATAAATACCAATTAGATAGCAAAAAAATTTAATATGGATAAATAAATATGGAAATGTTAAAAAAATAAATATTATAAACCTTAATATTAATAACACCATTTTAAGTTGGCCACAATGTTGCTGAACGTTGCTTAGCCACGTGGGGGTCACCTTGGAACGGTATACCTCTAATAATACATTTAAAAAAATCTAATTCCAAGATTGCCGCCATGCTGCATGTAAAAGCAGTATGAAGCAATAATGTTGCTGAACGTTGCTTAGCCACGTGGTGGCCACCTTGGAACGGTATACCTCTAATAATACATTTAAAAAAATCTAATTCCAAGATTGCCGCCATGCTGCATGTAAAAGCAGTATGAAGCAATGTGGTGGCTATTTTGGAATTCTGATTTTTTTTCTCTTTCATACCCCATGTCAACACCAGAATGTAGGTGCTAAACTCAATGCACGCAGCATTGGAATAAGCACCAAACATTTTCAGACAGACCTAAGTTCAGGAAGAAACATCTTTTACAGTGTAGGTTGAACGAGGGCCATCCAGGGAAGCTTGTTGTATACTTCACAGCATCCCCTACCTCGCCAATTATCAAACTTTCCTTGGTTTATCATGGTGAAAAGTTTGGATACACTGCAGTAAAAGACTTCAGGCCATATTTTGGATAGGATATACTGGTGCCATACCCTGGGAAGTGTCAGTCCTCTCCTTCTCCACTGTTAGAAGGGTGGGTTTCAGAATCCTTATTTACTTACTTATGTCGACTACCCCTGCTGGGGTAGAGGCCCTCAACCAGGACTCTCTAGTCATCTCTGTCCTAGGCTTTCTTTCAATCTGACTCCAGGTGTAAGCTATCTCTTTGCAGTCAGACTCAGGGCCTCGGCACCACGTGTTTCTTGGCCTTCCTCTTTTCCTCTGAGGGTTCCATGTCAGGACTTGGTTGGTGGTGTTTGATGCAGGCTTGCAGAGGGTGTGACCTGTCCAGCACCAGCGTCTTTTCATGATTTCTTCATGAGCAAGGAGTTGGAAAGTCTGCTTCCATAGGTCGTTGTTGCTGATGATGTTTAGCTAGCAGATTTGGAGAATTTTCCTCAAAGTTGTTGATGAATGTCTGAACTTTGTTGTGGTCGACACTGTTAATGTCCAACTTTCTGCTCCTTACAGAAGAACCAATTGACAATACCTGGCCATTTCAAACACAGAAGAAACTCAATGCTTTACTGGGTGCACAGTAACTATGTTGGTGTACTACAGCCACTGGTCCAAGAAGAAAGGTGAATCGTATCACTCATTCATACAAAAATCTGCACTTTGTAGGGGGACTACATTACCTAGATGTTACCACGTATGTCTGGGTGGCTCTGTTATGCCCAACTCGCGAAAGGCACTGCAATCCTGCTAAAAAGAGATTTTTTGATGATGGTGACCTTCTGTCTAGAAAGACTCTCAGAGAAAAATTCAATTTGGACAGGGGTGATGACTATCGCCTCACACAGATGTTGCATTGAGTCAGCAGTCAAGCTCTTTGAGATGAAATAGGGAGAGCTGAGAAATAACTTGATTCCCTTTTCATCGTTAACATTTGATGCTGAAGCAATATATGGTTCTATAGATATATACAGGAATTAGGTTCCTACACTAAACACACCTATATCACAAGCTGAGAAAGGGAGCTAGGGAGAGAAATGCCAAAAGACACTTGGACAGAGATCTGTAAGAGGGTGGTGGGGTCCTTCATGTGTGCACAACACAGGGAAAATGAATATAAACTAATGATCAGTTGGTTCCTCACCTCTACAAGTCTGAAGGTGATATTTGGCAACCCAGACACATGCTGGAAGGGACACGAGGAAAGAAGAACACTGCTTAACGCATGGTGGTCATGTCCACATATACAGACCTTCTGACAGTAAATCCTCTCACATATGAAAACCGAAACAAGCATCACATTACCAGGTCAACCATCACTGACACTGCTGGGGGACTCAGCGATCATAGGATCTACCCCTTAACTACCTCAATAGGGAAGCTGATCTCCCACCTATTACGTGCAGCGAGGTTATGTACATCCCAGATATAGAAACTACCAATTGCACCTCCAGTCATCGGGAGTGGGAAAAAATATGGTCTACATACGTCATGGAGGAACTGACAGCAACCATCCATGATAGATCATATGAATTTGAAAAAAGTTGGCATCCATTCACAACCCATATGAAGAGAGAACAGATGCTGGAAGGTAATCCAGCAGTGCTATCCAAGACTTTGCGCTACTCCAGACTTTGTGACTTGTCTCATTTGGACGACAAAGAAGCTATTGATGAAGTCACTTGAAAGGCTCCAAGCAGGACCGTCCCTAAATCGGATTGACCAGGACAGTGCCCAGGGCAGAAAGAAAATGTGGTGTTAGTTGTGGGGGATCATTGCGATATGACGGCAGTAGGTGTTAGGAAGATGGGAGGAGGGCAGAGTGTTGATGGGTTGCTAACAATTACGCTGAGGTAAATTAAGGGCTGGTTTCTAAGTCTTTAACAGGACCCGATTGAGACCAAGTAGGATGGACGAGCTGCAGTTTGCATAGCATTAGGTCAGGCAGCTCCCTGCTGTGTCCCTCGGAACAGTGGCACCCCAAGCCTGGGCCCAGCTCGCCCATGCCCAAGGCCAGCCCTGGCTCCGAGTCTCTGTCCACATAAGTTTTAACAATGTATATATCCCCGACCATAGTAGTCGCCCCCCTAAATTCATATCCTCAGTTTTCCAATTAAGTTGACATGCATTTGTAAACCTGCACTGTTGTTCCATCTGATGACTGTAAACAGCCACAAGATGTACTTTTCTCAACTGTACTTTTTCTCGTTTTATAAAATCCAAAAATAAAGTTGTTAAAAAAAAACAGCACTCTGAACTGCAGGGCACAAGTTTGAGAATGAAAGCTCTCTGCAGTGAGGCTTCACGGGGGAGAAAGCACATTAGCAGCACACTGTTGTCTTGTGGGGTATACACGCGATAT
Source organism: Triturus cristatus (assembly GCF_964204655.1). Lineage (NCBI taxonomy): Eukaryota > Metazoa > Chordata > Amphibia > Caudata > Salamandridae > Triturus > Triturus cristatus. The sequence goes on from NC_140586.1 coordinate 552,096,603, forward strand.
CCATAACGAGAATCAGACACCACCGGAAAATAGCTCACAACATAAGAGGAAGGTTGATTGCTTCCACTGAGCGTCATGACTGGGCTTAGATCAGCGATCTGATTACCAGGTTGGTGTTCCAAGCCCTGGAGTACAGCAAATCCCACTGTACAGAGTTGACCTTCAGCAATGTCAAAATAGACATTTATTTTTACATCTTTTCAACCACTTTGTACATGTAAATCAGTGCTCGGGCAGCAATGCTGGTCACTTTGACCACATTGGAAATCACCGGTGGCGACAACCCACTGTGAAAGCAACCCTTGTCAAAACTACGCTGCAACGGCGTCTTGCCTGCGTATCGCTTTACTACTCTGCCGGCAGGGCTGACAACAGCAATGGCATCTTAATGTACTACAAATCTAAATGAACTTACTCCTCTCAAAAGGAGTTTCCTCTAGTTGCTTGATGGGTTCATTTAACTAAGAGCCAACCACAGGGAACTGTAACTCATGGCAACAGAGAACTGACTCAAAATCTGTGAATCTAAACACAAGTCAAACTTAAAACATCAGCAGCCCATTTTGTAATTCTCCACCATATCCAATAATTATATTCAGCATAACATTCTCCTAATGGTAAAAGTACAGCTGCAGCAACCATCAAACCCTATTTTTCACCCCAAAATACTTAACAACCTTCTAGCAAAATAATCACGAAGAACATCTCATGCACAGTCTGAGTCTCTCTAGAGTCAATAGGCTATCATCTTTGAAAAGTGAGTGAGGGAAGGATTAGGACAAATGAGCCTGGATTTCCTGCTCCTGGCAAGGTCAGGCAGAAGAGGACACAATGTCCTTGTTTTAAGTTCCGGACGAATATCAACTGAGGACAAGCCACAGAGCAATATGCGGAGTTTTGCTCTTGCCTATCAATGTTCAGTAATCACGAGACAAAGGAGACTTGCCAGGGAGGCATCTCTCGCTTCTTCGGTGTTCAGGGTCCATTACAAATCAATACGTCTAAAAGCATGCGGAAGGGTCTCCTGAAGACACAGCGGCTACCCACTGCAATCAGGACACTATAAGGTTATTTGGATTATTTCCAATTAGAAACTGAATTTTTATTGACAATCCATTAGTATGTATAAATAGGTCTAAAGCCGTTTACTTTATTCATAACAAACATCCATAATTTTCAACAATTAAATCCATACTAACAAATAACCTTCCTTCATATGAAATTGTCTACACACTCAACAAAAAACAAAAGACTTGATCCATTTAGAACAGTAGTAGCCATTAAAGAAGCCACTTCAAGTGCATGTAATCCTCGTCGCCAGTGCTATAAATGAAAGATGTCTCGTAGACAGGTCACGTAGAACAGGTTGTAGGTTTATTGGTTAAGTCCATATATAAGTTCCAAGTAAAGCCTCAAGTAAAGTCCCAAGTACAGCCTATGTAGATCTCTTGTAAAGCCCCACCAGGAGCAGCCTCCCTGCTGCTCAGCCCATCTCTTCCAACTGCCATCTGCTCCAGTCCCACACACTCAACATTCCAAGTGACATCACTCATGGCTGAGCAGCAAGGGACAGAACAGTAATAAGGAAGATGCACCAACAACAACAATAGGTTATAGCAGGTACACTAGTCAATAGGCTCAAACAGATGACAAAGAACCACTGCGAAAATGAGGTTTAAACACTACAACATAGCAAAAGCAGCAACAAGTGAATGTTAATGTTTTAATCCTTTCCTGGAACATGCATTGGTCCTTATCATAACCAAAGAAAAATGAACTGACTTTGCTGATCTCTTGCTGTAAGCAATAGTAGTATCACAATTAATCTTTAACATTGGAAGATTGAAAGGATAATGTGTAATCTTTCCATAAATTCTCACTTTTCAAATCCACAAGTGTCCGAAGGGAGGATGTTGAACCTCCTTAATTACACAATTTTTCTTAGTTCACGAAGGAATGCAAACAGCCCAGATGTTTCACCAACATTCCATTAACTTACTATGTAAGAGATTGGTAAGAGCTTACATGGGATGCATACCCATAGGCATAGCCAATTAGAGGTGTGGTTCCCCTCCTGGAATTTTGACTGTAATCGACTCTAAGGTTTTCAGTGCAAGGTTCAGTTGGGTAGTGAGAGTGTTGGATCAAAATACGTTGGCCAGTTGTAAATGATGTAGGAAGATATAGGCATGTGGACATACTTTTCATACTACCCAACGTTTTTAGACAATATTTCTTTCTGAAAATTAAAAATATGTTAAAAAATGCATTCTGGGTGCCGGAGGGACGTGAGGAGGCGGCGGCGGACCTGTTTGTGGAGGACCTGATTCTCACCCATCTCCAGCCCCAGGGGCTGAGTAAATTCTTTGCGGTGGAACGTGCCCACAGGGTTCCCGGAGGAAGACCGAAGGCCGGAGCCCCTCCGAGGCCTCTCATTGCCCGGATTTTCAACTTTCGGGACAGAGACGCTATCCTTCAGGCTTCTAGGCAACAAGGACCGGTCAGACTTGACAATATGGACGTAAACTTCTATCCTGATTTCACCCCAGCGGTCCAGAAGCAGAGACTGAGCTTTCTCGGAGTCAAACGTCGTCTACGGGACTTGAACCTCAAGTATGCGATGCTTTTTCCAGCCAAGTTGCGGGTGGAGGTGGATGGCCGCACGCACTTTTTTGATCGTCCCGAGGCGGCCGGGGACTGGTTGGACTCCTTGCCCGGGGTTCGGGGCCGGGGGGTGGGGGGGGCGCGGTTGGAGGGGAGGGCTCGCCGGATCAGGACTGAGGGATTAATAGTAGGCCTCGCTCTGGACAACATTGTTTTATTTTCGACTGTTCGTTAAGTCTCCCTCCTGTGGAGGTGGTACGGGGTCTCTTGGGGGCTCTCCCTCCTCCTCTGGGGGACTAGTTAGTTTAATCATTCATGGGGCGACAGGCACACTGCACTTTGGGGGGGCTGTTTGGGCTCATGCAGGGGTGCAGGGAGGGGGGAGTTCTGTTGGGATGGGTGGGTTGGGGTGGGGTGTTGTTCGTTTTTACCGCAAGGCAAACCCTTTATTGTATTGGTGTTTTTAAGGTGCTCTCCGGGGGACGAATGATGGCTTCTGTATGTGATGGGGGTAGGGACCTGACTTTATTGTCCTGGAACGTTAACGGACTGGGGGATAGGATTAAGCGAGGTGTGGTCCTGCAGTATTTGAAACGACTTTCGCCAGATGTGGTCTTTCTGCAGGAGACACACCTTATTGGTAATTCCTTTTGTGCCATGAATCGACGTGGCTATCGTTTGGTGGCCCACTCGGGCTTCACGTCGGGCTCACGGGGGGTGGGCATCATGGTGAAGAACTCGCTCCCGTTGGAAATAGACGAGGTGCGCCATGATGAGAGGGGACGCTACACTGTCTTAGTGGGGAGAATGGAGGGTAAAGTAGTGGTCTTTGTATCAGTGTATGTCCCACCGGGGTTACAGTCTACGACTTTTGCAGATCTAGGGCGCCTCCTCCTTGACCTTCCGGGGGGGCTTCTGGTGGTTGGGGGGGACTTCAATGCGGTGGTTTCTGGGACCGTGGATCGTCACCCCCCTAGGGACCTCCCCCGGGCGCAGGCGTGGCTGTCCGGCTTCTTAGATACACTGGGATTGGTGGACTGCTGGCGCTTAAAACATCCCACGCAGCTGCAGTACACTTTCCACTCGGGTGCCCATGGTAGCCTCTCACGGCTTGATTATGTCCTTGTCCCTGCGGCCTATGTTGGGAGGGTAGGAGAGGTGCGCCATTTGGCGCGGGGTATTTCAGATCACTCCCCGCTCCTGTTGCACGTTGATGTTTTCCCGAGGGGGGAGGGCAGGGTAGCTCCAATCAATGCCTGGTATCTGCGCGACCCCACTATTCGCGCTGATTTGATTAAATCCTTGCAGCGGTATTTCGATGAGAATGTGGGGTCCGTCCCTTCGGCTATCTCCCTGTGGGAAGCCTTCAAAACAGTTCTTAGAGGGGAGGCCCTCTCCTTTATTTCCCACGCCCGGAGGCGCGAGCAGGAGGAGGTGACCCGGGTGGAGGCCGAAATCGCTGACTTGGAGGGTGATCTAGAGGGTGGAGTGACGGATGCTGCACTACATGTCCTACAACTTAAGCAGGCGGCCTACAGGGCCCTCGTCACGGAGGCGGCCAGGGGCCTCTATAGAGAGCAGCAGGGGCGACTGTATGATGTGGGTGATAAGGCTGGTAAACTGCTTGCATGGTTGGATAAAAAGGAGAGAGCGAGTCGTGTGGTCCCGCTGATTGAGAGGATGGATGGTGTGCGTGTCACCGAGCCAGAAGATATTGTCTCTTGTTTCGCGGATTATTTCCGCGAGGTGTATTCCCCGGTTTCTCCCTGCTCGGAGGAGGATTCCCATGCCCTGCTTAGGGATATCGCGCTGCCCTCCCTTTCGGTGGAGGACAGGGTGTCGTTAGATGCCGCTCCTACCTCCGACGAAATTGCCATCGCCATACGCTCGGTCGCATCCGGCAAGGCCATGGGCCCGAACGGCATCCCTATCGAGTTGTATAAGCTGCGACCGGATGTACTGGCACCCCACCTCCGTGCGAAGTTCCTGGCGGCCCACTCGCTGGGCTCCCTCCCGCCGGACCAACGTCTGGCTACAATCGTGGTGATCCACAAGGAAGGGAGACCTCGAGACCGGGTTACATCCTACCGGCCTATCTCGCTCTTGAATGCAGAGCCCAAAATCCTCGCCAAGGTGCTAGCCAACCGGCTGGTCGGCGTGGTGGGCGATTTGGTCCACCAAGACCAGTCCGGCTTTATTCCCCATCGCAACACGGCCCTTAATCTGCGGCGCTTGCACGGGGTGCTCGCACGTGTCCCGTTTGTGCGGGAGCCGGCCATATTGGCGTCCTTAGACGCCACCATGGCGTTTGACACGCTCGAGTGGCCATATATCTGGGCTATGCTGGCGAAGTTTGGATTTGGCCCGGGGTTCATCAGCTGGGTCAAACTGTTGTATTCGGGCCCATTGGCGCAGGTGGTGGTGAATGGAAGAGTATCGGCCCCATTCGAGCTGGGACGGGGCACGCGACAGGGCTGTCCCTTGTCGCTGCTCCTGTTCGCGCTGGCTTTGGAACCCCTGGCGGAGTGGCTGCGGTGGCACCCTTCCATCCGTGGTCTCCGTTGGACCCCCGAGTATGAGGACCGCGTGTCCCTATACGCTGACGATATCCTTTTGTATCTAGCCTCCCCGAGTAAATCACTGATTGTCCTGGTTGATGTTTTGCGCTCATTCGGCCGCAACTCAGGCCTTGTCATCAACTGGGCTAAATCGTGTGTGTATGTGCTTTCCGGGGAGGCTCCCGTCCTCCCGCGGGGCTGTCCGATCCAGATTGCCTCGCAGGGGTTTCGGTACCTGGGGGTTTATATTACTCTGGACCCGGAGGCCCGCTACGAGCGGAATTTGCTTCCCCCACTCCAGCGCTTGAAGGAGGACGTCGCGCGCTGGCGGCGCCTGCCGCTTTCGCCGCTCGGCCGGGCGGCATTGTTTAAGATGATGTCGTTGCCACGCTCCCTGTACGCTCTCCAGAATACTATGGATTTAGTCCCGGCGCGCTACTTCCGTGAGGTGGAGAGTCTACAGCGCCGCCTGTTCTGGGACGGGAGGCCGCGTATTGCCCTGGCGAAGTTGACGCTCCCATGGTACGACGGGGGGATTGCCCTCCCGGATATCAAACGGTATTACTGGGCCTCCCAGCTAGCTGCAATTAATCATGGCCTTTACGGGCCCGCCTTAAACCCGGCATTTGAAATGGACAAGATGCTCCTGCCTGGTGGCGACTATAATCGAGCGCTCTACTCTGGCGCGCCCGGATCCCGCCTGACGGGACCTACGCGTGTCATGGTACGAGTATGGCACGCGGCTAACGCAGCTATGGGGTGGAAGGACCGTTTGACCCGGGCATCACCGTTGTACGCGTCTGAGAGATTGGGCTCCCTGTGGACCTCGAAGGGCTTCGAGAAGTGGGACACGATCGGCATCAGTAAAGTGGGGGACCTCTGGACGAGGGGGGGATTTAAAACATTCGAGACGCTGCAGACGGAGTTTCAGCTGCAGGGCAGTGAATACTTTCGGTACTTGCAGGTCCGTCACGCGCTGGGCTCAGTCTTCCCAGACGTCGCCTCCATCCCGGAATCTTCCCCCCTGGAGGATAGAGTGCTGGATGGCCACGTTCCGGACAGCACGATCTCCCTCATTTACAAAAAATTGATTAATGATCGCTCGGGCTTGCTGATTGGCCTCCGCGAGGCTTGGGCTGCCGACGGGCTGGGGTTGGACGACGAAGACTGGATTTCCGCGGTGGCCTCTCCGAAGGAGGTGGCCATACCGGCTCGCCTTCGCTTCGTCCAGCTTAAGATACTCCATCGGGTTTACATGACGGGGCCAAGGCTTCTGCGTATGGGCTATGCTGAGGATGGGTTGTGTAAGCGTGGGTGTGGTGCTTTGGCGACTTTTTTGCATATTTTGTGGGAATGCCCGAAGGTGGAGCGATTCTGGCGTGGTGTGCATGAGGTCCTGCGAGTGGTTACGCATGTCGCGCTGCTGCCTGAAGCGAGGAGATGCCTGCTGAATGTGTGGGAACCAACTGACTACTCGGTTCCGCAGACGCGATGGGTGACTCTGGGATATATGATAGCTAAGCGTGACATCGCTCAACTGTGGGGATCCCAGAGGCCCCCGGCGGTGTCGGCCTGGAAAGAACACATGGATTGGTGCATGTTCCGAGAAAAAGTGGTGTATGTGGCGAGGGGTAAGCCTGGGGCATGGGTGAAAGTATGGGGCCCCTGGAACGCCTACCGCGGGGGTATCTGCGCGCCACCATTGCTGCCTGCGGCCTCACCAGCCCCGTCCCCTTAGTTGACTCCTTTCCATAGCCCCGAGCACGGAGTTCCCCCAGTCCTCGATCTGTTCCCTTTCCCCTCTTTAGACTCCTGTTGATGGCTGGGGTCCCCCATTCGGGGAGCACGTGCTGTTACTTTCGACTGCGGGTTGCCTTGCGGGTGTGGTTTTTGTGTTGTGTGTATAAAATGAAACCGTATTGTGGGGTCAGAGTGATGTGGCCCACGACGTCGATACCTCCTGATTTTGCTTCTCGGCACCGCCCAGGGTGCTTGTATAAATGTCATATGCTCCTGTCATTCTAGCGGCCGGCCGGAAGGTTGTAGGCCCATACTTGTATATTTTTGAGATTGCAATAAACGGTTTCAAAAAAAAAAAAAAAAAAAAAATGCATTCTGATACACAGAAACACAAATAACTGTGCTAAATCCTTAAATAAAATTATGAACATAGAAACAGTGTAGTAATGTATTCATCATTCCAATTGAACCCACACATGTCAATATGTCTTCATTCATGATTCCAAACTTGCCAGGCATGGACGGAGAGGTGCTGGGGCTACATTTGAGATTGAACATTTCGCAGTAACCTCCATCTTTTGAGCCACAACTGAACTGTGATGGAGGGCAAAGACACATTGCAAAGCTGTGTAGTGTGTTTATGGGGTAGCAGGAAGCAGCAGTGGCCTCTATAGAATAGGTTTTTATGGGGGCTCACAGGGGCCCACAGATAAAGCTTTTGGGGTCACCCACAACAGGTAATTGCAAAGACTGTCCGCATACATGTGTAATAATATACGGACATATATATATATATATATATATACACACACACACACACACACAAACCAATTCCCACTCAGAAAAAAGAATGAGCCCGACATATGCTAGAGCAACACCAGGATTTATTCAATTTTTAGAAAGAATCACAAGGCATGTCAAGTTCCAAGAGGTCTGGAAGCATCGGCAGACGCGTTTCAGCATTCCTGCTTTCTTCAGTGCCGGTTTAAGTTTCCACACAGAGTCTCTCACTTGGGAGTCAATTATGAGTCCTGTGGCGCTCTCAAGCCACTCCTATTGACTCGTTGTTTCCACTCCTCCTTCGCTCGCAGCTGTGATGCATCCAAAATTTCGCGCTAGGAATAAAGGCATGCTGGTCAAGGGAATCCCAGCGGCAGCCCATACAGTGAGGGGCTGTCGAACACCAAGTGGTGTGTCTCGCAGACCTTCAGTTGTTCGATCCCAACAGCGACGATTACTGCATCCTCTCTTCCCGTAAAACGTTTGGGGCCACCCACAACAGGTAATTGCAAAGACTGTCGGCATACATGTGTAATAATATACGGACATCTATATATATATATATATATATGCCACACATTGCACTGATATGTCACCCATAATCCCACCACTAAGAAACATGGAAATGTCACACATAAGTAACCTGAAAACTTGGCAGCTAAGTATTTAATAATTTGCTTCGAGAATGCCTTCCGATCACTGCTGGAGCTGCACATTTTTGCTGGCTGCTTTTATATGCACTCCTAGCAGCTCAGAGAGTTTTGCTCCTATCGCTTCTGGTTTCTTGCTACACTCGCCCTTGCTGCTAGGTTGCTGCTCCTCTTTGCCCTTGTCTTTGGAGGAGCAGCAGCCAGTGCCTAGAGACAGATCAATCGACTGGAGTAATTGGCCAGATTCAAGAATGGATGAGGCATTAGATCTATTCTCTTAGTAGTGGCCCAGGCAGCCTCCACACACTACTATTCTCCTGTGAACGCAACGGCGGGGCCACAAGGAACGTCTGCCTGGGAACAGCAGTGCCACTACCACTCATGGTCTGTTTGTGCGCTGTAGGGAGACTTGTTGCTGGGTAAGCAGGCAGAGGTGAAGGTTTGCAAGGGCCAAAGCATCCCTCGCTGACAATAAGTATTCTGGAGAACCACTTCCTAGAATTCTAGGGTAGCCGCTGCGGAGTGCGGGTCCAGCACCAACCTTGTGAAACAGGCAATGCCCCTGCTCTTTGCCACTCAGCTTCTTCGCGAGGCGGTGTGGCGGCTGCTGTTTGTTTTTACTGGCCACAGGTGGTGGGGCACAAGGGGGTGGGCAGGGCGAATACAGAACAAATACAGGTGGGGACCACCCCACCTGCTCCCCAGTGACGCCACTGGGGGCAGGGCGCAGTCCCCTGCCCATTTCGCTCTAGGATTTGGGGATCTTCTGCTGCTAAGGGAGAGTGAACAGAGCTGGACTGGAAACTTAGAACAGCCCTGGCAAAAATGATAAATTCAGCCCCCATGGGCAGACGTGAAACCAGCCTCCAAATGTCAAAACTGGCCTCCCGGGTCTCCAGCCTCCCAGGATTGCCCGCTTGACCGGCTGGCCAGTCCGGGCTTAGTGATTAAGTGAGTGAGCGAGCGCAGGTCAGAGATGTGCGTTGCAGTGTGTCCGCGGGGCAGGCAGCATGGCCGCCATTGCTGTAGGAGGCAGCACAAGAATATTTGAATGTGTAAGCAGCTGAAAGGGTCAGCAAGTCGGTGACTGAGTAAGAGAGTAAATGATTAAGGGCAATGTATGTGTAGGGGCTACGGTAAAGAGGATACATTATGCTGGACCTGCAGGCAAGAGAGGAGTATTTCACAGTAAAAAATAAATAACGACCTCCTCTGGTTTGTTTAAATGAAATAATGACAAAGACTCTTCAAAATGCGTCTGGTAAGAAGAGTGTTGAAGTAACACAGAACTGGAGAGCATGCTGAGGGGTGCACCTGCACGAAAATAAATCTCACATGCAAAGACAAAGCAAACATCACAGGAGCATGCTGCTCGACAAAGGCAAACAGAGTGCCTGAGAATACTCAGAGCAAACAGATCACAAGATACAGACATGCCCATAAAAATGAAAACTTGTTTCAGAGAATATTTTCGCAGGTCCCGGGGGCGACCTTTACCCTGCTCTCCAGTGCTTTACTCCACTACTTCAAAGCAAAGCAACACCCCTCTGCAAATATGTTTAAATGTTCAAAGAAAAAAACAGACTGAAAAGCTTTTTGAAATCGTTCTGCTGGTCAAAAAAGGCCTGTATATATTAAGACCAAAGAAAGGTCACTCGTTTTAATCAAGAATTTTTGATTTTACTAAGATCCATTTGTTTACATTGGTGAGGGTCTGGAAGCTTCCCAACAGAAACGTTTTGCAAAATCCTTGACAGAACAAAATAAGCACTGGCAAAGTCAAAAAGGCTGGCAGCAAACGCCAGAGTTGCTGGCAATGTTTGTTGTTGTCCTTCGGTTTGCATGACGCTTATTCACCCTTGAAAAGTTAAATCACCCACAAACGATAAACATTAGGCAAGCGCTGCATTAACCACACAAGGCCTTGAAGCACTGAAGCACTGGAAGGTTTCAGCTGGGATTTAAAGTGGGCTGATTTGCCAACTACGTGGAACTAGGTCGTTCCCCATTTATCTTCAAGATTTTCAAACAATAGAATCATTGACTGGAATCAAAAATCCCGATAGAGAGACTGCAGAGGAGGCCATGAAACTGCTGAGCGCCAGTGTTTCCTTTTCATTTTTAAATAATGTGGTTAGTTTTTGTGACTAGCGCTATTTTTGTACTGGTTTCCCAGCATGCAACGCAGCTCCTGATGTGTAAATGTGGAGACCAAAAGTGACTCCTGTGTTTCCCATAGCTAGCATGAGAGTTGTTACAGCCAAAGCTGCCATGGAACAGTCATTTCACTCTGTAGATATCCTCACCTTACAAGTCATATTCTAAAAAATCCCGCCCCTTCACACCACTGACGGCTGCTACAAACTCTGCCAGCAGCGCCACCTGCTAGTATGAGAAAATGCAATCAGCAAAGGACTCATTAGGTCTGGATTAGAGACTGCCTCGCCAGCCTAATAAAAAAAATCATAAATGAGAAAAACACACACACATACACACATAGTGGGGCTTTGGGCTAGCCCTCTCCATCCAATTTATCAGTTTAACTGTCATTCACATTTTGGTTCCACGCACCGCAGAATAAGCATGGGACAATGGGCCAGCCCACTTCAGCCACTGACTCTCTTGCACTGTGAGTGGTATTGTGCCTGATCACATGTGTACATCAGCCCCCCAAAAAGTGAATTTTAGTGTCACAGCTGCTGGGCAATACTTTCATTTGCAGATGCATTTTGCTTTCCATCATTTACTGTGTTTCCTTTGCTTTAGTCATCTTTCTGAGTTTAAACTGTCTTCAGGTTACAGTAATTAAAAATCAATATCATTTTTTTGTTTGCATCAATAAGAATCATACTTACTGTGATGTGCATTTAGTCTAAAAGTGCTTGTATACCTATGATAAGAACACCAGTCTGCTATGAAGCACAAGTACTGTTATGTAAACATTATATGCAATGGTTACTTTTTTTAATTCAACGTTTTTATTGCAAGCATATGCCCACCATGTGTGGGTGGGGGCATGTTTTCTTCTTTTTCCTTCTTTTATTGTTGTGGCACATGCTTGCAATAAAACCAAAATGAACCAGTGTATCAGCCCACCAAGGCCAGGCTTATCGGCTTAGCTAATGTTTGTTTTGAATCCCCACACTGACCACAGGCTTATAGTATAGAATGGTGGCTCATTCGATGGAAAGCGTTGCTGTACTTTGTGGAATCAAGTCTGAGTACATGTGTAATTCCCCAGCTTACTGATATACCGGAAGTAGCTGCGAACCAAGCTCTCCTATGAGACTTTTGTGAATACATTTAGCTTCTCACTCACAAAAGCGATAAGAGCGAAACACTTAGAGGTTTCACTGATGCTGCATCGTATAAAAAAGTAATCACAGTTATGGTTATCAGGGTGCCATGTCAAAAGGAAGGTAAAATGACGATGGCTTAGAAGAGTAGATCAGCTTTATTAGAAATCAAAGATTGGGCCATTTTCTACACATGCCCTCCTCGCTTAGGTCATAGTGGGGTCCTTGAGATGGTGAAACCAGTCAAGGGACATTTGATGCAAGACACAGTGGTGTCCTGGTTCAAGGAAAAGTGTAAAAAGGACAATTGATGGAAAGAATGCTGAACGATGTGAAACATTCACCCCAGTACAAACATCTGAGCCTAACTGCATCGTTTTTTTGCTCCCCATACCACTCCAGCTTAAACCCAGCCATAAGCAAATCAGTCTTGATCCTGCTCCCCATGGGAACAGTCCAGCCCGAAGAGCATAACTGAGGGCCAAAATGTGACACTGCAGGCGGAGAACCTTGTGAAGCGACATACATCACCTTTGAACTTTTTGTGCTATTTGTGGATTATTTTAATTATTCTTCTTAAATGTCTTTCTTATTTTTGCAGTATGGTGAAATATACCACACATCTAAGCAACGTCACTCTGTGTCCTTGGTTTATACATTTACAACACTTTCTGCACTTACCATTGGTATTTTTGTTATAAATGTTTGATTTATTTCAGGAAAAAAAATATACAAACTATACAAATTGAAGAAAAATAAAATATTGCATGGATGGATGCATGGATGCTCCACAGTAAGTGCTACAATCCTGGACTGCTCACAAGAAAACATTGACAAATTGTGACAATTCTAGTTTTTTTTCTACCCCGATAGAGTTCAGCTACTTCACATAAATCAATTTTTTCAGTGTACTGAATATCTATTAACAGGAGAGATTTCTGATACATATTCAAGGTTCATAAAGTTAGCTAGTAATCAGGAGATCTTTGTGCATTTCTTTATCTATATGAACTGCAGCCATTTTTCGAAGGTCTAGCTTCAGTTCTTTAAAATATATGAAGAGTGACATTGGTTCCGTCCAGTAGAGTATTTTTCTCTCATCTCAGTCTATTAGCTGTTTAGGGTATTATGCTGCCTCCTATGGGGTTCTAATTCCAATGCACAAATGGCTGCTTTGAAACTGGTCTGTTTCTTGCTCCACAACCGTGTAGCCTACAAATAAACATCTTAACTTACCTTGGCTTCGGCGTTGTCACTACAAATTCTTGGTGACGATCTGGCTACACAGAAGAACTTTCGACTTGCTGTTTGGTTTTCGAGTCTTCCGCTTCACTGACGCTGCTTTCCCAGACGACTAGCACCATCTAGCTTCCTCAAGTGTTCAACCAACACCAGAAGCTCATCTGTATCCTGCTGATCGTGTGATCTCTGCCACGAGCGTGATATTCAGCACCCCAGCTCTGTGTAACACTAGCACCTCGCTTCTACTTTGCCTAGCAGCGGTGTTTTGCTGATGTGGAGTATATTGCGACCAGAGCTGCCTCGCATGCCTTGATGATCGCGGTGAGCCCTTCCAATTTTGTTTTGGGGCTTTTCGGGTTGTTTCATTGCCTGCTGGTCCGTCTATGCTGCACGTGGACCTTCTGCAACAGCTCGCGCACCCAACTTTGAGCGTGAGGGAGACTTTCCGCTACTCCAGCGCGCGCTGGATTCCTTGCTTGCTAACTTCACCTCTTTTCCTGTCTTTGCGCATGTGCGTACAACGATTCAGAGCCAGACCAGTTTCTGCCTTCGCGCATGTGCGGATATTAAGTTGTCACAGTGGTTGTTACCACGCTGTCTGCGAGCAACGTTCCACTCCTTATTTGACCGTCCTTCCACACTTCAAGTACACGCTTCCTGTGTGTACTTCGCTGATACGCACGGCACATCTATACAGTTTCAAAGACTACGTGTTTAAAGAAATCTGCTTAAAACAATTATCTTCAGCGCAACTTCGCTGATGCGCACGGCTCTGTGGTTTTATTGTCTTCTGCAGTTTTATTTTCAACATTTTCGCCGATGCGCATGGCTTTGAGAACTTTTGTTCAATCAACATTTATTTTAAGGGTATTTTCTCATTATTGCCATTATTTCTGTGTTCTCCACCGATACGTATGGTTTCTTTGTGCTGATCACATCTTCTAGAAATACCTACACTTTCACAGCGTGTGTTGGTCAAAGCAGTTCCACCGACACGCACAGCTTCATTTTATCAGCTGTTGTTTATCTGACAAGACTGGACACCTATGTCAGTTTGTTTTACCCCCATTTTTTTGTTAATTTAGTTGTTTTAAATTTATGAATTTTTTGTTTAACGTCATGCAAGCAGTTTCTCCTCCTCCATCTTTCCTTGACAATCCTGGTGAACCACCAGTACATGGGAAATATGGTTGGATGCTTTCGAGACCTATTTAGGTGCCATTGGAGCATCTCTTGATTTTGAAGGAAGATCAATATTCAAACATCTCCCTGACATTCAAAGGGTTGATGGTGACAATATAGATGAATATCAAGAGACATTCATCAAACTAGAAAATAGATTCGACAAACAGCCTAGCCTTATGGTGCCTCGCCACACATTTTTCAGGAGAAAACAAAATGATGGGGAGGATGTAGATACATACATATCAGTCTTAAGGAGGTTGGGGGCAGTGTGTTTGTCTGAAGGTTTCACTGACCAACTTATTTGTGATCAATTTGTTTGTCAGTGTAAAGACAAACAAATAAGACAAAAACTGCTAGCGATGGGTAATCCTTCACTTGAGGAAACCATTAAGCTTGAAAAAACATTGTCATTTCAATGTCTCTCTAAAAGAACTTGAGGAAAAGACACTAGTGTCTGTTGGAGCCATCTCTGTCACCAAACCTAAGCAAAAGAGCGTCTGTGGTGGCAGCGGTGCTCCCAATCGATTCAGGTCTAGTACCTCTAATGTTTCTAACACCGATGTTTGTATGCGTCGTGCTAATTCTCCACATCCTAAAGGTGGGCGTTGTCCAGCATCAAAAGTCACGTGCAATTATTGCAAAAAAACTTGGTAACTTTGCTAAAGTGTGCCTCAAGCAAAAAAATTCTAAGAAGTCTGTTGTTTGTGCAGTAGAATCTGAGGAAGATTCTGAATCTGAGGTTGTCTCTGTAGTATTTGACTGTCTTGTATGTAGTCAAGGTGATGGCAACACATCCCTCACTGGTGATCCTTCTAAACGTATTGATCCTGTTGCCGAAGTCAAGGTGGGGTCCAAAACACTCAAATTATTATTTGATTCAGGGGCTAAGATCACCATGATCACGAACTGTTTCATGAAATGTGGGGCGATAGCATTCTTCAAAACGCTGATCGTTGCCGGGTTTCTTATGAAGGACGGCGCTTTGAGTTATCAGGTTTTTTTAAGATGATTTGGAGTTTAAGGGTAAGAAGATAAGAGGGAAGGTTAATGTGGCTGTCAAGGGACTCAACATACTGGGGGGGTTTCACCAAGGACTTTTTGGCATTATTGTAAGGCCAGGTGCTAAAGAACAAATTTCTTTTGCTAGCTGTAGTGACAATGGTAAAAAATGGAAGGATGCTTTTCTGTCTTTGGTGATAAATTGGGTAAGATTCTTGGATTCAGACACAAAATTATTGTCAAAGAAAATGTAATCCCTGTGAAACATAAACTCAGAGGGGTTCCGCTCAGTGTCAGAGAAGATCTAGATTAGGAACTTAAGGGTCTTTGCGACAAGGGAATTATTGAATCCACTGAGTCTTCTTTGTGGTTGTCCTCCTTAGTGGTGGGCTTGCAAGAGGTGTGGGCATCTTAGGGTCTGTGTGAACTTGAGATCGTTGAACAAAGAGATTTGGATTGATTGTCATACTTTGCCGAAGAGCAATTACCTCTTTGCATGCATCAAAGGAGCAAAGTTTTTCGCCAAATTAGATCTAGCCTGCGCTTATCATCAAATAGAACTCCACCCTGAGTCACGCCACCTTACGGCTTTCATTTCCCCTCTTGGAACATTTCAATACCGCTGGATGCCGTTCGGCCTGGCGTCCGCTGCCTCTGTTTTTCAGAGAGTTATGCAAGATTTATTGAAAGGTATAGATGGAGTGCTTGTTTTTCAGGACGATGTTTTAATTTATGCTAAGGATGCTTGTTCACATGATGCAATTTTACAGAAGGTTCTCAATCGTTTTGAAGAAAAAGGAGTTGTTCTAAAGTCTGAGAAATTTAAGTTTTTTTGTCCTGAAGTTGAATACTTGGGTCATCTACTTACCCAAGAAGGTGTTAAACCCAGACATGGCTTCGTAGAGGCTATTGTCAACGCTTCTGCTCCCATAGACAAGGTTGGTGTTAAGTCCATCCTTGGTCTATGTGAATACTATTCCCGTTTTATTCCCGATTTCGCCACCATAGTCCGACCCATTAGTAACTTGTTTAAAAAAGGTGTTAAATTCATGTGGTCAGATAAGTGCAATCCAGGTTTTGACTTTGTTAAATCCTCACTTAGCAAGAGCAATGCTCTAAAACATTTTGACCCTGACTTATCTTGTTGTATTACTGTTGATGCAAGCCAGGTTTGTCTTGGGGCTATTCTGATTCAAAAACATCATGAGTGTGAAGACACTGTTGCTTTTGCATCTAGGGTTTTGGGAGATGCTGAGGTGCACTATTCGGTTATCGAAAAAGAGCTCCTACCTGTTTATGGGCCATTGAGAAGTTTCGCCCATATATTTGGGGAAAACGTTTCAAGTTACAAACTGACCACAAGCCGTTGGTTTCCATTCTCAGTGCTGGGGTTAACAAGTGTTGCACGCCAAGGATTTTGGGGATGATTTCCAGGTTATTGCAATCTCACTTTGATGTTACTCACATTTCTGGAGGTAAAAATGGAAGAGCTGATTTTCTTTCTCGTTTTCCTCAAAAGAAAGATGAATGTGAGGAAGTTGTTTTCAGTGAGTTGTGTGAAGAGGATTGTGATGACTGCTTTGTGGCTGCTCTTGATTTACCCAGACCTGCCTTGGGATCAGAGGCTGTATGGAGAAATGCTTTAGAACACGATGCTGTGCTCCAACAAGTTTGTGAGTTTGTACATAATGGGAGGCCCAGGGAAAAGGTCTTGTCTCCGCTTCTCCAACCCTATTGTAAAGTTGCGGAGGAATTCTCTATTGAGGATGGCCTTTTGGTAAGGTGTAACAAACTTGTTCCCCCTCATTCTGTAAGACAAGAAATTATCAGAAATACTCATGAGGGGCATTACCTTTACTAAGCGCCGCATTTGAGAACGTTTTTGGTGGGCAAGAATGGATGGGGAAGTCGAATAGTTGGTGTCTAATTGCTGTGTGTATGGTGCTGCTGACAAAAGTCTTAAGACTGTGTCCCCTCCGCTTTTGCCTATTCAGTGTCCCTCAGGACCTTGGATTAAAGTGGGCATTGATATCATGGGTCCTTTTGATAATTTGTCTGGTGGTCTCAGAATTATACTTATACTCATGGACTATACCTCAAGGTGGCCTGAAATTAAGCTTGTGAAGGAGGCTAATGCTTCTTCTGTTGTTAGTTTCTAGAATGATGTATTTTTGAGAGAAGGTTTCCCTGATGGTGTCTGATAATAAGTCTCAATTTGTCAGTGGGGAATTTGAAAGTTTTCTTGTGGAGTTAGACATGCTAAAAGCTCTTTGTACCACTCTCAAACTATTGGCTCCGTTGAGAAGGTGAATCGTGTGGTGGGAGATTGCATCAGGTGGGCAAGGTCTGGAAACCATGACATCATTATATCTAAACACAGCATGCTGCGGTTTTGCAGGACCACTCCTCATTCCTCTACGAGAGTCTCACCATTTGAATTACTTAGGGGACGCAAAGCAAACGCAAGTTTCAGGCCTGGGAGGATGAACAAATGGCTCAAATCCGAGGCTGATTTAAACAAACTTATGGAGATTGTCAAATATAATATGTCCGAGTCTCAAAGTAAGCTTAAAACCTGGTTTGATCAAAAAAAAAGTGAAGACTGTTCCATTAAAAGTGGGTGATTTTGTCAGGATAATTTCTTCGATCCATGTTAAAACAAGCCTTGGCATAGCCAATAAGTCTCGCCTTTGGGACCTTATAAGTGTTTAGCCATGCAACAGTTGCATAACTAAATACTTATAAGGTCCCAAAAGCGAGACCTATTGGCTATGCCAAGCGGCCGTGAAAGTGATCGCGATCAAACATCAAAGCGGCCGCGAAAGTGAAAGTAATCGCGGTAAAAGCGGCGCGTGCCCGTGCACATGCACTGTAGCTCTAGGCTGGCCTGGTAGCACTTTTTGGAGCCCTCTCAATAAGTCTCGCCAGACCAGCGCATGCGCTGGGTCAGGCGAGACCTAAAAAGGGACAGTAAGTTTGGCAAACCTGTCAAAGTTGTGAAGATTGGACACAATGCTGTTCAAGTCTCGGGTGGGCATTGGTGGAATCTTGCCAAGATTGTTAAAGTGTGTTCCAGTACCAAAATTTGTACTGATAAAACTGTTATTAATGATGTGTCAGGTTCTGGGAATACGCAGGTTGGTTTCAGAAGGAGTTCAAGGGTTCGTATCACTTCAAAAGAAGTTTAGAGATTAATTTTCTTTTTTCTTTTTGTCGTGTTTTGGGTTGTTTTTGTTTTTTAAGGGAAGGTATGTAGTATCTAATCCTGTTTCTAGACCTGTATTGTTTCTATGACATTCCTCACCTGTGTTCCATGCTGCCTGGTGATGAGTGTTGTGTTCTTAGAATGTTATAAGTTGAATTGAGAGAGTTCAGTTGGGGCTGCTTTGAAACTGGTGAAGTGTCTGTTTCTTGCTCCACAACCGCGCAGCCTACTAATAAACATCTTAACTTACTTTGGCTCCGGCGTTGTGACAACATACATCTCAAAGGTACACTGAATCATCACACAATAAATTCCTTAATCAGGAGATGCACTGTACACAGGTAGTCTTTATTGTTTTGTTTTCCACCTTAGTGGGCTTTTTATGTTTTAGTTAGGCTTCACAATGCATGCAAGACCTATTGGTTTGCCGATGCTTGTTCCTCAGAGACCACCCCTTCCCTATTCACAAGCATCTTTATTCCATCTATCAAGCTCAGCACCATTCCATTGCAGCCAACTTATTGGTATACAACTGTGTCCTCGTTTTACATATTGTACCCAACCCTATATTTCAGTCCGTCTGTTTTTTTTGGATTTGATGCAGTCCAAGAATGCAGTGTTCTTTCAGTCTATCAAACTTCCAACAATTGTTTACTTATTCACAACATCATTCTAGAACTGTATCACTATCCAGCATTTCCATATCATATGTATTAGATCAGCTTTTTCTTTATTTTGACAGGGACGTACATCTTGTACAGTGTAGGTTAATCTGTGTATGATCATCGGGCGTTGGTAAACCCAGTGGAGCTATTTCAAGCTGTTGTTGGTATGTTGGAATACTCTCTTCTATTCTAAATCTGTTAGTGGATTTAACAAATCGCTATTCCATTTGTCTTTAATAAGAAGCTGATTGTCTTGTTGAGTGTCTTGAGTGCTTTACAATAGAGAGGAAATGTATTGTCCTCCATGTGGCAACAACACCAATTCCAAGAGTGTTTCGGATTCAGCAAGTCAGCCCAAAAAAACACAACAAGCATTCCAAAATGCCTCAAATAACTGAATAAAAAAAGGGATTAAGGTATGAAACCTCAAATTTCTACCTTGCTTCTTTACATATCAGTAGGTGTTCCTCATTATATACTTCAATTTTAAGTAAAGCCACCCATTATTCGAGCCGTGGCCTCTGCTTCCCTCTTCAAATTTTGCATGTTCTGGAAACACCATATTAGAAAATCTCTATGACATTATATCGTTCTCAACAATTTGGATGGGATCTACTTACACATTTCTGATATATGTATGATCAGGAATGGGAGTTTGAGTTAATTTTCTTTTTCAACTTAAATAATTACTTTAAATCCATTCCTCCATGTCATGGTGCCAGAACCTCGCTCTTTTGATTAGGTTTTGCTTCCAATCAGGCGACTAAATGGTGTAACTGTGCTGTCAAAGAACCGCCTTCCAAATCTGGAAGGTGATAACGTTCTGTTTCATTGGACAATTTTAGGGATTCCAGGATAACTTTAGGTATTTTACCAGCCCAGATGAAGGAGTTGAGCAATTGATCCCGTCCTTTAAAGATCCATGCTCACACCACTGGTATTTTAAGGATGTATTTTACTGCTTTTGATCTGCAATTGTCTCATGATTCCCCAGCATACCAAAGATAGTAATAAAACACTAAATTGCTGGTAATGGTCAGCTTTAGAACACAAGCCTTAAAATCAGCCTAAATACAGGGTGCCCGGATTAATGGAAGATTTTCAGAATAAACACTGCCGGTGCAAATGGGTTCCCCTACATTTTCATTATATGGAAAGGTATTCTGAAAATGCAGCACAGATGTCGCGCTCCTAGATCTAAGTCGGCCACAAAAGTCTATATGACGCGCCTGGAAACCTGCCCGGTGAACTCTGCCTGTGTGGTGCTGGCGGACTGGGGACTACATTGTCCAGAATACCGGACTCCCAGGAGGGAGGAGAATCACCTGCTGACGCGCTCATAAGCGCGGGAGACCAACGCAGCGCGGGACGCGCCTGGAAACCTGCCCGGTGAACTCTGCCTGTGTGGTGCTGGCGGACTGGGGACTACATTGTCCAGAATACCGGACTCCCAGGAGGGAGGAGAATCACCTGCTGACGCGCTCATAAGCGCGGGAGACCAACGCAGCGCGGGACGCGCCTGGAAACCTGCCCGGTGAACTCTGCCTGTGTGGTGCTGGCGGACTGGGGACTACATTGTCCAGAATACCGGACTCCCAGGAGGGAGGAGAATCACCTGCTGACGCGCTCATAAGCGCGGGAGACCAACGCAGCGCGGGACGCGCCTGGAAACCTGCCCGGTGAACTCTGCCTGTGTGGTGCTGGCGGACTGGGGACTACATTGTCCAGAATACCGGACTCCCAGGAGGGAGGAGAATCACCTGCTGACGCGCTCATAAGCGCGGGAGACCAACGCAGCGCGGGACGCGCCTGGAAACCTGCCCGGTGAACTCTGCCTGTGTGGTGCTGGCGGACTGGGGACTACATTGTCCAGAATACCGGACTCCCAGGAGGGAGGAGAATCACCTGCTGACGCGCTCATAAGCGCGGGAGACCAACGCAGCGCGGGACGCGCCTGGAAACCTGCCCGGTGAACTCTGCCTGTGTGGTGCTGGCGGACTGGGGACTACATTGTCCAGAATACCGGACTCCCAGGAGGGAGGAGAATCACCTGCTGACGCGCTCATAAGCGCGGGAGACCAACGCAGCGCGGGACGCGCGCGGGCCGCGCCCGGGCGAAGCCCGGGCCAAGGGCGGGCCCGTCCTTGCCCGTCATAGACCGGAAAAGACTGGACTGGGCCATACCCTCTTCAACTAAGGAAAGGTGAGCTCTGTCTATCGTTCCATATTTGATCTCCAGTAACTGTGCCATCCTGCATTGCATTATTGTTGTTACCTCCCGCTCATAAAAAAAGAAAAACAAATAAATAATGGGGAAGCGTATAAACGCACCCGTAACCAAATCTGCAACAACGTGTATTGAAAACATGCTGGAGAGGGCTGTTAGCATCGTGAGCAACGAAATCGAGCTCACTGAGAGACGT
The DNA here is from genome assembly GCF_964204655.1 of Triturus cristatus. Taxonomy (NCBI): domain Eukaryota; kingdom Metazoa; phylum Chordata; class Amphibia; order Caudata; family Salamandridae; genus Triturus; species Triturus cristatus. The sequence goes on from NC_140586.1 coordinate 552,117,950, forward strand.
TTGTCTCTCGGACTAGGACAACTTGCACCACCCTCGGGGCACATTACCGAAGTTACTGAAGCTACTGCATGTGTCTCTGTCATTCCTGCCGTGAACTGTGAGGAGGCTTGTGATGCCATTACATCTGACTCTACTGAACCGAACTCTGCAATTAACAACACCCCTAACAAAACTCCTCTTTTAGGGGCTAAGCGCAAAAGGAAAGCCGGGAAACCTGTAAATGTGAAGAGGAAACAACCCATTCGTCCCTGTTCTACCCGATCAACCTTAAAGTCATGGATCCACCCCACACCAACAACTATAAAAGCAACCGAGGTCCTTGTACATGCCCCGCCAATTGACTTATCTACCCACGCAATTGGAACTCAAACTGAGAGCGAACATTTGTTTCCTTTTATGGAAAAGGCCAACTTAAAAAGTGCAATTGATATCAGTTACTTATCTACTGTTATTACTGACTGTGTTAAGACGGCTCTAGATAATTTATTTCCTTCCTTATATGAGCGCATTGTTAACTCTTTACCCCCCCAGCAAGTACACCCCACACCGCAGCACTTGAATGAAATGTCCCAGGTTATTGACATTATATCTGACCCCAATCTTAGCAGTAGGTCAATCGTGCCCATCCCACTTCAAAATACCAACGTACCCCAACCACCAATTCAAGGAGTCAACGACTGTGTAATTTGTAAAAGGGTTCGTACTTGCTTTGAATCAAGGGAAACCAGGGACGCTAAGGGGCCATCGGCTCAAACATCCAACTATATTAATGGCAAACCATTAAATAACTTTGCCATTGATGTCCCCTCAAACAGACCCCCTAGCGACAATCTGGTTAGGACAGAGCAAGTAGTTGAAATTGACCCTGACCTTACAAATAACACTGAGGGCAACAATGTGATAATAAATCTGCCCCCCGAGGCATGCCCATATGTTGTGACCTTAGCAGGGGTTCCCCCTTTGAGAAAAGATCAAACAGAGTCATGGGAACAATTACGCTGTAAATGCGTCGATTGGCTCACAAAACACAGGCAATTTAGACCCTCATTAATAGGTGAAATTATCATGGTAAGACGAGTGGGTTGGTTAGGAAAATCTTACAAAAACATTAAGGGAGATTGCATCATCATCAACTTCCGGAGGCAATCGGTAGCCAAAAACATCTTGACACTACAGAGGGATCAGACTAGTCATAGCACCAGCATATGTACTTTACCCCTGGGTTATTTTTATAAACCTGTACTTGAGTCATTGCCCTGTAACTTGTATAGTCCCATCCCGACCTCGAATAAATTCTCACTACTCTCTGGCTTAGACTGCCAAGATTGACTGCCCATACAGGTAACCAATGAAGAAAGCATGGACGTATCTACTTTAGCACCAATTACGTGCAGTTCCCAAGCTCTCAAATCTGACCCTTTAATTAAAATAAAAGAGGATCATTCATTAAAAATATTGAGTTGGAATATTGCCGGTCTGAAATCTAAGTTAAACTTACCAGACTGGAAAGAACTAATTCATTCTCAGGACATTGTCATGTTTCAGGAGACCTGGGCTACTCAAGATTTGCATATGGAGGGCTTTGAATGTATTAACATCCTGTCCCCCATTCCCACATCTGGCAGACCTGTTGGCGGCCTTTCAACCTGGATAAACATTAACTCAGGTGGACATTCCAAAATTCTATCTACTAATAGTGATAAATTTCAAGTAACCCTCTATACTCGGGGGGACTCCATTTACTTGATTAATTTTTATAATGATGATTTTAAATCAGTCCCCAATGTGAACTTTTCCTTGTTGTTTAACTTTATTTTAAAATTACAACTAGCTAATTGTGGTACCCAAACTAGGGGTATATGCCTAGGCGGAGATTTTAATGTTAAAATCCCAAAGGACATTTATTCCGTTATGCGGCTTGCCACTGATGCATCATTAAGTAAAAGAGGGGAACAGTTAATGAATCTTTTAAGTACTCATAACTTTGTGAATGTTATGCAAACCGCTGCAATTCCGCCACCAGACGAATGCGTGATTCCAACTTATAGAAGTCGAGGTTCTACTTCTACTATTGATTATATCTTCGTTAATACCCCTCTCGAAGATCATGTTTTAAGGGCTGAAGTTATCCCCACCATACATGGGGATCATAACCCCATTAATACTATTCTAAGCTTTTCGCGCCGACCAGTGTACGACCGTACACCTGGGGCCCGTGATTTAACGCTAACTACAGATAATCTTAGAATTGTTTGGCGTAACATCGATAACAACGCCCTTTTTGAAACAATGATAAAATCATATCCTACCCTAGTTAAAACATGTCTGATGTTTAGTACTGGAAATATAGAGGTAGCTGCCGCTTTCTCAAAGCTATGTAACGGGATTAAACAATTACTTTCTAAACCAATTAGAACATTTAATCCCGAACCTGGTTGGTTCAATACAGAATGCTCAGTGGCCAATAGAGAATTAAGAAAGGCCCTTTTAAGCAAACCGAGAGTAAGCTCCCTCGTGACCTCATGCAGGTGTAGTTACAAGAAAGCCATTACACGTAGAAAGGAGGAGCTCATTAATGACCATTGGGCAAATCTTCTCCGGGCAAATGCCCTAAAAAACGGAAAAAACTTCTGGAAGGCAGTTAAAGACATGAAAAATGTAGGTATTATTTCCTCACCGCTCGGATGTAATATATCCAGCGAATCCTGGGAGGCTCATTTCACTAAGATCTATGCCTCCCCAATCTCTAACGAACCTGAAAAAGTTTACACTTTTACCTCTGGAATACAGATTGAATTAACTGAGGTTGAAGAGGCCATAAGTCAAAGTTCAGGAGGCAAAGCACCAGGTCCAGATGGGCTCCCGATTGACTTAATTAAAGATAAACCCGACTTCTGGGCACCACTTCTTACCAATATTTTTAATAATCTTACCGATTCATTTATTCCTGACTCTTGGTCATATAGTACTATAGTCCCAATTTTTAAGAAGGGGGACCGGACGGATCCGAGTTGTTATAGGCCAATTTCATTGATTGACAATACCCTAAAAATTCTGGGTAGGGTATTATTTAATAGGATTAGCCTATGGGCAGAGGAAAATAAGGTCTTGCACCCATCCCAGCTGGGGTTTAGGAGTAATGTTGGCACGGTTGAACAGTGCCTTAACCTTCACCTGATTATTAGCAAATATACTATAGCTAAAAAAACACCTATGTACCTAGCTTTCATGGATCTCACGTCAGCCTTTGACTTTGTCAACAGATCACGGCTGTGGCAAATTCTTTTGAACTTTGGGCTAGACGACCAACTGGTTTTCTTTTTGGCATATTTACACAGAGACCTGAAAGCTAGGGTGCGTATAGGAAGGAATGGTGAGATCTCGAAGGCTATTAAAATTGGCAGGGGGGTGAGACAGGGCTGTGTCCTGGCCCCGCTTCTTTTTATATTGTACATTAATGATCTAACTAAATCACTTTTGCCTACAACTGAAGACGTCCCAATTATCAAGGGAAACAAGATCCCCGCACTGCTTTACGCCGATGACGCCGTGCTAATGGGGCGCACCCCTAAAGCTTTGCGCGCCTTGGTTCACGGTTTTGTGAATTTCATGGCAAATTTGGGCCTATGTACTAATTTAAAAAAATCATTTTTAATGTCATGTGGGTCCAAGAAACACTCCAATTTTACTATTGTTTTAAACTCTAACCAATTGATTAGCACATGCACTTTTCCTTATTTAGGCCTGGTATTTGCATCAAATGGTTTATGGAATGATCATATTGCTCACTGTAAAAGGAAATTTACCAATTCTATTAATACAATCTTGAGGCTACCAAAGCCAAAAAATATAGGGGTAGTTCCTTCTATTATTAAAATTTACAGATTACAATGTGTACCAACTGCTACATATGGTGCAGAGGTATGGGGGCATTCCACCTGCACACCTATTCAGTGCGAAGAAAATAGATTTTGTCGTAAAACTCTGGGAGCCCCTTTCTTTTCTTCCACATATGCTAGCCATAGCGAATTACATCTGCCGTATATAGAAGATTTTATAAAGGCTCGCCCGACATTGTTCTGGTTAAGAATTTGGAAGAATAAGGCTGCACAATTGACCAGAGAGATAATCATGGATTGCATGAATTGCGACAGAGGGTTGGATATACCGTGGCTGGCAGGAGTACATAAAAGTTTGACTAATTTGAATATGGAACATTTGTTCCTAAATCCCTCAGATTATAGCCCTGCTAATATTAAAATTATAGAAAGCTCACTTTATGCATCTTTTAAAAAAACTAGACTAGCAACTGAATATAATAAGACCTCAGTTGTTAGATATATGCAAGTTGAGTCTGTAACCCCAGATTTGCCTAAATATCTCTTAAATCCTGTTGGTCGTTGGGAAAGGGGCTTATTCTTCAGGCGGAGAACAGATACAATGAAATATTTGTTGTCTTTTCCTACTGGCTATACTGCTAACCTTGAATCCTCTGTCTGCCCATGTAATAATAGCTCGAAACAATCAATGCTACATTTTTTATTTTTCTGTTCTTTCTATTCCTTCCCCACAAAACATTTTTTGATCCCGTACTTTAAGTCACAATGTGTTTCGAACTATAAGATTGCTTATGATATGGTGCTTGCTATCAATAATGATGAATTATGTTTTAGAGTTGGATCCTTTTTAAAATTGGCGGTACGCACTCGTAATACTATGCACTCGATATAATTCCGCTATTTTATATGGTTATATTAACCCTATTTTTCATAATGTGTTTTGTTTTAATTGTACTTTTATGGATATAATGTATATCCGAATAAAGTTCACATTCATTCATTCATTCAAAAGTCTATATGAAACCATAGTCGGAATACCTTGCACCCTTTGCAACGGTAACTTTGGCCCTGTGGCCATGCTACAAGATTATAAATACACTTCTATAGCTTCTAGGGGACAAAGCAGCAACATTTTCAGAGGAAAAGTGGCAATTTGTTATGCTATTGCCTTCCAGTAGCACATGAACAATTTAGCACTATTTTTACAAATGCGCTGCTGAATTATTTCACATTTATTTATAGTTCATTTGGGCTGTGGTGCAAAAAACCTGAATGAGCACAAAAGGGACAGCCATTCTTCAAAAAGACCACCCTAGAGCTCTATGCACCAACCACTTCAGCAACAACATGAAATTGTATGGTGTGGGAGAGGTGTGGCGCAGCAGCCAGAGCGGCTGACTCCGGAGCGCAGGGCTCACGGTTCGATCGCTGGCGGCAGCTCTGCATCATGTCACTGTGGGCAAAAGCTCACTTAATCTCCCTGACGGCCCCCCAGTGCCTAGATACCCTTACGGGTGATAAAGTCAAGCTTTACAAATGTGGAATATTTATTTTATTTTAATGGTATGGTACTGGAACACTGAGTGTTAAATATTCTGCCACCAAAACTTTAGTAAACAAATTATCATTGGCAAAATATCAACAAAGTAAGTATATCTAGGTCAGTAGAGCTATACTATACCTAACTCCATATATATATTGCACTTTGAAGGAAAGCAAATATGTGCCTGCAAATATACATCTACCTTCACAACATTGTGGCTGCCGAAATTTTGTGTACAATATTCATGCAGCACAATATTTTTGTAGTCGATATTCTGAATACAACCCATCAAACTGCAATGGACTTCAGAAATGTAGGCGCAATGTAATCCACTGTCCTTCCCTCTTACTGTGCCTCAGATCAGTGGCGCCTGGTAGGGAATGGTGGCAGGGGGGTACAAAATGTTAAAAAATCAAGAAAACCTACCTGCTGATGACTTTGCCAGCCGCCGCCTCTCCGCCACCTCTCCTCATTGTGGCAGGAAGCACCTGGGCTCCCAGGCTCCCTAACCCAATTCAATGCTGCAATTCAGCATTGTGATTGGTTCCCCTAAGTTCCCCCAAGCCAATCACAACCCTGTGTTGGGATTGGTCTGAGCGCCGTGGCTTCGGCGCTCAGACGGGGACGAGGAGCCTGTGCATGTTCTCCACCAGGCTGTGTGATGCAGCCTGGTGGGGAACATGCAAAGTGTGCATTAATGTATGGTTGGCCCAAGACGGTCGGTCAAACATTCATGCGCACTGTGAGTGTGCTCACCACTCCCCCTGGCCCCTGCTCTGGCCAGCCCTGCCCCGCACCTAGGAACAGAAAGATAAAATGATAATAACGTTTTGTTATTATCATTATATTTTTCCTCTTCAGTGCTCTTAAAGCAATGGGGCGGCGCTCCTCTGCCTTAGCGGGCGAGCCGCCCCTGCCCAGATTGCCATCACAGAAAAAAAACAACACCGAAGCGAGGCGCGTAAAGTTAGATTCAGACTAAAACAATTAAAAAACATTTTCTTTTTGAATAATTATTTTTGTAGGTGTTCGAGAAGGCAGCCTGCAATTATTTCGTCAAACCTAAACTAAAAAGAAGAAAAGGGCCATCATTTTGCAGTTACACTCTGACAAACGTCCAATTCAACAAAGAAAACTCAAGGAAAGTTGTATTTAGCGACGATCCAAAACTAACACTGTTCAAGGAAGACACGCACAGCCCGGTCATTGATACTTTAAGCATTACACGAAATTCCCCCAAACCATCCGAGGAGATATTTTGGCAAGGAATCGTGCAAGTTTCCACTAGAAGTGCATTTTTCTTGCATAGTGTAATATGTTTTGGTGATAGTTTTACAGTCCACACTCCTGGCCAGGCGGCTCCCTTACTAGTCCCAAACCTGAACAATTGCTATGAAATGTTAGCCATGCATACAGGGGCCAGCCGTGCGGGTGCGCGTCCTATCTACTTCTGTTCGGATGAAAGGCAATGTTGTCCTTTTACAAAACTCAGAAACATTATTATTATATCATTTAATAAAGCGCATTTCTACCCAACAGGGTTTCCCAGTAAAATCAAAGGCTGTACAACGATGATTAGAAATGCCAGGTCTTCTACATCTACAAGGCATGTACCACACTCTAGAACAATATAATAAAACAGCTTCAAGATTCCTTGACTTCAGATGGCAAGGGTTTAAGTCACTGAAGATTTTAAATAGTGCCAGAGAGCCACTGATGTGCATGTGCAAAGCAACAGCTGTTTTTATGTATAAGATGTTTGCTATGTGTTTAAATTCCAAATGAATGCATAATCTGCTCAAAATTGTAGATGCATGGAAGAAATGCTTGATTAATTCAGGTGTTACAAAATAATGCTCGGGGAAGGGGTGGAGGTGCCTGGTGACAATCAGTGGCACTGCAGTCTCACACTTCCTTATCATTTCCTATGTGATGGGGCATCAGGGATGTTGTGCATGATGTTTTTTGTGGGTGCATTGCTTATTATTGATTTAATACATATGGAAGGCCTTCATCATCCAATGAATCATTCTACATAGTATACATATTAATAGCAAAGCAGACAACATACCTTATCACACACACTCTCCCTCACCCTCAATATGTAGAATGTCCCATATTCACCCAATCCAGGATTGGCAGTCCCTTTATGGGGCAGAAATCTTCTGACATTTTCTTGAGCATCCACGTCACTCATACAGACATTTCAGTTGCCATGTCAACCCATTCCTTTCCTCTACCCATCAATGCCAGGTAAGATGTCACTCCCCCTCTCAAAGCAATGACTCGCCCAAGCAGAGTCAGTTTATGCCTGAGCAGTTCACCTTTTCCCGTATTTACAAGTCAATTTCTTTAGACCCATATATTATTTGGAGAATGGTTGCCTTGTGTCTTTTTCACCTAAAGCACATCTTTCGCTATACTTTTCTTACAGTCTGGATGTGTAAAAGTAAACTGTAGGCAAAGCCTGCAGATGTAATAAACTCACACTGTCCTATAGAGCCACCTCCCTTGCGTGGGTCAAGGCCCCCTCCCAATCTTGGCCCTCCATCAAGCTCAAATCAGATTCCCACTGAAGTCTCAGACCTAACAGGGTGTCCAACACGTTTAAAACCACAATTTTGTATATTAAACAAGAACTAGCCCGTGGTTGGGAAAATTCCACGCAGAAAGGTGAAAATCACAATAACCAAGTCTCCTTGAAATGCCACTGCTTCTGGTATACCCTACAACGACCACCTCACGTTGTAAATGTGGGAAACCCACCATAACATAAGTCAATAATAGGTAATCCAAGCACAGGCATATAGATCAAAGCAATAATTAAAGTCCAAATGTCAATCTTGATTATGTTCTTCTTCAATTTATTTCAGGCTTGTTTGACCAGTGTTGTATTTGCATTTCAGACAAGTCTTCAAACCACACAAATTGGCAACACGTGTTTCGTCCAACAGACAGTAATTCATGGACTTCTTCAGGGCAGTGTATCAAAATCTTACTCCAAATAGAATTTTAAAGGAAAAAATATTGCTTCAAAATCCTGGCATAGTAGTTCAAACTCCTCATAGAATCAATGAGAATAGATATCCATAATGTAGGGTTGCTAGTAAATATTCATCAGTGTCAACCACATGTCCTGAAGCTAACTGTTACGGTCCTCCATCTGAACCTCGAAAGTATGTGTCGGCATATTTTTTGTAATTTTGTATATTTTTGAGAAAATGGTCTTCCGTGTTTCGCCAATCAAGTACATGTGCCTGCTTCGTGTGTCTAGCCCCTGAGTCTTTCTAGTAGTGTGTCTGATTTAAATTACATTTTGTATTTAGCTCATGAAAGGTCTTTAATACACCTCTACTCACTAAGTCACCCAGCTTCACTATACCGATTAAGTACTAATCATTAAATCCATCTTCGCAACAACCTCAACAAACCTACCTCCAATTCACAAGGGAAATCTATTATTCAATGCCACCAGTTCACTAGCTGTCCTTGTGGCCTGCCCGAGTAACCCAAGTGCCCTAACCCAGACAGAATCTGAATATAAATCTAGTTAGCCACATCACATCTGTCAACGCGGACAAACAGTTCATGAAAAGGGGTGGGAGATCAATCCTACACCACTGCAAGGTTAATATTCCAGTAATTGCTCCGTAAAGGGTTTAGTAAGATGCCTGACTTATAACATTGGTAGTGAGATCCAAGGGGTGGTACCACTCCAGAGTAGGGTCCTAAGCACTACATGAATTCTCTTAAAATAATCATCGGGACTCCAGAACATAGGAACTTTGAGAGACACACCATCTTACGCAAAGCCACCCTGCCCTCAAGCAACAACCCTGTGCCACTTAAATACTGGATGCCATCCTTAAATTTGTCTACGGTCATCTGTAGATTACGATCTCTGAACCATTCCTGGTTCCTGATAATTTCGAATAGGGCATTGTCTATTCACAATCAAGTATTATCCTCGCTGCCATCCTCCCAAAGAAACCATTTAAATGAAGGATCACTTTTGGTCCAAGTGGCTAGGGGCTCCACCACAAAAGCCAAACATAGAAAAAAGAGGTATCCCTAACTTGTCCCCTTATCTAGTCTAAACTGCAATAAGATAACCCCATTCAGCCTCAGTGCAGTCATGGGTTCCATATAAATCAGTGCAACCCAGGACCAGGCCCCATCAAAAATCCCAACCTTCTTCAATACCCAATAAAGAGAATCATTCCAAGGAGCTGAACTATTTTTTGCTTCCAACAACTAAACGGTTAAGGGTCTATCTGTAGTCTTTAGTCAACTCTAGAGCCTACATACATTTAAACAAATGGATCTGTGAGGCCTGACGCCATCTTTATATATAATGTCATAGGATGTGATAAAACAGACAGTGTAATTTGTGGTGCCATTTGTGAAGTTATAACGAGTGCAATAGGGGCGTGATGGTAGTATATGTAACCACAGCTGACAAATTTCAGTGGTCTTTACATTTCCGGCCATAATTTTAATCTCCCTCCAACTGACGATTACTTTGAAAATGGCAGGAGCGGTCCGTGGAGGTAAGAGCAGAGGGACAGAGTGGGTGGCGAGCTGACAGACGACAACGACGAGGTAAATTTACATTTAAAAAAAAGAAAACCATTTACCTTGCGCTCGCTCGCCTCATCGCCAACTCGGCGATGCGGAGAGTGCAAGGTAAGTGGTTTTCTTTTTTTTTTTATTTAACTTTACCTCGCCATTGTCTGTTGACTCCCTCCACCCCACCACTCTTACCTGCCACTCCTGGAAAATTGTTTTTTTTTCTATACAGTTGAAAATGTACTGATCAATCACAGTACCTAACCATAACAATCGTTAGCATATCTTTTTTCAGTGGCATAGTTGGTTCATTGATATACTTTATGAAGCCAATACCCCTGCACCATGTCACCAATATCTTTGGTGCATTATCTTTGGTCATACCCCGTGAGTAATATGCCAACGCAATGCACCCTGGAAGTCCTTGGCTATTGCCTCCGCCCATTCTCCCATCTACAGTGCTCAGTGTGCGTGAATTGCCCAAAGGATGTACTCTTTGCCCACTGCCTGCGTGTGTGTACCCAGTGCCCACTAGAGAGAGACTACAGGCCTTCCCTGCTTACACTAGGCATAGGGGATGGGCTCTGGCTCCACCCTATGCCGTATCTCACTTCCACAGTTCACAGGCTTTATTGAACATAAAGTACTGGTTTCAAAAACCATATATCATCGTTGCTATGAACGCCAAACACACACAACTATCTACTGTAACACTGCATAGAACAGCTGCAAAACCCTTCAATACAAAACATTCAGTTACTAAAACAAGACCATTTGAACAACATAATTGAACAATTTTCGATTCTTCTTTCACTACTGCACTAAAAGAAACATTATTTGAAAATGCATAAACGACAATATGTGAACATGCGTTTTACAGTCCAACACGCCCACTTCTGTGTAACGGTGCCATTTACAAACCTTGTACCGTCTCTCACGCGTGTGTGTGTGCGTGCGCATGTCTGTATGTATGCACTCGCGGCTGTGTGTGTGTGAGCGTGTGTCTGTATGTACAGCTTGGTTGTTTTTTTTTTTTTAAATAACCGCAGTTTAAGGGTTATGATAGCAGTACCTTTATGCTTTCCGAACACATGTTTTCTGCCCATATTTTTCACAACTTGTCCGTCTTCGCATTGAAGGCATTAACTGTATGGGAGTACTGTTCCATAAGTTGTCCACTATGATGTACGTTGTGCTCCTTATAGCTTCTCTCTTCACGTCTACTTGATCATAAATATGATTATGCAAAAACAATTATAATTTTCCCCGAGAACTCAACATTCAGTATTTTTTTCTTTAGATCACTGCCTACCTCTTACATCTCTTGTCATGTCAGGCACATACTGGACTGTATTTTACAGTGTGCCTACTAAAGAGGTGAGGCTGCACTACAACCGCGTGCATTAAAAAAACACAGTTGACATAACACAACAAAAAACCAGCCTGGTAACCAACAAGAATGTGTTACTGCCTGTGTGCTTAGTTGATTGTCTACCAATGCTTTTTTTCAAAATTTATTTTAGTACTGAATACAAACTTTTCTACTTCGGGATGACTTTCCATGTACAATAGGCGACAACTGACCTTCTACCTCAGCCACCTAGGAAGGGTCAACTTCCAGATGTGCCCCGCCACCACATGATGGGCCACCCTTACCAAGTCCATTTTCTACAACCAACTATTCCACAGATCGAGCTCTTGTATGAATAGCTGTGAATCCGAATGCAAGCCATAGGTTATCCCCTATGGATCGCACTTTGCTTACATTACATTTCCTGGAATTCACACCATGACGGACTCCCAAGAAGGTCTGCATGCAAGCGCACATGTGTCCGCAAATCCCCAATTTATGCATTTTATGAAGTAAACTTGCATTAACATTCCTTCTACTAGTCGCCACATTCTGGTACCACCCTCAGAACATAATCATTTGTCAGGAGTCCATTTTTCAGTCATTTTCATCGGATCAAAGGGCTTAATTTTTAATGCCACAACTCTCCTTCAAATGAACAAAAACAATGATGCTTTGTGCAGAGATTAACAAGTAATATAAATGAGCTGCATTCAATACAGCATAGCGCAGCATCAACAGTTGCTCACAATACTTAGACTTAGAGCATCAGGCAGGGCGGGGCAATGTCGGTCCAATCACTCACCTGAACGGTTTCACAGTTACTATGACGGCAGTGGGGTGAAAAAAATAAAGTGTGCAATTGGCATTGTGAAACATGCTTTTGTGCAAGTCGGTGACTCACTACTAATCCAGAATTTGATTGATTTGGCATTTTTCCTCAAAAGGGAGGCCTCATCACCTGAGGATTAGCTGCTCGCCTACTAAATCCCCTCAGACTGCCTATGCATTTAAGCCTTCAGTTCATGTTTCAAATGTTTGAAGCACATTCCATTAGCATTACTAGCGAGTTCCCGCCTCTGATGCTACACATCAGATTTTGGGAGCCCAATTTCTAAATTTGTTTGCCGATGACAAGGAGTTAGAAAGGTAAAATAGGGCCCCAGGAAGGATCCTGTGAGTTAGGAATACAAGGCAGCCGAATATGCAGTTTAGGTGTGCTACACTATACATTAATATTTATTTATGTATTATACATAAATATTTATGTATTCTCTGTAAAAACCATGTACATTATGGATCACCTTGCCACTGAACGAACCATACAGGTACCACAGTGACAAAAAAATCAAAAACAAATGAACAGATTAAGATAGTTTTCTTTTTAAAGTCGAGATATTCACATTTGTCTCTCACTAAACATCAACATCAAAAGTCGAGAGCAACCCCCACACAACAACGAGAGCGGGGTCCTTAAAGCCAGACAACAATATATTTCCCATCCATAGATAATTACTCCGTGGTTAACTTATCTATTATTCGGCCTCAATAACCCTTGCCCTGTAAACTACCCAATATGTCCCTGGCAGATTCATCACACATATACATATAGATGTTTCTTTTTTCTTTTTATAAAATGTCACAAATTAATTTTGTCATTTAAAATAGTTAAAAGTAGCGCAATTTATTTATACTCAAATTTCAATATTGAACATTTCCTGAACTACAAAAACACTATTTCACAAAATTACTAAAAAACACTTTTTGTCAAAAAACCTGACAGTCTCACAAAAAAAACGCCACCAAAATCCGGAACTCCACATCTACACATATCAGGACAAACCCCTCCTTCTTGAGCTTTAAAAAACAGCTAAAGGATTCCTCCTCAACCAGCATCTGAACTGGTGAACGTCAATTGACCAACCAGACAGGACTTTTACCCCCCTGACCCCCCCCCCACCCCTCCCAGGTCCCCTCCTGCCCTCTCTCCCTTGTGCCCAAAAATTGGTTTATTCTTTTTTAATTTCAACTGTACTGATTTTACCTGTTATCTTAATATGAGCATGTACTTATGTAAAGAGCTCTGATACCCTTGGGTCTAGCCAGCGGTATATAAAACTCTTAAATGAATAAATAAATAAATAAACCTCTCCAATCACCTCTGCAGCACCGCGCGCCACCTAACTGACGTTTCCAGTAAGTAGCCAGGCAGCATCAGAAAGGCAGGGGTATTCGACGACTCAGAGAAGCTCAAAGTTTAATCTTAATATTTCAGTTTTGTCAAGAGTTTGCATTTTGTGAGGTCTGCAAGCACAGTAAGTAGACTAATGTATGGAAATCCGCCTGCTTTAGAAATTTTCTTTAACATTTAACAAGTATAACATTTATGCCAGTCACACGCATTTAACTGATGTCATTCGAAGTTAATATAACATTACTTCGGCTATTCATTATAAATTTAGGAAATAAGACACATGGCACAAAATCAGGTGGGAACACACGGAGGAAATATAAATGTCTAAATAGAGTTTCTGCGTTTCTTTGGGCATAAATCGTAGCTTGCAGTAAGCTTTTATACACACACACACCCTTGTGGTGCCCACACACGGCTCCCCGCAGGTTCGACGGGACCGCACACTGAACCTCAGTCATCAGAGGCATCCATTGGTTGCGACCAAGGATGCCAGGGTGCAAGCGCGTACATGGGCTGTGGTAGTCAAACAGGCCACGCGGCCAGAGGTATCAGACGGGACCACACACTGATCCTCACTCACCATAGGAATCCATTTGGTGGTCCTCAAGTGACCACAGACACCAGGGTGCAAGCGTGTGCATGCGCTGTGGTAGTCAAACAGGCCAGGTGGCCAGAGGTATCAGAAGGGACCACACACTAAACCTCAGACACCACAGGCATTCATTGGTTGGGCCTCAAGCGGCCACGGACACCAGGGTGCAACCGCGTGCATGAGCTGTGGCAGTCGAACAGGCCAGGTGGCCAGAGGTATCAGACGGGACCACACACTAAACCTCAGACACCACAGGCATCCATTGGTTGGCCCTCAAGCGGCCACGGACACCAGGGGGCAAGCGCGTGCATGGGCTGTGGTAGTTAAACAGGCCAGGTGGCCAGAGGTATTAGACGGGACCACACACTAAACCTCAATCACCACAGGCATCCATTGGTTGGCCCTCAAGTGGCCACGGAGACCAGGGTGCAAGCGCGTGCATGCGCTGTGGTAGTCAAACAGGCCACGCGGCCAGAGGTATCAGACGGGACCACACACTAAACATCAGACACCACAGGCATCCATTTGTTGGTCCTCTAGCGGCCACGAACACCAGGGTGCAAGCGTGTGCATGGGCTGCAGTAGTCGAACAGGCCAGGCGGCCAGAGGTATCAGACGGGACCACACACTAAACCTCAGACACCACAGGCATCCATTGGTTGGCCCTCAAGCGGCCACGGACATCAGGGTGCAAGCGCGTGCATGGGCTGTGGTAGTCGAACAGGCCAGGCGGCCAGAGGAATCAGACGGGACCACACACTAAACCTCAGACACCACAGGCATCCATTGGTTGGCCCTCAAGCGGCCACGGACACCAGGGTGCAAGCGCGTGCATGGGCTGTGGTAGTCAAACAGGCCAGGCGGCCAGGGGTATCAGACGAGACCACACACTAAACCTCAGGCACCACAGGCATCCATTGGTTGGCCCTCAAGCGGCCACAGACACCAGGGTGCGAGCGCGTGCATGCGCTGTGGTAGTCAAACAGGCCATGTGGCCAGTGTTGTCCCAATGCACAGATCCTGCAGCCCTTTAAGCCCACAATTTGATTTCAAAGCAGATACATGCACATCTTAGGAAACATTTTTCTGCAGGGACTAAACACATAACCCTGCAGCCGCTGAGGCACAATGGAACCCCAGTCCTTCCGGGGACCCAATACCCTTGAAGGGGCCCCCTCTCAGTCCAAGACCAATGAATATCTGTGAGATATGGGATATTGGGGGCCCTCTTATTTTCTTCATGGAAGTCTACCATTTTGTGTTACACCACTGTTCTTCAGGTTGGCATTTTGAGTATCGTGCACACGTCCCTTGAGCTAGATTTAGACTTCCAGCAAAGGGGGTGCATTTGCACCAATAGCTCATGACCTGCTCAACTCTTACTAGTGATTCTCACATTTTATCAAAAGACAAGCTTATTTGTTTTATATGCATATCTCTTTACTAAAATCCTCAACAGCATAAAATCAATATACATTTCGTTTTTTTTGCTTTCAACGGAATAAATAAAAACTGCAAAAAAAAGAGTATTTTGATGCAATGCATCAACTGTGACTACAGACAATATTACGTCTTTTGCACTAGAGGCAATCTTCTTTGAATATCCTCATCAAGATACGTACTGGATTCATATTTATATGTAACCATAATACAGTGGTATGGTGTTTTTATGGAGATCAGTGGTTTTTCTGTCGGCAATAGTGATTTTCCAAGTATTTTTCTTCCTTCTCTCCTATTCTTTGATCTGCACCCTCTGGCTGTGGCTGCAGCTGATGGTTTGCTCTTCATGTCCATTTTAGCGTGGAGCATCTTGATGGTAAGCGCAGCAGGGCAGCTTCAGCTCACTCTCTCTGCTGCTTCCCTAGTTATGTCACTCAAGCTCCCTTTATCATGCCTGCTCTGCCCATACGTGTAGTTATATTTTGGCGACACTTTCTCAGCCTTAGCCTGCTTCTCCACTCGTACAAGCCATGCAAACCATATCTCAAGCGCCAAATGCAATGCTCATGACCTCACCCTTGATGTGACAGATGAAATAAAAAATGGCTCAAACGATTGCACAGGTATGATTACACAATCACATTACGAAAGAGGAGACTAACAATATAATATTATTCATTAGTTTGAATGCGTTGAGATCAAAAGCATTAGGTTTCGTGTGCAAGTTATGGTTTGCATGGCTTATGTGCATGTTATGGATTGCAGAGCTAACCATAGCTGGCAAATTTCAGGGGTTTGCTGTTTTAAGTTGAATTAAAAAGTGTACTTTAACTGCAGTTTTTTAAGTGAATCCCTATAACCAAAGCTAACCATGATTTCAATTCACCTACGTTTTTTTCCTGTAATTACTGGAGTTTTTGATGATATTTCGCACACAACTTTCAACCAGCATGAGTGGCCAAGTGTGCCAATCGCTTTTCTGCCCCACTGAGACCCCCGCTCCTGCCGGAGTTGGTCACTCCTGTCTGGGGGGAGGAGGGGGGGTCTGGGTGTGCTCATCCTGCCCCCTACTAATCACATATACACCAAATCAAGTAAAGGTACTCCTCTGAATAAAGCTGTAATTTCATGCTATGTTTAGAGTAATTTCATTAAATGTTTTTTCTGTATGTGGAGATCCATATTTCTTATCAGAGTTAAAATAGGAAGCACTTTTTAGGTCTTGCCGAGGCAGCGCATGTGCTGTCTTCGAGACATGTGGTATTCAGCCCCTGGACATTGAACACGCCCAGTGCTTGCCATTGGTTCTTTTCTGTCTGCACAAATTCCTTTGTTTTAGTTGGTCAATACCATACATTTATGCCACCTATGGGCTGTTTCGTTCTGCCATTGAGACTGTCCTTGCTACATGAATCCTTTCACTAGGAGCAATTCTTTTTTTGTTTCACTGCACTACTTTGTGTTTCTGCTCTCTCCTCGCAGCTGGCAGTTCACTTAATCTCCCGGAGCCAATCCACAACAAACACCTCTCACCCCTTGCAGCTTGTTGTTTGCAGTGTGCATTATTGTTGTCTAATCGCCCCACGTCCCGCCCCTTGCTGCTTATACACCGCTGTCCATAACAAATCCATGGAGCCTCGGGCAGTACAACGCCACCTCCGCTGCTCCTTGGCACGCACCTGACCTTCGCCGCAACTTCACTTTTACTTGGTTCACATTTCCACCTCCATGTGCAGTATAAAGTGGTGCGAGCCAGAACGGCCAAAGGCGCCCTTGCTCCCCATAGCACTGTGTTCGTCTAATGTACACCAGCTCATGGGAAGTCAGTGCTTCCTCTGCATTTATATTATGGTATAATATTTTAACAATTAAAAGTGTGTTACTATTGATGCCTCTCGCAATGTTAGTATTTATACTCATCCTACTTCCAAACTGCTCCATCATGGCGCCCGTCCTATAGGACTGTTTGTTCGATAAATCATTAGTCCTTCATCCTTTTCCATTCCCTTCCCCTCTGTGGTTGCAGCATCACATGCATTGCAGGTTTCCAGTTTTCCGTGGCATGTTCACACATCAAGGTGAGATCTAGGACCTTATCCCTGCAATGTATAATATCCCCAGGCGTGGCACACTGCCACATCCCACAGCACAGAGCCACATTCAATAGCCCATGTCATCACCCTGCGCACCCAACTGATATGGGCCTATCTGCGCTCTGCCCTCCGCCCCCACACACCTAAGTCACAGAAATGCTCACAGTCCCTGACTTGGGTGATACTGCATTGCCCGCATGGACACTGCTCATGCCCAGAGCTTACTACTTTGACACACAGCCCCTAAGAACTTGTAAATTAAACGTACTGCCTGCCATGGTATATAACTACCCTACACATACCCATGCCAAAACACTGCATAGGTGTGTGGAAAGGGGCCTTTTAAGATATACAGCACATCCCGATCTGTCCTTTTGTGCCCAATTGGCTCCATCATTATATTCTCATACTCGCTACTAGAGCCCTTCGAGGTTTTCAAGCTCCACCATGGCGGGCTGGGCAACTAATCCACAATACCCTTCACCGCTATGCTGGGGTCCTTTTGCACTCTATTTTCAAGGGCGGTTTGTTAGGTGCATTAGCCACCACACTAATATCGCCTAACCCGACCATATAGGACCCGGGTTCTTTGTAAGCCTGTTTCTCTATTCTTTGATCCGGGCTCACATTCATGCATACCTGCCCTAGGTTAAAAACATTATCATTTAGAACGGCAATAGCTCTAACTCCGATGAATGCAAGACCTACTGCATTGCAAATGCTTGTTTTAGTCCTGTCAACCTTTATTTTTACCCCTCTGGTCAACTCTGCATAAAAACACGTCATGCTAAAAAGTATTTAATTTCATTAATTGATTGAAAGGTTTTGTGAAATAGCACCAAAGTTATAAGCATAAGACAAATGGAAAAGGAACCTTAACCATAACTACATCTTTACTAGTGCAAGCGGTTTGTTAATAAAATGCACCTTTACACATTTACCCATGTATTACTGCAGTGAATAGATCACATGTCATGTTATTCACGTAGTAGAGCACAAGGCAACCTGACTTCATAAGACAAAAAACAATTACTTATTGTCTCACTGATTCCATTCCAGAATCACTCTGCGGAAGAAAACAAACGGGGTCATATCCAAAAGTCTTGCATCACACTATATGGATATGCAGATGCATAGAGTGCAATAGGCTTTTAAATAAAATAGTTGCCATTCTTCAGTAATTACTACTAATGATAAACCAAAAGGAAAAAAAAGTACACTCCGTTCATCACAATTGACAGAAATGTGAATTCTAATGTAAGAAGTGGAAACACATTTTTAAAAACTTTAAAACTGGGTGCAGTGAGCTTTTATCAATGTTTATTATTCGAGATTTAAAGAAATAGAAAAAACAAAGATACTAAAATATCTCCAATTTTCCAAGCCATGCACTACATCTTCAAAATCCCCTTTCATGGTATATGTTCCCTTTACTGAGCGAGCTTTTACCTCGTTTGTTTACAGGTTTTAACTTTTCAAAAACCTGATGTGCAACATAGTTAGTTTGGGAAAAAAAACCTGCATTGGCTTTCCAAAGCCGATGCTGCACTCCACACAATTTCACCAATGCCTGAAAAGATGGTAGAACCAGATGGCGAGATTGTGATTGTGGTTGGACCTGTGTAAAAGGACAATGTAAAACCATGCATTCAAGAACTCCATTTATTAGACCTACTTTGGCAAAGGTCTGGGGGCTCTTCAGACCGAGTCACTTCAGAAATCTTTGTGTGGGAAATCTGCTTTTTCCATGTGGTAAGCCCAGATTTGTTTGCCTCTCTCTGGACCCTGTTTCCGCTAGACTTAGAACTCTGTACACAGTGCCCCTGCTAAGCAGGTTAAAAATGCCCGTGCTCACCTTTTAAAATAAGGTTAAATTGGCTTATCCATAATTTACTTTTTTCACTTTTTAAATGTATTTCCCTTGTATAAGTGTAGAAAATATACCCAGGTCCTGGAAGTTAAAAGTCACTGGTGGACTGTAGCTTCAACCCTGCTGCACAGACCTGCCACAATGACCGTTTTGACGTGTAGAAGAAGCTCATTTTAAATATTATATAGGTCACCTATATGCATAACTTGTTGCATAATATTTAAGAAAATGTATGGCATTAGAAATGGCATGTTCCCCGAGAGACTAGGCCCAAAATGACATTTCCACTGGTCAAGCTGTAACTGGCACCCAGGAAGAGTCAAAGTATAGATTGTGCACTTTAATCTATAACTGTTGACTTGTACCAGCAAGAAACTTCATTTAAAGACCTATTTTTATTTAAAATACAATATAATGGCAACCTCGGATTGTTATGGAATATATGGGGAATTATTACTTTGAAAAAAGTCACTTTTCCATGTCTGAAGCTGTCGGAGGCTAATTTGCATTAGCCCTCAAGCCACTGTCTGACCTATACGTGGCCTGAATGAGGTGTGAAAAAGGACTGAAAATTGCTGTAAGAGCACCAGCAATGGATTGGGTGAGGGTGGTATTTTCTTTACCTTGCAGGAACACCAGTAGGATCGACCCAGGAACTGAATCTATTTCTAAGGGAACTACCTTGTGGCAATTAAATGCCAAGTGATACCTTGGAAAGCCCCAGCCTTTGACCACAAAGTCAGGTTGGCACCACAACTAGTGTGGGAAAAGCTATCCCCAGAAATGAACTTGAGTGACCACCGAGTAGGGGACTGCTCATTACCCTAGCCACACATGTGGGTGAGCTCAAAGGCTCTGCACAAGGCGAGAAGGGTATACTAATCTTGGAATTTGAGGGTGAAAGGCACTGTGGGATTGTTTACAGTAAGGCAAACAGGAATTTCTAAAAAAGTGGGCATTGTTGCCTCTGGGATCGTTTACCCTATTTGGTTAGGAAGTAGCCACCCCACCACTAGCTGGTGCCACGCATAAATGTGGCACACCAAGGCACCATTCCCAGAACATTTTCAGAAGATCAGAAGAGGACTGGACCTCCTATCAGTGACCTGAGAGGAGACCTGAAAGACTGGACTTGCTCCCTCTTGTACCTAGGACAAAAAGGTGGACTGCAAGGGTCAGTTGGCTGACCTACTGTGTGGCTCCAAGGACATGACATGCTGCAAATGGCTTTTAAGTGAAACCACCCAGCTGACCAGCGGCAACTGCACCTGGACTGGACTTTGCTGTTGGCCTCTGCTCGACACACTCAGAGCTTGTCCTGGGGGCCTTAGAAGAGTATTCCTGTGGTTGTTTGGCACCAGAAAAAACTTTGGACGTCTTTTGAAAACTTTACCTCCAGAGCCTCAGCAAAACTCGCCAAAAAAGTATCTGACCAGCAGGTCCAAGGCATTGGATTGAATTTAGGCTTTGTCCCAGTCAAAGCTCCCAGCACTTTCAACAAAACAACGAAGCCCCGTTCTGCGCTAGGAAATTTTCTGCGAGAAATCTTCAAAGCTCCAGAACTCCAGCATGACCAACCTACATCATGTATCTTTCTTCCAATTCCACAATGACAGCTACAATTTCAGCACCAGCCTGTTCAGGAAGGATGTTTCTTCTCAATAAATGACAATGTCCCTTTCCACATTGGGACTTAGAAGAAATTTCAACACTTTTCTTAAAGAAAGTGACAAACTCTCATTCTGTTTTTTAACTTTATGGCTTCAATAATTTCACCAGGGCCAATCCACTTGTTGCTCACAACCAGGGCTCAATCGCAGTCAGCCTCAAATCACGCCTAGGACCTGGTCTACTACTCCCATAGACTGGTGCTTTCTGCTTTTTAACTCTTTCTACTTAAAATGTTAACTCATTCATATATTTGGTCGCCCTTATTGGATTTTTGTTGTCCTGGTGTCATTTTATTTGTTACTTTTTTTGTCTACTCTTCTAATTCGGTATGGGATTTTAATTGTGTGGTGTTTTCACTCTATTACTGTTTTAGTACTGCATTAGTACTTCACACATTGCCTTAAGTTAAACCTGTCTGCTCTGTGCATAGCTGCAAGGGGGCTGAACTTGCGTTAACCTAGTTACTTTGAGCAGTCAGCCTGTCAAGAAGTGCTATTATCCCTTGTGGTGGGCAGTCCCATCCACAAATAATAACCCACTTTCTTAAACTGTGGTTTGCCACCTCATATCGGATCACCCAATAAGCCTTAAAGCGACACAAACCCAGATATATACGTTTCTGAGTTCTATTCTGCAGTGCCTTGAGCACAGAACCAAATACACCACCACTTTTGGAAATTTTTGAAAATCAGAGATATTCTGACTGGTCTTCCAGTGAGGATCTGCAATGTAAAGCGTAGTGACTACACAATATGGACAGGAATCTCTTCTCGCACCTTTATGGATTCTTAGTACACAGAAACTCAGTTTGCATTCATACTTCTGTACAACCTAGTGTTGTGAAGGGGGGAATGTGATGTATGGCAATCAATTTAGAAACTCACAAATGAAAGCATGAATTGAAAAATGTACAGTAGAAGCTTTCAAATGTATGAGACCTCACCTGCAAACACTGGATCTGATTCCTTTTTCTAGCTCCCTTTATCCACTACCAGAAAACCATGCCCTGTTTCTATGACAATGATAGTGTAGGGTGTACTGTGGTTGACATCAATGCATTGACTCCTGAAACTCATTCAACTAAGCCTACCATGCCCCATTGTATGGTCTTCTGCAGACAGGGCCATTTCAGGGCCATTTCTAAGCATGCGCCAAATGTGAGTTTACTAAGTAACCTTAGCCAGGGACGGTGTTCCAAATATAATATTTCTATTTTTAAACCTTATTTGTGCAGCCAAAATAAACAGAACATACTTCTTGAAAACGTGTATCGAGTATTTGCTAAAGTGCAGTTTACAAAACGTGTTCATTTTGCAACTGGGTAAACATTCAACATTCAAGGCAAGCTTTCTCTGTCGTTGTATCTCCAACCATTTGATTCTGTTGGAAAACATTTACAAAAGACAAGGTTTTTGGTCAGAATAGTTGTTTTAAAGTGACACTGAGCTTAAACATACTCGTAATAATAACTTGTTTTTCCATAGCCCTTGTGTCAGCAGTATTCATGCCTGTTCGCTGCAGTGTAAATAACATGCTTACGGTAATTATTTATAACAAGTCCAGCTTCTAGGTGCGCAAAACAATAACTGCAAAAAAAACACGTGTTTCCGAAACAAAACAGACACTATCATCCAAGTGTAAAATACATCCATTGGAATAAAAGTTATTAAAAGCGTAGAAATGCCAGTCTTATTATTAGGCACTTCCCCAATTGTGAGTAAGGGCCTTATTTAGAGTTTACACAAATGACAGAAGGTCCTATTTAGAGTTTACAATTGTGATAGAGAGCCTTATTTAAATCTTACAATTGTGTGAGACAGAGGGCGTTATTTATAGACTACAATTGTGACAGAGGGCCTTATTTAGAGTTTACAATAGTGACAGAAGGCCCTATTTAGAGTTTACAATTGTGATAGAGGGCCTTATTTAAATCTTACAATTGTGTGAGACAGAGGGTGTTATTTATAGTTTACAATTGTAACAGAGGGCCTTATTTAGAGTTTACAAATGTGTAATAAACCTTAATGAGAGTTCACAATTGTGACAGAGGGCCTTATTGAGAGTTTACAATTGTGACAGAGGGCCTTACTTAGAGTTTACAATTGCAACAGAGGCCTTATTTGGAATTTACAATTGTGACAGAGGGCCTTATTTAGAGTTTACAATTGCAACAGAGGCCTTGTTTTGAGTTTACAATTGTGACAGAGGGCCTTATCCACAGTTTACAATTTCTACAGAGGGCGTTATTTAGTGTTTATAATTGTGACAGAGGGCCTTATTACAACGGAGGGCCTTAACTAGAGTTTACAATTGTGACGGATGACCTTATTTAGAGTTTACAATTGTGATAGAGAGCCTATGTAGAGATTACAATTGTGTGAGACAGAGGGTGTTATTTATAGTTTACAATTGCAACTGAGGCCTTATTGAGAGTTTACAAGTGTGACAGAGGGCCTTATTTAGAGTTCAGAATTGTGACAGAAGGCCCTATTTAGAGTTTACAATTGTGACAGATGGCCTTATTGAGAGTTTACAATTGTGACAGAGGGCCTTATTGAGAGTTTACAATTGTGACAGAGGGCCTTACTTAGAGTTTACAATTGCAACAGAGGCCTTATTTTGAGTTTACAATTGTGACAGAGGGCCTTATCCACAGTTTACAATTTCTACAGAGGGCGTTATTTAGTGTTTATAATTGTGACAGAGGGCCTTATTGCGACGGAGGGCCTTCTTTAGAGTTTACAATTGTGACAGAAGACCTTATTTAGAGTTTACAATTGTGATAGAGAGCCTATTTAGAGATTACAATTGTGTGAGGCAGAGGGTGTTATTTATAGTTTACAATTGTGAGAGAGGGCCTTATTTAGAGGTTACAATTGTGACAGAGGGCCTTATTGAGAGTTTACAATTGTGATAGAGAGCCTATGTAGAGATTACAATTGTGTGAGACAGAGGGTGTTATTTATAGTTTACAATTGCAACTGAGGCCTTATTGAGAGTTTACAAGTGTGACAGAGGGCATTATTTAGAGTTCAGAATTGTGACAGAAGGCCCTATTTAGAGTTTACAATTGTGACAGATGGCCTTACTGAGAGTTTACAATTGTGACAGAGGGCCTTATTGAGAGGTTACAATTGTGACAGAGGGCCTTATTTAGAGTTTACAATAGTGACAGAAGGCCCTATTTAGAGTTTACAATTGTGATAGAGGGCCTTATTTAAATCTTACAATTGTGTGAGACAGAGGGTGTTATTTATAGTTTACAATTGTAACAGAGGGCCTTATTTAGAGTTTACAAATGTGTAAAAAACCAAACCTTAATGAGAGTTCACAATTGTGACAGAGGGCCTTACTTAGAGTTTACAATTGCAACAGAGGCCTTATTTGGAATTTACAATTGTGACAGAGGGCCTTATCCACAGTTTACAATTTCTACAGAGGGCGTTATTTAGTGTTTATAATTGTGACAGAGGGCCTTATTACGACGGAGGGCCTTAACTAGAGTTTACAATTGTGACGGATGACCTTATTTAGAGTTTACAATTGTGATATAGAGCCTATGTAGAGATTACAATTGTGTGAGACAGAGGGTGTTATTTATAGTTTACAATTGCAACTGAGGCCTTATTGAGAGTTTACAAGTGTGACAGAGGGCCTTATTTAGAGTTCAGAATTGTGACAGAAGGCCCTATTTAGAGTTTACAATTGTGACAGATGGCCTTATTGAGAGTTTACAATTGTGACAGAGGGCCTTATTTTGAGTTTACAATTGTGACAGAGGGCCTTATCCACAGTTTAGAATTTCTACAGAGGGCGTTATTTAGTGTTTATAATTGTGACAGAGGGCCTTATTGCGACGGAGGGCCTTCTTTAGAGTTTACAATTGTGACAGAAGACCTTATTTAGAGTTTACAATTGTGATAGAGAGCCTATTTAGAGATTACAATTGTGTGAGGCAGAGGGTGTTATTTATAGTTTACAATTGTGACAGAGGGCCTTATTTAGAGGTTACAATTGTGACAGAGGGCCTTATTGAGACTTTACAATTGTGATAGAGAGCCTATGTAGAGATTACAATTGTGTGAGGCAGAGGGTGTTATTTATAGTTTACAGTTGTGACAGAGGGCCTTCTTGAGAGTTTACAATTGTGACAGCGGACCTTACTTAGAGTTTACAATTGCAACAGAGGCCTTATTTTGAGTTTACAACTGTGACAGAGGGCCTTATCCACAGTTTACAATTTCTACAGAGGGCGTTATTTAGTGTTTATAATTGTGACAGAGGGCCTTATTGCGACGGAGGGCCTTCTTTAGAGTTTACAATTGTGACAGAAGACTTTATTTAAAGTTTACAATTGTGATAGAGAGCCTATTTAGAGATTACAATTGTGTGAGGCAGAGGGTGTTATTTATAGTTTACAATTGTGACAGAGGGCCTTATTTAGAGGTTACAATTGTGACAGAGGGCCTTATTGAGACTTTACAATTGTGACAGAAGACCTTATTTAGAGTTTACAATTGTTTCAGAGGGCCTTATTGAGTGTTTACAATTGTGACAGAGGCCTTATTGAGAGTTTAGAATTGTGACAGAGGGCCTTATTGAGAGTTTACAATTGAGACAGAGGCCTTATTTGGAGTTTACAATTGTGACAGGGGGCTTTATTGAGAGTTTACAATTGTGACAGAGGCCCTATTTGGAGTTTACAATTGTGACTGAGGGCCTTATTTGAAGTTTACAATTGTGACAGAGGGCCTTATTTAGAGTTAACAATTGTGACAGAGGGCCTTATTGAGAGTTTACAATTGTGAGAGCGGGCCTTATCAAGAGTGTACAGTTTGAAACACTCTGTAAAGATGACTACATCGGGCTCTAGTCATAGCTTTTGGAGGTAGAACGTGTCACAGTGTCACCCTGCCAGTCACTTTCAATGTCCTGCCCCAAAATGTGTACAGGCACCGTTTGACAGCTTCAGGTCAGTATGAGAATGCAGGATCTGATATGCATCTTGTGGCTTTTCCTTGGATGGCTTTCCAAACCTAGCAAGGGACACTGTGCTAAATTCAATGCTGCGTGGTTGGTCAGACGGCTTGGCTTGCATGGACGTGGCAGACATATGCTAATGTGCTTTTTAAAGTCTGGAATGAGGGAAATTGCTCTATTTTACATCAATTTTATTTTCGTTAATTAGGTTTTTGGCAGGTCCATGCAGCATTGTATATATACATGGCGACATGCAATCTAGGCATGACCACTGCAAAAATGAACAGCTTCTGGTGAGCAATTTTATCAAAATGATGTCACACAGGGATCTCAGATCACAATTAGGAGATTTAATCACCTTCTGAATTTGTATTTTAAAGAACAGTTGAGACTCGAAGGTAACACCCAGGCTGCATACTGCTCCAGCTGAAAATAGAGATTGTCCAAGTTGTGACTGCTATAACCACAGTAAAGAGAAATCAACCTTTTAATCCAATAATAAAACTAGGGGTGGTCAGAACTCGCAGAGTTTCACTCTGCGTAGTTCACGGTGTTGCAAGATTCCGCAGAGTTCTAAGAGCGGGTGGAATTTAGCATGTCATGCTGCTCGTGTTCATTTTTGGCATTGGGAGTATGACAGTAGTGTAATATTAGGTACTTTTGATAGGCACTAGAATCAGACTACAGTCTGTCCACTGCTTCGCTACAACTAGACGACCACTCTAGTAAGGCCATGAAGGCATACAGTAATGGATGGATGCATATACTAAGAAATAGCAACTTATCCATTATGAATAATTCCTTTAAGGATTTTTGCGGAGAAAATGTGGCCATTATAGTAATCCTTTTTCCTTCCTCGCATTTTTTATTGTTACTCAGTTATTATTGTTTTGCTTATACAAAAAAAACGGTATACTGAGCGTACAACCCAACTATATAAAAGCTCAGACCATCAGTTAGACAAACTCAATTGGGGTTGCAAGTGCGGCACAACATGGAAGAACTAGAGAAGCCCACATGAAATGTTTCCCAGGGCAGAAACACAAGTATCTCAATAGTGGAACCACAATTACATATACGCTGTTGCTAAATCTTGGCATGTGAAATAGAAATTCTCATCAAATCAAACTTACCCTATCACATTAAACTGATAGTAAAGGTGTTTCCAGGCTATTAAGCAATAAAGAGTTCAAATGGAAAGACAACCTGCATCACGTGACCGAAATCTGAATTATTCTTACTCACATTTATCTGTCTTATGGAGTTGAATAGGATCCCTATCTCCTCAGGATCCCTGATAATGTAATCTGTTCCACCATGAGTGATGCAGAGTTTCACAGATTGCAAGATGCCCACCTTAACGTAACAGAATGGGTCGGTATCGGTCCAGAATGATCTCTTCTGGTCTTAGGGGAAGAATCCTTTTTGATCCTGGCATTTATCTATGTAATTTGGATTCCTTTCTCTGTCTTGGCCCAGCACTTACTTCACCCAAATGACTATAAAAACCCCATGTGGGTGCCAGCAACCTTATTTGATTTTGCAGTACGCCGTTTTTTTAAGACCTCTGTCCTTAGCATAAGGGCCTTGTTCTCTTTCACAAGCATTATGACCTCTGACCTCTTGTCAAATCCTCTTAGTGCGGACAACTCCTTAGCTTAAGAGACTACTCCATCCATTGTGGACTGGATGCAGCATGAACTGTCCTTCAACATCCCAAGTCTATCCTTCAGGTTGCCAGATTCACTCTCTAGGCAGCCGATGGGTATTTCAACAGGAAAGTGACAGGATCAGTGGACAGTGAGAACTTGTTATGTTATGTTATGTTATTTGTATTTGTAAAGCGCACAGATGCCCCAGCCAAGCGGCGTCCCGGCGCTGTAAAGGACAAGCAACACAACAACTGATAACACGAACCAGTCATGACCACTAAGCCTCGGGAAACAAAAATGTTTTCACGGCTTTCCTGAAGAGAAGGAGATTTGACATAGACCGAATACTGACAGGCAGTGTATTCCAGAGGCCAGCCGCCAGAACACCAAACGAGCGGCCGCCCATTCTGGCTCTTTTAAAGCGAGGAACCTTAGCTAGAAATTGACCCGCTGAGCGAAGTGCTCTAGCAGGGGTGTAGAGGGAGATGGTCTGGGCTAGAATGGGAGGGGAGGCAAACTTTAGAATCTTAAAAGTCAGGCACAGCACTTTGAATTTTATTCTCTGCCTGACGGGCAACCAATGTAGATCGGAAATAGAACGCCTAGCCGAGCAAAACTTAGGCAAACCAATCAGCATACGGGCGGCCGCGTTCTGCACATGCTGAAGGCGTGTGAGCTCTGCTTGGTTAGTGCCCAATAGAAGGCCACTGGCATAATCCAATCTGGAAAGAATCATTGCCTGCATTATAAGTTGCCTAGTGGGGGCATCGAAGAATTTAAAAATAGGCCTAAAGCTTTGAAGAACGCCATAGCAGGTGCCCGCCACTTTCTTTGTATGGGGTATGAATGAAAGATTGGCGTCGAGCAAGACCCCAAGATTTTTCACCTGAGTTGCTGGCGTAGGAGTAGGACCTAGCTCCGATGGCCACCAGTCGTCTCCCCAGAGATGAGTTTCTTTGCCCAACACCAGGACTTCAGTTTTAGTGGCATTGAGTTGGAGACGGTTATCGGTCATCCAACCTGCCACCTCCCTAAGGGCGCTTTGAAAGTTGGAGGCGTCCAGTGTAGTGTTCCCGTTTAGAGTGACCGCTAATTGCGTGTCATCAGCATATGACACTATGGTTAAACCCCATTTATTGGCCACCTCCATCAATGGTCTAACGTACAGATTAAACAGGGTCGGGCTAAGTGCTGAACCCTGTGGAACTCCTTGAGAAATGGAGCGGGGAGAAGACTCATATGGGGGAGTACGCACTTGTGTACTGGCGATTTCTTTTCTTGGTATAGGCTTGCACATACTTCCTTGAGGCAAACAAAAGTCTGTCCTGGCACTTTTCTCTTTCCCTTTGAATTCACCCTTTTTCTCACAGTGTGGTCTGCAGTAGGCCCACTCAGTCGTGAAGGTAGCTAGTTGTTTGCCTATTCGTGGTGACTGGCCTCTATATTGCGCAGCATCTGACAGTTTCCCTCTATTCTAGCAGATGAGCCAGGTTCTAAGATGTCGGCCTCTCTATCAGTCAGCTGCCTCCTACCCTAGTCTCTTGGTGGTCCTTCTTCTATCTCTATGCTCTTGATGAGTTATCATATCCCGTAAGGGATACTGCTTTCATTAATTGGGCTGCTGCTCCACTCTGTTCTGATTACCTTCCCTGGCTGCAGCACCCACCAATCAAGCCAGTCTACACTCCGTTTCCTTGACTCAGAGTGGCTCTTCCTATTTTGGTTCATGGCTCTCATCGCATCCGCACCTCTTCTGCTTCATGGTTTCAGTATTGCCTAAGGCAGCTCCAGTTACTGGTCTGGTTGGGAAGTCTCCCTCTGCCCGTGCAGATAGTCTAAGGCACTCGCGGCAGAGGGGATGGGGACCTAGACTTGCAACAAAGTCCTCAAGAAGAAGGCATCCTCAGAACCAGCTCGGACAGCATTTTGCACCAACAGTGCCCACCTTGTGGCTTCAATTTGGTGAGATGCTGGCTCTACCACAGGATATCCAGGGTGCAGTGCACTGTTTAACTGACATTTAACAGGGCAAATGTAAACATATAAACGTCTTAATGTTCATAGCTATTCATTCCATTTACCGCTACTCTATTAATCTACCTCAGATGGATTAAAGTCTATGTCAGCCCAGCCACCATTAAAACCGATGACCTGCAGATCACACACGGATTTTACCCACTGAGCTTATCCCTTTCCTTAGAATATAATTTTTCACCCTGAAAGTTTTAAAACCCTCGAAGAAAGGAGTGTGAAAAGAATACTGAGACTTCCTAAGTCTACCAGAGCAAAAGCAATTGGATTGGAATAAGGTCAACGAAATATGAGCTTTACATTTAGGGAGGTAGAGTGTTGTATAATTTAATTAATGAAAACAAGCAATTGCAGGTCTGTTCTTGAGGGAACCGTTGCTGTGCGGAAGGAAGCACCTGAGGCAGAAGTAAACAAGCATTGGCATAGCCAATAGGTCTCGCCTTTGGGACCTTATAAGTGTTTAGCCATGCAACACTTGCATAACTAAATACTTATAAGGTCCCAAAAGCGAGACCTATTGGCTATGCAGCCGCGAAAGTGAAAGTGATTGCGATCACGATCAAACATCAAAGCGGCCTTGTGGCCGCGAAACCGAAAGTAATCGCGGTAAAGCTTGGCGCGCGCGCCCGTGCACATGCACTGTGGCTCTAGGCTGGCCTGGTAGCACTCTTTGAAGCCCTCTCAATAAGTCTCGCCAGACCAGCGCATGCGCTGGGTCAGGCAAGACCTAAAAACTGTTGTTTAGTGAACTACAACCAAAATGTGAATTGTCTTCCTTTACAGAAGCTGCTGCAACCGGTTCATTTACTGAGGCGGACAGATACTTATGTAAAATGATTTCAGTGTGGTTAGTTCTTTTATTTGTGAAGTACAATATATTTCTACAAATCCTACTTTGCGCAGTTTGTTTAAGCATACAACTATGCCCAGACGTATCTAATCTCCAGCTGTGACGTTTTATTTGTGGTATACAATATATTTATATATATCTGTAAAATTATTTCAGTGGTTAGTTCTTTTATTTGTGATGTACAATATATTTCTACAAAGCCTACTTTGCACAGTTTGATTAAGTATAAAACCAGTGTGCATATGTTATTGTGTTTGCCCTGACCTATCTCATCCCCAGCTGTGGCTGCATACTGCTGATGCGATCAGGTCTGCTTGAATTCTGAACTAAGGTGATGGAGAAACTGACAAGCTGTGTTCTAATTGCTATAGAGTTTTGAGTAATCCGGTGCATTACTTCATGTTTTCATGAAGTGTCCACAATTAACCTCAGAATTAAAGCATTTTAATATTCCAATTTTCGAGAAATATGGGCTTAATACGCATATTCTTTTTAAATCAATAATTCATCATCATCATTAGGCTTTATTTCGATATGACAAATATCTTAAAAAGCAGTACAAGACATAAGAACAATAAAACAATAAAAGGAGACAATACATAGAAAATAACCATACAATTCATACTACGCATGGCCCCAATAAGTTAGATAAAATTATTTTAAAAAGCGAATTAAACAAGATACGAAAGCCTAACTGATCTAATGCGAAAAGCCCATCCTAGGAACTTGGCTAAACCGCAAGCAAAGAGAGGCCGAGGGTCGTTTTTCAGTATACGTAGGGCCTCCTTGTAATATCTTGTTCCAAGTTCTCTACAGAGTGGTTTAAGCCATCTGTTACGGGGAGCTATGTAGGCCGGACATACAAAGAACAAATGCGGGACTGACTCTATCCTGTCTTCACAGAACGGACAAGAAGAAATTGTTTGGGCCGGGGCCTTCCATCTAGAGGTTAGATCCCCGGCGGGGAGTAGTCCTATCCTAAATTGGAAGTACAAAGCCCTGTCCCTACGCTTTGTAATAATATCCAGATATGGTTCACCAAAGGGCATGTCTTTTACCAAAAGGAAATCCAAGGTGGTCCTGCACAAGTTGGCATTTCTACTCCTGCCATCAGCTACCCAACTCCAGTATATTTTCTTCAGGACGGACTTTGGGGGTGCAGTTCTATTGTCCCAGGCATCGCCAAGGCCCAAGTTGATGAGAAGACGCTTGACTTCCCTCAACCAATGGATCTTGGACCAGCCGGGTGACCCCCAACACATCGGTTAGTCCATCTGCGTAGCTAGACATTTCTGGAACTCTCCAAATTATCGCCCATAAAAGAAGGGGGCGAAGCCTAGCCTGATCACTAATTGATCGAGTACCCATGTCTAAGAGCAGTGGGAGGGTTGGGGTACTATAGGGGAGCCCCATCAATAATTCGCTACAGTTGGATGTGTTGATTGCTAATGCGTTGTCTTTAATGATATTAAGTAAATAAGTAAAGTCAAGCAAATGACAGGTGATGGTTGTATAGGACATGTTTTGTAAAGTTGTTATGGGCCGGCTAGTAACACATGATTAATAACGATCGTCATTTTAATGGATTTCTGACGGAGCTGTGGGTCCTGGTTCAGGCTGGATGCCCCGTTGCCTGTGAACCAGCGGCTCTGTCTCAACACAAGTGAAGGCAGGGCTGAGCCTCGTTGAATAGTGCTCGCCCACAGCCGGGTGAGTTCAGCTCAATGGACCATCAATCTCTTCTAATTAAACTTCCCGAAAACACAGACCTCGTTCACCTTTTTCAAAGTGCTCAAGCAGCCGTGAAGGTCATGAGAGTACTTTAGACTGCTCACAGCCCTGCCTGGCGCTGCAGAGAGGCCTGGTGGGTGTGCAGAAACCACTCAGGTAATCTCAGATCCAAGTAATTTTAGAGTGGGGTGCTGCTGCTACTGCACACCCAGCAGGCCTACTTCCAGCCCACATGACCCTGCCACCAGTGACCCCTGATTCACAGGAAGTGCGTGCCACGCTATGATTCCAAAGTATAAACATCCTTTTAATAGAGTATGAACATAACATAGCACGTGTATTTTAAAGCACACGTTCACCCGTAGGTATCTTGGCGCTGAATAACAGATGTTTATTGTTACCCAACTCAATGGTACTCATTTTATCGACCTCAGATGGATGAAAGGCTGAATGGACCCGCCGGGATTTGAACCTGTGACACACAATTGATGGACGGAATGCAGAACAAATCAAAACATTCTCCCCCAGTCAAGAGATCTGGGTTAAATCCATCATTCTTTTGCTCACCATGCCACCCCAGTTTAGACTTGGTCATATGCAAATCAGTCTTGACCCTGTGCCTCATGGGAACGGTCCAGCCCGAACTGCCAAGCCAGGTCCTCCCTGGACCGGAAACAAGCATCCTAGGACCGGTTTCGTGGTTTCACCCCTCTTCAGCAAGGATAGCTTGATTCCAGTGGCACAGTGAGCCCGGGACCTACGTCTAGGCATACCTGGCGCACTTAGGGCGAGAAAGCAAAAGACACACAATTGATGGACGGAATGCAGAACAAATCAAAACATTCTCCCCCAGTCAAAAGATCTGGGTTAAATCCATCATTCTTTTGCTCACCAAGCCACCCCAGTTTAGACCTGGCCATATGCAAATCAGTCTTGCCCCTGTGCCTCATGGGAACAATCCAGCCCGAACTGCCAAGCCAGGTCCTCCCTGGACCGGAAACAAGTATCCCAGGACCGGTTTCGGGGTTTCACCCCTCTTCATCCAGGATAGCTTGATTCCAGTGGCACAGTGAGCCCGGGACCTACGTCTAGGTATACCCGGCGCACTTAGGGCGAGAAAGCAAAAGACACACAATTGATGGACGGCGTGCTAATTGCAAAAAGGTCACGCAGAAGAGCACCAAAAAACAATATGAATGAAGCCCAACCGACAAAAGAGGAACCAAGCAGGGATCACAGCAGTAGGCAGTGCACAAGACAGCCAAGAGGCAAAAGAACCAGATGATCACAGAAAATGAATCTGAAAGATCCTACAACAAAACAACCCAGCAAAAGCATTCAACAAGAACACAGCTTGAAAGCAGCAGGTCACCTAAGCAGACAACAAAAACACCTCACAAGAGGCCTGTGATAGAGGAAGGCTCTACACAAGACCAGGAACCACAGCTAGAGTCATGCCTGGGCCACCACCCTATGAAAACGCAGCAGACGACAGGCATTTGGGAAGGCAACAGACAAATGTACACCAATGAAAGAAACCCAGCCAACAAGGCCAGAAGAAAACTAACAAGGTGACCAACAGGAGTCACTGGACAACACAACAACCAGATGAAAGACATATGCAGGATAGGATAGGACAGAAAATGAGAGGATTGAGCTGCCACCCACCATGTCCTCTTCGTCTGAGCCCAGGAGAGGAAACAGCTGAGTGGAGGATCAATGCTGGT
Organism: Triturus cristatus; assembly: GCF_964204655.1. Taxonomy (NCBI): domain Eukaryota; kingdom Metazoa; phylum Chordata; class Amphibia; order Caudata; family Salamandridae; genus Triturus; species Triturus cristatus. The sequence continues at coordinate 552,152,083 of NC_140586.1, forward strand.
GTGTGAAAGAGGACCGCATGAGCTGACCAGACCCTACCCCACATCCTAGCCAAAGGGGACTGAGAGAGCAGAAAAGCACAACATAACAGGAACACCCAGCTGAGACAAACTTCACACCACGGTGGAGAGACCCCCAAGAGCAAGACGTCATCATGGCTGGAAGTCACAGCACTGTGCACCAGGCACAAGAAGCTACCAAAAATAGTCATACATCAAGTCCCAAATGTCATGATGCTAGGAGAAGTGGAAGGCCAACAAACTAACCCAAACAGAGATACAACAACAGAAGAGACCCACCAACCCCAAGTCCAGAAGGGACCAATGGGACAGCCAGAATGGGCAGACACGAACACCATCCCCAACTGACATACGAGAAAGGACCGAGGGAATGAGTTGACAAAGAGAAAGACCTCAAGAACAGGTACAAAAAGTACAACCAAAGGAGAACCCAGAGCACAGAAGCAGTTCTTCTCCTCACCTCCAGTGCAGGAGTGCAGAGAGAGATCCAAAGATACACCTCAGCCCAACACTTCGACAGCCACAATCACTACCAATCGAACAATAAGGAAGCTGCTGTCGAAGGCATAACACCAGGAGAAAGTACAGACTGGTACTACATAACTCAGTCGAGCACTACATAACTCGAGGTACAGATGGCAAGAGGTGGAGATCCAGGTGCTGGCAAACCAAAGGAAGCCCACTCAAAACCAAACTTGCAAGAAAGGCCACACCAAGACTCAAAAAGATTCAACACAATGATCCCAGGAAGTGACACACCAAGACCCCCAAACATGGAGCCAGACCAACACCAGTGTCCGAAAGCAAACTGACAAGACGATGAAAAACAATTCCCAGCGACAGGAAAGAAAGACAGCCCCTAATCGAGGCCAGAAACAGTCAAGAAACACCTGCATATGGGAAGAGAGGGGGACATGATCATACCAGCAAAGGCAACTCCTTCAACAATGAATTACACCCCCTGGTTCACCCTTAACCAGGTTCAGGAAGTCCAGTGGAAGAGACCAACTGAAGGAAAGGCAAGAATAAAGGGAGACTTTTTTGTCTTTAGCTAGGTCACCTTGTGCCAGGGTTGAGGGGGGGGGGGGGGGGGGGGTACACCTCAGGTAGTAAATAATTGGATGAGGAAGTGTTGATGAAATAATGTGTCCTACAGTGGGGCAAAAAGATTTCTCCAGACCCTTTCCAAAATTTCTGGAAAAGTCTTTAGGTAGGGAAAAAGCTGCTAAACTCTAGTAACGCTCAGGAAACACAGGACACCTACTCCGCCACACATGCACCCTGCTGCCAGAGCTTTCAAGTTTCCCTGTTCCATACGTGAGTAGCTTATCCAGTCTAGGTTTTTGATTTTGGATTCTGAGATTTGCAGGTCTTTTGATCCCGATATAAAATTAGGACTACAGTTCCCAGAATGTAAAGAATAAACGCAGAGTGGGTGAGTTGCTCATGCGAATCTTGAAGATTGTGCTTAGTACACTTGGGTTCAGGGGTGTTGTGAATCTCGCCTCCCTTAGTCCCCTCCTCTCCCCCCGCCCCCGCTTTAGCAGCTACAGCAGTGGGTGGGAACCGCCTTAATGGGCTTCTTGTGTGTGCAGCTCCGCAGATAAAAGCTCATGATTAACTGATATACAGGAATACAGCATCAACAGAAGAGCAAGCAGCAGCACGGAAGAACAAAAGATGGGTACATAGAAAAGATGGAAGAGTGAAAGGGTGAATGGGTGGATGAGTGAGTTGATGACTAAGTGGGTGAATAAATGAGTGGGTGAAAGAAATGAGTGGGTAGATGGATGAGTGAATGGGAAGGTAAAAGGGTGGCAGAGTAGATGGATGAGTGAATGGATGGATGGATAGGTGGATGGATAGACTAATAGATGGCTGAATGGATGACAGTCTGTAAAGGTGAAATAGTGGATATTAGCAGGCGGCTGGAAGGGTGAAAGAATTAATGGATAGAGGCAAGGATGGAAGAGACAAGACCGCTATTCTAGGGAGAGTTGGGCACACTTGCTTGGCTTGCTTGGTGCCATCAAAGTGTTAGTTAAAAGCGGGGGGTTTTAATTTTCTGGCTACTCCCTAGCTTGGGTTAAAACTTTTTGTCCCAATGGTTACAAATACCCAGGGCCACTGGAATTATGCGATTGTATGGGTGTGGCGCTTTTCGCTTGAGTATGGATTTGCCACATAATCCATAATCTGCAGCATCATTTGCAGTTTTTAACAAAAAAAATGTTTCTAGCTCAAACGGTTTAAAAGTTACTAAAAACAGCGACATGTGTTGCCACGCAGTGGAAGGCCCTTAGCAAAGGTTGACTGCTTACCTTTCCGTTGCTTATTGCTAAATTTGAGTGTTAAACTGCTACTCATGAAGTGCAACCTATGCCCAGAGTGCTAAGTGTAAAAATAACAAAATAATACTATCCCAAAATGTGCCCCATTACGCCACATGTGCAGCAAAATGTAGTCAATTCTGCCGCATAATGTGGCCCGCCCTCCCATGCCGCATTATTCCAGTGACCCTGCAAATACCTTTGTTCAGTTGGTGAAGATTAAATTCAGGTAATAACTGAACAAAAGAAATAGGATGTTATTATGACGTCACGCACGAAACTGACAAGGCTGGTCTGATCTTCATGAGACGGGACTCACTCAAAGCAGAAGGACTCCCGAGATATAAAGCGGGTGATAAGCTCCCAAGAACACTGGCGGCTGACAGCGGGGACCCGCTCACGGAGCCGGGCATGTTTCATGTACACTAACAGCTTTAAAATAAGCCTCGCCTGAGTGCCTTTGTGCGACACTATTTAAGCCTTGAAGCCAATTTTATAACATCTCACAACAAAGCCCGGGCAGATGAAAGGAAGAAAGCCAGCGGGTCCAGAGGGTAAAAGATGAAATGTCTCGTGATTTTAAAGAAACATTGTCTGTGACCTTAACTTATGAATGCTGCGCCACACGGACCGCAGCTAATCGGGCGGATGACCTTGAGAACCAGAAATATTTAAAATGGGGGCGGTTATGCAATCGTTGGCTGGCGCTCCAAAAAGCGGGAGGGAAGAGACATCCCAGAAGTTGAACACTGTAGTCCGCCTCCTTCCGTCTCGGAAGATACAAGGTCTCGGAGGGATCAAACGGCGCTGCCCGGGGGCACGGGCGGGATCTGGGGAACGGCAAGGCTCGGAGCAGCCGACTTGCAGCGAGGCAAAGAAACACAACTGCGCGGCTGGCCGTGGTCCAGGGGCAGGCGGGAAGGGCCGCGTTACCCTGCCTCTCCCGGGGCCTCGAAGCCTGCTCGAGTGCGCACTGAATGAGCCTGAGAGATTACCTTGGAGCAAGTCAGCACCAGGCTTTATTTATTTGCCCGGTCATCTAAACTTGGCAATGCAGGAATTAAACACTGCTTTAATGTCGATCACAAACTGCGAGTGCGCTTTCCACGGAGCACAGCTGTTAACGCCGCGGTGCAGAGTTGGGGCCTGGGGGCCGTGAGAGCAGGCTGAAGGCGCAGATTTTGTTGTAAATGTTATTAAGAGGGTGCGCGCTGACTGTGACAAATGGAACTGCTGTCGGCGTGAAGTAGTGCGCACAGGAAGTGTGCCAGGGCGGATGTACTGATAGCGTCAATGAAGGGGTAACCTTGACAGTGAGAGAAAGCATACTGAGGGAAAGGGGTTGTGTGCGTGAAAAAGGGGTATACTGTGAGTCTCCTAAAATATAGTGTCACGTCAAAAAGTGCTGTAGTGTCAACTTGAAAAGGTGTATTCAGTTGGTGTGAAAAATAGTCCACTGAAAGCGTGAAAACGGTACACTGTGAGTGTGCTAAAAATACACTGTTACTCACCAAAAATGGTACACTATCAGTGTGAAAAGCTGTATACTGGGAGTGGGGGTAAACAATATACTGTAAACTAAAATTACCACTCACTCAGAAAATATCCCGGTCTTTCCAGCCCGCCCTAGTACCACGTCCTTTATGTGTGATGTGTTTTATTGATGTCATAACTGATGTGCATGACCCATTCCTGTAATTGTGAGCAAAAACTGGTGCGAGGGAGGCCCATAAAGACTGAAGTAAGGAAGAATGGACTCAGAGTAATGGGATTACTGGTAAGTAATTAAAACACTACCTCTTTCTTCGTCCACTTCTGTGTTCCGGTGGTTACCAAAGCAAATAAAGGGCAATACGGGCCATGCAGATCATGGTTATGACATCAGTAAAACGCATCATACATAAAGAACGCGACACCCCTGAAAGGTTTCATTCACCAATGTCCAGACTTCATTCACCATCTGAACAGCTGAGAGATCATCGCAACCAGGACCACCGTATTCTTATCCTCACCAAGAATGCAATAATGTATTACAAAAAGAACGATCTGCCCAACAGAAAGGCAGGTCTCCCCAATTGACGTGCAGTGAACCCCCAACCCCCCATGATAAAGACGTACTCCGATATATTACTTAATAGTTTTAATTTTTCAGACATTTAAATCCCTGCGCTCTTTTCCTTCACAGCCCAAAGAACACAAGAAATCCAACTGATATACACATTAACATAAGATACAGACTTTCTTCTTGAGGAAAATGTAGAATAATTCTCATACAACAATTTATCAAAAAAATAAAATAAAATGTGTTTAAATATAAATGAGGATTAACATACATTGCAATTGAAATTCATACATATCAGATCCATGCATTTCCTATCTTAGGTTTTACTATACATTTTAAGTTTAACAGTTTATGGAAGAAAGTTATTGATCTATTCATCTCCATGAAAATTTACCATACGTTTGTAGTTTCGATCGATTCCAAATGCTTACAGCCAGCCAGCATGTGTTTCGTGGTTAAAAAAAACACTTCTGGGAAGCTCAGGGTAAGTCTCCTGGGATTTGGTATATATTCTGACAACCTGCTATTTATCAAGTCCACAGGAAGCCATCTTTGCACGCGCACAGATTTGAAGCATACTGAAGAACACAAAAAGTGATGGGAGGCTTCTTGCAATAAGTCTAACCACTGGCAATCGCTCAGGGTCGCACTTCAACCCTTTCTTCTCTTTGCTCACCATGCCACTTCAGTTTGGACCCCCAGCCATGTGCAAATCTGTCTCAACCTTGTTCCTCCGAGGAACAGTCCAGCCCGAACTGCCAAGTCGGGTCCTCCCTGAACCCGAACACAAGCAACCCAGGACCAGTTCTGCCCTAGTTATGTGCTCATCACCCGGGTAAAGTTTGGTTCCAGTGAGACAGTGAGCATGGGACCCACGTCTGGGCATAGCCATGCCACTTAGGGCAATACATGAAACAACCAAAAGGTGATGGGAGGCTTCTTGCACTAAGTCTAACCACTGGCAACTAGGGCGAAACTGGTTTACAACATGAAGGTGCAGAGAGATCTCTTTCTACTCTGATTCTACGCAGCAGGTCCAGGAGACGAGAAAGCAATTCACGGCGGTAAAGCAGAAGTAGTAGGAGCCCTGCATAGACTATATAGCATGCTTTATCCCGCTCGGTTGTGGGTGATGCTGGATGGAAAACTCAAGATCTTCGGTGACCCTAAGCAAGTGTAATCAAACCTCAAACCAAACAGCATACGGGCACTGGACCCAGGTAAAGTCCGTCTCGATGTACGATGAGGATGCTGTAGATCAGCGAGGCTGTGATGAGCACGATTAACCTTTTCAAGCGTTTTCGGGATTTGTGTTAGCCCCTTGCCTGCTGTGGGGCCCGACCAGTGGGGAAAAATATATGGGGCACAGGCGGGCACTGGTGCCTCTGGATGTGGACTCATGAACCCTGAACAGTGTGGACTGCACTCACTTCCTTTGGACTGGGCTGCCTGTCCAGCCTGTTGCTGTGCCGTCCAACAGTGGAAGCCTGGTAAGCTGGGCTGATTTGCTGTGGTTGACTTGTGAACTTGAGCTGTTGGAGGCCCTCCTCAACGTTCGTCCTGATGCGGACCTGCGCTGTCCGAAGCTAACTAGACTGATTTCTGTACCCGCTGGTGACACATTATATTGCTACTGATAGTGACGGGGGCGGTTGGCTGAGCAACATCTGCCTCCATGTGTGCCCCACAAGTCTTGTTCGATTTCAGTTTTTTCTTGGTCCTAGGAGGGGCTGGAATGGGTGTTGATTTGTTACATGGCAAGTTGGGGACTGCTGTGTGGGGGGAGGGGATGTGAACGATTTCAGATTGCGCAACAGAGGGCAGAACCGTCACAGCAATGTCTACCTGCTGATGCCTGCAGTGTCTTGTGTGGTAGTGCCCGTAGATGAGCATGATGCGATGCCGGGCAGCGAAGACTCCCCCTGCTTTAACGTGTCTCACCTGGAATGTTCAGGGTATGACTGATCACAGGAAGGCGCATAGTGTAGTAGCGCACTTGCAGCAACACTGCATAGATGTTGCTATTCTGCAGGAGACATATCTTGCCCCTGACAGTAGTCTGCTCTTGCAGCGCTGTTTGAAAGGTGACATGTATGAAGTAAGCTTCATCTCACAGGCATGGGGGGCATGTTCTGGGTGAGGAGGTGTTCTGGCATTAAGCTGCGAGACATAAGGGCGGACCCGGGGGCGTATCTTATGGTACACTGCTATAAAGACAACATGGTACTGCTTTTGGTTGGTGTGTACAGCCTAACTTTGATGATCCGTGGTTTTATTATGACTTGAACGCTAGCCTTGCGCAATATAGCGGTTTGCCTCAACTATGGGGTGATGATTTTAATTGTGTTCTGAGCCCAGAACGAGATACGTCTTGGTGTCCCCCCAAGGTACCCTTCGGATGTTTGGTAGCACAGATCTCCCTATGGCACGGGCTACACGCACTACTCCAACGTGCATGACGTTCATACCAGCACTGAGTATTGGCTGCTGTCTAGGGGCTTCCTTGTAAACATTTACTGGGCACCTATTCTGATCATTCGCCTGCATTGCTGGAATTGGCGTTAGACGCTTGCAACTGTTCAGCCTTCCCTTGGAGGTTCCTGTCGCACTCCCTTCTTGATGTAGTGTTTTGGGGAGAACTTTTACTGGTGATTGATGATTTTTTTGCTGATCACGTGGGCTGCATGGCTAGATTTTAAACTGTTTCAGAGGCTTTTAAAGTCTACATCTTGGGGAGTCACTATCTGCAAACATGCAGGAGTGTTGAGGTCGCTTCAGAGTCAGTTGCAACAATTGGAAGGTGATATAGCCGTGCATGGTACAATGGGTGAGCAGGCACCCTGGCAGAGATTAAGGCAACATTGGAACACTATTATGACGTGGCCGATATTTAAATAACACATATGGGTAAATATACTACTGCCAGGCTCTATGGTGAGGGAGAGCGGCCGAGGACAACCCTTGCAACCCTCGTATGACCCAGATGGGAAGGCGCCAAGATATTAAATGTTAAAGCTGATTCTGAGGAGTTTGCACCTCAGAACAGAGTGTGGGGCGTTTCCAGTGAGATTATAGGGGATTATATACAACATGCATCTCATGGTCAGCGGGCCACGGCTGAGTATTTAGTTCACATTGCCATGAAAAGGTTGTCTGACGAGCATAGGGCAATGAGAGAGCTAATGGAGGAGCAGATTATGGTTACAAAGCTGTTGGTGCTCTTGGGCTATGACAGAGAGATTACGAAGGCTTATAGGCGTTTGGTGGCTTTCAGATTGTTACTTGCGAAGTATCGGATCCTATGCACTGGTGAAGGCGCCCCTTCCTGCAATCAAGGAATGGCATGTAGACATGACGTTTTGTAATATCATGCCAGATGTCTATAGTGAACCGATGCCAAATAGGAACAGACCGAGCGATATTGGGAGTCCGTACGGCGTGTACTTGGCTAGAGTAGCGACTGATGAGGTGGAGAGGTCCGCGGCGGTCCCCATGCCGGGGTAGGGTGTGGCGGGGACGACTGTGAGTTGGATGGCTGTGTGTGCTCACAGTGGATATACCCTGGTCTGTGACCTGAGCTGTGCTCACAATGAAGAGGGGTTGTGTGGCTCGTTGCAGCGGCGTTTTTGGCCAGGATGGGGATATGCTATTTGTCTCTTCGATACGTGTCACATTGCAGGGGGAAAGGAAATTGATTCATGCTGAACTTTGCTGTGTTTTGATTATCATGCATGTAGGGTACCCTGACCTACAGCATAACGTGCTTTGTTTTCACGCCTTTGTGCTCTGTAAACTCAGTGCTTCACAATGCTGATGGTGCTTCCGGTTTTGTTGTATAAAATGATAAAGTAAAAAAAAACATGCTCATTCTGCACCATAATGGCATCTTGGCACGGCTAATACATCACAAGAAACAACCACTCAACAGCGCCTCCGTCTGTGTTTTGGAGAAGAATCAAGACTTAATTGAACTTCACAAACCATAACGCTAATATGGTTCTCCTGAATACAGTGAATACTCACAATTGTAATCCAAACCTTTAACTAATGACCCCTCTAGCGCCGAGATTCCTGTCAGAAACATGGTGTGCCCATTTAAAACGTTGGAGATACTCCAAGGAAATGTGCTGTTTAAGGCTGAACATGTGTCCAAATTGGACACTGAGCCGCAGCAAAAGTAAGAGATGTCATGGCTGTCGCACAGTGTTGTGGTTTCAAAATGGCACAAATGCCTGAAGACATCTCGGCCAGTTAACCAGTCGCTGCCTCCATCTGGTGTTATCTCCAAGTCATGAGTCTGAGTCCCAGAAAGGACAACTACGCCTTCATTCTACCGAGGTCTGTACATTGAGTCCCAGTTCATTTGCATAACAGTAACACCTGTTATTTCTGGCACTTAGAAATGGCAGGAGTGCATTATGGAGCACCACATACAATTAATTTGCATTATCACTGTTAGAAGAAATATATTTCCAGGAAAAATACAGCCAACAGAGACAGTGGGCCCACTAGATTGATAACCCACAGCAGTACTGTAAAATACTGTAATGACAGAAAATGTTGTACCATGGAACAATGCTCTGCGGGATGTTGCGCCCATAAGCAAAGCTCCTCAGAGTGTTGCATCTATGCCATGCTCACAGATTTCTGGTTCATGGTCACTGCCGCCTCTGACTACAGGGAGAGCCTCCTCCGCCTCGCCCTGTATTGGGAATATAATAAAGCCCCCCTACTAGTTTTTTGTTGAAAAAGATAAGTTCATCACAAAAAATGAAATATAAATCTCAAGAAGCTGTCACTCAACTGGAAGGCAGCATTTAAATCAATGCCCAGTGTCATTCAGAGCTTTAATGTGAGTGATACCGAGATTCTCTCTGATCTCTGATGTGGATGATATTACTCACACTCAGAGCTCTTCTCTACAAGGCCAAAGTCACTAGGAGTTGTTTCAGGTAACACCAAGAGTCTCTAAGAATTGTGCTCTTTATAACACGCAGGAGCGGTCAAGTTGTCTAGTTTTTCTCACAAAGCACACCTGACTCTTGCACACTAAAGGTTTTATGCATTCTACGCAAGGGGGGACGTACGGATGAAAATCAGGACTTTTGCAATACTTTTCATTGCGAGAACCCCATTTTCACCATCTGTATACGAGAATAAATTATCTTGTGTACGTTTGGCTCACGACAATCCACTACCACCAGACATTTCTGTCCAAACCATCCCTTCCATGATGGAAAGCACATGGTTGGCATGAGGGACACAGGAAATAAAGTAAGGTACTGGTAGCCCAATAATCAGGATTTACAGAAGATTGCCCTCCAGTATAAAAAAATACCTAGTGGCCTACGAGTACTCAGTCGCAGTCCGAGTGCAGCGCCTGATAATACCCAGCATCCTTGGAGGACTCGCGAGTATTACTTTTTCATATGCAAGTCAACAAAGGAACAATACCTGACAGGATTCATAATACACTAAATTTAATGTTTGAATGCGGTGAGCATACACCAGACACACTGTCCGAACCAGGTGAGGACACAACAATCACAATGTTTGGATGCAGCAGGGGCACCACAAGTAAAATACCACACCACACTGAGGACACACCTTGCCTGACCACATTGGGAAAAGACTAAACGTAATGTTTGACTTAAATGAGATCACACCGAATGCAATATCCAATCTCACTGGGGACACGACAAGCGTAATATCTGACTAGATTAGGACCCTGCTAATGTACAGCCTGACTACAGCAAGAACAAGCCCAGTGTAATGCCTAACCAGGAGGAGGGCACACCAAACGCAATGTTTGCACCTAGTCAGGACACATCAAATGTACTGTTTAAACTCAGAGAGAGCAGGCGAAAAGTGATGCCTAATCTCATTGATGACACAACAAATGTAATGTTTGACTTCAGGGAGGACACAATAAATATAAAAGCTAACCTACAAGAGGACACACGAAATGCAACATCTGACATCATCCAGGACAAATCAAATGTTATGCCTGGCTACACTCATGGATGCAGCAAATGTATTGTTTGACTTCACTAATAAAAACACACCAAATGTAATTTTTCCCTTCAGTAATAAGAACACATCAAATGTACGGGATGAGCCATGGGATACCTGAGATGTCATTCGTGCCATTTAATTACAAGCGGATGACAACACTCTCATGAGGTGTCTTTGTAAAACAACAGAGGAAAACACTGATATGAGGAGCCTTTACACCAAGGGATCTGAAGTGCAAAATTCACCCGGCAACCCCAAAAAGGTGCAAAGACTTCAATCACTGCACACCAGGGAAATAGCTCCTTGTTTCACTTACTTCAATTCAGAAACCAGTCTCATGAGACCTGGGCATCAACATGTGGAACCAGGGGTTTAGAGCAGGGGTCTTCAAACTGGGAGGGGGCGGGGCCCCTGGGGACCTTAAGTGATCCTGGGGAGGAGAGTGAGCCAAGCTCTGGCCAAAAGAAGCATCATGCTGATAACAGTGCGTTGTTTTAAGTGGGAAAAAATGAACAGCCTTAAGTCACTCTGTTATGGGCCATCACCAACATCTTCTGCCAGTTATATCCTGGCTGGGAGTATGTGTCAAAATTGAAGGAACTCCAAATACTGCTCAACCCCCCACCCACTACATTTCTGATCATCACTCTGTGGATACTTTTACACTTTAGTAAGGCCTGGCAGACCAGAATAATATGTTTGTCAATCATATGTTTGATTGCATTTTTAAAAGGGGTAACAGAACTTCACTACAATGTTTAAATAAGTTTAGACATATTTAAACATTTCCAATTTAAAAGAATAACTGTAAAAATGGGGGAGGGCGATGATATTTGTTTTTTTTACATGAGGGGGCGGCATAAAAAGTTTGAAGACCACTGGTTTAGAGCTTAGAGCTTTTAACTTGGCTTCCAGGGATGGGGGGAGTGGAGGGGGGGGGGGTTAAGTGAGATACCAAGGTGCTTGTATGGAGGGTTTAAACACACAGCGTGATAAGGAATATGGCTTGGCGGTAATGTGTATCTCCAACACAAGTTGCTCATCGTGGGATGCAGACGGGGATTGCTGGGGTGCTTCCGCAGCCAGACTCCAGGGTGTTGGTGGCTAGAACTGCCAAACCTCCACGGAGAGTGCATGTCACAGTCTTCTAAACAAACGCCCCCAAAGGAGGGAAGTACCTCATCACTGTTGCAATGTCTCTAGATATAAGGGCCTCAAACAACCATATAAATAATTGTTTGGCAGTAAAAAATAACGCAAACCATACCCTACAGGCGTCAAAGCGATTTTCAACTTGTACATATTAAATTAAACAAAAATTAAATAAGGCTGGTATACAATAAGCAGCCAGGAGCCGCAGTAATATAGTTACATGTAAACAGAATGTAAATTAAAGCATGGAGTCAGAGATTCTGACCTGTAAATAAATCAAACAATACATGAATAAGGTCAGTCATTAGGATATTAACATAGTAACCTATATTCATACATAATAGCTCGCTGGCTGAGCTAAAGCGCTCTTGGCCCTGGTCAGTCCTGCAGCAGGGACTAATGGCGCCACACCTGGTGACAGCCTTGCTACCTGGCTCCGTGACATGAAGATACCAAGCTCCCAGCTGTGGAATGTGCTGCTACAAACCACTCATGCCAGGTGAGGCACACTGATAGTCAAATGGCGCACATCATAGCTACGGCTCCAGGAACTGTAGCTTGCCAAATGAGGCTTGCAAACAAGGTGATCCGACAACATGGTGCAATGTGGCAACCTTAACTGTTGCACTGGGCTTAATTTGTATCAGTGGTTGAAGATGGTGGCCACCAGAATTAATTTTTGGGGAGCAGGACTTATTTTCCATCATCAGACTTTGACCCAGAGCTAGATAGAGAGAGGAAAACACAGATAAGAAAGAATGAAGGAGGAATAAAAAGATAGGAAACTAAACAGTGACAAAAGGGGGAGCCAGTGATGAAAAAGCTCCTGAAAGACAGAGATAAAGAGACACGAAGTGTAGGGGGGTGAAAGAAAGAGGCATGAATTGGAACCGAGACATGGCAGTTTTGATATCCCCTAACCTCAGTATTCGGCAGAGCCCTTAGGAAAGCCTTAGAGCCCACACTCATGATTTATGATTATTATTATTTTAATTGGTTTTTATTTGTGCAAATACTGCTGTTGTGTACCTTCTCAGAAGGTCACGCTGAAAAGTAGCCAGGGGCGAGGTGAAAAGCAAATGGAGCTACGGAAATTGCAACCATGTTCTGTGGGGTTATGGAGAAGGAAAGAAGTATTTCAACTCAGTGTTCGGACTAAACCAATTTACAGTCAACACGCACTTTCTTTTTTTTAAAGGTACCCGCACCCCCACATTCTTTTTGGCGTTTGGTGACTTCCAGGTGAAGGCTCTTCAACAAAAATGCAGCAGGCGGCTCTCCCTTCGCTGTCACTCAAACGCCGCCCGCTTTAAACACAAAACTCGTTTAGCCTCCGCATGGAACAGGCCAGGACAGGTCAGCATTCCCGCGGACAAACAAGAGCAAGAAACAAGGTTTAGGGTAAACACTTATAAATCAGGCCTGCACCTTGTCACGCATGTTTTCCTCACCAGCCGGTTCCCTAACATCAGAATCTCGTGTAGCAAAGTAAAGTGATAAGCGCGAGCCGCCCCTCCCGCCAACGGAAAAGAGCACGTCCTGACCCGCTACGCATCCTTTCCTGTACGTCTGCACTCCGAGGCACTTGCATTCCTGGTATTCTGCTGTCAGTCATGCACCAGGGAGGTCGGAGTTTACTTAGAAAGTAAGGAGCAGCGGCGTAACCGAAAATGTTAGCCCCTCCTTCCTCTAAAATATCCTGGGGGCGCTTGAGGTTCCCACCACCCACACCATAACTGCCGAACCACCTACATGCCACCTTTCACTACGCCCCAAACCCTCCCCAGTGTAATGTTTGCCTTGCTGCCAGAATCAGGGTCTCTCCCTTTTCATCACTGGTGTTCTATCCTGCTGCCAGTGTCTGGTGTCCTAGGGAAGGAACCCCTTGAATCCTACCCAGTGCATTTCATGCACTTGTGGGGGAGGGTAAGGGGTTATTTATAATGGTGACGCAGTGTTATTTCCACAACAAGATATCTACCATCTATAACAATTTCGATCCCCAGCCCACCGACTTCGACAACTTCCTCTTAACAACAGACACCAGCCACCCGCTCACAGCATAGACTCCACTCACCACACAGAACACCACAGCCATCATGACCTCCATCCACTCCAGAGCACCCACGGAACCCTGCCCCCCCCAACTTATTCAACCTCCGAAACAAAGAAATCAGGCCGGAACTCACATTCTAAACATATCCATTACCACAGATGCATTTCCAGACTGTTGGAAACATGCAGAGGTCAGACCCATCCTGAAGAAACCCTCTGCCGACCCCAGTGAACTCAAGAATAACTGCTCCATCTCGCTGCTTCCGTTCCCCGCCAAATTCCTGGAAAAGGCCATCAACCACCAACTCACCGAACACCTAGAAAGAAACAACCCACTCGGCGCCTCCCAATCCAACTTCCGTGCCAACCACTGCACCGAGACCGCCCTGATCACCGCCACCAACGACCTCAGAACTCTCCTCGACCATGGTGAAACAGCACCCCCGACCCTCCTGGACCTCTTAGCGGTATTTGATACTGTATCCCACCACACCCTCATCAAAAGACTCCATCACATCACATCAAATCCAGAGGGTTGCCCTCAAATGGATTGCATCCCTCCTCACAGGATGAAACCAGAAAATCCACCTACCACCCTTCACCTCAGAATCCAAGAACATCATCTGCGTCATAACCCAAGGATTGTCCCTCAGCCTCACCCTGCTTAACACCTACATGACACCCCTGCCCGACATTGTAAGAAAGAACGGACTCGACATCATATCCTACACAGTCAACACCCAACTCATCCTCTTGCTCACGGAAGGCCCTCCACCACCAGAATGAACTTCTGTAATGCCATGACGAGTGTCTCCGACAGACAAGGTGGAAGTGCTGATCTAGGGAAAGAACACCTTCCCATGGGACGACACCTGGCGGCCCCCCGAACACGGACCCTCACGCACACCAACCAACCAATCCAGCAACCTCGGCATCATCCTGGACAGCAAACTCACCATGAAGGTCAACACAGACTCCTCTGCTTGCTTACATTCCTTCTGCATGCTCCAGAAGATTTTCAGATGGATACCCGTCAACACCAGGAAAACTATCACTCAGGGCTTCATCACAAGTCAGCTGGACTATGGAAATGCGCTCTAAGCTGGAATAACCGCCCAACTCCTCAAGAGACTCCACACCATACAGTTCGCAGCAGCCAGACTCATCCTCAACCTCGCCATATGAGCCTGCATCACCCCCACATCAGGAAACTCCACAGGCTCCCCATCCAGAAGAGATGCCTGGTCATGGTGCCTGTCACACGGTGCAGGGAGGTTAAGGGGGGCATCATAGGTGCTCCCCAGGGCCAAACGCGGTGGGCCAGGAGTTTCCAACAGCCAATCCATGTTGGAAAGGCTGAGATGAATTGGCTGCCGGAAACCCACATTATATAATCTTGACTGCAGAAACGCCGTCCTTAAGGGATTATGAGGGCTTTCTGTTGAGCCCGTCGGAACCGCATCAGATTCCCCGGGTGGTTTAAACTCCGACCGCCACCATCATAATACGGCGGTTGGACTCTAAACCTACCATGTTGGTAGGAAAGACTCTGACCAGCGGCCGGAGGCTTTCAGACCAACATGGTAATCAGGCCCAAGGTATTTTTAGAAATTGGAAGGAGAGTGCATATACAACATTTTGAAGGTCAAGGTGGACGTAGCAAAGAGAACCAGAACTGGGCTCTGAATGTACTTGTTTCCGGAGAGGTAAGGTGTGTTTAGCGATGTAACGATTGGAACACATGTTACCTTATGATAAACGCATTTGCACTTTATAATGACATATTAACACCAGACATGGTTCTTAAAGTGTTCCTACTTCATGAACACAAACTCATTTGTTTTAATTGCAATCACATGAACTAAAATATTATTTCATACATTTTTAATACCTTGTAATGGTTTTAAATAACCCGATACAAATAAAGCTGACTTTGATATGTTGCTATGGGGGAGTGAAGGTGTAGCAATGGGGAGTCAGGGTATATTTAGTGACAGGAAGTTTGGGTGTATTTTGTGAATAAGATATCAGCTTATTTAGTGGCAGACAGCAAAGTGTATCTAGAAACAGGGACTTCCAGGGTTTATTTAGTGACGAAAGGGTCAAGTTGTAGTTACCGATAAAAAGTACGTTAGAATGTATTTAAGAACACGGAGAAACACGTTTCTCTATAGACACAGAATGGGTAAAAGCCTTTGGGGCATCAGGTCCCGGTGCATTAAATATTGAGCAGTTATTTAAACAAGGTAGAATAATTAGTGACAAAGGGAACAGATCATATTTACTGGCAGGGAGACAAGGGTGTATTTACCATCAGGGAGAACAGAGTGCATTAACTGACAGGGAGACCGGGGTATAATTTAGGGACAGGGAAAACAGAGTGCATTTACTGTCGGGAGACTGGTGTATTTAGCGTAAGGAGAACAGAGTGCATTTATTGTCAGTGAGACCAGGATGTATTTAAATGACAGGGAGAACAGAGTGCATTTACTGACAGGGAGACCAGGGTGTATTTTAGCGACAGGAAGAAAGAACAGAGTACATTTACTGACAGGAAGACCAGGGTGTCTTTTAGCATCAAGGAGAACAGAGTACATTTACTGACAGGAAGATGGGTGTATTGAGTTTCAGGAAAAACAGATTGCATTTACTGACAGGGAAACCGGGGGGGGGGGGGGGGGGGTATTTTAGGGACAGGGAGAACAGAGTGCATTATTTGACAGGGAGATCGGGGTGTAATTAGCAACAGGAGAACAGAGTGCACTTACTGTCGAGGAGACTTGTGTATTTAGCGTCAGGAGAACAGAGTGCATTTACTGTCAGGGAGACCGGTGAGTATTTTAGGGACAGGGAGAACAGAGTACATTTACTGGCAGGGAGACCGGGGTGTATTTTAGGGACAGGGAGAACATAGTACATATACTGACAGTGAGATCGGGTGTATTTTAGCGACAAGGCAGTGCTTAATTTGAGCTGGAGCTTTCCGGTGCTGAGCACCCGCACTTAATTGGTTTCCAGTGCTCGGCACCGGCACCTAATTGTCAACACCACACTTAGGGCAGTCTGCCACAAGGTGGCGCTGCTCATGTAATTAAGAAAGGATCAGCTGTTTAGAGAAACAATATACATTAAGAAATGACTAATACCTGCCTCCCCCAGCCATTCATTTACCTTTGGGGACCTGGAATAATCTTTACTGTCGCATTTACATGCAAGAGAGAGGGTTAGTAGTTGTTTTGGCAGTGATGACAGGGGCGATGGGTGGTGCAAGCTGCATTGGCCTCCTGGTCAGAGCCCTGGCACTTAATATTTTACAAATTAAGCACTGCGACAAGGAGACCAGAGAGCATTTACTGACTGGAAGACCAGGGTGTATTTTAGCGGCAGGGAGAACAGAGTGCATTTACTGACAGGGAAACCAGGGTGTATTTTAGCATCAGGGAGAACAGAGTGCATTTACTGACAGGGTGACGGGTGTATTGATCGTCAGGAAAAACAGAGTGCATTTACTGACAGGGAGACCAGGCTGTATTTTAGCGTCAGGGAGAACATAGTGTATTTACTGACAGGGAAATCGGGGTGTATTTAGCGACAGGAGAACAGACTGCATTTACTGACAGGGAGACAGGTGTATTTTAGGGACAGAAAGAACAGAGTGCATTATCTGACAGGGAGATCGGGGTGTATTTAGCGACAGGAGAACAGAGTGCATTTACTGACAGGGAAACCGGGGTGTATTTTAGGGACAGGGAGAACAGAGTGCATTTACTGTCAGGGAGACCAGTGTGTATTTTAGGGACCGGAAGAACAGAGTGCATTTACTGACAGGGAGACGGGTGTATTGAGCGTCAGGACAACCAGAGTGCATTTACTGACAGGGAAACCAGGGTGTACAGGGAGAACAGAGTGCATTATCTGACATGGAGATCGGGTGTATTTAGCAACAGGAGAACAGAGTGCACTTACTGACAGGGAGACGGGTGTATTGAGCGTCAGGAACACAGAGTGCATTTACTGACAGGAAAACCAGGGTGTATTTTAGGGACAAAGCGAACAGAGTGCTTTATCAGACAGGGAAATCGGGGTGTATTTCGCGACAGGAGGGCAGAGTGCATTTACTCTCAGGGAGACGGGTCTATTGAGCGTCACGGAGAACAGTGTATTTACTGTCAGGGAGAGCGGTGAGTATTTTAGGGACAGGGAGAACAGAGTACATTTACTGACAGGGAGACCGGGGTGCATTTTAGGGAAAGGGAGAACAGAGTGCATTAACTGACAGGGAGACCGGGTTGTATTTTAGGGAAAGGGAGAACAGAGTGCATTAACTGACAGGGAGACCGGGGTGCATTTTAGGGAAAGGGAGAACAGAGTGCATTTACTGACAGGGAGACCGGGGTATACTTTATGGAATAGGAGAACAGAGTGCATTAACTGACAGGGAGACCGGGGTATACTTTAGGGAATAGGAGAACAGAGTGCATTTACTGACAGGGAGACCGGGGTGCATTTTAGGGAAAGGGAGAACAGAGTGCATTAACTGACAGGGGGACCGGGGTATATTTTAGGGAATAGGAGAACAGAGTGCATTTACTGACAGGGAGACCGGGGTGCATTTTAGGGAAAGGGAGAACAGAGTGCATTAACTGACAGGGGGACCGGGGTATATTTTAGGGACAGGGAGAACAGAGTGCATTAACTGACAGGGGGACCGGGGTATATTTTAGGGAAAGGGAGAACAGAGTGCATTAACTGACAGGGGGACCGGGGTATATTTTAGGGACAGGGAGAACAGAGTGCATTAACTGACAGGGGGACCTGGGTATATTTTAGGGAAAGGGAGAACAGAGTGCATTAACTGACAGGGAGACCGGGGTGCATTTTAGGGAAAGGGAGAACAGAGTGCATTAACTGACAGGGGGACCGGGGTATATTTTAAGGAAAGGGAGAACAGAGTGCATTAACTGACAGGGAGACCGGGGTGCATTTTAGGGAAAGGGAGAACAGAGTGCATTAACTGACAGGGGGACCGGGGTATATTTTAGGGAAAGGGAGAACATAGTGCATTAACTGACAGGGAGACCGGGTTGTATTTTAGGGAAAGGGAGAACAGAGTGCATTTACTGACAGGGAGACCGGGGTGCATTTTAGGGAAAGGGAGAACAGAGTGCATTTACTGACAGGGAGACCGGGGTGCATTTTAGGGAAAGGGAGAACAGAGTGCATTAACTGACAGGGAGACCGGGTTGTATTTTAGGGAAAGGGAGAACAGAGTGCATTTACTGACAGGGGGACCGGGGTATATTTTAGGGACAGGGAGAACAGAGTGCATTAACGGACAGGGAGACAGGCGTATTTTAGGAACAGGGAGGACAGAGTGCATTTATTGACAGGGAAACCAGGGTGTATTTTAGGTCCAGGGAGAACAGAGTGCATTTACTGTCAGGGAGACCGGAGTATATATTTAGCGTCAGGGACAGCAGAGCATTCACTGACAGGGAGGACGGGTTACTTTAGCAACGGAGGAATCAATTTTTATCCTTCTATGACTGAGCACGATTTAGTGTAGGTGCGAGGGGATTTCCGCAGATGGTGGTTAGGGTGTATTTAGTGCAGGATGTTAGGATGTAGTAAGTCAAGTGGCAGGTTAAGTCTGGGTTTATTCAGGGATGGGGGAGTTTAAGAGCCATCCAAAGTTGTGGAGGTTGGGGTATATATTTAACAATTATGAAATCGCTTAGCCTTTAATGGCAGGGGGCTCCACTTGTATTTAGCGATCGGAGAGGTACGGGTGTAGGGGGGTCACGGTTTATATATTGAGAAAGTGCGGGGTGCATTGAGTGATGACTGAGGCGATGGTGCTGGGAATTGACAGAATACCAGGGAGTGCTTATTAACGGAGGAGGTCAAAGTCCAATGCTTATATGGTTTAATGTAACCAGTAACAAACTATTAATTAACTACAAATACAATGTTATTTATTGATGGAGGATCAGGGTGTATTTAACAAAGGGAGGCAGGCGAGGATGCATTTAACGACTGTGGAGTATCAGAATTCAACTGGAAGGCCAGGGGCTTGGAACATCACTGTGTATTTACCTCTATGTTCACATACTCCGCTGTCTCACTACACCCTGACCAACCCAGGGCTTTTGGGGCGAACAGACTTTGACCATGTCTAAAAGTGTGCAGGAAGATCTGAAATTACCAGAGAAGTTCAGGGTGTTTTTGAGAAGTCGTGATGTATTTAAGGAAGTCAGGGTGTACAGGATTTGTTGATATGCTCTGGCGAGGTCTGGGTGTATTTGGGGAAGTCGGGATGTATTTGGGGAAGTCAGGGTGTACAGGATTTGTTGATATGCTCTGGCGAGGTCTGGGTGTATTTGGGGAAGTCAGGGTGTACAGGATTTGTTGATATGCTCTGGCGAGGTCTGGGTGTATTTGGGGAAGTCAGGGTGTACAGGATTTGTTGATATGCTCTGGCGAGGTCTGGGTGTATTTTGGGAAGTCAGGATGTATTTGGGGAAGTCAGGGTGTACAGGATTTGTTGATATGCTCTGGCGAGGTCTGGGTGTATTTGGGGAAGTCAGGATGTATGTGGGAAGTCAGGATGTATTTGGGGAAGTCAGGGTGTACAGGTTGTGCTGATATACTCTGGCGAGGTCTGGGTGTACTTGGGGAAGTAAGGCTGTACAGGTTTTGTTGATATGCTCTGGCGAGGTCTGGGTGTATTTGGGGGAGTCAGGATGTATTTGGGGAAGTCAGGGTGTACAGGATTTGTTGATATGCTCTGGCGAGGTCTGGGTGTATTTGGGGAAGTCAGGATGTATGTGGGAAGTCAGGATGTATTTGGGGAAGTCAGGGTGTACAGGATTTGTTGATATGCTCTGGCGAGGTCTGGGTGTACTTGGGGAAGTAAGGCTGTACAGGTTTTGTTGATATGCTCTGGCGAGGTATGGGTGTATTTGGGGAAGTCAGGGTGTACAGGATTTGTTGATATGTCCTGGTGAGTTTAGGTGTAATTGGGGAGTCAGATTCTTATTGGGAGCACAAGTCTTGAGCATGTAAGGATGTGTTCTGGGCAGTCTAGGTTTATTTTCGGAAATCGACCTGTACTTGGAGATGTCAGGGTGTTATGTATAGAGGTCAGTGGGTTTGTGGAGGCCATGATGTTGTAGGGAGGTCAGGGTGTATGTGGAGAAGCAAAAGGATGTTTGGTAAGATCGGGTGTATTTAGAGATGTCAGCCCGAATTAGGGGAGGAAGGTTATGTGCACTTGGGACGAACAGGTTAGATTTGAGCATGTGAGGGTGTGCGCTGAGTGATCTGGAGGTATTTGTGGAGTGCAGGTGTGCATGGGAAGAGCAGGTTTTATTTAAGCATGTCAGCCTGGGTTCTGAGTGGTCTGGGTGTTTTTGGGGAGGTGAGGTGTGCTTGGGAAGAACACATTTTATTTGAGCATGTCAGCCTGTGTTCTGAGTGGTCTGGGTGTTTTTGGGGAGGTGAGGTGTGCTTGGGAAGAACACGTTTTATTTGAGCATGTCAGCCTGTGTTCTGAGTGGTCTGGGTGTTTTTGGGGAGGTGAGGTGTGCTTGGGAAGAACAAGTTTTATTTGAGCATGTCAGCCTGTGTTCTGAGTGGTCTGGGTGTTTTTGGGTAGGTGAGGTGTGGTTGGGAAGAACAGGTTTTATTTGAGCATGTCAGCCTGTGTTCTGAGTGGTCTGGGTGTTTTTAGGGAGGTGAGGTGTGCTTGGGAAGAACATGTTTTATTTGAGCATGTCAGCCTGTGTTCTGAGTGGTCTGGGTGTTGTTGGGGAGGTTGCAGTGTGGTCGGGGTGCTTGGGAAGAACATGTTTTATTTGAGAATGCCAGGATATGTTCTAGTGAGGTCTGTGTGTATCTGGAGAGGTGTGGGCATATATGGAGAGAATATGGTGTATTTGAGATGGTCTGGGTGTATTTGGAAAGGCCTCAGTGCGTTCGGGCAAACCTGTGTGTATTTAGAATTCCCATAGTGTGTTTGGGATGCCTATGGTGTTTTTTGATATCACACATTTTATTTGGGTATGCCGAAATTATTTATTCTGAGAAGCTAGAATGGTGCAGTTGGGGAGACCGGGCTTCATTAGGCACGCGTGTATTTCTGGAGATTGGAATTCTTGGAGAGGTATATATATATATATATATATATATATATATATATATATATATATATATATATATATATATATATATATATATATATATATATATATATATATATATATATATATATATATATATATATATATATATATATATATATATATATATATATATATATATATATATATATATATATATATATATATATATATATATATATATATATATATATATATATATATATATATATATATATATATATATATATATATATATATATATATATATATATATATATATATATATATATATATATATATATATATATATATATATATATATATATATATATATATATATATATATATATATATATATATATATATATATATATATATATATATATATATATATATATATATATATATATATATATATATATATATATATATATATATATATATATATATATATATATATATATATATATATATATATATATATATATATATATATATATATATATAGTGAGCCTGGAATCTGTTACATGTATGTAGGAGGTTATGGTGTACATGTTGTAAGTGCGGCAGGGGTGGCGGGTGTATTTGAAGACAATGGGGGTAATAGATTAGGAAGGGTTTGAGGAGTCCTCCAAAACCAGTGACACTGACACCCCTCTGTAACTTCTAAACAGTGCAGCTAAAAAGGCGGGGGTAATAAAACTGTCAAGCAGCCACCAGGCAGCAGCCCCGCTACAAAGGTCATACGATACCAGAAGTGAACAATTTTCTAATCCAATGACTGGCCTGAACCCGGCAACCGGCCTGCCCTCGTCCCCTCAGGTGCACGGCGGCGTGACACGGGCCCGCGCTTTCCGAGAGCAGCGTCGGCACGGACGCCTCACGCATGCATCCTCGACCAATCAGCCTTCACACCGCACCTCTCTTCACAGAGTCCAAGACCTAGAGCTCCCACAGCGCCAACATGAGCACAACCCGCCCGGCGCCTGCGTCAGTGCATTGATTCCCACAGTGTACAGGCCCTAGCCTCATCAGCCTGCATCTCACGCCCCTTCCCCGCTTTAACATCTGCACTGTATGACCCCCTCGAACATCGACGTCTGCACTGTCTGACCCCTCGAACAGCATCGACAGTTACAATGTCTGGAAACCCCACTACACCGCCACTGACACCCCACCACACCTGCACTGTCCGACCCCTCTATTACCATCAACATCTGCATTGCCTGGACACCTCACCACACCCGCACTGCCTAACTCACTCTTACTGCATCAACATCTACACCGCCTCTCTCTTACAGCATCAACACAGCCGCAGTCCGACCCCCTGAAGAGCATCTGCCCGGCTCACTCTCTCTTACAACATAAACATCTAAACAGCCTCCCTCTTACAGCATCAAGATCCGCAGTGTCTGACCCTCTTACAGCATCAACCTCTGCACAATCCGACTCCCTCTTACATCTGCAATAGCTGCACAGCATGACTGCCTCTTACAGCATTAATATGTGCGCAGGTCGGTCCCTCGGAACAGCCAGTGCACAGCTGACGCCCTCTTACATCAACAGCTGCACTGCCCGAGACAGCGTGTCCCCTCACATGCAGTATCATCTACCAAGACTGTCCGTTTTAAACAACTTGTTTCCCTCCTACGGGATCAACATTTGAAAACCCTGATCACTCTTATGGCAACATCTGCACAGCCTGACTTCTCTTACAGCTTCAACGTCTGCACAGCCTGACTCCTCTTACAGCATCAATATCTGCACAAACTGACTCCTCTTACAGCATTAACATCTGCACAGCCTGACTCCTCTCACAGCATCAGCAAAGCCTGACTCCTACAACAGCACCAATATCTGCACAGCCTGAGACCTCTTACATCAACATCTGCACAGCCTGACACCTCTTACATCAACATCTGCACAGCCTCTCACAGCATAAATATCTGCACAGCCCAGCTTCTCTTGCAGCATCAACATCTACACAGCCTGGCTCCTCTTACGGCATCAACATCTGCACAGCCAGACAACTCTCACAGCATTAACATCTGCACAGCCAGACTACTCTCACAGCATCAGCATCTGCAAAGACTGATTCACTCTTACGGTAATATTTGCACAGCCTGACACCCTCTTACAGCATCTACACCTGCACAGCCTGACTTCTCTTTCATCAACATCTGTGCAGCCTGACTGCTCTCAGAGAATCAGCCTCTGCAAAGCCTGAACAACTCCTATGACAATTCCACAGACTGGCTCCCTCTTACAGCAATAACATCTGCACAACCTGGCTTCTCTTGCAGCATAAACATCTGCACCGTATAACTCCTCTCACAGTATAAACATCTGCACAGCCAGCCAGCCCGGCTTCTCTTACAGCGTCAACATCTGCACAGCCTGACTCCTCTCACAGCATAAACCGCTGCACAGCCCGGCTTCTTTTACAGCATCATCATCTGCACAGCCAGACCCCTCTCCCAGCATCAACATCTGCACAGCCTGACTCCTCTCACAGCATCAACATCTGCACAGCCGGACTCCTTTAACACCAACATCTGCACAGCACGACTCCTCTCACAGCATGGCTTTTTTTACAGCATCATCTGCACAGCCTGACTCCTCTCACAGCATCAACATCTGCACAGCCGGACTCCTTTAACACCAACATCTGCACAGCACGACTCCTCTCACAGCATGGCTTTTTTTACAGCATCATCTGCACAGCCTGACTCCTCTCACAGCATCAACATCTGCACAGCCTGACTCCTCTCACAGCATCACATCTGCATATCCCCGCGTGACTTTCCATCCTGTTGTCAGGGGGTCGGGACTCACCCGCAGTTGCCGAGCTCCAGCCGAGCAGCAGGAAGGCAGCAAGAAGTGCTGCTGCGGGCATGTCTGCCGAGGGTGGTGGTTGTTCCTGGTGACACAATTTGAGAAGCGCTGTTCCTCGGATTGCAGATTCCAAGTTTTTCGGGCTCCTGTCCTGGGCCGGTCCTCGGGGATCAAGAGCTGAGGTGGTTAATTGTCCGGTCCCAAGTCCGTCCCGCGCTCCCCAGATTCCCGGCCGGACCGCGGACCACGGCTAAGCATCTGCTGAGCCTCCGAAGAGGGTCCCAGTGCTGGCCGCTGAGGGGCGTGTCCGCTCAGGATGGGATGGGCGGGGCTGAGACGCCCTTGGAAGGGGATCCCTGGGCGGAGCTGGAGGCACGAGCTCAAGTTGCCCCGCCTCTGTAAACACGAGCCGTGCCTAGGAGGAGGAGCTCGCTTGTACTCCGTCTATAGTTAATGTTTATTGGGTTATTAAACGTGAGGGGTGGGGACGGGCCCTTGTGTTTGGTTCTACAGAGTACACTGAAAGGAGAGATCTTAAACCGTGTTAACTTTTACGGAGGAGTAATCAGTGGCGGCTGGTGACATTTGGAAATGGTAGGGCGTGAATGTTTGGGGGTGAGTGTCCCTGTGGCGAGTGAACGCAGCGAGCCCGGCTGTCATAAGGAGGGATCTTGGGAGTTCACCCCCGGGGAATATTTTTTAAAAAGAGTAGGCAAATGGTGCATTTTTAAGCAAATTTGTTCCACCATCACAACACAGTGTGCTATTTGAATTTTTTAAAAAAAGGAACGTGAACGAATCCCCCATTGGGCTCTCTAAAGAGGTAGATGCTGCCTAGAAGTGTCAAACTGTGAGGTGTATTTCCAGGGGCGGCTGGTGACATTTGAAAGTGGTGAGGCGTAAAATTATTGTCCTAATGCAGCGCAACGAGTGTGTTGCTGTTTGGTGTAGCGCCAACAATTTGCCTTTCAGACACGTCAGAGCGCACGATGTTCCAGAGTAGAAGAGCAGAGTGCACTCTCGTGTTTTCCAACAGGATTCAAATAAATATTACAAGCCTACTAGATCGTATATTGTAGAGCGTCAACATGGTGCCTTCAAGGCACATCAGAATATTTTGAGAATCTGGAGTGATAATGTATTCGTAAACAGCAAAAGACAATAATGCAGTTATTGGTGTTTTGCGTAGCGCCAACACGCTGACTTCCAGGCACTTCAGTGCGCTTAGATAGCCTGCAACGATTAATAAAAAGCTAGGTACGTAACACGATCATGCTTAAGAAGCAGGGAAACATTGCTTTAGTTATGTGTGTAGTTATTTAGTCATTAGTATTCTGTGTAGTGCCATCATGTTGCGCCCATACACTTTATAGCGTTTTTGATGGGGGGGAGAAAGCGCCAGGCTCGAGCTAATCTTTATGGTACAGAGACAGGTTTATTTATTTGTATTTATTGGCGCTTGATATAGCTCCTGTACACCAATTAGGGAGTCTGGAGACGGCGAGGGGCGAAATATGGGCGCATTCTATCATTTGCATACAAAAAGATATACGTATTTTACATTTCACCAGGGCTGACTTTTGAAATTTGTGTAGCGCCTGCATTTTGCCTTAAAGATACTTCAGTGACCCTCATTTTCTTGGAGAAGACAGAGTTGTGCACAGTGCATTGGTATTAGCTGGAGAGACCTTTATTATTTATCAGTCCACTGCATAGCGCCATGTCACCTTTCAGACACCTTAGAGCGCCTCGCGATTCTGGAGCGAGAAAAGGCAGAGATAGGCGCGCTGCATTCTTTTCCAACTGACATACACTGATTATTAGTTCCTTTCACAACGCGCTTAGATGCCCTGTTCTGAAGGAGAAGGGGGAGAGGGGGTGGACGGCTGAGTGGTGGTAGTGCACGCGGAGCAGGAGATGGGTCGCTTCACCCACAGGGGGTCTATCTGGGGAGTTTCTTTAAACATACGTCTTCAGTGTAGCATCAACCGTGCCACGCTGTAAACACCCGTGCACGCCGGCTGGCACAGGGCACACTGCCCTGTGATCGATAATGTGAAGACTGTCCTCCCAGGACAGACACCGTACCAGGGCCCCTTGCACACGATCACACGTCGCTTCACTCACGCACATACTAAAGACACGTTTTATAAACACTACAAAGTACAAACAAGCCTTATACATTTAAAAATAAGAGGAAAATTTACCTGACCGCCTCTGCTCCTGGTCCGCGTTGGCGCCTTTTCCCTCTTCGAACTGTCTGGAACAGTCAGCACGTCAGCACTGCGTGGCAACCCCTCAGCCAATCCTGGCGCTGCTGCAGCGCCAGGATTGGCTGAGGGCACAGCCTACTCCTCGCCCGCCGCCTGCCCATTAGGAGACCAAGGGGCTCCTAATGGGCATGCGCAAGGCAGTAAAAACACAAGTACGCATGACTGGGCACTGGCTAAAAATTACTCTCCATGCCCACTCATACGCACTTGTGCTGTGCTGCCGCAATGCATGTCAGTCAACATGACGCCGGACCGCCCACGGTCCGACGTCATGCTGACTGACATGCATTGTCAGTTCTCCCCACCCTCAGCGTCTCTGAACTTAAGTAAACTAAGTTCAGAGACACTGAGGGAGCTGCGGGCGCGGGCGGTTGCGCGGGGCGGGGGGGCTACGCCCCAACGCCCCAATGGACGATCCGCGCCGGTGTCTTTCGGATTTCACACTGGAGTTTTACTTGCACACAGACAAAAAAACACACACTCTCTCGTCTCTGCCTTAAAACCTGGTTAGTTTGAACACAATTGTGTTTTAAGTACTTCTAACAATCTGCACTCCTCTCTTTCCTTAGAACATCAATTTGCTAATGGAAAGTCAGGGAAGAAACGCAGAGTGCGAGAAGGAGGAGGCCTCGGATGGAGCCTGCCTCGGGCATCTCCTGCCTTAATATCACAGTAATCCTCAAGGACGGAGTTAAAATTATCGCCGCTTTAGCGGCAGGAAACTGCCGCTAAAGCGGTGATAATGGGCTTAATAATATGCCCTTGTGAATTCACATAGAAGCCCATGTTCACACCGGAACATGGGCTTCTATTGGAATTCTCTGCGGCTTTTTATCAAGCTCATTATCGCCGCTTTAGCGGCAGTTTCCTGCCGCTAAAGCGGCAATAATTTTAACTACGTCCTTGATAATATGGCCCTTAGTCTTCATCAACCCCTTACAATCAATGAGTCCTGAGGGACATATCTTCCACCACATGAGACAGCCCCTGGTACCATAACTAACACATAGAAGGGACATATCTTCCACCATATGAGACAGCCCCTGGCACCATAAGAAAGGCACAGGAGGGATAGGTCTTCCAGGTTATTAGACAGCCCCTTTGTCATAACAAACACACAGGAGGGACATCTCTTACATATTACAGCATAAGGGACAGCAGCTGACAACTATTAACTTAGAACCAACACACCAGAGGGACATGCCACAACATATGACACAGCTCCCGCATTAGAAGCAACACACAGGAGGGACGTGTTTTCCAGCCCATGAGACAGCCCCCGACAACTATTCACTTAGAACCTACACACTGGAGGGACATGTCCTCCAGCATACGAGACAGCCTCATGCACCTATTTAATTAGAACCATCACACAGAAACATGCACTAGAGCAGAAGATACCGCTCCCGTCACCTTATTACCAGCGAACACTGACATATAACACAGCCCCTCCCGCCTATTAAGGTATTGGCAGCGCACAGTGGCCCTTACAGCGCATGAGGCAGACCCGGCGCCTGTTTACCCAGTACACAGACACCTCCAGCAGTAAAGAAACAGAAGACAGCCTCGTGCTATGCATAGGTTGGTGCACAGGCGTCCTGCACAGCACATATACCGAGCGGACGAGTGTGGCTCACACCACTAGTGCACGCTAATGCATAGTAGAAATATGACGTGTGTGGTGGCCATTCAGTGAACAGCATTTTACAGTGTAAGAAGTGACGTGGTTGTGTCTTGTAGCAGGAGGTCACAGTGGGTGTGTAGCGGTCCTCGAGGCAGCAGCATGCCGCATGCGTCGGTCGGTGCACACACACATAGTACCTGTGATAGTGCATGTAAATGTGTGGGGACACGCCCACGTTGTTCAGTGCACAGCTGGCTGTGAGCCTGCCAGTAGGCGAGGCTCGTGGCCGAGAACACGGCCGAGTCTGTGCGCAGACATACATCTCCGGCAGTGCTCGGATGTGAAGGTGTGCGTGGGAGCCAGGCAGGGTATATATATAAATCAAGGAGCCGAACAGCTGCGACGAAAGAAGCGTGTCTGGAGAAACAAACACTCACACCCCTCCCTCACCCCCATTTTGCACGATCCACTTACCAAGTGACATCGATCTCTGCTCAAGAAACACATCCGGGCCTGTGGCGTGTGAGAGGCTGGAGGGAGAGTGTTCTGCAGTGCGGTGCTGTGACTGTGGCCGGTGCCCGTCCTGAGTAATGCACAAGCTCCCGCCTCCCATTGTCCAATCAGGAGGCCTGGGACTAGCGCGAATGCAAGGGAAGTGCTCCGGTTGTGGCCACCCACTGCCCTGCCCCGTGCCATTGATTTCAGTGGCGCGATGCTGAAGACGCCTGGGGCGAAGCATAGGCGCCCCATTTGAAACCAGGCATTTTCCGCTTTCTTTGCCCACTCCCTTCATGATGACATCACTCTTTCCGCATGTGCTTCCAGGGCGAGCAATATTCCTCGCCCCGGCCAGCACATGCGCAGGAGGTCTCTGACCTCCTGTGACCAAGTCGTTGTCCGTCCCTTGAAGAAAACAAAACAGAGTCAGAGTCAGACAGAATTTAATTTGTATTGTCTATTGTGATCGACACACGGAGCAGTGAGCACTTCTTTTGAGGCTGCTGCATTGCGTGTGGTGTCTTTCTTGTCTTCCTCCCCGATCCTCGTCCCGAGGCTAGTGGGGCAACGCCCCATTCGCCCCTATGCACCAGCTGCCACTGGAGGAGGTGCTCGAGGTACTACCTCCCGCTACACCAGAGAGCAGCCTCATAGTCCGTACTGTTCTAGTATGGGAATTGGAGTGCAAGATGTGACACTTTATAGAAATGCCTTATACTGCAGCGGCGGGAAACCAGGGGTGCGGCATGTGTTGCAGCACCCAGCCCCCATTGGAGGCAGGTCAGAAAGGTAATGGAAAAACACAAAGAGGACCTACAATCAGTTTACTTTTCGCAGCATTGCCTGGTTGTTGAAATGTAGTGAAAAGCAAACGGTAATTAAAGAGAGCCTAGAGAACAACTTTATAAACAGTGCACATTTGCTCATCAAGTGCATGTAAGACACGCCATTTGCTAACATAGTGCCAATGGCAACATCCCCACCCACAGTCTGAGCATGCATGAATAAATAAATACACAAGACAACTTTAGTTATGCGAAAATATTGCTGCAGGTTTATTCCATACAAAAGTATGCAATATGGTGGGTTATCTTACGGGCGATCCAAGGGCAGGCAGCTATACCAACCTATGCTGCCCCGTCCGCCTGATGAGCCAGCTCTGTGGGAAGCCCAATCAGTGCTACACCTTTTGGGTGATCCTCCTCCGGATCACGTGACACATTGGTCCCTTATTACTCACGCCCCTTTCAGGGAGGAGCGTAGCAGGGCAAACCCCCGGTTGGTCAGGCCCCCAACCGCCCGAAGGACTAACGGGGCGCCGTCGCAGTTTTCCAGGAACCTGCCTTGAGGCTCCTGGTCTTTGGCTCTGGCACCCCTATTGTGCCACACAGAGGTACCCTTACTGTACCCGTCTGCCGCAGAGGTATACTTACTGTACCCGTCTGCTTCCAGATCGCCCTGTAACTCCGCAACAGCTCTGGAGGCGGCCCCTGTCGCCGCCAGAGCCCCCCCCCCCCCAAAAGAGCTAATTTCTCACCTGCAACCTCTCATTTCCAGGCCTCCTGCAAATCTAAGGGAAGAGATCCCTCCCTACTGGTGATAGATGAAGCCCATCTATATCACAATATCCCTTGACGTTAGCCTGTATCAGCTAGTGTCTGATGAGACCAAAGGCCCTTCTAGCCTGTGAACATGTGCCAAGAACTATTCACCCTCCTGCAGGAAAGTTCCACTGCCACACATGACTCAGCCCCGTGCCAACTCTGGGCGGGACGATTTCAGACACCATGAATCACATTGCCCCATCTATTTGCTGATCTCACTTAGCTGCCGTCCTTCTAGCACCGTATGTGCCTGAACACCTGTATCCCCCATCTATGGGACAGCAGCCCACTTGTTAGGTAACCGCTCCCACCCCCGCCTGCCTACTTTAGCTATTAGAGCAAGAAGGATTATACTTAACATTTGCACCGTCCCCTTGCTTTCTAAATCATGACTCACAGGAATGTTCATAACTGGAAGTATGTGACAATGAGCAAGGGTGCCCTCCTGCCCTTGCCATGCATCCCTTATTCCTTACGGGAATTTCGCCCACTCAGCTCCCTCTGTGGTGAAACCCCTTAGGCATACCAGCTTACATTGCTCACCCTGTGCAGCCCAAGCAATGGAAAATTGTCCTGCCCGTTAAATTTTAATTTTTGTTTAATCCTTGACGTGCCAAATGTTCTTTTTACCTAGTAGCCTTTTGTGCTTGACACCCTGTTATTCCATTTATTGGGACAGCAGCACACTATGTTGGCTGACAGCGTCCCCACCCAGCGTGGCTAATATAGCTAACCAGGCGGGGCATTAGAGCTTAATTGCAGCAACATGTCACCTACCCTTGGTTCTGGGGTGCACTTACC
This sequence comes from Triturus cristatus, assembly GCF_964204655.1. Lineage (NCBI taxonomy): Eukaryota > Metazoa > Chordata > Amphibia > Caudata > Salamandridae > Triturus > Triturus cristatus. The sequence goes on from NC_140586.1 coordinate 552,183,512, forward strand.
TCACCCCGTTGACCAGACAATTGCAAAAAACCCTTTGATTGCTAAACCCTGGTGAACACCTTATTGGTGTAAAATTTGGTTTGAAACAATATATGTATTGTGCCCACTGTTGGCGACACCTCTCCCTTCCGTGTAGTGACAACTTACACAGCGCACCCCGCTTGCTTAACTGCCGTCGGATCACAGATGCCAGTACCTGCTAACCATCTCTGCCCCTGGATGCTTAAACCCGCAAAAGTGTCTGAATCCCAGATTTCCAGTTTCATGTTAGCTGCAGTATACCTTCAGAGGATCCGCTGGGAGATACCACAAACAGCACTGGTCATGAGAACCTTACGAAGAACCCAATTTTCACCTGGGCGTACCTCTAAATGAGACTGGCTCCACACAGCTGTAAGGCCAGAGCACACATATTAAACCTATTTACTGTTTTTTGCCACTTGGCACCCTTCTGGTTGAAACTCTGTTTTTGTGAAGCGCGTGTGCCCCCGGGGCATGATGTCGCTGAATAACCGGTGCATGTTATCCACTTGGTGATACTATGTTTCGCTAACTGCCCTACTTGGCTTGACGGAATGCTGAATGCTTCCTAAGGACTGTAGACTTACTGCCCCAACCCAGTTTGACCCCAAAACTTTGGGACCTTAGTAACCATGCCCTTCATGGTACATCTACCCCAGCGTTGACTATCGACTTATTTGGGACACAGGTCACAGAAGATTCCCCTTCCGGATCTACCCCATGGAAGGATAACCCAGGTGGCAGACAAGTCTATGGGAACCGGAGGGGAACAATATGTGCAAGTACCTGCCCTTGTCTGGATATTGGGAATGCCAAATGGTCTATAATACCTTGTCGTCATTTGTGCTCTAACCCCGGGTTTACCAAACTTTTTGCATCGTAGTCCACTTGTTAGATGACACCTACCACAACGTGCCTGCTGCCCTGGCTAAAGCGCGGGTGACTATGTCTTAACTGAGGTGACCTGTAACCTGCCCTTGTTTGCAGAGGGCACATTTTAGCTGCATCGGCCCTACATAGCAAGATGTGACAATATTGCGAGCCCCACTACGGCGTGTCTGGCGTAAAGAGGACGCCAGAGAGGTGGAGGTAGGTATAAGTACCCTCCCTGACCTCTGTGCGCCGGAAGTGACGCGCCTAGCGCGCCGAGGCGAAGGACTCCTTCCCTGAGTCCAACCACTAGACCAGGAGGGGTAGCGTTTGTGCCCAAATGGCACTAAAGGGCCGTCCTTTTAGGTGGCCCCCTGCGGGGGTTGCGGGCAGCCGCAGACTACTCAGCCTCTTGCGATCGGTTCTTAAGATAGATGAAAGAACCAGACACGCAAAATGCATCAATATAAAAAATAGCTCAATTTGAATGTTTTGGATAATAACAAGCATTGGCAAAGCCAGTAGGTCTTACCTATGAGCAGTTGGCTTTGGCCGTGTTTTGTAGCCATGCTGTACAACAGCGCGGATGCAGTGGTGGCTAAGACTAATTTTAAAAAGCTCTATGACAAAGCCAAGGCAACTGCCCTTTTTTAAAGTACAATAGCACTGGATGCTTCATAGTTTTTTTTTAATTATATTTTTTAGTAATGCCACACAGCAGCCAAACTGCTATATAGCATGGCTACAAATCATTGCCAAAGACACAATACCTATGGAGTACAGCAGGTACAAAGGGCAATGGCAGAGCCAACAGTCTCAAAAGTGAGCTATATTGAAATTGCCAATGATTGTTAGGTCTGGGCACAACACCTTTGTGTTTCTTATCAAGTAAGTTTATCTCCCATGAGTAAAAAATAAAAAATATATGACATTTGGCAAAAAATCCTATCACATAAGAAAGCAATGGCACACATGTCCAGGTCTTACTGAGAACAGATTTGGAAGTATATACCATCTGCTGTCACAATAAAAGCAGATAATATCTGTTGTCACAATAAACATCAATTTCAAAGGAGAAAATGGCTTCTTTGAACTGCCTCTGGCATGGTAATACATAGCTATAAATGACAAGAGGGATCACAGGGAAGATAAAAAAGTAAAAGAGTAATTCAAATACAGCAAGCGGAAGGACAGCAATCAAACTGAAGCAATCAGCACTTGGTCCATGCTCCAGCCTAAAGAAGAGGAAGTGAAGTCAGCATAAACTGGTCAATTAGAAAGCAGCAAATAAGAGTAATAATGAAGCCAACAAATGTGAAGCAATGAGCAGGCTGCAAATCCCTTGTTGTGTATAATATCTTTTGCAAGCGAGAACACATGCAATGCATACACTGTCCCAGGCGAGACTTAAAAATGAGGCTCATATGGACTATTCAATTGTGGAATGTGGTCGCAGGCAAGCGTCAAAATTGGGTGAGAAAACAAGCCTATACTTGTGTGAACGCATGGATAAAACCACAGTCTTTTATTAATGCTCTCTTTAAAACAACTCCTTTTTTAACACAAATTGAGTTAATGTATCTATATGCACTGTCTGCTCTCACGAGGCAGCACATGCTGCACCCCTTCAATGCAGGGTGCATCACAGTGTTGTTGCTAGTTCTCCATTTCAATCAAATGAAGCTCAATACTGCAGATAGGCATAAGGAAGGGGGAAGCAGGCACATTGTTTTACCTTAACAGTGTCTAATCAGACACCCAAATACTTAGGGGGATGAGAGGAACAAAGAAAGATCCGTGGACACTGCCTCCAGGAATACTCTACATTACACAAAGGTATCCTCAGGCCGAAGATATATGTATGTGGAGTGTTAGTAGCATAATTAACACTAATGAATAAGACCTTCACCAACTCTCTTGGTGGCATGCTTCATCATCAGATTTCTTCCCAATACCCTAGATACCAGGATATAGTCGACTTTAGTGGAGGGAGCACTTTCATATTTCTATTTGGGGAAATTGAGAAAATAAAAATATCTAGAGGCTACCTCAATATCTGTTTATTTTGGGTGCCATGGCACTGGTAAGGTGAAACATGGAAAGTGATTGATGACAATAGCTATAATTCTCCCAGCATCCTTAGTGTCAACATGTTTCAGCCATCTGATGACAGGACAGAAGAACCACAGTTTTCGTCAGGACTAAGTGAATACCCCTATTAATATTTATTAGAAGGGCTATCACTACCAGTCTGCCATATGAGTAGTATAAAGGAAATTCATAATACGTAGGCTTACTTAGCAGGAGCAATAGAAGCATGTACTAGTACCTATAAGATAAAAGGATATCCAAAACCTGTACAAACACTACACACAGTTTTTTCCTTAATTCTGCACAGCTTGATGAAGGATACATTATTTGATTGGTAAACATTAATGAGACACGTCCAGCTACTGCTGCTCACATTGTTGTGGTAAACAATGGCTTTTGAGCATGTGGATTCGTTTTTCCAAGGAGTGTTAATGTTAGTCTGTTAACAGTGAAATACTTGAATCTCCATTTGAAAGGCTATCTCTGCCCTCTCACCCACTGGGCTGTTTAATCCTTGGTTTCCTACAAGGAATAAGCAAGCATTTTCAATGCAATAGGTCTCGCATTTGTGAGAGTTTAAGCTATTTGTACTGTAAATTACAATGCCTTTTATTTATGTGTGTTCAAAAGCAACACATATATAAAAGGGATTGTCATGTCTAATGCCGATAGCTCAAACTCTCGCAAATGCAAGACCACTTTCATAGTGGCCGTGCCCCTTTCTGTAGACGTTGCTCACTGTATTCAGGTTACAGCGTCTAAATAAAGGGGCGTGGCCAACATTAAAGTGAAAACGTGTTATAAGGCACTTTCACTTAATAGCCGCTGGATTACTCCTGGCTCATGAGTGGGATACACAAAGAACACATATAACGGTTAGATTTGGGATTTTTCCCACCTGGGACTTGCACGGTTTAGCTGTGCGTCACGTGACTTGTGTCACGACCAGTTCATCAGCCAGCCTATAGAATTCACTTCCAACAGCGGCATGGGCATTGGTGATGTCAACCGAAGGAGCGCCCGCTGTTATATAACTTCTATAAAACTATGTGCTGTGCTCTCTATGTCACGTGATTCATTTTTTGTCAGATAACACTAGTGTACACAGTGGGTAAATTGCCTATCCACTTCTGCATAGAAAGCCCCGCATAGCCAATTCAATCTTTACACACGTTCTCTCAGTTACTTTACATTTGGAGGTGTGGGGGGGGTGTTGTTGCAGGAGGTTGACCCTAAAAGCTCATACAATACAATGCCTCTTCTAGGGGCCAATAGGGTAAGTGTTTTTAAAGCGTGGCACATGGCTAGTTGCAGTATCAGTTTAAATGCTGAGGTGCGTGAAAGAGTCATAGATGGGGGCACGTCCTCTCTGTGAACTGGAACTAGGTCCAAAAAGCAATAAAATAGCTAAGGGCTCTGTATTTCTCATAAGCTGAAGCATCTAAGCCCCCTCCTCATCCCCACACAGTGGAAAATGTAAAATAATACTTCATTAAAAAAAAAAAAAAGCTCTCCATGGACACCTTGTATTACTTCACAAGATGTAAGAAAACATATCAGCAACAGGACCCAGTGGAAACCATTTGTAACTGGTCAACATGAGTTTCCGCTGTGGAAGATAATTTGCCCACGATCACGTAAAGCGGGAAAGCAGGGATTATAATTCTGGTCGCCTTTGAAATCTGTCAGGTTACATAGCTATGGGAGGATACAAATGACAACATGGCCGTAATAAGGAGGGACAAGCCTATAAACCAATCCCAAGGCAGCATTTACGAAGGACAAAGACACAAGCCAATGAGAAATATGGGCGGGGGGGGTGGGTGGGGCTTCCCTCACGTACTGAACTACAGCAGATCTTCACCAGAGCAGTACTTGCACGCTGACTCTAGCCTCGACCTAAAAAGGCAGAAGACCAAGAACTACACTTTCCATTCCACACGTCTACCATCAGCCATTCCTGGCTCTCCAGCCAACAACATGTTGCATTGTGGGGCTTGTAGTTTTGCTTTACACTTCATCCTTACAGGCGCAATACGCTAGCACTAGCATGCAAAGTGGTGTTGGCTAAAAATGATAGAATTGGCTGAAGGTGTTATATGTGACATAGAGTCACTGGTCTGCTGTATTCTAAACATTTTCAAAGTCCATTTCAAAAACGTCTTGTTTCACATGTCAAACCAAAAGTAAATCCTGCTCATATATTTTATTCTGTTATTCACATCATGCATTTAAACAAGCATTAAACATACATTTTTTTGCACTAGAAAGTTTCATACCAAACTTCAAAACAAAAGCAGTGCATAGACAGTGGCAGCGCAATTTACCATAGCAAAAATAATAAGTAAAGGGCAGGTGGCATTAGCAGAAGGAACTGATATGAGTCTGTCACACATGCAAGCAAGTTACAGCACAGGTAGCTAACACACTAAATAAGGAACAAGAGTAGTTAAAGGATTGTTGTATGCTCTCTTTTCCTCTTATGACATTATCATACATTAGTGTAACCAGGGAGGAGATGAGCCTTTAACTATCTAGTGTTGTATACGTCACATACAACACTCCAAATCTAGCGCTGGAAAGCATCCAAGAGTACTACTGTTTACTGGCTGTATAGTCTCCTGTCTTGTCTTCCATAGTTTGGGCGAGGTAATGTCCCGTATGTTGACATGTGTGTTCTCCCTTTGTTAAACTGTCAAATCTATATTAAAAGTGTGTGTCGGTGAGCTGCATGTTTTTTACTAGTTTCTCCCTACTACAAGATTTAAAACAAGAGGTTGGGCACGGACCCTTCTTATTCCCGCCGACAAGTTTCAGCACTCGAATATTGCCCCCTACATGGGCACACGCCTTCCTAAGGACATATGTCTTGATATCATACATCAAATATTGCGAAACAGTCCCTGGTACATAGTGCATGTTATGCAAGTGAATTCAATATATCCTTTGTTTTTTCATAAGATGGGGCAACAGCAGAGGAAACTCCCCCTCCTTCATACAAGAGGTACACTTTGGACAGACATAAGGCAAGATTTACTTCTTCAGAGGACAGGCTCAGCTAAAGTAGCACCAGCACAGGCTTTCCTCATCAAATGTTCTAGAATACTGCCCAAGTGACTACCGTTGGCTGAGAGTAATCCAGGTATTCCTTCCATTACTTTGTTGCTTTTCAACTAAGTGGGACGGGTATGCCCGATGTGAAAAATAAGGTATTTGTTTTAGCTACAGTTCAGCTGTAGCCCTTTGACTCGGCAGTGAGGCCTTGCGATGCTGTCCTTGAACACACCTGTCAATCATCATCAAGCTCCCAGCTGGAGCTTTGGCCTAGAGTACTTAAGAGCTCATTTCTCACTTGCTCTGCAACCAGTAAGCAGTGTTTCGTGAGGACTCCGTTTTACCAGAATACAATCATTTCTTGGTGAGTTTTACCATCGTCCCCTGATTATACCACTCTCAAATCAACTTTCGATTTCTTAGGGATTAATTTTCCCCTTTATCTTGTTTTCCTTTAGACCTTCTGTGCAATTCATATCACAGTTGGTAAGATTTTAGAATTATTCCAAGCTAATGTGTTTTACTCACATCTGAGTTAGCACTTACAAATACCTTATTTTTCACAGACATGTTCCTAGAATAAACCAACCCCTTCAATCAATTGCCTTGACTGCCCTTGAAATTCTAGGGTGAGTCTATAATACAATTCCTTGATTTAATTACTTTCGAACAATGGGAACTTGAACACTCATTATTATAATACTCCTTCCCATAGGCGGCCTCTCCTCCTCCACAGTCCTGATGAAGACCCGCTTGTGACACTCCACCAAGCGCCCATAGGGTTGAAACGTCGACGATCTATTTTGGCACAGATTGCAGGACATAGTCGCTATCAACTATATAATTTGTTTAATGTACTTGTCACTGCTTCTTGAATTTGGCCCTCCAAATCAAACCGCATCCCCCCACTACCACCTCACTGCGTATCTATATCACCACAGAGCACTTCTATCTCACCATTGTGTATCACTGTATGAATTTTGAAGTGTAAAAATTCTGCAATGTATTTTTGTTGTATGTAATTTGGTTCGCATAACGAATGCTATCAATTCTGATACATAAATTAATGAAAAACCCTTTTTCTGTGTTCTTGTTCCTTCCCCCATTTGCTTAAGAAATGTTCTGGCTTTCAGAAATGTATCATATGTTATGCTGAAGTAACTACGGCTAACCGCAATACGCATTGTTCCTACCCAGGGGAACCATTGTTCTTTATTAAGGCTCCCTGTTTTCCGTTTTTACTGATTTTTACAGATAAATACAGACAGAAAACCATTTATTTTCCTGTCTGTATTTATTTTTAAATGTGAATAAAAACGGAAATTGGGTTGTTTTTGAGTGATTCTGAATACTGTCAATCCTGGCTGCCAGGCCAAAAGCTGTGCGGATTAACAGGCAAGGGGATTGCAAAAAGAAAGGAATTTTAGTAAAGAGCCTTAAACAGGAATAGATTTGCACAACCATAATACTAAAATGTGCATTTTTTCTTATAAGTGCATATTTTATCATCTGAGTGTGTTTATATATCATTGAAACCTGTCAGGCATTCAGGCACAAGTGTACATTAACCGGTTAAATAAATGCAGAAATATACACATTTCAGCTTAATTTTTTTAACAAAACCTATAATAAATATGGATAAATACAGGTAAAATTAGCAAAAAATAAATATGGATAAATACAGACGGATATGACAAAAATATAAATACCATAAAACCGGGAGCCCTATTCTTTATATATCAAATACCCAGGTTCCTAGGGACACAAGGTCACCCCATTTTGTTAATATACATATTATGCATAAACTAGGCAGCAGCAGTATAAACTTTGCTTTCTCACATTACAGGTTCAGCATGGCAGAAGCAAGGCAAGCTTCCCTTGCTACAGAAGCAGCAAGTGCATCCATCCATTCCCTGCAGAAAACATCCTACAAGGGCAGACTTGAGAAAGCTTTCATTGTTTCATTGTTTACAGAAAATTTACAGTTAAGGAATGAGTGGCATGTAGGTTATAAACAGATCTGTGGAGTAGGTGCTTAACTTACTGAGAGGTTTGTATAGGTGGATGATAAAGTAAATATGCAAATTCTGGCACTATTCTCGCTTACGTGATATTCCACATCAGCATCTTGAATGTCCTGCTACCATCACCCGGAAACTTGCTATTTATGTTGATTCTTTCCCCATATTGAGCAGTAGCCATTATCAAATATGTCTTTGTTATTTGGAGCAGCCAGGCCATAGCCTATGTAATTATGCAACAGACATGCACACGAGTGCCACCCCTCCCCCTTTTTTGATAAGGTTTTGAATGCACAAAAACTAGGTTCAATGCTGCACCTGTTAAAAATGTTAAAGCCCACCACTGTTCATATGTTTCACAATACAGCATCATAACAGACCAGTGATGCAGAGATCCATTAAAAAATGTCTCAGAGTATCAACTCATCCACTAGCTTCCTTGCCACAAACACATTCTCCACTTAAAGATTGTTTGATCATTTGCTGCACTCATTGAATCAATAACACCAGGATTTTTCTAGAACTCCTATAATTTGAAAGAGTTGGTGGCACTAGCCAGCACCTCCAGTCAGAAAAATGTTCTAGCACCATCGATACCTGACCCCTTTGGACCTTCTCTATGATTACCCTGGAGGCACCTCAGTCAGTGCTGGGAATGAATACACGTTTCCAGTGGAATCTAAAATCCTGGTGCAGCAAGAAAGGGGGCAGAGTATGCATTCATTTTTGACACACTCTGCTCCCAAAGAAATTGTAAGCTGGTGGATTTCTACATACAACCTTATGTACCCAAGTTTACCTCCTATGTCAAGGATAGCATGGAATTGATAAACATCACTGAGAATATGAGCTTTGACATAGAGAAACAATTTTTTGTAATTTTGGACATAGAGCTGTAAACTAACATTCCACACCAAACGGCTCTGTACTCTATAAAGAAAATCTTGGATTAAACTCTGACAAAAACCGTCCAATTGAGTTTATCTTAGAATTCAGTGAAGTAGCTCTAAGAAAGAACTACTTTATGTTAAAAAAAAGAATTACTTACAAAAGAAGAATGTGGTCATGGGAGCCTGTTTCGCTCCGGATGTGATAATACCGGATTCTTATCTTATCTTAACCATCTCATACTACTCTTAAGAATCCTCGGCCGACTGGATCTTTTTACCTGCTGTGAAGTGTAAAGGGGAGAAATCAATCTATCCAAACAAGACTGATAACTAAATAACTACCACTCTAAAGAATCACTAACTCTAAGTTAAGTTTTAGGGGATTTATTACAAAGCTAAAAATAACTAAACATACAAGCACCTCATGACGAGGTTAAAAAAATACATGGGAACTAATACAAAGTTTAATCTACGCAGCAACCTAACTCGATGAAGCATAAAAAGAATAATGAACTCTAAAATTATCAAGCAAAAGATAACTGCTCCAATGCCTAAATCAGTCTTCATGGATACCTACAAAGAAATTGATTAGTCTGTCCCTACTCTACCACTAAAGTGACAATTCTACTTAGCATTTCCCAAGGCAAGATCAGAAAATGGTGTCAGCTCGTGAAGACTTCCTAAGAAGTACACTCACGTTGAAGGGGTCAGTAGCCAAAGCTACAGCATCATTCTAAGTCTTCTCCCTCTGTATCGATCCCTTACACCTGCCCTCTAGCGCCTCACTGTCTCATCTCCTCACTCTTCCCTCAGGGCACTGTCCCTAATACAAAATGCACAACATAGAAGACACGCCTTCGTTCCACCTCTTCTGGCTGGGGACCTCCTGGAGGTTATTTTCCACTGAAACTTGTACGCCGTCCAATAACGGTCTAAATGTCCATGAGTCCCAGGCTCACTCAGCACTGAAAGTATCGGCTCCTTATTATCGGCATTCCCGGAGACACTTGTAGCAACTCTCCTCCATACCTAACTCCTAAAACAAAAGGTTAGTCTTTGCTAACGAGGATGATGTCCTTGCACCTGCAACAGAAGCGTGAGAAACTAAAATCCTTGCACGCACATAATTATTGCTGACTTTCTAAATGAGAGCCTTCCCAAGGAAATAAATTTCGGCCTGCACAATTCAGCTAACATAAGAAATGCGAGTAGGTCTTCTCATAGGGAAACATAGACAGTCAATTAGGCCTCTATACATCAAAACTACACACATTAATAAACATTACATCGGTAAGCGCTATATTTCATTACTTTCAATATATAGGTAATCAATCCTACACGTGCAGACTTTAATATTGTGCACGTTTAAATCTAATGCATTACACTTCACACAAATTGACCTACTATGCACTTCACGCTAGGCGGTTACATTTTAAAGTCATGAACTCTTTCGACTAACACAAATTACATTTCTAACATTACCTTCACATTTTATTATTACATTTACTCCTCTAATGATCATCTGTTAATACAACATGAGATACACATGTAGGTGTGGACTATACGTGATTATGATGCACCCCTACAAATTTCAAAACTACAAGGCGCTCTATCAGTTGTAACAAATTTTGTTCCGGCTGACTTTGAGAACAATAAAATTCTGACCCCTAAAAATTCATATAGAACCAACATTGTAGTATGGGGAAGATATATGGATGTCATCTTCATGGTTTGGGAAGGTGACAGGGACGGCCTCTCTGGTTTTGTTTTGTTTTGTGAAAATACACAAGGTACTGACCTAAGATTCACACACAACTTCAGTTAAGAACACATAAGCTGTCTAGACATTTTGGTCAAGCATTATGAAGTTAAGGTGTATACATTATTACATTGTACAGATACACAACTCCTTGCTATCCTGACAGTTATCCTCCCAGGTCATTACATGACTATTTACCATACAGACATTCCCTCCGGGTTAAAAGAAGCTGCACACAGAAAGGTGGCTACTTCAAGGAAGCAGAAATCTTGACTAGGAAATTGGTGGAGAGAGGATACCCCAGGGGGATAGTACGCAGAGCCCTCAAATAGCTTGGTATTGTCCTAGAGAAACACTCCTTACACCCAAATGCAGGGAGAAAGGAAATGAGAATAGGATAATTATGGTATCAACCTACAAGCCAACAAGTAACACTATCAGTATGATCATCAAGAGATAATGGAACATCCTACATGATGTATGCAAAAACAGCCCCTTGTTTGCATATAAGAGAAAGAAGATTATAAGGAATTATATAGTTAGCGCGTACAGAGAACCCAAGAAACCTATGACCATATGTAAGGGCTGGAGCTTACCATCAGTTGTTGGCCATTTTAAATGTGGAAAGTGAGAGGCTTGTAAATTTACCAATAACATTAAAACCATTGAGGAAGGGAATATCACAATACAATTGATAGGTCATTCTAATTGTAACTGTAAACATGTTGTATATATAATCATATGTCCATATAATCTTATGTATGTAGGCCAAACATCTCACATCATCAAACCTAGGATCTGCCAGTACAGCAGCTGCATAAGATGCTGAACTGAAGAAGCACTATTGGTGAAACATTTTGAGGAGAAACAACACACGGAAGACATGATACAATGGTACATGCTGGAAGTGGTGAAAATAGACTCAGGAGGTGGAATTTGAAAGGACTTTTGGTAATTCACGAATGCCACTGGATGGATCGCCTCTGAAATTGGACTGAATGACATAGGAATTGAGGGGTGTTGCTGAGACTTTGAATTAAGCACAGTTGTACCTCTTTTGGTTGAAGTGAAAAGCATGGGCATTGGAATACCTGTATGCTGAATACATATCAAGGACACATTTGGTACATCAAGAGGCTGCCTGATGTTGTGTTTTCATGATGAGGCAGTTTGTTATATCTGGAAATTGCATATATTTCTGATGGCTTTGAAATGATTGATTCAGCAGTAGACTGTTTTAGTGGGTTCCTTTAGAATGAGACTATTTGCCTATCCTCTTGGACAGAGTTACAGACTGTGTTAAGGCTTGTCCTCACCATTCTTACTCCTGGTTTTTGTCTTAGTAATGGGGAGGCCTGTCTCTGACCTATTGACCCAGATGGATACATACAATTTTTCACTACTTGTGACTTAGCACAGATCCCAACTCCCTGTATCCTCTTCCTTACCCCCACTTTCCAGCCTCTTCCTTTCCCCAGTTCTTTTGTTAGCCACTATCAGGTTCCATCTACTAAATGCCAGCATGGAAGATAAGATGGTGGTCTCCCTCACTCATGTTATCTCCATGAGGTTTTGAGGATGGGACTCTTTTCCACCCATATGGCAGCCATGATGCTCACACGGTGTATATGCGATACCAAAGGGGACGATGGATGGAGCGTTTGAGCAAATCAAACACTCACCCCCAGTCAACTGATCTGGGTGTGAGTGTTTGATTTGCTCAAACGCTCCGTCCATCATCCCCTTTGGTATCGCTTTGTTCGCCCTAAGTTGGCAGGGTATACCCAGATGTGGGTTCCTTGCTCACTTTGCCACTGGATTCAAGATAGCCTGGCTGATGAGGGTTATGAACCCGAAACCGGTCCCAGGAGGCTTGTTTCCGGTCCAGGGAAGACATGTCTTGGCAGTTCGGGCTGGACTGTTCCCATGAGGCACAGGGTCAGACTGATTTGCATATGGCCATGTTTGAACTGGGGTGGTGGAGTGAGCTAAAGTATGATGATGGATTAAAACCAGATCAGTTGACTGGGGGTGAGTGTTTGATTTGCTCAAACGCTCCGTCCATCATCCCCTTTGGTATCACATGGTGTATATGAGCATTGATGCTTCTCCTCGCGGATTGATTCACAGTATTTCTATGTGCCTTTGGAGTATAGGATAGTTGATAACCCAAGATGGCCACCGTGGTGCACAGTCTAGTGTTTGGTCGCCAGTGGAGATAAGAGCATTGGTTGACCTCCCAGCGTACTGACACCTGCATCTGCGAATCCTTGCCAAGATATTTAGGATACTTGCATCCATATGCGTGTAACACAATGATCTGGAGAAGGTCTGGACTTCTGCTTTCCATAAGTGAGTGATAGGTTGACTATCTTATACAACGAATGCAGTTATATCCACATTGGTATGGAATCAGTTTGGTGCACCAGGTTAACAACGATAACAAACACTTTGGTACTGGCTACTGGATAGAACCCCCCACCCCTGAGGCAAAACTCAGATATGGTTATAAACCTGGGATAATAGTGATGCACACACTACCGTTTTCTATGTCAACAAATGGACAACAATAGGGTGCTCTGCAATATTGAGCATGTAAATCCATGTTTGGGTTAGGTATTGGCTCTCATAAAGATACAAACAAATTAGATTTGCTGATTTTGGTTCTATGTTATATCCTGCTCCATTTATGGGAATAAGGGTTTTTGTCTTGTGTTTTTGTCTACTCAAAGAAATTGTCAGTACAGGAAAATAAATGTAATGTTAAAAGTATCCTGGTTTACTTAATTGATTGCAGGCTGCATTTTAAGTTAGCTGAAAGAATAAGCAATACTTTAAGCAGGCTGAAAAAAGTTGGAGCAGCCAAAGGGTCTGTGACCTATGAAGAGTCTAGTGTCTTGTGTATTATAAAGCTCGGGACCCTTATGGTCCCCAATGGACTCCGTAGTCTAGAGACATAAGTGATTGGGTGTGGTTGATAAAATTCATGACGTAGTACGTGTCCAATTACCAGTTACACTCTGAGAAATAAAAACGTGTAATACTGAGCTCTGTGTGTGGTATTATTCATTTACATGCTACCTGGTTGGGGAGGACATTACAACTGGCAACAAGATAGGGGATACGTAAACCCTGCAATCCGAAGAGTCATGAGTGCTCTCCCAGAGAGTTTGCCCAGGTCCAGCAAGCTGCTCGGGCATGCTACATGTGCCTCAGTTAAAGTGAAGAATCGACAGTTGGAGTATGGGGAGTGAAAGTGCAACTCCAGTCACAGCAAGACCATAGAAGAAAACAAACGTCCTACGGAAAGTTTCATTTATCGTTGGTCAGAAAATTGCTAATATGCTCGAAATAAGAGGTATGATGCCACAACCTAACACAGAGCCATCATTCATACAGTACAATAATGTAAAGGCAGTGATAAACAGGTACAGAATGCGCAACAAATAGCAGCTGCATAGTGCAAAATAACGCTGCGATCAGAAATCGTTAAAGGCAAAGGAGAGCTAAAAGGCAGATACCAACCAGGTGTTAGAAAGCAAAGTCGTAAATACATAAAATACAATTTCACTCACCAAAAATGGAGTAAAGAGAGTCATCTGATCTCAGCTGCGGACGCAGCTGCCAAAGTGAACGCACCGGGGTGGTGCTTACGGAGCTGTCGATACCTGAAGAGGTGCCTCACTTGAGCAGGCAGTTGGGGCTCAGTACAACTCAAAAGATCTTCAAAGATTGAAAGCTCCGATGGCTGAGAAGAAAGAGGCCACATTATCACAACCTGTTGGGGATGAGCCAGAAGCCAGCACGTCACAGGCCTTAGAGATAGTATGAATGATACAGGTCCGTAAGGACAGCAAACAGTATTGGAGAGAGCTCTACTCTCAACATCAGTAAGTCCCACACTTGGTCAGACAGCTGCTGGCTGCTTTTCTGAAACCACTGTCTACTTTCAATGTTGCCAAGAAGCAAAATATTGATGCTAGATGGACTACCGAGATTAAAGCTTTTCATGATTTCATTGATACAGTGAAAGCAGAGCACAAAAAGATAATCAAATATCTCAAAAACATAGCAGGGGAAGGAGTATAGTAAGAGATAAAGAAAATATCACAGGTGGACAGAGTATCTTATCATGATGTCAAAGCGCTATTGAACCTAAAATTCTATCCAGTGCCAAATGTTGATTATGAAAAGTACATTTTCAATCAACAGCATCAGAAAGCCAAAGAAACAATTTATGAGTTTGTTGAAAGACTTGAATTACTCATCAAATATTGCAGATTTAATTAATTCAATGATGACGAAGCCATGCGGTTCAGAGTCATAGATAGTGCCCTTGTCAATTCATCGAATGTTGAGAGAAACGATTAGTAAGGATCGTGTGCTCATGGCAGCCAGAGCAGAAGAATGTGCCTACAAACAAGCCACTGACATGGAGGCCGGATTGGCCCAGAGTGCAACGGCGTTTAATGTGAGGAACAAGAAAAGGCACAAGGTAGAAGGACACAAAATGATGTCTCCAAAGAAGAAGAAGTTGTGTTATTGATGTGGATCTTAATTCTGCATGAAGGTAAATGTTCTGTCATCGAACAGATATGTAAAGGCTGTGGGAAAGAGAACAATTTTATAACAGTTGACAAAGCGAGAGAAAAAATGAGTGCGTCACATCGTGAAGACAAAATGGCTTCCATAAAGGTCCAGAAGCATTCTAGTCATGCCACCGAAGTAAACAGCAACATCAGTTGAGGCAGGTAGAAACAGAAAGAGGCCAATTGTCATCTCATTCCTTGTTGAAAGGTTCTTCATCTTCACTGTCGATCAGAAGTGAAAAAGATGGGTGTGTGATGTCAATGCTGACAAATGAAAGATGTCTGCATGTAGGTTTGGTTATTTGCAAGAAAAAATACAAGTCAGAAAAGGATTTACAAATGAAATCACAATATTCATTTCGACATTATCCCAAAATAAAATTGAAGGTTAATGGTTGCTGTATACCATTTATCATAGACAGTGGTGCATCGATAAATATCCCGACAGCCAAAAAGTACCAGGTACTGTTCCCAGTGCCCAGTCTCACTCCATCAAAAATCAAGGCATACACATGGGCAGCTTCGACGCCATTGCAAAGTCAAGGTTTATTTATGGGAATCATAAAACACAAAAAGATGAAGATACAAGCCCCAATTCATGTCCTGCAGGGCACTTCGTAGAGTGCATGTTTCCTCAGCTTCAGCACAGCTGCTGGCATGGGACTGATTTCTATGATTTACAATGTCAATGCTCATCACAACATAGTGAATCATTTTTCGACATTGTTCCATGGAGTAGGAAAACATCGTCAAATTGCATTTCATCTACAAAAAGCTGTTGAAAAAGAAATTGGGACTTTGCTGAAACGTCATTGAGCACTCTACTGATCCGACGCAATTGGTGTCGCCCATAGTAGTGGTACCTTAAAAGGACAGTGGAGGGTCTGTGCCAATTTATGTTGACATGTGTCAAGCAAACAAGACGATTGAAAGAGAACGACATCCAGGTCCGCACATTGTCAATATGATTATCCAGTTCAATGGTGCCAAAGTATTTTTGCACCTTGATTTGAACAAAGGGTTTCATCAGCTTGAATTGGAAGAAAATTACAGGTACATTACTACCTTTTTTTCACAACAAATTTGAGAACACATCAGGGCCTGACCGGTCAGCATATCAATGCAAAACAATTATTACCACAAGTCTCGATAATAGCAGTAGTTTAAAAAGAGGAAAAAGAAAGAAAACTGGCACAGTCATTTCCATACCACCCCCAGAGCCCACATGTCGTCAACAAGCTCCCAATTGAATACATTAGTTGATTGTAGTTCACGTACTCAAGGCCCAGCCCGTGTGATTGTATTTCAATGTCACTTTGGGTTGTGGCAGGTTGCGCTGGTGCCAGGATTATAGCCCGTTAATCTGCCCATCACTGCCATATCTTTGAATGTTTTTGGGGGCAGCCCCTTGCCTAGAAGACGGCAAACTCCAATCCTATATAATGATCCATTGCTTTCTTCCATACCCCTACCAATGATGACATATCTGCTTTCCATTTTTGGGCAATGTCCCTTATGGCCAGTGTAAGTCCCAAAAATAGAAGATGTTGCTTATAGTGGTTTCTGCCAATCGCCTCAGTGCTGTTCAGAATGATCAACTTAGGGTCAAAGGGGATCTCCCAAGAGAGAACCCTTGCGAGACAGGAAGTCACCACCACCAAAAACCCTTTAGCGATTCACAACTCCACGCAGAATTGAGGAAAGTTCCTTCCTACCGCCACATTGAAGACACGTGGGAGAAGCAATAATGCCCATCCACCACAGATGGTGTCTTATGTAATATGCCCTGTGCAGCTATTTAAATTGAATCAATTGGAGGGGAGATGAAAAGGCGGTACCACTAGGGGCCACCGATGCCTCAGTCCAGTATTCCTCATCTAGACCATCTATGTCCTCCTGTCAAGCTTGGTTGCAACACTGAGGTATTCTCTATTATGTTCTTACAATAAGCCATGCTCCCATAATATAACTTGACACAAGCGTGTAGATAGTTGGCAGATCTGAGCAAGATGTAATTAAAAACTGTTTGAACAGTGGGACGAGCCACTTTGTGCGTAAGTGCTTGGTTTTGGTGCAAAATAGAATAACATGCATTATAGGCTCCTTGCAGCCCACTGTGCGGTTGCAGAGTTCAGAGACAGTGCAGCGTTTAGAAAATTTGGTAATGTACATTTTAATTGGTAGGGTACCTAAACATAATTTTAAATATAAGGTGTGGCGGGACTAATATCGTTGAGGTACTGCTCCATACGCGGGGTATGCCATGAGGTGTCCCATCGTTCCTCTGATCCTCTGTGCCGCTTCTCACACCAGGCTTGGCAAATGGGTTCTCCTCCACTGGCAGGCAAATTCTTGTGGGACAAGCCCCTCTCTTCTTTCCTTTCTGCAGGCTGGCATCTCTGTGGGTCAATGGCAGAACCACAGCATCTTACAGCAAGGCCCGCAGAAACCAATCAATGTTCCCTCAAATTCAAGAGACTGGCTATCAGTGAAACCAGTCCTGTAACACAGCAGCTCTTCTCCTCTGTACCACTCTATACCACTGAACTCTACACCACTGTACTCTGCACCACTCTACGCTACGCTGCTCTTCTCTGCACCACTCTACTGTAAGCAACTGAAATCTACACTACTGCATGCTACGCCACTCTACTCTGCACCACTCAATACCACTGCACTTTATCCCACTCTGCTCTGCACCACATGAACGTCACTGCATTCTTTGAAACTGCACTCTTCTCTTCACCACTCTATGCCACTGTACTGTATACCAGTGCACTCTACCACACTCTACTCTGCACCACTCTACTCTACACCACTGAATAGTACTACTCTGCACCACTCTGCTCTAGGCTACTGCACTAAGCCACTGCACCCTTTGCCACTCTACTCTGCACTCCATACCACTGCACTTTATGCCACTATACTTTATGCCATTGCACTCTACGACATTCTACTCTGCACCACTTCCCTCTATGCCAATGCACTCTATGCCACTGCACTTTACACCACACCACTCTAAGCCACTGCACTCTATGCCACTCTACTCTGCATCACTCTTCAACACTGCACTTTACACCACTGCACTCTACTCTATGCTGCTGCTCTTTATGATACTGCACTCTATGCCATTGCACACTGCACTCTACGCCACTGCTCTCTATTCCAATTTACTCTACTCTGCACCAATCAATGCCACTGTCCCTTTCCTCTGCACCACTCTACTCTATACCACTGCACTCTACGCCACTCTACTCTGCCCCACTGCACTCTACACCACTCTACTCGGCACTACTCTATGCCACTGCACTTTAGACCACAGCTTTTTACTTGTTACCACCCTGTGCCACTGCATTCTACACTACTCTACTCTGCACCACTCTATTCTATGCCACTGCTCTCTACACCACTGTCCTTTACTGTGCACCACAGCACCCAACGCCACTGCACTCTATGCAACTCTACCTTACTCTGTACCATGCTACTGCACTCTACTCTAATCTGCAACACTGCACTAGTTTCCACTGCACTTTACTCTGTGCTACTCTATGCTACTGCCCTCCACACCACTGCACATTATGCCACTGCACTCTACCACACTCTACTATGTACCACTCTATTCTATGCCACTGCATAGTACACCACTGCATTCTACTCTGCACCACTCTGCTTTAGGCCCCTGCACTCTATACCACTGCGTTCTATGCCACTCTACTCTGCATCACTCCATGCCACTGCACTTTACGCCACTCCACTGTATGCCACTGCACTCTACAGCACTCTATTCTACACCATTCCACTCTATGCCACTGTACTGTACGTCACTGTACTTTCTTCCAATCCACTCTAGTCTAAGCTACTCCGCTCTACTACACTGTACTCTACTCCTATCATTCTTTACCACTGCACTCTATGCCACTGCACTCTACACCACTGCACTCTAATGTATGCCAATACATTTTATGGTACTACACTCTAGGCCACTGCACTCCTTATCACTGCACCCTACACCAATGCACTCTACACCACTCTACTCTACTCTGCATCACTGCACTCCACATCACTGCACTCTATGCCTCTGTACTTTACGCCAATCTAATTTACTCTGCATCACTTTACTCTATGACGTTGCACTCTATGCCACTCTATTCTACTCTGCACAACTCTATTCTATGCCACTGCACACTGCACTCTTTCCCACTGCAATCTATGCCATTGCACTCTACTCTGCACCACTCTATTCTGTGCCACTGCACTTTATGCCACTCTACTCTGTGCCACCGTGCTCTATGCCACTCTGCACTGCACCACTCTCCTCTGCACCACTGCTCTCTACGACACTGCTGTCCACTCTGCACCCCTCTAGGCCACTGCACTCTATGCCACTCTGCTCTACTCTGCACCACTCTATTCTATGCCACTCTATTCTACACCTCTACACCACAGCACTCTATGCCACTGCAGTCTATGTTACTGCACTCTACTCTGCACTGCTGCACAACCTCACTCTAGTGTGCACTATGCTATTGCACTCTACACCACTTTGCTCTACTCTGCAACACTGCACTCCATGCTATTGCACTCTACTTTGTACCACTGTTATGCCACTGCACTTTATGCTGTTGCAGTCTACTCTACACCACTGTACTCTACTTTGCACCACTGTCCTCTATGCCACTACATTCTATGCCACTGGACTATAAGCCACTGCACTCTATGCAACTCTTCTCTAAACTGCACCACTCTACTCCACTGCACTCTACTCCAGTGTAATAACATACACCACTCTACTCTAAGCTGCACCACTCTACGCCACTTCTCTCTACAGTACTGCATTCTACTCTACACCACTCTACTCTATGCCACTGCACTCTATGCCAGTCTACTCTATTCTACTCTACACCACTCCACTCTACACCATGCCGCTCCACTCTACACCACGCCGCCCACTCCACACTTTGCCACTCTACCCCCACTCCACTCCATACAATGGTCCTCTACTCTACGCCACTCTACTCTATGCCATTTCAAGCCACCCTGTTCCACTCCACTCCACCACTCTACGCCCTGTTATTCCACTTTATCCCACTCCATGCCACTCCACTCTACAGCACTCTAGTCTACCCACCTCCATTCAACTACACTCTACTCTGCACCAATTTACTCTATGTCACTGCACTCTACGCCAGTCCACTCTACACCACTCCGTGCTACTCCACGCAATTCTATGCCACTCCACACCACTCAACACCATGCCACTACACTCCACCATACTCAACTCCACTCCAAGCTGCTGTACAGCATGGCTAAAAGACATTGGCAAAGCCAATAGCTGTTGCGTAGGTGAAACCTATTGGATTTGCCAATGTTTCTTGCTGTATGTCAGGTAAGGTTTAGGTAACTACTCTATGTCACAGCTATGTCACGTGCCAGCCAGTCTATAACAGGAGATAGAAGCATGGAAAGAGTGGATGCTTCAATCACTGGTTTGCATTAACTGAAGGCTGGTGAAAGACACTGGGTGCCACTCTGCACATTCCATGAATGAATGCAGAACTATTCTACGCAAAGTTACCTTTTGTTGAGTTTCTCTATGTAGTATAACAGTGCACAGAAGAATACCAAAGACCTGATTCTGACTGCTTTGGGAATACTGGAATCCAATGCAGTGTTTGTGCCAATCTCGGAATACTGACTTGGGCGGTACCATCTGATAAATCCAACTGATTTTGAATACGGTCCATGCTGTTGTATGAGAAATATATCTTATCCACAGTGTTTCTGTTAATGTTTAATAAGTGCTATATAAATTGCTGCAAAGGTGATTGTTTTTTACTTAACTGTGAGTATTGCAAATGCTTTCTTAGCCAACGAAAAATTTCAAGCTATACAAAAGTAAAGAAACAATTTAAATAAATAAAGACCATGGATGTGAACAATTCTATTTGTGAATTGAAAAATGTGCGCATAAATATAAGATGAATAGAGATTCTTCAGAATGTCTTTTTCATATCATAATAAATGCATGCGGGAAATGAGTATCTAATGCATACTTAGTTTCAATAACGATTCTTAACTTCCCTGTGATTGCTAACAGAGAAAATGCTGTGACATCTCAAAGGAAATAACAAATCAGTACAGGTTACAGAATGTATAGTATACTATTATTGTAACTTCCCAGAAACCTAACATAAATTGTTCTTACATAAAAACCTTCAGTTCCACGGGTACCTGTAAGACACTTTCTTGATGCATCGATTGAGCAAATATGTCAATTAATAAATGTCAAAACAATTTAGTTGATATGTGTCTGGTTTACACTATACATATACATTGCTCAGTAAGCTTATTCAATGTAATTCTTAGCAATATAAGCATCAACCACCAACTTACCGAATACCTAGAGAACAACAACCTACCGGACATCTCCCAATCTGGATTCAGCACCAACCACAGCACTGAAACTGCCCTTTTCTCTGCCACAGACATCAGAACCCTCCTTGACCAGTGAGAAACAGCAGCCCTGATCCTCCTCACCCTCTCAGCAGCGTTCAACACTTTATCCCACCACACTCTTATCAAGAGGCTTCATCACATCAGAATCCAAGGGGATGCACTCAAATGGATCACTTCCTTTCTCAATGGAAGAACCCAGAGGGTCCGCCTACCTCCTTTCACCTCGGACCCCAAGGGCATCATCTGTGGCATTCCTCAAGGCTCATCCCTCAGCTCCACACTCTTCAAAACCGACACAACCCCATGGCCAACATTGTCAGATCTGACAGACTGAATAACATACCCTATGCAGACGACACCCAGCTCATCCTCTCATTATCAGAAGACCCTTCCACCACAAGACCCAACTTCCACAGATGCATGGCGAGCTTCGTCGACTGGATGAGAAACAACTGCCTGAAACTCAGCGCCAACAAGACAGAGGTGCTGATCTTCAAAAACAACACCTCCCTATGGGACGACTCCTGGTGGCCCTCCAATCTAGGACCCGCACCCGCACCCACACCGATAGACCATGCTCACAACCCTGGCATCATCATTGACAGCAAACTTACCATGAAAGGCCAAATCAACGCAGTCTCCTCCGCCTGCCTCCTCACTCTTTGCATGCTCTGGAAAATCTTCAAATGGCTCCCTGTCAACACAAGACGAACTGTCGCCCTAGTCACCAGCTGGCTGGACTATGGCAATATCCTCTACGTCGGAATCACCAATCTCCTTCTGAAGAGACTACAGACCATTCAGAACGCAGCAGCCAGACGTATCCTCGACCTCCCCAAACAGACCCACATCACCCTCCACTTCAAGGAGCCCAACTGGTTCACCATTCAAAAGAAATGCCATTTCAAGATGCTGATCCATGCCTACAAAGCCCTCCACGGTCAAGGACCAGCATACATCAACCGACTCATGAACTTCCACCTACCCTCCAGACACCCGTGCTCTGCCTCCTTCTCCCTCACTCAGACCCGCTGCATCCACCAAATCAACAGTGGAGGACGCTCCTTCTCCTACCTCGCTGCCGAGTCCTGGAATGGCCTCCCTCCTCACAACTGGACCTCACCCTCTCTCTCAGAGTTCCAGAAGGTACTCAATACCTGGCTATTCATCTGATCCCAGAAGCAGCAGCTCTCAGCGCCTGGATATCTTTATGGGTGATTAGCCGCGCTTTACAAATCCTGTTTGATTGATTGTGTTCTTTGTAATGATCAACTTCAACCCAATTCCTCTTCACCTAAGCAGTTCCTTGACACAAATAACTTGGCTATATGCCTTCCAGGCACTACACAAAGGAAAGACCACTTTGAAGGAAATTCTATATTTGATTGTATATTTTCTTTAGAAATGGGCTGACATATTAAGTTGTCTTTAGAAAAGATATCATATGTTCCCTCTGGGATAAATCTGACTGAAACACAGCAATTAGCATTCAGAAGATTTCAAAACAGCAGGTTACTCATTTCAGAAATGTTGCAGAGCAGACTTGTGTGGTAATCAAGTCAGGACTAAACTGTTGTAAAGAAGGTAGTATTTCATTCAAAAACTTCTATTCACCTCCTACTTCTGTGTCCATCTGAAAATTTTGGTTGATCACAACTGCACCTGCATGCACCATGGCGTCCAATGCTTCTCAATATGCTCTCCATACGTATTGGTTGAAAATAAACTTTCTTCAGATCTCCCAAGCAGACTCACTGTCAATGTCAATGCGAATCGTTTCAGCAGTTCTACTCCAAGATGCCAGTGGCTTGTTACAATATTCTTTGCGGGGGTACTTTATACATTGAGCATACTTTCAGTTCTGGCGGACATAGGCAACTGTTTTATAAGATACATTCAGATATCAAATCAAAACGCACTGGGTACTCCACCCTTTGCACACTGTGTTGAACAGTAGCTAAGAGGATAAGCCTGGTTCCAGGACAGTGAGTGATTATCAAACATATGGGAAAGGATCTGAAGGTCCCTCAAAGCATTTGGCAATGTTTCATCTAACTTTTAAAGTTTTATTAAGACTTGGGGGCATATCAGCAACACCCGGAGATAATTATCGCTCAGCGCTCTTAGCGTGAGGATAATTATCGCCGGGTAACGTGGATTTTTATCGCTGAGATAGCGTGCTAATAGCAACGCTTATCTCCTCAGCGATAAAAATCCTCACACTAACTGCCTAACGTGAGATTATCGCTGGAAACCCAGCGATAATCTCACTTAGGGCCTTATGTAGGTAGCCTACCATTTACCACTTCATAAATACCGAATTTTACCGATTCGGTATTTATGAAGTGGTAAATGCTATGTAGGTAATCAGTCGGTAAAAATTACCGATTCGGAATTGGTCGGTAATTAAGAATCGGTATTTACCGATTCGGTAATGGTAACTGGCTTCCCATTGATTCCTATGGGCCAGGAGGCCTATAGGAATCAATGGGAAGCCAGTTACCATTACCGAATCGGTAAATACCGATTCGGTAATGGGGGGAGCACAATCAAGGGTGGCAGGGTGTCACAGTGACACCCTGTTGCACCCCTGATTCCTGCATGTGTGCACATGTGGCACACATACATGCCCTAAGGGCATGTATGTCTGCCACATTGCACACTTCTAAGGGCCAAATAATGCTTTTTCTGAGACATTCGTCATTTACCACCAACTTTTAGTTGGTGGTAAATAACGAATCCACACTACACCCACACACTCCCCCTACATCTCATTTCAGGATTCGGTATTTACTGAATCGGTAAAATTACCGAATCCTGAAATGTCCCCCCTACATACCAAAAGCCTGAATACCGGTCGGTAACGGGATCTTTACCGAAAATCGGCCGTTACCGACCGGTATTAGGCTACCTACATATGGCCCTTAGTGTGGCGTTAGCTTGCTGATAGGGACTCACAAACTTAGCCATGATATCCACCTTCCATAGGATATCATGGCTAAGTCAGTCCTGAAGCAGGCGTAAGGAAAGTAGCGATAACAGGAGTTATCGCTACTTTTCCTGCCGCTATGCTTCATAGCGTGGGGCTTGATGATGGGAGAAATGCCGCTTAGCGACATTTCTCCTGTCATGTTAGGTCAGGAACGCCCACTTTGCATCTCATTAGAGATGCAAAGCTGGGCATTAGGAATCCCCATGCTAAAGCAAGGTTTCATGCGTTAGGGTGGCCTTGCTAATTAGGCGATAAAACTATCGCCGCTTTTCGGCCGAAAACGGCCGCAAAAGCGCCGATAATTTTTTATCGCCAGTTTGTAAATATGCCCCGATGATTCCCATTCTTGTTTTATATCTCATTTCGATCTCCATCCTTAATTTAGGCACGGAGAAGAGCAGGAGCTGGGTAAGGAAAACATGCTGATTTTTAAAAGGCGCCTACACACCAGATGTACTTTCAGTCACAGAAAGATTAGATCATTTTAAAAAATCAAGGTCATATTGGTTTAAAGCGGTTCAACTGGGCTTTTTATATTTTATACATTGTGTATTTTATATTTGTGAGTGTCTCCTGAAAAGATCATTTAATATTTTTGGTAAAAGTATCGAAGTGTTGGCAACAAATGTTACACTAACAGGAACACGTTCTGTTATTTAATTAATTACTATTTTCGTGTTTTATAAACATTTAATGCATTGGCTCAACCTCAGCAATTTCATAGAGCTTCGAGAATTTGCTAACTTGACTGGATTATTGTGATGATGTTCTTGACTTTAATAAATTGCTCCGCTTAAGACCTCTGTAAGAAAATGAGTGAAGTCAATTTGCGGTTGCTGGATATTTACTTTAATGTATTTAGACACTGTTTTCTTTAGCTTAGACTTGATGTGCACTTGCTTCACTTTCTTGTCAATCAGAGATCTCAACACACTAAAACATGAACACTGCCCAATAGCGAACCAGACAAGAGACACCAATGATGAATGTCAGACTCATTGTATGATGTTCTCTTCAGAGCTCCAATTGCCTCACTGCCTGGGCATCCAACACCAAGGGCAGGAGTGCCTCCTGTTTGGTACTGTGGAATGCCTGTTATTTGGATTACCACATTTACTTAATTCACAATGGCATTTGCAAGAGGAAGGATAAGGTCTGCCGAGAGAGAACAACACCATGATTCACCACTTCTTCCCATTACACTAATGCATGAAGGTTTCTGGGAAGGGAGCTATCCCACAAGTCTCCCTAAGGAGGAAACCTCTACTCCACTTTGATTGGCTGAGCATTTGAACTGTGAACTGCAGCAGAATCCTGCCCAACAATCTTGTTTTTTAAATATAAGCTAGTGTTGCCCTCCATTGTCTTTTGGACTTACGTGGACTTACGTGGACTCTGTGATGTTGTATCCTGACTTGGACTAAGCCGCCCCACTCTTCTAAAGCAACAACTAACTGCTCCATCGCTGCCCTTGTAGGCACTGGGTCGGATCAAGGAGACAAGAGACCCTGAGCCAGTTCACTGAAGCTAGCTCTACCCCTCACTTTGGAACGGTGGTGAGCTTCCAAAGAATGGCCTAGACAACTGCAACAGCTCACGTACGTCTGCTGAGGACCTCAAACCCGCTCTCCAGAGATGGAGGCGGGCTGATGAAATACCGACTACATCATGTGCAGGTGAGCCTAAGTGGCGATATCGTAACCATCATGTGTAGGTGAGCCTGACTGGCGATTCTGCATTGCAAGCACATTCCTCCAGCACCTTGGTTAGCTAATCTGATCTAAAGCGACTGTCATGATCTATGGCGAGCCCTGGGATTGACCCCTTCCTATGCCTTTTTTGTGCCTGCCCCCTTTTTTATCATTCCAGAAACACCCACATGCAGGGCCCAGGTACATAGTGGGTCGATTCCTGTTACGTTGTTTTTTTGCTGATTAGATATTCACAAACATTTAGGGTCACACGTGTAAACCGTGACTTGCTATATAGCAACCATTTTGGTGAGCACAGTGTGGTTTCCCCTTTGTTAAAGAATCCCATGTGTTTCTGCCATTGTCACTGGTTCTTTACTGAACTGAGCTGGTTGTGTGTTGTGTATGATGCAGGAATATTTTTAGATTCTATCACACGACCGGAGGCTCAGATTATTGCTTCTCTTTCTTTACTGTTAAATTCACAGCAGACAATGAAAACGTTTCAACATAAAATTAAACTACATTTCCCATGATGCTCTGGGAGTGAGTGCACAATCCAGAAAAGTTTGATTTTTGGCTCTTGACGCCCTGAGACTGGGGCTGCAACAATCCTTGACTACAGCTTTGCTGAGGAGCTAGGTAAACGGTTGACTGTTTTGAGTGAACGTGGGTTGGCTCCCCCCTGACTCCTCTGATAATCAACTAGACTTTATATTCCTATACATATTGTCCAGAACTAAAGTGATTTGTAATGGAAGAGTGGGTTTGATATCAAAATGAGGAGGATGAACCCTATTTTGAAGACCAGCAGGAGACTGCTTTGGAAGATAATATTGTTGACGCTCTGGATGCATCGGTCCAGCAGTCTGCTAACAGGGCAATTGAGAGTACATACCCAACACTGTACAGCAAGCCATGGCAGCAGCGCTAAAACCTATCACCAAGCAATTAGAGAGCTTCGCAAAGTGCCACGGGTTTCAGGACCCTCTTGAACCCCAGAAAGACGCCTCCATAGGCAAAGGCAAAGCTACGTCAGGGCCATGGCCCCATGCAGGCCCCATGCAGGCTCTCTAGCTTGTCTGTCACAGGCAAGCACGGATGAGCACGGCTACTCCACACCACCTACCAACGAAGGTGGCAAGGCGAAGCGGAAGCAAAAGATATACATAGACACTGACACTACTGATACAGACTCTACAAATTCAGACAATGAGGGTCCCCCCAAGACGAAATCACAGGAGGCAGTCATCCTAGTACCCGATATGGCATCCCAGAATCCCAACACCCCCTTCACCTTCAACCCAGCAGATATTGTTCACCCCCGATCCGCAGATTGGGCTACGACCCCTGAGGTAGTGGAATACTTCCATGCAAAACTCAGAAAAGGTTTTGACAAGGAAGTTTGAAACAGGTTGCGGTCCGAGTGCCCTAGACCAGATATCGCAGACAAAGTGGCGGAGACACCGGACATTGATGCCAGTCATTTGACCTTTCTTAAAAAGTTTGCAAAGGACCCCAAAAAGGGTATTGTCCGCGCCTGGCGGGGCTGCCAGGAGAAACTACTGGATGTGGCAGGACCCTTGGCCAAGATCTTGGAGATAGCCCTTGTGGCGAAAGAACCAGCTAGTCCAGTGGATCCAGACATTTTAGCGGGCTGGACACAGAGAACGACATGCCTTCTAGGAAATGCAAACTGCGCCATCTCTACAGAGAGGCGGAAGTCCCTCCTTATCAGAATGGACTCGAACCTAACGGAACTGGCTTCGGCTGAACCAGGTCCCCTAGCTGAAGGCAATCTATTCGGAGACAGATTTGTAAAGGATGTCTCAAAATACGTAGGCACGTTTACGTCTTTGGACACGGCCCAGTCGGGAATCAAGAGAGTGTTTCAGGCAGGCCTTTTTAACAGGGCAGGGTGAGGTAGAGGACGCTCGCCACGCCACCAATATTGTATTGCATTGTAATTGCATTTATATGGCGCTTACTACCCCTGACAAGGCGTCAAAGCGCTTTTTCGGCGAGTAGCACGCTACGGAGGGATAGAAGAGGGAAAAAGTTTTTCATTTATATAGCGCTAGTTACCACTGATGGGGTGTTGAAGCGCTTTTTTTGTCGAGTGGCATGCTACTCAGGAACCCAAGAAGGATTAGTGTTGAATTAATATAGTGAAATATGAAGGTAATTTGAGTGGTGGATAGGTTAATCAGTTATTTGGATTCAGGATAGCGGAGGGATAGAAGAGGGAAAAAGTTTTGCATTTATATAGAGCTTGTTACCCCTGATGGGGTGTTGAAGTGCTTTTCTTTTGGGAGAGTAGCATGCTACTCCGGAACCCATAAAGGATTAGTGGTGAATGAGTATAGTGAAATATTAAAGTAATTTGAATGATGGATATTAGTCAGTTATTTGGATTGAGAAGGATAGCGGAGGGTTAGAAGAGAGGAAAAAGGTTTGCATTTATATGGTGCTTGTGACCCCTAATGGGGTGTTGAAGCACTTTCTTGGTGAGTAGCACGCTACTCTGGAACCCATAAGGATTAGTGGTGAATTAGTATAGTGAAATATGAAAGTAATTCGAGTGGTGGATATTAATCAGTTATTTAGATTGAGAAGGATAGCGGAGGTATAGAGGAGGAAAAAAGGTTTGCATTTATATAGCACTTGTTACCCCTGTTGGTGTATTGAAGTGCTTTTTAGCGAGTAGCATGCTACTCTGAAACCCATTAAAGGATTAGTGTTGAATTAGTATAGTAAAATATGAAAGTAATTTGAGTGGTGGATGATATGTTAGTTGGTTATTTGGATTGATAAGTGCAGCAGAGGGATAGAAGAGGGACAGAGGTATGTCTATATATATATATATATATATATATATATATCAAAAGCAAGCTTTGAAAGGACAAAGACGCCGCACTCTTCCTGAATGGTTGAAGATAGAGTTTTATTTCTCTTCACCTACGCGTTTCGAACTATGGCAGTTCTTGGTCACGGTAGTATACATAAGTCCCTTTTCACTTTCAATATTTATACCAATTCTCCACTTTACCGACAATGAGGCATTATGGGTATGGTAGTTTGTTACACACAAAATGTATAATTACATTAAGATTTAAATCGAATCTGAGTTAGTGTGTGGACACTGATATCATAGTGTGGCTAAGGGTCCAAAGTTGCATAAGGATGTATTATATGCTTAGGTTGACAATTAGAAACAGTCAGTACGTTTCTAAATTTTGCGTTCAGTCGCAATTTGTATACACAAATCCTGCGTGTATATAATCAACAAACAAGGGACTTGAAGTCTGGTATTATGGCTGAGTGCCCTATATACCTCGATTTGCCCTCTCATGGCAAAATGACCACACAGCAGATCAGACAACGACAGCAATCCATTTCTAGATACAAAAGTAATGATCTTAGTGACCAAATTAAACATTCATATATTGCTCAATTGATTCTAATATGTTACAAGGAAACTGTTTTGATCAAGGTTTTAGTCTGAAATGTATCACCAATTACACTTAATGTTCTTATAAGTGTACATAGAGTTCATCATCTTCGTTCAATTTTCCAGGGATTCTGGTTTTGAAACGGATTATTAGCTTTGATTCATTACATCAGAACATTAAGTGTAAAACCTATGGTTTTTTCAGTGAATTTGTTCGGTTTTTTAAATGCTAAGTTACTTTACGCCGTTCGTGCCGTGCGCGCACGGTGCGCTTCGCGCACGGTGCGCTCACGGTGAGCACGCGGTGCGCTTTGCGCACCGCGCGCCCACTTTACGCAGTTAGTGCCGTGCACGAACGGTGCACTTTGCGCACCGTGCACGCACGGTGGGCACGCAGTGCGCTACGCACACCGCGCACCCATGTTACGCTTAATGGGCCATGTACGCACGGTGCGCTTCGCGCACCGTCCGCACAAGGAGGACACATGATACGCATTGTTGTAAAGGTTTTAGGCATAAACTGATCACTAGTGATAAGCAATGCGCGCAGCGTGCGCACGCGGGGGGACAGACATTTGAATTTTTTTATACAGCATTTAGACCGTGCGCGCACGCTGCGCGAACCACGCGGAATTTTTTTCATTCCTATAGTGCGCGCACGCTTCGCGCACTCGGCAATTTACCGAAAAAAATTACATTTTTTTAATTGCCCTTGGGGGACCTCCTGGGACCCCTTGACCCCTGCTAGGGGGTCAGGAACTGTCCAGCGTGCCCCCTTTACATGTTTTTCTCCTTTGTGTTTCACCCCCCTCTCAGTGCGAGAGACAAAATGGCAGCCGACACTTCCTGGTTTCGACCGATTCGAATGTTTACTAAGATGTAACAACCAATCAGAAGTACGCTCGCGGGCGGCCGAGTGCGCGCACCCTGCGCGCACGCTGCGCGCGTATAGATATATATATTGATTTAAATGCTATTTTCTCAGAAAATACAGAACAGATTTACACCAAACCTGCAAAAGGCACCAAACAGACCTTATGGCTACCTCTCTGCCAAATTTCACGTAATTCTGTTCAGCCGTTCGGGCTGTAGCTGCGACTAAAGTCCCTATGGAAAAATCCATGGGGAAAACGTGTTTTGGGACCCCCCCTTTTTCTCGGCCCCCGCTTGACGAATCACCCCGAGACTTTCAGGGTAGGAGCGGAGCGGAGCGCCCCATTAGTTTTGAAAATTTCGCGAAGATTCGTCAATCGGCGCCAAAGTTATTCAAAATAGAATTTTGAGATTTCCTATGGAAACTCGGTCCTAACTATAACTATCTACTGGCGACCGCCAGTAGATAATATATATATATATATATATATATACATATATGTATGTGGAAGAAAAGGTTGCCCCTAGGTGGGACGCACTCACAGAGGCTCCGTAAAGGTCAGGGAAGGTCCGGTGTTGAGCCGCACCCCGGCACTCCTGACGCGTTTCGGGCCAACGCCCTTTATCAAAGGTGAGCTGCTTGAAAAAAATACAAACAGGGCTTCCAGTATTTTCCCTCTTTTATTCACAAAATTTGCCACAGGTGTGTGTTCTTCGCATAGCATCCTGGGACTGGAAGTCCAAAGTTTTACCCGTGTGGGCTGCATTCTCTTCCAGGGCACTTTCACAACAATCCATCATGAGCACAGCACCAGTCACCTCCCCCAGTGCAAACAACCATCCTCTGTTCCGTTTTCTGCAGCCTACAGAAGCCGCAGCGGATCCACGTGTGTCGTGGCGGTGTCGTCCCGCGACCGGGCTGACCGCAATATGTGGAAGAAAAGGTTGCCCCTAGGTGGGACGCACTCACAGAGGCTCCGTAAAGGTCAGGGAAGGTCCGGTGTTGAGCCCCACCCCAGCACTCCTGACGCATTTCGGGCCAACGCCCTTTATCAAAGGTGAGCTGCTTGAAAGGAATACAAACAGGGCTTCCAGTATTTTCCCTCTTTTATTCACAAAATTTGCCACATGTGTGTGTTCTTCGCATAGCATCCTGGGACTGGAAGTCCAAAGTTTTACCCGTGTGGGCAGCATTCTCTTCCAGGGCACTTTCACAACAATCCATTGTGAGCACAGCACCAGTCACCTCCCCCAGTGCAAACAACCATCCTCTGTTCCGTTTTCTGCAGCCTACAGAAGCCGCAGCGGATCCACGTGTGTCGTGGCGGTGTCGTCCCGCGACCGGGCTGGCCGCAATATGTGGAAGAAAAGGTTGCCCCTAGGTGGGACGCACTCACAGAGGCTCCGTAAAGGTCAGGGAAGGTCCGGTGTTGAGCCCCACCCCAGCACTCCTGACGCGTTTCGGGCCAACGCCCTGTATCAAAGGTGAGCTGCTTGAAAGGGCTTCCAGTATTTTCCCTCTTTTATTCACAAAATTTGCCAGTATATGACACATAGTCGGCTGACTAAGTATGAGAAGGTCATATTAGGTGCAACAAATGTCAGCCTTGCGAGATGTTTGAATGTGAATCCTGCAACTTTGTTACCTGATGCTGAAAATGTGGAAGTGAGAGATGAAGTAGATCATGATTGTTTGGACGTGCTTGAGTACTGCACAAAGCTAAGACCAGATATAAAAGATGTACCTTTGCCAGAAAGTGATTTTGTGTTGTTTGTTGATGGGTCATGTTTGAGAACAGATGAAGGAGTGCTAAGCGCAGCATATGCAGTATGCACCGTTGCAGCAGTGATGGAAGCATCTTATTTGAAAGGAGTAAGGTCAGCCCAAGTAGCTGAACTTGTTGCTTTGACCAGAGCTTGCAAAATCGGGAAAAGTGTGAGAGTGACTGTGATAACTGACAGCCAGTATGGCTTCGGGGTTGTCCATGATTTTGGCCAGCTTTGGCTACAAAGAGGTTT
Organism: Triturus cristatus; assembly: GCF_964204655.1. NCBI lineage: Eukaryota > Metazoa > Chordata > Amphibia > Caudata > Salamandridae > Triturus > Triturus cristatus. The sequence goes on from NC_140586.1 coordinate 552,216,289, forward strand.
CCTGACCTCAAGTGGAACCCCTATTAAGAATGCTGAAGTGGTTGGAAAATTGATTGAGGCGATACAGCTGCCTAAACAATTAGCTGTGGTGAAATGTGCTGCCCATAGTCAAGGTAGTGATTACATCACTACCGGAAACAGGTATGCGAATGATATGGCACAGTATTGTGCACTAAATCAGAATTCGGTCAATCAGGCCAAGGAAAGAGAAATGTCTTCTTGCTCAGTAATGTTTACTAACACTGTGGGAACTTGGGAAGAAGTGAGACAATTGCAGGAAGAGTCAGGAGATGAGGAAATGAAACAGTGGATAAAAGCAGGGTGTGCACCAAGAGAAAAGGACTGTGTGTGGCCTTAATAAATAGAGATAGGTAGGGAAATCTCTTGTTCATTAGGGATAAATGAGTACTTCCTTCCATTACAGCGAGTGGAACAATCACCTCCTTGGAAACAGGTTAATAGAGGATGAATGTTGGTGTTATGGGCCCCACCAGCGAATGTAGTGATTGAGTGTGATCTATGATCTGTGACAAAGGGAGGGATTTTGCATTCCGCGCTGCAACACATCCAATGGTAACATCGGGGCAGTTGTGCCTGATGGCATGGAGGCTTTCTGGCAACAATGGGAAATGCCAAGCATTTCGGACAAAGCTTCCGAGTTCATCAAGCAAGCCTGGGTCCCTTCCACGAGGAAGAAAAATTCCTCAGCTTGGAAATGCTGGGTACGTTGGTGCCTGGAAAGGCACGTGGATCCCGTGGGGCAAAATTATCCCATGTTGTAAACTTCCTGTCAAAGAAAGCTTCAGAAGGTTTGGCATACCGGTCAGTTAATAATGTTAGATCGGCAATTTCTGCAGTGGTGTGTAAGTTACTTAAAGGAATTAGAGTGGCTAATCCCCCTATACCGAAATATTTGTGGGATGTATCCATGGTCATATCCCTCTTTCACACGTGGCCGAATAATGCTCAGTTATCCAGGAAACAACTATGAGCTAAATTAGCTATGCTTTTGAGTTTATCTGTCTGCCGACGTTCTTCCGATGTGAGAGATCTGGACCTTACAGGTAGAGTATTCACTCCAGAAGGTGTTTCCTTTAACATTACTGGCAGGACGAAAACCTTGTCACGAGGTATAGAATATAATGCTTTTCCCAGTAATGTTAAATTGTGTGTGGTGCAATGCCTAAAGGCCTATAAAGAATGCACACAGTCCTTGTGACCAGAGGGTTCGACGCAATTATTAATTGCTTTGCAAAAACCGTTCTAACCAGTATTAGCAGCTACAATAGCCAGATAGTTAAAATCAGTCATGAAAGAAGCTGGTATTGATACCCAAATATTTGGGGCATATTCTGTACGAGGTGCCATGGCATCCAAAACTTTTATTTTGGGTTCAACTATTCAAGACATTATGAAATCTGCAGATTGGTCATCAGAGTCTACATTTAAACAATTTTATTATAAACCAGTGGGTGATATAACTACTGTGGTATTTGAGAAGCGTTAGACAAGCAATAATCTGAGCCTCCGGGCCTGTAATAGAATAAAGAATTTGCCAGCATTCGCACCAAGAATTTTTTATTTTAAGGACACGGAGGTGAGTATTATCCCACCCAGTTGTATTTCAATGATTCTTGTAATAAAGTTCCCATCCGTATGTAATATGCATTTTGATCAACAGAGATTACGGCTTTTTTTCTATTAATTTATTTCAGGATCAGTAAAGAAAGGAGAGTAACCTTTTTTTCTGGTTGAAGAGGTTGGACGATGTCCTAAATTCTTGGTTAAAGTTATTCCAAGTTGGATGTTAACAATATTGGACTTCAAATGATGTACGCACTTGGACTAAAGACTATCAAGCAAAGAAAGAGGCTCATGAAAAGGAGATGGTGGCTCTCATAGGGTCTGATGGGACATGATTGGTGCAAGAGCATCATGGGAAATTTAGTTTAATTTTATGTTAAAACGTTTTCATTGGCTGCTGTGAATTTAACAGTATAGAAAGAGAAGCAATACTCCTCGCCTCTGTGTCCTTAATAGAATTAAAAATTCTTGGTGTGAATGCTGGCAAATTTTTTATTCTCGACCATTAGAACTTTGTAATCACTAGAGCTGTATGAGTATTAAATAGAGTTTTTTAGCCACAAAACCTACTTTTCACTGCTGTTTTGCATCATCACTGAAGTCATCGAATACAGTGTTGAGTACTGGGTTGTGTATTGGTTTAAGGATTTTTACTTTCTGTTGGACTTGGCCCTTGTTCCCTGAATGTTTTCGCTTTCCCCCCTAGCCTTTCTACTGACAGGGGGTGGCTGAATGGAAAATGTCAAATACTGCATAATGGTGTGCAGAGGGTTATTTGCGCTGTTTAAAAATGTCACATTTAAAATGTCACCCTGTTTGGGGTGCTTTCTGCCTCACATAGTCTTATGTTAGGACGCCCCTCCCCTTTAGGGCACATCTCCCCCTTTATTTTCACCATTGCAGAAATGTCACTTTTAAAATGGACGCCATTGCGGTGTGCTTTGTGCCGCCTGCCTGCGGTGGGTTGGCGGTCTAGTGCCTGAATGACAAGGTGCTCCACACTTCCCCCACAGTGACAGTTGGGAACTGCCAGGAGCCTTCTGGAAGGTTCTAGCCCTTGCTGGTAGGGGGGAGGAGGGGTGGATATGTAGAGGAGCTGTGCCTCCATGTGCTCAGACTGAGCGTGGACCTGAATGAGAGGGGACACTCTGCCAGGAGGTGCCGCCGCATGGGCCTGTGTGCTGGCCCCTGTGCCCAACTGTAAACCTCTGCTGTCCACCGGGCTAGTGAGAGTCCTTTGCTGGAGTGGAGACTGCGGTGCCAGGAGGAGTGCCACTTTATGGGAGTTGACTGCTTCTAAGAGCTGCTGTCCTACACTGATGAGTGCCCACTGACTGCTGATCTGGCCCAGCATTGCCTGCCTGCTCTCCTGCCCTAGCACCTCGTGAGCGCTACAGCGTTATCCTGTGGGACCTAGCACCTTGAGAGGGCTCTATTCGACTGGACTGTACTCCCAGGTAGTGAGGAGCGTGGGCGCTACTTTGGTGTGTGGCACTGTGTGCCTCTGGGCCCTAGTGCCTCGTCAGCGCTGCATTTGGAGTGCCAGGAGAGAGAGGCGCTATCTTTTTGTCCCTGGAGCGCTAGATTTCCATTGCCCAGGAGGTGAGGAGCGTGGGTGCTACTCCCTCGGTGGGACCCTGGGACTGTGAGCCATCTAGCGCCTCGTGAGTGCTGCCTCCAGCCCCTGCCCAGGAAAAGAAGGTGCGTGGGTCCTGCAGCGCTGTGCTGCCAGAGTGCTATATTTGCATTGACTGTGCTCTGCTTGCTGTCTAGCGCCTCGTGAAGTGCTACAACTGTTTTCCAGCCCCCAGGATTCTTAGTCCTGCATCCCACGGACAGCGCTGCATTTATTTTCCACAACTGCCCCGCTGGACAGTGGGCAGCTGCCACGAGGGGCATATGGTTTGGGACGCATGGGGGGTTATACACCCAGGTGGTATTCCCATGACGCACTACTGATGTTTGGCATAATGTGTTTTCTGCACCATGTTGGCCTACCTCATGTTTCATGTATGCTGATAAAATGCATAATGTGCTTTTACGCCTAAGGAAATGTCACATGCACCTGTTTAGGTCTGCTCTGACTTACGCTAATGTTATACCCACTGTTAATGGGATTTGTACCTAATGTTTTTATTCCATGCATGATGCCTTACACTGTTGGTAGGCCTGATGTTCACATTGAGGAGAGGCCCAAGGTACTTATGTGGGTATGAAGTTATGCCCAAGGTTATGTTATGCCCAATGTGACAGATGCCTCATGACTGATGCCTAATGATTTTGCTTTTATGCCTCAGTAGTTTAGGCCGAAGGTGACGTAAGATGGTAGGCTGCATAATTGTGTTTCTATGCCTAAGAGTTATTTTTAGGTTTTTGCCTGAGCCAATTTGGGTACGCCTAATGCTTTCATAATGATGATGCCTCGGTGCTCACATGCGTATGCCCTATGCTAATGTCTCTATGCCTAATGTTTTTCCCTAATGCCTACGTGGCTGGTTTTATGTTTAGGCCTACCTTGATAAATGCCTAAAGTGATTTATGCCAAGTGCATGTCTTCTGTCCAGTAGGTACAGCCGGTGATACATTATTGCTTATGGACTTTCATTTATTCGTTGTAGGAAGGTGGATATCTGACTATGGTTACCCCCAAATTTTTGCCTAGTGTCTAGCTGGTTTTTCGACTTAGTTGGCCTGAGATCCTGCTATTCAGGATCTCAGCCTGGCTGTTCTCTCTACTAAATTAAAACTATGCACCCTAGGTGCATAACCCATTGGAAGTGGATCACCCTGTCAGCCCCTGTACCAGTGTACACTAGGTACCCAGGGCGTTGGTGTACCCAAGGCCTGCCAAGGGCTGAAGCATGTATTATGCCACCCCAGGCTTGGCCTAACAATTTGACACAACTGGCTGATCACTCAGCTGGAGTAAGTTGGTGTAATCACCTCTTACTTAGGTGTAGTATACCTATACCTAACCTTAAATGGGACACCTGGTAACCTATAAGTCACTCCTATGGCAGGCCTTAACAATCCTGAAGGCAGAGTGCTTGGTTCCATGTGAGATGGTGCTCTGGCATGAGCTGAGCCTGTCTGCAGTGGTCGGAACAACTTCCTTCTACTGTTTCCAGATATCGTCATACCATATACTCTTAAGTGCATTATGAACCTCGCGGTTAAATGCTATCTTTGGTTTGGCTTTATCAAAACATGTCGAGTAAGGTGTCATACGAATTGGAATACTAACCCCTCGCCAATTCTGGCGACGGGGTTAGCATTCCACCCTTCTAGAGGGGCACGACATGTACAGTACCTGAAACCCGGGTAAAATCAGACATAGCCTCAGCTCCACAAAATGGATGCTGCCACCACAGACACAAGTCTGCCCTCCTGCTTCTGGGAGTCCTTCCAGCTTGGGAGGTGTGGACAAAGGGTTTCCTGCCAGGGGAGGTGCGTGCACCACCCCAGACAGGATTTTGTGTATTGGTCAGGTAGGGCTTGAAAGAAACCAGACATGCCTGTGGCTCACAAGGAGCCTCGGTGCATATGCCAGTTCAAACCGGTCCTGGGGCACACCAGTCCCGGGCCTGGGGCGAGCTGGACAAAGGATTGGGGGTGTAACCACCCCCCTTCCTGGTCCCACCCATAGGGAGGGACCTAGCAGGTAGTCCGGCCCCTAGAATCCGCTTAAAGGTAGGAGCTGTGTCCTAAGACTTCAGACATCCTGGAATCAACTTAACACTAAGAAGAAGACGGGAACTTCGACGCTCTGCTGCACAGAGGACTGAAGCCAATCTCCCCTGTGGTCAGGGAGTGACCACCTTGCTAACGCAAGCACCATCCAGCGAATCAATGTCTGCTTTGCCGCCGCCTCCTGCCGGAGCCCGAGCCCAGAGACTGACAAGACCTGGACCTCCAGACCTCTCACCGCCCGATCCACAGTCCCTGAAAAGAAGAGACCCGTGGAGGCACCGAGACACGTGGAGCCAGTCATCTTGGAACGACTACGACAAGCTGACAAGTGCAACAACCGAGGCTCCCTCCAAGTTGTGCTTTGGGATCTGAGAAGCCCAACACCCGAGCAGCATCTGCACCAAAGGTGAGCCCTCCAGCATCTCCACGATCTGCGTGGGGCCCTTCTGCATTTTGCCACTCGACGCGCCTAACCGGTTGCTGGCCCGCTGGCTAGTAGCCATCTTGGCGACGAACTCTACAAAATACACCGCTGGTCTGGTTGCTCCAGACTGGCCCTTGCTCCCCTCCAAAAGAGCAGTCCTTCTGACCTTGCTGGTCAGAACCATCAGCTTATTTCATCTCCTACAACAATTGCTTTTGCCAAGGCTTGTTTGCTTCGATCAAGTCGCCGACACCGCCAACAGCGAGAGCCTGCGTTGGACAGCTCGTGAACCGACTCCTGGACGTCGTCGACCTCCAGGGACCACGTGGCTGCAGAGGCAAGCTACACCTTTCTTCCTGTTTGCACCCGACATTGCCTGGTACCCACCTGGTGCCACGCTGGTCACTGGCTAGTGACTGTGAACACTGTCCCCTCTGCTTACAGGTCTTCAACATCTCCGATCCACTCTGGGATCCACTGCATCTCTCCCGGACCGACCGCCTGCAGCATCTTTGTCTTCAAGCTCCACGGAACAGATAGAAGAAACCCGACGCACTTCGAGGCCTATGCACCCGCTTCCTGTGGGTGAGGTAAAGCTGGCACACCTGTGCCCAAGTGTAGTATTACATCTCTAGTGCCTGTGTTCCAAATCTTGAGTTCCTAGTCCATCCGGAAGATCCTCTTGCAGTAACTTTTACTTTCTACGCACCCATTGAAACCTATGGGAGCACGCGTGTGACTATTTGCTCTGCACACGCCACCCGTGGACCTCCTGGTCACTAACTGAAGTTAGCTCCTTGTAGGCCCAGCGATTCTAGAGGCCCTAGGCCTTTTCCCTTTTCTGTTCGTGGTACTTATACCACTATTTTAGTATATGGTTCGAGTGGCCACCAGGGCCTATCCATATAAAGTGCAACTTCTGTGTATTCTGTGATAATCTTGTTTGACGATTTGTGCTCCTGTGCTCATAAAGAGACTAGGGGTTACTTTGAGAAATAAATACATATATATTTTGAATATATATCTGTGTGGTGTCCTTTCATTGGTATAAAAGGGGGTTGCATTTGGTAAAACAGCTGGCTTAACACGTTTCACGAGTTTAGCCTCAAAGACTGCTTAGCCTACGCTACCACTAGGGCAGCTAGTCCGAAAAGGTTGACTTACAACCACACCATAAGGGTTGCTTGGCATGGTACAAGGTGATCACTTTAACTAGTGAGCATCATATACCAGGCCAACTTCTCACATTGGTGAGCAGCGGTTGGATTTGAGCTTGCTGTGTTTTACCATTGTAATCTCTTGGTTACCAATTGAAAGATCACATAGGTACCTGTAGGTACATATAAAACAAGATTAGATATACATAAGTTCTACTGAACTTAGTTGTTGTAGAGCAAAGGGAGTAGCACACCCTGACTACAACTACTAGATAGGTTTAGTAGGTAAACCCAAGTGTAGGTAGATTGCAACACATCCACCCACACTTAAGAGCAATGGCCGGGGCAGAGGGGTCCACTGTACCCATCTCTGTTGAGAGTGACCCCCAGAGGGCACCATCCAGCTTTGCTACCCTTAACCAGAATGAGCTCAGGCATTTGGCAACTCTTAGAGGCCTTAAACAGCCCAAGAACCCTACCTCTGCTGAGCTCAGAGAACTCTTACAGAATGATGAGAATCAGAGAGAACTCAGGAAAGCTTCCCAGTTAGCCCCCTTAGGGTCAGGAACAGGAGGCCCCCCTTCTGAAGATGCCACAGAGGTACCCCCTTCCAATAGCCATCCCTTAGATGAGCACCATACTACAGAGGAGGAAAGTGATGGGGATACAGAAAGTGGTGAGGATGAAGGGAGAACTAGCCCAGTGCCAAGTGTTATACTTGGCCCAGCTAAACCAAGGCTATTGGGGATTGACAGTGGGTTTACCCCATTGGATCTCCCCAGTGGACTTAACACAGGGCTTGGGAGGCAAAGGAATCGCTCAGGTGACTCCAATGCTTCTCATGGCTCTAGAGGCTCTCAAGGTCACTCCGGGAAAAGGATAACCACCCCTCAGAGGAGGGAACATGAGGCCAGAATGCAGGAAGCCCAGCTGAGGATCAGGAAGCAGGAGCTAGAAGTAGCCCTGATGGACGAAAAACTGAGGAAGGCTAGGCAACCTAGAGAGAGTGGGTCTATACCCACTGGTGGCAGCATTGTCCCTAAGGACAAAGATAGGGTCTTTGATAATAGGAACCTGTCTAAGGTTGTGCCCCCCTACAAAAGTGGGGATGACATCCACAAATGGATAACTGCTTTTGAGAGAGCCTGCAAAGTACAGCAGGTTCCTGAAGACCAGTGGGCAGCAATCTTCTGGCTCTCCTTTGAAGGAAGAGGCAGAGACAGACTCCTCACTGTTAGAGAAGAGGATGTCAGAAACTACAGAGTCCTGAAGAGTGTTCTGGTAGATGGGTTAGGCTTAACCACTGAACAGTACAGGTTAATGTTCAGAGACACCCAAAAGACACAGACTCAGGACTGGTCTGAATATGTTGAATGTGCCACTAAGGCTTTGGAGGGTTGGTTGCTGGGAAGTAAGGTATCTGATTATACAGGATTGTACAATTTGATGATGAGAGAACAGATTTTAAGTAACTGTCAAAACCAGCTCCTCCATCAACACCTGGTAGACTCAGATTTGACCTCTCCCCAAGAATTGGGAAAGAGGGCAGATAAATGGGTCAGGACCAGGATCAGGCCTAAGAATCAGGGTGGTGACCAAAAGAAAGATACCACCAAACCTCAAGAGAAGGGTGGGGATAAAACCAAAGAGAAATCTTCCTCAGGGCCCCAAAACTCCACACAGGGTGGTGGGTCCCAAGCTCCCTCCTCTACCACAGGTAAAAAGCCCTACTGCCATGAGTGTAAAACTCCTGGGCATTGGAAAACTGACAGCAGTTGCCCAAGGGCTACAAACAAAACTGTTCCTCCAATTACTCCTGTCACACCACCTATTACTGTCAGCAGTAATCCCCCAGGTGGTGGGAGTGCCCCCAAAAATTTGGGTGGGTTTACTTGGGGAACACAGGGGGACCCTGGCTTAGCCAATTCCCCTGCAGCAGATACTCTTGTCTGTGATGGTGGCATGGGGTTTGCCAACTTCACTGCCTGTCCCAACACTTTGGGTAGGTACAGACAGGAGCCCTACATCAATGGTACAAAAGCTGAGGCCTACAGAGACACTGGAGCTAGCATCACAATGGTGGCCCATTGGCTAGTTCCCTCTGAGCAGCTTTTGCCTGGTTTCTCCTACCAGGTGACCAACATTGATGGCAAACAGAACAGTCATCCCATGGCAGAGGTATGTCTCAGCTGGAGAGGTGTCACTGGCCCTAAAAGGGTGGCAGTGTCCCCAACCTTGCCTGTAGACTGCTTACTGGGGAATGACTTAGAACTCTCAGCTTGGGCTGGAGTTGAACAAGACACCCATTCTAAAATGGTAGGCCTTTCACAAAAGGGTAGTGGGGTTGTGCCATTCACAACCCCTGTCCAAATAGATTTCCTCCCTGGAAAGGTTGGAAGGGCAGTGGTAGCCACAGCCCAGGCACAGACAGTCTTCCCTGTAGAGACTGGCAGAGCTGTGACAGTCACAGCTCAAACACAAACTGAGTGCCCCCCTGAAAAGGTTGGCAAGGCTGTAATGGTCTCAGCCTATACTCAGACTGACATAGGTGTAGTGAAGCCTGAAACTATGGATCACTCCACACAAACAGAGAGTAGTGGGGAGGAAGAAAAGTCTCCCTCTCCCCAGACATTAGGAAAAAGTCAGCCTCCTCAGGGAGCTGACCTCACCCCTTGTGAAGGAACTGCCCCAGAGGTAGCCAGGCCTGGCCTGGCAGAGCCTCTGATGTCAGTGGCCCCTTCCAAGGTGGGACCCAGTCTGGTGCAGGTAGCCTGCCTCTCTCTACCCTGCCTCAGTCAGCCCAGGGCTGCAGAGGCCAGGGAGGCCAGTGGACCCCAAGAGGGCCCCTGTCCACAAGAACCCCCCCATCAAAAGAATGAGGATTGCCTGGCTAGTAGCCCTAGTCAGGTGATGGGTAAACACATTCCTGAGGGATCTCCTTTACAGGTAGTTAGGGACCTCCCCCAGAGGGATTCTGTTGGGTACAGGCAAACATGGGACCTTAGGGCCCCAGACCTGACCTGTCCCTCCAGTAAGCCCACAAAAGGGACCCAGCCTCCAGCTTTAGGTAGCCAGAGGCTGACCCTGAGAGCACAGTGCAACTCAGTTAAGGAAAGAAAGGCATCCATGGTGGAGGGGGATTGGAGGAAGCTGAGGCCTCACTTTGAGGACACTCACTTCAGTACTCCATCTCAACACCAGCCTTTTACTTTGCCAAGACACACCAAAGGTAGAGATTCCCTATGGTGGAGACCCTCTGATACCCTTAGGGTGAGGGATTGCTTAGTGGACCATGAGACAGGGGGTAACCATGCCAGTGCTGGTTCCTCCTTATATGGCCACTTGGGCAATATAGGCTTACCTGGTCAAGGTCAGCCTTATCTCCCTTCGTTTGGGGGGGGTTGTGTAGGAAGGTGGATATCTGACTATGGTTACCCCCAAATTTTTGCCTAGTGTCTAGCTGGTTTTTCGACTTAGTTGGCCTGAGATCCTGCTATTCAGGATCTCAGCCTGGCTGTTCTCTCTACTAAATTAAAACTATGCACCCTAGGTGCATAACCCATTGGAAGTGGATCACCCTGTCAGCCCCTGTACCAGTGTACACTAGGTACCCAGGGCGTTGGTGTACCCAAGGCCTGCCAAGGGCTGAAGCATGTATTATGCCACCCCAGGCTTGGCCTAACAATTTGACACAACTGGCTGATCACTCAGCTGGGGTAAGTTGGTGTAATCACCTCTTACTTAGGTGTAGTATACCTATACCTAACCTTAAATGGGACACCTGGTAACCTATAAGTCACTCCTATGGCAGGCCTTAACAATCCTGAAGGCAGAGTGCTTGGTTCCATGTGAGATGGTGCTCTGGCATGAGCTGAGCCTGTCTGCAGTGGTCGGAACAACTTCCTTCTACTGTTTCCAGATATCGTCATACCATATACTCTTAAGTGCATTATGAACCTCGCGGTTAAATGCTATCTTTGGTTTGGCTTTATCAAAACATGTCGAGTAAGGTGTCATACGAATTGGAATACTAACCCCTCGCCAATTCTGGCGACGGGGTTAGCATTCCACCCTTCTAGAGGGGCACGACATGTACAGTACCTGAAACCCGGGTAAAATCAGACATAGCCTCAGCTCCACAAAATGGATGCTGCCACCACAGACACAAGTCTGCCCTCCTGCTGCTGGGAGTCCTTCCAGCTTGGGAGGTGTGGACAAAGGGTTTCCTGCCAGGGGAGGTGCGTGCACCACCCCAGACAGGATTTTGTGTATTGGTCAGGTAGGGCTTGAAAGAAACCAGACATGCCTGTGGCTCACAAGGAGCCTCGGTGCATATGCCAGTTCAAACCGGTCCTGGGGCACACCAGTCCCGGGCCTGGGGCGAGCTGGACAAAGGATTGGGGGTGTAACCACCCCCCTTCCTGGTCCCACCCATAGGGAGGGACCTAGCAGGTAGTCCGGCCCCTAGAATCCGCTTAAAGGTAGGAGCTGTGTCCTAAGACTTCAGACATCCTGGAATCAACTTAACACTAAGAAGAAGACGGGAACTTCGACGCTCTGCTGCACAGAGGACTGAAGCCAATCTCCCCTGTGGTCAGGGAGTGACCACCTTGCTAACGCAAGCACCATCCAGCGAATCAACGTCTGCTTTGCCGCCGCCTCCCGCCGGAGCCCGAGCCCAGAGACTGACAAGACCTGGACCTCCAGACCTCTCACCGCCCGATCCACAGTCCCTGAAAAGAAGAGACCCGTGGAGGCACCGAGACACGTGGAGCCAGTCATCTTGGAACGACTACGACAAGCTGACAAGTGCAACAACCGAGGCTCCCTCCAAGTTGTGCTTTGGGATCTGAGAAGCCCAACACCCGAGCAGCATCTGCACCAAAGGTGAGCCCTCCAGCATCTCCACGATCTGCGTGGGGCCCTTCTGCATTTTGCCACTCGACGCGCCTAACCGGTTGCTGGCCCGCTGGCTAGTAGCCATCTTGGCGACGAACTCTACTAAATACACCGCTGGTCTGGTTGCTCCAGACTGGCCCTTGCTCCCCTCCAAAAGAGCAGTCCTTCTGACCTTGCTGGTCAGAACCATCAGCTTATTTCATCTCCTACAACAATTGCTTTTGCCAAGGCTTGTTTGCTTCGATCAAGTCACCGACACCGCCGACAGCGAGAGCCTGCGTGGGACAGCTCGTGAATCGACTCCTGGACGTCGTCGACCTCCAGGGACCACGTGGCTGCAGAGGCAAGCTACACCTTTCTTCCTGTTTGCACCCGACATTGCCTGGTACCCACCTGGTGCCACGCTGGTCACTGGCTAGTGACTGTGAACACTCTCCCCTCTGCTTACAGGTCTTCAACATCTCCGATCCACTCTGGGATCCACTGCATCTCTCCCGGACCGACCGCCTGCAGCATCTTTGTCTTCAAGCTCCACGGAACAGATAGAAGAAACCCGACGCACTTCGAGGCCTATGCACCCGCTTCCTGTGGGTGAGGTAAAGCTGGCACACCTGTGCCCAAGTGTAGTATTACATCTCTAGTGCCTGTGTTCCAAATCTTGAGTTCCTAGTCCATCCGGAAGATCCTCTTGCAGTAACTTTGTACTTTTTACGCACCCATTGAAACCTATGGGAGCACGCGTGTGACTATTTGCTCTGCACACGCCACCCGTGGACCTCCTGGTCACTAACTGAAGTTAGCTCCTTGTAGGCCCAGCGATTCTAGAGGCCCTAGGCCTTTTCCCTTTTCTGTTCGTGGTACTTATACCACTATTTTAGTATATGGTTCGAGTGGCCACCAGGGCCTATCCATATAAAGTGCAACTTCTGTGTATTCTGTGATAATCTTGTTTGACGATTTGTGCTCCTGTGCTCATAAAGAGACTAGGGGTTACTTTGAGAAATAAATACATATATATTTTGAATATATATCTGTGTGGTGTCCTTTCATTGGTATAAAAGGGGGTTGCATTTGGTAAAACAGCTGGCTTAACACGTTTCACGAGTTTAGCCTCAAAGACTGCTTAGCCTACGCTACCACTAGGGCAGCTAGTCCGAAAAGGTTGACTTACAACCACACCATAAGGGTTGCTTGGCATGGTACAAGGTGATCACTTTAACTAGTGAGCATCATATACCAGGCCAACTTCTCACATTCGTGGACTCATGATGGTTCTGGCAGCGGCCCGATTGGCCCTGCCCTGTAAATAGTCTCCCCCCGTGAATTATTACCCGGTGCCGGCTGGCACAGTTTATCTGCACCTGTGATTCCCTTCTGATGTGTTTATTTTACAATACACATACTGTTTTTCACCTTAACTGGTGTGGTCTCTTTTTGTAGTGTGCCTCGTGTGTCGCCTGTGTGTGCTGCATGGATGCTTTACACATTTCCTCTGGAGTTTGGCCCACCCGCTCTGCACCACGCTACGCTGTTTCTAACACTTTCGGAACCTACCATTTATATATTTGTCTCTGAATATTAAGCTATGATTAAAGAGATGTGTTATCATGCAGCTCTGGTGGCCATACACATCTTTATTCCAAGTGTTACAGTTGTATGGCACTGTACCTAGAACATCTCTAGGCTACCTCCATTAAGTTAGATCTTGGGTGCTCCTTCACTTCTGCTCAGAGGCCTAATGAAGCTTATGAGGTAAACTTCTTGCTGCAGAATCTAGTCACTGGACGACTGGTTGCCAGGGAGCTCTACTATTCTCACATTTAGCGCGCTTGATAGCCCCTGCATATATGTACTTTGTAGATGGGTCTGGACTCATAACTGATAGCAACCTCATCCTCAAAAAACACTTTGCCAAGAAAATCCTGACAACTTGACACCAGTGATCACTTCTGTGCATAATACCACCATATCTACCTGACTATGATTTAGAATCCCTCTGGAAGGCACGCTCCTCTTACACCTGGCACACAACTACATATAGTTTGGCATCCCCCGCTCTTCCTTCATACCACTAGGCTGCTTCCTGTATGCTGCTGCCCAACTCATCAACAGGCTAAGGTTGTATCACCATGTCATGCCCACCCTGGCAGACCAGCATGAACTGCCCCTGTGGAACCACATCATCATTAAAGCCTGCTATCTCACTTACACTGCATTAACAGTCAACACGCCACGACATAGTCAAACTGGACCAAGAAGTTCAAAAAGGAAATTTAACATAAGAAACAAAACCCCAACCGATATTTCACTCACGCCTTCCAGTCTACAATTAAGGAGGGCCTGAAAGCACATCTCTTCAGGGTGGTCTTCATCCGCTGCCAAAATAGAGGTCCCAACTCGGTCCGACTCCGACCTAAGAGCTACACCGTGAAGCGCACTCCTGTTGAGGTGTCTCTACCCGAAAACATTCTCTACTCCTGAGTGGGTGAAATGAATTATCACTGAGCATTGCCAGAATGGTCCAGTTAAAAGTACTGAATCCTTGCTAAGACGTTCGGGTTCACTGTCCCTCAAGCACACGGGGGGCTGGACCTCGGAGACTCGCAGCACCTGCCCTCTTCAAGCCCCTTTTATACCTATGTGAAGAACACGGATCACCAGATCCAGATATGACGTGTCTGGGAAACATGAATGACCACTGCCAGGACAGTGTTTAACTTGGATTGACTTGTCCACAACTGGATATCCAAACTATCATAATTAAATTGCAGACGCATAAACCACGAGTTCTGGCAGCAGCATAGTGCAGACAGTCATGCACAGGTGTGTTTCTTTTGGCAGATGTGCATGTGTAATGAAGGACAGGAGGATGGGCTGAATGTGGAAAATGAATGCGCTCATTTACTGAGTGCATGCAGTGTAGGCCTTCAAGGCTCTGCATGAGCATAATGTTTGTAATGTATTTAATTAAATATATTAACAGCCCTGCCAATTCATTTTTTTAAATCAATGTGTGGGGGGCGTGGCCTTGGTGGGCTCGTGGCTTTGTGCCAAGAACTACCTGACCCTGTTACTCTGAATTTCTCATGTAAGGTTCTTTGCTCTATTAAAAAGGGCTTTGACACAGCTGAGTAATGTCCGCTCTATATAAAAAAGCATAAATACCTAGGAAGCACTTCTAACCCCTTCCCCCAAAAAACCTTCCTCTCAAACAAATTTGAAAAAAGCCTGTGGAGGCCGCTGCCAATGTCCTGGGGTGTTTTCACACCTCTTAATGGGTATCGACTGTTAAAAGCCAACAAAGACAAGCTGGAAATTCACTCACTGCAGTGGTGACCTCCTCGTTTTCCCTGCCCTGTAATATGGGCTCCTCGCCAGGTGACCGCGTGAAGAGAGCCAATATCGAGGGACACACAGTGGCACCATGTCAGCTGTCATAAATACTATTGTAACACCCACCAAATACACAGCGATGACAGCAGGCTTCAGCTCCAACTGTCCCTTCAATCCCTTGTACACTCTAAACCCATGTCATCACATTCTGAGACAGAACTACCACTTAAAGGAGAAACTACAACAAATACCATTCTGTTCCTCATGAAAATAAAGGTTAGTAGCGCACATGTGAAAGCATCACAGCACTATGTCTGAACCAGTTAAGCCACACCCATACTTCCCTGGACACAATTACAAATGTAAAGCAAGGATTGGCCACGAATGTCAATAGGTCTCGCTTTAAAGTTGGATCCGGCATAAAGGTTTTTCCCACACCGTTTGGACTGGGAGGTATAGAGGAGATTCATCACCATACACCCAGATTCTGGGTGGTACCTATGCTACTTGAGAATGGCACACTGCAAGTGGCCTTTTGGCACAAGCCGTCAAAAAGCTTTGCAAGTTTAACCCTCACTGCTGACATCAGGTGGAACTTTCAAATCAAGAGATAGAATGAGCCTTTTTAACCTTCCGAGGATGATGCAGAGCTGTGCCTTTGTAAAAAAATGCATCTTACCATAATGCGAAGTGTTTATGCAAAACCCATATTACCGCTGTTTTATGGTCTATTCATAAATATTTGTCCAAATTATGTTTTAAATTGAGTTTCAGTGTTCCTACACCTGCTAGCTGAAATGATTTCCTACAGGTAATAGGCCTCGCCTGCATCAGCCTTGTCATGCGCAGGCGCTCTCGCTTGCGAGAGGTATTGTGTACTTCTACGGCTTCGGAGGCCCCCATTGTTTACCATTCGTGGGCTTCATTGTCATTGTCATCTGCTGTCCTGTAATTGGGCAGCGCAAGCTGTCTTCATTTCTTCTTTTTTCGGAAGGCGCACGGACCAAGTGACGATTTCTTCAGATGTATTAAAGTTCCTTCCCTTGCCGGCACAGTGATTAAGGTACTATTTTTTTTAGGTCTCGCCTAGGCAGATCTTGCACTGTCTCGTTGAGACATGCAGTATACGCTATAGCTTGGAAGCTGAAACTCCGCCCACTCTCCGCCCATCATTTTAATTGGCTTGTTTCTTAAATGCTGCCTTCCGATTGGTTGTAGGCTTGTTAGTCCCTCCTTATGATGGACATGTCTTAATTTGTGTCCTTCCACGGCTACTGGCCCCTTTACTCACAGACTACTTTCTTCAGTGCCTCCCCACTGTCCCTCTCGCAGTCTGATGCCTTCTCGCTCACCCCTCCCTTCATGATAGGTCACCCGCACGCATTCCCTTGCTCTCATTATTATTGCACGCATTAGTTATATGCTGGGCTAGGCGCCAGCAGCGCGATGACGGCGGCTTTGATAAACGATTGGCACTGCAGCAAGTAAGTGTGTGCTCTGGAGGCCCCATGAGTCGTGAGGACGGAAGCCTGTCTGGCACGCTTAACGAGGGGAGGCGGCAGTGTGTGTGGAGGCATTCAGCTGCATCCAGTGAAAGGCAGAGCATCGTCAATTCCGCATTTGCTCCTGCGAATGCCGGTGTTCCCTCATCTGAATGCCGATTATTTTGTAACATGCCCCCGCGTTTCCCTAAGATTATTTGGAGCCACGTCGCGGCGCCAGTTGTGGTGCGTGCGTTGCAGGGATTAATTTCTCGCAGAGAACCAGGAAAACTATAAAACGAGTCCATCTTTCACCTCTTGTGTGAATTACTGTAATATTACAGTCTGTCTGGATTATCTGAGTATTCTTTCATGGAGGGTTGAAACACTTTGTAAAAATAAAAACGCGTGTTAGGTAGGGTCTACAAGAGGTGATTGGTCAAAAGAGTCATGACGTGGGTAACATAGCCGTTCCATCATTGGTTGGCTGCCGAGTTGCAGTGATTGCCGAGCTGCGCCTGTCGGCGGGCAGACTCCGGATACATCCTGCAGTCCCGAACACCGTTGAGAATTGGAGGTTGCGCTTGCCTTTGAAATGCCGAGACACGCGTATATTCCGAAAATGCTTTTTGTGGTGCCAGTCTCTTAAGAGGTTGGTCCAAGAAGTGCTGTTTGCGTGCTAAATGTGGTACCTTACTGTAGATGAACCGCTGGCATATTAGATACTGGGTGCTCTGTGGTAACTCTGCATCTCTGGGGCTCTGCTGGCAGAACGAGCCTTATCAGATCAGAGAAACAGTGAGAACTGTGTGAGTATAAATGAGCGCCGGGACTGCACTGTATATTAAGAGCCCAGCTATGTGTTCGCCAAAGGCATTGTGTTCCCGGAGCTTAGCAGCCAGAACGTTTGAAACCCTCTGTGGTGCTTAACTTTCATTGGGAGGTGGCTGCGAGTGTGGCTTCACTGTGCGGGAAGCTGCTGCCTGTAGTGTGTGCTGTCACAGATGGGGAGACCTCTGTTGTATGTGACTTTACTCCTCTCGATGGAGACCTCTGCAGTTGGCGACTCCACTGCACGGAGTGCACTGTCAGAGTGCGCCCCTCATTGTGTAACTTCACGGGGCATGAGGTCTCTGCAGCGTGTAACCTCACTCCACAGAGAGGAAGCTCTCGGGCTGCTATGTGCGACACAAGCAACAAGCATTTGCGATGCAATTTGTCTCGCCTTTGGGACCTTATATGTATTTATCTATGCAGCACATTAGCCTGGGTGCTGAAACATCTACTGTTCTTTAACATGGAGGGAAAGTAAGCACCAAAATGCGTGACACGCCAGGTATGGGAACACCTGGAGAGAAATATTGCCTTTCAGTGGGAAATGGTATAGTCCAAAGCTCTGTTTTTAATATAAAATCAGGGCCTTCGGTGGTCATATCACTGAAAATACAAGATTTCAAAAAAATATTATTGTCTGCGGGTGCCTGTGGAAGACAATTTCTATGGACTGGAATCTAGAGAAGGCTAAAGTGATTCTGGTATATTACTGACCTCGTCCTCGGCTGGTGATTTTCTATCAAGAAAGTTAAATAGAGGCCAGAAAAATAGAAAAAAGAAAGTCCCTCAGCAGAAAGCAATTCTGGTCGTTTACTGACCTCTGCTGGTCGTTTGCTATCAAGACAGTTAAATAGAGGCAGTTGAACAGAAAAAAAAGTCCCTAAGAGGAAGCAGACAAGTCCTAGGGCTGATCTCCAGATCCCACGAAGTACATATACATATAAGTATATACCAAAGTATATAAGCATATACTAAAGTATATAAAAAAGGTCTTGAATGCTCGACCTAATAAACCTTAAGCTGTGGTGCGACCTCTTCCTGTTCAGTGTAGGGTGTGCTTGGTTCTTGGGTAAGAAGTCCCCAGGGGGTTCCAGACCACTGATGGGAACTTTACAGAGTGCGGAACAGTGAAAGAGAGCAGGAGGCCAGAAGCCATAGCTCTCTGGTGCTGCGCCGTCGCCTCCCTACCTCAGGAGGCTAGATATGCAGTTCCACCTGAGGCAGCCATTGGCCAAACAATGTGTGGTAGCAAAGCAGCAGCTACACAGTGACAGCCAAACTGTGGGCCGCTCTAACTGGGTGGAAGAGCCCAGGGTGCCATAGTGCACCAAGACAGAGTGAAGAAGGCCTGATGCAGGTCAAGAGGGTGGTGTGGGGAAAGAAGGTTTGGAACAAAATAACCACATTTGTGTAATACATCCAGTTATGCTACACCTAAAACACAAAAATAATAGAAAGAAAAAAAGGAAGTTATGGATAGGAGGTGGCGAGAGGGGGACAATGTCCATGTACAAAAGATCCCAGGGTGGCGTTAAGCTAAGCTGAATTGTATTTAAGTTTTGCACACAATTATAGTAGAGCCTTTTGTGTATGCTGGAAAATTGATTTAGTCCTGAAAATAGACTACGGAAGATATTTTAAGTGCGTTCAGAAGTTATGCAATAAAATCTACATGAGAAATGCATTGAAATACAAGCAATGTTGCAAGTTTATAGACAGAATAAAAAGCTTTATTAATCAGTAAGAAGAAGCTGCCTGGGGTTTGAACAGGCCATAGATATGTAGCATGTTCTGTGCTCTGATCTGGCTGACGAGAGAACTTCAGAGCAGGTCTTGTGGCCATCTCTCTTTGCAGTGGGGGGCTAGCTTTCTCAGAGTCCTGTATCTTCCCCAGACCCGCGCTGTGACTTTATACTTTAGAATGTTAAACTCTCCAGGGTGCAGATATTGTCAATCGATTTTTCACATATTTCAAGATACAAGAGGCTGACAGGAACAAAAGGCGCCAACTCCTCGCCTGCCATGTTAGAAGTGATACCAGGAGACCAGTCTTTTCAGAGTTACCCTGACACACGCGTTTTCGTTTATGTGCCTCTCTTGAGCTCAAAAGTAAAGGGCCAGCATTTTACCTCGGAGCCCAACGTCACTGTTTCTTATTCTTCACTGACGCTATCTGTAGAGGGGACCATGAATCCCAGTAAAAACCGACAAAGGGGGCTCCGAAGAACACACCAATAAGGCGGGACTGATAACTAACATCACGAAACTGTATAATCTCGCGAGAACCAGTCTCAAATTCCATGAAAGCTAAATCGCATTGATACCCATATGTGGTTATGGGGCGGTCCTTATGAAGTATCTCTGTAACAAAGCGGTCATATGACAGCCCTGAATGCCTAGAAACGTCATCATACTGTGACAGGAGATTTTTTATTTAAAAAAGTCAATAATCCATGCCACGAAATCAATGCGCATAATGGAGTGCAGATGTTTCAAAGCAATTTCTTTTAACTTCGTTCGTTAACAGCAGACAACACTGAAGGTGTACGTTTCTTCACTGGTAGTTGAGTGGGCCTTGCACTCACTGGAAGTAAACACGAAAGTGACCCTGTTGCAATCTGTCGATTTCTTACTTAACAAAGGGTCACTTAAAATGTTTAAAGGGAAAGAAACAGCACTGACTGGAATGACGGATGCAAGGAAGTACAAGACAAGCCCGGCGGAGCGTGGCGCGCGCGCTTGGCGGGGGCGCGCATTCCAGGCGGGGGAGCGGACCCTTTGAAGTACGATGCCAAACGGATTGCATGGCGGCACGATGCACGTGATAGTGCGCGTGCTCGCCATGCAATCCACTTTTGGGAGCACTTTTGGGAGCCCCTTACTAGAGTCTCGCCTAGCGATTGCTACGCAATAGCTAGGCGAGACCTAAAAAGGAGTTAACTTGTGTCTGCAATGACTTGCCTGCAGAAGAGGGTAGCTCTATACAACGTGACCCCCAGATCTCTATCACCTCCCCTCCCCCCCTCTCCCCTGGCTTTCTCTCTTTCTCTTACGCTGCTGATTGTTTTTGAAAAGGGGAGATCGAGTTCGGAAATTGAATTGTGTGACCTGAGATGTAAAACCTCTGAAAATGGCAAAGCAATGACAATTTGCACTTTGTCACTGGATTACCAAAAGTCACTCACAGCAGCGCGTCTGCCCGCGCAGAGTCTGTGAAAGTGGGCTGTCAGTGGGCAAAAAG
The DNA here is from genome assembly GCF_964204655.1 of Triturus cristatus. Classification (NCBI taxonomy): domain Eukaryota; kingdom Metazoa; phylum Chordata; class Amphibia; order Caudata; family Salamandridae; genus Triturus; species Triturus cristatus. The sequence goes on from NC_140586.1 coordinate 552,236,932, forward strand.
AGTCTTGTAAAAATGTACTATTTCTTTTGCTATTCCTGAAACATTTCGGTGCAGTTTTGTTTGCCATGGGATTTAAGCAGAGTTGGATAGGTGATGGCTAACTTCCTAAATCCAGCCTATGTACTCTCTTTCACACTTAAACAAAGACACCCTCTCTACCCACACCTCACACGCCGGGAATGTCACCTATTAAGTACAGTTTTAGGATGATGTTTGCTTCCTGCCATACACACACACACACCGTGTCTTGTCACAGCCAACGAATCTGAGCAATGACAGTCCACAAAGAAACGTTTCTGTAAGCTAAGAGTGCGTGCAGTTTCACAAGGCACAATGACAGGTTAAGTAAAAAATACACATGCATTAACTGAGGAAGAAACAGTCCACCTCTGAACAGTGCACGGCTCAGTTGCGAAGCCTCCAAATGCTGTCCGGGAAACGATGAGGTGGCAGGGGCAATTTGTCCACGATCACACTATGCCCAGTGGGTCAGCCGGGACTGAACGAACGGCTGGCTCAATTGTGCAAGTGCGGCTACTGCCAGAGGCACTACTCCGCCTCCTCCAATGTATACCTGAGTTTATGCCGATTGGACGGCACTTTGCCCTCCGAGCTCTGCAGAAGGGACTGACATTTGCTCGAAACCATCTGTGTTAATGTTTAAAACACTTGACTGGGACCATCGATTCAACAGAAGGGACGCACGTTGTAGCTGGTATCTTTTTCAATAATAAAAAATAACAAAATGTTATATGGCAAAAAACATAAATACCCAATTAGAAGGATCCTGTCATAAGGTACATTAATTCATGCTAAGTGCTATTAAGGTCTCCTGTATCCAGCTTTCCACACACTGCCTGCCACCCATACTACCTACCTCCCCCATGTCCTTCTGCCCACACAGAAATTGGTCCATAGAAATTGTCTTCCACGCGCACCCGTAAATAATAATATTTTTTCCAAATCTTGTATTTTGAGTGATATAACCACGAAGGCCCTGATTCTATGTTAAAAACACAGCTTTGGACTTTACCATTTCCCGCTAAAAGGGAATATTTCTCTACATGTGTTCCCACACCTGGAGTGTCACGCAGTTTGGGGCTCTCTTTCCCTCCATTCTAAAGAACAGTAGATGTTTCAGCACCCAGGCTAATATGTTGCATTGCTAAATACATATAAGGTCCCAAAGGCGAGACCGATGCATTGCAAATGCTTGTTTTTTTTTGTGCTTCTACCCCCACCTTTCTTGTCCGTGTTGCTCCTTCACCTCCCACCTATTTCCCATTTGTGTTGCTTCTTATTTTTTGCAGATTTATATAGCACAAACTCGACCCAAAGGTATTGGAGGCTTTACATGAGCACCAGTTACGTTACACAAGGACACATTCATTTTTTTGGTAGGCACGGGGAGATTGAGTGATTTGCCCAGAATCACAGGATGTGGAATCGACCCAAGGCTCGAACCTTGGTTTCCCAGCTCCAAGGTTGGCAGTCTAGCTGTGAGACCATATCCTCTCCCATATCCAGCACCCTGCCCTCCGTCCATATTTCTTCTTACGCTCCCAGCCCGGTTCATGTTGCTTCTTGTCCACCCCACCCTTGTAGCTTCTTATCCCTTCCACCCGCCGTCTGAGTTGTTTCTTATACCGCCGACCTTCGTACCCGTGTTACTTCTTATCCCTCCCACCCCATCCGTGTTGCTTCATCTGCCTCCCACTGTGTCCCCATTTCTTCTTCCCCTCCTACCCAACCCTTCCCTATTCCGTATATTCCACCCCCCTGCACACCTACCTATTACTTATCCCCCCACCCTCCCAACCAACAGAATGGGGGAAAAAACTTCATGACTCAGCCAGCGCTGGCTGCTTCCTAGCACTTTCTTTTGAACATCTTGTTCTTCACCCCCATCCGATTGGCACAGCCAATAGCTCGCCTATAAGTGAGACCTATTACCTTTGCCAGTGCTTGCTGTGCTTTAATGAGCACTTGCGGCTGGCTCAAATGCGTCATGGAAGTGAGATAGTCCGTCCTTCACAATTTGAAATTAGGGCAAACTGCGGCTTTTAAAGCTGTGAAGCCTCAGGCACATATAATGTCCGCAAGATAGCTCAATGGGGTCCATGCTGCAGAGCCGATAGTGAAGCATGCAGGTTAAAGAGTTTTAATAGGTGGTAATACTCAGGGCATGAGTCCTATAAAAATAAGTGGGGGGACTGACCAAGTTAGACACTATGCAAGTGACATCATGAGGCATGACATCTCAGCGCATGACGTCACGATGTAGCGCTATAAAAGAAATAAAATAGCGCTATTTAAATTATTTGTGTAAATACTGGGACAGACCACCCCATCTGACAGTCTTACAATGTCTGCACTTATATACAGGGACAGAACAAAGGCAAAAGCATGCCTCTCATAAGTACCTGTGAAGAGATAGCAAGCTGTGTGCCTTTGTTTTCCTCTGTGGCATTTACATTTAAGGGTGAGGTTCCAGGCCGCCTTCAGTCAAGATATTAACAAGCATTGGTATAGCCAATAGGTCTCGCGTTTGGGACCTTATAAGTCAATGGTTTCACTCAAATGTAAGGTACAAGCCTAACTTACATCAGGGTTAACCTCTCTACCGTTCAAGCCAATCAAGAGTCTGTGGCCTATTTAGTTGCAGTTACCTGGTTACATTTCAATAAACAACAGAATGTGTTATACTCAAGAAGATGTTGTGGACAATGGTTTATTTGTAGCACGGTGCGCCTTGTGTTTCAGCCATGATTTCTGTGCATTAGGCTAGGAGCAAACATCACATTTGAGACCTGTATCAGATGTCAGGTTCGGCAAAGCAGAGGAACTATGCCTCGAGAGATTTACAGAACACAATTTATCGCGGTGGTAGCAGCTCACACAGTTCATGTTCACATAGTTTCCAAAACATTGAGGTCAACTGAGCTTTAGCCAAGTTGCTGTTCATGAGGCCAGACCACCATATTCTGTTGCCCATCACAGAGTCAATATGTAAATAAACGTGAAAGTTCCCAACTCACTAGCATTATTCATACAACTTTATTATAGCGCTTAGACTATGAGCACACAGCAGCAGTAGGAAGCCCAAAGCATATACACAAACAGGACTGCTGCGTATGGGCCAAGAATGGGGAGTATGTCAGAATGTTTCTTTACTTTTGCTATAATCGTGGCACCCGCGCTTTACTTTTAACATTAAAAGTGAAGCGCGTGTGCCGCGATTATAGCAAAAGTAAAGAAATAGATGTTTTTTTCTATTTCTTTACTTTTGCTATAATCGTGGCACCGGCGCTTTACTTTTAACGGGTGCCACGATTATAGCAAAAGAAGAGAAATTGAAAAAACCATCTATTTCTTTACTTTTGCTATAATCGCGGCACCCGCGCTTTACTTTTAACATTAAAAGTAAAGCGCGGGTGCCGCGATTGTAGCAAAAGTAAAGAAATAGATGTTTTTTTCTATTTCTTTACTTTTGATTTAATCGCGGCACCCGCGGTTTACTTTTAATGTTAAAAGTAAAGCGCCGGTGCCGCGATTATAGCAAAAGTAAAGAAATAGAAAAAAAATCTATTTCTTTACTTTTACTATAATCGCGGCACCCGTGCTTTGCGCGAAAGTGAATGAAAACAAGGGATGCGCACGCAGCAGTTATGGAGAGGCGGAGCGTGGCGCACGTGCTTGTGCGCGTGACCGCAAGCTGGTGGCCGCTTTGGTAGCACTGAGAAAAGCCGCTTACTAAATGTCTCACCAGAGCAGCGCATGTGCTGGCTCAGACGAGACCTAAAAAAGGAGGCCCGATGGCCCCTTAACTTCGACCTAGCTGGAGGTGAAAAAAAGCCCCCTCGCTCCCTGCATGTTGCTGCTGGAAATGGAAAGCAGGCTACGTGCAGGCACTGCTGAACGTGTCCTGGTGTCTTACACTGAGACAAGTTCAACATATTTCTGTGGGGCCCAACTTCTTGGCAGGGGGTACAGCGTCCAGCCTGTGGAAATAGTGGGTGGATGCCGTGTACCTGTGTGTACCCCCCCACCCGTGTCCTGGTAATACTACTTGTTAACAATGTGTTATGAGGCCCATTTGGTCTTCGGAAAACAATGTTGAACCCTTTTTTTCACACACACCCAGTCCCACAGTTGTTTATCTCACTCCCATGACCTTGTTTCAGTCACAAACACTGCCACCACACCCTGTCGATACAGTAGGCAGGTAGGACCGGACGATCCTGATAAGAAACATCACAACCGCCCTGTTCTTCACTGATATCACTAATAGGAAAAGAGAGACAGAGTTTTTTTTTGTTTGTTTTTGCTTTCAATGTGTATGTTATCACAGCCGGGGCAACAAAAGTCCTTCACCACTCGATTCTTACATAAAACACAATGAAATAGTTATGTCTATATCTGAATGGGGCAAGAGTGTGTATAATATTTCCAAGTAGGGCATAAAACCTAAAAAAAGAAGTGGAGGGACTAACCGAGCCAGGCAGTATGCAAGTGACATCACAGCGCATGACATCACAGCGCAACATCACAGAGCTGCATCACATGAAGTGGCATCTCAACAAATGACCTCACATGATGTGACATCACAAGGATTGACATCAGATCCTCACAAATATGGTTTGCAGGTCTATCATTAGTACATTTGAGTGCATTAATAAATGAGAGTTTGCATCTGGGTGGTGCCAGAAACGTGACGCATTCCCGACACAAAATGTGGGCCTCAACTTACACATTTATTTTGTAAAAACTCTGCCACAAAGAAATTGACAACAAAGAGAAAGGTGGCAGTACATATATTCTGTTTAATTTTTGCAAAGTCTGCATTTTTAAATACCTTATGGGGTTAAGGCACCTGCTGTAGAGATCTTTGTGTGCCCAGTCAATCCCAAGGAGCAATTATAATGGTGAAATAACTCTGGAGGCTAATGCATTTGCTGGGGAGATCTGTGTTTTCTCTAGTCCCAGTTTTGAGTCAAAGTAGCATAGAGGATTAATGTGTCTCCTGCAAAGCACATCATCTAAAACGCAGATGACAGATTTTATTTTATGTAGCTAGGTAAGTTGATTACTGTTTTTAACACAGAGATCATTTTGTTCCTTGCAGTTCATAAATTGTAATCCTTCTAATATAGCACAGTGAACTATAAAATGGACATGTGACTCCTACGCCTTGTAAGCCTCACTGTCTTACGTAACACATCATGTGCATTGATTTTACAAATGTATACAATTTATTGTCAATGAATAATGTGCATGTGAGATATAAAGCGCTCTGACACCCTTCATTGGGGTGATTAGTGCCTATAAAAAATAAAATAATGGTATATAAAATGTTATTTGTGTAAATACTGGGACAGACCAGCACATTTGACATTCTTACAGTGCATGTATAGCTCTTATTTACAAGGATTTAACAAAGTGAAAAGCATGTCTCTCTTAATTATTTGTGAAGAGGTAACAAGCTGTGTGCCTTTGTTTCCCCTCCCTTGCATCTAGGTGTGATACTCAGATTGCTCCAACTGGGAAAGTGGACCAAAAGGAGGCCTGATGGGCGATTAAATTCGGCCTTTGTTATGGGCCCAGCGTGCTGCTAATTGTGTCCCGGTGCCTAAAAATTACACCGGGATAAATTCAGCATATTTCAGTGAGGCCCACTTCTTGCAATGCTGGACGCTGTCCACCCTGTGAAAATAGTGGGTGGACGCCGTGTACCGGCGTGTACCCACAACTTGTGCCCTGTTTCGAAGGAAGAGTCAACTTTTCAAATGTGTTTATAAATGGGACCGGTGGGATGTGGGTGGCGGAGCAGGATCCTCCTGGCCCTTCAGCGACCCCCAGATTAGATGGGAAATCTCCACAGTTCGAATGTGCAGTTCATCATGGGGACTTTGGGCTTCTTCTCACAGTCCAATGGGATTCACCAGCCAGTCACACTCTGGATGATGTGTGATCTAAGAAGCCCAATGACACCACCAAGCCTTAAGGCTTAGACCCAGGACCTATCTTGAATGCCGGGTATATCCAGTAGGACATGCCACATTGAGCCGGCGATGCTAGTGCTTGCCTTGAAATATTATTAATGAGACACCTGCTACAATTTTTAATAATGCACAGGTGGTTCATTTCCATGGAGAGGAAGATCAACAAGGGGTGAAGCACAAGCTCCTCTCTCGGTACTCCTTTGAAAGCTGTCTCTGGTGACTACAGGAGCTCTGGTGGACAGCAGAATCTGCCTCTAGCCATAACTAAAACATACTTTAATTCACACTTAACTAAATATTAAACTCAACAAAACAACTATATGCAATGAAAGCAAGAGCTCTTGTCACAATCCTCCAATATATTGAAAACCAGTTAGCACGGTCAGTCCAGCGTTCTCCGCTTGAAGGTTCGCCCACTTCCTGCATATAGTGCAGGGAAGTGGAGGAAACCGTATCACCAAGAGAAGAAGGTGGTGTGGGGAAAGAGAGGGAGGGAAACAGCAGGTTGGATGGTAGAAGACCTGGACTGAATTCTCAGGAGTGCACGAAGACAAAGGCTCGCAGTGTACAAATGCAAAGCCCATGTTACCTCAAGACATAGAGAGATGAGTCAGTAAGTATGCAGCCACCAACAGAATCATTGTGTATAAAATTGTACAACACACATAAGTTCTTATCCGAAGCAGTGAGGAGTCACAGTATAAACAGCCCTCAGCCTTACCTGGAAACTTACTCGAGAAGTATGGGTGAACTCCACCACAATGGTGAATCTGAGCAAAGTGGAGCAAAGTGAACGAGTCCAAGAGGGCCTGAGGGGAAACAAGAAGGGGGAAAATAATCAGATGTGAGCTGTTACGAAAACGAGAGTCTAAACAGCTACTGTTGTCAGACGACTGCTTTCCGGTCACAGAACACTTAATAGAGCTCATGTTAACTTGACCTGGAAGTTCTGTTGTTAAATACCAGGGCAGCAAGTTGCTGATATGACCCTCGAAGTGCCTGTCCTCCATGACTGTAGTTTCAATTGCCTCATCTTCTATCTCCCATGTGTGTGGTGTTTATTGGAACTTTTCTGATTTGATATCCCTGGCGATACAACACCTCTCAGACCACACTTGAAGTAGAGATATGTGCAATAATGTTTCTCAGTCTTCAACAATGTAAAGCCCCTTCAAATTACATTTGTCACAGAGTTCACAATGTAAATCCATTTGAGCTACGTTTTCGGAAAGTTCATGATGTAAAATCTCTTCCTCTGGTATTTGCCAGACCTCTCACAATGTAAAACCCGTTCTAACAGAGTTTGCCAGAGGGTTACTCCTCAGATGATCAAACAGCATGGTGAAATCCCTGAGAACTACACCAAGTAGAGAAATGAGTTTATCGCTCAACATGGAATGCATCAATTCTGCGTACAAGATGCAAAAGTGTCTGGTTGACTGGAATACTGGGTACAAAGTGCAACCTCCCTAAAGCTCCCCTGTCTCTGAAATACCTGTTCAGTTGCCATGCCATCAGATAGAGATGAAGGATTGGTTTCTTCAGCAGTAGACAGGGTGGAGAGAGGAGAGAGACATTGGCATGAATAATGCTCCACCAACCAACACCGACAATCTAGTGCACCCTGAGTCAGCCAGTCAGAATCATCTGAATGACTCTTGATAGCCACAGAAATGAGGGAAGTCTGTCTGTCAGTCTGTCTGGCGAATGGAAAGGTGCAGTGTGGCTGCAGCCAATGGAGCCATTGAGCGTATCGTTTGGAGAAGGCTAAAATACTCTGAAATGAAAATGCCAAAGAACAACCTGTTGGAAGAGAGATACAAACCCAAAGTTGAGGAAGATTTCAGAATTCCCCTAAAGATAGCAATACACTCCATAACAACCCTTCAGGATATATGGTCCACTGATCACATTAGATATTACGAAGAACTCATGTAACATTTTGCATTGCAAAAATAGCAGGTTTTTAGTTATCTTCAAGTAAGGCATGCTCTAACTCAACAGGTGCTGTGACTCGTTTAATCACAATGAGGTTAAAATGACTCTGGGCATACTAGGGTAGAAAGCTATTTCTAGGTTTTATGGAGCATTAGTGATCTGCCCCAGACTCTTTGATGGCACGATGGCAGACTTGGGAAGCCTACCTGGACCAGATGGATGATGAAGGCTGGGTAGAAGTTAAAATGGCTTTCCGGATCCTTCCCACACCTGCACCCAATACAGTTCAAATATCTCCATCATTTTTATTACACACCTGTTAGACTGTGGCGCATGGGAGATAACGCAAGCGCAATTTGACCAGATGTAAATCCAAGTGTGTGACTGTCTCCATATGGTCTGGTCTTGCCCTGTCATGGCCAGATACTGGAACACTGAATGTTCTTCCCTACGGTCCATCATCGCAGGAGAAATAGAGCTTAAACGAAAAATGATCCTGTTGGAGGTGAAGCACACCTCCGACAGCCCGCACCATACCCACATTTTTCTTACAATTGGTCTCTTGTTCGCCAAGAAAGATGTGTCTGGACATTGATGAAGTGGAGATGGCCCTCTACTGAGTAAATGGACTCAAGGTATGCGCATTAGAGCAAAATAAGAGGAACTAGTGTATAAAGCCTGTGGTGTATGACGGAAACATGCACAAATCCGGAGCCAATGGTGGAGCCACCCCAGATGTGTGATGTCTGAGTAACACACTGCTTGACATAATTTGCCTTGCCACTGCTTGCACTATAGTTATTAGATTTGGCTGTTTCGACAATAGTTCACAATGAATCTTTCACAAACAATTCTTTATTGTAATTCTGAGAGTATTTACTTCTGCCTACTTGTTCATGTTGTTATTGTACTAATTTAGCAATAAAAAGATTTAAAGAAAAGGATAACATTATATTCCCAAACAGTCAGCTCTACAATTCTTAAATCCAGGAGGATAGTCCGCCAGAAGACTTCTAAATGTTTCAAGTGGCTGGAACAGATTTCACCTAGGCAATTGATTTGTCTTGACCAATTAATCTTTTCTTCACATCACTACAGCACACACACAAATCTGGCTGAGAATGACTAGAAGGCTTGAAAGACTTGATGACAGCTCACTACAGAGGTGCAGCTGCCCTGAATTACCAGCTTAGAATGAAGGGGGGTGCCCAGCATCTGAGCATCTGAGGCTAGCAATTACTGTAATCACCACTGGCACTCAGAGAGCTACATCCACCGCTTGTCCAGATGTCCTGGCAAAGCCACTAACTCATCGGCATATGACATTCCTGACAGATTCAAACTTGTCTGGTGTGGAAGCTGGGGACCATCATTAGAGGTGAGGAGGCATGAAGTGTGTGAGATGCAGTCTTGCTGAAGGCATTGCGGCTGATGCCACTGCATTTTGAACTACCAGCTATTTGCTGGCTATGGCCTGGAATTTTAACGGAGGGATTTCAAGGGGGTGGAGGATCCTGACACTAAAGTAAAACACAAGAAAAGCCTTCTCTACAGCAGAATTTTTGAGTGCTGATAAACAAGACCTTGGTGGAATGTAGATGTGACGTGATGGTCAACATCCACCCATGCTCCTGGATAGTGGAAGACATTCTCTGATCATCCACAGCTGCCTGCAAACCAGCGGTTTTAGGTAATCAAGATAGACAGCATTATTATAGCCTTAGAGCCCGACGTAGTGGGCTGTACTGGTCATTAAAGGCCCTCTCCAGCGTTAAAGGCCAGAGACGAAGGCTGAATTTGAAACCGACAACAGTGATTGTCTATTAAACTGCAAGAAGATTTTGTGCTGAGCTCAGGTGGGCACAAACAGCTATGCATTGTGCAGATCCACTGCTTTAAGAAAAGTAGCTTGTACCACAAATGGGAGGAGGCATACATGAACGGCCATCTTAAAAGACAGATGTGCTACAAAGTACTTGACTGCTTTTATATCTTTGGCTGATTTGTAGTTTAAAGATGGTTAAGAGACCAAAATGGAATTGAAGTAGACCTTCTTCTTTCTGCTGGAAACACGGCCATGGTTGAATTTTGTATGAGACAGAGCGTCTACTCCCTCCATCAGAGCCTGGCACTTTACTAAATTCCTGCCACCTTTTGTTGGCACGTAGAGTGCCTCTGTGTGGTATAGTAAATCTCACCTAAGGGCTTGCATCGCCTTGCGTGACACATTGGTGACACTAGTCCATGTTAAATTTGGGCCTAGGATAGATTTTTGGCATTGGCTCAACATCCCGTGCTTCTGGGCAAATCATTTAATCTCACTGTGCCTAAAAAAACATGAATGTATCCTTGGGTAATATACCTTGTGCTTATGTAAAACGCTTTAATACCTTTGGGTCGAGTTTGCGCTATATAAAATTCCCCAAAAATAAGATAAAAAACAGGCCTCGGAGAAGTGGGTGCAAATCCCTGGGCAGCCCCAGTTCTGGAGGGTATGTAGGAGGTGGTAGATAACGCCTGCGAGAGAGGTGAGTGAGAAACCTGCCCAATCGTGTGGAGTGATTGGTGGGGTGACTGTGGAAATTTAGCTTGTAACTGAACATTATCTGCGCCATCTTGCCTCTCCCCAGCGCCACGCACAGCGAATGCACGGCCGCCATTTTAGGCACCCCACTCTCTCCCCGCTCATTCTCGATCGCCAGCGCTTTCCCCTGGCGCTGCGAGCATCCCCCGCGCGCCGGCCACCCCCGCTCTCTCATACACGGGCCATAAACCCCCTCATTCTGCGCGACCCTGCCATGGAACCACATCCCACGCCTGACCGACATCCCATACATGGTCATGCCTCTCTTTGATAACCCCCTTCCTCTGCGCCCCATTGTCCGAACCGATCCCAGGCCATCACCTAGCCCTGCGGATGCAGTTTATTGCCCCTACTGTAAGGGAAACACCCCACATCAAAGGGATTACAGTGGATCAAAGCCCCTGCATACACCCCCGGGAATTGGCGGAATGTCCAGCTGCGTGATAGCCATATCCTACTGTAGATGGGGTGGGGACTTCTACTGTAGATATGTGTGGGAACGAGCTTGAAGTGGGGGTTCCAAGGATGTCTTTCCGTACATCAAAGTCTCAATAAGAATGTACCATGTGTAATAAAGCAATAAACCTGTGTATAAGAGGCCAGGCCTCAGAGATGCAGTTAGAGCACCTTGTGACGATACCTTGCTGTCTGATCTGATGTGTTCTGCTCCGACGGAATAAAACTTTGTTTCCTGCCTTCCAGTCTCCGGCGCCTGCCTCTTTCATTGGTAAATTATCGAGTGGTATGAGAGGCGATTACCGCCGGGCAATACTTGAAGGGTTATCGACTGAAATTGCCGCTACCATTTAACAATTGGCGTCCCAAGCGTGGGGCCCATCAGAGACACGTGGATCCAGTGGGAGAGGTCCTGACGACAGAGTGAACGACTGCAACGATCGGGAGAGCTCCTGCCCAATAGACCCTCGTCTGGCAGCCGATCATCCGAACTTCACTGGTTCCGAGCAGACCTCTCTCGAGTGATCTACGGTCCTGACTGGGAACCATCAGGAGTGCCGCAGCAATAACGGAGAGTAGAGGACGATCGGGCGCTGGAGGCGGAAGACGAGAAACTGTCCACGCGGTCCGGGTAAGGTCGTGATACACGACAAATTGCGAAATAATTGATTGATTGTTTGAAGTTTTGAAAATACTAGTATTGCTCATTGATTGTTCTCTTTGAGATATTCGCTGTCTACAAACGGGGAGGAGTAGAAATACTCTCTCTCTCTCCCTTTGCAGATAGTGAAGGGTAGGTAACGCAGACTTTTGTCCCCGTTGAAACCCGTCGTGCCTATCTTTATCTCCCCACTGATTGATTGTCCGAACATTGATTGTTTTGAAGAATAGTGCTCTTTGAGATATTCTCTGTTTGCAAATAACGTAGAATAGAAATATTCTGTCTAGTCTTTGCAAATAGTGAAGGGTAGGTAACGCAGACTTTTGTCCCCGTTGTAACCCGTCGTGCCTATTTTTATCTCCCCATTGATTGATTGATTGATTGTCCGAACACTAGTTGTTCGATATTGGTTCTTTGGAGGTATTCTCTGCTTACAAATAACGAGGAATGGAGATATTCTGACAAGTCTTTGCAAGCAGTGAAAAGATAGGTAGTGCTGACTTTTGTCCCCATTGAAACCCGTCATGCCTATCTTCTCCCCACTGATTGGTAGTTGGTTCTGCCCGGACCGCTTATTAGAGGTGGACCATCCGGCTCCACTGGAAGGCACCCCTAATAAGGACATGTTCACTAAATATGGACTAGTCGCCGTAGCTTATAGCAAGCTATGGCATAAATATACAAGGAAGGACCCCGAGAGTCAGTGGCCACTGATGGGATCCTTCGACGAACATAAGATAGAAGTGCTAGAAATGGCTCTGCGTAGCAATAAGACGACGCCTACTATGCTTGACAGTATCGGCATGTGGCGCAAAGAAGCAACGCAACGGAAAAAGAGGGAAGAAGTAAAAGCAGAAAAGGAATTACGAAAGGCAGCTCACCTTGCCGCTAGAAAGTTAGAAGAAGAAATAAAGGAGAGAAGGGAAACTAAACTAAGACAGGAGCCCGAAACCTCAGGCCAGTACGCTGTTAGGACCCCCTCTATGCTCTACCCTGAGTTGTCCTCTAAGCAACGAACGAATGACGAATTACTATTAGGTCCCCCAATCATTTACATGCCCCCTCCATACGCACCCTCCCAATCGGTAGTGCAACACCCACAACCCCCAAACACGAGCGAAAGCAGTACAGGGGCCTCGGTCCTCACGGCCTCCGCGCCGGCCGAGCCTCTTGTACTGAACACAACGTCGGCAACGACGTTGGATGACCCTGAGATAAGAAAGAAAGATTCCACCAGAATGAGCAGGAATTGACAAGATAGTAGGGACACTGGTGGAGCGGAAGGAAAGTGAGGAGTATATAACAGACGTGTATAACTCGTATGCCGACAGCCGCAGACGACACTTTGTCGTACGACTTTGTTATCACGCCCTGAATGCATATGAGGATAGGTACCACGATAAAGGTCCCGAAGGCTTAGCGGCCCTATATAGGAAGGTAGACATTGGGGAAGAAGGAGAGGGCGATGTGACGAACCTCTTCACCCGTACACTCGAGGTCTATCGACACCTTAAAGAACACAGGCAGACAACCAAAACAGAAACCCCCATAGCGGCTAAGCCCCAGGAAGGAAGGACTGATACCATGATGCCCATCAAAGAGGCCGCCCCCTACTGGGTCCCCCCACGAGGTCAGGGAACACATGACGACATCAACCACCAAGATGCGAAGGGGAGGGTTGTATATAATTGGGTCTACCAGCCATGGGACCGACAAGATATTTTGACCTTTAGAAAAACTCTACCCGACTTAAGAAAGAACCCGACTGCCTTCTACACCGAACTAGGTACAGCCTTAGGCTCAACAATAATGACTTTAGCAGATATCGACTTGTTCTTCGGATTATGTCTGCCGGCTGATGTGTGGAAACAAATCCGGAAAGTTGACCACGCTGAGCCGTTCGGATATACCTGGGTACAACTCGATACCATAGATAAACAGCGAGAACCGGGACAGAAACCCCCGAAAGCCATATTAGAGCTCCCAGACAAGATTGTACTTAAGTTGAAGACTCTAATCCCAGAAAGAAAGGTAGATTGGTCAATAGTGACGGCTTGTCGCCAGAAACCCCAGGAGGATGTGTCTGAATACTTCTCTCGGTTCGAGACTGTGTTTTCCGATTATAGTGGCCAGGACATGACCACTGCAACCGGACATCACCTCTTTGTCCAGAATTATGTGAAGGGTCTGTCACAAGAAGTCTCCCAGAAGCTGCAGACCAGCGTGAGTAGTTGGGCAGCCTCCAAACCCGCAGCTATCCTCCAGATGGCCCAATACTACGAAAACCAAAAGAATGAGAACGATAGGGCGTCAGAGAGGAAGAAAAAGGAACTGAAGGAGAGGGTAATGATAGCACAGTTGCAAGGGGTGACCATAGGAAGGGAACCCCCGAAAGGGAATTACCAACCAACCGCCCCTAGAAAGCTACCCCCTAGAGACCATACCCCTGCACCCTACAACGGACGGAGAGACTTAGATGGGAATCAATGTGCGTTCTGTAGAGGGTTCGGACACTGGAAATCCCAGTGCCCGGTCCTTCTGGAAATGAACAAAAATAGGGACCCCAGAGACACAGCATATGACCCCAGAAATAGAGGACAGGGACGAGGGTACACGAACGACGCCATCAACGACAGGCCAGGCAGACCAAACACCTTTGAACGCCCCCGACAAAACCAGTGTCAACAGTCCGACTATGAAAGCACCCATGACTTCGCATAGGACCGCCAGGGGCAAGGGAGGGATCCAGTCGAACTCCGTGTTGACCAGCAAGGTCCTTACGTCACTGCTAAGGTCTTGGGCACAAAATCTCCATTCCTGGTAGACACTGGGGCGACACGTAGTGCGTTATCCAAACGACTGATTCCTAGGGCACCCTTGTCTGGCTCACATGTAACCTCAATAGGCTTCGATGGAACGCCCTCCACTAACCCTTTATCAGCACCAATCTCCTTTGACTTAGAAGATAACACCACTGACACGACCTTTCTGCTCTCCTCCAACACCCCCGATGCTATTATGGGACTTGATTTGCTAAAACATTTTCGAGCTACCATCAGATGCTCCCCAGACGGAGTTCGAGTCATCCTACACGATAACCCAGATCTGTCCAGACCCTGTCACACACGGCGTATGCTCTCTATAACCGATGCTGACATGTCCCTACTCGACACATTACCTTCACATCTATGGGCTAAAACCGACTCAGATGTAGGGCGCATGGTGATCGACCCGGTACACATAACCGTCCGACCGGACGCAGTGCTCCCAAAGCTTCCACAGTACCGGATATCACCCGAAGGCGAGAAGGCATTGGTGGAAATCATCGAGTCCCTAGTCGAGGCAGGAGTGGTAGAAGAAGTAGTCAGTAATATTTGCAACAGCCCTATCCTACCCATTGTCAAGAAGCAAGGCGAGGGAGATGAGAAAGCCTACCGTTTCATTGTTGATTTGCGAGAGGTTAACAAAGTAGTCATACCCCAGTACCCCGTGGTCTCAGACATCACCACCATCCTCACCCTGATTCCATCCACTGCCACCACCTTTACTGTTATTGATCTCAAGAACGCATTCTTTTCCATCCCCATCCACCCAGACAGCCGCTACCTGTTCGGCTTCACTTTAAAAGCCCGTTCGTACAGATTCTGCCGGGCACCCCAAGGCTACACTGAGAGTCCCAGTATTTATAGCCAAGCCCTCAAGAGGCAACTAGATGCAGTCCAACTACCCGATGGAGTGGTGTTGATACAGTACGTCGATGACATTCTTTTGGCGGCCGACACCACTCCACTTGCCGTCACAGCCACCATTCACCTCCTCCGCTTCCTTGCGGAGAACGGTCACAAGGTCTCCAGAAAGAAATTGCAATTCTGCCAGCCCCAAGTAACGTATCTAGGCCACCTACTATCCAAAGACGGGAGGAAACTTACCCCTGACCGAATTCAGACCATCCTAGAAACCCCTGTTCCCAAAACTCAGAAGCAAGTGCGGTCCCTAGTAGGCCTCACCTCCTTTTGTCGACAATGGTTGCCAAACTTCAGTCTTATCGTAAAACCTCTGCTTTCCCTGCTGGCTAAAGATGTCCCCTTCCCCTCCCCTGGACACCCGAATGTCAATCCTCCTTCAAAGAATTCGAGACGCCCTCTGTTCGGCCCCAGTCCTAGGAACCCCAGACTACACTAAACCTTTCTCCCTCTACACCCACGAAAGGGAGGGATGTGCGTTGTCTGTCCTAACCCAGTCCATAGGCCCTAAACAACGCCCTTGTGCCTACTTCTCTGCCACTCTTGACCCTGTAGCCAGAGCTTTGCCCGCCTGCCTTCGAGCAGTAGCCGCCGCGGCTATCTCTATCCGGCAAAGCGAGGGGATCGTGCTCTCAAACCCCCTCACAGTATTGGTACCCCATGCGGTTGACACCCTCCTGAACCAAACCAAGACTCAACACCTGACTAGCGCACGACTGACTGGTTATGAACTGACTCTGCTTGCACCCCACATCACATTGAAACGATGCACCACTCTGAATCCAGCTACTCTACTGCCTCTCCCTGACGCTGACCCCAATGCGTCCCCTATACATGATTGCGTGACCCTCACCGACGAACAAACCAAGAGTAGGGTTGACCTCCGGGATACTGCCTTCCCGGACCCTGACGGAGAACTGTGGGTGGATGGCTCATGCATCAAGCTCCCCGATGGCACCACCTCAGCTGCCTATGCAGTCACCACAGCCCGAACAGTTGTTGAGACAGCCCGCATCACACCGCGATCCGCACAGGCGGCGGAACTAATTGCTCTCACACGAGCCTGCATCCTGGCAGCAGGGACAACCGCAAACATTTACACAGACAGTCAGTACGCCTTCGGGGTAGTTCACCACTTTGGGCTCTTATGGAAAGAGAGGGGATTCTTGACTTCTCATGGCACACCCATCCTGCATAGAGATCTAGTCTCTGCCCTGACCGAAGCAGTCCTCCTCCCCACACGGTTAGCTGTGATCAAATGCCAGGCACACAAGAAGGTGACAGACATTATAGGACAGGGAAATGCACTGGCTGACATTACTGCCCGAACCACAGCCGAGAATAGGTCCACGACCCGTATGTACGTGACCAGGTCACAAACTGAGAAATGGAAGGATGCTAGGGAAACAATCAGGGATATCCAACTAGCCAGCACACCACACGAATTAACTGAATGGGCCCGGGTGGGATTGAAGGACGATGACGGTTGCTGGCGAACTAAAGACTTGAACAAATGGTTGCTACCAGATTCATACTTGATCCCCATGCTGACCATGGCACACTCCCCCGCACACATAGGGTCTGCCCCCATGATCGAGCTCATCTCCAAAGTCTGGCACAACGACAAAATCCCAGACTCAGCCAAACGTCTGGTCCAACAATGCCTAGTATGCCTCCAACACAACCCTGGGAAAGGAACTGCTGTACCCCGGGGAGGGTTTGGGGTCCCCAACCACCCCTTTGAAGTCCTACAAATGGACTATGTCCAGTTAGAAAGGTGCCAAGGTTTGAAGTACGTACTTGTCGTTGTGTGTGCCTTCAGCAAGTGGGTGGAAGCCTACCCAACCCATGACAACACCGCTATGACTACCGCAAAAGTACTACTGAAGGAATTCTTCCCCCGATACGGCCTTTGTCGAATCTTGTGGAGCGACAACGGCCCCCACTTCGTAGCCGAAGTTATCCAACTCATCTTAAAAGGGTTGGGTGTAAAACAGAAATTCCATGCGGTCTTCCATCCCCAATCTGCAGGCTTGGTTGAGCGACACAACGCCACATTGAAGCTTAAGATAGCAAAAATAGTCGCCACCACAGGACTGAGATGGCCAGATGCTCTCCCGCTAGCATTGCTATCAATGCGTTCCACCCCCACTAAACACCACTTAACCCCCTACGAGGTCGTTTTCGGGCGGCCCATGAACCTTTGGGCTGCTCCAAAGCCAACATCCATCCACGACGTCCCGGACGTCCTCATGTCTGACTATTTGTATAACCTAACTAAAACGTTGTCTGTCATCCATCAGCAGGTGCTGCACGCCATTCCCGATGTTTCCAGGGGCCCCGGACACGACATCCAACCCGGTGACTTCGTCTTAGTGCGTAACTTCCAGCGCACCAAGAGTCTGGAGCCCCGGTGGACGGGCCCCCTGCAAGTCCTGATCACCACCCGAACAGCTCTTCGAGTGGAGGGGAAACGCAATTGGCTGCATGCACACCACTGCAAGAAGGTACCACCGACCCTGACGACCACGGACAACATCACCGCCCAAGAAGAACTTCCGGACAAAGACCGACCATCCCTGAGCCGCTGCCCAGATACAGAGACACTCGAGTTAGTAAGATATCCTGATGCCACCGTGCCATCCAAGGAAGGGTATAACTTGCGACGAAAGGAGAGAACTTCGGCTAAGCAGACCACAGGCTAAGTGGAAATCTCAGAGCGGTAGCCTAGTCACCTCAAAGGCCACCAGGAGAGAAACTAAACAAAGTCTGTGGTTCTGCCCGCTACCGAGTCTCTTGAAGGTGATGGAAGCGCCCGACATGAAGATGATGGAAGCAACCGGACGTCCAAAGATCCACTACAAAAACCCAAAGACTGACCGAATGCACAGCTTAAAGACTATTGCACTTTTCATTACCCTTCTCTTTTGCCTTCTCCTCGTGGTCACCTTCTGGATCATGGAGGAGAGCACACCCGCTCATAAGACATTGCTGACCACCGTTCAACCTACCACCACGAAAGAACACCATCTGATCTCACTTTCACCCCAACTCCGAGAAAGGCGTAAGGAGTTCTGGAATAACTCTTTTGTGCAGTTGCTCCACCAACACAATCTTGCTGCCAACGCCACTAATTGCTGGATCTGTGGATTGCTACCACATGCCACTGGACACTCTATCCCTTTCATCCCTTCACCTTTTTCTGTCCATGGTTCCTGCCTCGCCTGGCTAATCCTCCTGCAAGAAAGCTACAAGGACAATGCCACTTCCGGCAGAACCATGTCACACTTCTACCATGGGTTCTGGCTGAACAAAACTGGAAGAACTTCTGCCCTCTTCTGCCCTCTGAGATCGAACACTTCCTTTCACATGGACATCCCTGCCAAAGAACGAGTTGAAATGCAAGTGTTCAACAACCCAGCCAGACCCACCTTCTCTTACCTCCGGAAACGGACGGCCGCCACCCTAACAGTGGCCCTGTCCGTCATCAACATCACTGGATTTGTGTGCCTCGAAGGCCTGGGGGCGCAGCTGGTGGGCCACAGCTCCTGCCTCATCACCCGAACATTGGACTCAGTTGACCCACCCTCCTTTGTTGCCTCCCCGAATATGTACTTCGTCTGTGGTACTAAGGCCTACACCTGGCTTCCGAAAGGTTGGGGAGGCACCTGCTACATCGCCTTTGTCCTTCCTCCGACATATGTGGCTCCAGCAAACCATCACCGACAGAAACGGGCCAAAGACATTGTGCAAGCCGACTCCGCCGGAGCACAGTTCATGGACGCAGTAAAAGGCCTTGTTCCACTCTGGGGTCCAATGGCAAACAGCCGTGCCATCCGCCACTTAACCCAGGCAGTCGAAACGGCGATGAACATTACGGCTGGCGCCCTCGCCAACAACACCGCCGAGCTCCAGGCCGTCCGCTTAGTGGCCCTTCAGAACCGCCTCGTTCTAGATGTGGTTCTGGCTGATCGTGGAGGAGCATGCCGCATCATTGGGTCCAGCTGTTGTACCTACGTACCGGATAACTCACCCTCAGTCTACAAAGCAATTGAACACCTCCACAGGCTGTCCGCAGAGGTCCATCAAGAGCAAGAAGAATGGTCAGTGGGGAGTTGGTTTTGGGACACTATTAAAAGTTGGGGATGGAGGCTGTTTTCATTTATCCTAATACCGACTGTGATACTATGTGGATGTTGCTTGGGGATTCAGTGTCTGCCACCTTTATGTTCGCTTTTTATGAACTGCATCTGCCCTAAGACTTTGGACTTTGAAACAGAGCGAATGAAAGCTCTGTATGAGGTGGAAATTCATAGTATTATGGGGATAGATCCGAACTAGACAAGCTGGCGAGATATGTTAAAAGGGAGGACTGTGGAAATTTAGCTTGTAACTGAACATTATCTGCGCCATCTTGCCTCTCCCCAGCGCCACGCACAGCGAATGCACGGCCGCCATTTTAGGCACCCCACTCTCTCCCCGCTCATTCTCGATCGCCAGCGCTTTCCCCTGGCGCTGCGAGCATCCCCCGCGCGCCGGCCACCCCCGCTCTCTCATACACGGGCCATAAACCCTCTCATTCTGCGCGACCCTGCCATGGAACCACATCCCACGCCTGACCGACATCCCATACATGGTCATGCCTCTCTTTGATAACCCCCTTCCTCTGCGCCCCATTGTCCGAACCGATCCCAGGCCATCACCTAGCCCTGCGGATGCAGTTTATTGCCCCTACTGTAAGGGAAACAACCCACATCAAAGGGATTACAGTGGATCAAAGCCCCTACCCCCTGGACCCGGCCGGTTGCACACACCCCCGGGAATTGGCGGAATGTCCAGCTGCGTGATAGCCATCTCTTACTGTAGATGGGGTGGGGACTTCTACTGTAGATATGTGTGGGAACGAGCTTGAAGTGGGGGTTCCAAGGATGTCTTTCCGTACATCAAAGTCTCAATACGAATGTACCATGTGTAATAAAGCAATAAACCTGTGTATAAGAGGCCAGGCCTCAGAGATGCAGTTAGAGCACCTCGTGACGATACCTTGCTGTCTGATCTGATGTGTTCTGCTCCGACGGAATAAAACTTTGTTTCCTGCCTTCCAGTCTCCGGCGCCTGCCTCTTTCATTGGTAAATTATCGAGTGGTATGAGAGGCGATTACCGCCGGGCAATACTTGAAGGGTTATCGACTGAAATTGCCGCTACCATTTAACATGACAAGATGGATTGGGCAGGCTGTGTGTGACAGTTTGGGCACCCTCTGATGCCAGAGACTGTGCCAACAGAGCTGTCTCTCCTCGTGCATCTGCGGGTGAAGCTTGGAGAGCAGGAGTTGTGCGCAGTTATCAGGTTATGATGACGTTGCTGGAGACTCAAAAAGGTCATTCCTCAAATCCCATCTAGGGACCCTAAGACCCACATCATAATGTAATGCCCAGAAGCAACAACACCAGGAGAGGTGTAGGGGTGTAAAGTGCTCACTTTAGACCACAAAAAGAACCCTCTGACAGCAGAGAGCGGGGGGGTGTGCTCACCATTCTCTGGCTATGGTGCACACATGGTACATGAACAGAGGGTTGCTGCTTAGGAACTACTTTAAGCCCTATCACTAAAGGGGTAAGATACTGTCATTGGCACACTGTCAATATCCGCAAAATGTGTGGGCTTGACTGACAGATGATCTAAGCATTACTTAGGTAGAAAAAAACCAAGCATTTTCAATGCAATCAGTCTCGCCTTTGGGACCTTATATGTATTTAGCTATGCAGCACATAAGCCTGGGTGCTGAAGCATCTACTGTTCTATAACATGGAGGGAAAGTAAGCACCAAACTGCGTGACACGCCAGGTATGGGAACACATGGAGAGAAATATTGCATTTTAGCGGGAAATGGCATAGTCCAAAGCTCTGTTTTTAATATAAAATCATGGCCTTCGCTGGTCATATCACTGAAAATACAAGATTTGAAAAAATATAATTGTCTATGGGTGCTCGTCGAAGACAATTTCTATGGACTGGAATCTAGAGAATGCTAAAGTGATTCTGGTATTTTACCAACCTCTGCTGGTCGTTTTCTACCAAGAAAGTTAAATAGAGGCATTTGCCAGAAAAGTTAAAAAAGTCCCTCATCAGAAAGCAATTCTGGTATATTACTGACCTCTACGGGTCGTTTTCTATCAAGACAGTTAAATAGAGGCAGTTGAACAGAAAAAAAAGTCCCTAAGCAGAAGCAGACAAGTCCTAGGGCTGAGCTCCAGAGCCCACAAAATACATTATCTACTGGCGGTCGCCAGTAGATAGTTATAGTTAGGACCATGTTTCCATAGGAAATCCGCAACATTCTATTTGGAATAACTTTGGCGCCGGTCGACGAATCCTCGCGAAATTTTCAAAACTAATGGGGCGCTACGCTCCGCTCCTACCCTGAAAGTCTCGGGGGGATTCGTCAAGCGGGGGCGGAGAAAAAAGGGGGGTCCCAAAACGCATTTTCCCCATGCATTTTTCCATAGGACCTTTAGACACAGCTACAGCCCGAACGGCTGAACAGAGTTACTTGAAATTTGGCAGAGAGGTAGTCTACTGGTCAAGGAAGTGTCTTTTGTAGGTCTGGTGTAAATCTGTTCAGTAGTTCCTGAGAAAATAGCATTTAAATCAATATATATATCTGTAAGCGTGCTCCGTGCGCTTACCGTAAGCTTACCGTACGCGTACGGTGCCGTGCCCGAGCGCGATTCTGATTGGCTGTTAGATCTTAGAAACATTCGAATCGGTCGAAACCAGGAAGTGTCGGCCGCCATTTTCTCTCTCGCACTCTGAGTGGGGGAGGAAAAACAAAGTTGGATAACATGAAAAGTGGCAGTCTAGACAGCTCCTAACCACCTAGCCTTGCTTAGGGTGTCCCAAAAGAACCCCCAAGGGCAAAAATTCTTTTTTTTTTTTTTGTTGAAAAAACGCCGAATGCGCTTACCGTACGCGTACAGTAAAAAATAAATACAAAAAAAAAAATATCCAAATTATCCTACCCCGTGTGCAAACTGTGCCCGCAGGGCACCTTTTGTGCATGGCATATAATATCTTAAAAGAACATTCAATAGATAACCTTTCACAACGAAGCGCATAATATGTCCTCCGTGTGCAGACGGTGCGCGAAGCGCATCGTGCGTACATGGCCCACCCAGCGTAACGTGGGCACGCGGTGCGCGTAGCGCACCGCGTGCCCACCGTGCGTGCACGGCACTAACTGCGTAAAGTGGGCGCGCGGTGCGCAAAGCGCACCGCGTGCTCACTGTGCGCGCACGGTGCGCGAAGTGCACCGTGCGTGCATGGAACGAACTGCGTGAAGTGGGCGCGCACGCCACGAACGGCGTAAAGTAACTTAGCATTTAAAAAACCGTACAAATTCACTGAAAAAACCATAGGTTTCACACACGTTATAGTTAGGAATTAGCATTTAAAAAACCTTGCAAATTCACTGAAAAAATCATAGGTTTCACACATGTTATAGTTAGCTGGACATTTCACTCGTGAAAAACCATTGAAATTCCCCCGTTATAGTTAGTGCAGGCAACTATAATTCACGCGACCGCAATCCTCTGCTGATGACATATGTGTCTTTATGAAAAAAACAATATTTGTAATATATGTATAGCTAAAATTTAATGGAAGAAGACATGGGCAAATAAGTGTCTAAATACAGTATTAGCATCAGCAGAGGATTGCGGTCGCGTGAGTTATAGTTGCCTGCACTAACTATAACGGGGGAATTTCAATGGTTTTTCACGAGTGAAATGTCCAGCTAACTATAACATGTGTGAAACCTATGGTTTTTTCAGTGAATTTGCAAGGTTTTTTAAATGCTAATTCCTAACTATAACGTGTGTGAAACCTATGGCTTTTTCAGTGAATACACATATAAGTATATATAAAGTATATACAAGAGGTCTCGAGTGCTCGACCTAAAAACAGGAAAGCCAGTGGCGGAATGGAGCTGATCCAGAGCTGACACACACACACCCTCTTTTTCTAGGATTTTTTTACGGGTACACATACTTGAGATGGCTCATGCAGTCAACAGCTAAGCTTCCAGTAGCTGAACCTAAAATAGGGGTGGGGCACTAAAGAAGTTTCATTTTTACCGCGAAGGGCTGTTACTGGTAACCATGCGAGGCCTCATCCTCGTTTAGGACTGTGCCGAGGAAGAAGCCAGGGTGGTTGTTGCATTTTACTGCAACCCAGCAGGGCTGCACCCACGATTCCCTCACACACAGCCTTGAGCCGGCAAATAATCTTCCGAAACAGGCCTCACTAAAGACAAGCTCTGGAACACGTCTCTCACTATTACTCTGGCTGGCGTGATTGGAACCAGCACACTTGCATTTAGTGGAAGATCCGCCATCATCACAGGGGTGGACGGTTATAAGTGGAATGTCATCTATTATCAGCAAAATAATAATATTTTATTACAATTTCTGGAGTGTCTGTAGCCAACGCCCGTGAGTGGAAAACTGTGGAAGAAACGTATAGCTATTGAGCACACGTAACTTTGCACCAAGGGGTTTGAAAAGAAAACGGCGAAAAAAAGCACTGTCAAGTCTGTCAGACTGTTCATTTCGTGGCTGTTCCCTTGGAAGCCAGTTCTTCAGCCAAAACAAGGGTGCGCCACTCAGGCAGGGCCGGCTTTAGTGCTGGGGGCGCCCTGTGCGACAATGTTTGTTGGCGCCCCCCCAATGACCACCTCCACCACGGATTCTCTCACTAGCACCCTTTAACAGTCACCAAGACTCCATAACCACACTCTCTCAGATGCATTGAATTAGTAATATAGCGCCACTCATACCAGTGTAGGGTGACCGAGCACTTTGCATCACACGCACATTACACAGAGACAATCAATCATACGTGTGTAAATCAGTGTATAGGAAATGTTACATTAGCCAAAGCAGGCATATTAACCCTCTGCACTAACTTCACCCAAGTTAAAACTTCAACTTTACAAAACACTGATATCTCTCCAGGAAGATAATTAATCACACGAGTTTTCTTGACATTTATGTGAGGCCTGGTAATTGCCGGCGGAAAGAAACGCTGCAGCAGGTGCTTCAAAAGCATAATAAACTTTCAAACACGGCGCCCCCAGGAAGCCAGCACCCGGTGCAGTGGCACCGGTCGCACCGCTCTAAAGGCGGCCCTGGCGCCACTTACAATCCAGAGGCACAATACATGTTTTGGTTGTTTTCTCCTGAAGCACATCCCATCTCTGCAGAACGTATAATAAAATAGGGTACGAGCGACGACCTGCTTCATGCCGGTACTTGCTATCTGAGTTAAGCATCCCCCTGCTTACATAGGCGCACCTAACAAAGTCTCTTTTTATGATTTAAGTTGCTTCAGACAATCCAGTCCTTTCCACAAAACCATACTACCCAGTACTTAATTTGTAAAAAAAAATCTAAGTGCCAAGGCCCAAAGTATTTATCGAGAGTCCCCTGCAGCTGGCCAACTCCTGCCACTGCCGCCAAATGCCAGTGCTTGTTTAAAGTATCTAAATCTCCACTGTGGACAATAGAATGGACACACAGCGCTACCATGTGGTGAATAAATAGGTGCAGCAGGTGTTTAGAAAGAGGTGCCGGTGTCTAGCACCGGCAAACACCGGCACACATCAAGCACTGATACCCCCCCCCCTTAAAATTATTGACCCTTTTTAAATGCCCTCCTACTGATGTTTTTTAAAAATTGCTAAATCATTTTTTATTGTTTTTCCGTCTAACAATTAACACTGTCGGTTTCAAGTGCACCAAAGTGAAAGCATCGATACACCATTTCATGGCCTCCCAGGCCACATGCTTGTTATTCAATATCCTCCAGCCCGTCATAGAACCACCTCTTGCCCAACATTTGTGTGTGCTTCTGTGGACAGCCCCTGGCATGATATATCAGTTGCTCCATCTTGGCACACCAATCCAACCCCATCCACCACTCTGCCAAGGTGGGTAGTTGAGAGGCCCTTCTTTTGCGAGCAATGTCCAGCTTGGAAACCATTTTGGTCACCATTATCCTCTCACAGCGTGGGGCACAGAGGTCCTCCAATATATCAAGCAGGACCCCTTCTTGGGGTTAAAACCCTTCTGTTGTCTGAAATTGGAGATAGCGTCTGCTAAATGCTGTGCCATCAGCTCTCTTTCTGAGGACAGGCCGCACCCCATGGAAGAAATCAGCTTTGTTTTGGGTACAGCGAAAGTGGGTTGGTAGGGAAATTTTCCCAGCCTTCCACTGGCGCTTGGATGTGAAGAAAGTGGTGTGGAGATAATGAAATTGGATCAACCACATCCTGGAGGAGATGGCTATGTCACAGAGAGCCATACGGGCATCCCGTCAGTCCCTTGAGTGTGCCTACACATCCCTCCCTCTTCTTCCTACAGATGTTTAATGAAAGGCCAAAATGAAGTGAGGGAGGGGCAAATAATGAGAAATCGAGTAATGAAGATTACCAGTACATAATCCACTCAACTCTTCAGAACTTTCCTAGTCCCATTTATTACTGTTTGAAGATATCAACAAGCAGTATGCCATCATCACGATCTGCAAAACAATTCCAAAGAAGACAGGGGACAGGAGTACGTACCAACTTTATTAGAAACATGCCCAAAAATCATGTCAAACACCCATCAAGATATAACAAAGTATTATGAGACAGCCACCTTTGTAAGAATCCCTGAGGCAAAGATTAATTCATTTTCTTGGGCACATTTAACATATAATGGGAAATAAATGTAGCAGTAGCCCATGTTACAGCTCTACAAATCTCAACAATAAAGACACCAGCCAAACCCATAGAGCAGCCATTCCTCGAATAGAAAACACCTGAATTAGACTTTAAAAATCCTTTCCCGACCTCTGGTAAGCTAAAGTAATCACCTACTTAATACAGAGATTCTCAGTGACTTTGGAAAACGTGCAACTCCTCATTGCAGTACCAAAATTAACAAACAAGCTGCCCATCTGCATTCTGCAGACCTGTGCAAATAATTCTTAGCTGCTCTTACCAGGTCAAAAGGTTTAACCTAGAGTCTAACTTTGTGACAGGATCTGAGCACAAAACTAGAAGGACAACCTTCCGATGTGTCCTGAAGACTGAATTAAGCTTGGGGACAATTCTTGGGCTTAATTTTAAATCAGTCCTATACATGAATATTCTCAGATGTTGGTGACAAAGGAGAAAGGGCCCTCATTCTAATTGCTGCGGTAGTAGCCACCAGAAAGAACAGTTTAAGCATTAGAAACTTCTCTGTGGCTTTGTTCAGTGGCTCAAAAGGAGACTTCTGTAAAACTGCCAAAACCAAAGGGAAATTCCAGGAAGTACATACATCTCTAGTCCTTAGGCTTAACAATGCAAAACCGTTAAATAATCAAGATATAAGGGAATTAATCACAGACAAATCACCCTAAGCAGACCTAACGTCTCCAATAGTTGCCCACTACTCTCTCAGGATAAAAACAAATACTTTTTTAAAAATCAAAGACCTCCTGTAAAAACTCAAAATACTATTAGGAGAACAGTTGACTGGTTAAGAATTATTACCCTGACATCATCTGTTAAAAGAAGCCCAATGATGGTTATAAGAGTTCTTCATGGACTGTATTCTAGGGACCTGTTTTTAGAGAAAGACGGGAAGAGTGTCCAAGGTTTTCTCCTTTGAATATCCAAGCCCACAGATTAAGACAGCGGCAGGTGGCTAACTGTCTCCTTGGCCAACAGGGTAGAACCATGACCATCACCAACCTCCATCTGAATCCTCATCAAAACTCTGATCAGGAATCCAAAATATAGTCTTTCAGCATTTGTGCATGTGTAGGACAATGAATAAAGGGATCATATAAGTAGGGATCAATTCTGACAGTCTTGTTTTGGAAAAAAGAGAAGGGGTGTGTTTAGAACAACCCTTCTTAATACTGAATTGCAGAGGAATGTAGGAATGTTTTATGACCGGAATGCGGTCGCAAAACATTCACATTTTCCCACCTACTCAAAGCAGGTGGTAACTCATTTGCAAACAGGAATGGGTCCCCGAGCCTGAAGTCCGAAGTGAGGGTGATGTCCAGAGGTGTACAGGAAGAGTGTTCTAGGACTTGGTGGTGAGGTAAGAGAAGAAACGGCCTCCACTGTGGCTACAGCAGATGCGTGGTGTCTGAACAAGGGAGGTGGAGCGAAGGTTTCTGGATGGTTGGTGGAAGTTCAGGCAGTGGTTCATGCATGCTGGTACTTGGTCGTGGAGGGCTTTGTAGGTGTGTGTCAATAGTTTGAATTGGCATCTCTTCTGGACATGGAGCCAGTGGAGGTCCCACAGGTGCTGGGTTGAGGATCAGTCTGACCGCTGCATTCTGTATCACCTGGAGTCTTCTCATGAGTTTGGTGGCAGTTCCTACGTACAGAGCGTTGCTGTAGTCCAGATGGCTGGTGATTAGGGCTTGTGTGACTGTTTCTCTTGTGCTCATGGGGAGCCATTTGAAGATTTTTCTGAGCATGAGGAGAGTGTGGAAGCAGGCAGAGGAGACTAAGTTGAACTGTTGTTGCATGGTGTCCAGGATGATGCTGAGGTTGCGGATGTGGTATTTTGGTGTGGGGGTGGAACTGAGTTTGGCGGGCCACCAGGTTTCGTTCCACGGTGAGGTAAGGTTCCCAAAGATCAGCACTTCGGTCTTGTCCGTGTTGAGCTTCAGACAGTTGTCCTTCATCCATGCTGTGATGTTCTTCATGCAGTTGTGGAAGTTGATCTTGGTGGTGGTGGGGTCTACTGAAAGTGAGAGGATGAGCTGGGGGTCGCCGGCGTAGGATATGATGTTGATATTGTGGGTTCTGACGCTGTCGGCTACAGGTGTCATGTAGGTGTTGAAGAGGGTGGGGCTGAGTCATGAGGCATGAGGGATGATGCAGATGATGCCCGTGAGTTCCGGGGTGAAGAGGGGGAGGCGGATTCTCTGCGTGCATCCCATGAGGGAAGATGTAATCCATCTGAGTGCATCTCCCTTTATTTTCTTAATGCTGCAGTGTCTTGATGAGTGTGTGGTGGGAAACGGTGTCAAAGGCTGCGGAGAGGTCGAGAAGGATCAGGGCTGCCAATTCTCTGTCGAGTAGAGTGCAGCTGTCATCTGTGATGGTGATTAAGGCAGTCTTGGTGCTGTGGTTGGCTTGGAAACCGAATTGGTAAGATAGACGCCAGGGGTTTGGTGAGCTGACAATGGCCTTCTCCAGGATTTTTGGCAGGAAATGGGAGCAGTCTGATGGGGCGGTAATTTTGGACTTCTATGGGGTCTGTGGAGGATTTCTTGAGGAGAGTTCTGACCTCTGCGTGTTTCCATGTGTTGGGAAAGGTGGATGTGAAGATGGATGCATTGAGGATGGTGGTGAGTAGTTGGCTGATCCTGTTGCTACCTAGGTTGAGGAGCCATTGAGGGGAGGGGTCTGTAGATGGTCCTGAGTGGATGGAGTTCATGATGGCTTTGGTGTCCGGTGTGGTGAGATGTTCCCATGCAATGAGATGTTGGTCGGGGAGGCTTCCATTGAAGTGAGGAGGCAGAAGAGATCAGTGAGTTAGGGTTTGAAGTTCCTGTAGATGGTGGATATCTTGTTGTGGAAGTAATTTGCTAGAGCGTTGCAGAGTTCCTGTGAGGGAGGGATCATGTTCTCAGTGGCTGTTGGGCAGTAGAACTCTCTGACAATGGTGAAGAGTTCCTTGGTGTGGTTGGTGCTAGCCTCAATGCAGTCTGTGAGGGAATCCTTTTTCACTTCTTTAAGTTGTTGGTGGTATTTGTTGAAGGCTGCCCTGAAGGTGGATGGGCCTTTATGGTCTCTGCTGGTGTGCCATCTTCTCTCGAGTTTTTTACAGTTGTGTTTCATTGCGCTGAGTTTCGGTGTGTACCAGCTGGCTTGTTTGGTAGATCTGCGAATTTTAGATGGTTTGATGGGGGCAACTCGGTGAGTGGCTTTGGGGATCCAGGTGTTGAAATTCCCGACTGACTGTTTCAGGTTGGTTGACACAACAGGTTGGGTGGTGTTGAGTGCGTCTGTCCATTGGTTCTGGGTCACTTTGCTCCAGCAGGGAAAGGAGGTGCTGGGGAAGTTGGGAAGTGATCCTACGATGGTGAAGTGGCGATGGAGTGGTTGGTCCTGGTGAGTTCGTGGTATGGCTGCATTCAATTCTGTTGCTGGAAGTGAAGATGTCCAGTTTGTGTCCTGCTCTGTGTGTGGGGTCTGTAACCAGCTGGGCAAGGCTGATGTTGTCCATTCATTGCAAGAGGTTGGCGGAGTTATTGTCTGTGGGTTCATCCAGTTGGAAGTTGCGAGCTCCAAGGAAGATGTAGTGTTTGGATTCAATGGTGAGTGGGGTGATGAAGTCTGTGATGGTGTCGCATAGGCCGGTGCGAAGTCCTCAGGGTCTGTAGGAGATGGTACTTTAGATGACTGTTTTGTCGTCGGTGTGAAGTTGGAAATTCAGGTGTTCCATCATTGGTGTGGTGTCGTCTTCAGTGGTGGCACAGCAGATTGATTCTTTGTGGATGATGGTGATGCCACCTACGTGAATGTTGGTGCTGTCCCAGTGTGTCATCTTGTAGCCATTGGGCGTCACGGTGGTGATGTCGGGGGCAAAGCCAGGGTTGCGCCAGGTCACTGTGATGAAGGTTATGTTAGGAGCGAAGGTGGAAATGGTGTCCTAGACTTTGATGGCGTGTTTGCAGAGCGATCTGGTGTTGATCAGAAGGCTGTGGAGCGAGGAGATGCAATACAGCAGTTGTATTGGCATCCAGGGTCCAGAGCTCAGAGATCTGCTGAGGAGTGCCTGGGGGTGTCTGACAGGCCAGGTTTCCTGTAACTGGTCGTGGTCCAGACGCGGACTGGCGCAGATGGGCTTACCTTTGGCATATGATTAATGGTGCACTCCCATTCTTGGGTGTGTCCCCCTTGGGCACTCCAAAAGTTCTATGAAAATAGGTTCTTCAGTTTGCAAATGAAAGAGAACAAGTTTGGTTTGTTGTGAACATCAATTCATGTATTTAATTCTTCATACATGTTGTTTTGTTGTTTTCAAATCGCTTATAATTCATAGTGTACAGACTATTAATCAATCCAATGCACTTTGGGTTTTCTTGAACCCTTCATCCGGGATTAGTCCTAGAATGAACGTAAAAATAGCCATGAGGAGTGTTCTTTCTTTATGTCTAAAAAACTATCATTAAAGTGCGCTGTGTGTCATAGCTGTTAGTAATGTGCCTTCAGAATTAGCTTGAAAATTACTCGCGTTATGTTGGCGTATGTTCGTTTAGTGGAATACGTGCTGGTTTATTTGTGAATAAAGTTTTTGAATGCTCACGAAAAAACAAAGGACCCTAGTAACAAAAACGTAGTAGCGCGTATTTCAACCCCACTATCTTACCTTTGGCATGCCTTAAGTGTGCCGGAAGTGCAGCTGCACTGTGTCCTCCGTTTAGTAGGTCCCGGTAGGGATGCTGCTGGAAAACATCGAGCAAGCTGTGACTTGCTGAGCTAAACAAGCTAAAAGGTACACTTACAATTCAAATCTGATACAATAGTAAATAAGTACAAATACAATAAAATGAAAAGAAAAGGCAAAATACTATGAATACAAACATACAAAAGTACGAAAATATGGAGAGAAATATGCATAAAAACAAACAAAATGAAAAAAATAAGCTCAAAAGGTGAAACGATAGAGAGGCTGACTCAGGCTCAACAGTTAACTATTGCTAGACAACTTGCAGTTTGGGCACTCCGATGGGAAGAGAGGCACACAGCCGGGCAGCGTAGGGGAAGGACCTGCATGCTCCAATCGAAAACAAATCTATTCTCAAAGACTCATAAGAAAGGGAAACAAAAAGACAAAGACCCTAGCTCACCCTGTCACCTCGCTGATGTTACAGCTACAAGGAAAAAGGTCTTCAACGTCAGGAATTTCAAATCAACAGAACAAAGAGGTTCAGAGGGAGGAGACATCAAAACCTACAGAACAAGGAACAAATCCCAGACTGAAAATCTTGTCCTTTTCAAGGATCTAATATTTTCAAATCCCCTAAGCAAATGCTTAACAAGGCCAACATCCTCATGCCAGCCTCCCCAAGCACTCCTAAAGGTGCTAATTGATGCCCATTGTATTCTGAGAGTCAAAGGTTTAAGACCCAAAGAAAAGTTGTCCTGTAAAAATTGTAATACATCTATGAGTTGAGCGGACTGAGAAGACAGATTCCTAGTAGAGCACCACTTAGAAAATGTAGACCAATGTCTCCTGTAATGGCCAAAGTGGAATTGCACCCAGAAGTTTGGATGGAGAGTGGTAGCCTCTCTGAAATCCCCTTGGCTATTAGCCCTGCCCTTACAATTTCCAAGTCATTAAGTTCAACCTCCTGAGATGTGCATCTAAAGAATGGATAAGAGAGAAGAAGGATGAATTGGAAGCCTCTATTTCTTCGCTGTTCTCAGAGTCACTACTGGAGAGTACCACTTGGAACGATCCCATGCTGGTAGAACAAGAATAACTACCACTTTCTCCCTTCTCAACCTTATCAGGAACCTTAAAAGAAGAGGAAAGCAAGGAAAAGCGGAAAGAGTCCTTTTGGCCAGATGCAGGTCAGAGCACCTATAAGCTCCATTCTCTGGAGAGAGGCACCTGAGAGTTCTTTTGAGTAGCAAAAAGATCTGCTGTTGGATGTCCCCACTTCTTACAGAGATCCTGAAAAAGTTGGTGACTGAGACAAAAGTCGTTCGACAAAGGGATCTGTCGGCTCAATTTGTTCGCTATTGTAATTGTAATTCAATGTATATAGTGCTTATTACCCCTTGACGAGGCACTGAATGACTTTTCGGCAAGTATCACACGACTCTAGAACCCAAAGTGGATTAGTGGTGGGTTAATATAGGAAAAATAAGTTGTTAATGGGAGTGGTGGAAATGTTAGTTGGATTGAATAGGATAAAGGAGGGCTAGAGGAGGAAAGAGTCTAGAATGTGTTATTTGGGAGATCACAGTAGTAGAATGAGGTTTGGGATGAGTCAAATGAGGGATAGAGGTGATAAGAGTCCAGAAAGGTTTATTTCGGAGATCATAGTAGTAAAATGAGGTTTGGGATGACTCAGAGCATAGAGGTAGAGGGTGTATTGAAAGAGGTATAGGATAAGACATAGAGTAGTGAGTTGGAGAGAGTTGAAGGTTTTTCTTCCACAGTGGGATTAAAGTAATAAATATATAGATACATAACTACATAAAAAGGTATACATGTATATGGAAAATGTTAAAGAGGTAAAACTTTGTATTATATAAAGTTCCATATAAACATGTATGGATACATATTTAGAAACTCAGGCTTTCAAGTGTTGCTGTATAAAAGGCTATATTATGTATTTATTTGTATTATTGTTTTGCATAATTTTATGTTTTTTAATGTATTTATATTTATTTGAATTTTATTTTTTCTCCTAATATTTCAATAGTGAAGCACTTATAGACACAACTGTTATGATCATAGTTACACATTGTGATAGAGAAAATAAAATGAAACAGAGACCCAAATGTATATGATCAAATAACTTAAAAAACCTATCACACATTGTGGTAGATATAATAAAATAAAAACATAAACCCACAAGCTTATAATCAAATAATTTATATGTAAACTATGCAGTGACCTATATACATGTTAAGCATAAAATTATATATATATATTTTATTTTTTAAACCATAAGTAATATATACATTTCTAAGCAGACCTATTAGGAATATCTATATATGTTTAAACCATAATTAGTGTATATATTTCTACAAAGAAATGCACATTTCTAAATACATACATATAATCAAATTATACATGTTTACATACACAATCATGTGCTTAGGCGTCCTGTGTTGGATGTTGTGGCACATGAATTGAGCATTAAAATATATAAATAAATACACTTTTAAAGGGAACGCACTCACCAGAGTTTCTTGGCTGTGTTTTAGAGCGAGTGCAGCTGGACTGTTCTAGACGAGCGGTCATTGAGGAAGAATGTATATGCACGGTCCCATGCGGAGACAGCCGGCATGTTGAGCAGAGAAGCGCTTGCGTTGGTTGTATCGGGAATTCAAGTTGTGGCATTTGGAAGCTGCTCTCCTTCAACACAGCAAGAGAAAGATGATGGTGTGTGACTCATCGACCGGAGCTCGGGTAAGGATCTGCTTGGTTGTGGACTCTGTCATGGCTTCGTGTTGTGTGTCTCTATATAGCTCTGAGCAATTGAGAAAATGTTGTTCTCGACCCAGTAGCCCATGGGTGACGAAGGTGGGTGTAATATACCGGAATCTTCGTGACACGTCAGGTGAAAGCTTAGGAGAAATAGTCTGATTGAACTGCCCGCTTTTTGAATCATATGGCCTAATTATGCGACACCCACACAACCAAAAAGTCGTACTTTAAAATTGTCATTTTGGACTATATACATGAACTAAGAGATTAGTATTGGAGAGTGCATCAGTAGTGCGGAGATATACAGTGTGACACGGACTATTATGTGGGAGTGACAGTCTATTGGAAAATTGACAGAGGAGACTATGGCAGAACGTGAGGTGAAGGGGGAAAAGGCAGCATTGGATGTATTTAGTGGTGCCCTAACCCCAGCAGGTACACAAAAAGAAAATTCAACAGTAACGAGAACACCATATATTTTGATAAGAGAATTGGAGAAAGCACGTATAGCAGAATCTGAAAAATGGTGGGAGATGACATTACTGACAAGAGACATGGAATGTAAAAGGATACGACGAGGTCTATGTATTTTTGTGATGCTAACTTTTGAGGATATGGACACAGATTTATTCGAAGAATGGAGATCAAACACAGAGGGTTGCTCCTTCAAGTTGATGGAGACACTTATAACACATGCTAAACGTCACATGGAGGAACAGACCACAATCACTGATTCACTTCTGAAGGAGCTGGAACCTATGAAGGAACAAGAGGAAATGAGTAAATTACTGAAAAAGATGGAAGAACGGATTGAAAAACATGAAGAAGAAACTCAAACCCGCAAGGCTCATAAATTCAATAGAGACGGACTGGACTATCAATTTGGCAGGATTTATATGTTTGTCAAGAAATATGAACCATTCAGAACAAAAGAGAAACTGAATATGAGAGGTCGGGCCACAGTGGAGATCAGTGACGCGGATGCGAGCTCAGAACCAGGATCCTCTGCTAATGAAGGTTCAAGGGATAAACTGGATTTTCATGAGGAAATGAGGTTGCTGCGAATGGTGATGCCCCAGAGAGGCCGGGGGCAAGGCACTGCAAAACGAGGAGGGGCAAAAGGAAAGGGAAAAGGAAAGGGGAAACAGACAACGGAATCTGAGGATTAACCCCCTTATGTGATGTGATGAGAGAAGAAGCGGACACTGTTATAAACATCTCAGGTGTCCCTTTAACATCAGGACAAATAAAGATCTTGAGTTTGGGCCTAAGCTTTTGCCCATCAGTAGGCCCGGACTTTGTGAATTGAAGAATTGAAGCCTATAAATTTAGAAGCAAATTGAAGCCGCACAAACACTTTGCTAAGAGAAATTTGACATCTTCCAGCAATATCATGAACACGGATCAAACAACTTCCCAATTCACCATTGGTGATATCCCTGAGATCATGGAAATTGATAGTTTGGACAGAGCAAGAAATATGAGTGGCTCCACTCAGACAGTGACTCAAACAGACATTCCAGAACTAGAACGGATGGGGTTTTCACCTAATCAAACTATAAAAAGTGGCTTGAGACTAACAAGTAAGTTTATGCTTCAGTTACACCAACAGGCAATCTGGTGGATGTATTTATTCCATGAGCTTTTAATAGAGGACACCAACAAAACGAGGGCTTCAGCACGCTGGAAACAAAACAACAACTTCACTGCAACTGACTGGCGGTTATTGAATGCTTTAAAAAACAATAAGTCTATTATCCTGAAACCCTCGGACAAATGTGGAAACATAGTGGTATTGAGTGTTGATCAATACACCAGAGAATTGACCAGACACTAAGGATCAATGAATATTGTGAAGAACTAAAAAAACAACCCCATTGGAATCCATCAAAAAGAATGTCATGATATGTTAAAAAACTGGAATGATGATGGCCTACTGTCCAGGGAGAAATACCATTACTTAAAAGTTGATTTCCCGAGGATACCTGTCATATACTGTCTCCCAAAGATTCATAAAAATGTTGACAGCCCTCCTGGGTGACCCATTGTGAGCATGATTGGGTCACTACTAGAGAACAGTTCTAGATTTCTGGATTTGTTTTTATGCAACTATGTCACCAGTCTACCATCCTACATACAGAACATAAATTATTTTTTGCAGAAGATCAATGATATCCCCTGGCGGATTTGTTATCTTATGGTAAGTATGAATGTCTACTCTCTCTATACCTCTATCTCTCATGAATATGGTATTGAAGCCTGCCGTTATTTCTTAAGGTCAGGATCTCTGAATTTGGTACAATACACAACGATGCTACTCAAGATGCTTTTGTTCTGTCTCACACATAATGTCTTTCTTTTGATAAGAAGATGTACCAACAAAAACAGGGTATGGCGATGGGGGCAGCCTTTGCCCCCACGTATGGCAACATCGACATGGGTTGGTGGGAAAAAGAAGTTACATGAGCTGATCGGAATGTGCACCACACAGAGAGGATTGTAATGTGGGTGCGCTTTATAGATGACATTTTTATCCTGTGGGATGGAAATGAGGCATCATTAAATGAATATGTAACCACCCTAAATAAGAACCCGTTTAACATACAACTAACTGTTAAGTGCAGCCCATCTCAGATAGACTTTCTTGATGTGAAGCTACAAATCAGAGATGGATCAATACCAACAACTATTTTTCGATAGCATGACAGCATGCAACTCAATATTACATGGCAATAGTGGAAATCCGTGATCTCTCAAATGGAGTATACCTTATAGCCAACTTTTGAGAGCACGCAGGATATGCTCCACTGATGAATTGTTTGAGATTGAAGCAAGGCTGATGATTTGAAAATTCATACAGAGGGGATATCCAGAACATGTTCTTACTGAAGCAAGATCCAGAGTCTTAACCAAAGATAGAGAGCAATTTCTTTTTAAGAAAATTGGAACACAGCCCACAGCAGAAAGCACAACTGAACAGTATTATGAGATAAGGTTTTTTAATAGGTACAATATGGAACACAGTACAATCTGCCCTCTTATCAAACAGAATTGCCATATGCTACAACACGATGAACACCTTAAGGAAGTAGTGGGCCAATATCCTGGTATTACCTATCACAAAGCTCCATCATTAGGTGATATGTTAACCAGATATGTGTTTTATCAGAAAACAAACGGGCTTACCAACAGAGGTCTGGGATTTAGGAAATGTGCCACATGTAAAGCCTGCAAGTTTGGATCTAACAGAATCTCTTATGCAACCTATGGGGGCAGAACCTGTGAAATTAAGGAAATTATTACCTGTGAAACAGGGTTCATGGTCTACGTATTAGAATGTAGCTGTGGGAAGCGGTATGTAGGCAGCACGATTAACAAAGTAAAACTCAGGATTTTGCAGCATATTAGGGCCATCAATCAGCAAGATATTGCATACCCAATGGCCAAACATTTTTGGGAAGCACATCAGGGCAATTTAACATCCTTTCAATACTATGGCATACAGCATGCGAGCATCCATCCACACAGAGGGAACAGAGAACTTGAATTACTGCATTGTGAATCAAGGGTGATTGTCCTATTAAGGACTGAGAAACCATGGGCCCATAACCTTGACGCAGAAATGTAGGTCCATCTTTTACGCCCCATATGACCGGCAATTGCCCATGGCCTGGATTTTAAGAACTGATTTGAACTTGTTCTGGCTTTTAAGTACCTTTTTAGAACTTGGACTGTACTGTGAATGAAACTGAATATTGTTGTGTTCTCGAAGTATGAACCTGATGACGATATAATGCATTGATCTTTTTCCAGGGAGACATCCTATGTATGTGATTTGCACATGACAATTGCACCAAAACTTTATATCAATTCAAAGATCCCATTGTAATATGAAATATGGACCTAGACTAAGCGTCATACCGCATTAGAATTGTTACAATGTGACATTAAGTGAGCACGTTACACTGACTTTATTACCTTACCAAGGAAGGATAGGACATACTTTTCCAGCAATTGCACTTTATTGATAGAGATGTATCAGGAACAACAGACACAGAGTGGGTTTCATATGATTACTAGGGAAATGTATGTAACTACATGAATAAAGATTGCCCATATTTATTACAGGTTGCAGACACTATATTTGAATCGAATATATGGTATTCTGATATGGAGTCAACTAAATTGAATATTTATAATCAGGCACTTACACTTTTTACATATCTGTGTTCTCTTTTGATAATTGGATGTGGAATAGATTGCAGATAAACAATGAGGTAGACGCTATCCTTGATTATACATACATATATTTGGATATGGCATTATAATAATTCTGTAGATAAAAAAAGGAAAAACCCTTTATGCATCAGCACTTTACAAGCATATCACCTAAGAAATCGTTGTTGCTAAAATTGTCTTCTTTCCATATGCCTATTGAGTGTGTTTGTTAACATTTATGCACTTGCACTTTATAAAGTACTTATGCACATCTAGTGAGTGCCTTTAAACTTGATAATGGCTTACAAATAACATACGACATACAAGATTTAGCATTTGCACTTTAAAGAGTAGTGATCTTTTATAGACACTATTAGATGCACATATAGCAATTGGATAGATGGCATTGTTGATAGCCTGTCCATTAATTTGCAAAAAGCATGATTGCACCTCTGTCAAATAGAATAAAATGTATTTTCATATGCATTAGTACCTTATAAGCATATTAGGATACCTTTTTGCTAATACTGTTGTCCTAGCACAACTTGTTGAAGTATGATTTGTTTAAATAAGCTTTTGCACTTTATTAAGTATTTATGTGTATTTTGTGGGTATTTATAAAACTGGCAAGATTGGTATAATGACTAGCGCACAACACACGATATAAAAGATTTGGCATGTGTATTTTGAGAAGTACAGTGGGTCTTGTATAGATTGCTAGATGCACACAAAGTAATTGGTTATTATTACATATAAAAGAATGTCTTTGAAATATTAGGAGCTGAAACATTGTCACCATGTAACTTAATACATTATATAACTTAATACAATATGGCGGATAATGTTGAACAAGTGAAAATACGAGATGCGGTCTAGATGATGTAAACAGTAAGCAAGAGAGGGTCATACGATGTCTATCTGTTGTTTTAAAAAAATTCCCGAAGCCGAAATGCATATGCGTCCTATGTTGGGTGTTGCGGCACATGAATTGAGCAATAAAATATATAAATAAATGCACAATTAAAGAGAACAGACTCACCTGAGTTTCTTGGCTGTCTTTTGGAGCGAGTGCGGATGGACTGTTTTAGACGAGGGGTCATTGAGGAAGAATAAATATCTATATATATGTGTTTGTGTATATATATATTACCTACTGGCAGTCGCCAGTAGGTAGTTATAGTTAGGACCTAATTTCCTTAGGAAATCCGCAAAATTCTATTTGGAATAACGTTGGCGCCGATTGACATTCTGAATTTATGGCAAATGTGTGACACATCTGAATGCCTTCTTGATGGAATCAAAGTAAAAAACTGAAAGTATTTCCTACTGAGGAGACTGTAGTAAATGAGGAAATTAGGAAACTTCATAACAAATAAGTCTCCCAAAATGGCCACCAGAGACAAAAGAGCCCAAATGTAGCCCAAATATCACCCAGATATAGCCCAAGTATAGCCCAATGACAGAATGTCCCAGAGTGTTCTTAAGAACAACTAGAGAGCTTACTGTCTTACATATGACAAAAGTATGGCACACCTGAAGCCATCTTGATTGGAATAAAGTGGTAACACTTAAAACATTTAATTTACAAAGGAACAAAATGAGGGGGTTCATGTTGCCATAGTAATTATGGTTAGTGCTGCAGATAGAAAAATTAGGGCACATTTTGACTTCTCAAATCCTCTTCTATTTCATAAAAGAATTCTGACATGCAGACTGAAACATGCACTTTGAATACCAGCAGCAGACTTCCCTGGTGAGCAGTAACTTTACTACAGTGATCTAATGAACAACTAGAGTGCTAACATTCAGAATTTATGGCAAATGTGTGACACATCTGAATGCCTTCTTGATGGAACCAAAATAAAAAACTGAAAGTATTTCCTACTGGGGAGACTGCAGTAAATGAGGAAATTAGGAAACTTGTTAACAAATAAATCTCCCAAGATGGCCACCAGAGACAAAAGAGCCCAAATGTAGCCCAAATATCACCCAGATGTAGCCCAAGTATAGCCCAATGACAGAATGTCCCAGAGTGTTCTTAAGAACAACTAGAGAGCTTACTGTCTTACATATGACAAAAGTATGGCACACCTGAAGCCATCTTGATTGGAGTAAACTGGTAACACTTAAAACATTTATTTAAAAAGGAACACAATGACTGGGTTAATTTTGCCATAGAAATTATGATTAGTGCTGAAGAAAGAAAAATTATGGCACATTTTGAGTGACTTCTCAAATCCTCTTCTATTTCATTAAAAAATTCTGATATGCAGACTGAAACATGCACTTTTAATACCAGCAGCAGACTTCCGTGGTGAGCAGTAGCTTTACTACAATGATCTAATGAGCAACTAGAGTGCTAACATTCAGAATTTATGGCACATGTGTGACATATCTGAATACCTTCTTGATGGAATCAAAGTAAAAAACTGAAAGCATTTCCTACTGAGGAGAATGCAGTAAATGAGGAAATTAGGAAACTTCATAACAAATAAATCTCCCAAGATGGCCACCAGAGACAAAAGAGCCCAAATGCAGCACAAATATCACCCAGATGTAGCCCACATGTAGCCCAATGACAGAAGTGTGCAAAACACTTATTTTGTGTGTATTTGCAGTTTTATATAGTGCAGACTTGTCAGGTATTGGAGTGCTTTACATGAGCATTGGTTACATCATACAAGATCAAATTCATTGTGGTTGTAGACATGGGGAGATTAAGTGATTTGACCAGAATCACAGAATGTTGAGCTGAAGCAGAAACTCCAACCTGGTTCCCCAGTTGCAAAGTCTGCAGCTCTGGAAGTAACACCACATCCTCTCCCCTAGGTGCAACATTTAATCAAGTGGTCAATTGGATAAAAAAACATGAAGATTACAAATAATTTAAAAGTTCTTTGTCGCTATTTGAAAACTCCGAAAATATGTCCTCATTTTAGTTTTTTAGAGTACTAACCATAATTTTGAAGCAAATAAGACCCTCTCATATATGTAATTTCTAAAGGAAATGCTCTAGGTATTACAGTTTTGATTACATCAAGATGACGTCAGGCGTTCCACACTTTTGTAATAAATATAGAATGTTAGCAATCTAGTTGTTTATTGGGATACTGTTGAGAGGCAGAGGCCAGGGGCACGGACTCTGAAAATTGAAGGCAGGTAGGAGAGTGCAGAGGCAACAATTTGACCACACTGGGCAGGCAGGAAGGGCAGTGGCAGCACAACAGACTATGGAGGGCAGTGGAAAGGGGGGCAGGGGCAACAAACCAACAATACAGGACTGGCAAGAGAGGCTGTGGCAATATAATAGACCATTGTGGGCAGAAGGAAGAGGCAGTGGTAGTACAACCATATATGCCAACAGACCCGTTTTAGCCAGGAAACGTCCAATGTTTTTTAGCTCAAATGGGCTTTATTTGATCTGTCTCCTGTGCACAATCTCCTCTTTTTCAATGTAACTCAAAGGGGAAAATCAATACCCCATTTATTTTTCAAAATCTCCCTCTTACCAAGTTCAAAATGTTCGCAAGTATGGTACATTGGATCATGGTAGGCAGGAGGAATTGGGGTAGGGACATGGACTCGGATAACAGAGGACAGGAGGGACATGGAGAGGTGCACCAAACTGACCCTACAGGGCAGGCATCAGGGTTTGTAGCAGCACAATACACCACACAGGGAATGCGGGACGGGAGTGCAGCACAACAATCCATAGAAAGCAATAGGGAGGGGACAGGACCATGCACATGGACAACAGAGAACAGAAGGGAAGGAGGCAATGGTAGCTAGCTGACCATAATGGACAGACAGGAGAGAAAGCTGCAGCATAACAGACCATAAAGGGCAGGAGGGACGGATCAGGGGCATTACAATGGAACAGACAAGCCAGGAGGGAGGGTATAGGGGTCTGCACATGGAAACAGAGGGCTGGGGGCAAGGGGGCAGGTCAGGAGCAGCAAGATGACCATGGAGGTCAGGCAGGATGGGCACTAGAAACAAGACACACCATGGAGAGCAACAATGAGACTATGATGGCATACACACAGACCATGGAGGGAAGGTGGGAGGGGGTCAGGGGCAGCTAGCTGACCACACAGGGAAGGTGGGAGGGGCCATGGCAGCACAGAAGACCATGCATGGCAAGCGGGAGGGTTAGTGGCAGCACAATGGCTATGATGGGCAAGAAGGAAGGTGCAGGGGCATGCACAAAGGACCATGGAGGATAGAAGGGAGGGTCTGGACCTTGGCACAGACAAGAGAGTTCAGGGGAAGGGGTCTCACAACAGACCGCGCGGGCAGGCAGGAGGAGCAGTTGCAGCACAGCAGACCAGGAGGGCAGAAGGGTGTGGCAGTAAAATGGACCATGGAGGACAGGAGGAAGGGGATAGGGGCATGGCATGTGGACAGGCAGGGTGGAGGTGGCAGGGACAGGTTACAGTCATCTGACAATGCTAGGCAGGTGGGAGGGGAGTGGCAGCTCAACAGAACACTCAGAGTAGATAGGAGTGGCAGGTCCATGGAACATGGTGGGCAAAAAGGATGGAGCAGGGGCATGCACAAAGACATCGGAGGGCAGGGGGAAGGAGAATAGGGGCAGCAAGCTAAGCACAGAGGCTAAGCAGGAGGTCAATGACGGGCCATAGAATTGGACAATGGAGGGCAGGAGGAGTGGACTGGTACATCATGCTAAATGGCGTCCTCTGAACTTAGCGGTATCCTGCCACAACTTGTGATTTTTTCCTTACCTGGTCCCGGTGCTGTTGCTGGCCATCTACGCAGCCCTCCTGCCGCCGCCGCACTCCCATCTCACCGCGGCCGCAGAGCGTAGGAGGGACTACAGCCCCCAGGAGCCTCAGCGGCGGAAGTCCGCTTTCGTCATTATCGCGCACGGAGGCGCTTAAATTCGAACTCAGCCCCGGCAGAGCGGGCGTCCTCTGAACTTAGCGGTATCCTGCCACAACTTGTGATTTTTTCCTTACCTGGTCCCGGTGCTGTTGCTGGCCATCTACGCAGCCCTCCTGCTGCCGCCGCACTCCCATCTCACCGCGGCCGCAGAGCGTAGGAGGGACTACAGCCCCCAGGAGCCTCAGCGGCGGAAGTCCGCTTTCGTCATTATCGCGCACGGAGGCGCTTAAATTCGAACTCAGCCCCGGCAGAGCGGGCGCCCTCTGAACTTAGCGGTATCCTGCCACAACTTGTGATTTTTTCCTTACCTGGTCCCGGTGCTGTTGCTGGCCATCTACGCAGCCCTCCTGCCGCCGCCGCACTCCCATCTCACCGCGGCCGCAGAGCGTAGGAGGGACTACAGCCCCCAGGAGCCTCAGCGGCGGAAGTCCGCTTTCGTCATTATCGCGCACGGAGGCGCTTAAATTCGAACTCAGCCCCGGCAGAGCGGGCGTCCTCTGAACTTAGCGGTATCCTGCCACAACTTGTGATTTTTTCCTTACCTGGTCCCGGTGCTGTTGCTGGCCATCTACGCAACCCTCCTGCCGCCGCCGCACTCCCATCTCACCGCGGCCGCAGAGCGTAGGAGGGACTACAGCCCCCAGGAGCCTCAGCGGCGGAAGTCCGCTTTCGTCATTATCGCGCACGGAGGCGCTTAAATTC
The DNA here is from genome assembly GCF_964204655.1 of Triturus cristatus. NCBI lineage: Eukaryota > Metazoa > Chordata > Amphibia > Caudata > Salamandridae > Triturus > Triturus cristatus. The sequence goes on from NC_140586.1 coordinate 552,280,372, forward strand.
GAACTCAGCCCCCGGGACGCGCGCGGGCAGCGCCGGGCTAAGCCCGGGCAAAGGGCGGGCCGTCTGTGGCCGTCAGGGGCCAAAGGAGGCCGGGCTGGGCCGCACCTCTTAGCTGTGGATTTTGGGTCAGTCTGAACTAACCTTCATTGGTCAATGACATTTTTATTGTGTATTTGTCAGTCTTATGCTGTGCATAGAGTGTGTTTCTTTTATCCTATACTGTTTGGATTTTAGGTATTTGTGTTAGGGGTTTCTTATTGAAATATACTCGCTGTTGGTTTCATTGGAATCATGGGGAAGCATTCTAAACCTACAGCAAGCCGCCCTATGACTAGACAGCTAGCCAATTCCAATCCGCAGATCCCCAGTCTCACAGCGATAGATAAAATGCTGCAGAAGACAATTGGGGTGGTGGCTACAGCCATTGAAAACACCGAAAGACGGTTGTCGATTACCCCGGCATTTAATATGGCCCCCCCTCCCGATGGATTGGCTGACTTTTCTTCATACCAGGTGGATCCTGATGCTATGTCATCTATGTTGCCCTCGTTTACCCAATTACCGTGCGCTCAGGCACAAATAGATGAGCCTGAACAAGAGGAAGCTGGCCCATCATCATCCTCTTTCGTTTCTATAGCGGCCCCCACGAAGCAGGTAAAGCCAAGAAAAAAAAAACAGAAATTCAGAAAAAGGAGTTTTTTACCAGCCCCCCCTGCAGACAGCCCTGCTCTCTCGGCCTTGACCCATCACTCTCCTACTTCTATCCCTCCGACCTGGGTGACTACTTTATTAACTGACCTACAGTCACACATAGATCAGTCCCTAAACCTCTTTTTAAAAACCCTGTCATCCAAAATTGATAGGTTGGTATCTCTAGTTAATACCAAAGGTATCGGGAAGAAGCAGATAAACCACGATCTACTGCATAACTTGGGTAGTACGGAGGGTGCCGGTATTCAAGTAACGCCTAATAACCCTACCCCCCTAAGCCAGACAATTTCACCCTCGAACCATACAGCTACGGTCTCAGTCCAGCCTCCATTGGTGCAGCCAACTGCCCCTTCCCTCCCTGCTGGTCCCCGTATGCCCCCGACTTTGCTCCGAGCCCCTATTGTTGTTTCATCACGAGAACAGTCCCTTAGTTGCAGGGACTCAGCCCTTCGGAGTTCGGACGGGGATAGGATCCTTCCTCCTGGGGGGGGGAACCGAGCCCTACGGAGCCTGGAAGGTTCCCTTCCTCTTATACAGCTTCCCCCTGAGGCAGCACCCTATGTGACCGTGCTCACTGGAGTTCCTCCACTAACGAATGGTAGGGGGGAATCTTACTTTGAATTAAAAAACAAAGTCATCCACTGGTTGTCTAAAAATAGACCATTGGAGGGAGCAGGGAGAGGGGAGATCCTCTTTGTTCGGAGGGTTAGCTGGCTGGGGACCCGCCCAAAGGACATTGGTGGGGACTGTGTCCTGATTAATTTTAGGGACCCTAGAGTAGTAGGACACATACTGGAGCAGGGTGGGCACCACAAATCAGGAGCCATTGACACATCGCATTTGGGGTACTTTTACTCCATTCCCAATACTTTGAATCCGGTGGAATTACCGTATTTTCATCAGGCCTCTCACAACACTTACTTTAATATCCCGGTTGAAAATCGTTTCGACGTGCTCAACTCTGTGGACTGACCATCACCCCTGAGGCTCAGCAAGGGAGGGTATACGCCTTCGGGGGGGAATCAGGCTAGGGACGATACTGGTGTGGAGACGGCTCTCTCCTCGGCTGCATTTGGCACGGAGAGTGGTCCTGGGCCCACTCCTCCTTCATCTTTGATCTCCAGCGCCATGGAGGGACGCCCCGTGTTGGGCCCCCTTGAGCATTCTGCTTCCCACTGCCCCCCCTCCTCCCTCCCTCTGGCTGATAGCCCTCCCCGCACACTCACTCGAAGACCTCTAGTTGGGTCTTGGAATGTGGCTGGATTGGAGTCCAAACTCTCTGACCCCGAGTGGGGAGAGCTAATGGACAATTACGACATCTGCATATTCCAAGAAACATGGTTACGGTCCATACCATGGAGGGTGGGCTATGCATCGTTTTCGGCCCCAGCAGTCCAAGGGGCGAGAGGCAGACCTTCGGGGGGGTTAGTAGTATGGGTTGCAACACACTTGGGGTGCTCAGTAAAGTTATTAGACTCAAAGTCCCCCGACATTTTGTGTTTGATACTCACTTTCCCTGCTAGTTATTCGCTGGTAGTAATAAATGTCTACCTGCGTCCCCACCCGGTACAGTTGGGTCTGTCGATTTTGGGCGCCCTGGAAGATGTACTACATTCTCTTCCACCTGCGTTCCATAAACTAATTGGTGCAGATCTTAATTGTCACTTTGAACCCCTTTCTGGGATCCCCTCCCCCACCTGTGACGAGGATGAAAGTTATTTAATCCCAGACCCTATTATTTATCCCGCCAAACGTCTTTCCCCTCTAGCCCTCGAGATCAATAAGCTTACCATTGCACACTCCCTGAGGGCTTGCAATGGTAGACTCTGCCCGGACGTGCCGGGGTCTTTTACTTTTAATAGACCCGGGAGCTGTTCGACTATCGACTATCTTCTGGTGAACGTGGAATTTTGGGGCCATTTGGCTGCCTTTTCTGTTATTCCACGGGTCGATAGTGATCACAACCTACTGTCACTGGAATTGGTCAACAAGATCGGTGGCAGTGGAATTCATAAGCTCCAATCACCATCAAATAGTGAGAATCTGGTGTTAGCGGCAGGTGGTAGACGGATTAGGTGGGCAAGGGTAGCGTCCGACGACCTAAAGCTTGCAGCTATATATAGCAGTGTGACCTGCTCTTTGGAAGCAGTCTCCCACCTTCTGAGCCCCACTGGGGACATTCCGCAGACCCGCCTCCTCGATTTCCAGAACATTCATGAGGATCTCCTTGGCAGCTTGGCTGGCTTCTTTTATAGTCCTACTGCCTCAAAACCAAGGCCCCTTAGGCCCGAGCACTGGTTTAATGGTTCTTGTAGGCGGGCTAAGACTGCCCTGATAAAAGAAGTAAAAGTGGGCACTCAGTCTAGTATCCGGGCGGCGAGGGCCATCTTCAAAAACCTGATCAAGGAGGCAAAATCCGAGTGGGAGGATCAAAGGTGGCAAAATTTATTGCAAGCTTTAGTAGACCGCGATTCGAGGGCGTTTTGGAACATTGTTCGAACGGGCACGGTAGCCAGCAGCCCTGCAATTATTCCTAATCTCAGCGAGGAGGTCTGGCTTGCCCATTTCCAACCCCTCTTTTCGGTCAGTAATTCCAGGGGTGGCCCCGATCCGGGCACCTCGCGGAATGATATTGCAATGGACCAGGTGGGCCAGGAAGAACTTGAGAGCCGATCCTTTTCTCTTTCAGAAATAGAATTGGCCCTCAACTCCCTATCAGTAGGGAAAGCCCCGGGGCTTGACAGGATCCCTGGCGACTTGTATAGAAGTGATGTAAAAATCTGGGCCCCTTATATTTGTGTGTATTTTAATGCCATTTTGCAGGGCCTTAGAATCCCGGAGACCTGGTTGGGTGCAGAAATTATACCCATTTACAAAAAATCTTCCCCGTTGGATCCAGCCAATTACCGCCCCATAAGCTTGATTGATGTTTTACAGAAGCTGTTTGCCCGAGTCCTTTTATCCAGATTGCAGTCCTGGATGGAGGATCAACAAATTCTAACCTCCCTCCAGGCGGGGTTCCGTGCAAAGGTTTCCACCATCGATCAATTATTTAGATTACTATTGATCTACTGGAAGTCAGTCAGCATGGGTGCTGGTAATCTTTATTTGATTTTTGTGGACCTTCGGTCCGCTTTTGATATGGTCCAAAGGGAAAAACTATGGGCCCTTTTGTTAGAGATGGGTGCTCCCCCCTACCTTTGCCACTTATTTAAACGCCTCCACTCTGGCACCTATGCAAGGGTGAGATATGGGAGATGTGGGGACATTTCTGGGCCATTCCCGGTTGAAAAGGGTGTGAGGCAGGGCTGTGTCCTGGCCCCCACTCTTTTCTCCCTTTTTATCAATGGATTGATTGAGTATCTCTTGTGCACCGCTAACTTGGGACTCCCCTGTACTGGCGGGGCGTAAGGTCCCGGCCCTAATGTTCGCGGATGATACGCTTTTGTTATCTAAATCTTACATGGGCATCCAGCGTACATTAGAGGCCTTCTGCTCCTTTTGTAAAATCAGGGATTTGGAACTGAATCTTTCCAAAACTAAATTTATGGTTTTCGGTTCCAATTCATTTAATTGCCCCCACCCTAAGCTGGGAGATGTTGAGCTGGATAGGGTTGCCACTTTTGAGTATCTGGGGGTGACCCTTAATGATAAAATGAATTGGGGGTCCCATTTGGCGAAGGCCAATTTGAAACTAGCTCAATCAGTGGGGGGTATCCTGAAGGTGTTTAACAATACCTCTTTTAAACCTTTGGGCCCCCCCATGGAAATTTATAAATCTCAAGCTAGAGGAGGAGCGCTCTATGGCGCTGAACTATGGGGATATTCCATTCCCGCTTCCCTCTCTTCTATTGAGAATTCCTTTATTAGGAGATTGCTGAAACTACCTGTCAGCACTCCATTAACCCCTTTGAGATGGGATCTGGGTCTGGTTCCCATAGAAGAGATTGCCCTGAACCGTCCTCTCCAGTTCTGGAGGCGTCTTTGGTCAACGCCTGAGTTGGTAAGCTATAGGTATGATCTTGGTGATATATTGGCAAGGGGAAAATCGGATAAGATCCCTTGGCTTACCTATATAAAGAACCTCTGCTACTCAATTGGGATGGGGAACCTATGGTCCGCCCCGGAAGAGACCTGCCGTGCACTTTCGAAGAAATCACTGCGGGAGGTCTTGAAATCATATCGGAAGGGAATTCTATTCCACTCCTCTCTGGGTAGGCTTACTGACACCTTTCTGGATATTAAGTTTAGTCCCCAGTTTGAAGTTTTCCTGGACGTTATCCAACCACCTATGGCAAAGAAACTCTACATCCAGTTCAGACACGGCTCGCTACCGCTGAGGGATCTCACACATAGATGGTCCAACGTTTCGGATCCTGTAAGCACGTGTCCTTTATGTACCGTTACCTGTGAAACAGAGTTGCATGTTGTCCTTTTCTGCCCTTTATATATCATTGCAAGAAAAAAGTGGATCGTCCAGTTATGCAAGTCTAGGGGTCTCAGGGACCACAAGGAGGTGTTTAGAATTTTGAAATATGATACTACTCCATTGATAGTGTTTGCAATGGCCAAATTTCTTCTCTCAATGTGGTTCACAAGGTCCAAATTTATGATTTCTGCCACTCATTTCCCCTGATTTTAGCATTACCTACATTGCCACTATGGTACTTGGAGGTGTAGTGAGTATATCTTTGGCCCTGGATACAATTTTTAACAATTTGTCTTTGTGGAAAAACCACGTTCCTTCACTGTGTATTTTTTATGTAATAATTTTAATGTTTTAATGGATTACACTCTACACAATGTCTATTTAATCATGTTTTAATGTATATTACTATTTATGTCTTTTTATGGTATTTTACCGAAATAAAAGCTCTGACTGACTGACTGGCTAAATGGAGGGCAGTGGCAGCACATCAGACCATGCATGGCAGGAGGGAGGAGGCTAGTCCATGGATTCAGACAACAGAGGATAGGGAGGAGGTGGATAGGGCAGCAAGCTAACTGTTCAGAGAAGGTGGGTATTAGGAACTTTATTGTTTTTAAAATGTGCTTCAGTGCGAACTACTTAAAATATGAACAAGTATGCAGCATAATTCACTTTTATTCAGGAAGAAGAGGACGTTTGTGACTGTGACTCCGGGCTCACTTGGCAGAAACACCACCTGGACCTCCAACCACTATCGCAAAATGTAATGCCCGTGAAAGGGTAGGTGGACGCAGTGTTATATAGAACATAGTCCTGAGAGCACGATTGAAAATGAAAGCTAGATATAGTATATGGTATAAACTATGCACCAACAAGTGTGATATAAGATGAACCGGGGCGTGAAATATAATATGCAATACATTGTGCGCAATGACAGATTCATTGGAGAGCGCAAGATAGCACAGGCACTAGCGCGTGCTATGCGATATGCGCCTTGGAGTGTAATATGCACAGGGCAGTGTTGTGTAACCTAACTAGTCTCTAAAGTTGTAATATAAAATATGTGCTGGGGAGTGTAACGTTGCATATGCACTGTGACAAAGATATGGATCCCAGATTGTAATATGTATGGCATAGCGCTGTGCGTTATAACATAGGCATCGAGGAAGGCACGTTAGATGGGGCAAGATAACCCGTGCGAAGGCAAGTGTGGCATGACATATTCACGGGGTGGTGTTACAGTGCACATGGGCTAGAGAGTGTCATAGCATACGCACTAGTTAGTGAAATACAACACAGAGGTGTGTGGCACTCGGCGGGCACTGGTGGGTGTAACACAGCATTGGGCTCAGCCAGGAGCACGCTGTGACTCTCAAGTGAGGTTCGTCTCCTTTCCAGAGAGTAAAATAAAAAGTATTACACATCCGGCGGTGGATGTGTGTTTTATTAACCGTGAGGGGGGTTTCTTGCATAGTTTGTATAAATAAACGACAAGGGTGTCTACTTGGAGAGTACCCACCGGCCGGGGCGCCGGGATTAGGCACGGTAGGGCGTCAGGCAAATCAGAGCTTCACTAGCGGTGTAAATACATTCCACGTGGATTCATTGTATGCATAGTCGCCTTTTAATGAATATCACGCAAATCGTCATGGTGATAGGTACATGCGGTTTGTCCACCATGTCCTAGGTGTTTCCATAAATATATATTTTTTTAAAATAATAAAAAACAAAGGCCATGACCCAGGGGTTGGGGTCCCCGGGGCCGATTAAGGCCTTGGGAGGGCCAAATTAATTTTTTTCAACAAAAAAAATGAGGGTGCAGGCCCTGGGGGATGGGGTAATGTAATGTAATGTAATGTAAAAAATTCTTGTAAAGCGCAGCTTACACCGGACGGTTTCTTGGCGCTGATCACTTACTTGAGAAGAGGCACAGAGGGGTGGAAAAGAGTGCTTATGTATAAATGCTGCGGAAAAGGTGAGTTTTGAGGAGAGACCTAAAGTGAGGGTAAGAGGGAGAGAGTCTAAGTTCCAACGGAAGTGAGTTCCAAAAGGAGGGAGCCAGGAAAGAAAATCTGAGACCACCGTGTTTTTTACGCCTGAACCTAGGCGTCTGGAGGAGCGCATGGTGAGAGGATCGAAGGTGCCTAGGGGGAACGTAGGGGTGCAAGAGAATAGAAATAAAGGAAGGACCGATGCCGGCCAGAGATTTATGGGTCAAACAACCAAGTTTGAACTTGCAACGCTCCGATACAGGGAGCCAGTGAAGGGCTTTGAGCAGGGGGCGGACGTGGAGATGTTTGGGTTGATGGTAGATCAGGCGGGCTGCCTGATTCTGTATCAGCTGTAATCTTTAAATTTGATATTGTGGGATGCCTGCATACAGGGCGTTGGCATAGTCAATCCGGGAGATGACTAATGCCAACAGTGCCAGGGTAAGGGCCTCGGTGGTCAGGAAATGAGCTATTTTCCGGATCTTCCTAAGCTGGAAAAAGCAGGAGGACACAGTGGCACTGACCTGATGTTTCATTGAGAGATCATGGGAGATATAAACTCCCAGACTTTTCACCTTGTCGGCAGGACAAGGAGAGGGACCGAGGGAAGGGGGCCAGAAAGTAGAGTTCCAAGGGTTGGATGGGCCTCCGACAAGAACAAGCTCCGTCTTGTCGGGATTAAGTTTAAGATGGTAAGCACCCATCCAGTTACTGATGTGACAAAGGGTGGACTGAAAGTCTTGGATCGCTTCGTCCGAGGAGTCAAGATTGAAGACGAGCTGAATGTCATCTGCATAATTAAATGCAGTGACATTCCTTCCCCGGAGGGAGCGGATAAGGGGGGTGAGATACAAATTAAATAGGAGTGGTGACAGAGACGAACCCTGCGGAACGCCGCAAGTAAGCTTCATTTTGTCAGCCGAGAACTGGGAGAGACGGACAGATTGGTGGCGGTTCGTCAGGAAGGAGCGAACCCAACTGAGGGCCGTCCCACTGATGCCCGCCTCTTTGACACGGTCGACCAAGATGGTATGGTCGACCGTGTCAAAGGCCGCCGATAGATCCAAGAGAATCAGAGCTTGACTAGTATTAGAATCGGCGCCTCTACGGAGTTCCTCCATGACAGAGAGGATAACCGCCTCCGTCGAATGAACAGGTCTAAACCCAGCTTGCTGGGAGTCTAGGCAGTTGGACTCTTCAATAAAAGAACTAAGGACGCTGGTCACATGTGTCTCAAGTACCTTACTCAGGTAAGGGAGAAGGGAGATAGGACGGAAGTTACCCATAACCGCGGGGTCGGCGTTAGGTTTTTTTAGTATGGGAACCACCTCGGCGTTCTTGAACTGGCTGGGCACCTCACCGAGCAAGAGAGAATTGTTCAGGAGGGCCAGCGGAGGGGCGGGGCAGGCCGAAAAGGCAGCACGAAGAATCGCGGGGGGGCAGCAGTCCGTGGGAGAGCCAGATGAAACTTTATTAAGCAGGGAAAGAAAGTCTCCTTCTAGTATGGGGGGAAGCTGAATTAAGGAATGGGGATTAGAGAAGGGAATGGTCTCTGTAAGGGACATCGCCGGGGGTCCAGAGGAAATACTATTTTTAATTTTACTGATTTTGTCTGTAAAAAATTGATTAAGGGAGTCACATAGAGCCTGGGATGGGAGGGGTTTAAGGGTCACCCTGTCCGGATGTGAAAGCTCCTCCACAATGGCAAAAATTTCTTTAGATTTTTGCGCGGAGTTAAGAATTTTTGTGGAGAAGTAAGCAGTTTTGGCAACTAAGATTGCCTGTTTGTATTCGCCAGAAAGTTTTAAAAATTGTAGTTTTTCTGAGTGGTCGTAGTTTCTACGCCAGCGGCGCTCAGCTTGGCGGAGTCCCAGTTTTAAAGATTTAAGGCTGTCCGAGAACCATCGATGTACGTCATGAGGACGCTTAGTTCTAATTAGCTTGAGGGGGGCAACCTTGTCACTGGCGGACTCTAGCCATTTGACAAGTGCGGCTTCTTGGGAGTCTATGGAGCCGGGACTGGGCAGAACCGAAGATGTTAAGGAAGTAAAAAATAAATCGAGGTCTGCTTTATTCCAGTTGCGGGCCAAGAGGCTGGGGCCTCGGCTGCGGGGGGGCGGTGGAGGGACCAGGAGAGAAAAAGAGATTAAGGAGTGATCCGACCAGTGACAAGGTGAGATCGTGAACGACTTAATTCCAAGATTGTAGGTCCACACTTGATCAAGGATGTGGCCCTTAGAGTGAGTGGCCGTGTGGACGTGTTGGAGGCCATTGAGCCCACTTAATAGGTCGGTAAAGGCCAAGGAGAGAGGGCTTTCATGGACGTCTGACGGCCAGTAGTTGAAGTCTCCCAGGACCAAGAGTTTGGAGTAGTTGATTATGAGCTGGGAGAGTAGGTCGCCAAAGAGCAAGGGAAAATTTGGCATAGGTTGGGGGGGCGATATACCAAAACGCAGGTAAGGGGAGACACCGAGGATTCAAATCTGATGGCCAGGTAATCGACCTGGGGAATGTTGGGTAGGGAGAGGGAGGTGAACCTAAGGGGGAGTTTGATAATGGCGGCTACGCCGCCACCAGGTTTCCCAGCTGGACGGTTAGCTTGGAAGATATAATACCCAGGTGGGATGGCTGCCAAGATGTCAGGGGAAGAGTCCTCATTCAGCCAAGTCTCCGTTATGAGTAGAATATCAGGTCGGTCTGAATCCAGGAGGTGGCATATGTCAGATTGATGGCTGACTAACGACCGAGTGTTAAGGTATATAATTGCTAATTCCATATTAGCAGGTGCCTGAGCGGACAAGGATTTGGGGGAAGGGGAGGTGACTATGTGTTCAGGGGTAAGGAAAGACGGAAGAGACCTGAACTCGGGGAAAGTCCTACGGGCTTGGAGAATGCCTAGTTGTTGTATTTTTCGATAACTGGTAGCAACCAGCGGCCAGGGTGTGTGTAAGGAGATTAGATCCCTGGGGGAGTAAGATGTAAATTGGGCAAAGTGACAGGCCCCAGACCCCAACCGGCCGCGGACGGGCGCAGACGGGCTTGCCTTAGGCGCGCCTTCGGCGCGGCCGCGTCATCGTTCCTAAAATAGCGGAAGTGCGTGGCGCGTGTGCAGGCAGCAACAACAACTATAACGCTACCCTTCCTATTTGGGAGCGTGAAAGTGACGAGTGCCAGTGCAAATAACAAGTACACAACTGACTGACGCGACTAAAATAGTAAAATACCCCCCAGGAGCATTGAACACAGCTCCTATGCCCCACAGATAAATTTTTAAACAGTACGAAGTTGATTATGGCATTTGTTAGATACCAGGTCTCAAGAAAGCTGCTGCGCGGCCGCGACCTCGCTCCTAAAATAGCGGAAGTGCGTGGCGCGTGTGCAGGCAGCAACAACAACTATAACGCTACCCTTCCTATTTGGGAGCGTGAAAATGACGAGTGCCAGTGCAAATAACAAGTACACAACTGACTGACGCAACTAAAATAGTAAAATACCCCCCAGGAGCATTGAACACAGCTCCTATGCCCCACAGATAAATTTTTAAACAGTACGAAGTTGATTATGGCATTTGTTAGATACCAGGTCTCAAGAAAACTGCTGCGCGGCCGCGACCTCGCTCCTAAAATAGCGGAAGTGCGTGGCGCGTGCGCAGGCAGCAACAACAACTATAACGCTACCCTTCCTATTTGGGAGCGTGAAAGTGACGAGTGCCAGTGCAAATAACAAGTACACAACTGACTGACGCGACTAAAATAGTAAAATACCCCCCAGGAGCATTGAACACAGCTCCTATGCCCCACAGATAAATTTTTAAACAGTACGAAGTTGATTATGGCATTTGTTAGATACCAGGTCTCAAGAAAGCTGCTGCGCGGCCGCGACCTCGCTCCTAAAATAGCGGAAGTGCGTGGCGCGTGTGCAGGCAGCAACAACAACTATAACGCTACCCTTCCTATTTGGGAGCGTGAAAGTGATGAGTGCCAGTGCAAATAACAAGTACACAACTGACTGACGTGACTAAAATAGTAAAATACCCCCCAGGAGCATTGAACACAGCTCCTATGCCCCACAGATACATTTTTAAACAGTACGAAGTTGATTATGGCATTTGTTAGATACCAGGTCTCAAGAAAGCTGCTGCGCGGCCGCGACCTCGCTCCTAAAATAGCGGAAGTGCGTGGCGCGTGCGCAGGCAGCAGCAACAACTATAACGCTACCCTTCCTATTTGGGAGCGTGAAAGTGACGAGTGCCAGTGCAAATAACAAGTACACAACTGACTGACGCGACTAAAATAGTAAAATACCCCCCAGGAGCATTGAACACAGCTCCTATGCCCCACAGATAAATTTTTAAACAGTACGAAGTTGATTATGGCATTTGTTAGATACCAGGTCTCAAGAAAGCTGCTGCGCGGCCGCGACCTCGCTTCTAAAATAGCGGAAGTGCGTGGCGCGTGTGCAGGCAGCAACAACAACTATAACGCTACCCTTCCTATTTGGGAGCGTGAAAGTGATGAGTGCCAGTGCAAATAACAAGTACACAACTGACTGACGTGTCTAAAATAGTAAAATACCCCCCAGGAGCATTGAACACAGCTCCTATGCCCCACAGATAAATTTTTAAACAGTACGAAGTTGATTATGGCATTTGTTAGATACCAGGTCTCAAGAAAGCTGCTGCGCGGCCGCGACCTCGCTCCTAAAATAGCGGAAGTGCGTGGCACGTGCGCAGGCAGCAACAACAACTATAACGCTACCCTTCCTATTTGGGAGCGTGAAAGTGACGAGTGCCAGTGCAAATAACAAGTACACAACTGACTGACGCGACTAAAATAGTAAAATACCCCCCAGGAGCATTGAACACAGCTCCTATGCCCCACAGATAAAATTTTAAACAGTACGAAGTTGATTATGGCATTTGTTAGATACCAGGTCTCAAGAAAGCTCCCCAGGGCCAATAAATTAGAAAAAGAAGGGGGGCCACACAGCCCTCCTTCTTAAAAAAATAAAATAAATAAAAGACCGGCATCGCGCCGGAGGCCACGCCCCCTCCTTGCAGCACTCTGCAACCACGCCCCCTAGCCAGTTGTAAGTTGGGGAACTAATTCCTCTTCAATACTGAGGGTCCCTGAGGGCCAACTAGCCCAACAGGTATCTCCAGTATGCGCCAGGGAGCTGCGTTGCAGACAGGTGTTCTGAGACCACGCCCCTTTTTACACCTCTATGCAACGCAGCTCTGTGGTGCTTACTGGAGGTACCTAGTGGGCTAGTTTGACCCTAGGGACCCTTAGGATTAAAGGGGACTTAATCTCTCAACTTAGAACGGCCACAGGGCACGTTTACACAGTGGTGAAGGGAGGGGACGGGGCCGGAGGGGACGGGGCCTGAGGTGACGTGTGCAAACATACCCTGTGGCGCGTTTTAAGTTGGGGAAATAATTACCTTTCATTCCTGAGGGACCCTGGGGGCCAACTAGCCCACCAGGTGCTTCCTGTAAGCGCCACTGCTCTGCGTTTCAGAGAGGTGGTGCAGGCCGTGCCCCTTTTTACACCTCTCTGCAATGGCGCTTACTGGACGTACCTAGTGGCCTATTTTGCCCCTAGGGACCCTCAGGATTTAAGGGGACTTAATCTCCCAACTTAAAAAATGGTCACAGGGCGTGTTTACACAGTTGGGAAGGGAGGGGACGGGGCCTGAGGTGACGTGTGCAAACACGCCCTATGGCGCGTTTTAAGTTGGGGAAATAATTATCCTTCAATCCTGAGGGCCCCTGGGGGCTAACTAGCCCACCAGGTGCTTCCAGTAAGCGCCACTGCGCTGCGTTGCAGAGAGGTGGTCTAGGCCGTGCCCCTTTTTACATCTCCCTGCAACACAGCTCTGTGGCGCTTACTGGAGGTACCTAGTGGGCTAGTTGGACCCTAGGGACCCTCAGGATTCAAGGGGACTTAATCTCCCAACTTAAATCGGCCACAGGGCGTGTTTACACAGTGGGGAAGGGAGGGGACGGGGCCTGAGGTGACGTGTGCAAACACGCCCTGTGGTGCGTTGTAAGAGGTAGTTTTAATCCCCTGCCCTATTATATACTAGGGGCTTACAGAGGAGGTCATGCTAATCACAAGGGGACCCCTACGCATAGTGTTTCCTAGTGTATGTAGGTGTTTTCACAGTATTCTGAGTGTCTTTTAACATAGCACTGGCTCTAGGACTGGTTAGTCAGACTCAGTTACCATCAGTATCCATCTGAAATAGTTGAGGGTACAGGATGATTTTGCAACAAGGCTTCTTTCTGCTCTTCTGTTTGTTCTTTCTGCACGTTATCCTTCTTCCTGTACTTTTCTTTGTCTTTGAGGACTTCTGTTGCTTCTTTCTGCATTTCTTTTTTTTCTTTCTGTGCGTTTTTTCTTCTTTCTTCACATGTCCTATCTCTGTAGGCATAGTTAGAAATTAGCATTTAAAAAACCTTTAAAATTAACTGAAAAAACCATAGGTTTCAGGCACGTTATAGTTAGGAATTAGCATTTAAAAAACCTTAGAAATTCACTGAAAAAACCATAGGTTTCAGGGGCGTTATAGTTAGCTGGACTTTTCACTTGTACAAAACCATTGAAATTCCCCCGTTATAGTTAGTTCAGCTAACTATAACTCGCGCGCCCGCAATGCACTGCTGATGACGTCACATATTACATCACTCATGACATGGTCAGTGACATCACTTATGACATCACTGATGACATCTCAAATTACATCACTGATGACATCATCCTTGTGATAGAGTGGCAGACCTCCTCTCCCCCTAATATAACCTTTGATACACACATTCAAAAAAAGAAACTAAAATTTTCAAAACAATGGACATACCAATACCAGTTACAACAACCTATTCAGTAATTCTAAGATCCACATACACATCCACTCATTCACCAACAGTCCTATTCAGTCACTCATACATGTACTCACTCATCATATGTACTCATACACCTATACATCCTGTCACACAACGCCACTCATCCATAGAGTTACTCACACACATAGTCACACATGCTAATAAAGAATCAAACATCCATTTAGTTGCATATACAGTTATACACACACCACCACACTTACTTATACAGAAACTTACACATACTTAGTCTTTTAAACAAACACTTATAGAAACACATACTTATTCATACAGGAACTCTTTCAATCTCTCACTCTCACATATACTCACTTATATACACCAATAGTCACATATACTAGTTTAAAACATATGTAGTTACTCATAAAGACACTATTGAGACAGTCAATAACTTACTAACACACCCATGCACACACTCATCCACCCATACAGTCCTGCACACATGCTGTCTTCAACACATACAAACAGTGAGTCACTCATTCATGCACCTATGCACTATGTAATACCCCCCACCGAACCATACAGACACTCAGACACTCATACTGATCCTCAAAAAACCCATAATAACCTATATAGACACTCATGTAGCTACTCACCAACCCATGCAGCCACTTATACACAAAGTGAGAGACTGATACAGATATTTACATATTTAAACATTACTCACTAAGCCATGTTTTCACTAAGATACACTTAGTCAGTTATACAATCATTTTTTCAAAAACAAATCATCCATTTAGACACTTATATACCCATTTATTCTTCCATTGACCTTGAGATATATATATATATATATATAAAACATATATATATATATATAAAACATATGTAATTTTCAGAAAAACACACATTCACTGGATGATGTCATCAGTGATGTCATTTGAGATGTCATCAGTGATGTCATGAGTGATGTCACTGACCATGTCATGAGTGATGTAATATGTGACGTCATCAGCAGTGCATTGCGGGTGCGCGAGTTATAGTTAGCTGAACTAACTATAACGGGGGAATTTCAACGGTTTTGTACGAGTGAAAAGTCCAGCTAACTATAACGCCCCTGAAACCGATGTTTTTTTCAGTGAATATATATATATATATACATACATACACACACCATAAGTACCAAACGAGAAAGTGCTCCTTCCGGGAACCAGGAGACCCGTGGGAGGTAGCGCGGGAACCGGCAGAGCCACCGGTAATTCCGAATTCAAAAAGCAGCCCAATGCGCGTGCTCTCAGTATTCAAACCACAGGAGTTTTCAATGCAAAAAGGATGTATAACTTCATGAATCCGATCGTTGCGACGTGTTTCAACCACCAAGCGGTCTTGTTCACACAAAATGTACATGGGAAACAGAGCGTCATAAATACAAGCCTAGAAACAAAGGTAAGACTGGTAGAATGTCAAAGAAACAAACATAGGACTGTCAAACAGTTGGTGAGTGCCATCTTGGAAAAGTAAAAAGGACTAGAAGTACGAGAGCACAACAAAAGATACTACCGCCTGAACAGTTTCAGGTTGGCAGAAAAAAACATACCGATTCGTAACTTGATTACTGTGATAGTCCATGTGTACACAAGTAAAGTAAAATAAAATAAAAGTAAAGTAATGCATTGAAGACCTGGTGTGATGTGACAATGGCAGGCAAACAATATATCAACATCATTGATCAAAACTCTAAAGCCATCATAGAACCATGTAACAATCGGAATCTTTACAGATGAAAACACACAATAGCATGCAGTTTGCAAAGTCAGAACATAGTGTAAAGTTCCCAATTGCAAGGTAAGACATCAGCGACAAAGTGTCATACTGTGCGAAATCCATGTAGTATGAGATACATCACTGCAGTATTACAGTGGTACAAATGTAAATACATCATTTTCTCATGTTTGTGCTTGGCACGGCAAAACAGGTCCTAAGACGCTCAAAAGAACAAAGTGATACAAAAGGAAATAAGAAGAGTGATCTGTTTAAATAAGCATTTGCACTTTATTGAGTATTTATGGGTATTTTGTGGGTATTTATAAAACTGTCAAGATAGGAATAATGACTCACGCACAACACACAATATAAAAGATTTGCCACGTGTATTTTGAGAAGTACAGTGGCTCTTGTATAGATTGTTAGATGCACACAAATTAATTGGGTATTATTACATAAAAAAAAGAATGTCTTTGAAATAATAGGAGCTGAAACATTGTCACTATGTAACTTAATATACTATATAACTATATAACTTAATACAATATGGCGGATAATGTTGACCAAGTGAAAATACGAGATGCGGTCTAGATAATGTAAACAGGAAGCGAGAGAGGGTCATGCGATGTCTATCTGTTGTTTTAAAAATTCATGTTGACTGTGGGAACGGGGTTGCCCAGTTGAAGGCAGAAGCCGAAATGCATATGTGTCCCATGTTGGGTGTTGCAGCATATGAATTGAGCGCATTAAAATATATAAATAAATGCATGATTAAAGGGAACAGACTCACTTGAGTTTCTTGGCTGTGTTTTAGAGCGAGTGCAGCTGGACTGTTCTAGACAAGCGATCATTGAGGAAGAATATATATATATATATATGTAGATAGTTATAGTTAGGACCTATTATCCATAGGAAAATCGTAACATTCTATTGCCAATAACTTTGGCGCCGTTTGACAAATCTTTGCAAAAACTTCAAAACTTATGGCCTGTTACGGTCAGCTCCTATCCTGAAAGTGTGGGGGTGATTCGTCAAGCGGGGGCCAAGAAAAAAGTGGGGTCCCAAAACGCGTTTTCCCCATGTTATTTCCCATAGGACCCCCAAGCCCCGGGGACCACCACCTCCCGGGGCTTTCTACAGATTTTAGAGGGGGGCCGCGTGACCCCCCTCCTGGAGCCTGTGGTGGATCTGGGGGCCGCCACCCCCCAGGGCCGGCTCCTGCATTGTCCCGGGGTGCCCACCCCCAGGACACTGTTGTTTTCAATGACAGGTTGGGAGCCAAGCGACCTGTCATTGCAAACTGCTTTGACTCATTGAAGCGAGAGCAGGGAAACCTGCTCTCGCTTCAATGTAGCAAAGCAGATTGCTTTTCGTCATGGGGAGCTGCATGTTAGCAGCTCCCCATGTGGAAAAGCAATGCCGGCTCCCGTAGGACGCGGGGAGCCGGCGGGACTGTGGGGGCACTGGGGCTTCCCCCACGGTCCCCAACATGTTATGTGGGCCCGGGGGATGGGGTCCTCGGGGCGAATAGAAATTAATAGTAAGAGCCATGTTTTTTTTTTATGGGAAAATACGGAGTTGCGCACCTAGCATGACACTCAGTGTGGCCCCTTGTGTGCACGCGACTCCTAGCGCGAAAAGCTATGCCGGCTCCTGAAGGTTGCGGGCAGCTGGCAGGACCGTGGGTGCATTGGGGCTCCCCACACGGTCCCCAATGTGTTATGTGGGTCCTGGGGGATGGGGTCCCCAGGGCGAATAGAAATTAATGGTAAGAGCCATGTGTTTTTATTTACGGGAAAATACGGAGTCGCGTACCTAGCACAGCCCCTAGTGTGCAAGGGAGGGGTATGCGACTCTAATTCGCGCTGGGTGCGCGACTCCAAGGCAAAATATAAAAAATGTTTTTAATAAAAACCTAGGTTATATGTTAGGATATTGGGTGGCTCTAAGAAGAGCCCTTGTGTTTATTGGGAGATTTTTGTAGCTACATGTAAGTGCCAATGCACAATCTTAAGTTGTTGACAAAGACTCTGTTTCCCTCATCTGTGAAATGTACACCATCTCTTCTGTATATGCCATCCATATTAAAACGCAGATTGTTGTTGTATATGGACCCCACACTATGGTCTCTGGGATAAGCAGAAACAGCTGTATTGACATTGTTTCTTGCTTTCTCAAAATTGATTGGACCTGTTCCATTTCTGCCTTTGGCATATGTTAGAGTACACAAAGGCAGTTTGGGGGAAAAGCAACATCAATTCTGCAAAGGTGTCCTTCATTACCATTTCCAGAGCTAACCCAGTCAATGTGCCTAGGTTATTGCCACCACAGTGCACAATCATGAGGTCAGGTGGTTGGAGAAGCAAAAAGGATTTAACCAATGGCATCAATTGGTGCCACTTTAATCCTCTCTGTACAATCCATTTAATGTCTACATTTTGCAAAGCTAGGTGTTTGTCACTACCTCTCCTTTCAGCATACCTTTTGCACCAGAAAATATAGCTGTGTCCAATAATCCACACAGAAAGCTTCTTGAAGGGATTTCTGTAGGTAATCAGACGATGTCTGCAGCTGAGGTAGGTAGGTGGAAGAATAGAATCTATTTAAAATGGTGGACAAGATGCTGTTTTTAAGAAAGTAGAGATTTGATTGGCTGTTTAAGAACACTCTATATTCAAATATAGGGTGCATTTTACTTTGTTTACAAAGCACGTTTCTTATTGGTTATTAACATATGCTGGAAAGGTACAGCATAAAGGATAAGGTCAAGCATTGCAAAGCCAACCACACCTGCTATTGTCATTTGCAACATTGTGTGGTGAACTTGTGACATGGCAGTTAAGTTGATTGTTGCATGATCTGTTGCTATGGAAACTGACATTAAGGACAAGGGGTGAGGATGCCAGTTGAGAAGTATTATTCTCTGTGACCAATGGAACATCGTTTTTCAATTTGAAAAACACTGGGAAGCAATGCCATTTGTTGCTCATGTCTATATGTGTTGAAAAATTGAGGGAAAGTTTGTCAATACTGGTTCAACCTTGCAGAGTCTGTTGACCTACATTCTCTGTGTGAAAAAGAAAATCCTGACTGAGTGTGTGAGATTTTGCATTTAACAGATTTTTTAAAATAGGTGAGTTACATATTTTTTAGGTTTATTTGAAAAAGATTTGACAATTTTTATGAAACTGTGTTGTTTGAAATATATTATTAAATGCAGAGATGTATATTGGGATTATTTTTATTGTATTTGAAGTTTGTTTAAAAAACAGTATGTACAGTTATATATATATTTAAGTGTGTTGGAAGATATAGTTGAATGAAGGCTCTTATTTACTATTAATTGGTTAAATATGTACTAAGAAAGTGTATTTTCTAAAATATTCATATAAGGTGTAGTTTATTAGGCATGATTATTTCTTCTGTGTAAAAAGGTATAGTTTGAAAATATTGCATTATTATAGATTGTGTGGTAAAAGGAGGTACAATTGTGCTGTTTGTAAAATGATCATATAAGCTGTTAAGAATTATGAATCTGTTATTAGTTGGTACAGTTTGTGCAGTTTAAAAAACCCTTTTAAAAAAAAGTGTTCTTTATTACCCTTCTTCATTAAGTCTGTTGAGAGGTACAGTTTGATGAAGTTGCATATTTGTAGATTTAAAGGACAATATGTAGCTGCAAAGAAAGTCAGTACATTTTATTCTTTCTGGTATGTAGTAGTTGGTATGTCATGAGTCAGGTATTTGTTTACATTATATTTATATTTGTAGGAATTAATGAGAGGTATCTGATACATTAGAGGATTGCACACGTGGTGAAAATGTGATTTTCTAAATGTATGACAAGTGATTTTGTGGTTCTATAATGCCTAATTTCGTAGTTAGTATATAAGTAAATGTGCACAATCTATGCGGTACCTTTACCTCCAGCACACTAGTGATTCACTCCTGTAAAAATCCATACAGTAGCCATGTAGATAAGGAATCACACTGTTAGTCCCTATCCACTGCTCCCATCATCCTGACAGCACTATGTCTGTATCTACTCTCTGTGCTGAAACACAAGCACTTGAAAACTTACTCTCCTGTCAACTACCAGCACTGTCACTATCTAGTCACTGTCCATACACCTGTAGAATGTCACAGGCATTAAGACACATGGTGCTACAGTGAAATGTGTGCAATGTATGCAGGCCTGTAACCCCTAGCAGACTTCTGATTCACCCTTTCAATAATCAGGTAGTATTTATGCAGTGCCCCAATTAGCCTATCAGTCTCTGTCTACTCCTGCAATTATCCTGATAGAAGCATGTCCTTATCTAATCACTGTGCTAACACACAAGCACTTAAAAACTCACTCTCCTGTCAACTATCAGCACTCTCACTATCTAGTCAGTCTCCATACACCTGTAGAATGCCTCAGGCATTAAGACACATAGTGCTACAGTGAAATGTGCGCAAGGTATGCAGGCCCCTAACTCCCAACAGAGTACTGATTCACCCTAGCTATAAGCCAGGTAGTATTCAAGGAGTGCCCCAATTACACTGTCACTCTCTATCCAGTCCTGCAATTATCCTGACAGAACCATGTCCTTATTTACTGTCTGTGCCAACACACAAGTACTTAAAAACTCACTCTTCTGTCAACTCATAGCACTCTCAGTATCTAGTCAGTGTCCATACACCTTTTTGAATGCCTCAGGCATTAAGACACATGGTGCTACAGTGAAATGTGCGCAATGTATGCAGGCCTGTAAGGCCCAGCAGACTACTGATTCACCCTTGCAATAAGCCACGTAGTATTCATGCAGTGTCCAATCAGAGTATCAGTCTCTGTCCACTCCTGCAATCATCCTAACAGAAGCATGTCCTTATCTAATTTCTGTGCCAACACAGAAGCAGTTAAAAACTCACCCTCCTGTCAACTACCAGCATCTCGGTATCTAGTCACTGTGCATACACCGGTAGAATGTCTCAGGCATTAAGACACATAGTGGTACAGTGAAATGTGCGCAATGTATGTAGGCCTGTAATAACCAGCAGACTACTGATTCACCCTTGCAATAAACCAGGTAGTATTCATGCAGTGCTTCAATCAGCCTATCATTCTCTGTCTACTCCTGCAATCATTCTGACAGAAGCATGTCATTATCTAATTTCTGTGTCAAAACACAAGCACTTAAAAAGTCACACTCCTGTCAGCTACCACCACTTTCACTATCTAGTCACTGTCCATACACCGGTAGAATGTCTCAGGCATTAAGACACATAGTGGTACAGTGAAATATGTACAATGTATGTAGGCCTGTAACCCCCAGCATACTATTGATTCACACTCGCAATAAGCTCAGACACATAGTGGTACAGTGAAATGTGTAGCATTTATTCAGTGCCCCAATCAGCCTATCAGTCTCTGTCCACTCCTGCAATTATCCTCACAGAAGCATGTGTTTATCTAATTGCTGGTTCAATACACAAGCACTTAAAAACTCACCCTCCTGAGAACTACCAGCACTCTCACTATCTAGTTACTGTCCATACACCTGTAGAAAGCCTCAGGCATTAAGACACATATTGCTACAGTGAAATGTGTGCAATGTATGCAGGTCCGTAAACCCCGGCAGAGTACTGATTCACCCTTGCTTTAAGCCAGGTAGTATTCTTGTAGTGCTTCAATCAGCCTATCAGTCTCTGTCCACTCCTGCAATTATCCTGACAGAAGCATGTCCTTATCTAATCGCTGTTTTAACACACAAGCTCTTAAAAAGTCACCTTCCTGTCAACTACCAGCACTCTCACTATCTAGTCAGTGTCTATACACCTGTAGAATGACTCAGGCATTAAGACACATAGTGGTACAGTGAAATGTGTGCAATGTATGCAGGCCCCTAACCCATAGTAGAGTACTGATTCACCCTTGCAATAAGCCAGGTAGTATTCGGGCACTGCCCAATCAGACTGTCATTCTCTGTCCACTCCTGGAGTCATCCTGACAGAAGCATGTCCTTATCGATTCTCTATGCCAACACACAAACACTTGCAGTCAACTACCAGCAGTGTAAATATCCAGTCAGTATCCATGCACTTGTAGAGTGACTCAAGCATTAAGATAAGCAGTGCTACAGTGAAATGTATACGATCTATGTAGACCTGTAACCACTAGCAGACTACTAAATCACCCTTGCAATAAGACAGGTAGTATTCATGTAGTGCCCCAATCAGCCTGTCATTCTCTGTCCACTCCTGCAATCATCTTAACAGAACTATGTCTCTATGTAATCACTGTACCAAAACCTAGGGATTTATAAATTCAGCATTCTCTTTTGTTGCAGTACTCTAATCATTCAGTCAGTATTTATGTACTTATGCAATGACCCTGGTAGTACTACATCAATATTACAAACACCTATCCAGTATTCATGCAGTCCTCTGAACACATAAACACTTCTTATTTTGTCCTTCATTTTTCAAACTACTACCTCTGTATTGCAGAAAATGGGTTGTGATTTCTAAACAAAGCATATAAATATTTTTTATGTAGAAGATATTTGTTTAATAATACAATAAATTATTTTATAGATTTATTTTAATAATATTATATTATTTTTTCAAAACAGATAGTGTTTATCATCATTACAAAAAAAGTCACAATGACTAAAAAAACAGAAAGAAGGAAACAACAAAAAAAGAAATATTATTTGAAGAAGAAACAACAGCAACATTTAGATGAAGAACAACATGTGGGAAAAACAAGAAATCTTGCTGTAAGAGAACGAAATAATTTATTAAAAGAGTTTCACAGCCTAGAAACAGTGTGCACAATGTGGAAAATAGAAACAATGCCTCAAGAAGAAAGAACAATAATAAGAAAAAAGGAGAAATTAATGGGAAATTAAGTTTTCAAGAAAACATATATGGTAAAATGAGAAAGAATCAATTTACTGAAATAAGAAAAAGAATGTTTTATAATAGAGTTATCTTTAATTTGTTGAAAGATGTGAGGAAATATAAAAAAAGATCAGCATTTTATAAAAAGAAAAAACAGATTGAATCTATTGTTGAAAAGGCTTTTGAACTGAAAAGGAAATTATTCATTTTAGTATTAAATAGAATTCGAACATTAGATAAGCCAATATCTTTTATGAAGGCAAAAAGTAAAAGGAAGAGATTAATTAACAGAAGTAACTTTTGTGATTCTTTTGGGGTGAATAGAAACACAGTTAAAGTTCAGAGCCTTTTTTTAATGAAGAGAGTTATTTTCAAACCAATAGATTGTTGCATGCAGTTGATACCAGTGGTGAGGTTAAAAACGGTTGCCCAATTAAAAAAGAAAAAATGGTTTCTAGCAATGTATAGGAACTGGTTGCTGATGAAGTTCTAGGGAGACAGACTAAAGCCCCAGTGTATACTTGGGATTGTAGTAGCATATGGAGTATACGTCAGGAATCTATTGATATTTTTCGGAATTTCTTATGAGTTTATAGTAAAAAAAAGTCTTAAATAAAAGATTAAGATGTTGCAATGTCTAGAACCTTGCAGAGTGAGAAAAAATACTGGTTTGCAAGGTCATTCTCTGGCTTGTCTTTCTAGAAAAGTTTGTCAAAGTGTTTTTCATCACTTTAGACTGTTAGCAGTGCATCATTCTAAAATGCGGAAGTTAGTCAGAAGATTCTATTACGCAAAAATTCCAGCAATATTTTTAAATGAATTAAACAGTGCACTTGTGCATGGGTCAGTATCAGATGTAAAAAAAAGTTTTTGATGAAATAGAGTTTCATTACTTTGGTCCTGAAGAACAGAGTAGACAAAGTGAGACATTGATAGAAGTAGGCTTTGAAGAAAACGTGGAGAAGATTACTACAGAGAAATTTGAAGAAGAATTTTCAAAGTTTAAGGTAATTTCGTGTGAAAGGCCAAATTATACATGTATTTGTTGTTGACAAACTCACTATAAGAATCAAACTAGGACTGTTAATCTGTATTTAAAAAGTGAAAAAGAAAATAATAAGTGGAAGGAATTTGCAACTTATTTATTGGTAGAGGATTGCAATAAGCCAGGTAGTATTCATGCAGTGCCCCAATTAGATTGTCAGTCTCTGTCCACTCCTGCAATCATACTGTCAGAAGGATGTCCTTATCTAATCTCTGTGCCAACACAGAAGCACTTAAAAAGTCTCTCTGCAGTCAACTACCAACAGTGTAAGTATCCAGCCACTATGCATGCATTTGTAGAATGACTCAGGTATTAAAACACGCGGTGTTACAATCAAATGTGCACAATCTATGCAGGCCTCTAACCCTCAGCGGAGTACTGATTCACCCTTGCTATAAGCCAGGTAGTATTCATGCAGTGCCCCAATTAGATTGTCAGTCTCTGTCCAGTCCTGCAATCATACTGTCAGAAGGATGTCCTTATGTAATCTCTGTGCCAACAAAGAAGCACTTATAAAGTCTCCCTGCAGTCAACTACCAGCAGTGTAAGTATCCAGCCACTATACATTTCCTTGTAGAATGACTCAGGTATTAATACACGCAGTGCTACAATCAAATGTGCACAATCTATGCAGGCCTCTAACCCCTAGCGGAGTACTGATTCACCCTTGCTATAACCCAGGTAGTATTCATGCAGTGCCCCAATAAGATTGACAGTCTCTGTCTACTCCTGCAATCATACTGTCAGAAGGATGTCCTTATCTAATCTCTGTGCCAACACAGAAGCACTTATAAACTGTCCCTGCAGTCAACTATCAGCAGTGTAGGTATCCAGCCACTATGCATGCATTTGTAGAATGACTCAGGTATTAAGCCACGCACTGCTACAATCAAATGTGCACAATCTATGCAGGCCTCTAACCCCCAGCGGAGTACTAATTCACCCTTGCTATAAGCCAGGTAGTATTCATGCAGTGCACCAATTAGATTGTCAGTCTCTGTCCAGTCCTGCAATCATACTGTCAGAAGGATCTCCTTATCTAATCTCTGTGCCAACAAAGAAGCACTTATAAAGTCTCCCTGCAGTCAACTACCAGCAGTGTAAGTATCCAGGCACCATGCATGCACTTGTAGATTGGCTCAGGTATTAAGACACGCAGTGCTACAATCAAATGTGCACAATCTATGCAGGCCTCTAACCCCCAGCAGAGTACTGATTCACCCTTGCTATAAGCCAGGTAGTATTCATGTAGTGCCCCAATTAGATTGTCAGTCTCTGTCCAGTCCTGCAATCATACTGTCAGAAGGATGTCCTTATTTAATCTCTGTGCCAACAAAGAAGCACTTATAAAGTCTCCCTACAGTCAACTACCAGCAGTGTAAGTATCCAGACACTATACATGCACTTGTAGAATGACTCGGGTATTAATACACGCAGTGCTACAATCAAATGTGCACAATCTATGCAGGCCTCTAACCCCTAGCGGAGTACTAATTCACCCTTGCTATAACCCAGGTAGTATTCATGCAGTGCCCCAATAAGATTGACAGTCTCTGTCTACTCCTGCAATCATACTGTCAGAAGGATGTCCTTATCTAATCTCTGTGCCAACACAGAAGCACTTATAAACTGTCCCTGCTGTCAACTATCAGCAGTGTAGGTATCCAGCCACTATGCATGCATTTGTAGAATGACTCAGGTATTAAGACACGCACTGCTACAATCAAATGTGCACAATCTATGCAGGCCTCTAACCCCCAGCGGAGTACTAATTCACCCTTGCTATAAGCCAGGTAGTATTCATGCAGTGCCCCAATTAGATTGTCAGTCTCTGTCCAGTCCTGCAATCATACTGTCAGAAGGATCTCCTTATCTAATCTCTGTGCCAACAAAAAAGCACTTATAAAGTCTCCCTGCAGTCAACTACCAGCAGTGTAAGTATCCAGACACTATACATGCCTGTAGTAGCACTTGGATGCTGTTTGTGTGCCAGTGCAGGAAGAAGCACAGAGTTGCGACATATTTATGTAAATATGTCACATCCCTGTGCTTCGGAAGTGCAGCAGCGCGGTGCAGCTAAAGAGCTTGCACTGTACCTCTGCAGTACTTCCTCATAAATCTTCACTTATAAATTCACCATACACTACTAATACATTCTTTCAGTCATTCATACTCTACACATATGTTCAACTAAACTTTCACACATTATCATACAAATATAGTTCTTTCTTTAACCAGAGAAGTTAGTTCTGATAAGAACTTTTTTGTCTTCTTTTTTTCTTTTATATATATTTTTTTTCTGAACGATTTTTTATCTTTTTTGGTGTTTTTTCAACAAACAAAAAAAAGAATGAAAAAAACAGGAAACTTCAGGAATTATTTTGCATTCCAAAAAAACAAAGCAAACAAAAAACTAGCAACAATGGTTCCGTTGCGCAGCACAAACTGCTTCTTCAGACCGCTCCCCAAAACAAATGAGTTTTTTGCACTTCACGCAGTGCTGCTCTAGGAAAGCAAACTCAGGGTGTATGTCTGGTGCAGATGTAGAAGTTGATGTCCCAGAAGTACTTGGAAATGCAGCTGGAGGGTTCCTTTCTGCTTGTCTACACTCCTCCCGAGCCAGATTCACCGGATGAATGGTCTTCAGATGTTTATACATCGAAGCAGTACCGCAGGAATACTTCTTTTCACTACTGCCTCTAGATAGTACTCTCTCACAAATCCGGCAGGTGACCTTTGTGGCATTCACCTTCTTCTGCCCTGGTGGAAATGTGAAGAATTTCCACACCACTGATTGAGGCCTTTTAGGACGTGAAGGCTCTGGCAAAAATTCTTCTTCTGAAGAATGTTCTTCCTCCTCTTGCTGCTGTCCTGAAGCCATGATCTTCTTTTTTTTTTTAAAAACACCAAAAATATTGTGAAAAAAGGGTTCTTCAAAGCACAGAGATCACTCTCCAAAGATGCTCAAAGAAGAATGATTGAAATGGGTGGGGTCCTTCAATAGTTACAATGGGAAATGTTATGAACCAATGAAATCTTGTTTTTTTTAGGTCACATGGAATCCGCGCACCCAGCGCTTACGAAGCATGCACCTTATGCGACTTCGCAAAAATATATTTAAAAGTATTATAACTTTATTACAAATAGAAATATATTAATTTTATGAATATCTTAGATAATCTCTAGCCCTAATATGTATATTAAAGACACATACATATCATTTAAGAACATAAACAATTTTGCGGGAGTCGTGCACCCAGCGCGCCCAACATATGACATCACGCAGGTCCCGCCACCGCGCAAGCGTCGCGTACCGTAATGTGCATGTGTCGCTAATCAGCGGGAGCAGAAGTCGCGCATCAGTCGCATACCTATCGCGGACAACACGTAATATTATACGTTTATCACGTAACTGGAAAACACTCACCCGTCGCACACCATACGCGGATCCTTCACAACTTTTCCAATATGGCGGCTGTAATACGCACACCCATCGCGTTAGGTACACTTAGGGTGCGCAACTCCAAAATATCTTTTTTTTTTTTAAAAAGAAAATAATATAGATATAGTAAAATTAAAAAAAATAATAATTACAGCATAGTTCAGTTTTAATTTAAAAAAAAAACTATTTTAAACAATTTTCAATAAAGTATATAATATTGTTTAATAAATAATATATTAACAAATTAACAGTTTAAAAAAATCTTCAAATTCTGTACAAAAAACATAGGTATAACTACTTTTATAATAAAAAATTTGCATTTAAAAAACCTTTGAAATTCACTGAAAAAACCATAGGTTTCAGACACGTTATAGTTAGGAATTAGCATTTAAAAAACCTTAGAAATTCACTGTAAAAAACATAGGTTTTAGGGAAAGTTATAGTTAGTTGGACATTTCACTCGTACAAAACCCGTGAAATTCCCCGTTATAGTTAGTTCAGCTAACTATAACTTGCGCCCCCGCAATGCACTGCTGATGGCATCACATATTACATCACTCATGACATGGTCAGTGACATTACTGATGACATCTCAAATGACATCACTGATGATATCATCCAAGTGATAATTTCATGCATCTTCTCACACCCTAATATACCTTTTGATACACCCACTCTAAATTACAGACTGCCATTCTCAAAACCATAGACACTCCAAGACCAATGACTAGATACCCACTCACTGATTCTTAGGTCTACACACACATCCACTCACTCACCTGTACAGTCACTCATACTTACGGTCACTCAGTACAGGACTATCATATGCACTCATACACCTATATAGACACTCACACACCCTCACTCATCCATACAGTTATACACACACCAGCTCACTTACAAATACTAGCACATACTTACGCTCTTATACAATCAATGATACAAGCACAGACTCATCCATACAGCCTCTCTCACAATCACACACTCAGTTATAGCCATTTATATACTCCAACACACATATATACTGCCTTTCACATATGTACTTACTCACACATATACAACTGAGATATACATTCACTCACTAACACACCCATACACACACTCACCCACCCATACAGTTCATTAACAGATGCACTCTTGAAACCATGCACCCAGTTAATCACCCACTCACACATCTATGTACAGAGTCACACACACCCCACCCACACAAACACTCAGGCACCCATACAGATACTCAGACAACCAATCAATAACCCATATAGACACTCATGTAGCTATTTGCAAACCCATGCAGCCGCTTACACACCAACAGACAGACGGATACAGACATTCACACAGTTTACTCACTAACCCATGCATTCAGTAAGATAAGTTTAATCACTCACTTATAGAGTCAGTCACGCACCTACTAAATCATCCATTCAGACACTTATACACCCACTCATTCTTCAATACGCCTTTCCCTATATATATCAAACATATTTAAACTTTACAGAAACACACAGTCACTGGACGATGTCATCAGTGATGTCATCAGTAATGTCATTTGAGGTGTCATCAGTGATGTCACTGACCATGTCATGAGTGATGTAATATGTGACGTCATCAGCAGTGCATTGCGGGGGCGCGAGTTATAGTTAGCTGAACTAACTATAACGGGGGAATTTCATGGGTTTTGTACGAGTGAAATGTCCAACTAACTATAACTTTCCCTAAAACCTATGGTTTTTTCAGTTAATATATATATATGTGTGTGTATATACTATTAATTATTACCATGCATTTCCCTCCAGTATTCCAAGTGGAAAAAAAAGAGCGGCACACCTGGAGACTGCACAATAATTTTACTCTGCACCAAGACGACGGGTTTCGGCGTAAGCCTTATACCATATACCATAAGTAATATATACATTTTTAAGTAGACCTATTAAGAATATCTATATATCTTTAAACCATACGTTGTATATATATTTGTACAAAGAAATGCATATATCTAAATACATACATATAATCAAGTCATACATGTTTACATACACAATCATTTGCTGTGCATTTGTGTTTTGAGTATGGTGGTCATGTAGGAAAGAGCCAACTCTTGAGTAGGGTTCTGACGATAAAATGGTGATCCGTGGATCTTATGTTTGGAGGTAAGGAATTCCATAGTTTGGCTGTTTGAACAGAGAAAGATGTACCACCCTCGTTTCTTTTCTTGTATGCTGAAGCTTTGAGGCAGGGCGCCAATCTAGAGCTGAGGGTCCTTTCTTGTATGCATTTGGTGATTTTATTCCTGATGTAAAGTGGTGCTGTTCCATGTATTGCGTTGTGGGTGATACAAAGCAAATTGAAGGTGGATTTTCTGGCAACCGATAACCAGTGTCGGGCCCTCAAGGCAGGGGAAATGTGCGTCTGTGGCTTTACCTGTGGTAGTAGTCTGGCAGCAGAGCTCTGAATTCATTGTAGCCTTTTCATAATTGATAAAGATGATCTGTGGTAGAGGCCATTGACGTAATCAAATTTAGACTATACAAGAGAGATAGTAGCTAGGACTTTGTGTGGAAATTGTAGATGGGGAAAGATGCGTCACAGACTTTTCATAGTAATGATGCTTGATCTTTCTAACTTATCGACTTGGGCATTCATTGATAGTTTGGAGTCCATTGTAACACCAAGATTTCTTACTTCCTTGAATACTTTAGGAGGTGGGCCCAGATCATCAGTCACAAAGAGGGTCATAATGTTTCCGTTTGCCACATGTGGGTATTTCAGTTTTGGATGCATTCAATTTTAAATGGCTCCATGCCATCCACTGATCAATAGCTTCAAAGCAACTGAAGACTTTTGAGTTTCCAGTGTCTTTGGGGCTATGACATTGACAGTTCCCTTGTACCTTGCCATCAGTGCAGATAGATGTTCCCGAGCCCAAGTGAAAATCAGGGCTGTGATGCGAGAGAGTGAGCTGGTGTTCTCATACACCCTGCTTGTTCAGGTAAAATCTTGTCACAGTGTTGTTTGTCCTTATTACCAGTATTTTCTTGTTCAGGGAATGAGAAGGCCTTCAACGCCAGGAATACAGTCTGTAATTTAATCCAGTTGGAAGACCTTGCTTGGTGTCTTGGTGACCAGAGGCCGGAAATCTACTGACCAGTACCGAATGTGGAATAGCATGTGGGTGCAAAATGACCACACCTTTTACTATGACCATTTACCCAGCACATATTCCACTTGTTTCCATAGGTGTTTGGGGCAGGAACTATGCCTAGGTTTCACTGCACCCAATAATCCTAAATGTGGTAAAATTGCACTACTTGAAATCACACTTCGGAAGAAAATTTGAGTTTCGGGACTGATCAGGATTACCGTTCAACTCGTAATCAGACCCAAAGAGGTATTACTCTGGAAACCAGACAAAGCCAGAGGATTGATCAACCTCTACAGGAGTGTGATCCCGGAAGCTCAAAGGAATCCTTGGGACAAGATTTCTTCTCCTAGCAGGCCTTTTGCCATCACTGGAAATATTAACAAAGAACAACCACATTACCTGCCTCAAACAGCGGCACAACAGTTCTTATGCAATCTACGGATGAAAAAACAATGGTCTTCATGGCCGTTGCTGCACAAATTTCAATTTGGGTACAAACTCCAATTTCAATTTGGATGCAATCTTCAATTTGCACCAAAATTGAAATTACAATTCAAGCATTAATTGTACTCCCCATTGGTTTTTGATTACACACATTTTTGCCAGATTAAGTTTGCAGCAAAAAGTGTGGCCAAGCTGAGTCAATTCCAAGTTTTCCTACCTTGGAAAGGGGAAAACATGCACTGTAAGTATGTTATCCTTCGTTCCAAGGTCTGTCACAAGGAATTATATGCACCCACGAAATACCACACTGCAGTATTCGTACTTAATCAGTATGCAACATACAAATAAGACTAAGGGCAACTTGAAAAGAGACCATAAAGCAAAGGGACTAAAACCAGCCTATAAAAAAAGGGATGCCAAAGAGACCCACGGAAAAATTAGAATACACTCCCACCTTAGCACAAATCCACAATATTTTATAGCTTAAATTGAGTTGATCTTGATTACAACTAACAAACAAACAGATGGAAAGAGCCACTTCAACCTTTCTCCCCACACATCTAGCACGTCTCCCTTTGATTTGATTGCCTTCCATGATCTGCCAATTCTAAGGGCCTGATTACGAATTTGGTGGTCCATCGGACCGCAGAACCAGTGGTGGCGGTCCCTGGACACTCAGACTGTTGGTCCGCCTTCCCTATTATGAATACGGCGGTGAGACCGCCATAGGACTGTCGCAACCGCCGAGCATCATGGATTCTGCGGCAGTGGTGCAGTGGTCAAATCCCAAATATGCTGAGCGGGCCACTGCAGCACCACCGAGCATATTAGAAGTTTCCTAGCCGCCTTCCTTTCAATGGCGGGGAGCCGCCATTAAAAGTGTGGTGTCGAGGAAACATAGGGGGCCCCACAAGGCCCCCGTTGCATCAGTGCATAGGATACATGTGGGGGGCACTTGGTGTGCCCCCCTGTCTGCATGCACCCCCTTTTCTGCAAGGCATGGACTTTGCAGTCCATGCCGTGCAGGAACGGCTTTGGCGTTCTCATTGCTGTGTCTTTTTTATAGCAATGCCTTGGGAACGCCAAAGGACCGTCCGCCAGACCAGGAGAAAACTCCTAATCTGGCGGGCGGTCTGACTATGGGTTTGGCGGTCCTGGAGCAGGGAGCTGGCGGCCCGCTCCAGGACCGCCAAATTCGTAATCAGGCCCTAATTAATACAACCAAGCCCCTCTTAATTTTAGCTACCTCAAAAACACTTAGACAGTCTCCATAAACTAGCAGTGTAACGAATCTATGCCATAGTGTGCTCCAGGAAAGTAAGACAGTGTGACAAAAAACTGCGATATATTGTATGTTTAGGGCACACCTTGAATCAGATCCACACACTTAAATGCACAGGATATTGGTGTTGTTTCATATCTAACAGACCCTCAGAAATAGTGCCTGTACTGCTTGTTATTTAGTTGTGTAATATCATTTCCAGAGACCACTCGGAGGGGGGTTGCCCTGACCGCATTTCTTTGGTGCGGTGGCCGACATTGGCCCGAATAACTGATAAGAGAAATAGCTTGATTTAGAAGCTCTGGACTCACCACTCATTTACTAATCAAGCAGAACAAGAATTTTATGTTTGTAATCTTTGGAGATATGTGCCACTGTAAAAAAGCATTACATGACTGAGCCCTGAAGAAGTCCCTTGAAGGGACGAATCGCGTTGGCTACACTGTGAAGAATAAAAAGAATAAAGGATTATCAAAAAAATTTGGAATATATCTCAATGAAATTTCTTGTACTTTGCTTCATGAGAATAATAATCTCAGTAAATGTTATTGTGCTTGGAAATAAGTGTGTGCTGATCCTTCTTTTGCAATAGTCTCCATAAACTAGCAGTGAAACGAATCTATGCCATAGTGTGCAGAGCTCCAGGAAAGTAAGTCAGCGCAACAACAGATGTATTGTATGTTTGGGGCACACCTTGAATTAGATCCACACGCCTAAATGCACAGGAGATTGGTGTTGTTTCATATCACTCGGTCCCTCATAAATAGTGACTGTACTGCTAGTTGTTTAGTTGTGCTACACACGACAGTGATAATAAAGACAGTGCTCATAAATGCTAGGTTTATTAAAGCTATTAAACAGGGCTGAAAACAAACATTTCACCCGTTACCAGAATGTAATGTACAAAATCAAATAACTTCGTTTCGGTGGTTTTCTCTTTCCTAACCTCAACACCAGAGTCAAAAGCACGAGTCAAAGATTAACGTTTAGATCCTGGTCACATATTTGGAACAAAATTACCTTTTTCTGGTGCTCCGACACAGCATAACTGTAGCATTTTAGGAGGAGGAAGGAAGCATGCAGCACGCTAGTAAATTATCCCAAAGTAATTTTCTTAACAAATAACATGTTTGAAGCGTGCCAAGTACAACTCTAGATGGGTGTTTCCCAGAATTCACTGCAGTGGAGGCTGCCTAATGTCAGTTCTTATGTGCGGCTGCCTTTCGAAAATGAACTTTACTGGACCATGCCAAAAACAATTCAAGGGTTGTAAAATGTTTCCTAAGGCTGTAGCAATCAGGAGAGTCGCAAAAAACATCTTTAGGCAATGCAATAAGATCTGGAAAATCAATTTGGCCTCAAGCCACTTCATTTGAATTTTGGAGCAAACACGGAAGGGTCTAGGGATCAAGGTTTGCCGTGTTTACGTCAGCATCCTAGCACGCGTCACGACAGCCGGGTTACAGCATCTGCCCTGGGGGCCTAAGTCAGATCAGTGGTTGCACTGAAGGGTGATGCTGTGTGGCCTGCTAGACTACGGAGACCCAACCCAGAGATGTTTAAAGGCTTGGGCAAAGAGGGCAATTGGTCTGGGCCCAACTTAACAAGGGGCCCTTGTGAGCATGAACGTTCTAATGAACGTTTTATCTATTTGACTGTGTCTTCTGTTCTCTGTAACTCTCTGCCTAGCTCTACCTCTGACTTTGTCTTTCTACCCCATGCCATCTCAAGGATTTTTGGAGTCCTCAGCAAGACATATTTCAACTGTTTTGTGAGACTCTGTTAAACTTTTACACATTATTTAGTAATGTTTGGCTTTATGGGACTTGAGTTAACAAGACATGGGTAATTAAATAAAAATGTGTCCTTTACAGGAGCCCCCAATATATGCATTGCCCAGGGCCAACAAAATCCTTAAGATGACACTGACCCATGCGCCCTAGAACCATGAAGATTACCCCAGGTGTAGCGGTTTTAAAGCACCAGAGGAGCTGCACAAATAAACAGTTGAGATCAACACTCAGGGGACCATTTATTGCCTGAAGAAGCATAGGCAGGGTAAATGGATAAATACCCACAAGCGCCTGGTCTCCCTGCCTCATTCTCCACTGCGCGCCCCCATCCTATGCATTGCAGAAATGCCTCACCATGCGCTGGAAGTGACACAGCAGCCCCACAACTCGCACAAAACAGGCATTGTCCATAGTAATAAAGAGATGCTCAGGAGGCCTGATGGTTCTTCGGGGATGAGCAGATATGTAAAAATTAAAAGTACATGTCCGCCTTTTTAAATACAATGCACCCTTCCTTGTGGGCTGTTTAGAATCTAATCTAGGGGGTGAATTATATATATTAAAAAAGGAGGTGTAGGTCTGGCAATAGGGTTATTTTGCCAGGTTGGATTGGCAGTTTGAAATTGCACACAGGCTGCAATGGCAGGTTTGAGACATGGTTTGAAAGGATACTGAAGTGGGTGGCACAATATGTGCTGCAGGCCCACTAGTAATATTTAATTTACCATCCCTGGGTTCAAGTACCACTTTACTAGGGACCCATAACTGAATTAAATGTGCCATTCAGGTGTAGGCTAATTGTACCATGTCTTAAGGAGTGAGCACAAGTACCTTGGCACTGGTTAGTAGTGTTAAAGTGAACAGAATCCTAAAGTCAACAAAAACACGTTTCACAAAAACACGAGGGGAGTAGACCCAATGTTTGGGGGAAGTGCAACCTAAGGCTGACAGGTCTAACAAGACCATTTTGTTAAGGACTGGTCTCACTACATTAGTTTCAGTAGTTGAGAAAGCCATGACGTTTGGGAAACTAAAGCACTGCTAGTAGATGTTGCCTGTTACTTCCTTGCACACAGATGATGGGACTCAAAACATTTGCAACGATTCAGGAGCATTAACCTTTTCAAGGTTGTCGAACACATGACATGCTCCAACTATTGTTTCCACTAGTTCATTGAGAGCAGGAGCCAAACATTCATGACCAGTCATTTGCTGGCTACTGTGCCCCAATGCCCCTCATGGGCTAGCTCAATAACTTGACCTTGAGTGAAGGACAATTAGATGAGATCCTCTCAACAACCCTCTACTCTGATGTGTGGACAATTCCTTCTGAACATCACAAAATTACCTGAGGTCTTTAGGAGACTATGATAATGCACCTTGTACATATACTCCGGATACTTCCATATCTAATTTTTGAAGAAGGCATCTAGAGCCCACTGAGTGGGAACAATAAATGATGCAAGTGGTCTCTTCTCGTTGCTGACTGTCCAATTTAGTTATTCTTTAATGATATAGTGGAACTATTCTTCCATCACCAATAGCATGATGTAAGAGGTGGCAAGGAGCAATCTTGTATTCAAAGTTCCACCTCTTTATCTTTTGCAGTGTATTGGCCTTTGTATTTCTTAATTTTCTGAGTAAGGCCTGGTGGTCATTTATGATTTATAATAGTTTAAATCAACCTGAGTAGTATCTACTACATCTTTTTTTTGTAAACTTTTTTTATTCAACAACATGATATATAAACACATTACATAAACATTGTGTTAAAGTGTAGGTGCTGAAGGAAGGCTGTACACGATTATCATCATATTTTACCAGTCAGAGCCAAACACTTCAAGCAAGGCACAGATCTAGACATAGGAGGTTCATATGCAAGCATTAATCGACACAATGACATTGGAATAAAAAGGAAGTGCAGCCTACAAGCAACTTAAAATAGGCATTTCATCAGGAACGACCAATTACATCATCTTACAGACAACTTAAAATAGGCATTACATCAGGAACGACCATTTACATAATCCTTTTTTTTTAAACTTTATTTATCATTTTTAGATACAGACAAAACAACACCACCACATTTTGTGCCATGATGTATATAGTTTGTGATGTTAGTATCATAAGAAATAACCTTACAAGCATTCCACATTTACATGTGAAAAGATAAAGCACGCCCAGGGTCAAGAGTAATGGCAGTCATTGGTAAATAATGATCAGCACTGATCGGTGGTACCATACAAACAGGTGTTGTGGTTCTGGTGGGACTGAGAGAGGATTGAAGGAGGGCGATCCATGACAAAGGAAGCATTACATACTTGGCAGAGGAGCTGAGGTTCCAGTTGGGCCAATCATTGTGAGTGCATGTCCAGACTTTGCAGGTAAGCATAAAGGGGTTGCCAAATATTCTGGGGGCAAGATGAAGGGGGCTGTATCAGGGCATATAGTTCACTGGTCGTGTCACGAAACGTTAGGCTCTTGAGCCAGCTCGCCACCGGAGGGCAGTGGCTGCTCCCCCAGCCGAGTGCAATCTCCAGCTTTGCCAGCAGCTGCACCATGGTGGTAAAGCCCTTAGGAATGTTGTGCACATAACCCAGTAACGATTATCTCATTAACCATCAGTATCAACATCCTCGCCACTGAGGCCTCCCTAAGGAGCCAGAAAACGGTCACACAGAGTCACCCATACTTCTACATCCCCTGAAGCTTCTCTTCAGATTTACTACTCTTCAGGTGGATCTCCTCCGCAAGAGACCACAACACCACATTCCCTCTTCTGGCGATCCAGCGACGGGGCCACCACAAATAGCGACGCGCCTCCTGCCCAACACCAGCTCTAATTGTAGGAACTTGTAAGCCATTTTACTAACCTTGGGTCTCACCATATTTCCTAAAAGGCAAACTGGAGTGTGGGGGTACACTGCAGCGCAATGGAGTTCCCAAGTCTTTGCACTACCCAAGTGCAGTAAGCATACACTAGTGGGCAACCTCAAGCCAAGTGCCAAAAATATACCCCAACAAAACTACAGCAGTGGCAGGAAGAGGCTCGATCAGGATAAAGTTAGGTTGGTTGTAAGGGCATCATATTAGTGTAATAAAAGGAAATTGAATTTAATAAGCTTAAATCATGCGTTACTAGAGACTGTTCGCGTCAGAGTACACACTCTTGCCCATACCACATCCACCATAGGTTCGCCTGACTCTATTTCCCAGGCACCCTGGGCACACTATATCCTGTGGGCAACATCCACCCCCATGGTTTTATACAGTAGAGATTCCAGATGTCTCCCCGTTTCACAGGACAAATGACCCCCAGAGTGGCTGACAAAGGCAGCTGGGAAAGTCCCCCAGGTTTGTTGCACGAACTCAGCCAGGCCCACATAATGTAGGAAATGGCCAGGACCCACACCAAATTCCATCTGAGCATCCTCGAAGGAGATAAAGTTCTCACTGAATTATAGATCTCCCCAATTACCACAACCTCCCTCCCACCACGCCTGATAAGTCATGTTTGTTTTCATGCATTGAATGAGAGTGAGTATCCATACCAGCAATTCCCCATGAAAGGGTGCCCTACTAATCACCACATTTACCATTTACCTTTCGCTGCCACACTTGGGCGGTATGCCTGACTACGTAAGGTTGGTCAATTGATACCACTGATCCCTCCATCAATAATGCAGAGAAGTCCTCATATCCCATGATCCCTGCCAATAAAGATTTTTCCAATTACAAGGTGAGTGTTGTATGACATAAAGACAGAGCAGCACGAGCACCATTTAAGAGACAGTGACCCTGCCCATGAATGACAGCGGTGTTCCAGAAGGTTACCAAGGACCAAATGGATTCCAAGTCTTGGCACATAATATATTGTGTTTGGGCCATCTTTGAGTGATCAACCATAATTCCTAAGTAGCTATATCTATCCAGTTCCCACCGGAGGCCCAAGTCCAGAAGGGTCTCCGGTGGAGATCTCACCAGCGCCACCAGTGGAAACAGCAGCAACTTTCTCCTGTTCAAACGCAACCCCAAGATTGCTCTGGGAAAGAACAACTCATCATCTGAGTACAGTGACACAAGGTATTTGGTCTCACTCACCTTTATGCCCCACTGGGACGGGTCCAGGTGAACCCTGATCGCCAAAGGATCCAATGCCAGAGCAAACAAAAAGGGTGACAACGGTCAACACTGCTGGGTGCCCCTTTCCAACTCCAAGCCGTCAGAGGGGTAGGTCCCTACCCTGACCCAGGCACTTATAAAGTAATTGGAGCCAGGCAGGGAATTTCGACTCAAAACTGAAAACCTGCATAACTTCCAAGCGGTAGCTCCAATCAACCATATAAAGTGCCTTTTCTGTGTCTACCGCAACCAAGGCCATCTCCTCATCCAACATCTCTCTACCTCATGTAGAATATGTGTGAGTCCTCTCAGGTTCATGTGCATATTACAGCCTGGGATGAAGCCACATCCATCACATCGGTATTCAACTTAGTGAGTTAGCAGGATCTGTCTCGCCCCCCCAGGATTAGGCATCATGCATATTTCACCTTCCCTCATGGCTGGCGGCAACACTCCTCTGTCCCGCGCCTCCCGGAGCCCCTCAGTAAGAACTGCAGAGTAAGCCCGATAGAATTCTGCTGGGAACCCGTTCCCTCCAATAGCTTTATGTTTAAGGAGCAATTTTAGAGCTGCTCTCAGCTATTCCAACTTGAGGTCAGATTCCAATTTGAGACTCACCTCCTCCCCCATTGACGTGAGATTGAAACGCCCCAGGAAGTTCTGTATCCCTAACTGAGTGATTCCTGAGTCCCTCTTGTAAACCCTCTTCAGATGGTGCTAAAACGTATCCACAACCGGGCTCGCATGACCTTCAGAAATCCATTGTCGCCCTCAAGTGAACAATTGGAGCCACTGCTGCCTCCATAAGTAAGATCCAGGTCAGGAGCCTCCCCAACTTGTCAACCTCCCTATGAAGGTGCTGCTGATACTTTGCCACTGATTCAAGCTAGGCTGGCTGATGAGGGCTGTTAGCTGAACCGGTCCCAGGATGCTTGCTTCCGGTCCAATGAAGACATGGCTTGGCAGTTCGAGCTGGACTGTTCCCGTGAGGCACAGGGTCAAGACTGATTTGCATATAGCTGTGTCTGAACTGGGGTGGCGAAGTGAGCTAAAGAATGATGATGGATTCAACCCAGATCTGTGACGGGGTGAGTGTCTCAAAAATGTTTCAGCGCTCCATCCATCATCTCCTTGTGTTTGCTGCAGATACTGCGTCAGTGTGAACCTTTCCAAACTGTCCAAGATATCGCTATGAGGTTGTGCAATGCCGCCTCCTCTCTCCACCCCTCCCCGCCAACCAGTTCCCCAGTCTGCAACCCCGCAAGATCCACCTATCTCTCTTTAAGCTCCCTCCCCAGCAGCCCTGCACCCCGCATGTCAAGCCCACACACTGCCTGCAATACCGCCTTCATACATCCCACTCAGTGGTCCTAGAAGATGGACTCCCCCAATTGTGAGCCATTTATGCTGTCAGTGTTAGCATCTCTCTACCCTCTGCATCAGCGAGTACATCAGCTGGAATCCTCCAGTGCAGTCTCTGCTCCACTGCGGCACCCTATCACACTTCAGAACTAACTGGGGTATGGTCTGATAAACAATCTAGCCAAGTAGGACACTTTCACTCTTTCATCTACTGGAAGTCCAGCCATCAGCATCCAATCCAACCTGCTCTATGTATTACGAGTAAGGGAGCAGCAGGTGTAAACCTGACTGTGGGAAATATGACCTCAACACATCAACCAGTCCCAGATTATGCATCACCGCCCTCAATGCAGACGTCATACGGAGCTTCACGGCCTGATGTGGCAGAAGACTGTCGACCCCCCCCCCAATCAGCATGCAGTTGAACTTACCCAACCATAGCAGAGGCACTTCTATGTCCTGGCTAACCAACTCTTGTATGCCATAAAAGAAATCTGGGTCATCAGTGTTGGGTGCATAAGTGTTTAGGAAGGAAATGTCCCTCCCATCAAACAATCCCTGGATGAGCACATATCCCCCCCCCCCACGCCTGCCTCTGAGTATGTCAAAGAAAAAGGGGTCCCAGGTACCACCCAAATAAAAATTGCCCTGGCGTAAGAGGCATGATAGATCTGACCTTTCCATTTTCTTAGCTATTTTTGGGCTTTTATATCATCCAGATGTGTCTCCTGAAGGCAAGCCATGTTAACCCTGTCCCGCTTAGTGAAAGAGCCCAATCCATGCACATTCCAAGTTAAGAATATGTACCTATCCCCCATGTAATCATAGGTAAGGTGACCAGCAACAACCCTATGATCAGCAACACACTACCATCCAGCAAACCAACAACAACATATATCAAACAAAGAACCCCCAACCATAAACATACCCCGCCCACGGACCAGTATAGAAAATCCTATGGTCTACACACATCTACCCAGTGTAAGTGCCAGGACCAACACTTTCCCCCATACCCTGTCCAACTGGGACGGGGCCACATTGCCCAGCCCCAAACCACCCAGCCCAGCCATGAAAAGAACATAAGAAATGAGGGAAAGGAACAAGGAAAGCACGGAGAAAAGGGTGAGTGAAGTAAAAAGTTGAGCAAGCAGGGCCCCAGCGTAGACCAGAACAGACCGCTCATACCATCTACAAAGAAAAGTCAATGGTGTTCCGGAGTGGGCGCCGTGGTGATGCCCCCAACATTCCCACAATCAGCCACCTATCAGAAAAATACCATATTCAAATCAGGTAAAGGGGCAGTCAGCTGTGTGACCACACCAAACACCAGAGTCATACAGCAGATTCACCCAAGGTATTTAAGAGTTCTCCAGTTCAAACAACAATATTTCAGGGACAGTATCAGTTATAAGCCCCAAGCCGTCATCCACGGTCCCAGTTGCAAGAGGAGGGGATCCCCTACGTAGGCACCTGTGTATCCCCCACTGCCATCCACTGCATGGAGCCATCCTCCTGGATTGTTACTTTAGCAGTGGCCCAGTGCTCCGTCATCGTTCATCCCCATTGAGGCCGGCCCCCTCCCAGACCCCATCCAGATCCCGCTGCAGGATCTCCTTTGCCACGCCCTCTCTGGCTCCACAGCAAGGCTTCGGTCCACAGCTCCGGCCAGTCCAAAACCTCATGAGAGTGTTCACAGAAATGCATCCTCCCTTGAGATATAATTTTCAATTTGAAAGCATACGGAAGCATACATTTCAATTGCATCACCCTCAGCTTTTGTTTGAAGGGCAAATAAGATTTACGTTGTGCCTGTACCATTCTGGTATAGTCTGGATAAATTGCAATCCTATTGCTCTCAAGCAATGGAGCCTCCTGTTCACTGAAAGCTCGCAAAAAACAGTCCCTCTCCCCTTTGTTCAGGATTTTGGCTGTAATCATCCACGAGAGGCACCAGGTGGATGTGGAGGAACCAGCGTCCTATGCGCCTGCTCAACTACAAAGAACTCTGAGAATCCCCCAGGCTGTAGATGTCGTTGTATCCAGCCCTCCAAGATCTGGCGTAGCTAGACTTTGTGGTGCCTGGGGCTATCCCTCAGATTGCCGCCCCTGGGGATGGGGGGTTGCTGGGGAAAAAGGACAGCAAGCACTTGAAAGAGGTCAGAGAGACACGTAGTATCGCCGCTAATAGTTACCTCGATCATGCAAGTTACATGAACATACATGACACGGTCCAAGGCTACACAGTTGAATACACCGGTGACTGGCAGTGAGTGGCAGTACAAAAGAGAACACACAGACTGCATGATCTATCTGGGGACTCA
Source organism: Triturus cristatus (assembly GCF_964204655.1). NCBI lineage: Eukaryota > Metazoa > Chordata > Amphibia > Caudata > Salamandridae > Triturus > Triturus cristatus. The sequence continues at coordinate 552,321,943 of NC_140586.1, forward strand.
GAAAAACTGCATGTGACATCCATCAGAGAGCTGCGTGAATAATTACCTGGTCAGCACTATGCAAACATGCACATACATGACACTGTTAAGGGATCCATCATCTACAGCTGACATTAAATGACCATTCATCATGGTCCCCCCATTAAAGCAGTGCACTTTGTGATCTGCATGGTACATGTTCTTTGCAGCAGGCCCATTAACCCTCTGTGCTACCTTTCCAGGAGTCAACCCTTCCACTAGACAAAACTCCGATCTCTCTCTAGGAAGAACATTAATCACCGAAGTTATCATGACATTTTTATTTTTTCCGAAAATTGCTGGAGGCCAGGAAGGAGGCAGCAAGTTATTTTTAAACCATAATATACTTGCAAACACTACGCACCCACCCGAAATAGGTACCCAGTGCGGTCACGCCGTTCGCATCGCCCTAACCTGCTCAAGGTTCATGTGACCTCAGTGACAGAGTCACAGAGACTGGATCACTGTTGCTCTAGGGTGTGCTGCATCGTAGACCCGCCCGCAAGACTGGAGATGAACTTCAGTATGGATTGTGGTGGACAGGCCTTCAAGGTTAACCCACAATTGACACCACTAGGGTACACCTGCTTGTGCTAAGACATCAAGCCTTCTAAGGTCTAGTGGGGCCTTCTAAGGTCTAGCATGGGAATGTGCTCCCTCAGTAGAGTGGTCTGGTGGACTGGTCATGAAGGCTGAACCCAGTTCCCCAGTTCCAAATTCGACAGCTCTGGCCATAGTACCACATCCTCTTCCCCACTGAACACCATACTTCCCCACTGAGAGAAACTCACACTGCCTTCAGCTATAACCTAATTGTGCCCGCTATAAACACTTGGATGTGGCTCAATTCAAATTATGCACTTGATAAGAGTAATAAGCTGCCTAAAAAAAAAAGTAAAAGCAAACACTCATAGGGAATGCAAGATTAAGTAAAGCATGTGAAATGTAAGCAGAAACAACATGGTTACCTTAACGATCTCTCACTCACTATTCAGAAATCAGCGAGTGGTTTTACCTGAAAAGTTAAGGACATGACTAGAGGGCCCTGAAGGGAACCGTTTCAATGTCCATTGCTTGTATCCTTACAAAACGTAAGCAGTATGGTTTAAAAAGACCACATCCATAAACACAGAGCCATGGTAGACATTTTGTTTTCCAATCCACCCATCAACCACGTATTGCATTACCTCCAGGAATGGTACACTTTCCCACCTGGGAACACCAATGCTGTTCAAAGACGAGAAAACATAAGTAGCACTTCACTAGCAAACTCTGTAAAGTGATGCTGGTGTATTTGGATGTAAATAAAACCAATATGTCCACTTTGCAACCACTCTGTCTTGCTTTATTTAGTTATGTATTCATTTTTCATATTTAAAACCTTCTATTTCTCTCCATCCCGCTGCACTTTGGAATAGAAAAATGTCAGAAAAAGGGCATTGCTCGCAAGAGTGTTTTTCTTTTTTGGATCCATTTTACAGGGAAGCAACTAAATGAAAGAAGGAAAGAGAGGTTGTGAACCGTTTCTTCAAGTCACGGTTTTCAGTAAGTGAGGAGCAAGACAGAAAGAGAGGGAATAATAGGAAGAGAGGGGGGGACAGCTGCCAGCACAAAAAATTGCCCGAGTCCTATTCCTTCTCTGCCCGTCCCCGAACGTCCACGAAAGCAAGCCGAGCCTTATCTGAATGCCTTTGTCCTTCCCCAAAATAGTGCCGCCTGGGGGGAGCCCGCCCCCACCGCCCCACCCTAGCTACGCCACTGCCTCTACTCATGCCTCTTCAGTCCTCTCCGGGAAAACCCAGTACCTTAATGTTGCTGCAGCAAGGGCGACCGTCTGCCTCCTCCACTCTTTGCTGCAACTCACGGTTCATGTAGGTCATCTTGGCCATTTGGTGCTTAAGTTGCACAACATCCCCCTGCAGACTTTCATTGTTACCATTGCCTCCATCACCTGGTCAGCCACTTTTCTCAGGTCAGCTCTCTAAGCAGATTGACATCAATAGAGAGTCTATCTTATGCTCTAATGCCATGCGAAAACCCTGCATGGCCGCCAACAGGTCCACACATGAGCGGTCCCCTGCCCCCTCCAGGAAAGCACTCCAGGACTCCTCAACCCCCTGCAGAGTGATCTGCTAGGAGGGCTGCCTTGGCACAGTGTACTTCCTAATAGTGTTAGTAGCAGGAGCGGGTGATTTTGTCCTTCACCATTGCACTCAGTACATCTCAAGGAGAAGGCCAGCCCCTCCAATCCGCAACTCCAGTCGAACAAATGACACCCCTAAGGATCGTGGGCCGCAGTTAGTACCAGGATAACCCCAACGCAATTCAAGGCAGTCAACCTACCCCAGCAACAGCCCTGGAGGGCCCTTGCGAGAAGTCCATCCAGCAGGGCAAGTTATTCAGCCCATTAAGACTCACAGTCCACTGCTGCATATCGTCCCACTCTCAAACACCATTGCACGGCCTCCCGGTTCAGCACAGAGCTCCTTCACACCAATGTCCCCTGGACCTAACGGGCCATCCCTTCCAGGCCTAGACTTCCAGCGCTCCCACTCCAGAGGCCCAAAGGCCCGACCTGCGATGTATCAGAGGCGCACATGGCTCCGCTGCACTCCTTCTGTTCCCCAGGAGTAAGCCCCTACGCGGCAGATTCAGGGTCCCTGCAGGCCGCTTAAGTTCTTTCCATCTTGGGGCTCTGCATATCACAGGATCATCTTTCACAGCACAGTTCGGTTCAGGGTTGGTTCAACTGCCAAATCGTTGTGCAAAATTAGCCCTTATTGGCCTGTGCCACAATGTCTCTTCCCTCAGGGGGGTCCTCTCTGCCTCGGGCCATCACAGACCCAAATGCCATTTCCCTAGTAGTACTGGGGCCACTTCAAGGAGCCCCTCAACAAACAAGACCAAGTTTTTATGTGGTTAATATACTGAATGCTCCCTCTCTGCCACTACATTCTATGTCCCCGTGCTCTGTATTGTTACCCTCAACATAATATTTGCTTTTGATTTTAGTGATCCATATTATTGTTTTATTGTTTGATTTTGCACTTTTCCTTTCGGTTCATTGTATGATTGATTGCTTTATTTTTCTGTATCTGTACTAAAAATAATAAAAATACAATAATAAAAAAATGAAAAAATCAAACAAGACCAAGTTCCAGGCTTTCCAGTAGCCCCATGGGCAATCGCACTTGGGGGCATATTTACAAGCTGGAGATAAAAAATTATCGCCGCTTTTGCGACCGTTTTCGGCCGAAAAGCGGCGATAATTTTATCGCCTAATTAGCAAGGCCACGCTAACGCGTGAAACCTTGCTTTAGCGTGGGGATTCCTAACGCCCAGCTTTGCATCTCTAATGAGATGCAAAGTGGGCGTTCCTGACCTAACATGACAGGAGAAATGTCGCTATGCCTATCATCAAGCCCCACGCTATGAAGCATAGAGGCAGGAAAAGTAGCGATAACCCCTGTTATCGCTACTTTCCTTATGCCTGCTTCAGGCCTGACTTAGCCATGATATCCTATGGGAGGTGGATATCATGGCTAAGTTTGTGAGTCCCTATCAGCAAGCTAATGCCACACTACGTGAGATTATCGCTGGGTTTCCAGCGATAATCTCATGTTAGGCAGTTAGCATGAGGATTTTTTTCGCTGAGGAGATAAGCGTTGCTAATAGCACGCTATCTCAGCGATAAAAATCCAGGCTAGCTGGCGATAATTATCCTCACGCTAAGAGCGCTGAGCGATAATTATTGCCGGGTGTTGCTGATATGCCCCTTGTTGCCTTACCACAATCCTCAGCCACCTCTCCTGCTGATGGGGACCTGCTGGGGTCTGCGCCCAAATTCTGTGGCTGCCACGGCTGGTGAGGATCAAGGTGCTGCTGTGGCTAACTCCTCATCCCCACTGCAGTCGACGGCACCTCTGCTGCCAGTCGATCGAGTCCCAGGCCCGCCTCAATCAACCAAGGCACGGGCGGCCTGACACAGTATTGTTTGCATGGAAAGCGCTCTGGCACATCTCCGCCCCAGCGGGGCCACGTAATTCCTCTACCTTAACAAGGGAAGTGTAGCACCAGAGTAATACAGCAATTCTTTTGAGCTGCCTGCTCTACTTCTCTCCGGGCCCGGTGGAGCCTCTTCCTCTGGCTGCTCACGGCACGGGCCTGGCCCCACTCGGGCACAGCCCGGCTGGCGCACATGAATGGTACACGTGGTGGGGCACTTCAGAGCGGGCCCGATCCAGCCCATCGCTGCCACGGTTGTGCCTAGCCATCCAAGAGGGGTGAGCACTCCACATTAATTACTGTCACTCTCAGGATCGTTCCGTTGCGATCAGCAGCTTCGCAGGACACAACTGTGATGTTGGGGCCCTAGGCCCTCATGCTGGGAATGACGGACACAGGACACATGCTTGGATAGTGGGTTAACTGGCCACGAGCACGTGCGCTCGGCCCTTTTATTAGCAGCGTCACCTGACCCAGTGACGTCTGTGGTGGGTGGGTGTATAGTGGGATACACACATTGGAACACTAGAACGTGTCCATGCTAGGACACTACATTCCTCCCAATTTTTAATAACAAAAACCCAGAGTCAATGTTCAACCTAGGGGAGAAAGAAATATATATACAGATGTAATACAGTGACTAAACTTCTGCAGAGTCGCTCACGCTTCAGCAGCCTGGAGTCACAGACGATGTTCTTCCTGTCGCGGACGATGTTCTTCCTATCACGGACGATTACCAGTTCACTGTGGCACCAGCCTGGGTGCTCGACGGATCCAGTCTGTTTGACGGCTCTGCCTCGAAGTTGCTCTCACAGTCTTTTCTTCGCTTTGCTTTCTTGGCGACAAACGCAGTTGAGTTCTTGTGGTTCACCGCTAGATGTTGCCGTTTATCTTTTAGTCCAGTCCTTTTCTTTATCTGTGGCGTGTGTTCTGTTTTGCAGAAAGACGGATCATTCGCAAGACACCCCTCTCACCAGGGTGCCCCTCTCACAGGTGTTCCCCTGCCACGGGATATCCTTGAGGCCCTCTTCCTCAGATCTGGCCTGGGTTAAGTGTCCTGTATCGTGTTACTCCCATGCCGATAAGTGCGGGTGCGGAGGAGACGACAGGTCTCACCTCAGATTCCGCAGTCAGACCTGGAGGGTAGCTGTTGGCTCCTGTCTTTAGCACGCAATGTCTTCATCCTCCCGGGACCTTTGCTGAAGGGCGGCTGATGACCATCTCTCGTCGCGGGGACACTCTCTCTCACTGGCATCCCTGAGGCCTTTGCCCCTGAGTCACCTCGGCTGGCATTGACCAGTGTCCGTGTAACCCCAAAGGTGGGTGTTCCGAATGGTCCAGCCTGCTCACTTCTGCAGATTCCGGGTGTGCTGAAGGCATCGTCAAACAGATGGTCTTTTCTCTGTGCCACGGGTGTTCTTCAGGACTTGCGCACTGTGTTCTGACGCTTGTCACCTTCCTTGTCTTTGAGGTGTGAGTAGTTTTGCCACACTCTTCTCTCCTTCCTCTATTTCTTTCTCCGTGAGGGTGTCATGTCACTCTGACTTCTTCTCCTTCTTCTTGCAGTGGCAACCGTGCCACTCAGATCTCTTTCTTTCCCCTTTTCCTTTAAGTGGCAGACGTGCCACTCTGATGTCATCTTCCTTCTTTTCTTATAGTGGCAAACGTGCCACTGCGATATCTTCTTTCTTCGTAGTGGCGGACGTGCCACTCTGGTCTCTTCATCTCTTCGCTTCACGACCTACTCTGGACCGTTTCTGTTCTCCTCTTATCTGGCCAGGCTTCTCCATGCAGCGCGCGCACTCTGCACGTGTTCCCCCTGGTCTTGTCCCCGTCCGAGAACACTCTCTCCATCTTCCTCAACATTCCGAGTTAGGGTCGTGACCTTCTCTTCATCTTCTCCCTTTCACCAGTAACTTTGGTTGAAGTTCGTGGGGCCATACTCTTGGTCCGCTTCGTTCTTCTCCTTTTCACCAGTTACTTTGGTTCTTCTTGAGCTTCTTGGACCACTTGATGGTCCGCGCTGCCGATCACTGGCAGGATATCTTCGGTCTTGTCGTCAGACCTCTTGCTTTGTAGCTTCATTGACCCGTGCGTCGGTCACCTCCTTTTGCAACTCCTGGTGAGTCGGCTTCTGTGGTGCGACCATTTGGCTGGTCGGCTTGACCATTGTGGTGCGACCGTTTGGCAGGTCGGCTTGGCCTTTGTGGTGCGACCATTTGGCTGGTCGGCTTGACCTTTGTGGTGCGACCGTTTGGCAGGTCGGCTTGGCCTTTGTGGTGCGACCATTTGGCTGGTCGGCTTCACGAGGTGCATCACGTCGTGTGACTACCTGTGTCCGCTGCCTTGTCAGGCGCTGGTGCGTGCTACTCTTCGTACCGTCGTGGTACATCTTCAGTGTAGCGTTTCTCCTTGTACCATGATCTCTTGATGTGGTGGCTTCTTGGCGCCACTGGGTGTGGCTCGACATCCTTGCCCGCCAGTGTTGTATACTTGCTGCGCCCATCCTCTTCAGTGGGTTCCTCTCCAGTGGGCGCTACAGTGTACCTTCCGCGTCCGGGGTACAACTGCGCTGAGTCTGTTTGTTCTCTCGAGGGTTCGCTCCACTTGATGCGGCGACAGCGCAGTCCTCGCTGGGGTGGATGTGGCTTGACACCATTTCCTTTTCTTCCTCCTTGTCGCTGCGGGATGGCGCTGCATCCCTGTGGCACACTGTCTCTTCTCCCTTGCACTTCTGTCGCATTCCTGCTCTTCTGGCGCCTTCCTGTGCGCCTCCGTCGCGTTCCCGTGCGCTCACCATTGCGCATCAGTCTGCCCTTGCGGTACGTGCCTTGCTGCCTCTTCTTCCTTGCGCTGCGATCCGTCGGTCTCCTGTGACTGCTGGACTTCCTTGGCTTGCTGTAGGCTTGTTGATTTTCCCCTTTTTTTGCTGCAGTACCACCAGTGGCCGCTAGATGGCAGTGTTGCTTTAACCTTCTCTCAGCAGCAACCTTCTTTGCTGTTGGACTTTCTTTCCGTGTTGTTTTTCCAGGCTTTGGCAGAGTGCAGACGGGCCTGAGCCATAGTGCAGACAAGCCAGAGCCACAGCAGAGCAGTGGAGGGCAGGACACGTGGCAGCAGGTAAGTCTTTTTTTTTTTGCATTTATCCATTGAGAGGCAGGGGGGGCCACAGGCACTGATATTGAGCTGCAGGGGTCAAGGCACTACTCTGTGTGTGCGTGTGCGAGTTGGAGGGGGGGATAAATGCTCCATTGTCATGCTGCGGTTCCCAGCACCTTCTTGTGACTTCTGGGGGTATGGTGGCAGTCAGTGCCATCGCGCACTCTGTTTAAGTTTATTTTCGGCGGCGCTGGCCGCTTACTTGCAGTTCTTTCGTGTCCTGCGAGGTGGGGCATACTCCTCCGGCCGGCGGCGGCCATTCGTCACACTTACGATCGCCCTCCCTGCCCGCGGCAGCTTCCTGCTGTCTTCGCGCTGCGGGGAGGGGTTGTCAGTACGTCTGTCCCTATGCGGGGTAGGCACCCGCTGGTTTCCTTAGTTTATACGGGCCGCACGCTGTCTCCTCATCACTTGTGTAGATGGGGGCTGAGTCTCTTGACCCGTACGTTTATTTTCTTCCCTCATTGGCAGCGCTGGCCGCCTGCGGTCGCATACCGCTGCGGGTGGGCTCCGCTCTCCATTTTCTCTTCGTCCCGCCCCCGCAGCAGGTCACATAGCTTCACAGACCGCGCGGGGGGGTGCTGCTTGTGCCGTTGCTGTTTTACGTCGCGGGTGGGCTCCGCTATCACTTTCTGTTCGTCCCGCCCCCGCAGCAGGTCTCTTATCTTCACGGACCGCGCGGGGGGGGCTGCTGGTGCCGCTTCGCTATCGCGGCGGGGTAGGCTCCCGTCCGCTTCAATTAGTCCGGTGCTCCGCTTGGTTCAGTCCGCCCCTTCCCGCTCTCAGTACATGCCGCGCGGGGTGGGGTGTGTTCATGCTGCCCCCCGGGGCTGCTTGGCAAACCAGGGCTCACCTTATGCCCGGCTGGGCTTCTCACGCGGGTGGGCTCCGCTTTTACTTTCAGTTGGCGGGCCTCCTTCTTTCCGCGGGTGGGCACCGCGTGTTACACGCCTCTTGCGGGGGTCGCAGCCGATGCGGGTGGGCTCCGCTCGGCTTGCTCTTCTCCTCCTTCACCGGGAATCACAGCGGCAGGCTCCCGGTCCCTACGGGACGTGCTGCGGGCCTCGCCTAGCCCTGCAGGCTTCTCGGCGCGTTGCGCCTTAATGCAGAGGGGGGGTCCTCACCGGGGGTAGTCCTCTCCCCCTCATTGATGTTCGGTGCGCAGATCGGGGGCTGCACACGCGGGGTAGATTACCCGCCTCGTCGCCAGTGTGATGTTGGGGCCCTAGGACCTCATGCTGGGAATGACGGACACAGGACACATGCTTGGATAGTGGGTTAACTGGCCACGAGCACGTGCGCTCGGCCCTTTTATTAGCAGCGTCACCTGACCAAGTGACGCCTGTGGTGGGTGGGTGTATAGTGGGATACACACATTGGAACACTAGAACGTGTCCATGCTAGGACACTACAACAACAAGGCCTAGCCACACCTCGAGGTATCGGCCAGGCGGCTGGCTGGTAACCGATCACAGGGCCGGCTCTGTCGTCCTCAATTTAAAACTCTTCCCACTTTAGTGGGAGAACGTTGTATCTCAGGATGCCCCTCTATGCTGTCCAATTATTCGGACAACAAATCAGGATTTTAAAGGATTAGGCCACGCGGGACGGGAGCTGGGTTTGACTACGTCCTGTTGGCCATCTTGTCAGGCCACGCCCCCATCTATCCGCCACACCTCTATTGAGTTGGGTCAATGTAGGCCTCATTTTCAGTGGCAACAGTTCTGGAGTGAAGTGTGTTAAAAGCCTCTTGACACTTTCTGCACCACTGAAGAGAATCAATCAATCAATGGGATTTGTAAAACGCTCGGCTACCTCAGCCGAGGCGTCCCAGCACTCAAAGCAGAGACCGAAGAACAGCCAGGAGAAAACTATCTAATTTTGGTCACAAGCCAGGTTTTCAATTCTTTCCTAAAGCAATGCTCTGTCTTGTGAATGCAAAATGTAATAGGCAGGGTGTTCCAAAGCTTAGCGGTCAGAACCGTGAATGACCTGTCAACCCGGCGAACTTTAGCAAACCTGTAAGTGCGCATGAATAGCAGATGATTAGATCTCAAAGCTCTCTCCTGTTGGTACTGGCAGAGTCTATTTCTCAGGTAATGAGGGCCTTTGCCTTCAAGGGCTCTGAATGCCATTATAAGGGATTTAAACGAAATCCTTTTTGCAAACGGCAGCCAATGAAGTTTACGAGGCAAGGTGGGAGAAAGATCCACCACCAAATTTAACAGTGCGAATACAATGAGTTTTTAAAATAGGTTGGTTCTTGGATCTGAACAAACTCGTTGGCTGGTATAAGCTGAGTCTGTTGAACAGGTAAGAGGGAAGCCGGTAGTTAATGCTTTGTGTGTTAGACAGCACAGTTTAAACGTGGCCCATTTCCTGATGAGGAGCCAATGGAGTGAAGGGTCCTCAAAATGGGAGCAGAGGTGGAACGGGGAGGGAGGTTGCAGATTTGGTGGGCTGCGGTGTCCTGCCCCACCTGGAGTTTGGTTAGCAAAGACTTTTTTGCTGCTATTGGCACAGCATTCCTATAGTCTAGGCAAACGGTGATCAGTGCATGGACTAGGGTTTTCTTGATGAAACGGAGCCATGGAAAGGATTTCCTGAGCAGCAGCAGAGTGGAGAAACAGGTGTCACATATGGTTCTACTTTGGTCCTTCAGAGAAAGTGCTTGGTCAAATTTGACACCAAAATTATTTACTACCAATTTGGGGTAAGGGGCAGGACCTAATTTGACAGGCCACCAATTTGCTTATCAAGACTCCTGAGACATACTAAACAGCATTATCTCTATTTTCTCACCATTTAATTGGAGACAGTTGTTAGCCATTCAATCTGTGATTTTCCTCAGGCAGATCTTATATTCACAATATCTGGAGCATACCCGAAAAAGATGACTAGTTGGGTATCATCAGCATAGGACACGATCTCAAAGCCACAGGATCTAACAATCTGTACAAGCGGGGCCATGTAGACATTGAATAATGCCGGGCTCAGGGAAAAACGCAATGGGGTTCCTTTGTTGACTCTCATAGAGCGGGAACTGAAAGAGTCTAACGTAATGGCTTGGGTACAATTGTTAAGGAAGTTCCTGAGCCAGTGTAGTGCTCAGCCATGTATATGTGCAGCCTGCGGGTTAGGATGGGATGTAAGACCGTGTCGAGCGGTAGGCTTGCACAGGTCAGTCTCCATGTTTGACCTCACTGCTTCGTGCAGCAATCATTTCATTTTTCAGTTTGCATCTTCACTTATAACTATTAGGGTGCCGCTTTAGTTGGTTAGTGCAGGGTCCTGCAGTCAGAGCGTGTAGAGTAATTCCCAGGTTATTTAATTGGATATAAGGCACATAGAGTGTGGAATTCGAGCACTGTTTCAGATATGTAGGGTTAAAGTACACAGTATCGTAGTTCCTATAGCTGAATTTACCATATTGAAGACCTTACTTAGTGGGGTGCCATGGTAGGGGCTCGTACTAATCGGCTGGTACAGTGTCTTTGGGTCTGAGCTCGAAAAGTTAATACTCATGTAGTGTCCCAGTTCTCTGGCTGACCACTGCATACCCCCAGCGCACAATGAGGCATTATTATTATTATTATGAAATTTATTAAGCGCACAGCTACCCCCAAGGGGGGTGTCCCGGCGCTGTGGACAGCGACAGTGGAGGACAGAGAGACTAGCAGCTTGCAAATAACCTGCCTGCATAGGCCAGGTAGGGGAGGAGAGGCAAAGAGAATCACGCTCACCACACTGAGGGAAATGCATGCTGCAGTCTGGAGTTCCTGTTTCTCCTGTAAAGGTGATAGTCTCAGCAAACTTTGTTGGGTTTTAGCCATTTATCTTGCCTATGTATCTAATGAAAATAAAAGCTTCCTTGTCTGTTGGCCTCGTCTGATTATGTGTGCAGCTGATTCGGTGCTCTGAAAACACTACTCTGGCGGCGAAGAGGCTAGGGGCCCAGATGTGCCGCTCCACGCCTGTAGCTTGCCGTCTGACCCCCACGCCCCCGCTTCTGGCTTCACACCACTTCGTCTTACGGTGATAAGAGTGAGGCAAGAACTTCTCTGCCTAAATGGGTATCAGTGCCTGCGCCCCGGGCGGACTTGTTATCTCTTGGTGACTCTCACCCTCACGTTTTAGCCTCTTTAACACAAATAACCAGGGCCCTGGACGGCACAAGTGCATGCATGCCAACAGACACGTTTCAAGGGGAAGACTCCCAAATTTTTAAGCAAAAAATGTCTCTATTTTAGATATCTCCCCTCTAAATTTGCCTTTGCCTCAATGTACATCAATGGGGAAAATAAAGTTTTAAAATGTTTGCATGTATGCAAGTGGGTTAAAAAGTCTTTGATCTGGGCATCGAAAATGAGAAATGTTTACTCGGGATCTTCATGCACTGAATTGGATCTGACATGAGAAACTTAATTTTCCAGTTTGAAGAAAACAAGAGGGTTTATATGACATTCAAAAAATAAGCCTCATGGCTTACTTCTTCCCGAAGAAAAGTGCTGCCTTCAAATGACGCATATTTCACTCAACCATTCAGATATCTGGCAATCTACTGACTTTTTCACAGGGCTCAAAAAGTGGTTTCAGCATTGTGACTTTGAAGAGTGAATCAGCGCCGTGCCACCAAAGACTACTGCAGAAGCCTAAAAAGCTTGAAGGTATTCTGGGTATGGCAAATGCATCTTGTGGAGGTGATGAGTCGCCACAAACACAAGAGACTCCAGCAGCCGAATCAGAGACCTGAGCCTTGGTGGGACTGACTGTAAATTTGCATGCTGCTACTAAGGTTCAAATCTCCTAAAAAAAGGTATTCGCCAACCATTACACAGGATGTGTCATGGTTGCGGCAAAGGGGGCGGGGTACTTCTAGAGCATATGTAGAAGCTGGAGTGCCAATAAACCTTCCATGAACAGGTCTTTCTCTCAAGCCTAAACATCCTCTGTGACCAAGCCCAAACACACATACCTCCCTCAAAACTGTGTGAGAGTAGTCGCCACACGTTTGAGCCCATCCACATCATCATTGTCGACAGTCCTGGAGACGGAGATGGATGCCAAAGTCTTTTCACTCATAAGCGTCCTTAATGATAAATGTTAACTGACAGAACTTGCACTCAACATGGATCTCAAGGGGGCACATCCACTTCTTGGTGGACACTGCTGCTACTTTCGATGTCATATCGGACACTGATTTTGAAAATCTGTCCTGTAAGCCCCTTCTATCAGTAGTCGCTTCATCCTGTGCTAACCTATGCTCCGCATTCTATCAAGTTTGATATATATGTGGTCAAAGTAAATGCTGGTACTGGCTACTTCTTGAATTTCATGTCCACGATCAGGTTAGATCTCCTATGAGTTTTTTTGCAAATAATAGCCATAGTAACTGCTGAAGAAGATCTTGTTGCATGGTATTGACAAGACCAAGAACAGACAAACCCACCTGTACAATTATGAAATACTCAAGTTAGTTGCCCAACGTGTCTATGCTGTGCTATACGCTGCGGCAGTCAAAAATCAGTTGAAGAAGAAATTGAGAACCTTTTCAAACTGGACATTATAAAAAAAGTGGAGGGCTGGACTAAGTAGAACTCCCCACCATGTTCAATATTTATATGGCCCCACTTGCAATGATCGCAGAGCATTTTGGCTTTGAGATCATCTCATAAGCTGATGACACCTAACTGATCTTTACTCTGGGTCACGGACTAGAATCAGTGAAAACGCGGTTCGCTGCCAGACTGCTAGAAATCTCCAACTGGATGGATGACTGAGAATTGCCTTTAGTTAAATCCAGAAAAAACGGAGATTATGCTACTTGGAAAAGCCCCAGCCATCTGGTCGGACGACTGGTGACCCCACCATTGGGTGCCACTCCCGTGCCTAAACAAACATGCACTTCTTATATCCAAGAATTTGCTTCAGTTGGTGCACCTCTACAAGACCTCACACATAAGAGCCTTTCTGCGGTCACCTGCTCTCTGCACTAGACTCTTGGATTTCTTTGCTGATAAAGTCCAAAACCTCTGATCCACTTTACCGAGAGACGTCAGCACAGTTGCCCCATTGAAAGTCGCCCGATTGCAAGGGACTGTCTATCTCTGAATTTGGTGTAATATCGGAAGATGATTCTCTGGAGGAATAGCTGAAGTACAATTCTGGTTCTCCAGAGGACTCTTGCCCTCCCCAGATTTTCAGATTGGTAGCACACGAGGTTAACCCCTCTCTTAACATGATCTAGAATGCCTCTCTGAGATCAGGTATCTTTCCTGCCATTTGGAAGCAAGCGTTCCTACTGCTGGTCCTAGAAATCTCAATGCAGACCCTAGTGTGCACAGTAACTTTAGGCCCATCTCACTGCTGCCTGCGCCGGCAAAGATTCTGGAAAAGTTGGTAAATCGACTACTTTCTTCCTTCATTGTAGCAAATGGTCTGCTTCATGATACTCAATCTGGCTTTGGGACTGCATAATTAGAAGTTTCGGAGTACGCAAGGGAAACTTTGGATGGCTGGGCTTCAGCCATGGTGGTAGTGTTAGCCCTGTTGGCAGCGTTCTACACGGTGGCACACTCCACCTTGTTGAATAGAGTGAGCCTTCTAGGTTTGTGAGGCACTGTTCTGTTCTGGATTCGATCGTTCCTGGAGGAGCATTCCCAGTGGGTTTTCCTGCACCCGTTCTCTTCCTCTGCCATACCCTGTGTATGTGGGGTGCCTCCGGGCTCTGCACTCAGCCCATTGCTTTTCAATCTCTACTTAGCCCCTTTGGTCATGCTTTTTGAAATCTGGGCAGTGAAGGTGGTCTCCTACGCAGATGACACGCATCTGTTCTCGTTCCAAGTACACTTAGAAGCGGCATTTCTTAAATTTAAAGAGTGCTTAAAAGGCATTGTCAACTGGATTGATTCCAACGTCTTAAAATTTAACACAGAGAAAACAGAGGTTCTCTTCTTGAGTCAGAAGGCCCCCTCCTGCAAACCTCTGGTGGCCAGCTGAATTGAATCCACCCCAGTGCTGCCTTCTTCGGTCAGAAACTTGGGGAGCTTGTTTAAATCCGATCTCTCCTTTGCCACTCAGATCTTATCTGTTTCATGAAGCTTAGATCAGTTAGGGAGCTGTTACACATGATTCCGGCAGAGCCCAGAAAAATAGTAATCCACGCTCTTGTGACATTGCATCTGGATTACGCCAAAAGCTTTTATTTGGGCTTTCCTGATCCACAGACTACAGATTATACAGAAAGTGGCTGCCAGGCTGATTCGGTGGGATCCTTTCCACCAACGCCTTTCACCCCATCTCAAGTTCCAAGGTCTTTTAAAAGCTCATCGTATTCGCACTGCTAAATTTGGTGGTAGATTTTTTTCCCACCTTGCCCCGTTCCACTGAAACAAGCTTCTTCTGAATATGTGTATGATTTAGGATCATTCTACTTTAAAAAAAACATCTAATAACATAGATATTTTAATGGGTTTTATGCATGTGCCGCCTCTGATTGCTAGCGCCGAGATACACCTCTGGGTGTGATTCGTTCAGCGTTATGTCAAAGGCCTATAACATAACATAACATACTATGAACCTGCAAACATTTTAATTCCACTTAATTAGGCACATTGTGGTTTAGGGTAGCGGTAGATCTACTTCAAATAAATGATTTATTTTAAATGCTTGGCTTGGGGCTTGTGCTGTCTACTGTGCAATTCAGCTTCTGCAGCGTTCATTGTTGGACCTCACCTGGATCATCCGTCAGAGACTGCCTGATTACTTCGTCATGAGGTGCATAAAATGGAGGCAGATGTTAGTGTCAAACACGTGCCTCTTGGACAGCCATTTGGGTGTATTTATCCACGGGTTCCTCCAGAGGGAACATTTGATACATTTATTTAGTTTAGAAACCGTCATATAACTTCCTTTTTCAATAAATGAATACTCTGAACTCCAAATTACAAAACTACGGTCACATTGTTATTCTTATATACATTTCATTTATAAGTGAGCATACGTTCAGTGAACTGATTTATACGTTCAAAAAGGATAAGGGGACAGCTAACACACATAAAAAATGGAGACTTGCAATAATACATTACATAAATTACAACATAGAGTACACCGAAAGGCAATGTTTGAAAAGGTCTGCTATCATAACATTGTATCCTTCTGCATGTAACAAATCTTTATCGTAGGACCGCTGTGCTCTATTTTGCTGAATGACAGTAGAACCAATGTCGACAGTAGAACCAGTATCGACATTTCGGTCTCTAAGTGTCACAAGTACTCAAATCCTTCTCAGGACAATATAACATTTCTGATGGAGAGCTGTGTTGGACTACTGAGGACTTAGCCTTGGTTTCAAGACCTTTTCTATGTGCATCATTGTGGTCAGCATTACCTGCACTGCCCATTGCTATTGGGCGCACTGACATGAGCGAGGGAAAGCCGCCGCGATCTTCATGGTAGTGGCTGGGGACTGTTTTGATTTGACGGTAGCAACCCTGGACGCGCAGAGTCTTACAGAGCTGGCCTTGAGCCATTGCAGGGACCTTATGGATTCATTGGCTGCAATTGAACATAGGATGGTCAAGGCGCTATCTCTGATATCAAGTAAACTGTCCTCAGTTGAATACTTGCTGCAGCATTGGTGCCTTGGATCAACTCACTAAGGGGACTATGAACACTCCAGCAAAAGCGGGACCGCCTGGGATAGATATTCTGGGGGTGCTGGGCCAGGTGGGAACTCAAGAATAAATGTATGCAATGGTTTGGGGAAAGGTTTGACAGATACTGGTAAATAATCTGTTTAGGAACGTTATCATGATCAGATGGCTGAGTTGGGTGTTGAGACTGGAAAAGAATATTGAGGGCGACTGTGTCGTAGTTAATTTCCGTAACCCTGACCTTGCGGATAGGATCTTGCAGGCGCGTGCTAATAGAGAAATTGCACCTAATTCAATTACGGTGGTTCCACTTGTTTACTTCTATAGGCCAACTGGGGCTGTAGCTCCTCTTCTGAATGCCTGGAGGCAGATCAATGGCAAGAAGGGAGGATGGGCAGGAAGATTTAATTGCGGTAGTCAGCTAGATTTCCCTGTCAAGACACCGACGAGGGACGGGAACTGGTTTGGGTGTCTTTCTGAAGTTGACTGCCAGGATTGACTGCAAGCCAGCAACTAAGGTAGAGCAGCTTACTTATAACAATGTAAAGGCCCCCAATGCAACATGAACCGTTATTGCCTATAGAAGCCTGTTGAGACCACAAGGGGTGCCCCAAATGATGGTAGTAAGATGGGCAACGACAACTCTAATATACTGTGGGTGAGGCTCGCATCATGGAATATTGCAAGCCATAAAAAAAAGAAAGATCTACCTGACTGGCATAAGATGATTTCCTGTTTCCATCTTATTTGTTTACAAGAAACATGCGAGACGGTGGAAATGGCCATAGATGGGTATACACGGTATTCCATTCCCCTGCTCAACCATCTTCTGCTGATGGGGCAAAGAGGGGTTTATCCACCTATATACCGAATTTATTCCCTGGTAGAGTAGTGAAATTCATTGGTGTATCTTCTTTTTTCCACATTTTGGTTTGCAAGTTGGGTGAGACATGGGACCTACTCAATCAATTTGTGTAACAACCACTTTGACATTGAGAGAACACAGGTGGTTACTGACCTGGTCCAAGCCATCCAGACTGCTATTTCTGCTCACTTTAAACCCTTTAGGATTTGGGTAGGAGATTTTAATGCACACTACTGTCGTTTTCGTGCTAAACCAATCTGCGGGATATTGGGTTCCTGAGGGGGAACCCCGAGCACACTTTAATCATGACGATTACGGCTGTACCTTAAGTAACTTAATGGTTAAGTTTTGCCATAGGATATTGAACGAGTATGGGGACGACAAGGGGGGCTTTGCACCCACGTTCATGAGAAACGCCTATACCTCAACTATAAATTATATCATGTTCTCAGGGGGTTTAATTACCACAATGAAGGGCTTCAAGACCTATTTCTTGGGGTGCTGTGATCATGCAGCATGGGCAGGGTGTGCATAAAGAATATGCCTAAAAACCTGCATGAAACAGGTTTCAAGCCTTCTCTGGCCACCAAAAATGGTTATTCCATTAAATGGGAGGAGGTGGATCATGCAACTTTTCTCCCTCCTGTCCTTAGTCAGACTTTGGCAGAGGTGAAACTATGCTGAAACCCTTTGGCAGAGTCGCAGCAGATTATTACAGCTTTTTCTGTTATTGCCACTCATACTAAGCAGTCTTTGATCCGTAACACCCGGGTGTTAGACGGACCGGGAGGGTCGGCCGAGGACAAGGGGAGAGGTCTCCGGGGAGAGCCGTCTCCAGCTATCGTACAGATAAATAACTTCCCCCCCACAGACAGACACCACACAAGGAGAAGATTTAGCGTTCTTTATAGGCAATTTCTTACGGTACGATGGAAGGTACAAGGAGGTCTGGACTCAGGGGTCCCCTCGATTCAAGTCTCTCAAGATGGGGAAAGGGGGTAGCGGGACAGTCTGGTTACCAGTCTGGTAGTTGAGGTGGTATGGTGGATGGCTCACAATCCTCGAGCTCGGTGTTCTAGCTGGGACGGGCCGCGGCAGCGCCAGCAGGTCCCGGTGAAGATGGTTGATACACGGTCCGCGGCAGCGCCAGCAGGTCCCGGAGAGATGGTCGATGCACGGTCCGCGGCAGCGCCAGCAGGTCCCGGTGAAGATGGTCGTTACAACGGGCCGCGGCAGCGCCAGCAGGTCCCGACGAGGATGGATGTTGCAGAAGGCCGCGGCAGCGCCAGCAGGCAGGACGATAGTTCACAAGATAGGGCTACGGCAGCGCCAGTAGTCCGTCAAGGCTGAGTTCTCTCGGTGTCTCTCGACTCCAGGATACAACTGCCGTCCTGCTCCGGAGCTGCCCTAGTTATAGGTCTGGCGCCCTTTGATGTCCGGACCCTCGCACTTGGAGGTCGGAGGGTCCGGGATGAAGGTGTCCAGACACCCAGCAGGGGGTGGAGCCAGCGCCTGGGGGAGCTGGAGGCGATCGGCACCTGGCGGGGGAGAGCCCTTGACGCTTCGTTCTCCCATTGACCTGCCAAGTGGTCCGCTCACCTCCTGGGTGGATGGTGGTGCCGGGATGTCGGGGCCGGCCAGGCCCAGGGTTAGGGTCGGGTGGAGGCCACGCGGCCTCGTGGCGCAGGGCCCAAGATGGCGGCTTGATCCGGCCGGGGGAGCCGGTGGTGGCTCGGTCCCGTGATACATGGATGTCCGGGGGCAGGAGTTCCGTCGGGAGACGGAGTGCGGGTGATTCGTGTGGGTCACGCCTGGCGGGCCGGGGCTTAGGCCCTGTCATGCGGGGAGGGAGCAAGCCCTTCGTGTGGCCTGTCCAACACCGGGCATCTAGTACTCATATGAGGGGCTGGTTTGATTCTAATTGCACTAAAGCTAGGGCCCAGCTGCACAAAGCTTTGCAGAAGAGACCTAGAGAGATCAGGCTAATCAAGATTGAACGTGCACAGTTTAAGCAGGTCCCCGCAGATAGAAAGAAAGCCATCAAAACTTGGGAGGCACTGATTTGGAGCTAGTGCACTAAAAGACAGTAGATCCTTCTGGAGTGTGATCAATGACCTAAATGTTAGATCTATGCAAAAACACCATCTAGAAATCCATGATCTCCTAATAGATCACTCCCTTGATGCCCTGTTCACGACCGAGACGTGGCTCCAAGATGACATGGACTCGGTTTGCAATTTAGCTACTCCTACGGGATATACCACTCATACGGTGAACAGGAGCTCAAGAGGGGGCGGGCTAGCACTTATAGTCAAATCCCACCTTGCCTGCCAACTAACTAAAGTGGACATTAAGGGCAGCGAAAGCGCTCGCTTTTCTATCAAAGCCAACTCACAGTTCTGTGTAACTGGCCTCTTGATTTATAGACCTCCTGGCGCTGACGCCCCCTTCATTAGCTCTCTCCTACAGTATCTGGGCACTAACATCACCAAAACGGCTAATTTCACGATCATAGGCGACCTCAACATACATCTAGACAGAGACACCGAGCCTAAAGTTGCCACCTTTCTTGCGGATCTCGCTGCTTTTCAGCTTAATCAACTCGTAAGTGGTCCCACCCATAGAGCGGGACACCTTCTTGATCCCATCCTTACTAATATTACGAGTGGATCCGCATATCCGCCTATTCCTATGACTTGGACGGACCATCATCTGGTAACACTGTCAATTTCCTGCAATTCTAGCCCTGTTCTGGTGCCCACTCCGCTAGTTCAAAAACGTCCATGGAGAAAACTCCGCTTAGAAGATCTGCATAAACTCTTGGTGTTAAATCCTCCTCCCTTAAGTGAGGACCTTGACGTACGGTATGACCAGTTTTGCCTCTGGATCACCCAGGCACTAGACACCCTGATCCCTACCAGGTGGATCAAGGCCCGTACTCATACGGCTAGTCCCTGGTACAACTCTGAACTAGCCATTTTGAAAAAGGAATGCAAAAAGGCAGAGAGGGGTTGGAGAAAAAACTACGATGCCAATCTCAAACAGAATTATGCCCTACTCCAGAAAACCTATCACCGAAAGGTGTGCAGAACAAGAGCAGCATATTATGCCGATGAAATCAACAGTAGCTCCAACACCTCTAAATCTGTTTTTAAAATTCTGAAAGACCTTACTGCGAAAAAAATTGCTATCACTGCCACTACCTCCCCTGACCTTTGCAATAATATGGCTAATTTTTTCACCAATAAGATTAGGAAAATCTATGATACTTTCCCTAGATGTCCGCAGCTCTCGGTTACTCTGGATCCTACCAGATCTTCTCTTTCCTCTCTTCCTACTCTTGAGCAAGAGAGTTTTCAAAAAATTTGTAGAAAAATTAAATCTGGCTCCCCTGCGGATCCCTTAAAACCGGAGACTTTCTGTGAAGCCCATGAACTTATTACAGAGCATATACGAGGCACTATTAACCTGTCTCTCTCTACAGCCAGCATTCCTTCTAAATGGAAGCAGGCATGGGTATCCCCCATCTTAAAAAAACCCACTTTAGATCCCATGCTTCCTGAAAATTTTAGGCCCATCTCCCTGCTTCCCTGGCCAGCCAAAATTATCGAGGCACATGTCAATAACATTCTGACCGACTTCCTCCTAACCAATAACATTCTGGATGACTCCCAACACGGGTTTAGAGCTGGTCACAGCACCGAGACAGCCCTGCTCAGTGTTACAGAGGACCTCCGTACCATCCTTGACAGCGGTGGAACGGCAGCACTGGTCCTGTTGGACCTCAGTGCTGCCTTCGATACGGTGTCACACGAGGTCCTTCTGACGAGATTGGAGGAAATTGGTATTACAGGGATAGCTTTAGGATGGTTTAGAGACTTTCTTTCCAACAGGTCTTTCAGAGTCTCCACCCCCCCTTACATCTCGAAGGAGCATAACATCGGACAGGGAGTGCCGCAGGGTTCTTCCCTGAGCCCTACCCTGTTCAATGTCTATGTCCGCCCCCTTGCAGAGGTGGCTAGAAGGAGCGGACTAGCATTGGTATCCTACGCTGACGATACCCAGCTGGTGGTGGCTCTCAATGACAACAGTGGTCTGGAGGCTTATCGCTTTAAACAGACACTTACTGACATCACCAACTGGATGACGGCGAATTTTCTCCAACTTAACGCGGGGAAAACAGAGATACTGCTCCTGGGGAAAAATACCGCGTCCTGGGGTGACAGCTGGTGGCCTGATGTCTTGGGCCAACCTCCTAAGCCTAAGGAATGCGTTAAAAATCTGGGAGTCTGGGTGGACTCGGCACTGAGGTTTACGCACCATACTAAAAAGGTGGCGGCCACCTGCTTCGGCATTCTACGTAACCTCAGACCTATTTTGAGGTTCTTCGACTGCCGCACCCGCCAGTTAATTGTTCAGGCGACTATCCTTTCAAGACTGGATTATGCCAGTTCTCTTTTATTAGGGGCGAACCTTGCCGAAACCTCCAGACTACAGAGAGTCCAGAATGCGGCAGCCAGGGTGCTGGTAGGTCTCCCTCGCCACTCTTCGACGACCGGAGCCTTGAAAAAATTACACTGGCTCCCGGTGGGTAAAAGGATCCAGTTTAAGGCATTATGTTTAGCCTTTAAAATTCTTAAAACCGCCTCTCCCCCAATGCTGTGCCCCCTCTTGTCGGAGTATACTCCTAGGAGGTCGCTTCGCTCAGAGGGACAACATCTCGCGATCATTCCTCGCACCAGACTGGCCAGAGTAGGCGGCCGATCCTTTAGCTTCTTAGCTGCCAAGTTATGGAATAGCCTTCCGGAATCTATCCGTGGCATGCAGGACCTTTTGACCTTCAGAAAGGCTATCAAAACTCACCTTTTTCAATAATTGCTTCCCTTTCTTTGCGCCTCTTTCTCTTTGCTATTGGTTTTTTCGCAGCGCCGGGACGCCCCTTGGCTGGGGCAGCCGTGCGCTATATAAATTACCATAACATTAACATTAACATTATTTTTGAGAATCCACTGACCCTTCCACGGAAGTACACTTAGCTGAAGAAGCATAGTTTGATTCTTTCTCTGCTATATATGCAAACCAGACTATGTCCTGTGCACAGGCTGGCCCTGGGGATCTTAACCCCAAGAACATACCTCTATCATTCCAACTAGGCGAAGTGGAAAGGTCCCTGGCAGAAAGTAGTAAAGCAAAGGCTTCAGGCCCAGATGGGGTCCCCATTGATCTGTTCTGCGTTCAGCAAGCAATTATGGGCCCGCTACTCACTAATGTTTTAATGCAATTGCTACGACCGACCCTCCACCGTCATGGAAGTTTGGTTATAATTAAAATTTTTAAAGAAGGTGACAAAGCACTACCAAACACTATAGGTCCATTTCACTTTTGGACTCTACCGTAGAGGTAATGGTGCGCATACTACTGCATAGATTGGAGGAATGGGCGAGTGCAAATAATGTACTGTCAGATACATAATATGGTTTTAAAAAAGGGCTGGGTACAGTCGATCAATGTTTGAATTTGAGTTTATTAATTGGAAAATACACAGTGGCAAAAAAGGGTGCAATTTGTCTTAATTTGAATGTGTAATAAGATACGTGGTGAGGATAAAAGAGCTTGTAGTGTCAGGGAAGGAGTTCTCACGCTGTATGTGGAGAAGAAGATTGCGAACATTTCAACTACAGAACAACTGATGGTCAGGAGCTGATTTGGGGATCCATTACATCCCAAGCCCTTCTAATAACCCTAACTATTGAGGCTGAACAGTTTGATACCCTCCTCTTCAATCTAACAGATGAGCCGCAGTTTCATATAACTCTGAGCATACCCTGGTCGTGTCTTCACAATCGAGCCATTGCCTGATGGAAGGGCATTGTGACATGTAAGGCTAAGTTGTGCCATAACACTTGCCTTTGCTCCAAATAACAATAATCAGCCTTATGTGCCTTAAAACCTGCTTCTAGGATTGCTTCAAAAAAAACTTTGCGTGCTTAGTCAAAGTTAAAGTAAACACTTTGCCACGCCATAGAGACTTTGATCGTAGGATCTTTCTATAGCCAGAGTCCAGAATACCTTATAGTAGCATTTACATGATATAACAAATGAGCATCTCAAGACCTATATTGAGTAAAATAGGTCTTCAAAATTCTGATGCTTTAAGTTGCCAGCCTCCTTGCCCGTCTTTCATATCTAGAAAAGGGAAGAGGGGTAACCACAGAACAGACCCAGATCTGAGGACCTGTATTGAGTGCCAAGCCTTAATAAGATCTCCGTCAAACAACAGGTACCCAATTTCTTGGATTCTAGTGCCCCAGAATAAGTGAAGAATGCTAGAATATACAAATATACATCAGGAAAGACCTGCAGGGGTTTTACATAAGAATCAGAAAGGTGACAAAAGGAAAGGGGCCTTCAGAACCATATTTAGAGTGTATGAATACCAGATAATCCGTTCAAGTTTTACAACACTCCTGTAGCCTGCTAATTCATCATCAATGAGAAGCTCAGTGACTACTCATATGAGTGCGCCATGGTTTACATTGATAGCATCTTGGTTTATTGTTGCACTGTGAAGGTCAACATCGAACACATTCAACCGATACTCCAGCACCTGAGACAAAAACATCTGTAGGCTAAATTAGAGAAGTGTGTGTGCCAAATTTATAATAACTCAATTGAGAAAACAAATAGAAAATTGAGGACATTCTCCAATGTGAAGATGTCCAGAGCTTTCTGGGCTTCTGGGAGGGTGTTCTGCTTGTTCCACTTGCTGGCTGAGGAGGGGATATGTAAGATGCCACCACAAACAGGAAAGAGCACCAAGAGCCAGGCAGAGAAAGGTCTGGCACAGGGAGCCATAAAATCAATCTGCCAAAAACAAAAGTCCCTTTAGAGAGCAGGAGGCCTCAATAAAATGTTCATGGGGGCTACGGTTAAAGCCTGGGACAAAGTGGACCCAAGAATATGTAAATCAGACCTATGGTTCTAGAGAAATTAACAGAGCAACCTTGGTGCCCCAGGCACCCGAGCAGAGAATGAGATCATGGCTGTATGCCAACTATTTCTAAAATCCCCTGGGGAGGGCCAAGCACATGCCAGTAAGCAATTCTTAAGTAATTATTATTTGGGAGTTGGGGCATGCATGGGTCCTTCGCCAAGCCAACTGTTGGGCCCTGGGGACCCCATCCATGGGGCCCAATTCAAGTACCCTATGGACTGGAAAAAAAAGCACAGGGGCACGCCACTGCACCGCCGTCACCTCCCTCTCATCGCACATGTGTCTGTGTGGAGTAGGGAGCACACCACCTAAATGCTTCCTGCCCACGAGGACACGGCCAGAAGAAATCAGCTACAGGCTCTCGCACCGGGACCAGAATAGGTGTCAGCTGTGCGGGAAACTGATTGGGCAGCCTGAAAGAGGGCTCCCACCACTACGCCTGCACATGGCACATCCCGCCCAGGCACCCCACGGAAGGGGTAGGAGCACCCAGATTAAAAATTAAAGAATGCGATAGGGTTCCTATATTGAAAAGAAACAGCACAAGGTCGATAATCAAAGCTGTAAGCTTCAGGGCTTTGGAGCACCCCATAAACCCTTGAACAAGGCTTAAAATTTGAATATTTACCCATGTGGTGACCCATGGAGCGCAAGATCAAAAATCAAAAAGATTTGTGTGGCACACAATTCATTCAATGGTACTCAATAAGGGAAATTAAATTTGTACAAAAAATATGTTCAATTTTTGGTGCATGTGGGTATCTCCCTCTCACCTGAGGGCATAAGAACAAATATTGTGAAAAGCGCTGCGTGGATCGTAAATAGCGTCCCCACTTTGCACTCCGAAGGGTTAGCAGCCCTTAATATAAAGTTCTCAATCAAATTCAGTCCGTTCAATGAAAACATTTATTTTGGAGAGTTTATATTGGAGAAGAAAGTTCTCTTTTTATTTACCACAATGTTGCATCAAGTATGTGGACTGGTATAAATCATGAAATTAACTTCATGAATAACAATTTTCGTAGTAAACCATTCTCCATTCGTTCTGGTTCATAATATTCACATAATCTCGATGCATTTTGGGTCAAAAACCCTTTTTCAGGGGAATCCTTCTGGAAGTACCGCGATGTGATAGAACATTGATTTTTTTAAACTGCAGACCGGCGTGTATCTCGGTGTTACCGGGAACACCGAGATACACGCCAGAGTCACACTACCGTTCGGGTGTAGACACTGCTAAGATGTACTAACCTCACTCAAAAGATAGCTCAATTTATGGAGACGCGGTCTGCAGTTTAAAATCACTTTTGCGGCCGCACGGCCGCTTTGATGCTCTCCCGCTTGCCTTTCTTCTTTACTCTTCGTCTTTTCCTTCTTTATTTCCTTTTCTTCTTCTATCCTTAGCCCCCGTTGCGCCTCTCCCTTTCTCTCCCTTCCATTCTCTCTTTTGTTCCTCCTCCCCACTTCTCTTTTCTCCTTTACGTCTGCCTGCAATCCTCTTTTTTTCTTGGGCACATCTATTGTCTGACCATTTCTTCATCCCTCCCTCTTCCTTTCTTTCTCCTTGCCGCTCATTGTGATCAAAAATGTTTTTTTTCTTTACTTTCTCTTCCCCATTCTTGCACCTTTCCTTCTTTCACCTCCACTTCATAATGCCGATTGAAACCTTGGTCTCAGGGCTCCTGCAATCACGGCCCCTCAGGGGTAATTTAGATTGCTGTGACCTTACAGTTATTGGCCTCTCACTATGTGTATCTGCACATTCGACCAGAGGCTTGCAGTGTGTGACGAGTGATTGACACCCTACGATGTCACCTGTATTGGATAAGAGGCAATGAAGAGTCCATGCCCATTCAGTGCTTAGCGTCATTTTGATGGGATCCCCCCCACCCCCCCAAGCCATGTCGCTATGGGAGTTCATTTACCATGCCCCTGAAGTGACCTATACATTTAGTGAGCTGGGAGTTCAGTCTCCATAGACATGCGGTGACCGACACATCTAGTGAACAGAGATCAGTTTCCGTAGACACGCAGTGACTAGCATAACTAGTAGGGTGAGAGTTCAGTCTCCATAGACACGCAGTGACTGGCATAACTAGTGAGATGAGAGTTCATTCTTCATAGACACGCAGTGACCAGTGAGTTCATTCCACACAGACAGGCAGTGATCGGCATATCTAGTGAGCTGGGTTTACAGTCTCCATAGACACGCAGTGACTGCTATAACTAGTGAGCCGAGAGTTAATTCCACATAGTCACGCAGTGACTGGCATATCTAGTGATATGAGCAATCAGTCTCCATGGACGCGAGGTGAACGGTATAGCTATCTTTCTAGTGAGCAGTGAGATCAGTCACTATAGACATGCAGTGACCAGCATATCTAGGTGACCTGAGAGTTCTGTCACGACAGACACGAGGTGACCAGCATATCTAGTGAGCTGGGAGTTCAATCTCCATAGACATGCAGTGAACAGAGAGATCAGTCTCCAAAGACAAGCAGTCACAGACAAAACTAGTGAGCAGTACATTTATTCTCCATAGAAACGCAGTGACCGGCGACGAGTTCGTTCTACATAGACAGTGGCCTGCATATCTAGTCAGAGAACCGATCAGTCTACATAGACACGCAGGGACTGGCATATCTAAGTGAGCTGCGAAATCAGTCTCCATAGACACGAGGTGATCGGTATATCTATCTACCGGGCTCTGAGATCAGTCACCATAGATGTGCAGTGACCAGTATTTCTGAGTGACCAGAGAGATCAGTCATCATAGACATGCAGTGACAGGCATATCTAGTGAGCTAAGAGATCAGTCTCCATGGACACCCAGTGGCTGGCATAACTAGTCAGATGATCTGACTAGTTATGCCAGCCACTCAGATGGACGATCAGTCTCCTCTATAGACATTCAGTGATCGGCATATCTAAGTGACCTGAGAAATCAGCCTCCGTAGACACGAGGTGACCAGTATATCTAGCGAGCTGTGAGATGTCACTGTAGACACGAGGTGAGCATCATATCTTAGTGACCTGAGAGATCAGTCTCCATGTAGATCAGTCTCCATATAGACAAGCAGTGACCGGCATATCCAGCGAGCCTGGAGATCAGTCTCTGTGTCTACACAAGGCAATAACGGGCATTTGTGGTGAGCTGGAAGTTCAGTCACTGTGCACATGCAGTGACTGGCATATTGAGGGAGTCGGGAGTTAACACTCCATTTCTTTAAGGCTGCCAGCCTACCGAGAAAGCACGGAGTTCAGTACCCATGCCCACCCAGGCACCATACTGCTCACCGGAAACTCAATGTTCCCTCCCCAAACCGTGCCTGGCCTCTGTGGTGACATGGTTGTTTAGTCTCTGTGTATATGTACATAAAGCCACTCTTTCAAAATGGCTGGTCAAGCTTGAAGTGCTAAGAGACTCTCATAGTTAAGTTAAGCAATCTGAATGTTCGCAGGTTTGCATTGCGTTCAGGCAGGCTGTCGGTCGAATTACAGTTTCCCTTACAACGTCTATCCTTCTTTCTGCGCCACACTCAGTACTCTCTGATTGCTGCCGCTGACTCTGAACTTCAGACTGATGTGTCCCACTTTTCTGTCACCAACCCACAGATTGTCTGTCCCGGGCCCGCAGTTTGCACAAGGTCACAGGGACAAGGTCACAAGGTCATTCGGGAGCTAGGACTAGACCGCACGACTTTTTGACTGAAGTGCTGGTACAACAGGCCAGGAAGCTTTTGAGCTCTCCTTAACGCCTGAATTTTTCTTTTTTATTAGATGAGGTAGTGCACTGGTGGGGACTGCGGCTGGGCAGAGGGGGTTGGAAAGTGGATTCAGAACATAGGAAGTTAAACCTTAAGCACTTCCAGGTTTTATTTCATGATTTTGACCTCAGGCCACTTCAGAAGCGCCCTGGTGTACGTGACGTTAGC
This sequence comes from Triturus cristatus, assembly GCF_964204655.1. NCBI lineage: Eukaryota > Metazoa > Chordata > Amphibia > Caudata > Salamandridae > Triturus > Triturus cristatus. Next base: position 552,349,573 of record NC_140586.1, read on the forward strand.
TTAAGGGCTCTTTGCTGCTCCATGACTGGCGGAAGTGCCCCAACGTCACATCCGTACCCGCCGTCAGGTGGGATGAGGGCCACTCAGCGATGGAATCCTGTAGCCCGTTGGTTTCTTTCATATGCTCATTAACTGACCGGATGCCCCCACGCTCTTAAAAAACTTTTCCCCAGAGATGGCCAGGTCTGCCCTAACCTGAAGCCCACCCTTCACTTTGACCCCCAAAAGAGTCTTCCTTCATTTTCTTCTTCAAGCTCTCTTTCTCTTGTTCCTTTGCCATTCCGTGACTCTCACCCACCCACTTACCTCCTTACATCTCTCGTCATACACTCCTTTCTTGAACCTTTACCTTCCATGTTGTCTTCGACCCCTCACTATTTATTTATTTGTGCATTTTTATATAGTGCGGACATTACCCAAAGGTGCTAGAGCCCTTTACAATAATAACATCGCTTGTTACTTGAGAACATAGGGCATGATTTAGAGATTGGCAGAAGGGTTAGTCCATCACAAATGTGATGGATAGCTCACCCACTGATTTACAAGTGCCGCTGGATATAATGTACTTGTAATACGGGGAACGGATACATTTGTATTGGAGTAACCTGCCCGACCAATTCTAAATCAGGTCTGTAGATTGATACATAAGGTTAACAGAAGGATTAAAGTTACAAAACATCTGGTAGTTACATAAGGCACTGAATTACAGCTGTTTGTGGAAGGAGGTTGTATAATTAGAGCCTAAAAAATGTGGTCAACTGGTGGGGTCTAATGAGAGCATTTATTTTGAGGGCAATGGTTAAAGGCTTAGCAAAAGACGTGGGAGAGCACAAATCCACTGGAGAGGTTGCATAGAATGTCATGAGCTAAAATTTCTTTGAAGAAGAAGGGCTTTCAACTCTGTTTTGAAGATCACCAGGAAGGTGGCGGTGCATTTTCAGAGGCAATTAGTTCCATTTTCTGCTCGTGTTTCCTGAGAAAGATTGTGCCATGGGTCATTCCTTCTTAAAGGTCAGAGGTGTTAGCAACAGCACTTCTGCATTTCTTGATGGTCTAGAGCCTCCAGATAATTTAGGTTTGTGCAGTAAGTAACAAGGAGTGGATGTTTACAGTGCCTTGTGGGTAATACAAGTCATCTTGTATATGTTCCTGGTTTTAATGGGCAGCCAGCGGAGAGTGACCAACATAGGAGAGTCATAGTCATTCCTGTCAGCCTTATGGATGAAGCGCGCTGCCAAATTTAGGATAGATTTCAGAGGGGTGAGATAGGTCTTGGAGAGAGCAGTAGAGAGAATTACAATAGTCCATTGTGGAGAGCACTACTGATTGAACAAGAGATTTCAGATCTTGCTTTGGAACGCAGCAAAAAATTCTCCAAAGAATATGCAGTTTATGTTGTGCATTCCTGTCCGTGGACCTATGGTAGGTCATCCAGTCTTGAGTGCAGTTTACAGTGGTGGCGAGATAGCATTTGGAGAGGGTTCCTTTAAGTAAAGTTAGTGTTGTCTGCATATTGATGATAGAATATCCCAGCCTTTCTTATTAGGATACCAAGAGGTTCGATATATACAGTTTGAATAAAGTTGGAGTAACAATGGAATCCTGTGGGACTCCTTGAGCCCTCGATGTTAGAAACAGTCTTCAATTTTCATCCTCTCAGATCAAACCAATGAGGAATGATTCGGACCATTTTAGAACCTCACCCTCAATGCCCATTCGTTTTTTAGGTCTCGCTGAGTCATGCGCTGCACGGAGAGACTTTAGTAGGTGAGTTTTCAAAGTGCTGCTGGCTGGCGACAAGCTTGCGTTCACGTGAGCGTGCACGCGCGAACCGTCAGCCTTCAGCGCCATCTGTCTTTCCTCTTGCTTGCTCCCTGCCTCCGCCCCTCCCCCACCTTCGCGCTCACAAGCGTAAGTAAATTAACATGATGCGGCATAACATAATGGCTACTGATATACACCATTTTTATTCAGCTAAAATTTCAGAAAGCCAACAATAATTCAAATCCACTTGCAAATACAACATACTGGACGAATGCCACTCATGCCTGAATGCTTGCATTTGCAACAGCACCACTGCCCCCAGAGGATAGAAAACGAACAAGCAACTCAAAATAACAATACGAGTTATGTTATGTTCGTTGTAAGGACATTTACGAGCAGCAGACCTGAATACTGCTTAGCCCTCCACAGAATACAAGAAAGAGAGGTTTCTTCTGCAAGCCAATAGATAAACAGCATCTCTGAATTTTACTAACTCTTTGTCGAAATCATCAATAAAATCGGGCTACAGTGCAGAAAAATCTACAAACTCTTCTTTAGAAGTGTAAGTTGCTCCATCGCCATTACACTTTTTTTTCTTCTGGATAATTGTATGTGGGTGGTGACATGAGAAATGCAAACTATTTCATCTGCAGGATGCAATACACAAATACATCAACATTTCTACACAACAAATATATCGAAATCGAACCGAAATGATGGCTCCGTAAGTTAAATGATCACTGCTGATATCTGCACTGCTCTGCAAGTCAAATGTTCAAATCCCTGCAAAACAGACAGCCTTTGCGCCTTTCGAGGTAGGCAATTTGATCACCATTAATCTGGTATAGTAACACTGCGCATTTGCAGGGCTTACAAATGGGAAAACAACACATACACACACAACCACACACACACAACCCCACACACACAACCACACACACAACCACACATACACAACCACACACACACACAACCACACACACACACAACCACACACACACACACAACCACACACACAACCACACACACACAACCACACACACAACCCCACACAAAACCACACACACAACCACACAACCACACACAACCACACACACACACAAAACCACACAACCATGCACACAATCACACACACAACCACACACACAACCACACACACATAAACACACACAACCACACACACTCATCCACACACAACCACACACACACACACACAACACATACACACACAACCCCACACACAACCACACACACACAACCACACACACAACCAACCACAAACACAACCACACACACACAACCACAACCCCACACACAACCACACACACAACCCCACACCCAACCACAACCACACCCACACACAACCACACACACACACAACCACACACACAACCACAACCACACACACAAAGGGAGGAGACAACTGCAGCAGGACCTTCGGCTCGATCAGGACAGCAGAACCACCAGAAAAGGAATCCCTCAGCACGACCTGGGCAGCAAGAATTGTCACTGGAGACAGCCTTTGCGCCTTTCGAGGTAGGCAATTTGATCACCATTAATCTGGTATAGTAACACTGCGCATTTGCAGGGCTTACAAACGGGAATACAACACATACACACACAACCACACACACACAACCACACACACAACCCCACACACAACACACACACAACCACACACACATAAACACACACACAAACACACACAGCCACAACCACACACACACAACCACACACACAACCCCACACACACAACCACACACAAACAACCAACCACAACCAACCACACAACCACACACACACAACCACACACACACACAACCACACACAAAACCATACAACCACGCACACAACCACGCACTCAATCACACATACAACCACACACACAACCACACACACAACCACACACACACTCAACCACGCACAACCACACACACTTACACACACACACACACCACAACACATACACACACAACCCCACACACAACCACACACACAGCCACACACACACAACCACACACAACCACAACCACATACACAACCACACACACACAACCACACACACAACCACAACCACACACACAAAGGGAGGAGACAACTGCAGCAGGACCTTCGGCTCGATCAGGACAGCAGAACCACCAGAAAAGGAACCCCTCAGCACGACCTGGGCAGCAAGAAGTTGTCACTGGAGACATCGTGATCCTATGAACAATAGTGTCATCACTGATCTAATCCAAACTGTAAACTGTGACAAATAGCAATCCTATATATTGCAGTACCACAAAAACAGCAACAAGCATTGGCATAGCCAATAGGTCTCGCCTTTGGGACCTTATAAGTGTTTTGCCATGCAACAGTTGTTGTTGCACCAAGGTTATTGTGCTGCATAACTAAATACTTATAAGGTCCCAAAAGCGAGACCTATTGGCCATGCCAATGCTTGTTATAATTGGGACCTGTAGAAAGTATTTCTTCCTCTACCCTACTGCTGTTACTCTTAGATCGTTGTACTCTAAATTGTTTAAATATGACCTTTAGGTAGGAGGTCTTCTCAGTGACAAATTTATTCACTTTTAGTTTTTATGGCTCTCTCTATGATGTGAGGGTCAGTTTTTTATATATAAAATGAATCTCTAGTTGTTTGTATTGTGAAGCTTCTGCAGGGAAATGGGATGTTTGAATTTGCACTGTGACCATTTTATTGGTGAGCTCTATGATTTATTTACACTGTGTTTGAGAGAACTGAATATAGAGTATTTAGTCGGGGTTTATGCATATTTAAACTTGTTTTTATTGCTTTTTAACGGCTGAAGGATTAATTAATGTGTAATTTATTTCCTCCGTTGTTTATATAATGGAATCTTTTGTAGACAACTGGGGTATCTGAATTTGCACTATGCTCATTTTATTGGGCGTTGGCATTAACTACTTAATTTTTGTGCCTATGGGGATAGCCAAATTTGAATTGCCACTGACAAGACTTTTAATATATATGTTTTGTAGATTTACCTTATCTCAGACTTTACTGTTTGAAAAAAGTATTTTTAACGTATCATAGAAGTGCCTATGATCTATGTTTTTTAAACAGATCGAATAAAGTTATTTGATGATGAAGACACCACACTACCGACTTCAGGGGAGTGCCAACCTAAATCTTAAAACCCTAAGAGGAGGGAAGTCTAACATGGGATATTCTGATTTTACTCAGGTATTGACCAGTGGGGATAGCTACAACCAGATATCTAAGGTCACATATCAAGTTTAAACCCATTTCCCCAGACTGTACCACATACTTTATTAAAACGAGCCAGGGAATTTTCTTCCTTTCCTCTAGGAAGAGTACACAGTTCAACAATAGGTAGCTCACTAAATATTTCCTACCTCACTTATAGGGGTTTTGACCATAGTTCTCAGTTGTTTCAGTTTTTAGCCCCGATATTCGCCAACCAGTGTCAATGACCACCCTCAGTCGAAGAATTTTGTTTCGTAGAAATGGTTCTGGAATTTTATATAAGTGACGGGAAGAGGTGCATACTCTCCTGGGAAACTAGGAAGGGGGTAACTGAAATGTTGACATTAAGATACTGAAGGTCCTCCCTCCAGCTGGATTCGATAGCACATTGCTTGAGGATTTTCTTTACTTTACTGATTTGGACTGCTTCACCTACTTCAAGGAGTACATCAGGGACTCCCAAGCGCTTCAACATTACTGTCACAGAGTTCCTCTTACTACGGAAAACTGACAATATCTCAGGTAAAATTAGCACCAACAGTTTATCACCAGAGACACCATTTTTAATAGAAAAATAAAAACGTAAGGTTGTGGCATCCACCAGCACATTCCAGGCTACGGTTCTTAAATCCCGCCTTACAGCTTAGATCATCGCATTTGTAGGTAACTCGAGGAGCAATTTCAAGGAACTGTGTTCCAAGCTTTCCAATGAGACCCGTCTATCCATTGCCAGCACCTCAGCTCCATAAAGAGCCTAGGGGGTTCAGCTTGCCCTGTATGACTTTACTTAGTGGATCAAAGGTATAGCTACCATATTTACGATTGAACCTTTTCAGGCCATTCTCTTCTGCTGATAGTACAAGTCTCCAGGAGGCTACATGTTTATCCCACCTCAAATTATCTGAGAAGATCATGCCCAGGTACTTATACTCTCTGAACTGTTCCAGCTACGCATTACCTAATAACCAAGTACATTTATTTTTCTTTCTTGCGAAGAACAAAGTTTTTGTCTTGTCAACATTTATCGTTAGTTTATCCTCAATACAATAAGAATTTAGGCCATTTCATTTTTGTTAGAGCCCTATAGGCATGAGATCCATCACCACCAGATCATCCCCGTACATAAGGCAAATGATATGCCTACCCCCAATCTTTGGTGAGTAACCATGTGTGCCACTTAGCATCTGAGAGAGGTCCTCAATAAACAGACTAAACAGCGGGGGTGCTAGAACACACCCCTGCTCTGAACCTTCTCTACCGGAATTTTCCTTGACTGGCTACCAAGCCCGTCCAGGTCGACCTGGACCCAATTGTCACTATGAAGTTTTATCACAAGGTCTAACATGGCTTCAGATATATTCCACTGCTGGAGTTTTCGCCAAAGCATACCTCTGTCCACCCCCTATCGAATGCCGCCCAGAACCCAAACTATGCAGCAGCAAAGGCCACCTACCAACTCCATTGACTTCCTTGCAACTCCCCATAAGATGAAACAGTGGTTCACTAGTGAATACTTTGAGCTGAAACCTCCTTTCTCCACAGGGATCAGTCCAGTGTCAAAATCCCAGGCAGCTAGCTGTTTTAATAATTTTTGAGTAAAGAGTATAGAGGGAATATCGAGGAGGGAAATCAGACGATAGTTAGCAGACTGATCCATTGTGCCTTTTTTTATGAATGGAATGGATCCATTCCATGAATCTGGGTGGATTCCTGCATGCGTTACCTATTGGAAGAACTCACTAAGAATTGATCCCCAATTACAAGGGTCTTTCTTAAATATCACAGATGGGAGACCATCCGGGCCACCAGCTCTGGAGGCTTTCATATTACTGATAATTTCAGACAGCATTACTGCCGTCTGGGTGTTTGCAATCATTTCCACCTCCACTTCAGAGCTGGCTTGGGATGCTGACAGATTCTCAGAGTTTCCATCATTGTATAGAGATTAAATAAAGGTATACCAATCGTCCTCACTTATCTGGGCCTCAAGGGAAGATGGTAATGAGAGAGTTACTATTCTTATCAGTAATGGCAGTTAGCATTGACTTTCAATTTACCCTATCAAACTCTCTCTTTTTATGGGTGCATACATTTCAATAAGCAATTGTGAAGCCACCATAGCTGTTTTTAAGCTAAAATCACTTGGATTTGACTTAGAAAGTCGACGACTCCTGTTTTCCGCTCTTCTGCCCTCCCAGTGGGCTAATAATTGCTTTATTGGCCTATGAGACCAATCTAACACATTCCAGGTCTAATTACTCAAATTCATTTGAAGAGCCTGCAGTTCATCTTTGGAAATCAGAACCCGAATTATCTTCTAATAGACTACCTCAAGAGGCAAAGTGGCACTTGGACAGGGCAAAAAACATCTTTAAACTCCAGACTAAGGGCAGGGTGGTCGCTTGGCCACATATTAAGAACTCTGAAGTTTTTCACCCCATAGAATTGGTGTTATAGAACCAACACATAGTCAATGGGCAATTTCCTGTTACCATATTTAAAGGTTCTCGCGGCAGGAATATCATCATTACACCAACAATTCACATTGATCAGATTCAGTTGGACTAAGCAGGGGAGGGCCTTCAGCTCTCCTTCCTTGGGACATTCCGAAAAAATACTGTCAGGAATGTTTAATAATAATCACAGCTCTTCCATAGCCACATCAAACTCTTTGAAAGCTGATTCTTTTTAATAAACCTCCCCCTACCACCAAAAGAGCATCTGGATAATCACCTATCACTTTTTTCACATCATTGACCAGAGTCAGTAATTCACACTCAGACAGGGGGGTGAATTGTAGGAACATACACTTTAAGACAAATCATTTGCATTAACCCCTCAACATTAGTGAACAAATCAATCAGGTAGCCAGAACCCATACGCAGGTAGTTTGAAGCTTTGTTACCTTCCTCGCACAGCAGACAGATACCCATATGAGTAATCCACCTACTGCTCTTCCTCTTATCAAGGCCTTGACATTTTGGACTATAGCAACAAATCCCTCCACTACAGGGCACTCCAACAACCAGGTTCCTGGAGGAATAGTACTGGTTAACTCATGAAAACCTCCCTATGGTTTTCCATTTCTATTAACAATTTAAAACCATGTACATTCCATACCAGGATACGACCTGGCAGTAGGACGATTTCATCAGCACCTCCACAACTCCACGGAGTAATATAGCGATCATGAATGTCTTTAAAGTAGTGACTCTCCATTTTCCGGGGAATATGCCCCTGACAATCATGGCAGATTTTTCTCCTAATCTCATCAAACTCCCGGGGAGAGACAGATTTTGATTTCTCAAGTCAAGGGCTCTATCATTATGGAGTGTAATAGCAACTATTCTTTCTTGCAATCCATCTTGTTCCCACCAGCTCCTTCCAACACCTGTTCTCTGTTCCACACCCAGGAGCCTAGCAAGGGAAATTTGATTATGTTTTAGCCCTCCATGTTCAATAGAAATTGAGAAGTCTGGGTGTAATAGCCTTCCCCAGGTTTACCAATGGTTTCAAGCAATGCCTCACTTCCTTCATAGAGGCTAATGTCATTTGCTGCCTAGATTGAACCAGAAGCTTCCACTAAGTTCTTCATCTCCTCAGAAGCAACCAGTATGCTGGTTAATTCTTCCCCTGCAAGCTTCCTAAAGCCAGCCAGTGCCAGGTCCTTTGAGGTAATATTCCTTAATCTTTGGACGTCAGAAATTATAACAGTCTGGATCTATTTAAGGGGTCGACTAACTGAATGTGCCATTTTCCTTTTGGATTGTTGCTTTAGAAAGAATATCGGTGGTGCCATTGGCTTGAGAGCATCTCCAACATGGACTAAGGTACTGTTGCTTGAACCAACCAAGGGTTTCTTTTTATCAGGATCACAACTCCGATGCGCGGAGTTGGGTGGAAGTCTCCCCTTAGAAATTTTTATCTGTTTTCCCCCATAGATCTCTTTTATCGCTGGTAAACATTCCTTGATTTTCCCTCACCCTTTCCTAGGAAGTTTCCTCAGTTTCCCTACGTCTTTCTTGCTAGACTTGCCTCTTGTGATTGGTTCGTTACCCATCATAAGGGACACTGTTGGAATTGGGGAATTGGGTGTTTGGCTAGAGGAATCCACACTGTACAACTTCAATCGGCACTTGTGCTTTCTACCTCCCTTCTCTTCTTGAGCTCTCTTTCTTCCTCCCGATCTCAATGACATGGTGAGACTGAATTTAGATAGAACCCTTTTTCCCCCACGTATGGTCCCTGTTAGAATTGGGGGTCTCTAGTTGGCACAGGTAGGTACTTGTGACAAATAGGGACCCTCTCTTCTAGTCAGGGTAAAGGGGTACACTCCTAAAATAACCCCTGCTCACCCCCTCGGTAGCTTGGCACGAGCAGACAGGCTTATCTCAGAGGCAGTGTGTAAAGCATTAGTGAACACATACAATAATCAAGTGACAACACTACAGATGGACACCACACAAGTTTTATATAAAAAATAAGTATTCTTTATATAGATTTACCATAAACGACAAAAATCCACAATACTGTTACTTTAAAATGGTAGAACTTAGCTTAAGTCTCTTTAGTTCTTAAATGCGACACTTTAAATCAATGTACCTTTAGATGCAACACGCCGGGCAACGAAAGTGTTGCAACGATGTTGATGCGAGGAAAGTTTGGTGCAAAGAAATAAAGACGTGAAGATCTTCCTGATGCGGCACGCTTCTCCGATGTTGCGAGAGATCTCGGCTCGATGCGTCAGCTGCAGCGGCGACAGCCTTGTCCAGTGATGCGACGACAGCGGCTTTGGAGGCGACACTCTTCTCCGACGTTGCGAGACGCTTCCGCTTGATGCGACAACTGCAGCGGCGACACCCTTGTTCCATGATGCGACGACAGCAGCTCCAACGGCAGCACGCTTCTCCGTGGATGCAAGGCGCTTTTCTTGATGCGGTGCAATACGACAGCTACAGCGGCGACATCCAAGATGCGACGGCAGCAGCAGCGACATGCTTGTTCCTCTTGAGTCGCGCTTCCAGCTCCTTGCGACACCCAGTCCCTCAGAAGGCCCAAAACAGCAGCAGGCACTTCCAAAGAACTCTTGGGGAGCTGGTGATTGAAGTCTGTTGTCCCTGAGACTTCAGCAGGAGGCAAGCTCTTCTCTCAAGCCCTTGGAGATGCTTACAAGTTGAAATAAGCACACAAAGTCAGGCAAACCACTGCAGGCCAATCCCCCAAGCAGCCCTTCAGCTTAGGGATAGTCTCTCTTCAGTTTCTTCAGGTTCCGCTCCTCAGTAAAGGTTTCTTCTTGCTCCAAAAGTGATCTAAATTCATGGGATCAGGGCCCCACTACTTATACCCCAAAATCCTTTGTCCTCTGAGGGCAGAGGGGCTTTGCCTAGTCCAAACCAGTTCTGGTCAGTCCTGGAGCACTTTGTTTACATGACTCCTTCTTTCCTTTCAGAGTGCAGGGCAGAGACATCAGACGCACCACAGGAGGAGGAGCCAGCGTTGTGGAGGGAAGGCCCAGCCCTATTCAGGTCCCAGGTGCAACTCCTCCCTCTCATCTAGATGCAGATCTCTCTATTCACCACTGGGCTGCCTCACCCTGTCTCCTGGAATTCCCCAGCCCTGTCACTCAAACTTTAGACAAGGAATACACAGCCTAGCAGAGGCAGGTTTAAATGGGTTGACAAGAAAATGCCTACTTTCTAAAAGTGGTGTTTTCAAACTGAGAATGTTAAAACCAACTTCACTAAAATATGTAATTTATCATTCTGAGTTCAGGCATACTAAATTCGATTTTCTACCATGTTCTCTGAGTCAGTTAGGATTATAAGATGTAATAACCAAACTGCCCATTCTGACCTATGGAGAACAGTTAGCCCTCCAATAGTGAAAAACGAAAATGGCTGTAATTCACTATTAGAACATGCCACATACACCAGGGCATGTCCTACCTTATCCTTACAATGCACCGTGCCCTTGGGCCTACCATAGGGGTGTCTGATATGAAGAAAAGGGAAGGTTTAGGAACTGGCAAGTGGGTGCACTTGCCCAGTCAGAATGACAGTACCAGACTGCACTCAGGCTCTGCAATGGCAGGCCTTAGACACACTTTTATAGGCACCTTCTGTGGGTGGCACAACCAGTGCTGCAAGCCCACCAGCAGCATTTGGATTTACAAGCCCTGGGCACTCCTGGTGCACTGTACTAGGGTCTGACAGGTAAACCAAACCAACCAATCATGGAATTACTAATTCATACATTAATTTACAATAGGGAGAGCATATGCACGTTAGCACTGATCAGCAGTGGTAAAGTGCCCAGAGTCATAAAACAGCCAACAACAGGTCAGAAAAAATATAGGAGGAAGGCAAAAAGTTCAGGGATGACTCTGCAAAAAGGGCCAAGTCCGACAGTCCCCCTTTTCAGCACTAGATAGGGAAATCTTGAAACATATGTCCCATCGTTTGTAGTGCAAGTCATTAGATGGGGCCCCTTGTGGGGGCCCCAGGGGGGAACAGGGTCAAACATAACTCCTTTTGACCCTCTTCCCAAGGTCACATCCCTAGACCCATCCTTTAGTGTTTTACTAAGGGTTTCGAGCAGCTGGATAAGCTTAACATTTTTAGTGTTATTCAAGACCAACATCTTTAACATTCCCTGAAAGGTTACTTACATTAGAAAAAGGAGGTTCACAGTGGCAATTCTGAGGCAAAAATCAGAAACATTTCCCAGAGAATTAATCTCATTTGTTAGTTCATGCTTGTAATCGACAGTCCCCCTTGTTGGTCCAACAGACAATTCTTTGTGCTCTTCACACTCAATATAGGATGTGCACTATATAATGGTTGGGTCAGGGCTACACCAGACAAAGCCCCCCTCATGGCTATTGGAGAGGATGAATACCTTAGGGTCTGGCTCCTAGGCCCGCCCCCTCAGGCCTTTGAACCCCTCTAATAGGTTTCAAAGACTTGACACTCCAGGTCCCCCAAACTTTGTCTTGCACACTCAAGAGGGAGATTGTGGTACCATACATCAATCTCTTTGTCAGAGGGGATACTGAATTGCATAGCTTTAGGGGGTGAGGGGCCTGAACTGGAGGCTAAATCAGCAAGAGGTGATTCACTGATTTACCCACCCAGTTGACATCACCCTGGATATGTGGCACACATTTGGACACCTGCGGCCGGCCTTCGTTACACATCATAATACTAGAACTCCTCCTTTCCTCCTTTGTCTTTTGGTGGAACAACACCACCCCCTGTTCCAATATCACCCGTAGGGCAGGTGACTTTCGAAAGCTGTATTTTCACTGGCTCAACAGGGAAAGGAAAAGGGGAAGGAAGCACAACCATAGGGGCTTCATTTTCCCCTGCACCTCCTTCTATTCCACCTGAGGTATGTAACCTCCCCACACTGAGAGCCATTGTCAACATCAACATTGTTATTACGCCAGTATAGAGATGCTTTCCCGCTCACTCAGGTCGGACTTTGGACTTCTGACTTTGAAATGTTTTGTGACAAAGTCCCTCAGAAAGGATGGCAGCCCAGCAACCGCTCTAAGGACTGGGCCTTTATTGTGTCAGAATTAAGAGAGACAAGGGGCAGAGCAGTCTCAATAGTGAGTGTGCTTGCCGGCAAATCAAATGCAGAGCTCCTATATTGATCCCATCGTGGAGACTGTAGATCCACCCAGGTGGCCTTGGCTCAGCCGAGAGGGGGAGACACCACTACCCCCCCCCCCCCCCCCCCGGATGGTGGGGGCACAACAGTCAAACCCTGAATTGGGTGGGATACCGCAAACCCTAATTAGTCCCCGACTGCCCACTCTGAGATGGTACTTTTTTAACTCACTGTCACCGCGGTTTCTGAAGGCAGGTGAAAAACAAAGGGAAGAAGTTTGGCGCCCTGGTGGCTTCTTAAAGCTGTCCATCATACTAAGCCTCACTGGATTAACCACCCCACTCTCCTCGCTCCTGAATGAGAACAGGAACCACATAGGCATCCGGTACCATAGGTACTGGCTCCAAGGATCCTGACGGTGGAGTATGCCAGGCTCCAGGGCGCTCTTTAGCCACGCTTATCTTCCCCTTCCTCTTGGCCTTAGTATGCGCTCTGCCATAACAATAATTAGTGTTTGAAGTTACAAGGTTAACAATGGCCGATAATCTTTTCGATAATAATTCTCTCAGAACGCTATCTCCAACAGCTGCCTTGATTAAAGATGGTACGGTGAAGCACAGGGTGCAAACAGGCAGACTGGCAGTAGGGAGTAGTAAAACAGCAAACAGTGCCAGTCCAGCAAGTACTGGCACGGTTAGGAGGGAACACAGGCAGTTCCACAGAATACAAGCCGCAACTGCTCTCTAGAGAGGCCACTCCATGCCCTAGGCTACCAACCAGTGGTCGATGTGGCGGAAAAAAAGGAGGGGAACTGTGGGCGGAGAATCAGAGGGTGGGAATAACACAAGGATTGGATCAGTGGGCAGAGCCAGAGGTGTGGCCAGAATGCGCAAACATCCCAATTTTTAGTATTTGTTTGGCATTTCACTGCCCTGTTTAATCAACCAATGGATACACATGATTATTTAAGGTTATAATGAGTTATTGACATTAAAATACATTCACAAAGTGAGATATGCTTCAAATCACAGAATGTCCCAAATACGATCAATTGTGGAAGCACAAGCCATTTGTCGCCGAGCCATGGTGTTTCTGTCATTAGCACTTCTCCCTTTTTCCACAACAGCAGTTCAAACATGAATGGCAAAATATCCTAGTTTGCAAATGTTTACTATATAATTATGACTCTGACATATTTGCCTCATAATGCAAGATCTGCTGCATGATCTGACCATTTAAACTAATAAAGCGTTTATAGCTCAAACGTATCAAACGTTAATAAAAAATGTGACTTGTGTTGCTGCGGAGTGGATGGCTTATTGCAAAGGTTGACTGATCACCTTTCTCACTGCTGCATTTGTATGTTACACTGGTACTAATAAGGCAAAATCTTTCCAGAGACTGTTAGCATGTGTACACATGTCAAAATAATAAAATATCAGAAAATATACTGCATTACGCTGCAGCCGTTTTTTAATGCATAATTTAGTCAACACTGCAGCATAATTTTGTCCTCCTTTGCTGCATAATTAATTCTAATGGCCCCACAGCAGGCAGCACATGTTAAAAGTACTTGTAAATGACACAGAGAGACTGTGAAGTTTGCGAACTTAGTTTGGTGTGTGTTCAAATTCTGCATTGCCAATCCCATGTGAGTTGCAGCTTCTACTTCTGAAACAAGGCCAATGGAGGTACCTATGGATGAGGCAGACTGGCCTCAAGGGCAGGGCCGGGCTTAGCATTGGTGGTGCCTTGTGCATTAATGTTTGTTATTGCCCCCCAATGACCCCCTCTGCCATGGATTCCCTCACTAACACCCTTTAACAGTGCCCCTCAAATCTCCATAACCACACTCTCTCTTAGATGCATTTAATTTGATTTACAGCGCCACTCATACCAGTGTAGGGTGTCAGAGCACTTTACATCACACACATTACACAGAGACAATCAATGTGTGTATAAATCACTGTATAAAAAATGTTACATAAGAGTAAGGACTACAAGGTGTAGGAGTCACATGACAACCATACCAGTAGGCCGTATAGTTTAATAGTGATTGGTCTGGAGGAGCACAAACTCAGAATTTAAAACGTAATACCATGGTTGGGGGTTCTCTTTAATAATCAGAATTGATTTCTGTCCAAAAGAGCACTTTTTGCAACATTGGGATAATCAAAGACTGGATGGGCGGGGGGAACATAACGCTCTAATTTATACCTTGCAGTTTGTATGCAGCTCTTAGATGAAAGGTAATAGTTCACTGTTCTATGTTAGGATTTTAACTTACAAACTGCAAGTAACAAAAGGATCTCTCTGACAAAAGCAGTAGCCCACTGACCAATTTACATTATGTGTAATTTGTGATCTGCATGGTACATGTTCTTTGCAGCAGGCACATTATCCCTCTGAGCTACCTTTCCATGAGTCAAAACTTCCACTAGACAAAATTCCGATCTCTCTCTAGGAAGAACATTAAACACCAGTGTAACATGGCATTTTTATTGTTGCCGAAAATTGCTGGAGGCCAGGAAGGAGGCAGCAAACGCTTTTAAAACCTTAACATACTTGCAAATATAATGCCTCCACCCAAAGTCAGCACCCGGTGCGGTCACACCAGTTGCACTGCCCTAGAGCTGGCCCTTCTCAAGGGTCCTGTGACCTCAGTGACAGAGTCACTGTCGCTCTAGGGTATGCTGCTTCATAGACCTGCCCGCAAGACTGGAGGTGAACTTCAGTATGGATTGTGGTGGACAAGCCTTGAAGGTTAATCCTCACTTGCCCTGCTAGGGTCCACCTGGTGGTGCTAAGACACCAGGGCTTCTAAGGTCTTGCGAAGCCATCTAAGGTCTAGCATGGGATTGTGCTCTCTCAGGAGAGTGGTCTGGTGGAACCTGGTTCCCCAGTTCAGAATCCAGCAGCTCTGGGCATAGTGCCACATCCTCTCCCCCACTGAACACCATACTGCCCAACTGAGAAAACTCACACTGCCTTCAACTACAACCCAATTGTTGCAGGCAACACCTGGATGCGGCTCAATTTAAATGACGCACTAGACAAGAGCAATATGTGGCCTACAAAAAAAAGTAACAACATCCTGGAAAAAGCAAACACTCATAGGCAATGCAAAATTTAGCAAACCATGTGAAATGTAAGCAGGAACAACATGGTTACCTTAACGCTTTTACACTCACTATTCAGAAATCAGTGAGTGCTGGTGCCTGAAAAGTTAAGGACATGACTACAGGGCCCTAAATGGACCCATTTCAATGTCCATTGCTTATATCCTTACAAAACATAAGCAGTATGGTAAAAAGACCACATCCCTGGAAGCAGAGCCGCAGTACACATTTTGTTTTCCAATCCACACATTACAGTACCTCCAGGGTTGGTGCACTAGTTGCAAGCCCAGAGAAAACAAAGACAAGAAAACAAAAGTAGTGCTTCACTGGCAAACTCTGTAAAAGTGGCGCTAATGTGTTTGGGTGTGAATAAAATCATCAATCTGGCCAGTTTGCTACCACTCTGTCTTACTTTATTTAGTTATTTTTCATATTTTTAACCTTTTATTCCCGATGCTGCAATTTGGAAGTAAAACGTCAGAAAAATACGACATTTCCAGCAAAAGTATTTTTCTTTTTTGGATCCATTTCACAGGGGAGCAAATCAAAGAAAGGAGAGGAAAGAGAGTGAGAACCCCGTCTTGAAGTCACGGTTTTCAGTAAGAGAAGAACTGCTAAACAGAGAGGGAAGAAAGAAAGAGTAGTGGTGGCAGCAGAAGTGGACACTGTATTTTTCTTCTCTGGGCAAGAAGGAAAAGACAGAGTCCTGTTACTTCTCTGCCGCCCATCCTCGAACTCCAGGAACGCCAAGCTTTATTTATAGGCGATGGCAATTTCTTGCGTCCTGAGACGCATTTTCAAAATAAACAAGCATTGGCATAGCCAATAGGTCTCGCTTTTAGGACCTTATAAGTTTTTAGTTATGCAGCACAATATCATTGGTGCAACAACATTAACTGTTACATGGTTAAACACTTATAAGGTCCCAAAGGCGAGACCTATTGGCTATGCAAATGCTTGTTTTTTCAGGAAGGCCTGCCCAGGGTGGGGGTTCTTATCTGGAGGGAGAGGAGGGGACAGATAACAGTGCTGTGTGCTCACTTGTCAGCACCGGGCTCAATGGGAGCCGCAGCCGGGCCTTAATCACCCACACAAGAGGCCATTAATGGCTGCGGTTTCAGGTGACGGAACAGCTGCACAAAGGATGCTTTTATGGAGGCATCTTGAGCCACCACACAAGACAGGCAATGGGCAGAGAGGGGTTATCATCATACAGATGCACAGGAAGTGAATGGAAACCGGGGAGATACAGAAGCGCATTGGAAACAGCCGGAGGCACAAGGGAAGTGTGGGCGAGACCACTGGAGGCACGATGGAAGTGCGGGCGAGACCACTATAGAGAGAGAGGCACAGGGTAAACGGCAACGATCACACTAGGCATACGGGGGAATAGGGGATATCTGAGGCAAAGGGTAAATGCAGGAGAGGTCACTGGAGGCACACTTAACAGCAGAGGTCAAAGGTGACACGGGGGAATAACAATGGTGCTCACTGAAGGTACAGGAGAAATCAAGAGGATGACAGGAAATCCAGGCGAAATCGCTGGCTGCACAGGAGAACAAGCAGAGATCGCAGGGGCGCGAGGGAAAACCAAACGAGACAATCGTAGGAGGAGGAATCATTGAAGGTACAGAGGAAAAGCAGGAGGGAACCCCGAAACATGGGGTTGATCGATAGAGACAGAGGGAGAGATGGCATTGAAGCCTACGGGGAAACAGTAGGAATGACAGGGGAACACAGGCGTGCTCTCCGGTGGCGCTAGGGGACGATCGAATGACGGGGCAGGTCAAATAACAGACCCCACCCAGGGGCTTAACAGTACCCATAGGTGAGATTGGATTAAAAAATATGGGGTCGGAGAGACGGTCGGCAGCTGGGAAGTGGCGGCAACTGCCGGTAAGAATGTGTGCAAGAAATCTGGTAAAGTGTAGAAATGTGGCACATGTAGAGGGCGAGAGAGGATCAGCAGTGAATGAATGAGGGGCGGAGAGGAGGCTCTGAGGGAGAGCGACAGGTAAAGGCCGAGAGGAAAGCCAGATGGCGTGGTGGGTGAAGAGGCTGGTGTGAAAGAGCAGCAGGGAAGGGGGCGGAGAGGAGGCTTTGAGGGAGAGCGACGGCTAAAGGCCGAGAGGAAAGCCAGATGGTGATTGTGCATGTGCACGCGCGCGTCACCGCAAGCACTAGTCAGCAAAAGCGTGTAGTAGCACTTTGAAAACCCACTAACTGTCTCTCCTGAGACAGCGCATGCGCTGGCTCAGGCGAGACCTAAAAAGTAGGGGAACGGAATCTTTAGAATTAAAGAAGTAGGGGCACGCCGTGCCCTGCCGATCCTGCCCACTTCGACCACTGCTGCCAACACTGTAAATGCCTAAAGAGACACATCTTTTGTGCCCAGTCTTTGGAGCTTTGATGTTTTTGTTGCTTTTGGTGGTGATACCGCTGCCTAAAAATTAAAAACCAAGTGCAGCAGAAGCAACAGCAATGAGCAAAATGATTCCCCTCAGTACGGAAATTAGCTGCAGGGCCAGAGCTGATACCGGTGGAAAAACATGGAGGAGACAGGCAGGATGAATAAAAGCCCCCCACTGGTACCTCACTGTGACGCCCTACAAATGTCTTACTGCATACACAGCCTTGCCCACTGCTGGAGGGGGCCACCGTGCGGATGGAGAAGGTGCAGTGGCCTCACAGTTCAAGGTTCACAAACTCTTCTCGCAATGCGTTGGAGAGTATGCCACTCGGGCCTCCCAATGTGAAATCGGTTGGGGCTCAGTAGCGCTCTTTGATGGCTTCCTTCTTGCACTGAGCGCCAGTTGTAGCAGTGGTAGTGGTAATAAAAGAGCCCTCAAGGGTACTGAACAATGGTGGCGTCTCCCTGTGGCAACCCGTCCTCACTCCACGTCCCTCCTCCTCAGTGTGAGTGTTTGGAGTGCAGCAGCCCAGTGAAGGTGCCCCACAGAAGTGCCCTAAGTCTCCCAGCAGGTTATATTGATGCCACTGAGAGAGAGATGTTGCTTCATTTTATAGTGCCCACTTAGCCTGAGCTTTTGCACATGAGTTTGGGAGTGTAGGGACTTCTATCGGTGGATCTTAAGGCTGCAGAAGCAAAGTGGTAACAGTAAAAGAAAGACTCTAGGACAGATATTATTAGATGTAAGACTTTATTGACCATGGTAATGATTGACGATGCAAGGTTGTACAGTATAATGAATGATATTGAATGTTGCCACTGCCCACATTGATTTTAGTGGTGGATTATAGCATGTCTTGCATATTGGTAGTGTTCCCATTAATGTCAGTGGGATTACAATAATGAAACGGAAACAGAACATTTTGCTACTTTTATTGATGTTGTGGCACTCTGACAAAGGCAGTAGGCCTGCCTAACTGATAATGACACCCTTTTATATTGTGATATTGCATCTGGTATAGGCGGGGGTATTGTAGGTATAGCATTCAAGAGCCACTAGGGGTGTAACTTCTCGAGGGTGGTATCAAAGGTATTTCTAACTAATGCAGATTGTAGATATTTGTAAAAAAAAATAAAAGTAATTTTCCTTTTATTAGAAAAAGCACACACTGGACACAAATGTATTGACTGCTATTGCTGTGTACCAGTGAGCTGGGATTACTGGCCTACACTACATTCCCTGAGGAGGCCTTGATCTGCTCTGCTTTGCTACCCTGAGAGAGTCAAGTACAACAATGGGGTACTTAGTTGCTAGCAAAAAGACAATTGCGGTCTTATTACTTGTGAAGGACTTCAAAACTATTAACCCAATTTCTTAATAGTGGGTACTCCTTTAGGTGAATGTTTCAATATAACTTTTTGTTAATATTAATTCAGCAGTAGCTTTAACAGATTTGTGTCAATCTTCTTGCTTATGTTACTTTGAAAGCATAATTCTAATAAGCATAGACAACTAGTACTATGCACCGTGATTTACAGAGATGGCAATACAAGTTCTCTTTAGTAGGCATGCAAGTAGATAGGCGCGCCTAAGGCAAGCCCGTCTGCGCCCGTCCGCGCCAGGACGTTGCCAGCTGCCAGAAATCTTGCTCAAACTTACAGCGACAGGATAACTTATACTCACTCTGAGCTTCTGTCCCTTAATACAAACTGCTTAAGTTGTATGAAGCACTCCTGGACATCTCTGTCAGATCTCTTTCAGTGTGAACAGTGCTTTTTTACTCTGAGGAGTGTGGGAAGGGGTTTTTCTCCCATGGGTTCAACTGAACTAAGGTTCTTCAGCTTGAATTGCCGCTCCCTCATTAAACATCATGCTGAGATATTTGATTTACTCTCAGATTAACCTCCGACCGGACTCTTTCTGACGGAGACCTGGTTAACCCAGGACTCTGGTGCAGAAGGCTGGCTGGCACTCCCCCCAAGTTACAGTATGCATCAACTTAACCGATCGTCCAAAACGTGGTGGAGGTATTGCGCTAATTCTTAAAGAGCCTTATTTATGTAGTTTTAAGAAGGAGGACATTCCGGACAGTGAAAGTGCTTTTTTTCAAATCACTTTTAACTGCAACTTTACTGTCTCGGGATTGCTTATTTACCGTCCTACTGGGCCATCTAATATATTTAGGGAGGCTCTAGTGAGTAGGGTCACTATATTAGCCAGTAAAGCAGCAAACTTCACCATCTTGGGTGATTTAAATCTTCATCTGGAAAATAGTGGCAAAGCGGACATGGCCTGTTTTTTAGCCGATCTTGAGTCCTATCAACTGTATCAATACGTGACTGAAGGCACCCATGTGGCTGGCCATTTGTTAGACCCTATATTTTCAAATTTGGGTTCATTAACAGTGTCTCCTCCTGTTCCTGTGGTCTGGTCCGATCAATTTTTGGTTTCCTTCTCTGCAAAGCTGCCAGGGAAACCGGCCCTGAAATGTTCTCGCCCCGTGATGAAACGTCCTTGGCATAAATTGAATGTTTGTCAATTCTCTGATTTGTTGTCAAGTTCAACACCTCAGCTCTCCCCTAATATAGAGGCCGCTGATCTTCTTTTTCAGGACTGGCTGACCTCAGCATTAGATACTTGCATTTCGGCAAAACTGAGCTCAAAGAAGAAACAAGGGCCATCCAATCCATGGTTTACTGAAACCTTAGGGAAAGTAAAAAAGGTTTGTAAGTAATTGGAGCGAACCTGGAGGCGTGCTTATGAGCTAGAAGCAAAAAATAACTTTCGCGCTGCTATTAAGTCGTACCACAGGTTGATTCGGAAAGTAAGAGCTAATCATATTGCCAACAAAATTTTGGAGAGTAAAAACCCGCCCAAAATGATTTTCTCCCTTCTTAGACAAATGCAACACCCTAATGTGAAAGCGGATCACCCTGTCTCGTCTAATGCTCAGTGCGATAAACCTGCAGATTTCTTTGTGCGAAAGGTGGAGACCATTTATAACCATCTCCCAACCGCCAATCTGCGCGTAGTGAGTATCAACATTGATCCAGTACCTAAGGGGGAGGATGGGTTGTCTACCCCTGCATAAACACTGGGTTCTTTTCCTCCTCTTACGCTTGCTAAAATGGAATCATTATGCCGTAAGATGAAATCAGGCTCTCCAGTCGATCCTTTGAGACCAGACCAACTGAGCTTGGTTTTTACGTCAGTGCTTGCAGTGGTCAGGGATTTGATTAATTTACCGCTGTCTTCGGCATCTTTGCCTGCAACATGGAAACATGCAAAAGTGATTCCTCTATTAAAAAAAGCATCTTTGGAGCCTTCGGATCCAGGAAATTTTCGTCCGATCTCTCAACTTCCTTTTTGAGCCAAAGTCACTGAATCCTATGTAAATTCTGCTTTGGCGGAATTTGTAGAGAAGAATAAAATCCTTGACCCCTCACAAAATGGTTTTCGTCCACGCCACAGTACCGAGTCTGCTCTGCTGGCTGTGATTGAGGATATTCATGGTAATTTAGATGTCGGGAACTCGGTGGACTTGATTCTATTGGATTTAAGTGCGGCTTTTGACACTGTTTCGCATGACATCCTTTTGGGTAGGCTTCATGATATTGGGGTCAGGGGTTTGGCGCTCACTTGGCTCCGCTCTTTTTTGGAAAATAGGATCTTTCAAGTTGCTGTTCCTCCGTACCACTCGCAGGTGCATGCTATTAAGTACGGGGTTCCTCAGGGCTCCATATTGAGCCCAGCACTGTTCAACATCTATGTTCAACCCCTAGCAGTGGTTGCTAAAAGTAGAGGGTTGTCGTTGGTATCTTACGCCGTTGACATCCAGTTAGTCATTGCTCTTTCAAGGAATTGTAGAAACAACCTCCTCAAATTTAAAGAGGATTTATTAGCAATCTCAGACTGGATGACAACCAATTGCTTGCAGCTTAATGCTGCTAAATCAGAAATTCTTGTGCTAGGGAAAGACAGTGCTTTATTGTCAGAACAGTGGTGGCCGGATCAACTTAAGCCAGCGCCACTGCCTAAAGAGGTGGTCAAGAATATAGGCTTCTGGATAGATAGAGATCTTTCTTTTGATATACAGTCCAAAGTCCTTGCAGGGGTCTGTTTTGGACTCCTGAGGGGGTTGAAGCCCCTGCTTGGATATTTTGAACCAAATATCCGCCAAACCATTCTCCAGGCCACAATACTGTCCTGGTTGGATAACTGCAATTCCCTTTATTTGGGGGCCAATAAATCATGTATTTTCCGTCCCCAAAGTATTCAGAATGCGGTTCTCGGGAGCTGCTGGCACTTCCTAAGTCTTGCTCGGTTTACAATCTTTTACCCAAGCTGCACTGGTTGCCTATAGCCAAAAAAATTCAGTTTAAGTCTTTGTGTCTAGCTCACAAAATTTTGACGCAACAAGGCCCTCCAATCTTAGGTGATATGCTAGTTCAGTATATCCCGAATCGCCCCCTTCGCTCCGCTAACTCGGGCCTCGTCTGCACTCCTCGTTTTCAAAGAGTCAGAGCTGGTGGACGCTCTTTTAAGGTCCAGGCAGCCCATCTGTGGAATTCCCTCCCGACTTCTATCAGAGGCTTGCAGAATCATCCGATATTTCACAAGGCCTTGAAGACCTGGCTTTTCCCGGAGTAATTCTGGTTTGTGTTAGTTGGAGTAGTCTTTGCACTTGTTCTTTTGGGTAGCGCTGGGACGCCCCGTCACTGGGGCAGCTATGCGCTGTACAAATCAGTAAATAAATAAATAAATCGGGAATTCCAGGCTCAATCATGTAAGTGTTTACTGCTCCGTCCACCACTTGCATCACATCCTAAGGCACTTGTCATGCGGTGGACAGGATATCCATCACACCCGTATTGGAGAGACCACCTACCAAAGTCGATGTCAGACCCTAACTCAGTGAATCCTCTTCACATTTTTGAGGACCTCTCAACTCTGAACACAACGATACTGAAGTGTGCAAAGGCTGGTGTTGCTTCTTGAAGTGTGACATTACACAATACTATGTTATGTTGTGTGCTACTGCTATAGGACAATCCTGTTTTATAGTTATGCTGTTGATTCCCTGTTTATTGTTAAAAATCACTCCCTCCAAGGCTAAAGAATGAGGGTGTTTGAGTTGTACTGCCTGGAAGTGACAGGTCGATGTTCTACAGTCTTCTCTGCATTGTTATGTTTTGAGGATTTGCCGGCATGTTGTCGGGTAACACCTTCCACAGAACTGTCTTACGTTCAGGCGCATTGACCCTCTTGTGTAGTTTATCCAACTTCCCCAAGATGGCTTTTTCGAACTGGGCCTAAGGCCACCAGAACATGATCACCAGTAGGATTCACAAGATTCGCAGGAAACTGGTCTACAGGTTTCAACTTGCCCTTATTGCTCAAGTAGAGAAAAAAGAATGAAGCCTTGTCAGTCTGGTTTGTCTTTGAGGTTGCAATTATCTACTTTCAAGTCTGCACTAGAGCGCTACAACCTCTTTAGAGAAAAGGGCGAGCAGGGCCGGCTCTCCGGTGGTGCGATCAGTGTCTCCGCACCGGGCCCTGACTTTGTGGGAGCACTGTGTTTTCAAGTACAATATGATTTAAGCACCTGCTGCCACTTTCCTTTACCTCCAGTAATGTTCAGGCATCCATAAAAATGTCAAAATTAATCTGGTAATTAATGGGGCTGCTTTAGAGAGATGGAGTTTTGTCTAGTGGAAGTTTTAACTCCTCATAAAGTAGAGCAGGAGGTTAAAATGCCTACTGCAAAGCATGTGTACCATGCAGATCAGAAAGGGAATGCGATGTAAATAGGTCACTGCATTACTGCTTCTGTCAGAGAAATCCTTTTGTTATTTGCAGTTTATAAGTTTCAATCCTAATAAAGAACAGTGAGCTATTAACTATCACCAAAGAGCTGCATCCAAACTGCAAGATATAGATTAGAGAGTTATGATTTCCCCCTAGGCTTTTATTATCTTGATGTTGCAAAAAAGGGTTCACTTGGGTAGAAATCAATTTTTATTAGTAAAGCCAAACCCCCAACCATGGTGTTACGTTTTAAATTCTGAGTTTGTGCTTTTCCAGACCAAAAATTCTTAAATTATATTGTCTACCAGTATGGATGACATGTGACTCTTGCCGCTTGCTGTCCTCTGTCTTATGTAACATTTCCTATACAATGATTCACACATTTATGATTCACTGTCTCTGCGAAATGTCTGTGTGATGTAAGGTGCTCTGGCACCCTACATTGGTATGAGTGGCGCTATAAAACAAAAGAAATGTATGCAAGAGAGAGTGGTGAATTTCGATATGTTTAGAAGAAAAGCCTGGATGGGTATACGTTGAACTTGGATGAAATATATATAACTAAACAACATTGGAATAACTGTGGATTACTGATCAAATTGAAGAAAATTAAAAGGAATAATAATGAGAAAACTGAACTGTTTTGTTCATGAATTTTTAAAAAAAAGCTGTGCATCCTGGGGTGGGACCTGACGAGGCTCCATGATTGACAGAATTACCTTATGCACACAGGCAGAGCACGCTCAAGGTCACACGCTGTATCACAGAGCCTTTGAGCACTTTAAAAACTGGGTATAACCTGGTGTGCATTCTGCCACTTTTGTTGAATACATATTTTGCTGTTTCTAACACTATATCTGTGGGCTTTAGAGTATATATAAAATATATATATATATATATATTTAAACAATATGTTTTATTATATTTTAAAATTTTTACATTCCAGCTGCACATTTTAATTTACATTCTGGATTTTTTTTTACTTTGTTTTAGTTGCAGTGGTTCGGTTTGCAGTCATGTTTGTTATTTTTGACGCAGTTTTTGTTTGTTGCGGTCTGCTGAGAGTAAAAGGTTTGTGCGTGCTGTCGGTTTATTATAGAATTTAAAATTTAATTAGGAGTTTGTTTTAGTTTCTTTCTTAAATATGTTAAAGCTCTATTTTTAATTTTAGTTTCAAGCTTCTGTTACAATACTTACTTTCGACGTGGTCTTTTTCATATTTCAAGTCCTTCTGTATCCGTGCCTTTATGTTCTTTTCCTTTTAACACTTTTGCTTCTTGTAGAGCAGGGTTCTCCAAAGTCAGTCCCGGAGGGCCAGATCCATGCCAGATTTTTAGCATATACCACTTAGATAAATGTAGTTATCTTAAAAAATCTGGCACGAATCCGGCCCTCCAGGACTGACTTTGGAGAACCAAGCTGCACAGGATGCACCTGCATGTTGGAAATATAAAGATGTGGCATAGTTTGTATTGTATGCTATCTTAACATAGATTCAAGTTTTACAATTGGATTAATTTTGTTAGTTGTCATTTATTTTCAAAGTTACTTTCTTTGTAGTTTTTAGTGGTTAGCTGAAGTGTTGAACTTTTGTTTTGTAGATTTCCTATCTGCAGAATGAAGCTGTGCTGCTGTAATTGTTAGAAAGCATTTTGTTGTGTGTTTTTTGCCTTTAAATACTGCTTTTTTTAATTCGAAATGGTTTCTTGAACTGTTTTTAAGTTTCATTTGAAAGGTAGCTTGGACACTAATTTGAATTTCTTTTTTGTACCATTTATGGTAAATGCTAATTACAGGTTTTTAAATATATTTAATATATTAATATTATTTTAACATATTTTGATATGTGAATATATATTTCATTTAATATTATTCATTTTGTTTACAATTATGTCAGTTTTCCAGTGATCAATATTTTGATTTTGGTGATTTTGTATTGCTTTCTTAGTTTTCTAGTGTGGGTACCATTTGGTACTTCTTTTGGGTATTTACTGTTTAAATATAAGGTCGCAATATTAATATTTTAAATTTTGGGGGGAAATATTTCTGTATGTTGATATTGTTTTTCTCATGGTGGCCTCTTTGTCAGTGTGCTGAGAACAACAAGAGATGATGGGCTTGTGTGCATGATGGCTTTCTAAATGATGCAGCTGGCTTTGAAGACGGTGCGGGTAGGAAAGGAGACCCAGTGGAGTTCCACCATGAGGCGGGTGTTGCGATGATATTTCTTCTGGTTCTGGATGAGACATGCTGCAGCATTCCCTTAAGGGGTGCCAGCATGAAGTCTGGGAGGCCAAGGAGAAGGGCATTACCACCATGTAGATGCGAGAGTATGAAGGCTAAAACAGCAATTCTGAAATCACTTTCTGAAAGAAACAGTTTTACTTTCGTTAGAAGACAGAAATAGTATCAGGCTGCTTTTGTGTTTTAGCACGAAGGTGAGGCTAGTGTTCAAGGTGAATCCAAGTAACTTGGCTTCTGGTGGAAATTGTGGTGTGAAGTCATCACGGTTTACGTCATTGACCAAGGTTTGTACTATTTTTTTGCTTGTTGTTCTTCACAATTAACAGGTATTCTGTCTTAGTTGGGCTGAGCTTTAAGTAGGTGTTGGACATCCAGTTATGGATGAGGTGTAGGCAGTTGTTGAGGTACTGGATGTCAAGTGCAGAGGAGACTTTCAGGCACAGTTGTGTATCATTGACTTAGTGGTGAACCCTGATTCTGTTATCAGGAAGTAGAGCCCCAATGGGCTCCATGTAGAGGTTGTAGAAGACAGGAGACAGTGTGGAACCCTGGGGCACTCCGCAGTCTGTGTTGAGTTGTCTGTGTGTATCAGGTGATAGATATTTGTTTGGGAGCTGAAGGTACCCATGTGAATAAACTAGTGTTGACTGGAAAGGTGTGAGGAGAACCAATGAAGGACATTGCAAGTGAGCCCCATTCTAGACTCCAGGGTGTGGATGACAGTTAGATGGTCGCCTGTATCGAAGGCATGCAATATGTTCAGCTATATCAGGAGGCAGACATTTTCTTCATCTGTGGTTAGGACACTTTATAGAATTCAAGTGAATTTGCTTACTCTCCAGCTGCTTTCCCAGTGGGTAAAGCCATAATGGCTGCTTCGATCTCACCCATAGCAATATCCTCCTTTAGCACAGATGCCTGATGGGAATCGAACCATGATAGACTGTAGCCTTGTAGGTACTCCAAGATGTCAGAATGATTAGACCCATCAGGCTCGCTATAGACCCCCTGATGGAAGGGTGTAAATTGCTCAGTGATAGCTTAGGGGTGAGTATGTAGCACTCCATCATCCCCTTTAATACGTCATATAGAGCTTCTGGACTTCTTGTCAGGAATCTGAATGGCAAGAATACACCCCACTTTCTCACCATATTCATACTGAAATATTTTATTCTTATGGTAACTAGCATCTATCTTTTCTCTTAACCCACTATCAAACATGGACCGATTTTCAACTAGCTGAAAGTGTATAGACTGCTCCCCCGGATCGCTGGCTGCGTGCTCCAATTTGAACAAATCTCATGCCAGAGTTGCCTCATATCCCCCTGCATTGATCTAATTTTATACAGACTTAACTGAAGCGTTACACCCCTTATGTATGCTTTCATACCATCCCATACAACCTGTGACAAGGCTGAGCCTTTTTTGACTTGTATAAACTCTGAGTAATCCCTCAAGATATACCCGATATTCTAGATTGAAAAGTAGATGACGAGGAAATGAGAACGTATGATAATTCCCTCTCCAATTAGTTGCAATCCAAAGTGTCAGCAATATTGTATAATGATCTGATGTGACCTTAAGGCATACGTCCATAACTGCACCCTCTATTAACTGCCCTCTTGCAAAGACCATATATATGCGTGAGTATTGCTTGTGTGGAGAGGAGTATACCCTGGCCTTAAGGGATATACTGACCTCCACACATCAACTAACCCATCCAGGAGTTCTAATAGAGAAGCTCTGGTCATCCTTGGATGTACCAAACGATTAGTGGAATCTATACCGTAGTCCATTACACAATTAAAGTCGCCTATTAGAATTAGACCCCCTGACCAATCAAACAGTTCCAGACTCATTGAATCAAACATACCAGGCCTGTCCAGATTCAGGCTGTAAACTACACAAATAAGATACTTTTGACTGTAAATTACTAACGGAACTATAGCTCATTTCCCCTCAGAATCCACTGAAGTTTTAAGTGCGGTTATCTCCAGGTAGATTTGAGAGTGAATTGAGAGTGTGTGACGCGGTGGAGAAGCAAGGAGTGGGAGAGCACTATGTTCTTAGGCACTTTGTTTATTGAAGGCTTACAAACGGGCAAGTGGAACAATTGTCTTTTTAAAGTTAACCATAAACACAAAGTCTCGGGCGAGTCTCCCTCCGGGTTCCTTCCGGGGACAGATCTTTGTCAGGCTTCCGTCTTCGGTCTTGCCACACGAAAAGGGAAAACGAAGCGTCTCGTGGTCTTGGCGATCCGCCGGTGATTTCCCAAAAGAAAAGAAAACAAGAGAAACCATATAAAGGCCGTCGTTAAGCGGCGCAGTGTTCTTTAGGAAGGGGGAGTGGGGGAGCACCAATTTCCTTGCCCTGCACCGTGTGTGTGTCTCACCCCCTGGCTCCCGCCCCGAACAGGTGTATTCCAGAGAGCCCCTAGGGTCCCCCGTACCTTGTCAAGCCATGCCCCTCCAGGGACATGGCTCGCGTGCTGGCGGTACCGGATGAGGTCCGGCTCCCTTCTTTCGGCTGGTCCCTCGGTCCTCAGCGAAGTCGTCCGGTCGTCGTCGCGGTCCCCCTGGACCTCTGGGTCAGTTTCCTCGTCCCAGGCGCGCGGCGGTATCCACCAGGTCTGGATGGCTTCGTCCGTGGCTCTTCTCTCCGTCGCTCCCCGCGTTGTGCCGCTTGCTCCCTCCTCTTCCGTGTTTTGAGGATCCGCCTCCGTGTCATGTGATCGGGTCAGCTGGTGTGCTTCCTCCTGACGTCATATCTCTGAGTTAAAGGGGAAGAGATCGGACGAGTCCGTTCCCGGCTGTAAAAGGAGACAAGGAGAGAGGTAAGCGGGAAATGGATCTTCCGGCAGTCCGTCTGGGGACGGTCCGTCACAGAGTGATTGTGAAGTGTTTACAAAAACGTCATATCCCAACTGGCTTAACACCAACTGATCTTTGTAAGCTAGGTGAGTTTGTTACTCTTAATATCTGTGGTCTATACATAATTATTACCTCCCCAACAAATAGCCGCTTTTTAGGATGATTCAGTCCAGCAACATTCCAACACATACATTTCAATCTGACCATTGTGTCAATCTAATCTCTGCTATACTCTCCCTAGACTCAAGTCCAACGCGACACCAACTTTCAATTTTAACCCCACATTCAAAAAGCATGTAGTAAACATTCTGACTCATTAAATCCCGACCCACCCAACTCCCTATGCCAAAGCAAATAGAATTAGTATGTGCAACCCCTCCACCCCTGAGGTTCTCCTTTGGCCCCCCCGTCCCTCAAAGAAGGAATCATCCACCCCACTTGCTGCCAGCTGGTGCGACAGCTCTGTGAGATCCTGCCCTACCAGACTACTCCCCTCCGACAACCTCCGGCCTAATTCTAGCAATGAGAATACCATAATCCTCCCTTGGAAAAATAAAGAAAGAAAGTAGAAAAAGAAAAGAGTCAAGAATTAATAGAGGGCCCAAATCCAAAAGACCTAAAAGCAGACAGCAGAATACTATTGCCGAAGCCAAAGCTAAAAAAAAGGGAACAAACTGGCAAGCATATCACAGCATTAAGTGACCATTACTCTATCAAAAATAGCATGGCCCGAGAATGCCACCAGCCAGTAACAGCCTACTTAAGTGAGCAAAGATGTCCCTTGTGAGTGGCTGAGAGCCTGCGCTGCATTAGAGATTCTGTATAGAGGAACTGTGTCCTGCCGTCCTTGATAACTTTAAGCCGAGCAGGTTCCTGCAAAAAAACCTGTGCGCCAATAGCCTTCAAAGGATCAATCATTTGACGCAACTTCCAATGTTGGTCCATAATAATTTTACAAAGGTCTGACCGAACTGAGATAGACATGGAGTCTACTGATACGGGCATAGCTGATTGAGCTTTAAGAAATATTGCCTGCATAAGTAGAAAGTTGACCACAAATATATATATATATATATTCTTTTATATATATATATATATATATATATATATATATATATATATATATATATATATATATGTTATTATTTTATTTCAATTGCACTGGAAACATACAACCAGCACAGCGATAACAACAGATCGCACTCAGGTCAATCATGGACATTCTATTTTTCTCCCCGGTGGTCAGACAAGTTGTCACAGTGGCGGATGGTCCATTAGGGGCGCTGGGGCAGCGCCCTACAAAAGAAACTGCTCACTGCAGTTCGGCCAACAGGAATGTAAGCAGACGAATTGACAGATTTTACAATTCGTCTGTTTACATTTCCGGGCCGGCCTGTGCTTCAGGGGTGAAAGTGCGCATGTGTCAAGGCACTGCGCACACAGCCGATAGCAGGAGTCTAGAAGATGGACTGACTGCGCATGTGAGAGAGGAGCAAAGCCCCTCACTCACATTAACAAAGCATTAGGCATGCTGCGCATGCCTAGTGTAGTGCAGGAGTCTGGAGATAGGCTCCTGCTCGGGCGGTGACGTCTTTTTCGTAAAGTCGCCCCATGCCCTATCAAATGCCAGCCGCCCGGCCCCCCGTCGCATCCAGTCTCCTGATTTGGCAGTTGGTATTTCCTGTTGAGCGGCAAAAGAAAGAGCTGGGAGAAGTTTGTTCCACGGCGGTCCACCACGTTGCAGAGGGGACGTGATGCAACTCGGGACTGGGGGAGATGCCTGGTAAGTTTTATCATTAAATTAAACCCCCACCCACCCCCCTCCCCGCGCGTACCCCCCCCTCCTCCTCCTCCTCAGTCATGCCCGCCGCCCACAACTGTTGTGTGGTGCTCGTTGTGTATGGTGTTGGGTGGGTGTTGAAGAGCACACGGGGTGTGCGCTCTGCATTCCCTCTTTTTATTTTTAAAGTACTTTGTTTGCACTGTGGTGTAGTGCGAGTTGTGTTTTGATTCTTTCACTGGGGTTATTTCTGTGATAAAACACGGCAAAAATAGCAACGGTTTATAGATGAGGCTTGGCGTTTGTGGCCGTCAGAGGACGGGCGGGTGAACAGACATGGAAAAGGACTCTGTTTTTAACTTTTTGCCCAGAGAAGTTGAGGACAGTGTCCACTTCTCCTGCTCTGATGCTTCTCATTCCTTCTTTCCTTGCTCCCCTTTTTCTTTCTTGGATTATTTTTTCATTCTCTCCTTTCTTTTCTCCTTCAAAGGTAATTTCCTTCCTAGAGCAATCGATTCATTAGTGTTTCAGGTTTGTCTCAAAGGTATTCTTACCAGTACTGGGGAGACTACAGTGATATATTTCCTTGTAGAGCCCCGTGAAGCCTGCCTCTGCCCGTTCTTCATCTTGAGTATAAAGACTGGGCCACTTTCTGGACATCAACTGATGGACTGTAAGGCTATTGGGCAGATTCTGAAGGTCTTGGAGGGCCTGGCTCTCGTAGTGAGTGGTGTCATCGCATGATCAGGAGGCCATAAACCCAGGCGAGACACCCGAACCGCACAGGTTCGATGTAAACCAGAGTACAGAGGCCGAACTGGTCATTGAGAGCCACCCTGATGAATCTTACCCAATACAGCTCTCTGCCATCAATGCTGTGCACTTAGTACAGCAAGACTGAGTGCTCGAAGGTCCGTGTTCCCGCGGCTTGCCCTTCGGTGTTACCAAAGCCATATATTTGAGGCAGGAGCTCGCAATAGGTGTCCTAGTCCAGCGGTAGCTCTCGCTGCTCAGAAGGCAGGGGACCCCTGCTCTGTAATCCGCATGCCCACACCCACTGATATCCAATTGTTAACGCTGCATGGATGGATGTCCGCAGACTCAGTGGCCTCTTTGTGGTGGTCTCCTCGGGAGAGGGGGGTGTCGGACCAAAGCAGAGCACAGGCGGGGAAAGGTTCTCTTAATGACCCAGGGAGAGGGCAGTTTGGAGAAAGACCGGTGGGTGCGACAAACGTCCCTCTCTTTCTTCCTCTTCTTCCCTCTCTTTCTGTCTTTCTGAAACTCTTACCTTCTTTTTTCGTCTACTTTCGTTTATTTGTTCCCCTGTGAAATGGATCCAAAAACAGAAAAACACTTTTGCTTGACATATCATTCTATTCCAAAGTGCAGCCTCAGGACAGAGAGAAATAAAATGTTCAAAATATGAAAAATATCTAAATAAAGCAATACAGAGTGGTCACAAATAGGTTAGATTGATTTTATTCACACCCAAATTCATTAGCGCCACTCTGCTTTGTTTTCTTGTCTCTTTTTTGACCATCATTGTTTTCCCTGGGTGGGGAAGTGCACCATTCCTAGAGGTACTGCAATACCTGGTTGATAGGTGGATTGGAAAACAAAATGTGTACCGCACCTATGTGTTCATGGAAGTGGTCTTTTTAAACCATACTTCTTACGTTTTGTAAGGATATACGCAATGGACACAAACCGGTACCTTCTAGGCCCTGTAGCCATGTCCTTGACTTTTCAGGCAAAATCACTCACTGATTTCTGAATGAGTGTAAAAGCTTTAAGGTAACCATGTTGTTTATTGTACCTGCTTGCATTTGACATACTTTACCTAATTTTGCATTCCCTTTGAGTGTTTGCTTTTTCCAGGATGTTGTTACTTTTTTTGTCCCGGCAGCATATTACTGTCGTCTAGTGCATAATTTGAATTGAGTCGCATCCAGGTGTTTATAGCGGGGCACAATTGGGTTGTAGCTGAGCTGAAGGAAGTGTGAGTTTTTCTCAGTGGGGCAGTAACGTGTTCAGTGTGGGAGAGGATGTGGCACTACGGCCAGAGCTGCTGAATTTGGAACTGGCAAACCAGTTTCAGCCTTCATGACCAGTCCACCAGACCACTCTCCTGAGGGAGCACATTCCCATGCTAGACCTGAGAAGGCCTTGCTAGACCTTAGAAGCCCTGGTGTCTTAGCACCTGCAGGTGGATCCTAGACCCTAGCGGAGGCAAGTGTTGGTTAACCTTGAAGGCCTGTCCACCACAATCCATTCCGAAGTTCACCTCCTGTCTTGCGGGCAGGCCTATTAAGCAGCACATCCTAGAGTGGCAGTGACTCCGTCACTGAGGTCACAGGACCATTGAGGCCAGTCCACCTCACCCTTTGGGACCTCCATTGGCCTTGTTTCAGCAGTAGTGTACTACCTGCTTTGGGCCCTGGAATTATGCAGCAGTGGAGGAAAAAATTACGCCGCAGTGTTAACGAAATTATGGAGCAAAAAAAAATCTGAAGCGTAATGAAGTATATTATCTAATACTTTATTATTTTGACATTTTTACATACTAACAGTCTCTGCAAAGATGTTGCCTTATTGGTACCAGTTTAACATACAAATGCATTGGTTAGATAATGTAATAAGCTGGGTGTATTGCATTATTAACCTTCCTGCTTCCTCATATTTGCTTGAAAATGCTACATTTATTCACAATCTTTTCAAAATTTTCTCAGGGGAGGACCCCCGAACCCCCCGTAGGTTGTTTAGGCTCGCTCGCTAGCCTCTGTGCAGTACTGTGATAATTTTACGCCCCCCACCACTTTCAAATGTCACCAGCCGCCACTGGTTGTCAATGCATATCGTGTGTTGCAATAGCCTGCTCACTCCCCCTATTTACTGAAAGTGTCACGGTTCCCCCACCTCACTCCCTCCACAAGTCTCCATTGGCCATCTGGTCACAACTAGCTCTGCGCTCCGTCATCTGCGGTTCGAGGACCTTCATCACGGCAAGCTAAACCATAGTGGTTCAATCAATTACTCCATATCCTAGTGAATTTCTGGGGGCACTCTCTACTCTTATGTGTGACCCTTTCAGCTTCCATGCACAGGTCCATACCTCTCTTCCATTCGCGCAGTGTCAGAGTGTCTTGTGTACGCAATGTATTGCTATATCACGCTTAGCCACTACTAGGCCCAAGGCAGTAAAAAGCAACTGAGATCTGGTCACATCAGCATTCCATGGAATGCCCTGAAGGATGAATTTCTGATCTGCTGGAAGGGATGTCTGCAATATTGCAGTTCATTCTTTAATTATTGCACCTCAGTATGACTGTATACAGGGGCAATCCCACAATAAGTGTAAGAAGTTCCCCACTGCGGCCTGGCACATTGTGTAGTTTGGCTCTATCATAATATATCATATGGAGGTTTTTAAACTAGATGAGGCGTAGTCTGGTTTTAATCGCCACCTCTCGGATGAATCATGGCCGCCACCCAGTCCACGTCTCCCATACCCCCAGGTCTCCCTCCCAGGCCTCCCTGAGTTTACCGAGGGTGTCCGGCATATTGTTATTTATCATCTTGCAGGTAAGTGACAATGCCTTGCTTGTGAGCTCTTCCTGTAGTAATCACCCCTCAAGTGATGTGTATTCTGCCAGGTTCACCTACTCCACTCCCTCCGCTCTCCACGCATGCCGTAACTGGTCGTACTTGATGAATTGGGAGCTGTGTAACTTAAAGTCAGAACGGAAGATGGAGAAGGATATAAATTTGCACCTCGCTATGATATCCCTGAGAGTAGATATCCCCAGCGTGTCCAAGACTTCAAAGCCCACCCACTTCCCTAAGCCAGTTACCCTTCTACAGCAGCGTCGTCCCAGTTATCATGTGGGCCCACCCCAGGGTTCTAGTGGTCCTTTCCCACACCTCCACATTAACACGTGTTACAGGGAGATAGGCATGCTGGGTCCCACCACCTCCTCCAGGAGCCCCACGAAACATAAGTTATTCCTGCCCGCCCTGTTTTCAGAGTTGTCAATACGCCATTGCAGTTCACCGTTAGAACTGCGAAGCTCTGTTACCTAATTTTGAAGGTCCTTGACTACATATTCGACATCCAAGACTTGATTCTCTGTCTTCATCACTCGCTCTGAAACGTTGCTACGGTCCTGTCTAAGTAGTGTGACCTGAGAGCGTACTACTCCAACGATATTTTACAGTGCTTCTCTGGAAGATTGTATAGCATGGGGCAGGGTAGCTGTGTTGCATGGTGGCTGTGTAACTTCCTGTGTGGTCACCACTTTACTATATCTGTCCATTTTCCCTTGCCTTGGTGGTTCAGGATCCTTGTCTTTGGTCATCATTGCAGATGAGCAGCAGCCACCGCGTGCAGAGATCTCGTGTACAGTAGGGCGTCTAGGCCGCTATCAGGCAGTACAGAGAGGTATCACCAGTCAGGTACACCACGGAGGCAGACGAACAGTGCTCAAACACCTCTCCCTCCGGTAGGACTTCAAAGAGCTGCCACTTCATCCAACGCAGCAACAAAAAGCACAATGGCCCTGATGTCTGGTTCCTCTACCATCCCGGAGTCCTTGCTCCAAGGCCAGGTCCGGCTCCTGCTCCGGTCCCACTTGGCAATCATCAAGGACGCAGACCTGGCAGTGGCGCCCAAAGAGTTTCGCAACCAGTTTTCCTTAGCGGGGGGAACCACTCCCAGTAGGCACACCCCAAGGTCAGAGAGGCGGCAGTCGGAGCACCGCTCTTCTGGTTAGGGCTGAGGGAGCCGCCACTTGCCTCAACACTGACACTACCACATTGATGGACCCAGCTCCTAGGCCCCTCGCTCCTTCGTTGCCCCACAACACCGGGTCGGTCCCATGCAGCAACACAGCAGCGAGGGGGAATCTATCTGCAGGGCCCTTGGCTCTAGCCCCTGCCGTCATCACTCTCAACTCCCCACACCAGCTGGGCGGTCACAAGTCCAAGCTGCCTATGGGGGTCACCTCCTGGGGTCCAGAGGCACTGTCTCCACCACGTGATCCCTCTCACTTGCACGGCAGTTAGAGGCATGTAGGGCACTCACCTCAGGGACCGGTGCCAAGAACCCCGGTACTTCATCTTCAGGGGTGGCGGCCCCAGCCAGGCATTGGTTCAGGGCCCTCGGTCCCCGGATACAGGTGCGTGAGCAGGCCAGCAATGCTCCACTTCTCCGGGCGACATCACACAGAATCTTCCCAGGGACAGTTCCTCGTCTGGAGATCCAATACCCCCTACCAATCCCCCCGTCCATCGCAATGGGCCACGGCCACACAGCCCCTCTCGCCTGCGTGACACAGGAATGAGGGGGAAGGGAGGTAACCGGAACCTCCACAGGGTCTGCTAAGCAGTGGGGGAATGAGGAAATACCATCCAGCAACTGGCAGTGCCTAGTTACTCGCCTCGGGTCAGCACCGGTCTTCTGTTGGAGGCAGTCAGACCTGTGAGTCCACCATCTTGCAAGTCGGTTATCGGAGCAGCTTTCTGCCCTTTTCATGCTGATCCACGCTTCAGTGGAGTGCTCAGTGGCAGATATGGGACTCCCCAAGCTGCTCGTGTATGGTGACAGCCCAGTGTGCTTTAGAACTGGCAGGATTTGATTTGGATTGAAGCTCCAGCCCGGAGAACAAAGCGGACATGTCTTACCCGGCCATGTTATAGGCCACGCCCCAAACATAAATATTAATATTGGGCAAGGATGCAGAGACTTGGCTTGAGCAGTTATCTGCCTCAAAGTTATAGGAATCCAATGAGCCCGATGTATTTGTGAGTCCATGTCCCAGTCTGCAAGCTCTGGAAATGCCTTTTCAAAAACCTTAACAATAAACACCTCTCTCTCTCCCTTCAGGTATACCAGAGACCTTTTAAGTTGTTTCAACATTGGTGATTTTTAAGATCTTCAACCTTGCTTTAAACAGAGAGCAATTGGCTCTCATGGTTTCTAATAGACTTGACTGTCGCTGAGCCAACTTTTTCAGGCCCAGCAACACGCTGTTGGTTGTAGCGCGGCCGGTTCTGTAATGAGCAGGGCCACCCTACTGGTTACCTCAGACAAAGACTGTTGTAATGCCAAACTGTCTGAACTAACTTGCACGAAATGTTCCTGCGCTTAGGTTCACTTGCAAAAACTGTAGAATTGTAGACACAGACTGCTCCTTTGGTTCAGCCAGGTTAGAAGTATCGGTCTTAGTAGCTGGTGTGGAACACCCAGAAGAATTGCAGTCAGAGGAGTCGAGAAGTCTCCCCTGAACTGGGCTAGATTAAAAACTGAGGGAGGAGCTGGGGTGACAATCCAATACTGAATGTCTACCCTCCCCAGATACTAGCTCTCTAGGGGAGTAGGTTGTAGATAGCCAGAATATTAGAGCTTTGACTTCCCCCTTAGACGCAACCCAGTTGCGCAGAGGGCTGCTTTTGATCCCCCCCCCCCCCCTTTGTATGCAGCAGCTGAATTGTTGCATCTACGGCCCCCCTGGGAGTCCAAATTCTGAGCTGCGTCTAACATATCCACAATTGATGAGTCAGGACTGGAATATTCCTTGATGCATGCTTGAAGGAGGCCGGCTGCACTGCCAGACTGCAAAAGCCTCATAATAGGACATCTGACCCAGGAACTAGACCCCTTCTCTGCTGATCGAGGGTGACCATCCAAGCCTCCTGATGTTGTGATAGCTGCAGGCACTTCTCTGATGGCCATTGCTGCTGTATGGCCCCCTCCCACTCCGGCCTCCACAAAGAGCACAGATGCGCAGTGGCCCCAATATACAGGAGTGGCTTGCCAAGCAGAATCCAGAGTTTGAATGCAAGCCAGCCACCTCACATGCCACAGGTGCGTCGGACACCCTCGCAGCCTACAGGCACAAAGCTGCGACACATGGGGTAGAAACGTATTCATAAAGCTATGTGCAACACTTGCTCAATGCTGGAAAGCTTAGATGAAGCGAGAGCTCACAGCAGCGGAGTCAGCCCGCCGTCTGCCTTCCTCTCTCTGTCTCCCTTTATTTCTTAAGTACACCACTACTGATAAATGTCACTCTAAAGATTAGCTAAGGAACATCTTGGAAACAAAAGGTACTTTCTATGGGCACTTTCGATAGGAGAGGTTAAGTGTCTCTCTTGCATTAAAATCACCTCAGCGCCAGATCTTTGTGCCTGAGCTATAACCTCAGTTATTTTAGAATGTCCCAGATGCACCTTGACTTTCATTGATAAAACTTGTAAGAGTGCTAACTAACTTTATACTTTACAACTATATCTTCTATATGTCCTCTGAACAATTTACAGATATCATGCATGAAGCAGGAATTGGTTATTCTCAGTACAGATATCATGCATATTATTTCTCATTGACCCATTCTCAGGGACTTTCCGAAGACTGCTAAGCATTTTCTCTTGCTGTGAAAGATTTTGGAACCCCTTCTGATTGAGCTTTATCTTGCCCTAACATTATTGGCATTATACAGAAACTTCTAGGCATAGTTCTTCCTGTAGTATACTCCTAACAATATTTCTTGTTAGTATAGGTTCTAGCTACTGTTAGGTTAATATAGGTTCTAGCTTTTCAAGAATTATGGTGTAAAATTAATATGTATTTGTTTGTGCAGCACTCACTCCCTAGCAGGGGAGGTTGGGGCTTGAAGACCGTCATAAATAAAGGTAAATGGTAAACCTGGTGCAGCCGGATTTCCTGAAAGGGCATGCAAATGTTCCCAGTGGAATCAAAATGGACTACTTTATGTTGCAGCAAAATAATAATTCCATTAAGGAGTTTTTGGGCATGACTCGGCACCTGAAAATCTTGAAAGCATTCAGAATCATGCCATTAGCCTATCTTGAACAAAAGAGCCACTTTCAGTATAACGACCACTTTCGGGAATTCCCACAATCTACAAATCAAAGCTTCTTGAATCCAGATGCTTACTATGATCTTCAAAGCTCTCCATGGCTGCTGTGTAGGCTACCAAACTAAGGGGCCTAGTAAGATGGCGGGCACCCTAGCTAGGTCCGGTCGCCAGTGGTGCGGGTGGTCCCGCACCGGCAATTGGGATGCCACTGCCACCGTGGCGGTGGCATCCTCTATTCCCAGCATTGTGGCGGCCACAATGCTGGGAATGCACATCATGCACAAGGTGGCAGGCACTGCGGGGTGCCTGCCACTATGTCCATGCCAATTCAGGGGGCTACCCCCCATGTGCCCCCCCCACCCCCAACATCCTGGGGGCCCGCAACGGGCCCCCTTTTGCAAAATCCGCATGCCTTTGCCGCCACGGAAAGGCATTTCCCCGCATGCATTGTAATATGGATGGCGGTGTCTAACAGACACCGCCACCAAATTCAAACCTTTTCCGCCTGGTCACCTATGTGACCGGTGGATGGTCTTTCCGTCCGCCGGGGTCCCCCCCGCCATACTAATATGGCGGGGGAAATGGCATGCGGGCGGAGTAGAATGTCGGGCAGATCGCCACTGCCATGTGGGCGGTGGCGATCTGCCCGACATTCTAATAGACCCCTTAGACATTCCAGCCCTGGCTGTCACCTAGGATCAGGGTTCTTGAATCTTCAAAGCTCTCCATGGCTGCTGTGTAGGCTACCAAGCTAAGTCATTCCAGTCCTGCTAGTCACTTAGGATCAGGTGTCTTGAACCTGCTGGTCATTGGCCCCCAAGGACCAAACCTTACAGTGGCAGATTGCGTGTCACTTACAGGGGTGTACATACAGGGATCTACTTTTTGGACACCCCTCACACACCTCTTCCACTTAGCCTATGACCTCTGCACATCTGATTGTTAACACAAGATCCCCAAATATGGCCTCTTTTACATTTTGTACCAACTAGAACCTATGGGACATTGGTGAGAAGAGCTAATGGCAACCCTCAATACTTCTTGACCAGTCCTTTATATCATCCTACACTTAATGCCTTCCCATCAATTTTGCAGTGTGAGGGATCAGGACAGACTGTGATAGCACTTCGCTAATACCTCTTGAATGTTTAATAGACTTGATCACATAAACAATTCATGTGGCCTTGTGTAAGATAACGGATGATTATGTTAGGCACTCCAATACCGTCGGGTTGAGTTCGCACTATATAAAATAGCAACAAAAAAAAGAAAATCAGTATCATGCGCATCACACCAATGGACCAGCATTTTTGCAATAAGTGGATTTAACCATTGACACCAAAGGCTCACTTGTGTTTGTCATAAATTAATTCACAAGAGGGCACCAGGTACAAAAAAACTAAAGCGGGAGTATAAAATACGCTACATCAAGAACTAAGAATTGGTCAAAAGTCATCTGATCACCTTGTAACTCCACACACTGAAAGCTTCAAGCAGAAAGCCGCTTTATATAGAGTACTCAATGCAATATGCCCAGCTTAATGAGCATGTTAATGCACCCTTCATCATATCATAGTCTTGAACTTAAACCAAAATGTCAAGCCCTGTATGAATAAAATGAGAAAACAATATCAGATTCAGCCAGGGCTTTAAGTGGGATAAAAAAAAGTGGGGGTCTCTAAAAGAGGCGTGGCCTATGTAACTGGGAGCATGACAAACACATAAACACAATTTCGGGGTTTCCGATAGCACGCCACCCAGTCAGTATTTAAATTCTCTGAGATTTCTGTTACTGCATCCAGATATTTAACACACAACTAACGCACACTTAAAACCAGTCCAAACGATTGGCTTTGTCAATTTTTGTAGCCGTTTAACATAAATTAGTAACAACTATGATTTTGATATACATAAATAATATTGAAAATGTTTCCATTCTGAAATTGTGAGACTGGAAAAAAAAAAAACATTACTGGAGCCTGTGGGAAGGTCTTCAGAGTGTCTCAATCACTCCCGTCATGCCCACTCAGTTAGACATGTATGCCCTGTTCCTCTCCACATCTTTTCCATCTGCATATCGTGCAGCTCATCTCTTTCATCTTCAGCACCCTCTTTTCACTCACCCCTGAATTTGCTTCCTCACATCTCCTTCACTTCATCACCCCCAAACACACAACGCATCCACCTGTATGCCCTGCATTTTCTTTTACATTCACCTTGTCAATATTTCGACAACTGTGTATCTCCTTCACACACATTTGCACAGCATCACAATTGCAAATTGAATATATCACCATTCTCTGGGCAGTCAGTCAGTCAACAATCTTTATTTGGCTTAATGACAGCCATAAAAGAACAAATAAAACATTATTTTAACAATAATACGCATATTAAGATTTTAACCAATTTGAATAATACCCAAGAGTTCATTTTCCGACAACATTACGAAGTCGAACTGCAGCGGAGATATACTTATAGACCATATGACAGGTGAATTCATTATTTAAAAGAAGTAGATGACATAGTGCAAGTTGACACTTTCTAATATTTAAAAATCTTAATAATGGTTTTAAAAAAGTACGTCTGCAGACACCATGTACTCTGAACACATTTTTGTTCTCTGTACAGTCACTGTGAGAAGCTTGCACTGCATTCAGTGGCGGACACTACTTAACAGGGGGTGACGAGGCAGGAGGTAGGGGGTGGTAAATGGAGAAAAAAAAATGCTTACCAGTAGGCTGGCCGGCCAGCCGGCACCTCTCACTCCTCTTTGGCTCCTTGGCAACAGGAACCAGGAAGCACCCAGGCTCCTGACTCCCCTATTCAATCACAATGCTGCAATGCAGCGTTGTGATTGGTCTGAGCATCATGGTTCGGCACTCGGACGGGGAATAGGCGCCTGGGCATGCTCTCCACCCAGGCTGTAATGCAGCCTGGGTGGAGAATATGCAGAGTACACAGGACGGTTTGGCCGGCCAAACATTCATGCGCACTTGGAGTGGGCAAACCACTCCTCCCCCTAGCCCCTGCTCAGTCAGCTCCGCCCTGCACCACGAAATGGAAAACTAAAATGATAATAACTTTGGTTATTATAATTTTGTTTTTCCTTTAACTACTGCTCGCAGAGCAGAGGGGCGACACTCCTCTGCCTTAGCGGAGGAAACGCCGCTGAGTCTGCCTTCAGCTTCAACTCCAGAAATCTTAATCGTGGCCCGTTATAAACACCCTTATAAAAGGGTATTATGTCAAAACAAAAAAATATATACAGAAACACAACATCCTGGAAATCGCTAACACTTTTTATAAATATAATATTAACTAAAACATGTGAAATAGAAACGGGAAGTAAATCCCTGACATGGATTACCCTCACCTAACTTTTTTATTTGTATTAGGACGTCAGAACAAATAAAATATTACACAGATTTACATAATTTAAGACTTAACTGAGGTCTGAATTTCTACTTTTATCCCCCCCACCCCACCCCGGTGGATCCCAACAACACAGAATAATACCAGAAAAGAAAAAAGAAAGAAAACATGAAAAATAAAGAAACAACAAAGGGGTTATTTACATACATTTGCCAATTAATCCTTATTTAACCATCTGGTTAAAGGTTCCCAGATCTTTTCCCCCCTTAACCTTGCCCTAACTCCCCTTCTCCTAAACACTGAGATCTCCCAGTTATAAATAGACAGTAATTTACCAAACCAAGCATGTATAGAAGGAGGATTCTTATCGAGCCAAACGCTGGCAAGACAGCCGAAATACTGCCATTGCTATATAAACCAATTTCCGATCGGATTCCTCCATTTTCTGATTACTAATCCCTAATACTATAACCTGGGGGATTAATACAACAGAATATCCCAATATAGCGTCAAGACGTCGTTCAATTTTACCCACCAGTTGAAAGGGGCTAGGGCAGGTCACAAACATGTGGGTGCTGTCTGCTGCGTTATAAACGCCCTTATAAAAGGGTAATATGTCAAAACAAAAAA
Source organism: Triturus cristatus (assembly GCF_964204655.1). Classification (NCBI taxonomy): domain Eukaryota; kingdom Metazoa; phylum Chordata; class Amphibia; order Caudata; family Salamandridae; genus Triturus; species Triturus cristatus. The sequence goes on from NC_140586.1 coordinate 552,392,294, forward strand.
AATATAGACAGAAACACAACATCCTGGAAATAGCTAACACTTTTTATAAATATAATATTAACTAAAACATGTGAAATAGAAACGGGAAGTAAATCGCTGACATGGATTACCCTCACCTAACTTTTACATTCATTGTTCAGAAACCGATCAGTGTTTTGCCCTTATAGGTAAAGACATGAAAACAGGGCCCGATAGGACCCCGTATTTAATTATCACCCGGTCTAAGGCCCGGGCGGAACCAGCCCAGTTAAAGCCCTGGATTAAACATATCATATTAACAAAACCGGTTGTTATAAAAAAAAAATGCAAGTTGCGAAAATTCAGGTGTAGAAACGCCTGATAGATGGCCTAAATTAAAAGTGTAAAGAGGCAAAGGTTGAATACCACTCATGTGTGTTCACGTTATATTTTACTTACCCGCTTGTTAATCACTGTCATAAAAAACACAGAAATGTCACCGAACTGAAGAAAGTTAATGTACTACCGTGTAATTCTCACTTTCGCCAGGCAAAATTGCAGTGCATGCCCAATGCTTTGCCTTCAGACATTAATCAGAAAATTACACGTCCCCCCCCCCCCCCCCCCCCGCACCATCCTGGCAGCTGTGTTTGAAAGAGTAGCGGCTCGCACCAAGAACCAGACTAACTCCAGTGTTGCACTGCACGTTTAGCCAGCTAAAACATACATAATACAGCACCACGCTGACATCTGCTGGTGAACTGTCGTAATCACCATGCAATAGGCGTTGAAATGCTTAATGGAGAATAGCACTCCGTACCCCAAGATTCATGGTAAACCCAGTGGTTATTGTGTTATTGGGATTAGTCTTGCTTGCTCTTTCAAGGAAATCCTTCCATGCATATACTCCTTTTATTTGTGGTCGACTACATTGATAGCAGTTAGGTGCAGTGGAGTAACAAAGGCCCCCGCATCCCCCGTGGTGCAGGGGAGCCCGAGCTCCACGGGGCCCCCTCAGCACAGTCCCATGGCGTGACTGCTCTTGACTGAGTCTAGAGGGGGGCTCCTAGGGGGTCCCCTCAAGTTTTGTTACGCTAGTGGTTAGGTGTGATCATCAGCGGGCAGTATGTGTAAATTCATGCACATGGTTGGTGTAGTGAATGGAAAGGCTAGTGGACATTAGGTATTGCTAGGTTGCAAGCATAAGGTTTTAAAGAAGAAGATGTAATCTATGAAATGAGGTCTACTAAGTGGTCTAGCTAGTTGCCATGGGCAAGTGCAAACAAAGTAATTGCCCCCCTCACTAGGGTGACATCTCAGTCTGTCAGCTGCCCCAACATGCCTCAACTTCCTCCGGCAGAGTCTGCATCTGACATAGCAAACGCACGCGCACACGCACTATTGTATTTCTACTCCCTGCACTGCATTTCTGCAAGTCAAAGCCATAACCCTAAAAGGCATAACAAAGCCAATAGGTATGGCTCTTGTAAAGGGCATGAAAACAAAGACATAACATGCAGGAACCCCAGTGCTTTATTCAAATGGGCCGGTACAGTTCAGAACTGAGTACTGGCACTTTTTAGGTCTCGCCTGACCCAGCGCATGCGCTGGTCTGGCGAGACTTATTGAGAGGGCTCCAAAAAGTGCTACCAGGCCAGCATAGAGCTACAGTGCCTGTGCGCGGGCGCGCGCGCCGCGCTTTACCGTGATTACCTTCACTTTCGCGGCCGCTCGGCCGCTTTGATGTTTGATCGTGATCGCGATCACTTTCACTTTCGTGGCCGCACGGCCGCTTTGCATAGCCAATAGGTCTCGCTTTTGGGACCTTGTAAGTATTTAGTTATGCAACTGTTGCATGGCTAAAAACTTTTAAGGTCCCAAATGCGAGACCTATTGGCTATGCCAATGCTTGTTTTATTTTGAGAGGGAGGGTACCTGGACTTCAAGAGTGACACAGTCCTTTTAACTGGAGAGCACCAGCACTTCTCACAAACAAGCAGGTACTCTGTGACAGAGTACCAGAGTAGCTGCACTTCTATTTTTCCATTTCAAGCACTAAGGAACGCCACACTCACACTGCTGCTCTCACACCGGCACATCTCTCACGCTGCACTTACACCGGCATATGCCTCACTCTGTACTCACACAGGCACAACTTTCAACCTGTAGACCACTTATAGGATTAATATTGTCTTTTGTGTACACACAAAAGAAAATGTTAACATTGCATGCACACAGGCATACCCCTCAGTACACTCACAAAACATGGTGGCTTTTCTACACTCACACAGATACACCGCTCACTAGATTGGAGCAGAGTTAGGACAGATGGTGGCATAGGAGACACAGGTTGAGTATCTGGTGCATCAGTCCACTAGTGTAATACAAAGCTCTTGAAGAAATCTACACAGAAGCCTGAATGTCCACTGAGGTTATCTAGTCTCTCATTTCTCTTTTTAAAATCTGTTTTTATTAGTTTTTGAAAGTTTACAGTGTTGTGATATCACACAGTGTATATTGGCTTTGCATACATAATCAATAGTAGGACTTTGAAATTACAATAGTGCATTCATTAGTTAAGATTTCCTTGAACGTTAGGGACACAATAGCAGCTTTAAATGAACAGTCTAAAGGGAGAGTGTTACTCATGTTGGCCAATTTAGGAAAATGTCTTGGTTTTGTTGTTGTGCTCAATTAGTATGCGATCTTGTTATTACTGATTCAGCAGCGTTGCTCGAGCCTCTAGGGACATGTTTTGTCTGTTTCTGGTCAGGGCACAACCTGCATGATCCTGTCAATGCTTTCACTGTGTACGTGTTTACTAACAGATTGAACATTTAAGAGAAGAAGTAAAAGAGGGGGGTGAGGGGGAAGTATAACAATAAACAAGGACTGGTGATATACAAGTGGTATTCTGTAATGGATTAGTAAGTGTTATCACCAAGGAATCCCAACCATATGTCACAAGCCATGCAGGGGCACATTTCCGTTATATATTACATTACATTATCTAGGTTATGGCAGTGAGAGGTGTGTCGCCCAGCGGGTTATCTAGTCTCTCATAAGGCACACTTGAACTAGCACTGCAGACTATGTGACTCTGTGGATCAAGCGCATGCATAGTGAAGTGTGAGGTTTCTGAACTTGGCTGCTTTCAGTCTCTCTAAAGTTGCAATCAGGAATATACAAAAGGGCGGAAATAGAAACTTCCTCACCTAGTATAAAAGAAACTGTCGTCCCACCCCTCAACCGGACCATAAACCAAAAGGCAGTGTTCAGGATGAACTAACCCCCAACCCCCTGACCACAAAAGTCCTCATGGAATTTCTAAAGGTAGTCCTGTCTCCTTCAGTGTCTGTATCTCCACTGTCCAACCACGGAAATTCAAGCAATGCCCTTCTACTGTCTGGATAAGCTGTCCCCATCCTTCATAATTTATCATGTCAAGCCAGGAGCATCTAAAAATGGACCCCACTGGGTTCGATAATCAGGCTCACTGTCACACAAAGCCCTACTACTGAATACATGCTAATGAATACTACACACATACATGCACTCGACATACATACAGGATGGCAGCACAAGGTTCTGGGCAAACACATAAAAGAAGACCTTTGCCCAAGAGGGACCAGTACAACACACCCTCAGTAACACAGATAAAAAATTCAAATTGGGTAATCACAAACTTTTTAATTGGCCTATAAGTATCATAAGACTAACCATGAACGGGGGAGACCTGCAAGAGATTAACGACCTTCATTAGCAAAGTGTGGCCATAACAGTAAGTGATCAGGCATCCTAATAAATAGCTCTGTGACCCACAAACTTTTACTTAACAGAGTCAATGACCGCTACCTTCATGTATCAAAATTTGAGTTGAGGCCTCAACTAAATAGGTAGCATGGGGCATAGCAATCTCACTCCTTCGGTTCAGCAAATTACATGCTTCAACAGGCCCATATACTATGGAGTCATCAAGTTCAATTCCAAATATATGCAGACATCAACTAAATTCATATGCATTTAAACAATGAACCAGGCAACTAGACAAAGATCAACGCATGCCTTGACCTTAAATTTTACTGGATGAAAGAGAACTTTTTTTGCCTGAACAAAACTAAAACTGAGTATCAGGAAATACTAACCTTGAACTCCAGATACAGCTGGAGCAATGTTGTCCTCCACTTCTTACCCCCTCTACCAATGACCACATATGGTGGCCAACTTTCCATTATCACTTCCCAGGACACTGCGTGGAAGACATCATGTGCATGTATAGCCTTCAGATGATATTTATTTAGAGAGAGGGATATGGGTAGCAAGGTGCTTTTGGGGTTTTTTATTCCATACCACACTCCTCTCAACCACACCCCTGGTTTCTTTAAAAGATTATGGGGCACATGCATCAAACTAAGAAATAGCGATTCCTAAATAGCGAAAAATATGGAATAGCTATTTAGGAATCGCCATTTCCAATGCATGACCCTTTTAGCGAATAATTACCGAATCTGTAAAATTCGCAATCGCAAATTGCGATACCCCCGCCGAGTCGCGCTAATTCCGAAAAGCCTATTTGCGACCTCGCTAATAGTGAAATCGCTATTAGCGAAATCGCAAATAGCGAGGTAGCTTTAGATGCATGCTGATGACATCACAACCAGGAAGTCATCCAGCCCATGCTTCATTCAGTGCTCAGTGAGAGTGAGAGGAGGAGGCTGAGTGCAGGAGCAAAACAGGACATCCAACTACTTTGCTTGCAGACCTGTCCCTTGCTAAAAATAGATCCATTAGCATCAGGGGAGAGTACACCAGCCAGGAAACGCAAGCTGAAGTTCAGTGAGAGGGAAATTGAAAACCTCATAGAGGAGGTAGTCATTAGCCATGACAAGCTATTTGGGAAACTGTCACTCAAGGTCCCAGAGGCACAGTCACATGGACATAAATGGTCTTCCGGCAGATGAGACAGCATTGTAGGGAAAGCTACAAGGTAATGAACAATGCCACATCTTAATCTGATGAGAACAAAACAACGCTTTACATAGGACACGTATGATAAATAATTATTCGTACTTATCTCAGTGTTGTACGATATATACTGGGTAACAATAATTTTATTATTTTCGTCCTTGGATCTTTGGGTCATCCCACGTTGTAGAAAGGTATCTCTAATCTCTTTCTTTGTATGTATCAAGGTTTTAGATGTTTCTGCCCATACTGTAGTTTTATACATATTTTCTAAGACAAAATTAACGTACACCAGCCATGGAATCTTCAGGGCATTGTGTAGCTTAAGGCAATCTAAAATAATTGATTTGGTAAAAGATGTTGCTTCCCTTTTCCATAAAGAATCCCACAATAGCAATACAATGGTCGGGCCAGTAGGAGATCTTCTAAAAACTGGAGACCCACCTCGTAATGAGCAATGGTATTTGATGCAGAATGCGGTAAATAGAGCAAACGTTTCAGGAACAGGTTTTCTTGCACTTGTAGGTCTTTAATGTTTGTGTGGGCCCATATCCCTGCCCCCTAAAGAGCTATACTTGTTCCTTTAGTTTTATTAAAGACTACCATCTCATTAATTGGTTGACTCCCCAGTTTGGAAGAAAATTAAAAAAATGCCCTGGGTTGCCCTGCTCATTTTAGCTTTGGTAGTTGTGATGTGTTGAGACCACGAGATATTTTCTGAAAAGACAATACCTAAATAGCAGAAAGAATTCACAGTCTTAATAGGGTTTTTTTCATATCAAAATGTGCACATCACCTCAGTTCAGCACAAGTGTACAGAATGCAACTCCAGTCCACATTTTCCACCCACACCCAAATGCATTATGGGAGACACAGGCAGGTTCATAGGCAAACACACAATAAAAAGTTAAAACACGTGAACAATGTGTGACAGTCAATAATTTATTGAGAGCCAAAGTATGCTTAATGTGACACGACATAACCCTTCAAAATAAATTAAACATTGCACCATTTAACATCACAGATGCAGCAGAAGGAGAGGCTGAGGACAGAGACTGCGGGGACACCCAGGATACTCCGGCTGTGGCTGAGATTGAAACACCCGTGGTCCCACAAACTAACAGCCCGTGCCCCCACTACACGCAGGGCCACAGTTCCACCACTGCAGACCATGGAAAGTAAGGATGAGCCAGAAAACACACCAGAGACAAGCCAGCCTCAAGGTACCCCCACAACAACACCCCAAGCATAGGAGGCGCAGAGCAAGGTCACGCTTCACCAATCTACAAATGTCTGGGGTGGGCTAGAGGCCCAAATGCTCCGGGTGCAGCCCATGCAGGCCAAAAACATTAGGTTAGTGCAGTTCCAAATCAGCAAGATGGCAAGTAACATCGCTGTAATGAGTGATTGCGTGAGGAAACTTACTACAGCTGTGGTGGAGGGCAACAGGAAGTCAAATGCGGCCATGCAGGAGCTGACCAGGGTGATGCAGGAGGCCTGGTAACACAGAGGTGACGGCATCGCCAGTTGATGCAGCGCTTACAAACCTATACCCAACTGAACAATCGCCTGAGCACCAACACTGCACTGCTGTCCCGTAGGTCCGTCTCCATGCAGATAGAGATGACCCATTGTTGTGGGGATGTGGCCAAGGCACTGGCCCAGGTAACCAATGCCGTGGAACATATGTGCGTTAGAACTAAGGGCAAACCCAATAGTCACTGGGACCTGGGTAACAAACAGTGGAATAGAAATGGTCCCAGAACATACATAAAATTGAGAAAGGTCAACAAAATAACTATTGCAACGAGTAAGGCAGAACCATAGTGTTATTTAATCACACTTGGAACAGGCACATAAATGCATATGATAAATCACACTATTTACAAAAGTGCAGGGTGCCACGGGGAGGGGAGGGAGTGACGAATTAGGTAGGGTAGTAGGGTAAGTGACATATAAAAGTTCATAACAATGGTACCCCACCCGTAAGGAATTAATCAACCTACTTTGGAAGAGGGGTCGAAACGTCGACATCTCACCATGCCAGTACCGTCAATAGTGCGTTGAGCACTGTGTACTTTCACTTGTATATGGTTATTTGGCAAAACATTCAATTCTGTCAATGAATGACTCTTATCTTGATTATTTGGCACGACAGTAAGGTGCCCAGCAATTGATTTGTACCATTGTTATGAACTTTTATATGTCACTTACCCTACTACCCTACCTAATTCGTCACTCCCTCCCCTCCCCCGTGGCACCCTGCACTTTTGTAAATAGTGTGATTTATCATATGCATTTATGTGCCTGTTCCAAGTGTGATTAAATAACACTATGGTTCTGCCTTACTCGTTGCAATAGTTATTTTGTGGAACATATGTGGGCTGCCACTGTTGGGGCTAGCAATGTGATGTGGGAAGAGGGGAGTGAAGAGGCCTCAAGCCTCAGTAGCCTGTCTGTGCCAGTCACCACTTGCAGGAGGCGCAGCACTTGAAGCACAACACCCTCCGTAGCCTCCATGAGGGATGGAGATGAAGCAAGCGAAAGGTGTTTGGGGGTGTCCAGAGCCAATCAACCATGGTGAGGTAACCATTGGCACTGACATTACTAGTGACTGAGTTTCAAGTCCTATGATTACGTCATTGTATTATTTTTCAAGAATGCAATCCAAGTGCTACTTGGCACCTGATATATGTGCTTCAACACTACAAAAGGTGGGTTCCAACCTGCACACCTATGTGAGAATATTTTTTCCTACTTGTAATAAAGTAATTAATTTAAAACTGTGCGTGCTGCCATGAGCGTTGGGGGTCCTGCCTGTCAGCCCTGTGAACAAAACTGTGGGGAGAAAGAAACGGAAAAACTGTTTTGACACACAGCGCACTGCTAGAGGTCCCTAAGGTTTCTTTATGAGAATTCAATACTTTGCAACATTTGTTTCAAAAAGATAAACTTAGTACTCATATGTGGTTTATGAAAACATTATTCATTTGATGTTTTTTTGTTTCTTCAAAACATAAAAATTGTCATTTCGACACCAATGTTATACAAGAGTTTCAAAATAAACATATGTAAGTTTATAAAACAGTACCCTCAAGTCGTTGGCTCAAACAATTTGTTAACAATGACCCAGTTTCGGGTTTAATAACCCATCGTCAGGGGAATAATGAGTGTAATATGTCACTTGATCTGGTCTGTGGCCTCCTGCTGGAACAAAATACAAAAAGAGGAAATGTCTGTTCAAACTTTTTTGTTACATGAAGTCCAATACAAAGATTCACAATATCTGTGCTTGCAAGCATTGTGCACTAATGTGTCCAATGGTAGCATGCCGCCTAGTGTGGTGCTAAGTGATTAATGCCCTGAAAGTTAAGAAACCGCCTCTACATGTGGTATAATAGTTTCCCTCGAGTTCAAAGAAAGCGATGACATGTGATCTCATAATGGGATAATCCCTGAGAGTCTCAAAGTAGGATACGCAAGTTACGTGGAACCCGATAGAAAGTAATGAAGTGATTTTAATTATAGATGCTTCTTAATGGAGTTCGTGATTTGCCATGTGTGATTATAAGGCATGTCTATGCTATTACCTCCGAGGGTTCAAAATCCGTTTGAAAGAACTTAAAAGTGCTTCCAACCTCGTGTGGATGTGCGTCTATTAAAACAGAAGCCACAACTCTACATCAATACCATGCCTACTGTCTAACTATTTATAGCATGATAGAATGAAATGACTCTTACCGATATCGCAGATGTGACCGACTGTTCTGAAAGAAAGTTGGAAATTCCGGGTTACCAATTCTATGTCAGGACAGGAGGCTCCGATTATGCTTTCTCATTTCTTTACTAGAAATGCTCAGCAGCCAATAAAAACACAGTATATATACAATAAAAAACTACAATACCCATAAACACCAGGGTATGACGTGTATAACCATAGAGTCTGCCATATAAAAGGACATATAGCAAGAACAACGTCCTCTTTCTTTGCTGCTCCGCAGCCAGTTAAGTCCTTTTTTCCTATTGCTTATTCATTTATGTAAAGTGTATTTGATAGCTTGTTTACATATTGCTCGCTACTGTTATACTGTTGTAAGCGCTAATGCGCGTTTGTTTACTGTTGCCATAGTTTCAATTGCCGGCTCGCGTTGGTTTCTTCGTATCGCTCGCTGCGCTTGTTACCGTGCAGGGAGCGTGTGGTTTCACCTTCCTGTTGGGCGCTTCGCGCCCGTGTTTAAAACAAATATTTCTCGTGTGGTGAGGGAGACAGGGGCTTGGAGGCTCGCGCTAACGCTGCGAGTGCTCCAAACATTAAATTACCAGGCGGCCGTTACCGCGCATGCGCGGCGGCCATTTTAATTGTTTTCAGGTGATATTTCTCCTGTCAGACTGCACGCATTTTGCGCACAGAGCCCACAGCCTCGGTATTTGCCCCTAATAACGCCCAGTTTCAGATTCAAACCTTCTGGGTAGTAAAATTCGCATAGGCTTTGCCTAGAGTGCTAGTTTTTTCTGCCAGCAAGCCCTCCCTCCACATTTAAAAAAATTATTATTGAGTGTTTAGATATATTATCTACACTTTGGCTTGCTGTGGGGTTTTTCCACTCCCCCTGCATTGTGCCTTTGGCCACTATTGATTCTTATTTCTCCTGTGGGCATTGAATATTGTTGCTTTGTTTCAACATGGAAGAATATTTTGAGGAGGAATATTATTATGAGGAGGATCCTTCAGACTCTTTGGAGCAGGATTTAATTGAAGCACTAGATCAAGGGGTGCAACATTCTGTGAATAAAGCGCTTGTGCGCGCTATTAATCCTCTGAAACGGCATTTATCTGTTTACGCACAGCAACAGGGTTGGTTACCTCCTGCCCGTGCGTCAAAGTCCCCTGTTAATCCTCACAGGTCAGATTTTCAGAGATTGGCAAAGACATTGTCATCGGACACAGCTTCCACTAGGGGGTCAGCTGGGACCTCGTTTTCTTCTCTCCATGACCCTGATGCAGATGATGCTCTTTCTTCTTCTTCAGAATTTGATCCACCTCCTCGAAAAAAGGCTCGCAAGGAGCATTTTGTGGACGCTCCTTCCAATCCTCCCATTCTAACTTTTGAACCGTCAGAAATTTTCCACCCCCATTCTTCCTCTTGGTTGCCTTCCCCAGCAGTGGCGGATTATGTACAATCACACATTCGCCGGCCTTTTGATAAAGACGTCCGGGCACGCCTCAGATCCGAGTGCCCTCGTCCAGATTTGGCAGACCATCTGGCTGAGACCCCGGAGGTTGACCCAACCATGGTCACTTATCTTAAAAAGTACGCTAGGGATCCTAAAAAAGGATTGGACAGATCTTGGCGTTCTTGCCAGGATAAATTATTAGATTTATTGGGGCCTCTCACTAAAATTTTAGATTTGGGCGTTCTGGCTAAAGAGTCTTCTGCACTCGTTAACCCTGACGAACTCATTGAATGGGCTCAGAGAGCCATCTGTCAATTGGGCAATGCCAATTGTGCGCTTTCATGTGAAAGACGTCGCTCCATCCTTCTCCGCCTGGATCCCAGGCTTGCGGAGCTTTCCACTTCAGAAGCCGGTCCCTTGGCCCAGGGGCTCTTATTTGGTCAGCCGTTCCTTAAAGAACTTTCGAATTTTGTGGCCACTTTCAGCGGCCTTGACAAAGCCCAAGCCTCGCTACGGCGGGCGTTTCGGCCGGTTTTTGCAAAGGCCGGACGTCTTAGGGGACGTTCGTTCGGCCGAGGATCACAACAGAACTCTCAACGGGGTTCTCAGTCCCACAGCGGAGGTGGACAGGATTCCGGTTTTACCACCCGTTCTAACTTCTATCCCTCCCGCAAAGGGAGGGGACAGTTCCGGAGAGGTCGCTTCGGAAGACAACAAGGGGGTCACCACGACTCCAACAATTCAGGTGAGGCTGATTCCTTTTACCGAAGTGGTTTTGGGGGGAAGACTCCAATTTTTTCTCCACAATTGGCAGTTAATCTCCAACGATGCATGGGTTCTCGAAACTGTTCAGGGTTACAAGATAGAATTTTACCAACCCACACATCAATCCCTCCTTCCCACCCCACTGGTATTTTCTCTACAGGATCAGGAGATCATTTCTTCAGAGATCGACTCCCTTCTTGCGAAGGGAGCTATTCTTCATACTACCCGCCATCCAAGAGGGTTTGTGAGCTCGGTGTTTCTAGTTCAAAAACGAGGGGGCGGTTCCCGTCTGGTCCTCAATCTAAAAGAGTTCAACGGCGGAGTAGTTTACCGCCATTTCAAGATGGAGGGCATCCATCTTTTGCGAGATCTTCTCCGAGCGGGAGATTGGATGGTTCGTCTAGATCTCAAAGACGCCTATTTGTCAATCCCAATATTCAGGCCACATCGGCGTTTTCTCCAGTTCCTGTGGCAGGGGAATTGGTTCGAATACCAAGTCCTCCCCTTCGGCCTCTCGTCGGCGCCCTGGTGCTTCACCAAGCTTCTGAGGCCAGTGGTGGAACACTTGCGCGCTCGGGGTCTCCGCATGATCATTTATTTGGACGACATTCTGATCATGGCAGATTGTCCGCACAAATTGATCTTACATCTCGAGTGGACGATCGATCTTTTACAATCTCTGGGATTTCTTGTGAATCCGCAGAAATCGGTCCTCATTCCTTCTCAGGTGATGGACTTTCTAGGCTTCCAGATCAATTCTCTGACCTGTCAGCTTCTTTTGCCCACTCAGAAGATTCGATACATCAAACGGGAATTGGTTTCGATTATTTCCAATCGGATTGTATCATTGAGATCCATAGCTCGTGTAGTCGGTCTTTTGGCGTCTTCAATTCAGGCGATTTTCCCGGGTCCCCTCCATTACAGGGCATTACAACGGTTGAAGATCCGTCATCTACAGCAGGGTCTTCGTTATTCCGATCAGATTCCTCTTTCAGAGGAAGCGAGATGCGAGATGCAGTGGTGGCTGGACCACATGGAAGCCTGGAATGGGCGAGCCCTGTTCGGTTCCTCCCCGGAAATGGTAATAGAGTCCGATGCCAGCCTGTGGGGCTGGGGAGCCCGGTGCGGTCCCATTTCAACAGGGGGTCGTTGGTCCCCTCAGGAGTTGTCTCTCCACATCAATTGTCTGGAACTCCTGGCGGGATCCTTTGCGATTCGTTGCTTCACGCCCCTTCGGTCCAATTGTTGCATTCTTCTCCGCATGGACAATGTATCCGCGGTTCGTTATGTCAACAAGTTGGGCGGCACAAGGTCCAAGCTCTTGGCGGAGATCGCCAAAGATTTTTGGCATTTTTGTCTACAAAAGCAGATCACAGTTATTGCCGAGTATCTTCCAGGCCGCAACAATCAGATTGCGGATTGGCATTCGCGTCACCTTCGGGATTTCAGCGATTGGAGGCTTCATCCTCGCATCTTTCGCTCTCTCCGTCGGTTTTGGGGGCAGAGTCACATCGACCTGTTTGCCTCTCGCCTCAACACGCAGCTTCCCCGGTTCTTCAGCTGGAGACCGGATCCGGAAGCCCTGGCCACGGACGCATTTCTCCAAATCTGGCCTGCCCTTCTATGCTACGCCTTTCCTCCGTTCATGATGATTCCGAGAGTCCTGGCTCGCACAAGGCGTTATCATTCAGAGCTAATTCTGATAGCTCCTCTGTGGAGGGCTCAGCCTTGGTTCCCAGTTCTCCTGGAAATGTCTTGTGCGGTGCCGATCCTTCTTCCCCAGAAATGGAATCTTTTGCTGGACCCTCTCGGGAATCCGCATCCCCTGATCCAGTCAGGCGCTCTCCGTCTCCTGGCTTGGCGACTTTCGGGGACCGTTGGTCGGTCCCAGGCCTTTCTCGCGACGCTTGCAAATTCATCAGTGACTCTTGGGCACCCAACACTCACAAACGCTACTCAGGTTCTTGGAAACGATGGTGTGATTGGTGTGTTCAACGGGAGGCTGATCCCGTTTCTGCGGATGTCTCTATAATTATTAATTTTTTAGCGTCTCTTGCTTCTTCAGGCTTAGCTTATCGAACGGTTAACAATTTCCGTTCTGCTATTTCAGCAGGCCATTGTCCTCTTGATGGGAAACCTGTAGGTGAACATCCTTTGATTATTAAATTGCTCAAGGGTATACGTCTGATGCGTCCTCCTTGTCCTAAATACTCGTCTCTATGGGATGTATCCATTGTTTTGAGGTTTTTGGACTCCTGGCCTTCCAACTCCTTGCTTTCCCGCAAACAATTGTCGGCCAAGCTCACAATGTTGTTATGTCTAGTTTCTTGCAGACGGGTGTCTGACGTTCGAGCACTAGACTTAGCTGGTCGTTCTTTTACCCCTGAGGGTGTCACTTTTCGACTCTCCCGTCGTACTAAAACAAATACTTCTCTGATCTCCTATCCTTCTTTTCCTCTCCGTCCCAACCTTTGTGTGGTCCAATGCGTCAAGGATTACGAGGTATGTACTGCTTCTTTACGTACAGATTTGCAGGGTCAACTGTTGATTGCTTTGCAGAAGCCCTTTCGCCCTGTGACCCCGGCTACTTTAGCTCGGTGGGTTCGCTGGCTTATGTCTGAGGCCGGCATTGATGTGTCCATTTTTGGTGCTCATTCGGCACGGGGAGCTATGGCTTCTAAAGCTTTTTCAATGGGTGTTACTTTGTCTGACATTATGAAGGCGGCAGATTGGTCCTCTGATTCCATGTTTAAATCTTTCTATTATAAACCTATTGATCAGGTAGCCTCAGTTGTGGTGGATAAGCTTTGAACAAGCATAATCGGAGCCTCCTGTCCTGACATAGAATTAAAAATTTGCGAACATACGTGACAAGAATTTTCAATTCTATTAAGGACAAGGAGGCGAGGATTATCCCACCCATTATGTTTTTTCTGATATATATATTTATTTTGCATTTATACTGATGTTCTTGCATATGCATTGTATATTTCTTCTGATAAGTTATTGTTCTCTGATACTTTTTCCCCCCCCCTTTATATATATTTTATTATATGGGATGTGTTTTACGGCAGTCTGTCTCTTTTCAGGTTCTGACCCAAAGTGATGAGTTTACAGCTTCTTCTGGCTTCTTCTGCATCCGCTCGCATTCTGCTCCCAGTGTCCGGCGGCCTTCCAGTGCTGCGTGTTTTCGTTATGGACTTCTGCTGTGGCTGATGGCGGATTCCTCCTTTTGGTCATCGTTTTTCTTGAACTGTTTCCTGTTATTTTGAACTGTTCTCCTCACCAAAGAAAGAGGACGTTGTTCTTGCTATATGTCCTTTTATATGGCAGACTCTATGGTTATACACGTCATACCCTGGTGTTTATGGGTATTGTAGTTTTTTATTGTATATATACTGTGTTTTTATTGGCTGCTGAGCATTTCTAGTAAAGAAATGAGAAAGCATAATCCTCGCCTCCTTGTCCTTAATAGAATTGAAAATTCTTGTCACGTATGTTCGCAAATTTTTAATTATCCCTCCAAACGTATGCGCATTGCTAACCCCATTATTTGAGCAAGTGTGGAAACATACCGTCGGCTCGTAAAAGGAACATGTGTCCGGTATATTCTGAAACAAGGGAAAACCCTGATTAAGGTCTCATGCCCTAGTTTGGCTCGCCCGTTACTCCAACCGCTGTACGGTGAAAATGCTCGTAACTCACCTGCGTTCGGCGTGTGACGTCATTCCTAGTCACCTGACTTTTTGAAGACGTAACCAATAGCAGCATGTCATTGCTTTTAAGGAGGTGCGTTGCGTCAAATTCAAAACAACTTTATTGAAAATTACTATGCCTTCTAATTGACATTGTGTATGCCTGCGTTGTAAGAAAGTGTGTTGGGGGGACTCGTTTGTGCGGTAATTAGATGTCAATGTCCACTAAAATGACACATCTTGTCCAGAAACTATATTAAAGGTATGACCTTGCTAAAAACTGGGATACTATCAAATGGCACAAGGTGACAGTGAGTGCAAGCACAGATGTACAAAAACGAATACATGCACTAGTTTGCTGGATTTACATTTTACAAAAAACGAATAAATGTGCATATGTACAGAACCCATATTACAAGAAACATAGCATTTCATAGTGGTCATTGAGACCTTTCGGTATTAAGGTCCTGAGGTAATTTATCCAATAGGTTTCACGTTGAGCTAGTAGTGTGTGAGTTTCTATACCTGCATGATCAGTGATTTTCTCTAAAATTGTGAAACAGACTTGTGGGATAGTTTGTGGTGTGTTAATCCAATGAGCGGAAAGGCACGAGTTGCTGTTTTTTGTTCGTATCATGCTCTTATGTTCTATTATCCGCATTTTTATTTTTCAAGAAGTTCTGCCAACATAAGTAATCCACAAGGACAGCGTATGGCATATATTACACCCTCAGTGTTGCAATCTGATGTGTGTTTTAACCGGATCTTTTTGCCCGTGTGAGGATGATGATAGATGTTACCGCAAATTACATTTCCACATTGTCCACAGTTCCAACATTCGCCCATTCCTTTATATGTATTAGGTTTTGCTGTGGCCTATGCTTCAAGAGTTTTTTTAGATTCTTTGAAAGTGTGTGGGCAAAAAGAGGTTTGTCCAAGAACACTGTTGTGAAATCTGTTTCCTGCTCCAGAATTTCCCATCTCTTCATGATGATTTTTATTTTATTTTAGTGGACTGTTGAGATTGTTTTAGAACAAACACCTCACGTTTATTGGAAGTTTTAGGAATGTTGAGAAGTAGATCTTCACGCATCTTAAGGGAAACCGTGTTTTTTGCGTCTTTGAGTATATCTGATGGATATCCCCACTTTTGATACCTCTCTGCCTGTTTCTGGATTCGTTTTTCAGTGACTGATGCATTAGATGTGATCCTTTTGATGCGGGTTAATTGTGAAACGGGTAAGTGTCTTTTTAGAGACATAGGATGAGCGCTAGAGAAATGCAATGCGTTATTACTATTGGTTGGTTTCCGGTGTACCGATGTTTGGAGACCAGTTGGTGTTTTCTGTATTTCTATATCCAAGAAGTTGATCCTATTAGGTTGGATACCGTATGTGAATTGAATGTGCGAATTACATTGGCTGAGTAAGTGAATGTTCTCCTCAAGTGTTGCACGATTCCCATTCCAAATTAGGAGTATGTCATCTATAAATCGCATGTACCCAACAAGGTGTCTTTGCCATATATCATTGTTCAAAATATGTTTATCTTTGAAGTATGCCATGAATGTATTGGCAGAGGAGGGCGCCCCTGGAAAGCCCATGGAAGTAACTCTTCTTTGTAAGAAATATTTTCCGTTCCAAGAAAAGTAGCTGTGGTAAAGTGAAAACTGCAAGAGTTCTAATAGAAAGACACCATTCAAATCATCCCGTTGACTGTGGAGTAACCTCAACTCCACTGCTTCTAAACCTTCACCGTGGGGAATCAAAGTGTATAGAGCCACTACATCAATGGTACATAACAATAGGTCATCATTGAAGTTATGCCGTATTTGCTCTAGGTTATTTAAACAGTCTGTGGTATCCTTCACATACGAGCTCCATGACTGAACCAGTGGTTGCAAATAAAAGTCTATGTACTGACCAATTGCTTCATGAATGGAACCACAACCAGCCACAATCGAGCGAAAAGGGGGGTTCTGAGCATCCTTGTACATCTTGGGCAACATATATATATGTGGTACTTGCGGAGTTGTGGGCTGTAAAAACCGTTTTGTTGTTTCTTTTATCCAGCCCATCTCTTCTGCGTGCTCTAAAATATGTGATAATGTCTTTGAAAATTCGTTGGTTGGATCAGATGGTAACTGGATGTATGTGTCTGTATTGTGGACATGATCATCAACTTTCTGTTCGTAAAACACTTTGTCCATTACTACAATTGCACCTCCTTTATCTGCTGGTTGGAAAATGAAATTGGTGTCTTGTCTTAGTAAGCGTAAAGTCCTTAGCTCTTTAGGAGTTAAGTTAGTGTGTTTAGGTAATTGACGCAGACGCACATCCACACGAGGTTGGAAGCACTTTTAAGTTCTTCCAAACGGATATTGAACCATCGGAGGTAATGGCATAGACATGCCTTATAATCACACATGGCAAATCACAAACTCACTTAAGACGCATCTATTCTTAAAATCACTTCATTAATTTCTATCGGGTTCGGCGTAACTTGCGTGTCCTACTTTGAGACCCTCAGGGATTATCCCATTATGAGATCACATATCACAGCTTTCTTTGAACTCCAGGAAAACTATTATACCACATGTAGAGGCGGTTTCTTAACTTTCGGGGCATTCATCACTTAGCACCACAATAGGCGGCATGCTACCATTGGACACATTAGTGCACAATGCTTGCAAGCACAGATATTGAGAATCTTTGTATTGGACTTCATGTAACAGAAAAGTTTGAACAGACATTTCCTCTTTTTGTATTTTGTTCCGGCAGGAGGCCACAGACCAAATCAAGCGACATATTACACTCATTATTTCCCCTGACGAAGGGTTATTAAACCCGAAATGCATTGGGTCATTGTTAACAAATTGTTTGAGCCAACGACTTGAGGGTACTGTTTTATAAACTTGCATATGTTTATTTTGAAACTCTTGTATAACATTGGCGTCAAAATGACAATGTTTATGTTTTGAAGAAACAAAAAACATCAAATGAATAATGTTTTCATAAACCAGATATGAGTACTAAGTTTATCTTTTTGAAAGAAAGGTTGCAAAGTATTGAATTCTCATAAAGAAACCTTATATACCTCTAGCAGTGCGCCGTGTCGAAACTGAGTTTTTCCGTTTCTTTCTCCCCACTGCCTCAGCACTACAACATGATTTAATTATTATAAATATAGTACAGTTCAGAAATACTATGTCTTGTCTCATCATTACTCACCTCAGAAATAATGTTGTGTGATTTCTGCACGTCTCCTTCGCCCTTCTGCTGAGCTTGCCCTATGTGCTGGTCTTAGTTGTAGCCCCTGCTGGTTATCCTCCTCTGGGTCACTGTCGGTCAGTTCAATGGGTATTTCCCTCTTGGTAGCAATATTGTGCAACATGGCACAAGCAGCCACAATTCTGAAGCAGGTGTCGGGCCGGTACTGCAATGCACCGCCAGTCTTGTGGATGCAGCGGAAGCAACTTTTCATCAGCCCAAAGGTGCGTTCGATGACATTTCGTGTGGCGATGTGCACTGCATTGTACCTCTTCTCATTTGGGGTGGCTGGGTTGAGGTAAGGCGTCATTATGTAGTTTCGCACAGCATATGCACTGTCACCTACAGGGTAGTAAGCAAATGGTTAGTAATAGTTATGCATTGCCATTTGGCCATTGTGTGTGAGGAATCATTATATGAGTTTACCAAGCAGATGTCCTTTAACAAAATCACCCCTGAGCAGACGGGTGTATATGCCACTGTGTCTGAATATATAGGAGTCATGTGTGCTTCCAGGGTATTGAGCCACAATGTCTGTGATGATATGGTTGGCGTTGTAGACTACTTGTATGTTGAGTGAGTGATAGGATTTACGGTTCCTAAAAATGTATTCATTCACTGCTGGGGGACAAATGGCAACATGCGTACCATCTATGCATCCCATTGCGTGTGGAAACTGGGATACCTGGTAGAAGTCCTGTTTGGTCTTATTCAATTCCTGTGGGGTTGTGGGAAAGCTAATGTGGTTATGGATCCTTCTCATCATGGCTTTCAGGAAAGAATTAAAGATACGTGAAAGGGAACTTTGTGACACCCCTCTAGCAACAGCTACTACGCCCTGGAAACTGGCCGACGCAAGTAGGAGTAGGCAACATAGGACCTACACATGGGTGGGGATGGCATGGGTCGTAAGAGTGTGGCGCTACAATAGGGGTTCCAATTCTGCTATTAGGTCAAGGATCATGGCACCATTCAGTCTGTACTTGTCGTAGATTTCTTCATCTGTTTGTCTTAACAATGTGATGCGAACTCTGAAGATGCGCTCCTGTATTCTCCTTCTTCGCTGTGCTGCTGCCTGGAGCCAAATCCTCCTCGCCATCAGGTAGAGCGCTGCCATTATGAAAGGTTTAGAGGCCTCCTGGGTCGGTTTAAGTAGGTTTCTGATGATTTGCACCTGTATGGCATTTTCACTCATGGTTACCACCCGATTGTGATCCTCCTTAAATTGCACTCTCTAAATAGCGAATTTTGTAAAAAATGCTATTTGCGATTCCTTAATAGCGATTCGCTATTTGGGATTCGCAATTAAGGGTTTCGCTATTATGGATTCGCAAAGTATGTCTCCGCAAACTTTGCAAATCCTTATTTTAGCGAATTCATGGTTTTTCTCAGAATTGGGTTCATGCATTGGGATTAGCTAAATTGCGCTTGCAAACAGGCTTTATTTGTGATTCGCTAATTTTGCGAGCGCAATTTAGCTTGATGCATGTGCCTGAACGATCTGAACAGATATTGAGCTTATAAAGATTACGCGTATTTACAGTCCTATCTTCAGTAGTACAAATGTTAGGCAATACCCGATGGAAAGGAGGAAAGTGAAGGTCCTGGAGGCCGACTCGCTTCCTATGCATTTGTTCTGTCATACTGCCAATCTTTGAGACACACCTCTGATCTGTCTGTGCAATCATGCTCATTTATCTAGGAAGGTTCCTACACTTTATGTAAAGGTAGTCATTGACCTAATATCTTAGAAAGGGGACTAGACAGCCCCTAAGAACTATTGTCCAATTTCCCTCCGCAATGGTACTTGCAAACTCAATAGGAAATTATTAGGCAGTCATCAGGTGGAGGTTTTGGAAATATATGCAGTTCTAGTAAATAATGAAGCTGGCTTCAGGGAAGTGAAATGTACTAGTGAATATTAGTGTAGCAGGCTGTCAGAAATAATAATTCAATGTGTTCATGCCAAGATCTATACTAAGAGCCTGGTATCAAGGATTAGAAATGTGTGGCCTACTCTTATCTCACCTTACCATGCAGGTTCTTTTAGGGACAGACAAAATGGAGACAACACCAAATGAGTACTTCTTCTCTCGCTGGACATGGACAAGAGGTTTGACAGGGTTAACTGGGTACATGTCACAAAGACCTTGATCAAATCTGTCATGGGCCCGGTGATCCATTCCTTGACTCTGGCCAACTTTAAGATCCTCCATAAGGCTAAGGGTACGATCCATCATCAGATCCTTTTGTACTAGCATGGGGAACAAGACAGGACAGCCAGCTTTCGCCATAAATTTTGTCTTGTTCTTAAAACCCTTCCTATGTTATGGTGAACCCAGATATAACCGGCATTACTTCTAGGGCAGATTGGCTGAAAATGACACTGTGTGCAGATTATATACTTTGTATTTTTGACCAACCTGGCAATTTCCTTCCTATCTTTAATGATAAAATTACATAGATTTTAAGCAGTAGCAGGCTTCGAGGTCATATACCCAATGTCATGGGGGTTAGCGATTCAACAGGAGATGGAGCAAAGCAGTGACTTTTCAACATGGTTTCAAGTGGGCCATCTACAGGTATAGGGTACCTGGGAGAAAACATCCCCCCACGCTATCTAAATGATGACAGCAACATACCACTCCTACTTGGCACAATCTAAAAGACCTTTACAGATAGGAACATCTCAAAATCACGTAGATAGAGATGATCAATTTTGTTAAAAGGAATTTCATTCCTAAATTGCTATTTCAGTTTAGACCACTACCTATTATAAATACACTTAAAACTACCCAGAGGGAAATTTGGAAATGTATCTGGTACATTAAATAACTACATATTTAGAATTCCCTCCAATGAGGCTTAGGCGTTCCAGATATTGAGAGATGTCTTAGCGACACAATTAGCATCTGCACTATCCTGGTGCGCCACAGATATAAGATAAGCCTTTTTGTCGACTGGTGCAGCAGGAGTGCAAGATTCCTCTGTCCCACAGATTCCAAGACCGCCTATTAAACTCTATGAAAATGACTTCAATCAATCAATCGATAACACTTTCTTCTGCCATTTTGGACATAAAAGCACATAACAAAAACACAATTTATAAATATAAATAAGTATTTAAAACATCAACATAAGACCAAGATAAAAGGTATCACCTCGAAACAAACATACTAAGGAACATGCATTGCACAAGAATCAGCAACAAGACACTATACCGTCCAGGCGGCACCATCAAAGTTGCCCTTACTAAACAATAATAAAGTTGTAGGTCCACCTTAAATACAATAACGGTTCGTCAAAATACCCTGAGACCTAATTAGGGCGAGGCATACATCTTCCTGATTTTTATGGCCCAACGGATATAACAGATCCCTGAATAGCAGTAGATTCCGAGTCTCAACGCTGTTAAAATTAAAATTCATCTTTGTAAGATACAAAACCTTGTGCTCACAAAATTGGATGGACGCAGGTAGCGTATTCCCGGGATATCATACATTTTACAAAAAAGCATAAAATGAACAGATGATTGTAATGAATACCAATCACATGGGCAAGAGGGCAGGGAGGAGAAACAGCAACCTGTTAACAGGAAGGCGATTAGAAAGTGCATAGCCTCAAACGTGTAAGCTTAAATCTTAACGCAGGGTATGTAATTCATGATAAGTAGGACTCTGCCAAATCGGTGTTCTAAATCAATAAGTATCGGGGGACTGAATCCATGGTATGCAAACTGGCTCGTCTGACTTCCCCTGAGTACAGGTTTTTAATAATGACTTTACTAAGCCCTTGGTATAAAGGTCTATACTGGAAGGTGAATTAAAATAATCAGGCCTGCCAATGTCTTCAAAGCCATGCTTAAAATAAGTAAGCCAGGGAATTTGGGCCCTGTTGTCTGACCTCATACAGTCCTCCAGGACCAGACGAGAAAAACCAGCCTTGGGTAAGAAACGAATTTTAATCCAAGTAAGCAGGGGAGCAATTTTCACCATGTCCTGCAACTAGGGAATTCCCAGTTCTACATGTACAATATGACTTGGAGTAGTTTTGCGAACAGCTAAAAGCCTACACAGGAATTTGTTTTCTTGGGATTAAAGACACCTTAAGATAATATAACCTCAAACTCCTGCCCCATCTATCCCCATTGGGAGATATTTGCATTTGTATAGCAAAACCAGCTGTTTGATGGGTTTATGGCCAAATTTCCCTGAGAATCCAAAAACTGACTCACATGCCCCTGCAAGCTTCTGTACTCTTTAGGTGAGTAGATTGTCCCATTTTAAGTTAGCATCAAATAAAATACCCAAGTAATTAAAATCGGGGACCTTGGCATTGAAATCCCACATATAAAACATTTTCAGGAACTGGTGTTCTTGGGACTGCAGGTCATAATATATATTTTTTGATTATTCACCTGTAGGTCAAGGTGACCCGTAAAATCAATAAAAGGATCGAGCAGGATTTTAAGGCCGTTTGCCATACGTGCAATTAAAACCGCATCATCAGTGTATAAAAGGACGGGAACTAGGCGAGGTCCAAACTTAGGGAGGTCTTTTCCAGTTTTGTCAAGCACTGAGTCCATGGCATTGATATAAATCTTTAAAAAAAAAAAGAAAATAAATGCATCACTGCCTTACAGCACAGCTTGACCAGGTTGATTTAGTGCAATCTCCATATTGATTGAAACGCACCTTAATAGTGGTGTCCCAGTGCAACAACGTGATCAGGTCTAACAGGGGAACTTCAATTCCTGCCTTTTCCATCAGGTCCCAAAGCGTTGTCCTATTCAACAGTTCAAAACCAGAGGAGAGGTCTATGAAGGCCAGATGTAACAAACATCTCCTGCCTTTGACATTTTTACCTATCATGAGGACCTGCTCAAAAACTATATTGGACACCTGAAAAATAGGAATTAGCCTCAGCCAGTCTTCTAACTTCTCAAGAATGACTCACCCCAAATTCTTAACAGATGCATCCAACAACTAAATGGGGTGGCAGCATGCCAGAAGATTCCTGTCCCTTTTTAAAAGAAAATTGGCCCAATAATTGCTTCCCTCCATGAATCTATCGGGGATCCCTTAATTCCAGCCCAGAATACATTTCTTAGTAAAGGGGCCTTTAATTTATTGAAATAAAGCAATTCGGACTAGAAAAATCACAACCTATCCTTACCCTCGGACTCCCGTTATATATAGGGAACCCAGATTTCAAACCGAGCATGTCAGATAGGATCTATCTGGTTTGGATAGAGAAGGACGAGCAGAGACCCTGCTCTTTATTTTGGACAGGATCTCCTTGAAGGTAAAGAGCAGTGTGCAAATGATTCCCAATTGAGACCGAATAAAGTCTATCACCCGACAAAGCTCCTTTATTGGGCTCAGTAACCACCAATGAGCAAAGGCAGGGATAGAGAAACCGTCAGAATAGAAGATGCATATCTGAGGGCGAACCAACACAAGCGCGGCTAGGATACACAGAGCACTGGTTAGAGATGTCTCCTTACAGCACACAACTTTTACATTAAAATGGTCTCAAGACCTTGATAACGAAATACCGAGAAGTGCATGCATACTAATTTGGCAGAGGGCAGCAAAGTCGCTAATATGCACTCAGTATGAAGCATGCACATACAAAATTATGCTAATGTGGTGTAAGTGAGTTTTAATTTGCTAGAAAATAATGATGCATTTAGGCGTGCTTCAGTCAGCATAACTAAGCCACACCAAGATGTACTGCCAGTCATGCATGAAACGTTGCAGAAAAGTGTATGTTTATTTGAAGTGTACAAATGTTCCATGGGCTCTTTATTTCAGAAAATCAACGAAACGAGAACTTCCGCAACGGTCTGCCTAATACAACTGTATAATATTTTCTGTTCTCTCCAGAGGGAAGGATGTTCTTTCTGTTACACATTTCAAAAGGTTTAGCCAAGCTCCACTGTAGCTGAACAAGCTTTTGTATTCCTGTGTTTCATAAGTTATGATTTCATCTCCTTAATTGAATATGTACAGCTTTTACCAATAAGAAGCCTCAAGAAGTAGAAGTTGCTAGGGGAGTTGGACCAACTAATAGATTGATTCATGGGTACTCCAAACATTTGCCCAGGGGCCACAAAGTACGGTCTGTGGTGTGACCGCGGGCCGCACCGATGCCAGCAGGGTGGTGATAGGGGGTCTGGGTAGCTCAGGGGTTGTGTAAAAAGGTCTAAACAAATGTTAAATAAATGGGCAAGCAGGTTAATAAATGCCTACTTATTTATTTTTTAAAAAAATCTGAATATTGGTGCTCAGCAGCTAAACATCAGCTTGAGCTGCTGTTCACCAGGGGAGTGCATGTAAAGGTCAAGAGGGCCGCAAGCGCCCCCCCACCCCGGGCCCTACTTTGAGTATCACTGGATTGATTGGTTGTCATGAATGACATTTTTTATCCAACCCTTCGACGTAATGTTATGCTATAAAATGTGTGTGCCTCTGTCCCTAAAACATTATAAAAGATATGTTATTTTGAGGGCTAACTATAATCTTTTGGGCTTTTATTTAGATACTGATTCAATGTTAGTCTATTTGCAGATCTCTTTGCATACTTCTGATTATTCGAATTCTATAGATTACGAACAAACTACCTTTTGCTTTCTGTAATGATATTATTTTTTTAATAAACCATTCAGGTTGTTAACTTTAGAATGTTGTCATGTGCAGGTTTCACTTTTAGCCTTGTTTTAAGTCTACGAGAGACTCAGATAGGCCTGTCCCCTCCTAATGACGCTCTAAATTTCTTAATTAGTGTCAACAGTTTTTGGTGTACTATATGGTGCACAGGCTAGTTAATTAGGCTAATTAACATTAGACTAATTAGTGAACATTTTGGTAGTCAAGAAGTTGGAGAATCCTGGAGATCTTTTGAATATTGCTAAAGTACCAGTACATGTTCAGAAGTTTAATTTTGTGAGTAGTAATAAGATCTTGATCAGTGTGTTTTGCAACGTGTTTGGTGATGGTGTCCATGTTGTGTTTAGGGTATTGTAGTATGAGCGGTATGTCGTATATTATGCTCTGTTGATGATGGTGCATTATTGAATATTGTCGATATGTGTATTTTATGGGAAGATTTTGAGTTAGATAAAGTTGTCTGTGGACGGTTTAAAGGTAGCGCACCAATTTTAATTATAAGTAGACAATTATAATCCTTAATAGTCTAGTTGTGAGTGAGCACGAATTAGGATTGGAATAACCATTATTTATGCCATGCACAAGGATACATTAGAAGGATTACAGGTTAGGCTATTGCTGGTCAAAGCCTGGCTGAGTGTTTGAGATGGTGCAGCGTCTTGAAGCACTACTACGCTTGTGATGAGTTTGACATCTGTCCCATCACCCAGTACCCAGATTTATTGTTTATTGTTATTGGTTTCATTACATTACAGTGTTTGTGAAATTGTTTGAAATTGTATGGCAATTAATTGTGTGTAAAATGTGAACTTTGAATTCACAAAGAGTGAATTTTTGGAAAAATTTAAGAATTCACCCTCAGAAGAGCAAGCTCCGCCCTCGGTTGAAAGAGCTGCACATGAAATACTTTTAAATTATGGCGTGCACACTTGTCTGAGGCCTAAAGGATGGCACAAAGATACTGCAAATGATTAAAAAAAAACTGCAATTGCCCGAAAACTGCACGCTTGAAGTGAAGAAGCTTGATTATGTAAGGCATGTTTTGTTTGAGATGAATGGCTGCGATTACGTTAATGATAAAAGCACATAAGAAAATGTTGAAAGGTCCGACTGGAAAGGCTGTTCATAATTGGATAGATGCAGGACTGCATTTGCAGAAAAAGGCGTGGCATGAGGAGGGGGTTAAAAACTGTGGGTGCAATTCCTGTAATTGCATCGATCTATGTAAAAACAAATCAAAAGAGAATAAAAATTTAAATAAAGATGAGCGAAGGCGCGATTCTGCAGAGAAAGATGAATTTATGGAGGATTTATATATTGTGAAAAGACCACCTCTTGACAATGAGGTTTGTGTGCAGATTCAATAACCTGAGTTAAGTGAATCGGGTGACGGGAAAGATGATTTAGAGACTGGTGATTCGTGAAAAAAGTGAGACATGGGTTAGATCCTTTCTTCCTTGCCCCCCAAAGCTGCCTTTTTGGAGCTATGGTCGGGCGCTGTGCGAGCAGTGGACGTTTTGTTGTTTTTGTTATTGTGATGTTATTTTTTTGTCTTATTTTTATTATAGGTTTTGTAATATGATTGATGACGATTATAATTAGCCATGTGATGGAGCTGGACGACAGTGTTATATAAATACTTCCATGGCTAAGTCTCTTATCGCATGATTATTATCTTCACTGTATTGTTTTTGCTTATTGTGGTAAAACTAATTTAAAAAAGTGGGACAAGGGTTGCGAAAAATAATAATTCAGAACATAGAGTAGATTTAGAAGAATTCGCAGATTTGGCCATTTATCATTGTAAAATTAAAAAATTGACAATTGAGATTTGGCGTTTTCGAAATTGGAAGCAGCAAAGCAAAGCTTGTTGTGCATATTAAAAACTTGAAAGAATCTGGCTGAAAAGATAGATTAAGAATGATAGAATCTGAATTACAAAAGGAAATATATTGTTCAATTAAAATCAACTACAGAGAAAATATAGGTTTAATTAGAGAACAGGAAAATGCTAAAAAGTACAAAGATGACTGGACTGAAAAGCCAAAGACATGCAAATAGAAGAAAATCTGAGTGGTCCTGAGTGCAAAGTTGTTGAAAGAGTTCCCATTGAAAGAAGTGCCTGGAGGAGCTTATGTGCATGTCCCTTGGAGCAGACAGGATCTTTGAACTTTTATAAAAAGGTTTTCAAAATCTTAAGAAATGAGCCTGAAAAATGGTACACTGAAATTTATAGGATTGGGACAGTTTCAAAAATGCTTTGGGAAGATTTGGATGCATTATTTTAAATTATTGTGCCTACGAGTTTTTGGAAAGAATGTTTTACATTGGCTTCCAGTGAAGGAAAGGATACAGTTTAAGGCCCTGGTGATATTCTTCAAAGCCCTCCATTGCATAGGGGCGGGATATCTGAAAAGGCGTGCTAGCCGCTATGCACCCATCAGACCCTTAAGATCATCCTCCTCTGACCTCGCCTGCAAGGGTGGCAGATCTTTCGGTTTCTTGGGCGCTTAAGCGTGGAACCAACTACCTGCCACTCTAAGAGCAACAAATGATTTGACAACTTTTAAGAAACACCTGAAAATCTGGCTCTTTAAGAGCTAGTCATGCCTCTGAGTGCTGTCATGCTTGAACCCCCAGTGCCAGGACACTCTTGTTGAGTAGCTGCGTACTTTAGTAGCTCCTTTCATTTATTCATTCATTGTAAGTCTATGGTACAGCAGCCAGAGGAAGAACCACGTAGAGATGGTCCTAGTTACAAGCCTTCACCAATTGTCATGCAAAAATATACTCAAGTAATCGAGCATTTGTAGGGAAAAGTTCCAGAAAAACAGGCTAATTTGTCAAAAATTATGAGATCAATACAAAACGCAGATGGGTCAGTACATGAATATTATGAGAGATAAATGCTGATTTACAGACAACACAGTGAAATGGATGGTCCATCAAAAGAAGGAACTTTGGGATTTGTTTCAGCTTTTGTGTTGGGTTTGCGTTCTGTGTTTGAAAATACCACTTTTAGAAAGTAGGTATTTTCTTGCTTAGCCTTCCAGTGTGCCTCTGCTAGAATGTGTATTGACAGTCTGTCTTTGGAATGACAGGGGCCGGGGATGTGCAGTTGCTCCAGGGAGTCTGGGTGAGTCAGGGCTGGGCTGAATAGACCTGGCCTGCATTCAGAGTAGGTGGGGGGGAGTTCTCACTAGCACCTGAATAGGCCCTGTCTTCATTTAGAGTGGTGGGATGAGATTTTCCCTTGCACCTGAATAAGCCCTGTCTGCCTTATACAATGCTGTCTCCACCTCCTGCCAGGAAGCCAGTAGAGAACAAAGACATTTGTGCTATAAAAAGTAGGGCCCAGACCTCTGAACTGTATATCAATTCTGGGAATCAAGAGGAACCTTTGCCAAGGAGAAGAGCCGGAGAAGCTGAGGAGGAATACTGCCCCTGTGCTGTTTGCTGTCTGGGGTTGGCCTGATGTGGCTACTTTCTGCCAAGGAAAGGGAAAAGGACTTTGCTGTTTGCTGTGTCCCCAGCTTGAGGAAGATCTCCAAGGACTTGAAACTGAGGTTGGATCCTGTTCTGAAGTCTCAGCGACACAAAGACTTCACCACCAGCTCCCCAGAACTTCCTTGCTGGGAGTTCTGACCTGCTAAGAGGTGCCTGCTGCTGTTTTGGACCTCTGGGGGAGTTTGCTGCTGGGAGCTTAAAAAGTAACGCATCTTCGAGAAGCGCGATGTATCCGCACCTGTTTCCGACGCATCACCAAATAAATCGTTGCAGCGCCTGCCCGCAGCTCATGGAATTGCCGCACGCTGCATCGAGTACACCGATCTCTAAAGTCCGAGATCAACGCACCGATTTCGAGGCATGGACTGCTGTGCAGCTGCAAGAACCCACGCATCGTCCAGGATCGTCGCATCGCGGCGCCAAGTCTGTCGCATCGTTGGGGAGACACAGTAAGAAACCGAAGCATCACCTCCCCATGCAGTAAGAAACCCATGCATCACCTCCTCTCCAGTAAGGAACTGACGCATCACATCCCCTGCGCAACTGAAAGGAACAGACGCATCACCTCACCCGGAGCTGAGAACCAACGCATCACTTTCCCTGAGTGTAAGGAACCGACGCATCAGCTTCCCTGCGACCCTTTTTGTTTGTGTGCACAACGCATCCAAGGTACTTTGTGTCAAAAGTGTTGCATCTGCAATTTGCTTTGAACTGAACTATTTCTACCTTTTATATATTTGTATAACTGTATTGTGGATTTTTGTCGTTTAGGTCTTGTTTGGTTTAGATAAAGAGTCATTTTTTTCCTAAACTGGTGTGGTGTCCATTTGTAGTGTTTTCACTGTATTACTGTATGCATTCACAAATGCTTTACACACTGCCACTGAGATAAGCCTGTCTGCTCGTGCCAAGCTACCAAGGGGATGAGCAGGGGTTATTTTAGAAGTGTATCCCACTTACCCTGACTAGAAGCAAGGGTCCCTATTAGGACAAAAGTACCTACCTCTGCCAACTAGAAACACCCATTTCTAACAAGAACATTGAAAAATAAATTGTTAATTTAATGTACATTAATTTGCAAATGGAACATATAAAGTGTCTCAAATGAATACCATGTAGCAGAATACGACTTTAATGGCCAGAATGGAATGACACTGTCAATGGTCCCAGCCCTAAGGGCAACTGTGCAAAACATGCAGAATGCGAGGCAGCTCCATGGAATTAAGTCTTCATCTCCAGTTTCACAACCTCAAATGCAGAATAATGATATTGGATTTCTATAGAATTTTAAATTTCTGCAAAATATAGCTTCACCTCAAATTAAACAACAATCAGTACTTAATGACTCTTTTCCACAATTCGCAGCTACCCTCAGAATTCCTTATAGACTGAGTCGGACACAATGATGCTGCCTGAGGAGGGAAGAGAATTGTATGCTTAGTGCAGTCCAAGAGGTATACCAGAGAAGTTCATTTATAGAAGGATAAGTTAATGGTCACCCATTATTATTTTTGGTTCATGCAGGCTACCTTTTCCAAGGTTAGACCAGTGAACATCCCAAGCTTACTCCTCAGGAAAAGAATTTTAAGTAGCAGAAATTTCAAATAAACTGATGACACATAAGTTATCAGCAAATGTTCCTGTAAAAATAGGCTCAGCAATAAATAAGCATGAATGTATAATTAGTGAAACAAGTCTAGTACATCTATTATGTCGCGATCTGTTAAGTATTTTCAATTGTGTAATTTATTGCACACAGGTGGAGTTTGCATTCGTACAAACGATCCTGGTGTTGATGTCAAAATGAAATCAACAGAAGCAAAGAGTTATATTTTCCCATTTCTCACAGATGATAACCTACCTCCAGATTTAAAATACACTGTGAAAAGAGAAGTTTGGGATTTTACAGGATAAGAGATTGGGTTGACTAAAAGTGCAAACACTAGTGCAAATTACATTGAAACCAGATGCAATGTTTCCATACTCTCCCAATATAAACTTAGTCATGAAGTGGAGGAAGGGTTTACACCTGTGAGTAAAAAGGTGGCGCAGTAAAGCATTTTAAAAGAGATTTTGTGAAGTCCATAGAACTAACCTATAACTAGCTTGCGCAATCGAATGGGAAATGTAGGACAGCCTGGTATTTGAGAAAGATGAATGAGCTAGTAACATCATGTTGTCCTGTGGTACAAAATGCAGCAGAACCTTTGTTTCAAATTTTAGTAGATGCAGAATGGTTCACAGTGAATGATCTGGGCTTAGCATTTTTCTCAATTCCTCTACATGAGGACAATGAATATCTTTTTACGTTTACATTTAAAAATTGAGTCCTAGTTTGGCTAGGATCCCACAAAGGTATGCAGAAAGCCCTTCCCTTATCGCCCAAATACTCAAAAAAAGATTTGGAATCTATAAAATTGCCTTGTGACTCAATGTAAGGGCACTATGCCTTGCGACTCAGTGTTGAGCAGTATATTGATAATTTGATTATTGCAGCAAATCGTGTTGGTGCGTCATTCAGTGGAGACACCATTAACTCATTTCGGAACATAGCATTTGACCAGTAGCCGACTGACGAAGTATGAAGAATTATTCCAGCTGCTGCAAATATTTTCAATAAAAGGTGTGAGATTTTGAATCAGCTACTCTTTTACCATTGCCAAAATTTTCAAATAATGATGAAATAGGTCAATTTGAGCATGAATGCACTGATGTAACAGAATTGAGCACTAAACTAAGACCCGAAATTCAAGATGTACCATTCAAATTGGCTGATTTTATTTTATTTGTTGATGACTCATGTTTGAGAGACATTTGTGAGCAGCATATGCAGATTGCACATTATGATAGATTGTGGAGGCGCCATAATTGTTTAATGTAACTTCAGTACAAGTAGCTGACTTAATCCCCATTACCAGAGCATGCTGCATAGCCAATAAACTGAGTGTTACAATCTTCATTACCACACATAAAAGCACCATCGAATATGTAAGTTTAGCATCTGTGCTGTACAAAAAACGAATATGTTTGGTTTAGTAACCTTTTACTTCATGTATAGTAAGAATCTAGCCACCATATAGGTACACATCAGTGGCGGCCGCTCCATTAGGGCATTGGAGCACAGCCTCACTGCTTTCTCGCAGTGCGCAAAGCAGAAAATAAAATGGTATTTTAAATACCATTTTACTTTCTGCTTCTCGCACTGCGAGAAAGCAGAAGGCAGGGGTATGCCTGGTTGGGGGCGGGTGGGAGTGTATGCCTGGTTGGGGGTGAGCGTGTGGACGTGTAGGGGAGGAGTGGCTTCTACCACTCTGAGTGCCCTGACTGCTTGGTCGGCCTTGGTCCGACCAAAGCAGTCATGCGCACTCTACATTTTCTCTTTGTAGGCTGCATGCAGCGTACACAGAGAAAATGGTCTCCCTACATGTGCCCGGCTGGGCGCTGTTCGGGACTCTCCACCAATCACAACGCTGTCATTGCAGCGTTGTGGTTGGCTTACAGGAAGGGAGGGAGCACGCCTGTTCCTGTTCAGAAGCAGCAGAGGCAGCGCGGGACCCGGCCCAGGAGCAGAGGCGGCGCGGACCCGGTCAGGTAAGTTTTCATTTTATTTTAACGTCCCCCACCCGTGGTAAACCTCGCGCGAAACCCCACGTGACCCCCCCCACTCCCCTGCCGTGAGTATTGCAAGCCACAATTGGACAGAATGTGAGACAGAACCAAGGTTAGACAGGGGGCAGGCCTTCATAATTCAACAAAACATTTGAAAAAGCCTGTGGAAATCTCCCCTGAGTGGGGTAAACCACTGATAGCACTGATAATGCCTCATTAATGTACTGTCGCTGATGACCGTGGGGATGGCAGGAACTTGTTTGTATAAGAACTTCGCTTTTTTCCCCAAGCACAGAAGAGGTGCAAACGCCACGCATTTCATCAAAGGGGCGGGTCATTGCAGGCACATCTTGCTTCCTTACTCAAAATATTTACTCTAGAAGTTTCCCTTCCCAGGGCCCTGCATTCGGACCCCGCCGCTCAGCACTCCTGGCCTCCTGCAGAAATTTCGATTTTAGCTCAGATATTTAGCAAGGTGGCTCCGTATGGTAAATATATAAAAGACAGATTAGCTGCAACGTTTACTCTTGACAGCTCATTTAGCTCCAGCTGCCAGAAAGCAGGAGAATGTAGGCTGGATATTGACAGGCGACGATAAGCCTCAGTATACTTTTTCACTTAAGTAGGAGATGGTAAGTGAAGCCCTATTACCGGACCCATGGGAATTCTTTTATACAGATGACTCTGTGTCAGGGTAATGGATGGAGTCAGGACCATTGAAGGGAATGCACGTGTAGCGCGAGTGATCATTGGAAGCCATTTTCCTGAATATAGTGTTGTATTTGGAAGTGTCCTCAGCCAGATCTCATCCTATGTCAATGTATGAAATAACTAAGCGGAAAGTCAGTGTAACTTTGGAATATTCCCCTGCTGTTCCTCTGCCTCAACTGCAGTACTATTGGAATTTGGAAGGCATGCGGAGCCCTCCTCCCTAATGATCCGTGTAATCCTTCAAGTAATTGGCTTCTGTCGAATTTGCATCGATATGGCCTTGAATTTGCAGTTTTGTCTGTCAGAGTAATCTCTAGCTGGGAGCCCTCAAGTAAGCGGTGAAGAAGTGTAGTGAGTCAGCGCCGGGAATTAATACCCAGGTACTGGTCCTCTCCATTCTAAGATGCAGCTGTGCAGCTGTCACATCATAAACATTAGGAATTCCATGATAAAATCTTGGCTCCCAACAGGTCCCGGTAACCATTGGTGAGTAATTAGCTGTTTTATTTTTTGATATCGTAGGCATGACTCTTGTTTGCCATAAGCGCAGGTGATGCGTAATGAGTACAGCCAGGCCTCGGAGCGCTGCGACCGTTATATACCAACGTGCTGTAAACCAAACAGCTCCCTTGAATGAAGCAGATGGTTTTACAGCGTGGTTACTGTGTATATTGCCTGGAAGGGACATTCAAATACAGAGCCCACTGTCCACCCCACAACCTCATTGTTGGACTTGGCCCTTTTTGCAGGGTCATCCCTGAACTTTTTTCCTTCCTCCTGTATTTGGTCTGACCTGTTGTTGTTGGTTTTATGACTCTGGGCACTTTACCACTGCTTATCAGTGCTAAAGTGCATATGCTCTCCCTATGTTAAATTGATGTCTTGATTAGTGACTCCATGATTGGGTTATTTGATTTACCTGTCATACCCTAGTACAGTGCACCATATGTGCCCAGGGCTTGTAAACCAAATGCTGCTGGTGGGCTTGCAGCACTGGTTGCGCCACCCACAGAAGCAGTTTGTAAAGTGTGTCTCAGGCCTGCCACTGCAGAGTCTGTGTGCAATCTCTGTCTGCTATGTTGACTGGCCAAGTGCACCCACTTGCCAGTCCATAAACCATACCTTTTCTTCATATCAGACACCCCTATGGTAGGCCCAAGGGCAGGGTGCATTATAAGTATAAGGTAGGACATGCCCTGGTGTGTGTGGCATGTCCTAATAGTGAATTACAGCCATTTTCGTTTTTCACTATTGCAAGGCTACCTGTTCCCCATAGGCCAGAATGGACAGTTTGATTATTACATCTTATAATCCTAACTGACTCAGGGAACATGGTAGAAATTCGAGTTTAGTATGCCTGAACTCAGAAAGATAAAATACATCTTTTAGTGAAGTTGGTTTTAACATTCTGTGTTTGAAAATACCACTTTTAGAAAGTAGGTATTTTCTTGCTTAAATGTCCAAGCCTGCCTCTGCTAGGTTGTGTATTGTGTGTCTGGTTCTGTGAGTGACAGGGGCTGGGGGGTTCCAGGAGAGAGGGTGAGTCAGCACAGGGCTGAATAGAAAGATCTGCATGTAGCTGGGTGGGAGGAGGTGCACCTGGGCTGTGTCTTCCCTCCACAATGCTGGCTCCACCTCCTGTGATGCGTTTGATGTCTCTGCCCTGCACTGTGAAAGGAAAGAAGGAGTCTTGTCAACAAAGTGCTCCAGGACAGACCAGAACTGGTTTGGACTAGGCAAAGGCCTCTCTGTCTTCAGAGAACAAAGAGAAATGTAGTATAAATATGGGGACCCAGACCCCAAGACTTTAAATCACTTCTGGAACAACAAGACGAACCTCTGCCAAGGAGAAGAACCAAAGGAGGCTGTAGGAGTTGTACTGTCCCCCTGCCAGTGTGCTGTGTTGCTGGGTTGGCCTTCAGTGATGTCTTTAGTGCCAAGGAGAGGAGAAGGAACTTTCAAAGGACTTTCATCATCTTGCAGAATATTACTCCAAGGGCTTGAACTTGTGCTTGACTCCTGCTGAAGTCTCAGGGACAAAAGACTTCACCACCAGCTCCCCTCTGAATTTCCTTGCTGGGAATTCTATCTGCAGAAGCCTGCATGTCGCTGGGAGCTGGAAGCGCGACGCAACGAGAAGAAGCGTGTCGCCGCCGAAGCTGAAGTCGTCGCATCGCCGGAGAAGCGTGTCGCAGGGCCTGTCGCGCCTCCAAAGTACAGAGTCGCCGCTAGGCTGCCAGGGCGTGCACGCATCGTCTTCACATCGTTGCATCAAGGGTGCTATCTTATCGCATCGGAGTGTTGCATCGCATCGAGGCACCATCTTGCCGCATCGCAACCGGGCCGCAGTACGAGAATCTACGCATCACCTCCTCTTTGGTAAGGATCAAGACGCATCCCATACTCTGCGCAAGCTTTGAGGCGCGACGCATCGTCTCCCCCGAAGCAAGGAACCAACGCATCTCCAACGCTGCGAGCCTTTTGTTTATTTTGCGTTACGCATCCAGGTACTTTTGTGAGAACTGTGTCGCATTTACCATCAACTTGAACTAAGTTAATTCTACCATCTTTAAGTCAATTTTGAGTACAGTATTGTGGATTTTTGTCATTTGTGGTCTTGTGTTAAGTCTATATAAAGAATACTTGATTTTATAAAACCTGTGTGGTGTCCATCTGTTTTCACTGTATTACTGTATGTGTTCACAAATGCTTAACACACTGCCTCTGAGATAAGCCTGTCTGCTGGTGCCAAGCTACCAAGGGGGTGAGCAGGGGTGATCCAGTAGTGTAATCCCCTTTCCCTGACTTAGAAGCAAGGGTCCCTATTTGGTCAAAGGTACCTACCTCTGCCAACTAGAGACCCCCAGTTCTAACACTCTACATCCATAAACCACATATCCATTCATTCACCAATCAGCACATTTGCCCATTTATCCATAAACCTCATAAAACACATTAATCTACTCACTCACCCATCCATCCACATCACCAGTTATTCATACATACATACATACATCCACCCATACATACATACAAACCTATTTGCATGCATGCATCCACCAATCCACAACTTACAAATAACACTGATCCACTGGGCCAGACTGGGAACTGAAAGCAGCCCTGGCAAATTTTTCCAGAGCAGCCGCCATCTGGCGCGTAGCGAGCGAACCCGACCAGTACTAGGGGGGTTTAGGGTTCTCCCCCCAAGAAAATTTTGGAAAAAGACAGACCAAAATGGTGCATTTTACAGCACATTTGCCGTTACAAATTTAATTGTATTAACGCACAGTAAATAGTACATGATGACCTTGAAGAGCACCAGGTTATCCAGTCATTATGCCTACAATTAAGGCAGGTCAGGTGCCTCAGTGCCTGCCTGGTCATGAGGGGTGGTGGTGGTAGACAGTGGGTGAAAGTAAGTGTACGCGGGCCCCAGCCTGCACGCACCGGCTGCATGGCACCCTGCCCCTGTGCACGCACAGTGCAGTAGCTGGGTGGACTGGTATGGTAACTTGGGTTGAATTTAGTAGTGTGTGTGTGAGGCACACTCACTACTAAATTCAAGCCAACTACTGCACCGCAGCACCTATGTTTGTGCTGGTAAAAAGCACCACTGCCATTCGTGAGTGAGAGGTCACCTCACCAATGGCAGTTGTGCTTTTTCTCCGCAGAGCAGAGGCAGGAGCGCATCTGCACTGCACTGTGCATAGCTGCTAAGGTTTCAGATTGCTATGTGTGACATTTTCATAAATTCAGTGTAATTATGAGTGATATTCAATGACTATGAGGGACACTTTCTAGCAAGCAGAAATCAAGCAATGAACATGAGGGAAACATATAAATATCAGAAATTGCATTAATTTGAGCAACCAGAAACTCTAAGATCTTAAACTGCTGCACTAGTGCTGCTGGGAAATTCCATCTGTAACTGGCTCTGCGTGAGACTGCGATTGCACAAACCAACCCACCCACTGCTCTAGTGGTCTCAAAAGGATAGAATATAAAAAAAAATGGCAGTGGTCTGAAAATACAGACAATTACAGCTTGTATGATAGCGGCTATAGTTAGTGGAGCGTTGTGAAGCTATGCAGACCAATGGTTTGTCGAATTTCCAGGATTTCACTTTTGAAATGGACTGAAAAGTACCCAGATGCATTTTAGCTTCCAGTACAACGCTATAAACAGTTCACAAATAAATACAGTCAACAAAAGTGTATCATAATCGCTATGGTAAATATTAATTCTAATTAAAACATTAATGTGAGGCAGGGCAATACAAGAAGTTCAGGCAAACAGCAACTGGTGGCGCTGTGGTTTGTGTTTACGCGCTTACGCCCGACCCCTTTCGCTCAGTGACAGCCCTCAGTACCTCTCCCTCAGTGCAATTTCCTAGTCAGTGTGCCTGGGTCACTGTGCCCTATACTCACTGTTTCTCTGTCCAGGGCTTGCTCCTCAGTGGACTCCGCAGCGGCTCCCGAATCCTGCTCCCTGGTGCCCGTGCTCCTCTGTCAGTCTCCTAGCTCGAACCCCCAGATCTCCGGGCTCATGGTGCTTTTTATTTTGGGGCTCCCGGCTCTCCCGGTCTTTGCCGGTGCTCCTGGGCAGTGCCGGCTCGAGGTGTCCTTGCTCTCACATCACCGGCAGTGCCCCTTCCCTCTAGCATGGATCATTGATCTCTCTGTCCTCGTGCCCTTCTCATCCCACATGCCGCCCATGCTGGCACTCCCACCTTCACCCGGCAGCTCTCGCTTCTCCCATGGCACCTCCCGCTTACCCTGGAGCGCTCCCTGCTTCCTCCTTCTTCCTGTAAGAATGCAAGTGCAAACCCGGCAGCTCTCGCTTCTCCCATGGCACCTCCCGTAGTCCAGATACTTCCCTCGCCCCTAGAGTGAGCTGCTATCGCTCTCCACGAGGAGCCTTCCGCGGTTGACCAAGGTCACACATGGATCTCTCTGTTCCTTCTGGACAAGGCATACATTGTAAAGATTCTGTTTGCATTTTTGCATTTGATTGTGGTCAACAGTGCCAGTGCTACGTTAAGGCCGATGTAGGCATCAGTCTTTTGACACCACTCCAGATGCCTACAAGACAGCGTAAGAATACAACATACAGCCTTAATAATGCCCTTGGGAATGGGGAAAATTAGGTCCCAACTGGTAAATTACCATTTTGCTTCTGCCTCCGAAGATACTTTCACGGGACCTGATTGTCATTCCCATGTGTGACATCATTAAAAGCTGAACACTGCAAGTCCTCACTCACTGGTATACTGTTCTGTGTTTAAGTCTACTTGACTGAAATAAAATGTTAGTTGTAGTGTTGTGATTGAGATTCTGATGTTAGAATTCTGAGAGCCCGATTAATAGATCAGAAAACGAAATCTAACACATTTCATCATCTTGCAGCCATTTTATCGATACTTATTCCCTTCTGTCCTGAACACAAATGACACGGGTGTCTAGTGCATTTGTGGGCTGTGCACAATAAAGTTTTCTTTGAGTGTAGTCAGCCTTTTCTGAACTTTTCATGTATTCAGCTACTGCTTTTGCTGACCCTTTTCTGAATTTGAATTTCCATGGATGAAACATTGCGTTGTGACTATTATGTTGTCATAATTCTAGTAATTGTTATTGGAAGTGTTATGAAGTAGGGAAACTTCGAAAGTTAAATACTATAAATCTACAAAGTCTTGATGCTACACTCAAACCGCCATAAAGGCAGTTTGTTAATGTCAACAAAATGCATGAAATCATTTGCCCTTTGATTCATGAAAGGGATTACTATAGACGTGACCCAGACATTTAGGATTTCTCATGCTAACATTTTAAGATCTGCATCAGTCCCGTAGATTATTGATAGCAATATCTCCACAGAAAAAGTGGAACAAGGATTCATGTTTTCGGAGGAGGAGCCCCTTGTGATCTTGGTGATTTTATTGTTGGTTGTGATATTACCAAGAATATGTATTCCAGCCTAAAACTGCTACTTGTTTAACCAAATAAGTAGAGTATGTCCACCCGACTATAGAACAGAAGAGAAGGATTAGGGGCCCGGGCTCCCTCCCTCGAGGCCGTTTCACGCAGGCCCTGCCGTGGACTGCAAGCAAGAAAAGGGCCGGAGCCCTCCACCAACATCCATCTCGTAGGCAGTAGGAGGACCTGCCCGGCGCACGCTTGAAACCCTCCTTGTGATCTTGGGCGCACACTGGTTCTGTGTCGCTCTGTGTACCCCAGCGCTTCGAGGCCTGCTGCGGATCATTCCCTTCTTATCCCCGCAGCCTCAGTGTTCGGCGCCTCTCTTCCAGGAGGCCTTCCGGATCCCAAACTGCGTCTGCCCCTCGTGCATGTCTCCTCCCTCTGACCCTCACATGTCACCCCGTGCGCCTCGCCCACAGGTATTAACCAAATGCAAAAATAGACACGTATCTGTACATGTTCAGTAGAAGCTCCTCTGTGAAATGTATACATGGGCTGCAGATCCAAACGCCTTCTCTGTCCTCAGGCTTCACATGATGACACTTGCTACAGGACCAGTTCCAGGGCCGGACTGGCCGTAGCGGGCACCGGGCAATCCCCCGGTGCGCTGCACGGGTGGGGGACGGTTTTAGGCCCCTTGGGGTCGATTTTGTTACAGGGCCCTGTAACAAAATCGGCCGAAAACCGGCCCTGGCAAAGAGCTCTGCGGCACCCCCAAGGGGGAGGGGGGGGGGACGGGGGGGGGGGCGGCTGAGCACTTTGCCAGGGCCGGTTTTGTTTCCCAGTCCGGCCCTGACCAGTTCCTGTGCATGCAGTCTGCATGAGGCAGAGCACGTTTTGCAGAACCATGATTCTGTTCTGGGCACTTGGGGTGGAGGAGTGTGTGTCTGCCTTTCTGTAGGACTTCACTGTCTACGCGTACCCACATACATTGCGTGTTTCCAAGTACTTTAAAGTGCCTGTAAGGTGGAGTGTTGGCGCTACATAAAACCAGTGGTTAATTTGTAACAAAAAAACAAACAAAAAAAGTGCCAGGGCTCATTTGTCCTGTTGGCGCCACCTAAAACAGAACCAACTACTAACCAGGAAAGCGGGAGAGCATGTGGCGTAATAGCCAGCGCTGTTGACTTCTTGCAGCCAGGTTCGAATCTTGACATCAGCTCGACATCCTGTAATTCTAGACAAATCACTTAATCTACCTGTGCCTACCATAAATAAATGTGTCCTTAACCAGTGCCCCTGAAAGCGCCGGTGTTAATGATTAAGCGCTGGTGCTGAGTACCGGAAACCACCAGCTCAAATTAAGCACTGTATAGAACACATAATCAATAGAACAAACATTGCATGGGAGCTGGTTCCAGCCATCAAGGGGAATATGGGCACCCCTTCCTACTGAGAGCTGCTTCTCTGTGGAAACTTCCAGCTGTTGGGTGTCGACACTAATATTTGGGTAGACCTGATATGAATTAAGAGGGTAGTAGAGAACACGGCTGGACTGCTGTGCACGCGTGACTGCTTTTTGTGCTGAAACAGACGCGACCAGCAAGCTAGGCTGATCCAGGGGAAAATAAATGCTGTCAAAGTTTCTGATTTTCCTGCCGGCAGCAGAACATTTGCACGCGTTTTGTATTTATTTCATGATGGTGCCACGGATGAAATTGCTAAAATGAAACGCATAAAGGCTTGGAAATGATGTAAACAGGTCAGACGGGATTTTTGAAAGCCGCGCAGCACAGTATTAAAAGGACACCCTCAGCTATAAATGAAGGCTTTGATGCCGATATTTTGCTCCAGTTTTCAGTATGAATTAATAAGGAATGTCTACGGGCTTGCAGTCCTGCTCATTTCTTCACAAGACATTTTCTCTCTTTCTGTCTCTTGAGTTCTCGAGGCCATTGCCCTGAGCAAGGCCTCATTT
The DNA here is from genome assembly GCF_964204655.1 of Triturus cristatus. Lineage (NCBI taxonomy): Eukaryota > Metazoa > Chordata > Amphibia > Caudata > Salamandridae > Triturus > Triturus cristatus. Next base: position 552,432,512 of record NC_140586.1, read on the forward strand.
CCAGCCTCAAACGTTGCCACAGATGGGGTCGGAGCGCACCTGAGACACGCAGTATAAATAATATCATATTATTTATACTGCATGTGTATTTTTGCGTTTGGACACTCCAGGGTCGGATTCCTGCTGAGAACCCATGCTGCCACAGGCATGGAGAGAAAAAAACAAGGGGACCCGATCAGGTAGCCTGAGGACCTCGGGTAATAGCTTATTTTAAAGAACAAAGGTCCTTGGCATAGGAGGAAATAATGTAAGCATTTCTACATAGTCTACAATGAGCACTATGAGTAGTCTTCCAATGTCCAGCCGGACAAAGGAACATTTATTCAAATAAGATAAAAGGGGAATGAACGGAATACAGGAAACAACAGGGATGGCTAACGGCACAGTCCTGTACCGAGCATTGAAGTAAAGGGATAGAGAGAATAGAGACGAGAAGGAAATAACAGGCAAGGAAATTAGTTGAAAGAAGAGCAAAAGGTGGCTTACATTTACATGATAATCTTACGTAAGCTCATACCAGCCAACAACACAATAGAATTTACACAGTGGTTAAATTGTGGTGTTTGCTAAACAAGTCGACGTTTCGATCCCTAGCTCTCAATACTATGGGATCATCATCAGGACTAGAATATGAACTGTTGCCTGATAAGTTGTTTCAAGCAGCCTGTAAAGTTATGCGACAGGAAAAAAGGAAACAAGAAAATATAAACAGTAAATATGGTCCACCAAACTTTAAGCATATCTATTCGACAACCGTTTTGATGATGTGGAACAATTAACCATGTGAATAGGAAAAAAGTAGGGTGAGGTGAGCGTGATGGTCGACATGCGGATAAAAATGACAACGTTGCTGTGTGCAGTGGCGCACAGTGTGGATGAAGGACCCCTAGGGTCAACGACGGTGAGGGGGCAACAAGGGATGTGAAAATGCCCAGTGTTGGCAGTGAAAAGGATGCCAGGAAGGCGTATGCGGGTGACGAAGGGCGGTGTAACAAGAGAGTACTGCGTGTCATACCGAGATGAACCATTAGCGACGACAAGTGTGGTGGAATGACAAAAGGCGGCGCGGTGATAGTCGGAACATGCTCGTTGGCAAAATAGGTGCTTTCGGAGTATTAACCGTGTAAAAATTCACCGGACGCGGCGCAGTGATTGAATAAATGCATGAAAAACAGCCGGGGTGCGCTGACCTGGCGAGCGGCTCAGCGGGTGCCTGGAGCGCTGAGGGAAGCCCACGGATGTCTCAAGAAGGATCTAGAGGAGGCAATGCGGATGGAGTGAGCCTGGTAATGAGAGTAGTCCGGGAGACAATGGAGGCAGGACGGGTGTTTACCTTAGGCGGGGTCCGTGAATTGTCGGACTGTTAGCCGGGGTCGGTGAAGGCGCTGTGGTGAGGACACAGGGGGGGATCCAGCAGACGCTGTGGAGTGCTGGAGCTGAGGGAGGCAATAGAAGTATTAGGGGGAAACCTTGAAGTGTGAGGCTGCCGAGTGCAGGGGCGATCAAAAAATTGGGCTTACCTGGGAGGAAGGATAAGGGGCGCGGGAGGCCGGAGCGAATGTTCCTTTGAGCCTGAAAGAAGGGCTTTGGGGTAAGTTCGTGCAGCGGAATTGGCTGCGAACTGAAGCGGGACCGGAGCTAAAGGAACGTAAATTGATGGTTAGAGGGGGGGGGGAAGCATAAATACGCTCTAACGGGTGGCGTGTCAAGCTTGGGCTTACCTCTAGGAGAGTCACCGGGGGCCGGAGGAAGCAAGGATCTGCCGTTCCTTAGGGCGTAGGAACTGAGGGGTGGCAGGTGTGTTAAGTAGGCGGCAAGACAGGGCATGAGGGTAAGAGAAATAGACGGAGGACTGTGGAAAGGATCGGGTCGGCAAAAGCAGTGGCCATGATGGAATGGGGTACCGCAGTGGCGGACATCTTGTAACGGTGAAACTGAGGAAAGGTGATGAAAGGCTTTGTGCGCATGCTTTGAAAATAACGAAATGTGAACTACATATTCACAATAAGAGAATTGCATTTCAGGCCATGATAAACAGAAGCATATAATTGGTGATCACAGTGTGTGTGAAAGTTGGGAAAGGTAATAGACATGTCATCAACGGGCTACAATACAGTTAAAGGGGAAGAGAATTGACAAAAAAATATCCATAATGTTCATACATTTACATTGTTCGATTTGAACAGTAAGGTCCAATGGTGATAGTCAAGCTATCTAAGAGTGACTGGGGTGAAATAATCAAGTAATTCGAAATTACACTTATTTACAGTAAGGATGTCCAGTCTTCTGTTCTATTTAGCCCAGTGTTGATGGAATCAAAGAGGATGATTGTCTTTAATTCCTCTCTGTTTAAAAGTTGGGCCATATTGCCACCCCTTTGGGGTAACTTCAGCGATTTGAGGACAGTCCAGCGCAAGTCATCTTCGTTGTGATTGGCATCAGTGAAATGTTCAACCAGAGGAGCGTTCAATGTCTTGCATCGGATGCGACTTCTCAGCACAGAAGTCGCATCCGATGCAAGACATTGAACGCTCCTCAGGATGGAGTATTGATTCAGCCAGCTTCCAGGGCAGAAGAAGGGTTTCGAATCTTTGCCAAAGCATAAAAAGCACAGGAGAAGCAAGTGCCAAGAAGGACCATGTTCCCAGTGCAGTCTGACGCAGCTGCACCATCTTGAACAGAGCACGGAGGAACGCACGCAGGGGCTGTCAAAGCATGGCACGCGCATCCCGGGCTGTCTATCCAACTTAGTAATCAGCCAATAAAATAGCACTATATCACTGACCAAAAACACAAGTGTGACCTGCCATCCGATTGACAGATTGCAACGCGGGCTTTTTAGTCTGAGCCCTCGCTGCAATCAATCAATCAATCAGAAACAGTGGTGCTGGAACCCTTTCAGAGTTACATCACTGACGTCATATGCATTATGAAAAAAACAAAAGTCACACAAAGAAGAAGTACAGCAATTGAGCCACGCACAAGCAACAGGAATGGTGAGTTATGTAGTCAGTGGTGCATTTTTGGAGTACACTGTCAAAAATACATTACTAAAGCAGGATGTAGTAGCGCACCACAGTTACAGACAAGCACAACAAGTTTTGTATTGAAATGGCCACAACATTACCCAAAGACATACTTTTTTTGTGACTCAATTCTTTATTAATGTTTTTTCAAAATCAAACATACAATGATCGACATGCGATTTACTGATAAAACTAAATAGTGTACAAATGATAATCTGAGAGCAGTTTTTCAGCAAATATTCATATTTTGCAGATTGGCAAATAAAGTGTTATGATTTGTTTTGTTCCTAATAAAATATTTGTTTCGTTCACACTTCAGAATTACAATACAAATAAAGTGATTTCCAAACTGCTGATAAATTTGCAATAGGTGCACAGTTCATTTACAGTGTATTTAATTGTTGTGTCTTAGAAACAAACTGACTTCCTACAGCCCATCCTAACACACTTCTTGTGCTCCAGCACAATTGTCAGACAGTTCTCTTTACAAAATCCTTTAATTTTGCAGTAAGAGAAAGAAACGTAAACACCAGTATCCATAATAAAATAAGCAGCAATTTGTATGAAGACATACCCTTACATTTGACCTCTTTCTTTGAATGTTCAACAAATATGATAAGATAAAAACAAAATTTAAAGGCATATTTATTGCTCATTCACTTTCTGAATGAACAGAACACCTGTTCTTTACCAGTCCACACACTCTCCCCAGAAACATCCAGGAGGCCCGAAACCTAGCTCGTCTGGATAAAATCGGACTCATCATAGTGAGAGGTCAAGTAGAGTTTTCAGGGCCTGTGATTATCAGTATTGTTTTGGAGTGGTGCACGATTTTGGCCAGTTGCAGTTAAAGCGAGCTTTCATGACTTCTGCTGGGACTCCAATTTGGATGCCTTTCCAGATATATGTCAAGAGAGACCCTCTGGCAGGGTGGGTACCCAGATCTTCCAAATAGTACAAATGGTAGGGGTCATTCCGACTTCAGAGAAACCATAGGACTGAAGATTCAAGGTCTAATTGAGGGGGGCTGTCAGCAGATAAGGAACTAACTAGATATTTGTGGGTGTCATGTAATGCAACTTTTGTTATGATGTTATCATGGACCAGGAGATGTTGCTTTTCTATTAATATTGAATCATCAATATATATGTGAACCTGCCTAATTCTGGCAAATTTCAAATAAGGTTATTTAAAAAAGAGAAACTGGAATGCATATATTCAGAAGAGTAAGTTAATTTTAACCAATCATTTGTGTATTCTGTGTATGTATAATTTCAAAATGGGAAGGTCACTAACAACCTATAAGTCGAAAATAGCAGTTTATAGCTCTTGATGGGGCCAAACTGTGGGGATTGCATAATTTGACCACATTGATTAGCCTCATAAACTGTTTTTTCTAAGATGGGTTTGCAACCACCCAAATTCTTCACCAAATCCTGGTTTGTAATTGGAATTAAGAGTGTAAGGGATTTTGTTACTGGCAGCTCTGCAAAATCATACTGTTCTGAATATGTATCTTTTGTAACCCAGCAGCAAAGGTTTTTTAGGTTGGCCCTGTGGCATTCTTAATATGTAAAGATGTATTAAAACAGTTTAGGTTTTTTCATATTTGGGAAACTGAATAGCTGGGCAGAGCAGACCTTTGTTTTGACCTTAAAAGTATAGAAAGATCCGCCCTTAATAAAATTTTACTGTGAAAAAATCATCACCGAAAGAATTCAAAGTAAACAGATAGAGGAGTCAATTCCGATACCACGTCGGACAGCTCTCCGAGAGCTGTCCATAGCCTTACCGCGCGACCGACACGTACCCGTAGCCGGTCCGTCCTGCAGAGGAAGTACGATGCGCATACCTGCCAAAAACACGACCGACACGTAGGCTGTGATTCAAGCTCCATTCTCCATCCGAGCCGTAACTTCTAACGCTGAACCGAGTCGCCCGGAAGCAGTATCCATAGCAGTTTCCGGCATGACAAGTACGATGCGTACTTCCTACGTGCTGAACGGGTCGCTACGTACGGGACGTCACAGCATCCGGAAAACAAGCATATCAGCTACAATTCGCGCCACTACTCAATCCACGACTACGAGACGGACCAGCTTGCAGCGGGTACGAGACGGAGCAACAAGCAGCGTGTACGACACGAACACATCATGAATCCCATCGCGCAGGTCATACCAGTACTCTACATCTATGACCGGCTCAGGAACCGACGCCGACGACGCAGGCCGAAATTCAGACACCTACCACATAAACAAACGACACGTACCCGCAAAATGGTACACACACACAGGGGATCCACATCCTGGCCACTAACAACAGGCCACCATAGGGGTTGTATGGCCAGCACCACTACTACCCCCACTCATAGGGCTTATGTTGTCCATCACCCCTGCCACCCCCACTCAAAGGGCTTATGTTGCCCATCACCCCGGCCACCCCCACTCATAGGGGATCTGTTGCCCATCACTACTGCCACCCTCACTCATAGGGGACCTGTTGCCCATCACCCCTGCCACCCCCAGCCATAGGGCTAATGTTGGCCATCACCCCTGCCACCACCACTCATAGGGGACCTGTTGCTCATCACCCCTGCCACCCCCAGCCATAGGGCTAATGTTGCCCATCACCCCTGCCACCCCCACTCATAGGGGACCTGTTGTCCTTCACTACTGCCACCCCCACTCATAGGGGACCTGTTGCCCATCATACCTGCCACCCCCAGCCATAGGGCTAATGTTGGCCATCACCCCTGCCACCCCCACTCATAGGGCTTATGTTGCCCATCACCCATGCCACCCCCAGCCATAGGGCTAATGTTGCCCATCACCCCTGCCACCCCACTCATAGGGTTTATGTTGCCCTTTACCCCTGCCACCCCCAGCCATAGGGCTAATGTTACCCATCACCCCTGCCACCCCCACTCATAGGGGACCTGTTGCCCATCACCCCTGCAACCCCGAGCCATAGGGCTAATGTTGCCCATCACCCCTGTCACCCCCAGCCATAGGGCTTATGTTGCCCATCACCCCTGTCACCCCCACTCATAGGGGACCTGTTGCCCATCACCCCTGCCACCCCCACTCATAGGGGACTTGTTGCCCATCACTACTGCCACCCCCACTCATAGGGGCCTGTTGTCCATCACCCCTGCCAACCCCAGCCATAGAGCTAATGTTGCCCATCACCCCTGTCACCCCCAGCCATAGGGCTTATGTTGCCCATCACCCCTGCCACCCCCACTCTTAGGGCTTATGTTGCCCATCACCCCGGCCACCCCCAGCCATAGGGCTAATGTTGCCCATCACCCCTGCCACCCCCAGCCATAGGGCTAATGTTAACCATCACCCCTGCCACCCCCACTCATAGGGGACCTGTCACCCATCACCCCTACCACCCCCAACCATAGGGCTAATGTTGCCCATCACCCCCACCACCCTCACTCATAGGGGACCTGTTGCACATCACTACTGCCAGCCCCACTCATAGGGGACCTGTTGCCCATCACCCCTGCCACCCCCAGCCATAGGGCTAATGTTGCCCATCACCCTGTCACCCCAGCCATAGGGCGTATGTTGCCCATCACCCCTGTCACCCCCACTCATAGGGGACCTGTTGCCCATCACCCCTGCCACCCCCACTCATAGGGGACTTGTTGCCCATCACTACTGCCACCCCCACTCATAGGGGCCTGTTGTCCATCACCCCTGCCACCCCCAGCCATAGAGCTAATGTTGCCCATCACCCCTGTCACCCCCAGCCATAGGGCTTATGTTGCCCATCACCCCTGTCACCCCCAGCCATAGGGCTAATGTTGCCCATCATCCCGCCACCCCCAGCCATAGGGCTAATGTTGCCCTTCACCCCTGCCACCTCCAGCCATAGGGCTAATGTTGCCCATCACCCCTGCCACCCCCACTCTTAGGGCTTATGTTGCCCATCACCCCGGCCACCCCCAGCCATAGGGCTAATGTTGCCCATCACCCCTGCCACCCCCAGCCATAGGGCTAATGTTGCCCATCACCCCTGCCACCCCCACTCATAGGGCTTATGTTGCCCTTTACCCCTGCCACCCCCAGCCATAGGGCTAATGTTAACCATCACCCCTGCCACCCCCACTCATAGGGGACCTGTTACCCATCACCCCTGCCATCCCCAACCATAGGGCTAATGTTGCCCATCACCCCCACCACCCTCACTCATAGGGGACCTGTTGCCCATCACTACTGTCAGCCCCACTCATAGGGGACCTGTTGCCCATCACCCCTGCCACCCCCAGCCATAGGGCTAATGTTGCCCATCACCCTGTCACCCCAGCCATAGGGCTTATGTTGCCCATCACCCCTGTCACCCCCACTCATAGGGGACCTGTTGCCCATCACCCCTGCCACCCCCACTCATAGGGGACCTGTTGCCCATCACTACTGCCAACCCCACTCATAGGGGACTGTTGCCCATCACTCCTGCCACCCCCAGCCATAGGGCTAATGTTGCCCATCACCCCTGTCACCCCCAGCCATAGGGCTTATGTTGCCCATCACCCCTGTCACCCCCAGCCATAGGGCTAATGTTGCCCTTCACCCCTGCCACCTCCAGCCATAGGGCTAATGTTGCCCATCACCCCTGCCACCCCCACTCATAGGGCTTATGTTGCCCATCACCCCTGCCACCCCCAGCCATAGGGCTAATGTTGCCCATCACCCCTGCCACCCCCAGCCATAGGGCTAATGTTGCCCATCACCCCTGCCCCCCCACTCATAGGGCTTATGTTGCCCTTCACCCCTGCCACCCCAGCCATAGGGCTTATGTTGCCCATCACCCCTGTCACCCCCACCCCTAGGGGACTTGTTGCCCATCACCCCTGCCACCCCCACTCATAGGGTGGGTGATGCGCCACACATCCATCATACTCCAACATTAGGTATGTCAGCAAAATACATCCCCCTAACATCATGACAACAGTGTGTAGTCTGTGACAAATGCCCACAACAGTGATTATGACTTCGAACATACAATGTAACTAACAGCACATGTGTGACCAACAAATGAGTGTGTCCTACACAAGGCAAGCATCACCATAGCACTGTGGCAATGTAAAAAGAACACCCCCTCACTGAGTTAAGTGTGGTCTTCCAAACTGCAGCAGATGTTCAGCATTGTGGTGATGGGGTCTAAACCCCCCCTCATCACAGTGACCAAAAGGTAAGTGTCATCATGATCAAAGCTGCAAATAACAAACAGCATGTAGGATCCCAGCTCCCAACACATTAAACACTTCTGTGGCAAACTAGTGGTTGTGTCCCATTCCAACAGAGATGTGGTAAGGCTAACAGTGCTGTGAAAACCTAACGCACTCTCGGCCATGTGCAGACAAGCACCACCCATGGGGGCTGACAATGCATACAGTGTACAATGACACAAGAGCAGAAGTGACCATCACCAAGCATACACACATCTCGAAAATAGACACACCAATCAAAACAACCTGTGTAGACTGTAGGTGTCAGCTCACAAACTCCCATTCCATGCCAGCAATGGCACCTAACAACCAGGATGAATGTGCACAATTACGTGATATGACTCACAGGGACAGCAGGGAAAATCACAGAAACAGCATCCAGACAAAGGCCAACAACAGCAATACCAATGCACTGATGCAGATGCACAAACACAAACAGGCAACCTCGCACTGCACATCTGACACAGCATGTGTGTGTGTGTATGTGTGTGTGTGTGTGTCACAGTATCCCCCAGGCAACTACACAACACATGAGGGGGGCTGAACCAGAGTGACACAGATGTGGACACAGTGCCATACAAAAGTAAACCATCATTGGGACACCCTTAGTGGGCAATCATTCATTGTGAGATGAGAGGGAGCACAAAAGACACATGTGACACAAGCTGGAATGAACACCAACTAACACAGCAAGAGACTGACACACAACAGCACTACCCCCAGGGACCAGACATTGGGGTGACACAAGCATGCATGACACCTCCACTGTGATGACAAAGGCAGATGTCGTACAAACTGGGAAACCCAGACATGTGTCCTGTTACACAAACGTACATCACACATACACAAACACAAATCACTCAGCATGGCCCCTCATCCATGGACAAACGGGAGCTAGGGGACCATCCATGCAAACATTTACATCAGTCCAGCCTCAGCACCACACACCCTGAACTGCAACAATGTGCATCTGTGAAGCCCACATGGACAGGTGACATTGCACATGCACCCATGACAAACACAGGAATGTTGGGTGGAACTAAGGTGCACAGACACATCACACAAGGACAGTTTACAACCCTGGGGAATGACAGACATACTGCACAGTTTGCGATACATGGTCATGACTTCAAAGCTCACGTAACCTTCAGAATACCTGCCACAGTCCCAGGACAATGCAGAAGCCAAGGTGAACCACAAGGCACACATGCTGACACCTGCCAACAGTGCAGCCATGAACCCGACAAGTGGGAGCAGTCACACACACATACAAATGTGTCAATCCCTGAAAGGTACCACCTAGGGACAACTACATGATTTTGCAAATAAACAAGTGCCTTGGGGAACCATGACTGCGTCCCATCTGTGTCTGACAACATCATCACCACTCAGAACTGACAAATCCCAATGATGATACACCAATTAACAGTAGTGTGTCATGCACCCACACATCTGGTAGCCCATGGCAAAGTAGTGGGATGAACCCAGTACCACTCAGCAAGCATCAACAACAGGAACATATCAAGGGAACACTGCCTGTGTATGAACAGGGATATGGACACAAACACATGCTCATACAACACACACCTTGGGCCCAGCCTATGTCATGGGACAACACACTTACTTGAGGGGACCCAACTCCTGTGGAAGCCCAGCTGTGCCAAACATATTCACAGCACCTCTCATTCATGTCTGCAGAACATTTGGTCAGTCAGCCATCAGTTACCACACAATGAAGGCTCTGGTCACAACAGCCTGGGTACGTGAGTCTCCCCTAAGTCATCTGCACATACTCAAAACATATGTCTAGCAAGTTGCACAGAGGACCCAGTTGCTCCTATACCAATAAAGCCCACACCTGTAGGTCCAGTGGTGATGCGCAGAAAGTTTGTGGTATTGACAAATTGGACAATGGGAAGCACATCATATGTGCATGGGTGCAAGCCAGAGATGTGACCATGCAAATGAAATGTTCACAGAGATGTCCACAAATAGTTGATCATGACACACCCAGGTAGCTGCAAAGGATGACATGGATACCCACCAGAATAGGATACATATCTCATGGACCACATGGAGTACCTCACAGCAACACATCAGTATTCAACATTGGAAACCAAGCATTACAGGTGCAAGGGCATGTTAAACATCATCAACATAATGTACAGCTAAATCAAGTTCACAGGGATAAAGAAAAAAGCTTTATTCAACATATTAAAAGTTAAACGTCCGTTCAAACAAAAGGCCAATGGCCAGTCCATGTCCAAATGCCAAGGAGTGAACGAGAGTGACAACTGTCACATGTTGCTTGCCTGCACTGCTAAGGACCGGGGTCATCCCCTCGGAGGGGCATACATGGGGGCAGACCAGGCACCGCAGGGACAGGATCAGGGTGCCGCAGAAGGAAGCAGTGAAGAGGTGGTGGATGCAGGCGAGACACTTGCAACTGCAGTGGAGCTGACTGAAGTGGTGGGTGCTGTCACAACTGTGGGGCACAAGTCAGATGGGGTGGGTGCCAGCACAACTCCAGTGGGCAGGTCAGATGGAGTGGATTGGGTCCCCACAGCAGAGCCCAAGTCGACGGGGTGGTCGTGGAGTCCACTGCAGTGCCTACATCCATGGGAGCGGAATGGGGGGCAGGTGAGGTCAGCAGGACAGGGTGGGGGACACGGTCCCCACAGCAGTGGCACTAACCGTCTGACCAGGTGTGGAGGAGCAAGTGGTAGGGGGGATGGCCTTAGCATTTTGGGGATGGTGTATCTGTGGGTGGGGGAACCCCAGGCAGGGAGTGGCGTGGGAACCTCTGGAGTGGTGGCCTGGGGGATGGAGGACGGAGACTTTGCCTTGGAGCTGTGTGGTGGCGGGGGGGGTCTTGCTCTTCTGGCTCCGGGGGGACTTGCGGGTGGGGGTCTCAGTGTGACTGTGCCTGGGGGAGTGTGTCCGGGTGTGAGTGGCACTCCCCTCTGTGTGTGGAGACTTCCTCTTCCCCTAATAATCAGGATCTGCTGGGTCGGTGGGGAAGAGGCCAAGGTCACAGAGGAAGAGCTTCAGGGGAGATGGGGTTGCAGTTGATGCAAGGGAAGGGGGCTGGGAGCAAGAGGTCTCGGAGGACTGCAGAGTGGTTGTGGATGACTGTGTGTGTGTCTGCAAACCAGACCCTGTGAGTGTGGTATCAGTCCCCTGCGCTTGCTTGTGTGCACGTCTAGACCTTGGTTTGGGTGTTTGTGTGCTTGGGACAGGTAGGCTGCTAGGAATCGTGGGTGGTGCAGGGGTAGGAGGGGTGCAAGACTGTTGGAAGAGGGACACTGCTGCTGTCAGGGAGGAGGCCATGGACTGATTGGTCCTCAGTAGGGCAGACATGCCCGAGGAAATACCCTCCATGAACGACACCAGTTGTGTCAACAGACTTGTGTGTGCATGGAGGACCTTCAGCACAGATGTCTGCCATACATGGATCTGTCTAAGTAAGTCCACAGACTCCTCACTCAGGGCAGCAGGGGACACAGGGGACACAGGGGCAGGGGGTGCGGTGCCTGGCACAAAGGAGACATGCTCACGAACACGGGAGCCTACAGGGCCCTCGGGATGGGCCGATGGGAGGGTGGTGGTGGTGGTGGTGGCGGGGACAACCTCACTAGCTGGGGTTTGGTGGCTGCTGACACCCCCTCCACAAGGGAGTCATCCTCAGAGCTGCTGTGGCCCACAGCTAGGGGTGATGGTGCTGATGACTCCTCTGAGTGACTCCACTCGCCCTCCGTGCCACTGGGTCCCCCCCGACTCCTCTCCTTCTGTCCTTGTCAGGCTCTGTGGCTCCTCCTGGTCCGTGGAGCTGTCCCTTCCTGTGGCCGTGGATGTATCTGGATAGGAATAGGAAGTAAGAGAACAACATCAGTCACCTGCACCGACTGCACACACCACAGTGAGTTCATCACATCACAGGGCAAGCCCTGCATCATCAGCTGAACACAGCTCAAAGTGCCAACACTGTTTAGAATAAGCCAATTGTCATTCTCAACATCAACCATGGCACACAAATCCCTCCTTGACTTGCACACATATGTCTGTTGCATGTTGGATGCTAACACCCCAATGTGCCGACATGCACCACCCACACCTCATTTGGACATGCAAGTGAACATGTAGGAGTATGTCGCTATACACACAGCACATCTCTTGCTACTAACTCAGTACAGGTGTCTGGATGAAGGGATGGGCAGAGACTCATTTCACATGTTTGTGATGTATGCCAGCAACACACACTATGATGTTCTCATGACCTGATGGGCAATGCCACAATGGGGTGCATGGTGCACACTTGAACACAATGCAGGATCACTCATAGCAAGTTAAATGCCATGGCACTGGGATGCCCAGAAAGTCAGTCAACACTGTCTCCTGTCACGGGGCAGGGCATCCAGACAACAACAATATGCACTGACTCACAATCCTATCTTAGGGGTAAAGCTAACTGTGCAGATGACCGGCGCACTTGCCCATCCCCTGCAAACAACATATACAGGACCCAGAAGACCCTAACTCATGCAAATCAGACACGTGAGTCTCTGCAAATACAACTCCCTGTACATTAACACATCACAGTCTGCCATGCATGTAACCCAGCTGCATGAAGGACACAGTTGCATACACCATTGTGCGCTGTCAGATGATCACACACCTATATGTCACACAGGTCTTGTCTCTCACAGTCACATCTCAGATGTCATGCTGACCCTCTGAATCATGGACACCCCAGTTGTACGTAATAACAAGCCACACCCTAATGACACAGAGGCAGACACCTGAGGGCACATGTCACTAAGCACAACCTGTCATTTGATACACAGGAGTGGGATTACAGAGTGTTTCTAAATGCCCTTGAGGAGCCATGACTGGCCATGGTCTACATGAAACAGTGTTTGGCCCTGGACAGTAGTCAGGTGGCTAAGCAACTGTGACATACTTAATATACATATTCCTGAGTCCCCACAATTGGAGTCCCCTGCTGCATGGGTTTGTTTGGAATACCCCAGCCACATGTGGCGAGTCAGACCAGCAACTGGAACACATCTCAAGGGCACACACAGATCACATGTCAGATCTCAGGCATTGGGTAAACAATTGACCCACCCATGAAACACACACCAGAGTCACGGGAACAGATGCTGTCCGGTGGATGAAGCATAGCTGACTGCAGGGACACAGTGCCCCAGTGACACAGGCAACAGACTGTAGGGGCCACACCTGTGGAACAGATGAGGAGGGTGCATCACACAATTGAGGGACCTGAGTATTGGACTACAAGAACTACGTAATGTGGAAGTGTGACCAGGCCAAAAGACTGCAATTGGCATGTCAGACATAGTACACAGATTAGGCATGGACTTACCCCTTTCCTGCTGCTGTCTGGCCTTCAGCTGCCTATCCAGGTCCGGGAAGACCACCGCCAGGATCCGGAGCATGTGGGGGGTCAGGTTCCGGTGTCCACCCCTTCTGCGCGGAGGTGACAGCTTCAGCTGGACTCTAGCTATCCTCCGGGTCCAGCCCCGAAGGTCCTGCCACCTCTTCTGGCAGTTGCGGATCCGGCGCTTGTAGACCCCCACCGAACGAACAGCCCGGGCTATGGTCAGCCAGATCTCCTGCTTCTGGTGGGCATCAACCTGTGAGGATGACAAAGTGAAAAGTACATTAACACACATGCCCCAGATTTGTGCAGCACACATTTGGATATACATAGCATCATCACAAAGCGAAATGAGTTTCACAGGTAGTGCAACCATGGGGAAGGAAAAATCACCTGCATGTCTGACATGTTAACAATACCTGGATAGTTTAAGCTTGCACCAATGCACTTTAGCTGCAGGACACCTGTTCATTACATGTACCTACACACTTTGGGTCATGAAAGTAGTCAGTGAGAATGCTTGCCACTGGTGTACACACTGCTAGTCCTGCTAGTCAGACAACATGCATAATTAGGAAGGCAGTGGACTCCACACTCACCAGCTCCCCTGGTTTCCCATAAAGCTTGCTGTACTGTGGAAGGAGCCCGTCCAGCAGGGCCTGGTTCTCCTCCTCAGTGAGGGCTGGGACCCTCTCCAGAGTACGTGCCATAGCAGGATCCAGAGGATGGAGAGACAGCAGCAGTGATAGCAGGGATGTGGTCCAGTAGCATGTAGTGCAGGCAAGTGAGCTCCCTGGGGGCCAGCCAGCCTTATATCTGTGCTGCAGAGGCAGAATCTGTGCCATGTGTCTAAAGTGATAGGTCCAACACGGTTGCATTCAATGAATCTGGCCAATCCATTTAAATGTAAGGCTCGTACACGCCTTCTGCATCGTTCAAATCTTCACCTTCATGAAACACTTGAAATTGCAACATTGTTGTAGGGATCCAACTGAATTTCCAGTGCACAACTCGTACAAGTTTTGAATCCGCATCCGTCTCCATGACAGTCCGGAGCCAATGGGTGCGCCCGGCTCGTTCAACTGACTGTACAACGCGTATTTTGAAAATACACATGCACCCGTCTCCATACGATTCAATGGCCAAGGCGTACGCCTGTCTCGGACCATGCCTGCCCGACGCGTATGCATGATAGTCACCCGCGTCGGACCTCATAGCATTCAATGACAAAGTGTACGCACGGCTCGGTCATGAACCGTGCAATGCGTACGCATTGTCACCCGCGTCGGACCTCATTGCATTCAATGACAAAGCGTACACACGGCTCGGTCATGAACCGTGCAATGCGTACGCATTGTCACCCGCGTCGGACCTCATAGCATTCAATGACAAAGCGTACGCACGGCTCGGTCATGAACCGTGCACCGCGTACGCATTGTCACCCGCGTCGGACCTCATTGCATTCAATGACAAAGCGTACGCACGGCTCAGTCATGAACCGTGCAATGCATACGCATTGTCACCCGCATTGGACCTCATTGGTGAGACTATTCTACGGATGCAACACACGTTTACTGGCCAGGGACACCTGTACACACCTACCACACTACAGCTTTGGCCACACAGTGTCCCATGGCATGTAAGGCTGCATTCCCTGGGTGTTTGGGGGGGCACATCTGGTTTGTTGGGTGGCACTTTTGTGCAACCACTCCCAGGCTGTACATGTGTACATGGGGGCAGAATCCTTTGTGTGTTGTGCACATTACCACTGTGATTTACAATTGTACAGTAATGGGCATGAGTCACGGACACAGTTTCATGTTGGATATGTTTAGGGCATGTCACATACACCCTGAGTCCAGGGGCTGATGGCATGTACGTCACAGTGAGACCTGTAGCCACAATACTGATGTGCAACCACAGTCTGTGTGCATGTTGTGTCTCAGATGTGTCTGATCAAATGTGCCTAATGGGTGGCAGTCTCCACATCCATGTGGTATATGCATTAACCTTGATGGTGTGTGTGTGTCTAAGAGACGTACATGTAGGGCTGGCAGGAACAACAGTGGCCACTACCTGTGGGACTTACACTTGCCTTGTGGTGTGTACGTGATACGCTATGTCCATGCCAGTGTCGATGTGGCAATACAGGGACCCTGGGTTTCTGCATGGCAAAGATCTGTGATGCCTGGGAGACATCAGGCCTCACTAGCCACTGTGGTGTGTGTTTGGAATGTTGCAGCAGTACATAGGTTGGGTGACACAGCCAGATGATTGGCCATTGCACTACATGGTACTCAAGTGGACATGTGGAATTGAGATGTGAGGTGGTGGTCATGTAGGTGACATATGTGTCCATGCACAACAGCACACACCTCAGTACATTGTGTAATGTCATGATCTATTATGTGCGATTGAGCCTGGTCATGGCCACATGGGTGGATGAACTGACAATCTTCCTTTGTGCATCTCTGTACTGCAGGGCACCAGCTGTCCATCGACCGTTCCCAGACCTTGCAACCATGCAGGAACGCGACTGCATCAGAAGGTACCGCTTCACCAGGCCACAGATTGAAGAGTTGGCGGAGCAGTTGGCGCCACATCTGCTACCTGGCCAGACATACCCTACAGCACTGACCCCAGAGGTGAAGGTATGGCAGCCCTGCACTTCTGTGCTACTGGTATCTTCCAGTACACTGTGGCTACTACTGGTGGTATGTCGCAAACAATGTTTAGTCGGGTGCTACGCGATGTCTTGGAGGGGATATTGCATTTCCTAGACCTTTACATCAAGTTCCCTAGCCCAGCTGAACTTCCGGAGATAAAGGATGCCTTTTATACACTGGGGAGGATGCCGAACGTCATCAGATCTATTGATGGGACACATGTGGCCCTGATACCACCACAGGCACATGAGCAGGCATACCAGAACAGGAAGCACTACCACTCCATCAATGCTCTGGTGGTATGTCTTGCTGACATGTCTATCACACATGTGTGTGCACGGTTCCCTGGTTCTGCGCACGATGCCTACATTATGAGGAGTAGTCGCATTGCAACGCTGATGTCACAAATGCCAGCTCAGCATGCCTGGCTTGTCGCTATGTACTGACTGTTTCTCATTGTGTGTGTTTGTCAATGTTGTATTCCGCACTCCTACAAAACTCAGCTACTTGTTCATTTTTGTGTGTGTAGGTGACTCCGGATACCCCAACATGCCGTGGTTGCTGACACCCCTCAGGAACCCTGTGACACCAGCCAAGCTGTGCTACAATGAGGCACATGGTCTGAGCAGGAGGGTGATTGAGCGGACATTTGGCCTACTTAAAAGCCGCTTTTGCTGCCTGGACAAGACCGGTGGGGCACTCCCATATGAGCCTGCAAAGGTGTGCAAAATAATCCTTGTATGCTGCATGCTACACAACATGGCAGTGAGGAAAGCGGTGCCTCTCATCCAGGATGACGATGACCAACCGGAGGCACCTGTGGAGGATCCCGGGCTGGGCCAAGATGCCAGTGATGATGAGAATGAGGGTGACGTCCGCTCACAGCTGATCAACAACTTCTTCAGCTGAATGTGAGTTTCAAGTGTTGTTATGTGAATGTATGGAGGTAGCCTGGAATGTGTTGTGGCAGCTCTGTTGCTGTCTGAGTGTGTCTGTGTGCCACTTGACTGGATGTGTGCAATGATGTGTCCATTCAGGTGGTGTGTACTCCACAATAGGGTAGTACTGCTAACTTGTTTTTGTATAGGGTTCTTGCGACATGTTTTGTGCATGTGTATTGCATTTCTGTCCTGTTCTGCTGTGCATTTGACTGTGCCTTGTGTCTGTCCTTCCCAGGGTACTTTGCCTGTTGTTTGGTCAACACTGACCCCCAACACCCAGAAGCCAACACCAGTGTGGAAGTTGTCAATTCCCATCAACTGATGTACCACACATCCCTGGACTTCAATTCTCCAACACTTTGGGAGTGTGTGTCCACTGTTAAGTGGAATTACGGTGCAACTATTGTGGAATAAACGCGTTGCTGATGTGTAATGAACCTGAGCTACGCTTTGTTATGTGCGTTGTCTGTCTTCCCACATCTGAGTGACATCTGCTTACCTCACCTGTGGACTTGTTACCACTGACTGGGGTTGGAGTTGTGTCTGTGCATGCCAATGTGTTACAGGTCAACATCATTGTGTGTGATGAGTCAATCAATCAATCAATCAATCAATCAATCAATCAATCACATAATTTGTAAAGTGCTCTACATACCCGTGAGGGTTTCAAGGCGCTGGGAGGGGGGGGGGTTGCAGCTGCTATTGGTCGAAGAGCCATGTCTTGAGTTGTCTCCTGAAGGTCAGCAGGTCTTCGGTCTGTCGCAGGTAGAGGGGAAGGGTGTTCCAGGTCCTGGCGGCGCGATGGGAGAAGGACCTGCCTCCGGCAGTGGTTCTCCGGATGCGTGGGTCCGTGGCCAGGGCGTGGTCAGCGGAGCAGAGATTCCTGTTGGGTACGTAGAAGGAGAGTCGACTGTTGAGATAGGCTGGGCCGGTTTTGTGGAGTGCTTTGTGTGCGTGGATCAGTTTGAAGGGGATTCTTTTGTCGACGGGGAACCAGTGCAGGTTCCTCAGGTCGGGGGTGATGTGGTCGCAGCGTGGGACGTCGAGGATCAGGCGTGCGGAGGCATTCTGGATTCTCTGTAGTCTGCTGATGAGCTTGGACGAGGCTCCGGCATAGAGGGTGTTTCCGTAGTCGAGTCTGCTGCTGACAAGGGCCTGGGTGACTGTTTTCCTCGTGTTGGTCGGGATCCATTTGTAGATCTTGCGGAGCATGCGGAGGGTGTTGAAATGGGTGGAGGAGACTGCGTTGACTTGTTTGGTCATCGAGAGTTTTGAGTCGAGGATGACTCCCAGGTTGCGTGCGTGGTCGGTGGGGGCCGGGGGGGACCCCAGTGATGTGGGCCACCAGGAGTCGTCCCATGCGGAGGGGTTGGATCCGAGGATGAGGATTTCCATTTTGTCTGTGTTCAGTTTGAGGCGGCTGTCCTCCATCCAGTCAGCGACGGCCTTCATTCCCTGGTGGAGGTTGGATTTGGCGGTGAGGGGGTCCTTAGTGAGGGAGAGGATCAGCTGAGTGTCGTCGGCGTAGGAGATTATGTTGAGGTCGTGCTGTCGGGCGATACGTTGCTAGTGGTGCCATGTAGACGTTGAACAGTGTCGGGCTGAGGGAGGATCCTTGAGGGACGCCACAGATGATCTCGGAGGCTTTGCATCGAAATGGCGGGAGGCGGACTCTCTGCGTTCTGCCGGAGAGGAAGGAGGTGGTTCAGTCCAGGGCCTTGTTACGGATCCCTGCGTCGTGAAGGCGTGTGCGTAGTGTGAGGTGGCAGACGGTGTCGAAGGTGGCGGAGAGGTCCAAGAGGATGAGGGCCACCGTCTCGCCGTTGTCCAGCAGGATCCTGATGTTGTCTGTGGCGGCGATGATGGCGGTCTCGGTGCTGTGGTTGCTGCGGAATCCTGATTGGGACGGGTCAAGGATGTTGTTGTCTTCGAGGTGCCGGGTGAGCTGGGTGTTTACTATCTTCTCGATGACCTTAGCTGAGAATGGAAGCAGGGAGATGGGCCGGAAGTTCTTGAGGTCGCTTGGGTCCGCCTTGGGTTTCTTCAGTAGGACGTTGATCTCTGCGTGCTTCCAGATCTCAGGGAAGGTGGCGGTCTCGAAGGAGAGGTTGATGATGTTGTGCAGGTGGGGACCGATGGACTTGCTGGCTTTGTTGAAGATGTGGTGCGGGAGAGGGTCGGATGGGGATCCGGAGTTGACTGTTCCCATGGTCTTGATTGTGTCCTCGATGCTCACGTTGGCCTAGGTTGTCAGGGTGTCGTGGGCGGTGGGGTGCGGTGGGTTCGGTGCGGTGTGGTCAGTAAGGGTCGTCCGGGGCCTGAAGCTGTCATGGATGTTGGTGATTTTCCAGTGAAAGAAGGTGGCGAGGGAGTCGCACAGGGCTTGCGATGGTGGGATGTCGTTCGCGTTGGAGCTGGGGTTGGAGAGTTCCTTCACGATGGTGAAGAGCTCCTTGCTGTTGTGTGCGTTGTTGTCAAGGAGGTCTGTGAAGGAGGTTCTTTTGGCTGACCTGATGAGGTGGTGGTGGTTGCGGATGGCGTCTTTGTGGGCGGTGCGGCTGTCTGGCGTCTTTTCGTTGTGCCATATGTTTTCCAGTTCTCTGCAGGTGCCTTTGGAGTTGAGGAGTTCCGGGGTGAACCAGCTGCCTCTTCTGCTGGTGTCTGCTTTGGTGGGGCTTTTCAGAGGAGGGATGGTGTTGGCGCAGTCGTTCATCCAGCGTTCGAGGGCGAGTGCCCCTTCATCCGGGTTGGTTGGGGTCGTCGGGGGGTTGAGTGCGAGGTTTGTCTGTAGTTGTTCTTCAGTGATTTTGCCCCAGCGGCAGCGGCGGGGGGTCTGTAGCGTGCGGTGGTGTGTGGGTGGTTTTCAGAAGGAGAAGTGGATGCAGTGGTGGTCTGTCTAGGTGAGTTCGGAGGCGTGGCTGAAGGTGATGTGGGGGCTTGAGGAGAAGATGACATCTAGCATGTGGCCGGCGTTGTGGGTCAGCGTCGTGACGAGCGGTTTCAGTCCGAGGTTGGCGAGATTGTCGATCAGGGTGGAGGAGTTGTTGTTGTTGTTGTTCTCCAGGTGAAAGTTCAGGTCTCCGAGGAGGATGTAGTCGGTGGAGGTCAGCGCGTGTGTGCTGATGAGGTCGGCGATGGAGTCGCAGAATTGAGGCCGGGTTGCTGGAGGTCTGTAGACAAGGGTGCCTCTTAAGGTGGTCTTTGGGTTCGTGTGGATCTGGAAGTGCATGTGTTCGGTGGTGCTGAGGGTGTCGGTGGTGTTTGTTGAGATCTTGATGGTGTTTTTGTGGATGATGGCGATTCCTCCTCCAGCCCTGCTGGTGCGGTCTCTGCGGGTGATCTTGTACCCGTCTGGGATGGCTATGGCGATATCTGGCGAGGAGGCTTCGTTCATCCAGGTCTCGGTTAGGAAGGCGACGTCCGGTGATGTGGTGTCGAGTAGGTCCCAGAGTTCGACGGCGTGTTTGTGTGCGGAGAGGGTGTTGATCAGGATGCATCTGAGCTGGTTGGCTTCCATTGTGGTGGGTGTCTTGGCGCTTTCGTGGCAGGAGAAGTTGCAGTTCCAGCAGGTGAAGGGACCGTGGGTGCGTCTCGGGGCGGCCTTGTAGCAGGTGTGAGTTCTTCCTGGGTTGAGAGCGATGAGGGTCTTGGCGTCGTAGCGGAGGTGGTCGTCCTGGCAGGTGCGGGGGCCAGGGGTTCTGGCGCTGGGCGCGGTCCGGGTGCAGACGGGCTTGCCTTAGGCGCGCCTTCGGCATGCCAGCGGTGCGCCCGCTGCGCGCGGCCACCACATATTGGGAGGTGGGGAGGGAGGAGCAGCTGGGAGGCGAGGGACGGGTGTGGCGAATGGGCGTGGGGGGGCGGGGCCACAGGGGAGGCAGCGGCGGGGGCGTAGGACGGGAGACCGGCGCGGGGCACAGAGGAGCAAAGGTATACAAAAGCAAAAGGGGCACAGAGCAAGCGGCGACCAGAAAACAAAATGCAAAATACAGAAATACAGGGGGCACAAGCAGAGCGTCGATCAGGATACTGAATATAAAATAGGAGGGGCCCAAAGCAGAGCGGCGATCGGGATACACAATATAAAATAGGAGGGGCACAAAGCAGAGCGGCGAGCGGGGGGCAGGGGGCACAGAGCAGAGCGGCAATTTAGATACACAATACAAGATAGGAGGGGCACAAAGCAGAGCGGCGAGCAGGGGGCAGGGGGCACAGAGCAGAGCGGCGATCAGGATACAAGGCAACAGGCAGCAATGGAACACTGGAAAAACGTACCTAAGGCCACCACTGGCCACCAGGGATAAGGCGCAGGTGGAAGTCTGCGGGTGGTGGAGGACCTCGAATTCCACCGGCGGCAGCAGACAGCGGGGTAAAGGTGGCGCTGCAGCAGGGGGGGGAGCGACCTACCAGAAAGTCAAGGGTCGCTCTCCTCACCGCGCAGCGGCCACCATATATGGGGCGGTGGGGAGGGAGGAGCAGCTGGGAGGCGGGAGGCGAGGGACGGGTGTGGCGAATGGGCGCGGAGGGGGCGGGGCCGCAGGGGAGGCAGCGGCGGGGGCGGAGGACGGGAGACCGGCACGGGGCACAGAGGAGCGAAGGTGTACAAAAGCAAAGGGGCACAGAGCAAGCGGCGATCAGAAAACAAAATGCAAAATACAGAAGGCACAAGCAGAGCGTCGATCAGGATACAGAATATAAAATAGGAGGGGCCCAAAGCAGAGCGGCGATCGGGATACACAATATAAAATAGGAGGGGCACAAAGCAGAGCCGGGGGCAGGGGGCACAGAGCAGAGCGGCGATTAGGATACACAATACAAGATAGGAGGGGCACCAAAGCAGAGCGGGGGCAGGGGGCAAAGAGCAAAGCGGCGATCAGGATACAAGGCAACAGGCAGCAATGGGACACTGGAAAAACATACCTAAGGCCACCACTGGCCACCAGGGATGAGGCGCAGGTGGAAGCCTGCGGGTGGTGGAGGGCCTCGAATTCCACCGGCGGCAGCAGACAGCGGGGGAGCAGGTGGCGCTGCAGCGGGGTGGGAGCGACCTACCAGAAGGTCAAGGGTCGATTGATTGATTGATTGTGATGAGTAACATGGCCATGGTGAGTATGTGTTGTGGTGCCATAGTGGTGTGTCTCCCTCACGTGTCACATCACCATGACTCCCCTTACGTTGGTCACATTGTTGCAATATTTGGCATGCACTGTGTTGTGTAGCAGATCAACATCTCCCTGAACATGACAAGATGAAATCACAACAGAGGCAAGTATGGTGTACTGGTGAGTTTATTTTCAAACATGTGTGAGGGAAGTGCACAGGATGGTGGGTGCTGTACATTGTTTTTGGAATCCAAAGTTCACATTAGAGTTGGAAGTGCTGGTAGATGAGATGTCCAGAGTAAAGTCCACAGTCATCTGCTACATTGGCTCAACATAAACCCTCCATGTCATGTGGGCGAGTTGTGTGCGATTGGACAAGGTGAACGGGTTGCACACAAAGAACATTGTCCAGAACAGGTTTAGAGTCCCTGGGGGATGTGCTGGGACATCTGCCTCTCACATGTCCTTCTTCGGATGACCCCTCTTCTTCCGGGGGGGGGGGGAGGGGGAACCTCATGTGCAGGGCTCTGCGGTGCAAGGGACTCTCCGCCAGAGTCCTCCTCCCTCCCTGTGGCACTGGCAGATGGTGTTGCGACAGATGTTGTGGCCACCCAGGGAGGTGTGGACAGGTTGGTGTTGATCTGGCGGAGGCATAGGAGTATGTCCCGATGCACCACAGTAAGGGCATCCCACTTGGCCTCCATGCGGGCATGGTGGGCGACCTGCTCGTGTTGCATGTCCTTGAGGATCCCCACTACCTGGCCAAATCCTCCGGTGCTATCCTGGTACGCCTCTAGGATGCATGCCAGGTGGGGGACATCATGCAGTCCAGACCCCTCTGCAAGGCGCGCCCTCTGCCTCCCACCCCTCCCAGCACCCCTATCCACATGGGCAGGACCTGCAACGGGATGCACATGTGACACTGGGACCCCTTGAGTGGTGTTGCTGGTGGTGTTTGCTGTAGCTTCCTGGGGGTCCTGTGTCCCTGTGCTGTGGATGTTCATTGGCCTTGGTCTGTCCGTGTTGGCGGTGGTGCCCTGTCGGTGTACAGATGCTGGAGGCGTGGGTACAGGGGGTGCAGATGTTGGTACCGCTGGTGCTGCATGATGGCTCACACCAGAGGTGCCAGGTTGGTCGTCGTCACCCGAAGAGGACAGAGAGAGAGTCAGACCAGAGAGCTCAGTGTCTGTCAGAGTCTGGGCCGGGGAATCTTCATCATTTGGTGCTGGGTGCCCAGCACCACCTGTGTTTGGAAGAGACACACGATGTGAGTTATGTTTCTACATGTATTGATGGTTCACAAACATGACATTTTCTACTTTTCGAACGGATGCCTGCCTGTACACTGCTTTTTCCCAGCTTGTCATGGACAGAGTTTGATATTGTTGTTGGCCATTTCTCAGCATGACCTTGTGCTCCCCACAACAGAGCCCAGTGTCAGACATCTTGTCAGTCCCTTACCCCCCCCTGTGAGGCGAGTATGGTTCAGTGTGTGCTTGCTGGGCCATGTGGGTGGGTGTAGATTGTGGGTGGGTGTAGATTGTCTGTGACTGCGACTCCCATCATACTCTTGGCTACACCCCCCTTCCCAGCTTGCCCATACTTCCTTCCTCTTGACTCTGCTTCCCTGTGAGGGGGTGTGACAGCAATGGCAAGATGGCTGACAGTGCAGTCCTGGTGTTTGTGGTTGGACATTTCCCAGCAAGGCCTTGTGCTCCCCACAACAGAGCCCAGTGTCAGACATCCTGTCAGTCCCTTCCCACTCCCTGTGAGGCGAGTATGGTTCAGTGTGAGCTTGCTGGGCCATGTGGGTGGGTGTAGATTGTCTGTGACTGCGACTCCCATCATACTCTTGGCTACACCCCCATTCCCAGCATGTCCATACTTCCTTCCTCTTGACTGTGCTTCCCTGTGAGGGTGTGTGACAGCAATGGCAAGATGGCTGACTGTGCAGTCCTGGTGTTTGTTGGTGCTCAGTTCCCAGCATGGCCTTGTGCTCCCCACAACAGAGCCCAGTGTCAGACATCTTGTCAGTCCATTCCCACTCCCTGTGAGGTGAGCATGGTTCAGTGTGAGCTTGCTGGGCCATGTGGGTGGGTGTAGATTGTCTGTGACTGCGACTCCTATCATACTCTTGGCTACACCCCCCTTCCTAGCATGCCCATACTTCCTTCCTCTTGACTCTGCTTCCCTGTGAGAGGGTGTGACAGCATGGCAAGATGGCTGACTGTGAAATCCTGGTGTTTGTTTGGTTACAAGACCAAAGAGAACCCCTGTGCTTCACACAGCAGCACCCAGTATGGGGTATCTTTTGCTGATATCTCAATGAGGTGTGTGTCAATGCATTCTACCCGGTGAGTTGTGTGGAGTTTGTGTTGAGGGGGGGTGTCTCCACATGCTGGTAAGTATGGTCAGGGCTGTCAGTCCTCATTCCCATCATGAAATGTGCTTCCATTGTAGGGCGTGCAAGTTGTCTTTCAGGATGTCAGTCAGTGGTGTCCTGCTTCTGATTTGCACACAACCCCTAGCAGGGCCTTGTGCTCCCAACAGCAGGAGCCAGTGTCAGCCATCTTGTCAGTCATTTTCCACTCCCTGTGATGTGGGCATGTTTCAGTGAGGTCTTGATGGGCCAATCAGGAGGGGAAGCATTCTCTGTGACTACAGGCCCCATCATGCTTTTGCATACACTAACTTCACCTGCATCCCCACAATTCCTTCCTGTCAGTCAGCTGCGCTGTAAGGTAGTGTGTTTGTGGTGGCAAACTGTCTGGCAGTGTCTATTTAGCTTTGTGCCACTGGCTTGCTCTATTTGTTTGTAGGTTGGTGCATGTCATGACACAGTTCCAAGTCACTATGAGATGGCAGGTATTGTGTTTGTCTGGCATACACATCTTGGGATGAATATCTATTGGTTACTGTAGCTTTGCTTGCGCAGCATGGTTTCACTGTCCCCTTGCCACACAATCTTGGGTATGTTGTATGTGTACTCACCAGGCTCTCGGATGTCTGTTAGGCCAAGGACACTCTCTGGTGGTAGGATGTCCTGCACCTTCTCCTCCCAGGTCCTGAAGTAGACTGGTTTGGCAGGTCGGCCACCGCCGGTGCACTGACTCAGGGCGTGATCTTTTTCGATGAGTTTCTTGACCCTCCTGCGCACGTCATACCACCTGTTCTGGATATTGTCCTTTGTACGCCTTGCTGGTGCTTGGGCGTTCACCTTGTCCACAATCCTCGCCCACATCTTTGTTTTCTGTGACATGGGGGTCCTTTGGACCAATGTTCCAAACAAATGTGGCTCTACTCTGATGATCTCGTCTACCAGCACTTCTAACTCACTATCTGTGAACTTTGGATTCTTCTTTGGGGGCATGGTGATGGGTGGTGGTGGTGAGGGATGTGTGTGTGAGGGTGCAAGTGAGGGTGGGTTGGTGTTGGTTTTGTAGCTGTATGTGTGTGTGCTTTTGGATGAGGTGCTGATGGTGTGTGGGTTGTGTTATGTGTGAGTTGTGAGTGTGTCTGTGGTTGCTGTGTAATGGTGTTTGCTGCTGGCTGCGTCTCCTGTTTGCAAGGGATGATGGTAGTGATTGTAGTCCTTTATATAGTTGGAGTTGTGGGTGTGTCTTTGTCCCATGTTTTTTTATTTGGTATTTATTGGCTTTGTCATTGCTTATTTGGTCCTTTTTTTGTCTTTTTTCCTTTGGGTTTTGTAGGCACGAAGGAGACGTTCATGTGACGGAAACGGACGCTGCGGTTGTCTCGTGCGGCCTTCTCCGCCTCGTTCACGCTGCCTATCTTCTGTGTTTGATAAGCGTCGGTCGCGAAGGTCTCTATTGCTTGTGTGCCCGGTTTTCTGTGCGTTTCGGTCGTGCGGGTTGGTCTCCGTGCGAGTCGGTCTAGTTTTCCACGCATTGCATCGTACTGCGCAGTTCGGACATCGCGGGTACGGGTCGGTCGGGTTCATTCCGGGTTTGTGTTGGTCGGTGAAATTCGCGTTGTTTTTCCGTCCGGATCACTATTTTCCCTACGGCTCGGTTGTACGGCTTGTATTCCGTACGTGTCGGTTGTAATTCACTCGCGTTGCAGTGTACTGCACGGGTCGTACGGCGCTGGTCCGTGTCGGTCGGTATTGGGTCCGGGTCCGTGTCGGTCAGTTCGTTTTGCGGCCGGTATCGGAATCGGCCACAGAATAGTGAGAGCCATACCTGACTGGGAAAATCCACCCAAATCTCAGAACCTTTATAGAAAATTCCCACTGGGTATTCTCTCTATGAACGCTTTCACAAGTGGATGGCAAGCATTATCTCCAATATGTAACTGATCTCAGCTAGCATTAAGAATGAGATCCACTTATTACACAAGACTCAGAATCCATTGAACGAAACCAAATCATAAATACCCAGAATAACCATCCATCAGCAACAACCTCCTACAACCCCTTGCAAACAAGAAAATGTTTAATGATATTACAGTTCACTACTTCCAATCCATGACACACATACTAGATGCATTTGCTCTGAAACAGCTAAAAAGAATGCCCAACAAATACTCCAAACGCTGGTTCAACTGCAAGCTTCCTGAGGAAAGGCGCAACTTAAGGCTTGCTGAGAGAACTTGGAGAATCTCTCCCCCCCTCACATATCTCAGGCACTTGAGGTTGACTGCAAGTGCCTACAATAAACACATACGAAGAGCTAAAGCAGAAAACTTTAGGACACAACTGGACAAATCCAAAAACAGACCCAAAAACTATTTGAACTCATCAAACAACAAGCAACTCACAACTCTAATTCCCATTCGGAAGATAAGGGATCATTACCTTGTGGACACAATTTCTCCGCCCATTTCATGGAAACGACTAAGATCGAATCAGAACTGCAACTTGCATCCCAGCATCTACTAAACCATTCCAAACTCCCTGTACAACATCTGGTGAGAACCCCCCAATCCAGCTTTACTATGAAAAGATTGCTACTTGGAATGCTTAAAAATTCCAAAAGAAGCAGACATACTCAAGTTAATAATATCTCTAAAACCCTCCAACCATTTCTGCGATCCTCTGCCTGCATCAAGGAGCTTACATTTTCCATTCTCCCGCTCTGGACTATGATTGTTAATGCATCTCTCTCTCAGGGCCTGATTCCAGATTGTCTAAAGATAGGACAGGTCGCTCCTATCCTAAAAAAGCCTAATGCTTACCAGTCTGACCTCAATAATTTCCATCCCATTATCAACCTCCCAACACTAGCAAACATCCTAAAAAATGCGGTATTGTGAACACATTGAAAAGTTTCATCTCCTGGACCACTGCCTATCTAGCTTCATAACGGGAGATAGCCCACAAACAGCTGTAACCCACATAATAGATGAAGCCCTGAGATTGCTTGATCGGAGCAAATCATGCCTGCTTATACTTCTTTATCTCTCCTCTGCGTTTGACACTGTCAAACATGACAGCATGATTGACCTTCTGAAGTCAAAGATGGGGGGCTATCTGGTCCCATTTCATAAAGGTTTGCAACATTCCTACTTCACAAATCTCAAAGAATAAAAGTCAATTAAACCCTCTCTGACACTACTCCAGTGTTGATCGTAGTACCTCAAGGATCCACGCTCTCACCTACGCTATTAAATTAGTTAATGGAACACCTCACCGAAATTCTAAAGCACTTGAATATTCATTACCACATGTATGTGGAGGATACACAATTATACTTGAAAATGTATTCACCTGAGGATGTTAAGACTCTCAACCGCACCCTGCTGAAAACCCTACATACACGGAGGAAGCACTTCCAGTAACAATGTAATGCTGGGTGGGCAACACAGAGGCTGCACTCTCAGTGACAATGCAATTTCAGGTGGGTTGTCTTGGCAGCTTGCTCTGCCTTATTTTGATTTACTGAAATGGGCTTCCTCCCTCAAATGGAGGTGGTGTATAAAAATCAAAAAGCCAATGTTGCTGATGTGCTGGGAATTTTTGCTTTGAATTCCCAGGCCTGGCATCACTGGATTTCCTGCATCATTGATAGCCATGCCCTTGTGCAAAATCTATGGTTTATATGGTAGTCATGAAAAAGAAAAAAACAAGGTTGGAAGGCCAGCCCTCAAAAGGGCAGAGTTACCAAAACTCAACAGTCAGAGACTTTGTTGTAGATGGGCCACAGCCATGGGGTTTACAATGAAGAGGCCAGATGAGACTTCAAGAAGTGGGTGGATGGGGATTTTGCTAGTATTCAGTAGATTGCCCATTGCTGCCCACCTCCACACGAGGTCCTTGGTCTTTTAACGCTATACTGCTCACTCAACATGTAAGCACAGACTACAATTGATTATATATCAACAGATTTTGAGCATGGTTTTGGGAAAGTGAGAGATGCACAGATATATTTAGTTCTGTCCATTCTCTATATCTGCATCTACCACCCTTTCATATCTTGATTATTACTGACCTTGATGATTATATATCCTCACAACAGTTGCCGCAGCTATCATTTCAGCCTATAGCAATTGATTTTAGGAGGCAAGCCGACCAAGATGGCGGATGCATCTCCCTAGAGCTCCGCTCGGCAGCCCGCGCCTTAATCATTTTTCTAATCCCCAAATACCTTAAATCTTTGCCAAAACCCCACGCCTGAAAGACTGCTACACAGGGGACAACCCGGCACGCCTGGGCGAACGGCATTGGCAGCGACCGTAGTCTCATGAGCGACTTCAACGGAGCCATCGGATCGTTCCCCAAAATGGCGGGCCTGCCGTAATCCAGCAAGCGTACTGGGACGGTGAGCAGAGCGGGTATCAGGCGACGGCCCCCCGGTCCTGCAGGGACGAAACACAGGCTGAGCCGTATGGGCAGGTGAGAGCAACGAGCGTGCAGGGGACGGTCCGGCATACCCAGAAGAGCGGCTGCGACCTCAGCCTCATAAGCGACTACAGTGAAGTCGCCAGATCGGTCCCCAACATGGCGGCCCGCCATAACTCTACAAGCATACTGGGGTGGTGAGCGGAGCGGGGATCGTGTGACCATCCCCCGGTTCAGGAGCGACACGGAACGTGGGCTGAGCCGTGGGGGCAACACCAGGCGAGACGGGTGAGAGCGCTGTCAACACTCGGCCCTGTGCAGGCGGGAGGGCGCGCCATCTACCAGGCCCTGCACAGGCCCAAACCCCCGCATGTGACAGGCCAAACCGCAGGGGTCCAGCACCAATTCAGCACCGAGACACCCCCAACAGCAGCGACCTCCTCCTTGCACTGCGCCAGGACTCGAAGTGCACAAGGGAGGGGGGCCTCTCACAGGGGACGTGGCAGAAGGAGTCACGTGGTGCACACAACAAACAGGCAGGAAGATAACCCCCCCCTGGGGAGGACACCCAAGCAGCACACAGGCCCCATGCAAATCGCTCCTGAACAGGTGCAGCGATCGGGATGCATCCTCACCTCGCCTTACACGCGAAGAACCGGAGCTGAAATACGGCGACCCCCCTGCGGACGGCACCGGGACTAGAGGTGCGGGGGGGAGAGGTGGAACAGTGAGGAAGAAAAGAGGAAGTATCGACGCCCACGAGTAATCACAGTGAATCCAGGGAATATAACAACTCGCGAGCCATTGGTCGGTTTGCAGGAGCTCCGAAGAGACAGACCAAGGCTTGAATCTAGGCGCAATTGAGTTGCGAGCAACCGGAGGCTTCTTCTGACTCCCTGAATCGCGGCGGCGTTACAGGAGACAATCTCAAAATAACATGCTCTAGACATAGATGGCAACCCCTCCCTAATAGGACCCCCGGCTTTCCCGGGACAGCCTGATGACCTCTCCCTATTAACATAACTTACGGATCCTAGCAAAGTCCAACCACCTGGATGTCCCCGCTTTCCAAACACTTGGATCCCACGGCTCAGAAAACCACATTACGAAGCGCACGCCAGAACACTGGATTGAACAAAACACATCACTGATTCACCGCACTTTGCTTCAGGGACCACTCTAATCCGCTGCAGTGACTGGGGCCAACCTGTGCAGGAACACCACAATAGAGGCGCTCTTCGGGTCCGCAAGGAGGGCTAAGATCTACGGGGCAGTGAACGACAGTGGACGAAAAAGGATCAGCGGGGGAGTGACTGAAGAAGGGACAGTGGACTCTAGGGTTGCGAACACTTGCCTGACCACCGATAACTCCCATCCGCACCGGGAGGAAACACAGACGAGCACAGACCCCCCTCGCAATCTCTAGAACATACAGCCAATAAGACCCACGAGGAGCCTTGGGCGTACACGAAACAACGCTATCCGTTGATAGACTCAACACGGGAATCCTTCCATATGACAGAGAAAGGCGACATCACCCCAAGAGGCGCTGGACACAGAAGTCCGCCATCCCCAAAGCAAGACGTTGAGAAACACGGCTCAAGACCCCGTCCACTACAGAGGACGAGAGGAGCGACTACCATGGGTCGCCAACGTGCAACAGGAACAGTGCAAACCTCGGGGCATCAGAGAATGACCTCCCTAAACCCCCCCCCCCCCCCCCGGCGCCCGATCGGACTGAGAACCATCCCAGTCAGTATCCATGTCCAACAATCTGGATAAAGTCCTCGCAGCCATAGAACATTCCAGAGTAACTATGGAAAATAAATTTGGCGAACTGGCCACGGACCTCAACCTACTCCGAGTCGACCACAGGAAATTGGCAGACAAAGTCAAATAAGGGGAAAAAACGGTACACAACATAGAACCACAGATACAGCAACAACAAAATGTCTTGAAAGACCTACAATCTCGGATAAATATCCTAGAGAATAAAACAGACGACCTAGAAAGGCGCTCTCGGAGGAGTAACATACGCATCATGAATCTCCCAGAAGGCGTGGAGGGGTCAAACCCGATCCAATACATCACAACATGGATCGCAACGTTCACACAAGCAGCTGACTTGACCCCTTACTTCTCTATAGAGAGTGCGCACCGGGTCCCGGCCCGTAAACCACGACCAGGACTGGCACCCCGACCATTCCTGCCGAAGCTACTCCATTACCAAGACAGGGACACCATCCTCCGTGCAGCCAGACAACATGGGACGCTTTGTGTAGAAGACAAACAGGTCATGCTATTCCCAGATTATTGCCGAGCCATCCAACAGCAGAGAGCTACCTTCCTGGAAGTTAAACGCGCCCTGCGCCAAAAGAACATACAATATGCTCTATTGTTCCCTGCCCGTCTCAAAATTATCCATGAAGATGCTACACACTTCTTCACAGACCCTGCGGAAGCACAGGCCTGGGTGGAACAACACATGACAGCCCCGGGACACCCTAGAAGTATGCAGAACTACCGCTCATCTAACCGCCCAAGGAGTCATGTTAAGAGAGTCACCCTCACGCAACTAAGCACACGAACCAGCTCAGCTACTAACAACTCTCCTCATCTAGAACAAATCATAAAGGAGCGCAGGAGAGCACTACAAGAAGCAACGAAGGTGAAGTTGACGGGAGAGAGCTCAGACGGAGACAGAGGCCCTCACTTGTTCAGCTCGGAAGAAGAAGATGGCAGCGATGCACACACGTCCCGAGAGGGCTCAGTGACCCCCCCGATAGTGACCCCTCAAACGGCAGACACACTAATATAATAGACATAATGCTCCGAGAGACAAAGAAAGCAAAGATTTGAATGGCGATAAGGATGTCTAGGGCAAAGACAATGCCACATCCAGATGTAACAATGCCACAGGCGACTATGACAATCGCGAAACCACAAAACGAACGCTAAACTTAGACTGAAGTAAGTGGCAGTAACCAGGAAAGACACCTTTGGGTAGACATACTACACCGTCTACGAGCGGGCGGCCGTGGTGGCAGCAACCGGTGAAGATGTACGACCATCCCCCTCTAGCAAAGAACTAAAGTTTGTATATGGAATACAGTTTGGACGTATCACCTCGCACGATAGGTCCCCCATGTTGGGAATGTTTCCCGTTGTTTAATGTTACCCCCTTCCTCTCCCCAAATCCTCAGAAATCCACAATGGAGCGAGAACTCGGACTCAGTAGAAACAGACGATGTGCAAGCGACTGGCGATATGGCAAAGGAGGAGGTCATCCTTTAAAGGGAAACCCCGAGTAACCATCAGACAGGCTGACAACTAAGATCCCTAACACAGATATCAAATTCATCACATTAAACGTAAGGGGTATGCACACGGCAAACAAACGCTACACCATATATGCTTACATAAATAGGCAACAAGCGCAGATAGCCCTGCTGCAAGAGACGCACCTGACGTCCACAGAGGTAGACCACCTACGTAAAAAATGGCACGGCATAATATGTGCCACAACATACTCCGCATTTGCCAGAGGTACCCTCATCTGGATTAGGCCGGGGGTGCCGTTCGGGAAACAGACACGTGTGGTGGACAAAGAAGGGCGATACTATCTGCTAGTCGGGTTATTAGAGGGTCAACCATTACTAATGGGAAGCATATATGCGCCCAATGTAGAACAAGATCAATATTGGGGACGCCTCACGGGAATATTGACCGAACGCACACCGATCCCATGGCTCCTAGGAGGAGATTACAACTGTACCCTAGACATCAATTTAGATTGATCTCACCCCCCGCCGGCACACTCACCCACGCACAAATACCTCCGATAATGGGCGGCTCATTGGGCATTGGTGGACGCCTGGAGAGCACAGAACCCAAGCAAGCAAATATACTCCTTCCATTCAATACCACACAACCTACAAGTGAGACTAGATAGATTTCTGTGCTCCACAACGCTCCTCCCTAAGGTACAACACACAGACTACCTGGGTAGCGTGGTCTTAGACATCGACGCGCCTACAGTGACCCTTAAATGGAAACCGCCTCACCCCCCTGTACCAACATGGAAGCTGCCACGAGAGTGCCTTACTAACCAGGCATTTCGTTATATAAATGGAGATCATATTCAAGAACACTTCACACTTAACACCGGCACGGCATCCTCCAGATTAGTAGAATGGGATGCATTCAAGGTCGAAGCCAGGGGGCACTGCATCCAGCAAATAATGGGAGAACGAAGAACATTGGAGAACGCACTACTAAAAGCAGAGGCTAAACTGACAGGTCTATCGAAAGCCATGGATAAAGGGGAAGCCACCCCAGCCCAAGTAGCAAACGCTAAAACATTGCACGCCGAAACCATGCGTGACTTCCGTAAATACAACTTCAGGGCCTACGCAACCAGAGTACACAGGGAGGGTAATAGAACCGGGACACTCTTAGCTTGGTTAGCTAAGCAGGACACAGAGGTAAAACCAATCACGGAACTCAGAGACAAAGAAGGAAACCTTAGATACTCTCAGATAGACATACTACATGTATTTCAAGGCTATTACTCTGAAATTTATAGATCCGCAACACATCAGGAGCTAACTCAGTTCCTAGGCCCATCAACTATGCCCAGCGTCCCACCCGCAGATAAAAAGGAGTTAGAAACAAGAATCAAGCCACCAGACATAGCACACGCAATCAGAACGCTAGCGCGTAACAAAGCGCCAGGAATGGACGGTTTCCCGCTCGAGTATTATAGCACTTTCGCGGCCCAGCTAATGCCCCGGATGGCAGCCATGTTTGAGGATGCGTTGACCAGAGGCGAACTCCCGCGCTCACTCCGCGAATTGATCTTAGTGACATTACCGAAACCGCATAGGGACCCGACATTACCTGCTTCCTATAGACCAATCACTCTATTGAACGCAGACTGCAAAATACTAGGTAAGAGGCTAGCAGATCGTTACAGTCAAATTCTCCCAACACTGGTACACCCAGACCAATGTGGGTTTGCCCCAAGGCGCAACACCTCGCAGAACCTACACAGACTGTTCCACATCCAAGATAGGGCAAGAGACCAATTCCCGTAGGCAGCATGCCTAATCTTAGACCTTGAAAAGGCCTTCGATACACTACTATGGCCATATTTGTTCACAGTCCTCTGGAAAGTAAATGTAGGCCCAACTCTACTGGCGTACACACAACTCCTCTATAGGGGCCTCATCTCCAGGGACAGGGTGGGCAAACTTATTTCCGCTTCATTTCCGGTGGAGAGGGGAACAAGACAGGGATGCCCCCTCTCCCCCTTCCTGTTTGCTTTGGCGGTAAGAGCCCCTAGCAATATGGTTAAGACAAGAGGGGGAAGTATGGGGAATTCCAATAGCTGACACAGTGCACTGTGTATTGCTATACACAGATGATCTCCTGATCTACGTCCATGACGTTACCAGTGACGTCACCCCCATATGGTCAACACTGCAAGACTTTGAAGCGACCTCCGTTCTCAAAGTCAACTTGGACAAATCTACAATCTTCCCGCTTAGCCCCCACCTGGCACCTCTAGACATAACAGTTGGAACCCACGATACCTGGGAGTGCGACTGTATCACTCTCCCGAAGATCTATACAAAGAAAATCACCGAAAGACATTAGCGGGACTGCGAACAGCGGTAAGCTTCTGGAAGACACTACCTGCCAGGCTGCTCCTTCCAGAATCCTCGGGATTGTGCTGAAGCTCAAAGGGGGTTCACCTCTCGACGGCCCCAAGTCTGGAATGTGAATACACACAGACTGTTGGGATAGTCAAGTGAGGGAAGGAAAGGGAAGGAACAGCTGGGAAGGAGATCTGGACAAGGAAAACAATGAAACACAAGGTAAGTGTATGCTCGTATACCTGTAATTCCATAAAGTATCTACCACATTTAAATGAACACTAACTTACATACTTCCTACCTGTAAAGAAAAAAAAGGTAAGCTTTGGATGCCAGAAGAGAGTAGGGTGAATGCAAGATTTCCACAAAGACTATTAAACAAAAGGAGAACACACGTGAGAATAACACCTAACATTGATAACACACTGTATATTGTTGCACTGTTCTCTCTCGTACACCTACCTATAAATATCTGTGGTAACACTTGTAGTTTACAATGTCATGACAGGTGGGACTCCCTTACTTCTAACTCTCTCCTGGGATAGAAAGTAAAGAACAACCAGAATAAGACAAAGTACATTTTGGCTACGTTAATAACAGTCTTAACATCGCCCAAACTGATGACTGTTCAGCATATAGTCAATTGAACCAGGCGATTTACTCAAATCTGCTCAAAGATTATTTGATAACAAACTTGCTTCGGTTTTCTATGGCACTGTTATTCCTTTTCCGTTTTGTTGAGTGCGTAGGACCCAACATCCATGAATCAAGTACATCACACTATGGAGCTTCTATGGAGAGACATATCAAACTCCCCCGTTCGAGCCCGCTTTACCACAGCCTCGTCCAACAAAGTGAGGCTCTGAAAACACCTCCCCCGCAAGAGACTGCTACTTGCCAGCCTCGGCCAACGGGAGAGTCGAACTCGCCACACCGGAGGAGTTCGTAGAAATATCCTAGAACCTTCCCCGCAAGAGACAAAACACAGACGATCTCATCCAACGGGGAAGCTATAAATCAGGCATCTTATGACAAAGGTGTCAGGATGGGGCTGAATGCTACAATCACGCCGCGCAGTTCATTAGGACTGCATCGAGTTTGGGTTAAGCCCTCCCTCTGCAATTTATGGACAAGTATTTAGAGCTTTAGATTTCGTTCAAAGATGGCCGCCGAGTTTTCCTGACTAGCCCATTGCGTTTGAAGTCTCGCGGGATCA
Organism: Triturus cristatus; assembly: GCF_964204655.1. Lineage (NCBI taxonomy): Eukaryota > Metazoa > Chordata > Amphibia > Caudata > Salamandridae > Triturus > Triturus cristatus. Next base: position 552,468,556 of record NC_140586.1, read on the forward strand.
CGAGACTTCGTCTCCTCACGAAGCGCGTCTTGCTGCGCACTTCAATTTAACCATAGTCGTGTGAGGGAGCATAAGTTCACGCTCCTCACAAAAGAACTCCTGGCACTAGGAAATTCATTTGTCTCCGCAGGACTGTTGTCAGCGGATGGAGACGCATCTCAGAGAGAATTGTAGACTTAAAGTCTGAGAGAGAAATAACCTTAGTCAGTTGGAGAATTGAACCAGAGTCGCGGAAGTAAGGAGAAGTGGTATCAGAGTTCCAGAGTAACTTCAGAATATCCAGGGTCTCTCGTCCTCCGGTAGGCTTACCGTTGAGTAAGGAGTTCCGCCTGGAGACCGGCAGCAGATACGGTGAGAGTGTTCACTCAGTTATCTCAAGTAGCAGATTCAGAGAGACTGGTGTCCAGTTCATTCTCCATTCAGCAGAACTTTGCTTCGTCTCAAGCTCTGTCTCCCCTTACCGCCCTATGCGCTTTTCCTTGAACTTTCCCTTCCTCCTGTCTATCCTTCCCTGTCCCTTTTTGCGCGTTACCTTGAGAGCAAGGGAGACTTGAGACTTCACTGCAACCATCCTTCCAAGCAGCAAAGACTTGTAGTAGAAGAAAGAACTACAGGTTCTCAGAACTACGGTTACGAATTGTCATATCTGCTAAGAACATAGACTGGTAAGAAAGAGTAGAAGAGTAATGTTATGGTGGAATCTTGAAGGAAGTAAGTGGAGAGTAACCCAGGGTTTTTCTGTGCATATACAGGTTATAGAAAGCTGTAACCAGAACAACATCGAACAATATAAAGAGAGGCAATACTCAAGCAAAAGATCTGGTAGGAGAAAAGCTCAGATAGAGAGAGAGAGAGAGCGAGTGAACAAGATCTGTTAAGTAGGTTAGAAAGGGTACTGAATGGCATTCTGTCTCCTTCTGTGCATTAGGTCTCCCAGAAATCCCGCTGAAGATTGAGGAGGGAGCCAGGCCAGCTCGAGTGTCTCTTTCTCTGTCCAACTCCCCTTTCCCCCTGCCTGGAGCAGCTGAATTAACGCAGTGAGCTCTGGGAGGAGGGCATTGGGAACTTATCTTCATTCTGCCTCCGTGGAGAGTTCCGTTTGGCCTTCTTGACAGATTGAAGTGCCCACGAGTTTCCTTCACCTGGGCAGAATGGCGGAGGGTTTCAGTTTAAAGGCCTTAGGGGATGTGTTGGAGGGTATTCAGAGGGAATTAGGCACCCTGAGTGATGAAAATAAGAGTTTAAGGCAGGAGGTTATGGCTTCTAGACAGGAGACACTGTTATTGTCCCAGAGAGTTAGTGAGATATCCTCAGGGGCAACCTCCGCTCAAACCTTTCCTAGTGATGCACAAACAAAACAAGACCCACGCACTGTAGCTCAGGTTGTACACTCTGTGTCCCCCATCATTCCTTTGGCCCCCCCCGAAAGATATTGTGGAGACCCTCAGAAGGCGCAGCTCTTTCTCACCCAATGTTCCTTACATTTTATGTGTCGTGCAAATTTATTCCCAGATGCTTATCTCTTACTTAACTCAGTTTAATAAACTATTGGTGGAGACCAATTGGCCAGAGGAGAAGAGATCAGCTCTGTTTTATCGAGGCCTACGTGATGACATCAAAGATACCTTAGCACAGATTCCAAAGCGACCTATTGAATTCTCGGAGCTGGTGGATTTAGTTCTAGAAATCGATTTCCGCAGCGCAGAGAGAAGAGGAGAAAGGAAGACGAAGGACTTTCGCTGGAATTATCCACGCTTTGATCGAATGAAGACAGAACCCAGCAAGTCTACTGGTGGAACGGTAGAAAGTGAGCCAATGCAGATTGGGTCTGTTCGAGGCCCTTTGAGTAAGGAAGAGAAGGATCAAAGGAGACTGAAGAAACTATGCATGTATTGTGGGGGATCTGGGCATTTTGTGAGAGAGTGTCCAAAGAGGCCGAAGACCCCAAATCCGGGAAACTCCCAAAACCATCTGTAGGCGGAGTCGCTCAGATGGCGAAGGAGAAAAATCAGACTCCAAGAGATCACCAAATTTCGAACACCCTTCAGACTCGGGCACCACATTTAACCTTACAGATGAAATTAAGATTTAGGAGGCAAGAGTGGCAAGGAGTGGCAATAATGATCGATTCAGGTGCCACTGGCAATTTCTGCGATATAAAATTTGCCAAGAAGATGGGAATCCTGGCAATGCGTAAGGAGCAGAAGGAATCAGTCCGGGCTGTTGATGGTACTAACCTCTCGTCAGGTCCGATCACTCATCACACCGAAATGGTGGAATTGATTCAGTCCAATGGTCATAGTGAGGCTTTACAGTTCAATTTGATTGGTGCCCCGCAATTTCAGATAATTTTGGGACTTCCTTGGCTGACCCTGCATAATCCTACCATCGATTGGGAAGATCGAACCATCGAGATGGATTCCGCCTATTGTGCTGACCATTGCTTTTCTTCAGTGAGCGAACCTTCCGAACCATCTTTGGCCACCTTGCTGTCTTTTAGTGGAGAGTCTATTGAAGTAATAAATACCTTGGAAATTCCAGCAGAGTATCAAGAATTCCAAGAAGTCTTCAGTGAACAGGAGGCCGAGAAACTCCCTCCACATCGTTCCTACGACTGCACCATCGATCTGGAACCTGGGGCTGCATTACCTTGCAGTAGGGTTTATGCGTTAACGGAAGCGGAGAACTGCTATCTGAAAGAATACCTAGATCGTTACCTGGCTAACGGATTTATCCGACCATCTCAGTCCCCAGTGTCTTCGCCACTATTTTTTATTCCAAAGAAGGAGGGGTCTCTGAGACCTTGCATCGATTATCGTGCGATCAATCGGGTAACGGTCAAGAACCGTTACCCTTTGCCTCTGATTTCTGTCCTCCTAGATCAGATAAAGGACGCTCAAATCTTCACAAAATTGGATCTTCGAGGGGCCTATCATCTCATCCGCATGAAAGAAGGCCATGAATGGAAGACTGCTTTTAGGACGAAGTACGGACTATTTGAGTATCAAGTCATGCCTTTTGGCTTGTGTAACGCTCCAGCAGCCTTCCAGCATTTCATCAACGATATTATGGGAGATTTGGTGGATCGGATCGCAGTGATCTATTTGGATGACATCTTAATATACTCCGCTGACCCAAGAGAACATTCAAATCATGTAAAGGCTGTCTTGGAGAGATTGCGCAAGCATCAACTTTTTGTAAAACTGGAGAAATGCGCCTTCAATGTGCGAACTGTGGAATTCCTAGGTTTCGTGTTATCTCCAGGAGGAATCACCATGGAAGCAAAGAAGGTGCAAGCGGTGGTAGACTGGCCGTCACCAAAGGATGTGAGAGAGATTCAGAGATTCTTAGGATTCGCTAATTTCTATCGGCGATTCATCCAGGCATTCTCGCAGAAGATCATTCCAATTACCAGATTGCTGAAGAAGGGAGTGAAGTTCCACTGGACAGTGGAGGCAGAACATGCTTTCGAGTTTCTCAAGACGAGTTTCACCTCTGCTCCCATCCTGCTTCATGCAGACCCTACAGAACCTTTCTTTGTGGAAGCTGACGCTTCTGATCAAGCAATTGGTGGAATTTTGTCTCAACGACACAAGTCAACTGGGCAACTACATCCAGTGGCCTATCATTCTCGGAAATTGAATTCAGCTGAAGTAAACTACACCATCGCTGAAAAGGAGCTGCTGGCTGTGAAAGACGCCTTTGTCGAATGGAGACATCATTTGTTAGGGGCCAGACACACCGTTACAGTGTTTACCGACCACAAAAATCTTCAATTTCTAAAATCTGCAAGAACGTTAACTCCCCGTCAACTACGATGGTCTCTAAACTTCGCAGATTTTGACTTTGTGATAACTTATCGACCAGGAAACAAGAATGGGAAGGCGGATGCCCTGTCCCGGATTCAAACCGAAGACACCGAACATTCAGTGACTCCGCAACCCATAATTCCTGAATCCAAGATTGTGTGTTCCATTTCTGAGGCCCATTATCAAGAAGCAATCCGAAAGCTAATGTCTGAAGCAGAGATGGCCGAGTGGGCCAGTCAAGAAGAAGGTCGGCAAGTAATCAATTCCTTGCCTTATCAAGACGGGGCCCTATACCTTCCTACTAAGGAGATCCAAGAACAAGTTTTGAAAGACTGCCATGATCAGCCGTTGGCTGGTCACAAGGGAGCAATGAAGACCATTGATCTGGTTCAGAGATACTTCTGGTGGCCTAATATGACTTCTCAAATAAAGAAATATGTAGAGTCTTGTGAGATCTGTGCCCGGGGAAAAGCTAGTAGGCAGGCTCCACAGGGGTTGTTACAGCCTTTGCCCACACCACCGCATCCTTGGCACACTGTCACATTAGACTTAATAGTAGACCTTCCACTGAGTAAGGGTTACAACACCATCTTAGTAATAGTAGACACCTTCACCAAGATGAGCCACTTCATTCCAGTCAAAGGGATCCCTTCAGCTTCTGAATTAGCCCGTCTTTTCAGGGAAAACATTGTAAGGGTCCATGGAGTTCCCAAGATAGTGATTTCAGACCGGGGACCCCAATTTGTGTCACACTTTTGGAAAGCGTTCATGAAGGGAATGGGAGTGGAGGTCAGACTATCTACTAGCTATCACCCTGAGACCGATGGTCAGACCGAGCGAGTGAACCAAGAGCTTGAACAGTACTTGCGTCTGTTTCTCTTAGATCAGGGAGGTGACTGGCCAGATTTATTATGGATGGCTGAATTTGCGCATAACAATGCCAAACACGCTTCCACAGGTTATTCTCCCTTCTACCTAAACTCTGGGCTGCATCCTAATCCCTTTAGTAACCAGGGAGATTTTGGAGTTCCAGCAGTCAGTGATTTATTCACAGATCTGAGTAGGGCTCGTAAATCTGCAGAATCCAACTTACACCAGGCTAAGGCAGGCTACAAGAAACAGGCCGACAAACACAGGAGGAAGACACAGCAGTATCAAGTTGGAGATTCAGTATGGTTGTCTTCAAAGCATCTTAGGTTAAAGGGAAATAGGAAGTTCCAACCTCGCTTCATAGGTCCCTTTGTCATCGAACAAATTCAGGGTCCGGTCACTGTCAAATTAAAATTACCTGCTCAGTTAGGAATTCATCCAGTGTTTCATGTATCCCTTCTAAAGAAGACAGCTCCTAACCTCAGACTAAACAAACCTCCCCCCCCAGTGATGTTTGACAAACATTTAGAATATGAAGTAAAGGGAGTGCTAGATTCCAAGAGAAGCAAAGGAACCCTACACTATTTAGTGGATTGGAAGGGGTTTGGTCCTGAGGAGAGATCATGGGAACCCGCAAAGAATGTACATGCTCCTGGACTAATTAGACGATTTCATGCACAACATCCCCTGAAACCTAGACCGATGGATCGGTGTTTGAGAGGGGGTACTGTCAGGATGGGGCTGAATGCTACAATCACGCCGCGCAGTTCATTAGGACTGCATCGAGTTTGGGTTAAGCCCTCCCTCTGCAATTTATGGACAAGTATTTAGAGCTTTAGATTTCGTTCAAAGATGGCCGCCGAGTTTTCCTGACTAGCCCATTGCGTTTGAAGTCTCGCGGGATCACGAGACTTCGTCTCCTCACGAAGCGCGTCTTGCTGCGCACTTCAATTTAACCATAGTCGTGTGAGGGAGCATAAGTTCACGCTCCTCACAAAAGAACTCCTGGCACTAGGAAATTCATTTGTCTCCGCAGGACTGTTGTCAGCGGATGGAGACGCATCTCAGAGAGAATTGTAGACTTAAAGTCTGAGAGAGAAATAACCTTAGTCAGTTGGAGAATTGAACCAGAGTCGCGGAAGTAAGGAGAAGTGGTATCAGAGTTCCAGAGTAACTTCAGAATATCCAGGGTCTCTCGTCCTCCGGTAGGCTTACCGTTGAGTAAGGAGTTCCGCCTGGAGACCGGCAGCAGATACGGTGAGAGTGTTCACTCAGTTATCTCAAGTAGCAGATTCAGAGAGACTGGTGTCCAGTTCATTCTCCATTCAGCAGAACTTTGCTTCGTCTCAAGCTCTGTCTCCCCTTACCGCCCTATGTGCTTTTCCTTGAACTTTCCCTTCCTCCTGTCTATCCTTCCCTGTCCCTTTTTGCGCGTTACCTTGAGAGCAAGGGAGACTTGAGACTTCACTGCAACCATCCTTCCAAGCAGCAAAGACTTGTAGTAGAAGAAAGAACTACAGGTTCTCAGAACTACGGTTACGAATTGTCATATCTGCTAAGAACATAGACTGGTAAGAAAGAGTAGAAGAGTAATGTTATGGTGGAATCTTGAAGGAAGGAAGTGGAGAGTAACCCAGGGTTTTTCTGTGCATATACAGGTTATAGAAAGCCGTAACCAGAACAACATCGAACAATATAAAGAGAGGCAATACTCAAGCAAAAGATCTGGTAGGAGAAAAGCTCAGATAGAGAGAGAGAGAGAGCGAGTGAACAAGATCTGTTAAGTAGGTTAGAAAGGGTACTGAATGGCATTCTGTCTCCTTCTGTGCATTAGGTCTCCCAGAAATCCCGCTGAAGATTGAGGAGGGAGCCAGGCCAGCTCGAGTGTCTCTTTCTCTGTCCAACTCCCCTTTCCCCCTGCCTGGAGCAGCTGAATTAACGCAGTGAGCTCTGGGAGGAGGGCATTGGGAACTTATCTTCATTCTGCCTCCGTGGAGAGTTCCGTTTGGCCTTCTTGACAAAAGGCTTAATCCCATCCGGGACGCTGGTCGAAGAGAACAAGGAAACCACACTCTTATCCCCTTAGCGCGAACTGAAGAAACGAAGGAGATGATCGGGAATACTGCTACGGAATATTCGGCAGCGCTTGTGAGTTCCATTTTACCTTGTTCTTTGGGTGACGCCCGGAAAACCTATGACGTGCTTCTCGGGCCATGCCGGGAACTGTCGTTTTCATGGGTTTCTGGTTACCGCGCGTGTGTCAGTCAGCGCTTAACCGGACAATTCAAATTCTGACAGTACATCCCCATCTCGGGAGATGCTGACTGGCAGACGGTTTATCAGGATGTAGACGATGAAACCTGGACACCAAACGGGGGCGTGAACTGCCCCTGCTGGTACCCAAGAGTCTTCCTCAGGCCCATAACCGTTCCAAGATATCAAGTACCACAACCTCCCCCGCACTCTCTTGGCATCTCGTATCCCTTTGACTTCATACTCCTGCTCATGGTGAACCCATACGGGTACAGGGGTGCGCTTTACAGGACTGTGTGAAGGCTTCAAGAGAGATACATGAAATACGGGGTGGATTCTGAAGTGGGTTGGCAGGCGTAGTTTTACTGCACAGGGTTGATATGTTTAAGCACTCGATAGGGGCCTATGAACTTAGGGTTAAACACGCTGTGTTTCTTAAAACAAATATGTTTTGTTGACAGCCAAACTAAATCCTCTTTTTTGTACGAAGGACCATGCCTACGGTGTTTGACTGCCTGTGCTTTGTACCTTTCTTTGGCCTGAAGCAGATTGTTACGTGTAGCGACTAACGTCTTGCGTACATGCGACAACCGCTCTTGAAGGTCAGGAAGTCTGGCGTTGGTACTGGGGAGGAGTAAAGGTTTGAATCTAGGGTGAAACCCATAGGTACTAAAGAAAGGAGTATGTTTAAGCACTCGATAGGGGCCTATGAACTTAGGGTTAAACACGCTGCGTTTCTTAAAACAAATATGTTTCATTGACAGCCAAACTAAATCTCCTTTTTTGTACGAAGGACCAGGCCTACGGTGTTTGTCTGCCTGTGCTTTGTACCTTTCTTTGGCCTGAAGCAGATTGTTACGTGTAGCGACTAACATCTTGCGTACAAGCGACAACCGCTCTTGAAGGTCAGGAAGTCTGGCGTTGGTACTGGGGAGGAGTAAAGGGTTGAATCTAGGGTGAAACCCATAGGTATTAAAGAAAGGAGTATGTTGTGTGGAGGAGTGTTTAGCGCTATTATATGCGATCTCAGCCACCCACAACCAATTCACCCAAGCATTGGTATTGCTATCGACATAACACCAAAGGAATTGTTTGAGGATTTGGTTCAGTCTTTCTGTTTGGCCGTCCGTCTGAGGGGGAAAATTAATAGAAAGTGAAGAGAATATTTGTAGTTCTGCACACCATGTTTTCCAGAAGCGAGCAGTGAATTGGGCTCCTCTGTCCGAAACTATGGTTTTAGGAAGACCATGAAGACGAACTATATTAGTCAAAAAGAGATGTGTCAACTGGCCTGCTGTTGGTGCTTGGTTACATGCAATAAAATGACCCATCTTGGTTAGGTAATCAATGACCACTATTATAGCTGTCTTCCCTTGATCCTTGGGCAATCCCAAAATATAGTCTACTGAGAACCTTTCCCATGGGACATTAGGAGTGGGCATTGGCTGTAGGAGTCCTTGAGCTTGTCAGTGGTCAGTCTTAATTTGGGCGCATGTGGAGCATTCTTTAACCCATTGACGAATGTCTGGACGAACCGTCGGCCACCAAAATTGTTGCAACACCTTTTCTAGTGTTTTCTCACCCCCCATGTGACCAGCACACAGAAGATCATGACACCATGTAAACACAGTCTTGTGTAGAGTCTTATTAGGAACCAGTACCTGAGAACCTCTCATGGGGAGTCCTTGCCGCATTTTCCGATCCCTGTTATGTCGAATCCATGTTCTCCAGTTACAGGTTTGCACCGCTGTTCGGATGCTCTGCAGGAAATCATGCGTTTGGGTAACACACAGGACCTTACTGGGTTCTATGATCGCGCTTTCCGGTGTGATGGAGTGCATCGTAGGGTTTTCTTGTCTTCTAAGATAGTCAGCTTTTTTGTTGTCCACTCCAGGCCGAAAGGTTACTATAAAATGATACTCCTCAAAGAAATGCATCCAACGGAGCTGCCATGGGTTAAGATGGTGTGCGGCTCGCAAGAATTGGAGGTTACGATGGTCTGAGTAAACCGTCACCTGATGCACCGCTCCCATCAACCAATGTCTCCATTCCAGGAACGCATCCTTGATAGCCAGAAGTTCCTTCTCGGCTATCGTATAGTTTTGTTCTGCTGTGTTTAGTTTTCGGGACATAAATGCGATAGGATGGAGATATCCTGTAGTTTCATGCCGTTGAGACAAGACCGCTCCTAACGCCACTTCTGATGCGTCGGCCTCAACGATGAAGGGTAGTTTGGGATTGGCATGGGTGAGAACAGGAGCCGTGGTAAACGCCTTTTTTAGACGGTCAAAAGCTTCTTAGGTTTCGTCAGTCCATAAGAAGGTAGATTTCTTTTGGGTTTGTTGTGTTAAGGGTGCCACTAGGTCGGAGAACTTTCGAATAAACCTTCTGTAAAAGTTCGCGAACCCCAACAGACTTTGAATATCTTTGACGTTGCACGGACGAGGCCAATCAGCTACAGCTTTGACCTTCCTGTCTGCCATCACCTGACCCGACGGGGTGAGCATAACCCCCAAGAATTCCACCGTAGTCACATCAAATTCACATTTTGTGATTTTGCAAAATAGTTGATGTTTGCGTAAAGCTTTCAGGACTAGGCACACATGGACGACATGTTCTTCTCCATTGGCAGAATATATTAGTATGTCGTCAATATAGACCACTACGAAGCGGTCTAGATACTCCCTGAGCACCTTGTTAAGAAAGAATTGGAACAATGCGGGGGTGTTACAAAGCTCAAAGGGCATAACAAGATATTCAAAAAGCCCATGCCGCATCTTGAAGGCTGTTTTCCACTCATCCCCGTGGCACATCTGGACAAGATGATATGCCCCTCACAGGTCCAACTTAGTATAGATACCCGCCGCTCTGACTAGTTCCAGCAGAACAGGGATCAAAGGCAGTGGATATTGGTTCTTTATAGTGATGGCGTTCAGGGCCCTGAAGTCTATGCAACATCTTAAGTCTCCATTTGCTTTTGGGATAAAAAAAAGAGGAGATGCTGCAGGAGACCTAGACGGACGTATGAATCCTATTGCTAGATGTTTATCCATATAGGATCGCAAATACTCGTTCTCTGGTACTGTAAGGGCGTATATCCGGCCACACGGGATCACCGCTCCTGGAATCAGATCGATCCGACAATCGTATTCTCTATGCAGAGGGAGAACCTCCGCCTGGGTGTCGCTAAAGACGTCAACATAAGTTTCATAGTACTTGGGGAGCGTCACAGCTTTCTCTGAAGCCGTAGCGATGTGAAGCCTCGAGGCCAATGCTTGAGAGGGTCTAGTGAGCGCTTGAGTGCAATGGCTTTGGCAGTAAGGGGACGTTAGTTGTAAGGTTTTTGTGGACCAATTTATGAGGGGTTCGTGTTTTTGCAACCACAGGAGTTCTAATATAACTCCATACTGTGGGGCTTGGATAATGTTGAATGATAACCGTTCACAATGGTATCCCTCATAAGAGAGCTCGTATTCTGGAGTACTGTGTTTTATGGGTCCGGATTCCAGCTCCTTACCGTCGACTGCATACACCAATTCAGTTTGTGGCTTACATAACAGTTGTGCTCCTAAACGTAGTGCTTCTTTTTGATCCATAAAGCATCCTGTGGCTCCTGAATCCACCATGGCCCTTATTGTTTTCTGCTCTTGCTCTATTTTTATGTTCAAGGAGATGAAGAAATGATCTGACTCCTTGACCGTGAAAGGCATTACAGAAGGGATAGTATAGCTGCTTGAGGGTGTCCCTTCTACTACATTCAAGCATTGAAGTTTCCGCCCCCTTTTCCGCTGCTACTGAGGCCAATTGACCTGTTTGTGGCCTGCCGTATTTGGGTTTCACTGGGCAATCCCGGAGGAAGTGTCCATTTTTCCCGCAATACAGGCACAGTCCCTGTTTGCGTCGATGAACCCTCTCACTAAGCGTTAATGAGGCTCTCACCGCCCCTATCTCCATTGGTTCGGCCTTGGGAGATGATTTTACCCCAGGGAATGGTCGATCTTATGACGGTACATGTTTTTCTTCTTCTTATGCTCCCCTTTCTGCTCCTTGATTCGATGATCTAGACGCAGTGTAAGCTCAATGAGGGCGGCACACGTGCTGGGTTGTGGATCTATTTGAGCAAGGACGTATTCCTCAGTGAGTCCTTGATAAAAAATGGCCGACTGTTTGGACTCCGGCCAGTCGGTTTCTGCAACTAATCTACGGAAATTATTGAGGTACGTTAGTAATTATGACATTCTGATGTTCCAGGAGACATGGTGCACAAATGAATTGTTCCTTGAAGGATTTGCATGCTATAATAGCATTGTACCTAGTCCCAAAACAGGTCGCCCCTGGGGGGGGGGTTATCAGCATGGATAAAGATCTCAGCTGGGAGTAGTATAAAACCTCTGGTGACAAATAACGAGAACTTTCAAGCCACGGTTTATTCACAGGGGTCTCGATATGTTTAATTAATTTTTATAATAATGATTTTACATCACTACCAAATAGGAACTTTATTAATTTGTTTGAATTTATTGATAAATTAGAAGACGAGCAGAGGTATGGTAAATTGGACAGAATCTGCCTAGGCGGTGATTTTAACGTACGATTGCATAGTGGTATTGATAATACAACCCTTGCCCCGGTTAGGCTCAACCTATGTACAAGAGGGGAGGAACTTTGCAATTATATTTCATCCCGTAATTTAATTAATGTAATGGAAAAGGCAGGCGTTGACTCAAATAAGGGTCCAATGCCTACCTATAGAGGACTTGGCTGTTCATCTATTATAGATTATGTTTTTATATCATCTTCATTGGTTAAGCTTTTAGTAAAGGCTGAGGTTTTATGTACTAGTGAAGGTGACCATAACCCAATTTTAACAACTATTAGATTTTTTCTTAAATCTATTACCCAAAGGGAAATAGGGGCTAAACATTTGGAGGCATCAACTGACAAACTTAGAGTGATTTGGAAGGGCATAGATAATAAAGCCCTATTTGCACGCATGATAAAATCGTATCCCCTACTGGTAGAGATGTGCTTATCAAGCAGCACCTTGGGTGCAGAGATCATTGAGGCCTTTAGTGGTTTATGTGCTGGTATCAAACATATAATCTCAAGACCTGTTACCTACTTAAGTAAGAATCCCAGATGGTTCGATGGCATATGCTCGCGGGCTAACAGAGAACTGCGTGAAGCATTAGCGGCCATACCCAGGGATATAACCCGAGTCAGATCATTAAGAGCCTGCTATAAGAAATCAACTAAATTACGCTCAGATGAGATATTGAGAGAACACTGGGATAACCTTGCTAGTGCTGCCTCACTTAAGGATGTAACTGGATTCTGGAAAGAAGTTAAAGCCATGAGGTCTATGGGCTCAAATATTACTCCCATAAGCTGTAACATAACTAGCGAATTATGGGAGGAGCACTTTGCCAGAATCTATACAGCTTCCACAAAGATCTCTAATAGTCATACCTGCCCCCCCCAGTTTTAAAGGTTGCTATAACTGTAATTGAAGTTGAGGATGCCATAAAACAAAGCATAGGGAACAAAGCCCCAGGCTCGGATGGGCTACCAATCGACCTTATAAAACATGAACCAGATTTTTGGGCTTCCCTTTTATGCAATGTTTTTAATAACTTGACCAATACGGCTATCCCGAGTACTTGGGCAAATATACGATCGCTCAAAAAGTTCCACTTTATTTGGGTTTTATGGATTTAACCTCAGCCTTTGATTTTGTCAGCAGATCACGTTTATGGGAGATTCTTTTAAATTATGGGTTGGATGAGGCTTTGGTCCATTTTTTGGCGTATTTGCACAGGGATTTAAAGGCACGGGTGAGGATAAGCAATGATGCAGAGGTTTCTGGGGATATTGTCATTGGTAGAGGGGTTAGACAAGGCTGTGTTCTAGCCCCTCTACTTTTTATTCTTTATATAAATGAATTACTTAATTCCCTGTCTAAATTGACCAATGATGTACCGAAAATTAACGGCAAATTATTCCCCGTGCTTTTATATGCAGACGATGCGGTCCTTATGGGCCGCACACCCAACGAACTCCGCACTTTAGTTACGGGGTTCATGTCTTTTATGGCCGAACTGGACCTTTGCACTAATTTAAAAAAATCTTATATAATGATGTGTGGGCTGAAAAAACACTGCATTAATTCTATAACATCGGGCAGCGAATCCCTAACACGCACAAGCACTTTTCCTTATCTGGGCTTAGTTTTTTTCGAATCAGGCTATTGGCAAGTCCATGTAGCCCACAGCAGAAGCAAACTTTCCAAAGCAGTTAATTCTATAATTGGCCTTCGGTAGCCAAAACAAGCAGAGGTGGTGTTACCTTTAATCCAGATGTATCAACGGCCACCTATGGTGCTGAAGTCTGGCGGTATGTAAATTGTAGCAGGATCCAAATTGAAGAGAATAGATTTTGTAGAAAAATTCTCGGGGCTCAAATTTCATCCCCAATTTATATATGCCACAAGGAATTGAACCTATATTATGTGGAGGATTTTATTAGGTCTCGTCCAGCTATATTCTGGTTAAAAATATGGCAGAACCCCGCTGCGATTTTAACAAGAGAGATAGTTATAGATTGCCTTAAATGTGATAAGGGTGGTAGTATACCCTGGCTTGCTGCAGTTAAAAATAGTTTAGCCAGTGTGAAGTTGGAGCACATTTTTTTATGTCCACTAGCACTGGAAGGCGTAAGTACAAAATCACTTAGGGGGGCGCTGTATGACCTGTAGCATAAAGAACGACAGAACATCGAGCATCATAAATCATTGATTGTTAGGTATATGCCCCTTCTGGAGGTACCGAGCACTCAACATCATATGCCACAGAAATATCTCAGGAAAAATATAGGGAGATGGAAAAGGAGCATACTTTTCCGCCTTAGGGATGGTAGCATAAAATATTCACTCTGTTTCCCGATAGGATTTAATAGCAACCTTGAGCAGTTGTATTGCCCATGCGGTATTGGTAGTAAACAAACATTGTTAAATTTTTTACTTTTTTGTAAATTTTACGCTAGATATACAAAACAGTATTTAACTCCCTATTTTAAGGCATGGGCTATTTTTGATTTTAAATTAGCATATTTTGAAATTTTACGGCTAGGAAGTGATGATTTGATCTTCCGAGTAAGCACGTTCTTACAAGCTGCAGTACGCTCACGTGCTTCTAAGAATACACTCTAATGTGCCACAAATTTTGTAACACCGCCTAGTGAAATTAATCTTTATCTTTGCTCTTATAATGGTCATTAACATTGCCCGTAATCAAATATTTTGATAATGCTGCTAGTATTGGTAGAATTGAAAATGGGGCTTTAGTTAAATTATATCTGTACCTTGATGCCTATCATTGTTTGACTTATTGCACGTTATCGCACTTTATTTGTAATATACTGCCGATTTTGCACATTGGTCTAAACCTCATACCTTGTTATTAATGCTGCTAGATTTTGCAGGTTCGTCCAACCTTTTCCATTGTAATTTTATTTACCGAAAATTTGTATTTGTATTGGATGATATTGTATATTTATGTTTTAAAACTTGTATTGTATTTGCCATTGGTAGTGATGAATTTTGCTTTTATGGATATTTTTATCCGAATAAAGATTATTTGATTTTGATTTGAGGTACGTGACCAAATCCGAGGTGCCTTGTCGGAGTTCTAACACGTCTCTGTCAGCAGAGAAGGTTTCTGCCCTTCGATCAAATGTCTTTTCGAATTCCACTCTGAATCCATCCCAGTCATAGAGGAGGGGATCATCCCTTCTTACTACAGGATCTGCCCACTGTGTTGCCTCGCCTCCCAGATAAGAAATCAAAAAAGCCACTCGGGCTTGGTTGGTTGCGAACATCTTTGGCTTGCAGGTGAAATGTAACAGTCCTTGAGTCATGAATACCTGTACTTTCTTGATATCGCCATAATATCTTTCACGGGGGCTAACAGTATCTGTGCGGGCATTTCCACTACCACTGAAGTAGGATGTGTGGTTCCCCCTGCGTCAAACGGGTTTCTTTGGATTCTGTCTACTCTGTTCTGTAAGTGTGCTGTCTTCAAACGAGAGGCTGCTAGCTCCTGACGTGAAGTCGCAAGCTCTGTTTGTACCAACGTCAGGGCTGCCATAACATCCTCCAAGGTGGCCATCTCTATTCCCCAGCACAATCAGGAAGAAAAGAATTTGTGGGACGATTATTCTGTCAGGCTCCTCCTTCCAGAATCCTCTGGATTGTGCTGAAGCTCAAAGGGGGTCCACCTCTCTACGGGCTCAAGTCTGGAATGTGAATACACACAGACTGTTGGGATAGTCAAGTGAGGGAAGGAAAGGGAAGGAACAGCTGGAAGGGAGATCTGGAAAAGGAAAACAATCAAACATAAGGTAAGTGTATGCTCGTATACCTGTAATCCCATAAAGTATCTACCACATTTAAATGAACACTAACTTACATACTTCCTACCTGTAAAGGAAAAAAGGTAAGCTTTGGATGCCAGAAGAGAGTAGGGTGACTGCAAGGTTTCCACATAGGCTAGTAAACAAAAGGAGAACACACGTGAGAATAACACCTAACATTGATAATACACTGTATATTGTTGCACTGTTCTCTCTCTTACACCTACCTATAAATATCTGTGGCAACACTTGTAGTTTGCAATGTCATGACAGGTGGGACACCCTTACTTCTAACTCTCTCCTGGGATAGAAAGTAAAGAACAACCAGACAAAAGACAAAGTACATTTTGGCTACGTTAATAACAGTCTGAACATCGCCCAAACTGATGACTGTTCAGCCTATAGTGAATTGAACCAGGCGATTTACTCAAATCTGCTCAAAGATTATTTGATAACAAACTTGCTTCTGTTTTCTATGGCACTGTTATTCTTTTTCCATTTTGTTGAGTTCTTAGGACCCAACATCCATAAATCAAGTACATCACACTATGGAGCTTCTATGGAGAGACTTATCAAATTCCCCCGTTCGAGACCGCTTAACCACAGCCTCGTCCAACAAAGTGAAGCTCTGAAAACACCTCCCCCGCAAGAGACTGCTACTTGCCAGCCTCGGCCAACGGGAGAGTCGAACTCGCCACACCGGAGGAGTTCATAGAAATATCCTAGAACCTTCCCCGCAAGAGACAAAACACAGACGGTCTCAGCCAACGGGGAAGCTATAAATCAGGCATCTTATGACAAAGGCTTAATCCCATCCGGGACGCTGATCGAAGAGAACAAGGAAACCACACTCTTACCGCCTTAGCGCGAACTGAAGAAATGAAGGAGATGACCGGGAATACTGCTACGAAATAATCGGCAGCGCTTGTGAGTTCCAATTGCCATTTTACCTTGTTCCTTGCGTGACGCCTGGAACACGTATGACGTGCTTCCCGGGGCATGCCAGGAACTGTAGTTTTCATGGGTTTCTGGTTACCGCGCGTGTCAGTCAGCGCTTAACCGGACAATTCAAATCCTGACACTACCCCTGGCTCTCATCGGGCATGTAGCCATCGCTAAAATGATTATGGTACCTAGACTACTTTATAATTTCGCGAACCACCCGGTCATACCACCGCGTTCCTTCTTCAGGGAATTAGATACACTACTCACAGCATTGATTTGGGGGGATGGACGACATAGGATAGCCTTATCCACACAACAATTGCCTACAACGGGGGGGGAGGGGGGTTGGGGGCTCCATCCTTCGAGGCGTACTTCCTCGCGGCACAACTCCAATGGCTATCTCACTGGACAGCAGAACGGCACATAGGGGAAACAATTGCCGACGAAGGCTGTATAACCCTTTCAGCTATTCGGAGGCTGTTGATGCCGGGTTCCAAGCCATTGCGCACACACCCCCTACAGGTGTCCCTAGCCTGCAAATGTATGCTACGAACACACCGCATGTCGAAAGGCAAACCCCTGTACTCCCCATTGCTCCCACTAGTGGAATTTCCCCGAAAGGACAAATACTATACTACAGGAGCCCTTCGAATATGGACGGACCACGATGTGACCGAGGTTGAGTCCCTATTTGAAGAAGGACAGATAAGGACGTACGCCCAACTGGTGGAGCATTATGACCTCCCACCAGGACAATTCCTAACACATAGGCAACTCTTAGATAACGACCGACACTACTGGGATCTTCGAGAGGGGGAGCCCCCGACACATCCAGTCTTACACACAATACTTCGTATGAGCGCAGGCAGACACCTGGTTACCTGGCACTACAAAGCGATCCGAGAGCTGAACAATACTCCCCTCGACATGCTGCGACAAACATGGGAGGACGAGGTGGGACGGGTGTTCCATGATAAAGAATGGGAAAAGGTGCTGGAATACCCAAAAAAGGTCTCTAGGAATGCACGCTTCAAAAACACACAATTCAATGTCCTACACCGAGCATATCTAACACCCCACCGGTTACACCGTTTTTACCCTGACACGCATTTCGCTTGCCCCCGTTGCCAAAACCAGGAGGCGAACTTTAAACATATGTTCTGGGACTGCCCCACCATCCGTCAGTATTGGGACAAGGTACAGCAGACACTCCAAGCAACAGTAAAACTCCCGAACATATCCACGTGGGAGGCATGCGCCCTGGGAGTTTATCGCAAAAAGAAATCTGAAAAATTACAGTGGCGTTTTTCATCCCTGGACATTCTCCTAGCGAAGAGAGGAATAGCCATGCATTGGCGAGCCCCAACAGGACACCCAAGAAGAGGCATGGGTGGGCGCTTTGAAAAAATGGGGCGCAGCAGAAGAAGAGGCACTAAGAGAAGAGGAAGTGAAAGGAACACGCAAGCATCCCATCTCAATGGAATGGGCACAGCTACTATTCCAATTCACACAGGAAACGACAACGGAGGCAACACCTGAAGCCTCACAACCTCAATCCCAAACTCCATCTCTAACTCCCATAGGATAGATACCAGCCTCCCCTGTATAGCAATGAGACACACACAACAAATGACATGTCCAAGATGTGTCAGACGCATCCCTACATGACCCTGCATACGGCCTTTCCTCCCCCCTAAACACGCAACGGCACAGTCACGCTGAATCACAGCCAGTCATATCACTGTTCGCCATGGCGCATAATCCGACCGCTCCCACTCCGCCCTTACACCCAGTTTCCCTCCCACAGTTTTGTTTATCTCCCTTTGGCATTTCCGAAACCAACTTCAACCGCCAGGGAATACAGACACGAACCCTATAAGAGGTGACATACAAGGGTAGAGGTGAGGGCGAAACACCAACCCACACCCCGGGATACATGCCCAACAAGACATCACATAACATATTAAAGTATGTTGAGTCAAACTAGAAGATAACTCCCAGACTATTGTAAGCTATCTTATCCAAGTTGTATTGGTGTATGTTGAGATCGCTGACTACACTGGTAAAAATAATAATAACCAAATGCCCTCAAATGTATGATATAACATGTCATTGATGCAATAGCAACTTGTAACAGGAAATGGAAAAATCTCAATAAACAAACTTAAACAAAAAAAAAAAAATTGATTTTAGGAGTTGGTGCATAAAAAGGAGCTATCCGCAGTATCGGTATTTCGATCTGTGTAATTATGGTGTGCACTAGCTTTGCATGTATAAGAATCACAAAATCAAGCAAAAAAACAGCATGTGATAAGCAAACTACTGGAAAAGGTGCCACCTGCATGGTAGTAGTTTCCTCAGCCCTGACCACCAAAAAAACAATAACAAAGAGGCACATTTTTGTCTGCAGGGGAGTGTGTTAGTAATGACTGGGACAGAATGATATTATCATCCATCACACGCTAGCCTCTGACAACACCATTCACAGTGTGAGACAGTACAAGTGTTACATTTCCAGAGAAAGAGTTTTAGATCATTGCAGAGGAGGTGATAAAGCAACGGTTCTCTTTGTTGGCAACCTTTAAAGAACCCCCAACTCCCAAGGTGTGTTAAGGTACAACAGGGCTCGCATTAAGTCTCCATTTTTGCTAGACATTTTAACATGACATTTTTCTAATGTTGACTTTTTACATGCTTTGCACTCACACGATAATGAACTTAGAAATTATTGTGCATACAGTTTTTTTCTTAGTAAGCATTTGATCATGTTGTCTGTCTAGAAACATCAAACGTGATGCCCTAGCATTTGCTTTTGTCCAGTTGGAGACAGCTCTAAGTCTCCAGACTAACCCTCGCATCAGCTCTGCACCTTTCACACAATGCGATTGGAACAGTGCTTTAAATGTATAAACTGCCTCTGTGCCACATTTGACAGAGGGGCACTTCTGCTGGGATTATTCTGGAATGCTATGGACTGTGAGGAAGATGCAGCCCTGCTGACTCTAACCTTCTTCCTGCAATTGACAATAGTCTGCTCTATACCAGATCGATTTCCTGACACATCATACACAGGTATGGGGGGTTGAGCTGTCACAATTGATCCAACTATGCTCTCAATAGTGTAGGTAGTATTATATAGGTGTATAAATGTAATCATGTAATCGCATAATAATGTTATAATGGTTGAACTGTTTGCCTTTTTCACCATTCTTATAATACTGGTTACAATGCTTTGCTTCATCCTCCTAATAAATGCAGCTTTCGCCGATGAAGGTATGACAGTGAGAAATAAGAATAGAACCTGAAAAAAAACAGCCTATCCAACTGCCCTTCTAAAATGATGTAACAATGAATCTTCACACACCGTCACATCAATCTTAAAGGCAGCTCGCAGCAGCTCCCCAGGAGCCCATCTCACTCACTTTAAGACCACCAAAACAAGCACAGGCCTTGAGCCAAAGGGCCCAACACTTCTGCCAACATATTATAGCTGGACCCACATCTAACGAACAATAACAGCAGATCGCAATCAACGGTGGAGTCAAGAAAAATGCAAATAAGTATTTGGAACATCAACGGCCTGGAAAACAAGACGGAGGATCACGAGGTACTAAACTACTTAAAGACATTTGACGTGATATTACTCCAAGAAACTTGGGAGGAAAATGCTATAGAGCTACAAGGGTTCACGTCATTACAGGTGCCAGCAACAAAGGGATCCAATTTTGGCCATCACTCAGGTGGCCTGATGATATACTCCCTAATACTCACAATAGGAGCCATTTCAACTATAGTAGCACAAATCGAGGCCCCAAGTGTCGTACAGGCGGTAGAAACAACAATCAAATTCAATGAGGAAGACTGGTCAATGACAATAATCAACACGCACATATATCCGACACACAGACTAAAAGCTGGTAAAGAACTAATCAAAGAATTGATAAGAATCATGGATGGGGGAACACAGAGAACATCATCCTAGCAGGAAACTTTAATCTTCAAACGGCATCAGAAGAGGAACCAGGGCCAAGCATACTTAAACAAATTAGATGCTCAACCTATTTACTTCAAGAACTTGAGCAATTAAATATGAGAGCCCTAAATGGTCAATTTAATGAGGATAATCCACTGGTTCCAACTTTTCACTCCACAACTGCCTCCTCTTACCTAGACTACATTGTCATAAATCTCCCTTTATTTCACATCATCCATGCCTTCAGATGGGAGACAACAAAGTGATCACTTGCCGCAAAAGGTGACATTAAAAGTGAAACGCGGAAACCATACGGAGGTGTGCAAAAACATTGACTCAGAATACACCTCGGACTTTAAACGGATAAGGTGCAAACCCACTAAGATTGAAGAGTTATCTAAAACTGCAAAGACACACCTCACCCAAGAAAATGATATGACAACTCAACCAACAATAGCCTTGGAGAAATTCACAACGGCTCTTGGGAAGAAATTTGCCACTAGGACAAGAACAAAAACTGTAAAAACAGCAGCATTCCTGTCAGGAAATGCAACTACCCCTGAGTCGAAGAATCTTAAACACACAATAAATGAAACGCTGAGGCAGCTACGCAAAACCCTTCAAAATCTGGCCTTGCAATGTGGCCTGCGGAAACTGAAGGCCACACTAAAAAGGAAGAAATTGGACAAAGAAAGGCAAGAGAACCAAAATCTTTGGGCAAAGATAATGCATGACTCTAAACTCAAGAACAGTGCCAGGTTCTGGTAGACGATTAACAGCCTTCAACGGCCAACTCACCAAGGAATACATTCCCACATTACAGAGGCCAATTTGGCAAAATATCTATATAATCATTTCAACAACAATATGCAAGAGGTGAATATGGCTGGGGTAGAAACTCAGACTACCAGAAGGGACAGAGGTGGTACGTCCAGGGAAAACAACAGACATAAGCCCATCAAGGGCCCAAGCAACAATGCAACCCCGAATAGACAAAAGCACCCTAGGGTCAAAGTGGCAGCAGGCCCAGAATCACCACTGAATAGCAACGTAGATCGCTATAAATACCAGCATCATGGATCAAGACACAAACAGCCAAAGGAAAGCTAGGAGCCGCAGGCCCTAATGGAATACCACCAATTCTGTATAAACATGATGTAGATTATTGGAGCAAAGCACTTTTCCCAGTCTTCAAGGACATACAGGAAACACAAACTATCCCTGGACTATGGAAAGGATCGACGATCAGTCCAATCTATAAGCAGAGCAACAAGAGCAATCCCAACAATTACTGACTTGTCGCCCTAATTGATATAGAAGTCAAGTATTATGTGGGAATGATCCTGCAAGAATTAACATCCTGAGCATCGTCGAAAGCCATCATCCCCATTAACCAGACCGGGTTCTGTAGAGGACTGGGAACCACTACTAACATTATGGCACTAGCTCTACTGATGGATGCGGCCAAAGCGGCAAAACATCCGCTATTTCTATGTTTCATAGACTATAGCGCAGCATTCAATCACGTAGACTGCAATGAACTACGGCAGAAATTGACAAAGTGGGAGATACCAAAAGCTCTCCTAAACCAGTTGATATTGCTACACACTGACACCTGAGTCAAGATCAAGCTGGAACGCTCCTCCCAAGGTTAATCAACACCTCCAAAGGGCTCAAAGAAGGGCATGGTCTAGCACCCCTGCTTTTTAACCTCTTCATGGCTGACCTCCCCGGGGAGTTGGATAAGAGCATATCGCATGCCCCAAGATTGGGAAAAATACACCTGTCCAACCTTTTATATACAAACGACCTGGTGCTAAGAAGTCGTCCACCAATTGGCCTGCAACACCTCCTGAACACCACTAATAATTTCTTCACAGCGCAACGCACTAAACATTAACTAAAAGAAAATGAAAATCATGACAGTGAACTATCACAGGAGGAAAAAGATTAATTGGTATTTGGATGGACAACGCCTTGACCGGGTAACCAACTATAAATACCTCGGAGTCTTATTGGACAGTAGAGGCTCGTACAAACCCCAACTGGAGGCCTTGTGTCGGAAGGGCACCACAAGCTCCCTAGCAATGAAGCCTTTGAGAAAAGTCCTGCCAGACTTAACCCTAGACCATTTATTACAGGTCATTCAAGCAAAACTACAACCAATGATAACATATGGGAGCAAATCAATGCGAGGGAGTGATGCGATGGTTCTGGATAAAATAATCACCAGCCCTTATAGAGCTATTTTTCATTTTTTGACCTACGTGTCCCCCACCCAAATACGCTTAGAATTTGGTCTACAGAAACAATCAGTGGAAAGGAGGGGGGCATATATAAAACGTTGTCATAAGATCAGAGGCGCTGAACCAGAAACTCTAAATTCGCACATTTTGAGAGAACTGTCATATTGCGATAAATCATCTGCCAGAGAGCATCTGCTTGATTCTGTAACAAGATTGGGACTAACCAACCTTTGGGCAACGCCTATAGCTCACCAGAGTTTGAAAAAGATTGTAACAAAAGCAACAAGAATTACATCTATCATAGAAGACAAAGAAACATTGGCTAAAAGGACACATGGCTGGACAGTGCTTAGTGACTATAAAGTTCTTAAACCTCACATTTATTCGAAAACAGGAGTTAAAATGAAGATAAAAGAAAAATTCACAAAGCTACGTTTTGGCATTTTACCAATCCTGCCGCACCTGCCGCCTTGGCAAAGGAGACCAAGAGAGCAGAACTGCTGCCTTTGTGGAACAGAAAACGAGGACCTTGTGCACGCCATCTGCATCTGCCCTAGTCTAAAGGACATAAGACACATTCTACTCCGCCCAGTATTCAAACAGAGTGGCACCAGGACCAGCAGGGAAGCAGTAAAGTTATGCTTCAACCCTGCCGAAACTCAGCTAAACTGCCGACTTACAAAGTTCTTTGATTCAGTGGAGGAGAGACTTAAACGCAAGCCACAAAGCGAACAGTGAATACCAAAATAGTATTGATCATGAAAACCCCAACGTTGGGTCACTTTTTGGCACATTTGATCCGGCTAAGCAATTTGTTGGCAAGACTGCGCAGTCCATGTTTATATCTTGAAGCACCGGCTCTCTTGGATCTGATATGACTTTTAAATTTCCAACTTAACATCAGAAGTGAGAACTGGGTGCCATCTCCTACTCATATCGTATTACCAGCAAGGTCAGCATAAAAGACTGTACACTCTGATATAATTATATAACTTGCTGTACAACTCGAAAGAACAACGTTTTTAAGTGTTTTTTAAATGTGTTGGTTACGTTTTTATATTGTGAGTTTTAATTAACTGAACAATAAATAAATTACTTACTCTACGAAACTTGTGAGGTTTACTTACATATTGTTAGAGTAGAGGTCAATGCCCTGAAATTCTCTTGAGCTACAAAACCTAACTGTGGTGTGCCTTTTCTGCTAAGAGAGTAATTTGGGGGTCGAAGGCCATGATATCTTTAGGCACATTGCACGAGTCCTGTATGCACCTTAGGTATTTAAAGAAGCTAGCTGGAAGTGTACACCCACATACCTAACATGGAGCTGTCCACAGCTACTCTAAGAAATATATTCCCCTTATAGTAGGAAAGACATACCTTTAAACTTCATGAGATCTGTTAGCAGATGGAAAGGATGTCTCTGTAACAATGACAGATGGTTACATTTAAATGCCTGTGCAATCTACTCAATGTTTTTCTGACATGAAAAGGCCTCCCTTTAACAAGATTAATAAACACAATGGTCCCCAATACCTGTGAGGATAAACAAGGCTCTTCATTTAATGAACAATGTATGTAAATATAGATATACGACAGGTGCGAGTGACAAAAACGCGCACAGTGTTGAAAAAAAAGCTGTTCGAGCTATTTTGAGTAGGGAAGTTATAAATGAGATAGGTACTAGATGAGCACCTGGTCCTGTATTCAAAAGATCACATTTATATACTCTGTCTGTGGAAGGTTGGTATAGAGTTTTTCAATGTCTAGTGTGGTATTTTCTTCAGCTTGGGAATGTTTTTTCCTTCAAACCAAAGGTACATTCATAGGTCAATTTTTGCTCCACATCTGGCTACTTTTTTATATATGATCTCAAACCACTACCAGTTTGTCACCTTGTAATACCTCCAGACACCTGATAATTTTCTGGAAGTGTTACATTGATGATATTTTCTGATTTGCAAAGGATCTCTCCTACTCATCAATCGATTCCAAAATTGGCTAAACCAGAATTGCAAGGGCCTAAGCTTTACCATGCCCAGTGACAATGCTGAAATGTATTTTCTGGATCTACAGATTAGGGTGGATAATGGCTACACCATCCTATTCCGGAAACCCACTGAGATAATACTCTATTGAATTATTTAAGACTGCACCCTCAGAACTAGAAAAGAATTGCAAGCTTACAACGAATTTTTTTCAAAGCCAAAATACTCACTGTTAAATTATTGAAAAGAGGCTCCTGTAAATGGCCGGTTACCCGCTCAATGAAGAGAGCATGGTATTGCCCAGAGAGACTCTACTGACACCAAAGCTAAGAGAAAAACCTGACAGACCTGTGTGCGCTGACAGCAGAAGGTCTTACTCTTCCTATCAACAAAGGAAAAAATCTGAAAGATCACTTGGTACGGGCTGTGACACCCCCACCCCATAATAACCAATGCAGCCTCATTGGTTTTTGGGGTCTGCCACCTGTAACTCGACATTATTAATGCAGCAGCTGCAGTGTGTGTCCCTTTACCATAGAAACTAAAACGTTCACTCACGGCACAATTAGAATCACTCTGAGATACCTCAATAATTGCAATACAAATAATGTGGTGCATGCAATTTTTGTCCTTGTAATAAACTGTATATTGTTCAGATGATTTGGATATGCCAAAACAAGAGCCATTTAGATATAAGAGCCTCACTACACCTTTGATAGAACACTTTATTCAAGCCGGACACACCAAAGACGACAACCAATGGCATATCAACTTTTAACTCCACACCGGCAAGAGGATGAAACCTGGAACAATTTCTCAACAGGGAAGAACTTAAATGGATCTTGAGATTAGACACTATGAGAACTGATCTAAATCGACACGAGGACTGGACAACCTTTACTGGGAGGAGGTACTTTATGAATTCAAACCAGTTTGCAGCACCTCTTTCTGTTAGTTGTTTGTATTTATTGGACTACCCGGTGAGCGAATACTTGCTTTATTTTAAACTAACTTGTAGAGCTGCATTCTGTTAATTGTCAGTATACACTGGAAAACGCTATAGTGAAAATATATTTGATTGAGTGCTATTACTTTAAACTAGTGTGCAGTGCTTATTCTGTTTATTATCACTGTTCATTTTTCTCTTGTGAACGCTCACCCATTCCATTTTCCCCTTGGTTTTATATCCCTTGTATATGTTATCCACTGCTATGCACCTATAAATGACAGTGAAGAAGAGGAAAAAGAATAGTTTTACAACAGACTCCAGTCCATCCTGGAGAAATTCCCTAGGAGAGATGTCACCACACTGATGGGGGACCACAATGCCAATATTGGAAGCGACAACACTGGATACGAAGACGTCATGGGCAACCATAGCCTTGGCAACATTAATGAAAATTGTGAAAGGCTCGCAGATCTCTGTGCTATGAACAGTCTGGTGATTGGCAGCAGTGTTTTCCCACACAAAAGAATGCACAAAGCAATGTGGGTGTCACCAGACACTCTACAGAGAATCAGATCGGCCATTTCTGCATTGTCAAGAAGGCTAACACAGTCATGACAGATGCAGTCACTCTTGCAGGCATTGGAAGAGGTTGAGGCCTTCATCTACCTGGACAGTAGCATGGACAACTTGGGCAGCACACACACCAATGCCACAGCAAGAATCGGCAAAGCAGGGGCTGCCTTCATTCAGGTAAAGAAGATCTGAAGCTCCAAGGGCCGATCGCGGCAAACCAAGCTCAGGCTTTTCGAGACCAATATAAAATCAATCCTTCTGTATGTAGCAGAAATGCGGACAAGTGACAAACCACCAGACCTTCATCAACACCAGTCTGAGGAAAATCTTCGAAATACGCTGTTCAAACACCATCAGCAACAACGATCTATGGCAGCAGATTTCTGAACTCCTTGCCCATGAATAAACCATGAGAAGACAATGGGGCTGGATAAGTCACACCCTCCGTAAGTCCACGCCAAACACCACCAGTCAAACCCTGACCTGTAACCCTCAAGGGAAAAGGAAAAGAGAAAGGCCAATAAACATCTGAAGCGGAGGCCTCGAGGCTAACTGCAAGGAGATAGATTGAAAGAAAAGCCCAAGACAGAAATGACTGGAGAGTCCTAGTTGATGGCCGATGCTCCACGAGGGGTAGTAGGTGTAAGTAGGTTGTTATGCTGTTTATTTGCAATCCTTCATAGTACTTTTCTACATTCATATTGCCTGATGGGTTATTCATTAGACACTGGGACTTATGCTCTTTTCCCATCTTATGGACTGCCCTTCAAGATGCCCACCAGGCTCTTACCTATCCCTGCAAGATCCAAGATGGCTGCCACTTCCAGAAGCCAATCTCTGCTAGCTAAGAGGCTTCCACCTCTGTGCAACTCATGTGGCTGTCAACTAGGAATCACTTATAGCAGTGCTAGACAGAGTTCACATTAACCATTGGATCGATATTGTACGCGGCACAGTCCACTCTTCTCCAGAGACTATGATTTTCCAGCTTCCCAGCAGCAAGACCCATCGCTGGGCTATCTATGCCATTTCTATTTTTCTAAAGTATGTTCCACATAACTACAGGACGGGAAGTTCCTCATTTAGGGCCTCATGTAGGTAAATAAATTTTACCGTTTCTTAAATACCGAGCCGTACCGAATCGGTATTTAAGAATCGGTAAGTTATATGTAGGTAAAAATTCGGTAACAGTTACCGAATCGGTAACATTCGGTAATCAAGAATCGGAAATCACCGAATCGGTAAATACCGAGGTGGTAGTTACCGAATCGGTAAATACCGAGGTGGTATTTACCGAATCGGGAAATACCGAATCGGTAGGTACGGAATCGGTAAATAAAATCACATGACTTGATGAAATAGCTAATCCTGTGCAACGACACCCCACCCAACCAGGAAGTGGCCACACCCAGGCAGGTGTACATAATTAGCAGACCCTGGAGAGGCTGGGAGTGCAGAGGAGAGGCAGGGAGCCGGTGCCTGTGCGAGCGGGAATACGAACATCATGTCCAGCCAGAGAACACAGAGAGACGGAGGGGAAAGGAGGAGGAAGCTGAAATTTCGCCCCAAGGAACTCCAGGTGCTGGTGGAGGAGGTGGTGAAGCAGCACCAGAAGCTGTTTGGAAGGCAATCCCTGCAAGTGCCTGAGGCTGAAAAGCGCAACATTTGGCTGGCCATCCAGGCGCAGGTCAATGCTGTGGGAGTGACCCACAGGGACATAGAGGTCCTAAAGAAGCGCTGGTATGACCTGAGGATTGTAACCAAGAGGAAGATGGGCGACATCCAGAAGGAGGCCAGCCAGACTGGAGGTGGAACCAACAGGGCACCTGCCCTCACCGAACTGGAGGAGCTGGTGGGGGCCACAATCGAGCAAGAGAGCGTCGTGGGTCTTGGGGACGCCGACAGCTCTGCCAGAGCCGCCACACAACAAGGTAAGACGAAAGCACAGCAATGTAGCCCCCCCTACCCCTATCCCACATCCCCCATTGTGAAACGAGAATCACACTGCAGTCCACATGTGTCAGTGCAGACAGGCAATGCATTCTGGGAGATGTAGTCAGGGAAACACCAACCATGATGTAAATGGCACAGGGCAACAAGGCATGTCACGCACATGAGGCACAAGGAGGCAGAGGACATTTTGGAATGTGAAATGATTTATTGTGACGCTTGCAATGCAGCCCTTCGGGGACACTGAGCCAATGTTGTATTTCTGTCCACAGATGTGACATCATGCAGGACAGGGCATGCTGCAGGAGAGAGGGCACACCGGCCACACAGATCACCTCTGGCCAGCACAAGTTCAGACCAGGGAGCAGGTCCACTGGCAGCCGCACCACCAACACAGGCAGCCTCGCCGCACCCAGAGCCAGCATCACCTCACCCAGAGCCAGCATCACCTCACCCAGAGCCAGCATCGCCACTCATGTTTGAGTCACCGGCAACATCTCCGCTTGCAGGTGTGAGAATGAGGAGGCGTCCAGCAGCCAGGCTACGAGCCTTAGACACCTCGTCTGACGACAGCATGGGCCCTGAAGAACTCACCAGGCCCCAGGAAGGGAGCCATGCCACTGTGTCCCACACCTCACAGGCAGCACAGACGGGAGCAAGAGGGCGCCGCAGGTCGCGTGTCCAGAGTCCACCAGCACCCATTGACAGCCATGGTGTCTTCTTGGGGCTCGAGGGCCAAATGTTGAAACAACAGCGCCTGCAAACAAAGGCAGTCATGTCAGTCCAGAGGCACATGCGGGTAATGAAAACTACATTAGTAAACATGGACAATAACATCAGCGGTATGGCAGCGGGCATTCTGGACATGTCCCAGTCAATCCAGCAGTTGTGCAGCAAGTTAGATGCTGACATCGAAGCACGGCGCCGGGAACGGCAGAGGAGGGACACTACCACCAGGGCACTCAACCGTCTGGCAACTGCCACTTCTCTACTCTGCCGGCGCTCTGTGTCGATGCAGGAGGGGCTGACACACTGCTGCAGCGACCTGTCTCGGGGGATGGTGCAGGTGACAAGTGCACTAGGGGTGCTATTAACTAGTCAGCCGTCGACAACTGATGCAGGGGATGCTGCGGAGAGCATCGACACCATCAGCAGGAGCAGCATCACACCCCCCGTCCCAGAAGGACGCAGGAGCAGCAGGCGGCTTGGGGTTGGCTCAAGTGAGGATGCACAGGCCGTGCCATCCACCACTGCAGCGCATATGCGCAAACATTGATGTAGCCCTGCTTAGCCACTTCCCAATGGGTGACGTAACCCTGGACTTACTCCTTGTATAGATGGTATATAGCTAAACTGGCTTGTTCATGTGTTCATGGCGTGGTGCAACATTAAAACTACGTCATGACTTATCACAACTGGCTGTGTCCCCTTACTTACTCAGAAATAGTTGCATGTGATCTCTGCCCGTCTCTCTCTCCCATCGATTGCAGTTGGCACTCTAGCTGCGTTGCCCTCTGGCTGGCCTGACTCATCCTCATTGTCCTCAAAATATGTTAGTTCCACATCTGTCCCTTTTTTCGTGGCAAGGTTGTGCAGCATTGCACAAGTGGCAATGATCTTGCAGCAGTTGATGGGTGTGTACTGGCGTGCGCCTCCGCTCTTGTGGAGGCAGCGGAACCTGCTCTTCAGTAGTCCAAACGTCCGCTCCACCACATTGCGTGTTGTTTTGTGTGCCACGTTGTATCGTCTCTCACTCTGGGTTGATGGGTGTAGGTAGGGAGTGAGGATGAATGACCGGCATGCATATGCACTGTCGCCTAGATGAGTAACAGGGAAACATCAGTCACATGCCTCTATACACTATGATTTGCAGGTTGCAAGGGGCGTCACTGCTACTTACCTAGCAGGTATCCCTCTCCAAATTCTCCGGCACTCAGTCGTGTGTAGATCCCACTATTCTGGAAGATGTAAGAGTCGTGGGTGCTCCCAGGAAACTTTGCAACAATATCAGTGATGATGTTCCCTGCATCACAGATCACCTGCACATTCATGGAGTGGGTGGACTTTCTGTTCCTGTAGATGTGCTCTGTGTCAGCTGGTGGGCAGATTGGGATGTGTGTGCCATCAATGCAGCCAATGACATGGGGGAACTGTGCCATGTGATAGAAGTCTGTTTTGGTTTTCTGCAGTGCAGCCTGTGTGTTTGGGAAGCTGATGTAGTGGTGCATTCTCTGCATCATGGCATCCAGAAACTTCCTGAAGAAACGGGACAGGCAACTCTGGGATACACCACCCACCGCAGCTATCACCACCTGATAACTGCCGGATGCCAGTAGGTGTAGGCTGCAGAGCACCTGCACATGTGGGGGTATGGCGTGCGCCCTTCTTATTGGCTGGTCCAGGAGTGGGTGCAGGTCCCTGATTAAGTCCATGATGGTTTCGGGGTGTAGCCTGTACCTCTCATGTATCTCTGCATCAGTCAGCTGGAAGAGTGTGATGCGCTGTCTGTAGATGCGTTCCTCCCGTCGCCAAATCCTCAGACCTGCTGCCTGTAGACGTAGGCGCCTTGCAATGACATACAGAGCGGCCATGTTGTCCACGCTGTTGCATTTTGGGGTTGCTTATATACATTGTTGATGGTTACCACCTGCTTTCAATCCGTGTTAATTACCGACTCTTATTTACCGATTTTCATGGATTTCTTAATTACCGAGTGCTCCTACATGTCAATTTAGTTTTTACCACTTCATATTTACCGATTCGTTAAGTATGTATTCG
Source organism: Triturus cristatus (assembly GCF_964204655.1). Classification (NCBI taxonomy): domain Eukaryota; kingdom Metazoa; phylum Chordata; class Amphibia; order Caudata; family Salamandridae; genus Triturus; species Triturus cristatus. The sequence goes on from NC_140586.1 coordinate 552,499,296, forward strand.
GTAAATATGAATCTGTATTTTAGGATTCGGTAAATATGATTCGGTATTTACCGCCTCATATTTACCGAAAAGTGGTTTTTGCACTCCTACATCTCACTTGTCTCAATACCGGTCGGTAATGGCATATTTACCGAAAATCGGCCGTTACCGACCGGTATTTGGCTACCTACATGAGGCCCTTAATCATTTACTGTCCATACAGGTTATCCACCTGCCTTGTCCAATTATACCTGTGGACCTCTCCATTATGTATAGGTAATCTTATCCTGGAGCATTTACCTTCCCAGTTCACTTCTTCTATAATGGAACTTGACTCTCTGGTCCTTCTCTTCCCCCACAGGTATTACTCCTGTCACTTTCTGGTGCCCTGAGACAATCTCTCCCCACCCTTTCTAGTGGGACTCAATTATCTGTGTGGTAAGCATTCTCTCTTCCTTCAAGTTCTTTTTTCATAATTCTTTCATTTGGGCCTATGAAAATAGTGTAAAAAATGTATATAATGTACATTTCTTTCTGTTTACTATTGTTTTGTCGTGTGTCCCAGTTAGGGAACCATTGCCCTTTTTACAAGTACACAGGTTTCTTACTAAAATTGCCATCACTCTCAAACAAGGACTTTTACCACACATTTGCAACCGTGTCAGTGCGGATTAGTTTCTAGAAAACTATACTTGCTTGCAAACCATCTTCGCAAGAACACTATCAGGTTACCTTGACACATCATGTACAAGGTTAATAAATATATTGTGCAAATATGATTATTTGTTTCGAACATATGACGAAAGAGCTATCTATAACACAAACAATAGCGGCCTGACCACAATTGCGGCCCACGTCAAGGATGCCTTTTGTTATAAATAAAAATCAATTTCCGGGTGTTGGCAGAGAAGCACTTTGCTGTCATTGGCGAGGTCTCTACATACGGATGCTTTGGTCCAGCAGCCTGCTGATAAATCTATGAGGGGTGTCAAGCTTGTGACAAGGACGTGGACCTGCATTCTTTCCCTTCAGGTAACGGGTGATTGATCATCGAGTACGGGGATTCCTGGCAGAACACACACAGCCTAGACAGTTAGTTTACGCATAGTAGGAGTATGCCAGAATTCTATATTGTTATATATATATATATATATATATATATATATATATATATATATATATATATATATATATATATATAAGCGAGGCCACCCTGAAGGGCTTGGGGTTCCAGAAACGGGGAAACGCCTTTGGCTTTCTGTTGATATATATATATATATATATATATATATATATAGTTTTAGCACGATGGTGGAATTTTTCATTCTGTTCACTGTCCTACTACTTCTAATAAGTTTCAATTGCTTCTGTCTATTGATCTTTGCAGCACATATATTTTAAACAAGAATCCTGTTGGTTCAATAAATATTGAAACTGTCCCACTGTGTATTACTTGTATATTTATCTGAGAGAAAGAGAGCACGAGTGACTGAGAAAAAGGATTCTAGATCTGTTACCACGATTCCTGTGGGATAAGGGTTGTCATGTTCAGTGGTTGCCAGAATCATTTGCTACCCGCTTAGGGTGAGGGGGCTAATGGTGGCACTGTGAGCTAGCTGACCTATAGAACAACATATCCTAAGGGGATGCATGGAATCAGTCTGGCACCAATCCAACGGTTATGCTGTCCACAAACGCGCAGGTCCTACTGTAGAGTGGAAACTGCACAACAGTTTTTGTTGTGTTCCCAATTTTAGCCTCCCCTCGGGCTCAACATTCTCAGAGCCCTTATGATAATCCCACAACGCATTAAGGAATCAAAACGCCATTGACTTATACCACGGACCCTATTTACATTGATATATTTCAATCAAACAGGCTATGTTCTTGTTTACATAATACACGTTAATCACTTTACTCAGTAGTATGTATTGCACTGAGAAGTGCACCAAGCATGTTTTTATCACTGGCATCCTTCATATATCTTTCTTCATATATATTGTTAATTAAATGAAGAGCGTTCCTTATTACGTTTTAGGGACAATTGTGTTTATAAATACAATAATACCCCAGGTCCCTAATGATACTTGGGTTCCCCTTGTTTCCATTACCTCCCTTTAACAGGAGGCCGAAAGTCATTTGCTATAGAAACTGACCCAATATATACTATTGAGGTATTTTACTCTTGGGATGAGATAGGTGAAGATGCAGCTGACTTTAGGTATTTCACCAGATATAAACATGTAAACTTACATGCTATATATTCTGCATATAATCCGATTACATTTCCACTCACATATGCTATTAGAAAGCATTTTTAATGGTAGGCTTTTGCATGCCATAGCAGCTGTTCAAATTGGTCCATTTTCTGTAGAGCAGAGGTCTTCAAACATTTTTGCTCTGTGCCCCCCAAAGCAAAATGTTTTGAAGTCAAGGCTCCTTCAAAATATTATGGCACGGATTACTAGATCACGAGGGGCAGGGCTGATCGCCGGGAAAAGAGCTTATGAGATCATTTCAGGGAGGTTTGTCTGTAATGTATCATTTACAATAAGTATGACACTTATAAAAGAGCAAATTCATCAAACAAAAACAGATGCTGACCAAAAACCTATGCTCCCCATAATTGGGTTGTTCTGTGTCCCTGCCAATCCTGGGCCCCAAGGCATAAGGACCTGCTACACTAAAGATTGCTGTAAACTAAAAGAGTTAAGTCTTCTAGAGCCTTGGCTATATTATGATGGTATATATGAGGAGGTAGCTCTAGCAGGATAAATCTAGCAAAGTTATAACACAATAAATTATTAATTGTTACGGGTGAGAAAATATTTTTTTTGCTTGTTTTCTAAACATTTAAACGTACATACATTTTTGATGTATTGACCACGGCAGCATTGCTATTTATAGCGAAGCAAGTATCATAAATACAAAGAAAAAATCGTTTGCTAATGACTTAACTTTGTTCGGAGTAGTACAAAAATAAAGTACATAAGGATATATGTGCAATCAAGGACAATTTTATCGTAACATAGTTTTATACAATGAAGTATATATAAGTAAAGCACAATCCTTGCTAAAAATACAATATAAGAAAAGACCGTTGAATCCATTGTTTCGAATATGAGTACTAACTCCAGGTAGGTCGCCTAGAGTGGAAAAAAACCAAGAAAAAGAACTAGCTCAAAGAGCAGGCAATCAGTTGCCTCTAGAAAGTTTGAGCAATGGTCTTTGAAAAAGTTTTTTTGTAGTTTTGCTTTGTAGATCTTGTATTGTTAGCACCTGGTGTTGGTGGTCGATGCGTTTCGGCCTTATAATTCTAGGCCTCTTCAGGACTTGGGCAAGGGTATGTACCAATGCATCTGCTGGGGTAATACCTCGCTTTAGGATTATCTACAAGGGTGCTCAAAAGAGCTTACAGTGCCGCAAGGTGCCAAAAAACGCTTGTGGGAGCAAATACTGACTTGCAAGGAACTCATGCAGTCTCCTCAATGCTGCTCGCTGCTCAGGGGAAACTCTGGCGCGTCCGTAATCCTCAAAGGTGCCCTGTCATCAAATATAATGTGCATACGCTGGTCAGGGTCACAAGCCGGAAACACGGCACACGTAGAGTGCAGCACATAGCTTTGCCGTTGTACATTGCACTAAAGATAGCTGCCATTCCTCTGAGGCCACAAGCAACACTTGCACAGCAACAACACTGACACAGTAACTGCACACTAGGCCAAAATACAATCAAGAAAGGATAGTAACACAGCCATAGTTGGGGTTTAGTTGGCCCTTAATACTGCTGGGCCCTGGTGTCACTGCACCTGCATCACCAATGATACTTTCAGCTCTGCCTGATCCACTGAGCCATCACTTGTAGGCCTGAAACACAAACTAGGCTTTCAGCCCCTTCGTGTTAAAAAAAAGTATAAGCCCCACCTCTGACCCCTCCAGCTATTGTTTGGGCTCTGTTCCATGCACAGTAAGCATATTCTAGGTCCTAATACTAGCAAATTGGCCCCCACTTCCCTTCTTTATATTACAACGGTCATATGTGGGGTGCAGTGGCCACTCACACTCCTGGCCCCACTGCCGCAGCACCTTCTGCACTAATGGTAGTGATAGCCTTTAAAAAAAAAAGATATACTACCATTCTTCCTAAAGGGTGTTTCACAAAGGAAGCTGTCTCTGTTGATTTGTAAACAACAAATGAGCCCCCATTTCCCTTTGACGTAATCCGTGGATCTGGCTTCTTTCTCCTTGGCCATTACAATGAGGCCCCAGGGGTCTGGTGGAGTAGGCTCTTAATCTGAATGCAAATCTCTGCTGGCCTCTTCTCTGTCATCCCCTAGACTCACCCGTTTACAAAAACATCCACACTTTAAATGTTAGGTCTGACCTTGAGGTGCTTCTGTCTAAAAGTGAAAGGAGAAGGGGGTCCTTTGCTGTGAAGTCATGGAGGAACAGAAAACTAAATAAGCCTTTTCATCAGAGTGCCTGCTACTTGAAAGAAATGTAAATGTGTGCAATTGGTTAATCACCAAATATAAAGGCTGCTTGGGGACCAGAATGGTTGTTAACTGATGGACTCACTTGGAGCGCCAAAGTGACAAAAATGTATTCTTCTTGAAGAGTAATGTAAGGTGTCAGTAGCGGAGTCTGGGGTGCGTCCTTTTAATGGAAACTTATAAAAACGTTTCTAAGTAGAGTCTACGTCGAGTCTGATTACTCTTTACTAACATGTATAGATATAAATAATAACTTACATATTCACAGTGCTTTCTGTCGCAGGCTGGGACCTCCTGGTACTATAAATACACAAGCCACTACTTCCTACTTCGCCAACTAGAATTCAGTTCTGTGGTCACACACACATCTGCAGTGACACCATTAGCCAACAGATCACAATGTAAAAGAGTTGATTTTCCACCAATTAGTTTAACTTGCATTTATTTTCATTTAACTTGCGCAAGTTGTTTTTCATTTTGTTATCCGAGAGTGAATATACTTTTTTAGGCACTTCAACTGCTGCATGTAAATGAAGACAGCCTAGAAACATGCCAAATAAGCAAAGTTACACTTCCATGCCATCTTCATTTATTTTGTACTTGCAAGCGCATTTGTGCCTCCGGGAATGCAGCCACAGAACCCCAGGGGGCACACCGCACAGTTGGAAGACCTCTGCTCAAGAGGGACAGATATGGCCTATTTGATCTATATGTACTCCCCATCCTCAGGCACATAGGCAGAGTATAACTAGACCTATGTTGACTGAATTAAACAACATATACAGACAGCTGAGATAATATATTTTGCAGATTAAAGTACTGCAGTCTCACCTGCTGTAAATACATCCTCTAACAAATGCATTAACCTTCAGACTATGAAAGGTACTATAGAAAACTGTCCAACAGGTCAAGAGGAAATTAAATTTTGGAGAGCAAAGAAAAGGCACTAGATAGATGTCAGTGAAATTGATTTCCCTCCCTCGCAGCTCCACCATTAAGTAAGGCCTTCCCCCAAGCCCCTGCACTCTCGAATGGTGGCATTTGAGGCCCTCCTCCACCCGCAGGTTTCACCTGCGCCTCATCCCTGGTGGTCCAGTGGACCTCTGTCTCCATTCTCTTGCTCCGCTTTTTCTCTCCTTTTTCCCTCGTTTTTTCCCTCACTTCTATCTCCCCCCTTCACTCTCCTTCTGGGTCTTTCCTCCGTTTTTCACTCGTTTTTTACCCTCAACTCAATCTCCCCCTTTTACTCTCCTGTGTCCTCTGTGTCTTTCCTCCACTTTTTCTTGCACTTTTTCTGTTGTTTTCCCCTCATTTCAAGCTCCCCTTCACTCTCCTTCTGGGTTTTTCCTCCATTTTTCACTTGTTTTTTACCCTCATCTCAATCTCCCCCTTTTACTCTCCTGTGTCCTCTGTGTCTTTTCTCCACTCTTTCTTGCACTTTTTCTGTTGTTTTCCCCTCATTTCAAGCTCCCCTTCACTCTCCTTCGGTGTCTTTCCTCCGTTTTTCACTCGTTTTTTACCCTCATCTCAATCTCCCCCTTTCACTCTCCTGTGTCCTCTGTGTCTTTCCTCCACTCTTTCTTGCACTTTTTCTGTCGTTTTCCCCTCATTTCAAGCTCACCCTTCACTCTCCTTCTGTGTCTTTCCTCTGTTTTTCACTCGTTTTTTACCCTCATCTCAATCTCCCCCTTTCACTCTCCTGTGTCCTCTGTGTCTTTCCTGCACTCTCTCTTGCACTTTTGCTGCCTTATTTGCACTTTTCTCTCTCTTTTTGCCTTTTTCCTTTGACCTTTTTCAGCCCGTTTTTCCCTGCCGCTGCTGCCCCCGCGGCCCCTCCCCCCAGAACGACCAGCGCGACCGGCCCAATACAGCTCCCCTCCCTGCTCCCGCCTCCCAGCTGTCCAGCCCTCCCCGACCCCTACCTAATGGCGGCTACTGCGCGGCTGCGCAGTGGCCACGCCGCCGGGGTGCCAAAGGCAAGCTCGTCTGCGCCAGTCCTCGACCCGACTGCGACCAGCGGCAGGAACCCTGGATCTCTGCACTGCCAACGCTACGACCCAGCGGCACTGCACGCTCTCAACCCAGGCCGCAACAACAACTGCAAGCGAGCATCACCAGCCGACACCCACGGACCCTTCAGCTGTCACCGCTGCCGGCACACCTGCAGCACGGCCAAGACCACTGACCCAGCGCAATCCGCCCGCAACAACACAACCGAACCGAAGACCCTGCAATGCATCCTCCTCAACATCCGATCCCTCCACAAACATGCCACTGAAATCTGGGACCTCCTCGACAGCACTACCCCGGACGTAGCATTCTTTACCGAAACCTGGACCAACACCACCTCGGGACCCGACATCGCCATTGCCATTCCCCAAGGATACAAGAACTCCAGGAAGGATCGCCCCACCCGCCCGGGAGGAGGTATCGCCATCATCCACAAATCCACCCTCCGCCTGAGCACACTCCCCGACGAGTCCACAGACCTGATGGAACACCTTCACTTCAAGATACTGGCCAGCCCTACCTCCACCGACCCCCTGGACCCCATGGACTTTTTGCCAACTCCATCACGGACATCATCTCCCCACATGCCATCGACTTCACCAACTACACCCTACTGGGAGACCTCAACTTCCACCTCGACAACCAACTGGACCCCAGCACGACATCCCTCCTGGACAACCTCCACAACATTGGATTCCGCCAGATCGTGACCGAACCCACGCACTCAGCAGGACACACCCTCGACCCCCTCTTCACAACAGGGAACTCCATCACCTTCAGCCACACCACCGAACTCCCATGGACTGATCATCGATGCGTCCACTTCACCTTCAGAACACCCACCATCCACAGACACCAGCACCTGCTCTCACGAAGAAACTGGACCAGAATCACCGACGATCAGCTAACCTCATCAACAACTCCACCCCAACCATCGCGGAAAACGACGACGCCAACACCGCAGTCCAAACCATGCATAGATGGATCTCTGACAGCACCAACACCATAGCCCCCCTCAAGAAAAACAACAACACCCATGCCAAGAAAGCTAGATGGTTCACCACCGAACTTCGAGAGTCCAGACGCACTTGCCGCCGCCTCGAAAAGGCCTGGAGGAACACCAAATCCACAGAAGCCCACAACAACTTCAGAGCCGCCACCAACGCCCACCACCAACTCATCAGAAAAACGAGGAAAATAGCGATTGAAGACAGAATCTCCACTCATACACACAACAGCAAAGAGCTCTTCAACATCATCAAGGAGTTCGCCGAACCCACCAGCAAGTCCACCGACATCCCTCCCTCACTAGACCTCTGCGACAAACTCAGCACATTTTTCCACCACAAAATCAAGAGCATCTACGACAACTTCGACGAAGACAACCAACACACTGAACCCTCACCAACCACCCCCGACACCCTGGAGCCAGCGATCGACAACTGGACAGCCCTCACCACAGAAGACACACTGAAGACGATAAAGTCAATCCACTCCGGGGCCCCCACGGACCCCTGCCTCCACCATATTTTCAACAGAGCCGCCGACACCATCGCACCCATGCTCTGCCACACCATCACCCGCTCCCTGACCACTGCCTCATTCCCTGACGATCAACCCCCTCCTGAAGAAACCCTCGGTGGACCACACCGACCTCGAAAACTACAGACCCATCTCCCTGCTCCCGTTCCCAGCGGAAGTCATTGAGAAAGCCATCAACAGCCAACTCGCCACATTCATCGAAGAGCACAACATCCTCGACTCCTCCCAATCCAGCTTCAGAAAAAAACACAGTACGGAAACCGCCCTCCTCACCACAATAGACGACATCCGTACCTTACTGGACAAAGGAGAAACAGCAGCCCTCATCCTCCTCGACCTCTCAGCGGCATTCGACACAGTCCCTCACGGCACCCTAATACGCAGACTCCTTGATGCAGGGATCAAGACAAGGCCCTCGACTGGATCCGCTCCTTCCTCTCCGGCAGAACGCAGCGGGTCAGACTCCCCTCTTTCCTCTCAGACCCTACACCTACCACCTGCAGAGTCCACCAGGGGTCCTCCCTCAGCCCTACGCTCTTCAACGTCTACATGGCTTCGCTCGCCCCCATCGTCAGAACCTACGGACTCAAAATTGTGTCATACGCAGACGACACCCAACTCAGCCTATCCAACGATCCCAACACCGCCAGACACAACTTTCGAGAAGGCATGGAAGCTGTCGCCAAATGGATGAAAAACAGCTGCCTACAACTAAACACCAACAAAACGGAAGTAATCATCATGGGCCCAAACCCAGACGCCTGGAACGACACCTGGTGGCCCCCCGCCCTCGGAAGACCGCCCACCCCCACGGACCACGCACGCAACCTGGGAATCATCCTGGACTCAGAGCTCAAAATGGGGCGCCAGATCACCTCCGTCTCGTCCTCCTGCTTCCACACCCTCTGCCTCCCACGCAAGACCTTCAAATGGATCCCCCTCGAACACAGAAAGACCATCACTCACGCACTGGTCTCCAGCAGGCTCGACTACGGCAACGCACTCCATGTCGGAATAAACAAAAACCTCACCCGCAAGCTACAGAACATTCAAAACGCCGCCGCAAGACTGGTCCTCAACCTGACAAGAGATTGCCACATTTCCCAGCACCTGCGCACACTCCACTGGCTCCCCATCGAAGCTAGAGTCACCTTCAAGATGTTAACCCACGCTTACATGGCCCTCCACGACACCGGACCAGCATACCTGAATAGCCGACTCAAATTCCACGCACCCCAAAGGACCCTACGATCAGCTCTCCTACGCCACGGTCCCCTGCACCAGAAAGACCAGATCGGGAGGCCGCTCCTTCTCCTTCCGCGCGGCCAGAGCCTGGAACAACCTTCCGCTCCACCTCAGACAGATAACATCGCTCCCCTCGTCGCAAGAAACCTTAAAACCTGGCTCTTCGACAGACCCCCTCCTTGATGGACTGGAACCTGCAAACCCCCCCCACACACCCCAGCGCCTTGAGACCCTTACGGGTGAGTAGTCGCGCTTAACAAACAACTGATTTGATTTGAGTATATCCCAATATGATCCCTCGAGATAGCCATAAAATTAGTACTATATGTATGCATCTAGGTGTTGAACCAGAGGAAGCACAGTGCAACTTGTATCCTACCACACATTGCACTCCATCATTAGAAGTAATTCCTGAAGTTTTAAGGGAAACACTGAAAGAGCATGGTGTTTCACCTGCATTAGATCTTAGAATTGAGCTCAAAGGGAAGACTGGCATGGCTGCAGAGGTAGTTTGAAGCAATCTCAAAGGAGATACAGCATTTCCACCTGTAAGAGATACATACAAGTTCCTCTTTAGAATAGGGAAGCTGAACTCTCTAAATTAATTCCACAAGTATATGTAACCATGTACCCAACTGAAATCTAAGAAATGTGGTGTGTTTGATTCCAAATCTAAGAAGCAGGAAAATAAGTATTTAAAAAAAGGAGACATCTAAATTTAGAGGCAAATCCTATACAGGAAATAGGGGGGGTGGGCCAGAGAGCCCAGAGCATATGGCCGCACCTTAGTGCTGCTCTACTGGTCGAGGGAACAATCCGCACATTATCCTACAGAAACAACGCAATCCACAGGCAACACTTATGAATTCTGACGCCTCATCATGCAAGGAGCACTTTGATCGCTTTGCTGTCACTGATCTGAGCTTCATATCGCCTCATCATGCAAAGACCATCATCCATGGATTCAGGCATGGAACGCAGACCTTGAAGCCCATTCTCGCTGGAACAACCTGCGCATTACGGGGATCCTAGAATCCACCAACATGGGTCCCATGGAATCATACATCGAGACCTTGCTTAAAGATATGCTGGGAGCGGAACATTTCTCAAATGTACTAATTGTGGAAAGAGCCCAACGCTCCCTGGCGCCAAAACCCGTGCCGGGGGCCACTCCGCACTCCATCATAGATAGGATCCTGAACTACCGAGATCGAGACACAGCCCTGCAAGGAGCACTTTGATCGCTTTGCTGTCACTGATCTGAGCTTCATATCGCCGCTGGCTGCAGAAGTCCTCTTCGGACAAAATGGCAGCTTCAGTGTGATCCGGACGCTGTACATCGCTTATGTGGCCGCTGCCGCGCTGCTGCCCATGTCCAGTGGAATGCCGGACACGGAGGTGCTGTAGCTGAACTACCCTGTTACGGCTGGCGGTAAGGCTTAATCGCAACATCCTGCGCTCCGCACTCCCAGTTTAACGGATGACATCGCATGGTGACCCAGACTAACTGAGGCCTGTTGTGTGGTGGAGAAATATGGGACTGCGCCAGTTCCCCCCGTGCCTCTACTGTTGCCATGCTCTTTTTGGCGGGGCTTCGCAGTGCTGAGGCCTGGGACAATCCGAATCTTGCCGGGGCGGCTGACAGGTACGGAGCACAGCTGCGCGGCCTTCACCCCAGTCTGTGCTGCTGCCTGAATTGCACTACGGCAGCGGGGTGGTGTCTGGCGGCCTACCACTCGCAACTATTATGCGCTGGCCTCCTGCAGCATAGCGGCCCGCTGACACCGCTGCTCCCATGCCCCAGTAACTTCCCACAAGGAGGGCCTGTCTCTAGTTGTGCACCATAACGTCAGGAGCGTGGCTCGGCCACTGCTACCGCCGTTGTTGAAAGTGCTCCATCTCTTAATTCTCCAGGGGGAGACGGCAGGACACTGCATGGGCACCTTTGAGGCTAGTGAAGCCTGGTTTGTGTATAGCGATCCGGAGTACAGCTCAGTGACCTGTGGCTGTTTCAAGGCTATTGCTGACTGAGGCCTATCTAGCTTTGCGTGACTGGCGTGGGAGTACGGACGCTGTGTCGGCCTGGAGCGTTGGCATTTGGGTGCGCTCTGTCCCCTTGTATTACTTGCAGTAGGTGCATTATCTGGACAGTCTGAGCCTGCAAACCACTGGTAGCCATACCCTGAAGCGGATAGGGCAGAGCTGGGGGGGGCCGGGCGGCTTGGACTCTTCTATTGCCGCAGACGGGATCCACACTACGCTCTTATAATAACGACCATCCGCACTTTGGAGAGCTCCATCTTTGAGTAATTCACGCAGCACAGCACAACAGCACTATCTGCAACCCGTGAACCTTATCAGCACGGTACACTGAGCGGCGAACATAGCCCTAGTATTGGCCCCACGGTGACGCCACGAAAGCAGCCCCACGGTAGAGGTCGCATCATGGGCCAGCCGGACAAGCAACAGGCGAAATTGAACTTTGAAACCCGGAGGCTGATGAAATCCCAGGTTCCAGTTACATCAGACACTGAACCTGAGTTGGAGGCAGGCCCCAGCAACAAACTGGAGCGCATGATGCTAACAATGCAGCAGAGTCTGCAGTCCATTGACGCTAAGATAGAGACCACCTCAACCTGCGAATGGACGGTATGACAGCGAAGCTTGACAAGCATGGATCGCGGATAGCAGAGCCGGAGCAACGAATTTCGACGACTGAAGACCAGGTGGAGGTCATTAGTGCCTCATGCTCAAATATGGAAAAGCTCCTGACGGTGATTCAGGCATGGAACGCAGACCTTGAAGCCCATTCTCGCTGGAACAACCTGCGCATTACGGGGATCCTAGAATCCACCAACATGGGTCCCATGGAATCATACATCGAGACCTTGCTTAAAGATATGCTGGGAGCGGAACATTTCTCAAATGTACTAATTGTGGAAAGAGCCCAACGCTCCCTGGCGCCAAAACCCGTGCCGGGGGCCACTCCGCACTCCATCATAGATAGGATCCTGAACTACCGAGATCGAGACACAGCCCTGCGCCTGGCCAGGGATAAAGGGATTAACAACTACCAAGGGATGAAAGTGGAATTATTCCCTGACTTCACGGTAGCTATGCAGCAGGCGCGTTGTGAATTCCATGCTGTCTAAAAGAAACTGCAAACACTCAAGATTCAATATACTATGCTATACCCTGCGCGGCTGCGCATACAACATGCAGGTAAAGCCCGAATCTTCACATCGCCCAAATAAGCCCTACAATATGCACGCCAGCTTGAAAAGCAGGAATCGACACGAACAGCTTGAGCCGATGTTGATGCTGAGGACTGAGCACGTGAGATTGCTGGAGCAGAGTTTCGTAATGTTGAGTTATATGTAGTGCTTCTGGAACTTGGAAGCTGTAGCAGTTCCGTAGTAGGGCAGAGGGAAGTAAATGCTGCTCTCGGGAAAGACGGAATTGTAAGGAATAACGTGTAACAATTGAAGTTGCGCGTCACATTGTCTGGGTTCGGAATTAGTGACATCGTCGTATGTTACTATTAGATATTTCTGGTATATAAGGAGTGTGTATGATAGTGAAGGTTATCTGTGAAACTCTGGTCTTAAGTCCCAGGGACCCGTAAGGATTTCCGTTAAAGCTTATCGCGGGAGGAGTAATAGGTATTCTCTGAGCTAATTTGAAGAACTGGGCAAAGAAAGCTTGCTTAGTTAATGTATGTTATAATTCTGTAGTGGAGCAGATCTTCTGTTCTCGGGAAGCAGGATTCTGTGCGTATGTACTATATTTTCTTTGTATGAATGTGTGTGAATGTTTGTACATTTAGTTGATTGTAAGACTCTTTGGACAAGTCCTAGAGGAAACAGTTAATGAATGTATGTTAGTAGGGCAGAGTAGAAGAAGTGCTACTGTGTCAATGAAAGGTTTCTTATGAAATAGACTCTCTTTACTATTCTGTGGTTAGCGAAGCAGACAATGGAGATGTTTTTATGTTGTAACTAATAGATTTTGTAGAAATTTTGACACGAAGTCTACTGAAAAGATTTTGTAAAGGAGGGGTAGACGAGTGACAGAAGACAGGAGACAAACTGCAGCGACTGTTGACGTCAGAAAGACCGCGCCCTGATTGGATGATAGATCAGAATAGTGCTTGCGCTAGAATTGGTGCGTTAGTGTGAGCCGCGCAAGGATTGGAAGAGCTATCTAGTGACGTAGACGTTCCAGGATTGGTGCGTTAGTGTGAGTCGCGCTGCAATTGGTTGAAAATTCGTATTGTATATTTATAATACGGAAAGAGTAGAGATTTCTTTGTAAACGCTAAAATGTATTACCAAGAAGAGAAGAAGAAGAAAACATTTTTTGGTAAAGTTAAAAAGTGGTTTAGCAAGGATAAAGATGTTAAAACAAGAGAGGGCGAGTTGTTACCTCCACCGAAAACACCTGCATCCTTCATGGCTGCAAGACATGGGTTTCATACCTGTATATGGTTGGAGAATTGGGTTAGGTATACTAAAGAAGATGGTGTTCTAGCATTTCCAGAACATGGTTCATTTAATCTGGCTGTGTTAAGAAATTTACGGGAAAAGATGCTATGTCTTGACCCGAAACTGAGACCTACACAGTTCGAGGCTTTAGTGGAATGGGAAGAGGAAGTACATGAGAGAGAGAAACAAAGATCTGGGGGGTACTATAGGTACATGTTTGGGAGGAGACATGATCGTGAGACTCATCATGATCGAATGAAAAGGTGGCGAGATGTTAGTATGTCAGAGGGATTATATCCGATGAGAACAGTTGAAGGAGGAGCAGAAAGGGTTCCTGAGTCAGAAATAAGAAAATATGGAGTTAATGAGTATGAGGATGAGGTCTTAAATGACATGATTTACAAAAGACCACCTCCATATAGACCAGAACCGGACAAAAGTACACCAGTTGTTTCTCCGATAAGAGATACAGTTTGTGTTAGTGAGACGGAAAATGAAACACCTGAAGTGAGAAGTGATCATTACCTTGATAAGAATGCCAGACAATTAGCCAGAACTACAACAGAGTTGACAGAGAAGATTAGGGAGTTAACGAAGAATCTAGAAGCTGTTACGGTGCCTGTAACAATAGGTCCAGTTATGCCTGTGTTTGACAAACAGAGGACAGGTGAGAATGGACTGGTGATTCCATATGTTGGGAATAATCTGACAAATTCAGTTGGTCCTTCAGGAGATTCAGGCAAAAGAGCAGAAAGAAATGACCTGAGACAATCAAGACATGACACATGTAGTGAAATATTGGATGCTAGTGAAGCTAGTTGTTCAGGGATGCCAATTTTAGAACCGCAAAAGAGAGTGGTTCCAGTGAGAAAAACTGCTGAAATAACAGTTGATGATTTGAATGATTGGATGAAGGTTCTACAGAAAAAAGATAAAGATTCACAAGTAATTGATGTAGCTAAGTTACGTGTAGAACTAGAAGAGCTTGTCACAGGGACAGTTCCAACAGAGATTCTGAAGAGTCATCATGATGGTGAACTAATGTTTATGTGTAAGAGTGTTACCTGGAGAGCAAGGAATACACATGACAGGCTAAGAGCAATAGCAAATGAACAGGGAGTTGACATTGATAAAGTGAAAGCTTTACAGAGAACTTATAGGATGGATTTTACAGAGAAGGATATTGAAAATTTGAATGCTACTGGTAGAACAGGACAGATTAAGGAAATGATAGCATTATTGCGAAGATGGGGTGATGTTGAAAAGTGGAAGGATAGGTGGTACAAGAAAAGAGATGAGACTGAAGATAGAACAACTTATTCAGCATTTCCAATGAGAGAAAAGGAGAAACCAGTGGATAATTATCCTATGAGAGAAATACCTGGAGGAGGATATGTACATGTTCCATGGACCAGACAGGATATTTTAGCATTTACGAATGACTTCCCTCGATTGAGAGAAAAGCCCGTCGAGTGGTATAGGCAGGTAGATAGGTTTGTGAAATTGTCAAAAGTGCTGTGGGTTGACCTGAATAGTCTGTTTGATATAATTGTTCCAGCAGACTTGTGGGCTGAGTGTAAAATAGTTGTGAGTTGGCCTACTGAGGAATATCCAAGAGACCCAAGAACAGGGGCATCAGATCCAGAGGTAATGAGGAAGTATGATCAGGTGATGGTATACCTGAAGAGTAAAGTACCTGCAAAAGAGAAAGACTGGGTAAAGATAGATCGAACACAACAGGAAGCGAAAGAATCAGTTCATGCTTTTTACGAGAGGCTGATACTGGCATTTAAACAATTCAGTGGAGATGAACACCTGGGTGACAAAGATTTGAGTCATTTTGTATACAGATTTGTATATGGCCTTAGACCTGAAATTGGTGAGAGAATTCGTGAGCATACAGTGGATTGGCAGAGTAAGAAAGTAGATGAGATTCTGAGACATGCAAAATACTTCAGTGATGAAATTGAAGCGAAACAAAGAAAGCTGAAAGAGAAAGCAATGTGGGCACAAGTGAAAGTTGCGGAAAGACAGGAAGCACAGTTAGTGGAACAGGCGAATAATCCAGGAAATAATGCAGGGAATAGACCTAGATATGCAGTGAAAGGAAAAGGAAGTCTTGAGGAAGCGAAGAAAAAGTTTCCTTGTCACAACTGTGGCCAATTGGGGCATTGGAGATCGGAGTGTCCTAATCCACCATTAGTGAGTAATGAGAATAAATCCTTAAATCAACAGGCGCAGAATGAAGGAAATAATCAACAGCAGCAACAACAGAAAGTTGTGAGACAGCAGAGTCAAGAGCCAAAACCGCCCTTGCCGCAGAATAGAGGGTTACAAAAGTATAATCAGGATTCAGGATTCTACAATGATGAGCAGGTAAACAAACCAAGACGTTCTAACAAAGTACAGCAGTACTTGTTAAAGAGTGAAGGGAGTGAGTCTGAGGGTGATTATTGACGGTGCCGAGGAGAGGAAGAAGAGTGCATACTTGGTGCAACTCTAGAAATAGACCAGGCAGGACCATTTGTGGATGGGAAAATAAATGAGGAGAGTGTTACTTTTTTGGTAGACACAGGTGCGACAAGATCAACTGTCAGGTCAACAGATATTAGAAATCTTCCTCTCTCGGATGAAGCAATCCAAGTAGTTGGTGTAGCCAATACACAAATTAAAACACGTCTTACTGAACCTGTAAGAGTACAGATAGGGAAATTTTCAGACATGCATAGATTCATTGTCTGTGACACGAGTCCAGTGAACCTATTGGGTAGGGACTTGTTGTGCAAGATGAACTGCACAATTTTTTGTACACCGGATGGAATAGCTTTTGAGACACCAGATGAAGATGCTTTGTACCGAGTGACTCTAGAAAATAGAGAAAGTGAGTTAATTGGTGCGTTTGCTGTGTTTAATCCGGAGGATTTGCCTCAAGAGCTGAGAGACACAGTGAAAAGGACAGTTTGGGATTTTACTGGAGAGGATGTGGGATTGATGAATAATGTAGATCCAGTGAAAATTGCAGTAAAGGAGGGAATCACATATCCTAACATTCCTCAATACAAAATGACACCAGAAATAATTGAAGGGATAACTCCTATAATTGAGAAAATGATTCAGCAAGGAGTCCTGAGAGAACTATTGAGTAGTCCGTGTAATTCACCGATAATGGGACTAAAAAAGCCCAATGGGAAATTTAGGATCATACAGGATTTGAGAAAAGTTAATCAAATTGTGGTGGCATGTTGTCCTATTGTGCCAAATCCATCAGTGATCCTGTATCAAATTCCACATGATGCTGAGTGGTATACAGTGATTGATTTGTGTCATGCGTTCTTTTCAATTCCATTGCATCATGATAGCCAGCCGATTTTTGCATTTAGGTTTGGCCAGCGTATCTTAGCATGGTGTCGAATCCCACAGGGGTACACAGAGAGTCCTTCGATATTCAATCAGTTATTGAAGAAATCGTTGGAAAGTTTGATCATGCCCGAGAGTTCAGTGCTAGTGCAGTACATTGATGACCTACTGGTGGCATCAAAGACACGTGAAGCTTGTGAAGTAGATACCATAGCTTTACTGAATCATCTGGCAGATGGAGGGTTAAAGGTATCTCCAGCCAAATTACAGTTTTGCAAGAAAGAGGTGCATTATCTTGGACACAATATTGAAAAAGGTCTGAGAAAAGTGACTATTGACAGGATCAGAATAATCAGAGAAATGAAAGCTCCAAAGACCCAGAGAGAAGTGAGAATGTTCCTGGGCATGGTGGGTTATTGTCGTCAGTGGATAATTAATTTTTCCTTGATAGCAAAGCCACTGATTAAACTGACAAAAAGTGAGATGATAGATCCATTGGATCTAGATGCAGAACAAATGGCAGCATTTGAAGAGCTCAAAAGTAAAATGTGTGAGGCTCCAGCTTTGGGTATGCCTGACTATGAGAAAGAATTTGAGCTGTACTGCAGTGAGAGAAATGGGTGTGCACTTTCAGTGTTAATTCAGAAACATGGATTACTGAGAAGGCCTATTGCGTACTTCTCATCGACACTTGACCCTGTAGCTGTGGGTTTACCAGGTTGTCTGAAATCTGTGGCTGCAACATGCAGGAGTCTGGAACAGAGTGAAGGAATCATAATGGGATATCCTGTAAGGGTATTCGTACCTCACAATGTGGCAATTCTTTTGACAAGAAGCAGAACTCAGTACATGTCACATAGTCGATTGACCAAATATGAAAAAGTGATACTGGGAGCATCAAATGTGACTCTCGAGAGATGTGTGAATGTGAATCCAGCGACGCTTTTGCCAGACATTGAAAATGTGGGTGTGAAGATGGAAGATGATCATGATTGTTTGGATGTGCTTGAGTACTGTACAAAACCAAGACCAGACATAAGAGATCTACCCTTGAATGAGAGTGATCATGTGTTGTTTGTGGATGGATCATGCCTGAGAAATGATGATGGTGTGCTATGTGCAGCATATGCAGTATGCAAAGTTTCAGAGGTCATGGAAGCATCACCATTGAAAGGAGTGAAGTCTGCGCAAGTTGCTGAATTGATAGCATTGACAAAAGCTTGCGAAATTGGGAAAGATTTGAGGACGACTGTGTTGACTGATAGTCAGTATGGATTTGGAGTTGTGCATGATTTTGGCCAACTTTGGCTACAAAGAGGTTTCTTGACATCGAGTGGAACTCCAATAAAGAATGCTGAAATAATTGGTAAATTGCTTGAGGCGATACAGCTGCCTAAGGAGTTAGCAGTTGTAAAATGTGCTGCCCATGGACTAGGGGAGGATTTTATAACGGTCGGAAACAGATATGCTAACGATGTTGCACAGTATTGTGCAAAAACAAATCAGTCCATCAACAGGGACAGAGAAGGGGAAATGTCTTTTCTCTCTGTGATGTTTACTAATGTCCTAGAAACCTGGGATGAAGTGAAACAGTTGCAAGATGAGGCAGGAGAGGAAGAGAAAAAAGATTGGATTAAGGCAGGATGTGCTCCAAGAGAAACAGACCATGTTTGGGTCTACAGAGATGGCAGACCAGTGATGCCCAACTCCATCTTGTCATCAATGGCAAGGATGTATCATGGCCAGGGACATTTGGGGAGGGACGCGATGGTTAGGTCATTCAAGCAGACCTGGTACAATGCAAAGTTCAGGACAATTGCAGAAAGCATCTGTCAGAGGTGTTTAGTTTGTCAGCAATTTAACACTGGGAAAAAGACAGTGGTGAGTCTGGGAACAATAGGCAGAGAAGGAGGTCCTTTTACAAGAATGCAGATTGATTTCATTGAAATGCCCCAAGTAAACAGACTGAGGTATGTTCTAGTGGTAGTCTGTTTGTTTTCAAGGTGGGTGGAAGCTTACCCGACTAGAAGAAATGATGGATTAACAGTGGCAAAGTTACTGTTAAGGGAGTTGATTCCTAGGTACGGGTTTCCGGTAACAGTTGAGTCTGATAGAGGTGGACACTTTCAAAATGAGCTCATGGGTTTGATTTGTGAAGCATTGAAAATACAGCAGAAGCTACATTGTGCATATCGACCAGAGGCTTCTGGTGTGGTTGAGCAGATTAATGGCACAATCAAGAATAGGATTGGAAAAATGTGCTTAGCCACTGGCATGAAATGGCCAGATGTTTTGCCTCTAGTTCTGATGACTATGAGATCTACTCCAGATAGGACTACTGGTTTGAGTCCGCACGAGATAATCATGGGACGTGCTATGCGCCATGCATTCGTGCCTGTCAATAAGTTGGTGACAATAACTGATGACATGATTTTGGATTACTGTAAAGGCCTGGCTGACGCAGTTCATTCTGTGTTTCACCAGGTTGGAGAAGAAGCTACCACACTTGAGAAGAAGCAAGCCCATGATCTGAGTCCAGGAGACTGGGTGAGGATAAAAGTTCACAGAAGAAGAAATTGCTTGATTCCAAGGTGGGGAAGGCCGAGACAAGTTATTCTGACTACGACGACTGCAGTAAAGTGTGCTGGAGTGAAGCACTGGGTACATGCAAGTCATACTCTGAGAGTTCCAAACCCGAAAGAAGGGACTGGTAAAGAGTATTTTGAAGAGTCAGATTCCAGCGATGATGAAGATACAGAATCAGTGGGGAAAGAAGTAGGAAAAGCTTCGAATGAACCACTGCGAGTATCAGAGAGGAGATCAAATTCTGTAAAAGAGCCTGAAGTTTCAATCAGCAGTGAAGGAAAAAGAAAAGAAAAGAGAAATCACACAGAGACTACTCCTGAATCAGAAGAGGAGGAGATTGAAGAACCACTTGAGATTATACTTGAAGAAGTAGGGTCAGAAAAAGATAGAGAGGGACAGATTGCGGAAGACCCCCGAGGAGGTGTAGGGAACATTCTTGATGAGCCAGGTGAAGGGACAAGTAGACAGCAAGAAGATTGCGTGTCGGAGACCCGAGGAGGGACAGGAGTAGGGAAGTCTCAAACAGTGGTGAAAAAATCTGTGGAAAAAGAGAGCTGCTGGAAAACGGAAACAAGAGGCACTTGAAACAGATGATGAGGATGAACAAACAGAGGGTCGAGTTCTGAGAAAGAGAACTTGGATTGGAGAAAGAAGTAATAAAGAAATAAAGCCGAAAAAGGTGTTAAAAGGAGACCGTTGGCCTAACAACAGAGTTAAGAGGCTGAGATACAAAATAATAAGAGCAAATACATCGAAAGCTGAACAAGTGAATGAAGTTTCGAGTCAAAGTTCAAAAGCTGAAGGAGAAGAATCAAAGGAGTCAAACGAACCAGTGGAAATAAAAAGAATAAGAAAACCCAACCAAAAGTACAGATCACTGGAATGGTCTTATGTGGCACTGTCTGAAGGAGGAAAAGAAGAAGCAGTGACTCGAGATAATCCGGAAGAGGTCTTGAGAGAAGTGGTTGAGGAAGATACTGGTGAAATTCTGAAAGTACTCTTGACTGACATTGGGGAAGAGTCGAGTACTGAGGATTTTGATGTTGGAGATCTAATACAATTTGATGTTGAAGAAATTGAAGTGAAGAATGACAAGTATCCAAACTGAGTGAAAGAAGGATTCACTTAGATTAAGTGAACAAAGAGATCATTTGGATAAACTGAAAGCTGAAGAATTGCTGGAGAATTGAAATTGAAAAGTTCAAACAGTAGTGGAGTAGTAGAGGCTAAACTAAAATGGCTAACATAGAGGATAATAGAAATAGATGTGCCTTCTTTAAAAGGTGGTGTAGGATGTGCTGCTGCTGTACTAGATTATTAATGCTTCTATGGGGTGTTTTAGTTTTATTAGTTACTTTTAAAGTAGAGTTTGAGATGCATACAGAGAATGTGACAAATGTAGAGAAGAATTCGCAAAAAGTAGTTCCAATTAGAATTAGTAATACTTACATACACAAAGATAGGTCAATTAATAACTTTTCTAGTAATGTTTTTTCGAAACTGTTATATGAATATGTGAGGACAATGGAAGTAAGGGATTGCTACGTCTGTATGCAATTACCTGCATCCGTTTCAGAGGGTGTTACTTATCATCATTTACCAGCTACATATGGTATTTCCTGTAGTATTTTAAGTAGTGTTTTTTATTTGTTAGGGAAAGTAGATTATAAAATGTCTAACAGAGATAGTATTTTTGGGCATTTGCCAATGAACAAAGAGCTGAATCCAGCTAAAGAAGCTAACACTTTTGGTGAGATTTTTATTGAAGAAAAAGGATTAACATTAGATTACATTTTTAAGAATAATTTAACTTGCAGTTTGAAAGGGGAGGAGAAAGCTTTCCTGGATATGGTAGAAGAAAGGAGATTGAACATGCATGAAAAAGCAGGAAAATATAAAGTGAGTGAGACAAGTTGGGACATTGAGATGGGAAAAGAGTTGAAGAATGGGGCTAGTCCAACTTTAGCTCTAGATGCACCACGGAAGGGTAAACTTTGTATTACAAGAAGGAAATCCCAATATGATACATATTTTGTCGGGACTAGTGAGTGCCATGATACATACTTCATTGCAACAGGTTGGGGTTTCAGAGGAGGTGAAGATACAATTTTTCCAGGAGTATACTATGTTTGTGGGAATAAGGCTTATTACAAGTTGCCTGACCATTGGTATGGCACGTGTTATGTGGGCCTAGTTTTTCCAAAGATTTTTCATATAGATAAAGTAACAGATGTAGAAGATATTAACTTACTAATGCGTTTTAAGAGAGAAACTTGGTCTGAAATAGTGGGTGATATTTTTGGGGTTTTGATTCCAGCAATGGGAATTTCTTTGAATGCTTATGGAATTCGGAAACTGTCCACAGTGGTTGATCGCTTATCGACAAATACCGCTGGAGGGTTTCTTTTGGTGAATACGGAATTAAGTGCCGTACGTGCCATGTCTATGCAAAATCGACTTGCCCTTGATATTCTATTGGCCAAGGAGGGTGGAGTCTGTGGAATGCTGAAAGTTCAACATTGTTGCACTTACATTCCAGATGAAAGCAAAGACCTGAAGGTCTATATCAAAAATATTACTGATTTGCATGAAGAATTAGTACCACTTGAAGCTGAGAGTTTATGGACTAAAATAGCTAATAAAATGATAGCTGTTAAGGATTTTATTGCAAAGATAGGTAGTACTATTATAGGTAGAATATTGTTTCCCTTGTCTTGTATAATTGTGGCTTTATTAATAATAAGATTGGTGTGTGTGTGTTGTAAAAACAGGGGAGGGAGGAAGAAATTGAATAAAGAAAAGGAAAACAAGAGGTTGAAAAGAGAACCTCATGAAATTGAACTAGAAGAATTGAGGGAGAGTGTTTACTTAGAGACAAAAAGGGATGATGAAAGAGTGACTGGTGTTTAATGTTGTGAAAAGGGGAAAGGACATTTCCGATTTTCTCCTAAAATGGGACTAAATTTTCACTAATTTTAATTTTTTTTTTGGGTTTATTTGGTGATAAAATCACCAAAGGGGGGATTGCTGGAGCAGAGTTTTCAGTTTGAAAATTCTGGGGCTTTTGAAGCTCTGGCATGTCTATTCGTTGTATTAATTTATTAATAATTAATAATTAATTATTTGTTTTGTGCAAAGTGCGTTTATATTAATCAATCCGTTTGTCCTAACAAGAGAGGGTTACACGTGAGTGTGCTTAAATGTGCTGACTGATAATAACACGCGCGTTAAATGTGTTTTCATGTTTAAACGTTGCTATGTGCTGTTTATTTTGAGCACAAAACGCTTTCCGAATTAATGCTTTTCCATGTTGCAAGTGCTAGATAAATGCATACACATAAGGGTATTAGTGGGGTAAACACTGTTTAATCACTATGCTGTAGTAACGTTGTTTTTGTCTCTTTTAATTAAGATGGTCTATTAAGGCCTATGTTGGCCTAAGAAAAGATGGCTGAATAGTGAGCCTGGCTGTGATTATAATATGAAAACTGTGACGAGGGAGACCCCTGCTGGAAATGGTCCTGAAGCTAACTGACCATGGTCCTTGTTGAAAAACTTTCCATGAGGACAGCAGCAGTTTTTGGGAAGTCTCCAAGAGAAGTGAAAGTGTCCTTGGCAGCCTTGGGAAACAAAGGAGCCTTAGAGAGAAGCTCTGAACTGTGGCTCGATGGCCGAGGAGAAGCAGGATAATTGTGATACATGTTTTATTTTCTTGGTTCCTGTTCCGTAGTTTTCGTTATGTGTATTTATCCTGAGCGGAGATTCTCAAATGTAGCAATGTTACATCCTTTCCTTCTCGCTCTGCTCAGCAAGTCCGGCGGACATTACAGCTTTTTCTATGTTCCCAATGTATCTTTCTATTGTTTAGAAACTATAAAATGTTAGTCTAGAGAGGGTCTTTTGCCACTTGCCATTTTGCCTTTGCCGCGTACCGAATCTGCGTTGCTGAGGATTGATGCTGATGGGACTTCGTCTTGGGAGACATTTACCGAGAGACTTGTCCTGACCCGTTCTGACATTTAGCTAGAATAGGTAACTATGAGAAATGATTTACTCTGATTGATTTCCTTGACTAATTTTAGATAAAGCAATATAATTTTAAACATGGTGTTGGATATTCTTTCTTGTCAATTATTGGGTTTGCATTATTGATTATTATTGTATATATTGTATAGATTATGCTTAGGGACAGTCACAAAAACCAGGTCTTATCGACCTCGGTATAGATGCAGGGTGTTTAGGAGTGTTTTCCTTCCACAGGTTTATTGCTGGTAGAGTATTTGAGCGTATGTTAGTGAAATGGGCCCTAGCGTATGATGTATGCATGTGCGTGTAACTGTGAGATTACTTTATCCGTGGTAGTGGGAATATTGTACACACCCTGATCTCTATCAAGATTACTGTGCAGCACATTGGGGTAGAATGCAGGTTGCGGATGCACAGAGATTTATCACTGATGTAGCGTTGTCTGTTCTATGGGGTTCTGGTTGCTATGCTATGATAGCTACATCCTAATGCACAATGTAATGTTTACTATACATAGATGATGAAATCTGAGGGGCTGCTAGCTCTTGCTGGAACTGTGTATACATTGTTGGGTGTGGCCTATGTTTATATCAGGACTTTTTAAATGTCTCATAGACCTGTGGGTGCAATGTTTATCAATAACACACCTCGACCCCCCCTGATACCAAACAGGGGGCAAACGGCTACTGGTGACCCCCTGATAGGGAGTACTCCACCACAGTTTACTGTTACACTAGGACTCCCGCAGAGGTGCGCGTCCTGAATTACGACATGCGGTTGCATGGATGTTGGTTTGCTCTTTGGGGAGGGATTCTCAGCACGGTTCTGTTGCTGTAGTGGGAGGGATGGGCTGCTAGGGAAATATATGTTTTAACACTGCATGGAACACACGACATCAGCAGATATGGGCACATTCTGCAACGAGCTATGTGAGACGGCATTTTATCATATTGTATTCCACAGGTAATGGCGGATGCTAAATCTAAAGGGATTTCATGGTTAACTTGGAAAGTCCGAGGCCTCAATAACCCCAAAAAAGTTAGATAGGTAATATCCTATCTAGACCATCATAACATCCAAATCGCTCTATTACAAGAAACTCATCTTACTAAACACACTGTCTCACCGGTAGCATCTAGATGGGTGGGGGCCTGGCTGCTTCGTACTCCTCTTACTCGAGAGGTGTCATGGTGTTGATTAAAAAAGGAATCCGCTTCGATCACATACATGTAGAAGAGGACGTGTTATGGTGTTACATATTGGTGCAGGGCATGCTTTGCAGTTCAAAAGTGCTTATAGTAAACGTCTATGGACCCAACACAGACGACCTTGCATTTTATGAGGCATTATGGGGCAAAATATATAAACTACCTCCATTGACCATTATATGTGGGGGGGACTTCAATGTTGTGTAATCACCCGAAATCGATCGTTAGTCAACAGCGGGCCACACGTTGAAAAACGGCGCACAGTCTGTGCTAAACAGTATGCTTAATCTGGGACTGACAGATATTTGGCGCCTGAGACATCCAAGTTCACGAGAGGGCACGAGTCATTCGTATGTCCACCAGTACTGGTCCCGCATTGACTACTGGCTGGTCACAAATGATGTGGCTACCTGTACTGTCAATGTCCGACACTTACCTAAAACCTTGTCTGATCACTCCCCGGACCTTCTCGCTATATCTCTACCGACGCATAATCCTCCACAATTCCAGTGGCGGCTCAGGTCCTCCTCCTTGCTCGACCAGGTCTTCCGCGAAGGTATTCGTGAGGCTATGTCCGATTATTTCTCGCATAACACTGGGTCAGTTTCATGTGTGGGGACACTTTGGGAGGCGTTCAAGGTGACCATACGGGGAGCATGTATAGGTCTACAGGCTGGAGTCTTGAAATCCCTGCGTGGCACCATGAGTTGGTTGGAACGGGAGCTGGGTGGTCTAGAACGCAAATATAGCACCACTGCAGATCCTGCAATATTAGCGAGTTTTAAAAAAAAGGTCACCGAATACAATGAGGTAGCCGATCAAGAAATACGCGATATGTCGCGCAGACACATAACTAGATACTACGGCGAAGGGGGCAGGCCTGGTAAAACGTTGGCTAGTAGAATAGTAGACTCACGAGGACGGAACTATATAGTCAAGGCCATCACAGAGGGCGACACTACACATTATGATACACCCAGTATACTCGACACGTTTGCAAACTATTATCAATCCATGTATGCAAATCAGCAGGAGGCGATGGATGCAGACATAGCGCAATACCTAGATGACATAGCATTGGTGTGGCTCTCGTGTAATCAACAACATTTTTTTAATGCACCCGTTAACATTAGAAGAAATCCGCGAGGCCATCATTGCACTACCAAATGGAAAGGCAGCCGGCACTGACGGCTGAGTTTTATAAAGAGTACATAGACATTTTGGCCCCCATTCTTCTCGAAATGTACATGGAAGCGTATGACACCAAGAGTCTCCCTCCTACTCTGAGTGAGGCATTGGTTGTCGCCTTACTAAAGCCTGACAGGTGTGATTCATACAGACCCCTGTCCTTGATAAACACTGATGTAAAAATCCTGGCAAAGGTGTTAGCCAACAGGCTACGACTGCTTCTACCGGTTATGGTTCTCCCTGACCAGTCAGGATTTGGCCCAACTAGATCCACGCCCCAAAATTTGCATACGTTGTTTGCAGTATTGCACGTACTGGAACCCTCCTTGCCGGCGGTGGCGGTATTGTCAGATGCCGCCAAGGCATTTGATTCTATATCCTAGGAGTACATGTTCGCAATCTTACATCGCATGGGTGTGCCTTTCATTTTTATAAATTGGATAAAGTTGCTGTATACAGCTCCCGTGGCATGCGTAAGAATTAATGAGCATATGTCGGATCTCTTCCAGATACAATGGGGCACTCGGCAGGGGTGCCCACTATCACCCTTGCTGTTTGCGCTAGTATTGGAGCCCTTGGCATGTACTCTACAACAGCGCTACACCTAGGTAGCGCTGCGTTTTCACCGGCGGCCCCTGGCGGTCTCCATGTACGCTGACGACATGGTGTTATATGTGCGTGAACCGGCAACACATTTAACACAGCTTATTTGGGAATACATACGATTTGAATGGCACTCTGGCCTTGGGATAAACTGGGCTAAGTCAATTATATTGCCCCTCACAGATTGCACACCACAGATGGAATTACATTACCCACTGGAATGGTACAGTGACCCAGTGAAGTATTTGGGGATTTGGATTCACAGGGACCCGTAGGTGGTTGTTCAAAACAATTTTGGTAGAGCTGTCACACGTCTGGAAGAGAAAATGAACCGTTGGATAGCAATACCGCTGTCTTTCGCTGACAGGATAGCATTGATGAAAATGGTGGTGATTCCATGCTTTCTATATTTATTTTTGAATGTACCCGTACATCATTTCTTCGACACATTTCGCTCCTTATTAGTCTCGCTTGCATAGGGTGGGAAAAAGCAGAGGATTAACTGGGAAATCTTAACTCTCCCCTATGAGATGGGCGGTTTCACAGCGCCAGACTTCCAGTTGTATTATCTCTGCGCACAGGTGCTTTATGCCTACTACTGGCAACAGACGCCAGCTTATATGCCACATGTAGTGGTCGAGGCAGGTGCAGTACACCCAATACCACGTAAAGCCATGATAGTTAACCAACACACAGTTTTTGACAAAGGGGAAATAGACACGGTGCAAAACACAACCAGGGCATGGCAGACGTTGGGAACACGTGCGCGTAAATTACCGCTTTATGCACCAAATGTGCCACTCCTACATCATACTGCAATTTCGGTGACAGGGGAAACTGGTGCATTGAGAACTCTCCATGAAGTGGGATTGTCTATTATGGGGCATGCATTTCCCCAGGGTCTGTTTGTGGAAGCCGCCACTGTTCTAGAAGATGGGAAGAATGCTGCAATGCGAACATTTGTGTACACAAGATTGCGATCGGCTACAAGTGCGCTGTACCCTCAGTTCCCGGCAGACCCCCAACTCTGAGGCTCTGCAGCTCCTCTACACCACCCCGACACGTGCTAAACTAATTACACGATTATATCGTGCCTCACAGAGAGAAGGGGCTGATGCGGGACAGAGCTCACTAGAGAAATGGAATGCAGTTCTTTCTGAACCGCTCTCTGATGACGACTGGAGTGCCTGCTGTAGACTGACGGGGCAGCTCACGGCGAATGGCAATCTACGATTGGTACATTTTAAATATTTACATCAAATATACTATACCCCTGCTCAGTTATATAAATATGGTTTACGTGAGGTTGTTAATTGTAGGAGGTGTGGTGCCCCGGAGGCTGACTTTTGCCATTTGGCGTGGGCTTGCCCGAAAGTATATTTGTTCTGGGAGAAGGTCACACACACTCTGCAATTGATGGTGGGGACACCCATAGCATGTACTCCCCAACTATGTCTGCTGGGGAATGTTACCGCTTTTAAAGCCTCTTTTAGGAGATTGGTGGCGATGGTGTTCTTACTGGCCAAACATAGAGTTTCAATATGCTGGGGAGGTAGACCTGCTCTGACTACTAAGAGCTGGTTGCAAGACATGGTATTTTGCCGGGACCAATTCACCTGCTATGCTGAAGAACTGCCTAGAACCTCGAAACCCCGTGATATATGGAATCCTCTTACTTCTTATCTGCTAACTGTACCTGATATCTGATGGCTATAACAACAGCTATATTGTTCTACATTGAATATCCCCATTTTAAGTTCTTTCAATGTCATACTAATGCCTGTCTCACATGTCAATTGATTTGAAATCCTTGTATTGTGCTGCAATACTACATGTATTATGTGTACCCAACAAGTGCTAATGTTTTTCTTTTCGAAACTGCAAAAAAAAAAAAAAATCCTATACAGGAAAAACTAGGTCATATAGAGATAATGGCACTGACACTCAGAGTGAGTATGATTTTTTTTTTTTTGATAAACACATTTTTAGGGCTCGCCCCTAGCAATGCAGTGTGCAGCATTGCTCGCGCAGGCGAGAGCCCTTTTGTGGAGGGTTCCAAAACGGACCCTGGAATCGCACACGCTTGTGCGTGTGCGATTCCTTTAGGTCCACGGGATTGTCGTTTGCGGTCGTCTTTTTTAGAAAGACAGCACACAATCGGCCAAAGGCGGTCGCGTTGTTCCGCCCATGGCCTATTGGTGTCTGTACCCGCACGCCGACATCTGTTTTCAATTATCTTGCCCAGACACTGGCGCGATAATTGAAAACAGATCGCTCGCTGTGGCGCGTGCGTGCGCTCACCACTCGCAAGCTTGTTTGTGGTTGTCACAGAGTGAATACAAGAATGAGTCAGCAGATGGATGAATAGATGCAAAGATGAGAACAACTTCTTGTCTGATTACTTAATCAGTGCCTGAACCAATCTGTCACATGTCAGACCTACTGACATTGCTAGTGCGTGTTACACGATGTCTGTTGCATACATGCCAAGGTGACGGCTCGTGCACGGGCTCGAAGAACCAAGGCGGCTCGGCTCTCCCCTTCCTACATGCGGCTTGCCCAACTCTTCTCCCCCGCCGTAGCCCCCAAGCAGCTATAGGTGCTCACACCACAGTCTGTCCTCAAGAACCCTGGTGAAAAAAGCAGAGCACTGAGCATTGCCTTTTATGGCGAGCAGAAAGCAAGACGTCAGGCACGCTGGAATCCCGAGTGACAGAACGTTTGGCCAATTGCTACTAAGAGGCCGTGCAGAGGCCGCACTGTAACTATGATAATGTCTTCACATCAGCTACCTCGCCTCAATGACAAGAAGGCGTGTGTCTGTTAAGAGCGAGGCCTGAAACGCAGGCGAAAGAGGTGGGTTCTGCTTTGATAGGCAGGAAAGTTCCTTGGAGCCTGCGAGAGTCCGGGAGATGCCCCGCCTCTGTGCCAGGCTCGCAGTGACGTAGCTCGTCCGAAGCGTGGCGCCTGAGGGGTGTGGGTAGCGAAGGACCCAGGAGAAAGCAGGAATCCCGGGAGAGCTGGGGTTCCCGGGAGAGAGCAGGCTAGACAGGAGGGTTCAAGCGAGGAAGGTGCTCCAACTCCCAGAACCTCCCGTGGACAAGGTCGCGACGTTCCAGGAAAAGGGAAGGAGAATTCCAAATAAGGAGGAGAGGAGAGAAATCCAGGGGAGAGAGAGAGAGGAGCTTACTGGAGGGAGGGGGCATCCTGTCAAGCTGCAGGAGGTAGATAGTAACTGCAGTCAGACTTGCATTTCACAGTGCTTCAAAGAGAAACTGCTGCGTTTGGCAACCGATCGCTTGTAGTAGTGAAGAACACCTTGTCGCCAGTTTAGTAGTGTTGGAGCCTCTATGAGGGTATAGTTAGACTTTTAAGAGTAGGAAGAAGACCCTATTTGAGTGGTGGTACGAGCAGCATACACATAGAAGGAAAAGAGATTATTTGATACCTGAGCGTTCATCCTCTTGTGTGAACAAAACTCTCTACGTTGGATAGAGTTTAGATTTTTCCCTGAAGAGGCCATACCTTTTCCCGAGCTCAGGGAGAAGCTCAAAGAGAGTTAAGTAGATACATAAAGAGTGGGCAGCACCACCCTTCAGAAGAACAGGGCGAAGATTCTGCAAGAAAAGTTGTGAGGTATCTTTTGGGCTGAGTTGGGCACTCTTTTTCTGCTGGAGCCTTCGGGCATTACGGATCCGCCAACATGCCGGTCTTCCACACAAAAACCATCGAGAGCATCCTGGAGCCTGTGGCTCAACAGATCTCGCACCTGGTCATCATGCACGAGGAGGGAGAGGTGACCGCCCCTGTAGCTGCTGTGCATTCAGCAGTCAGCAACCTCGTCCGGGTAAGTGAGTCAGAGAGATTGGGGGTCTGGTCGTCAAGGGACCGATGGCCAAATGTCTAAGACCTCAAATGCTGCGATTAGGGAGAAAGTGCACAGTGTCTTGATCCCTCATTTAGCATTGTTTGAAGACAATGTATATATTTAACCCTATTAACAGGAAAGCTCCTCCTGTCCCCTTAGAGGAGGTATGGATGGTAAAGGATAAGAGCAACTGATCGAAAAGTTAACTAATTTTTACCATGCAGCAAAGTCAGCTCCTATTTCGCTACTCCTGCCGCTCAGCAATGTGACCTTACTCTTCCCTTTGCCCCCTTCATTGTTTCTCCCACATCCTGCTTTATTTTAAATTTGATATGGGGCTGCTCCTTTGTTCAAAAAAGAAGAAAATGTTTAGTAGCACGCTCTTTACAGTTTTTGTTTTAATTTATCCCTCCAATCTGGGTGTCTAACCATCTTAAAATGGTAAATTATAACATAAGGGACACCATCTCATGGTGTATTTGTATGTATATATACTAAAACATGAACCCCTATGTGTCTGTCACCACGTTGGTGCCAGCCACTTTCCTGAAGTTATCAGGTTTCACATTCTATGTAGGTGCTTTTTCTACATGTATTTTTATTAAATGATAGGTAGTCCCTGTCACCTGCTACACATTCTATCTTGCATTTCAAGATTTTTTTTGAATTTTCATTCATCCATTCGCACCCCTTTATTTTAACATAGCCATAACTTTACTGTAAAGTTGATATAAAAGCTTATAATATGGTATATATAGTGTGCACTTTTTTCTTTAAATAATCACTCCACTGAAACAAAAAAAATTGCCATTTACAATGCCAATAGCTCAAACTCCAACAATTGCGAGACCTATTGCATTGCAAATGCTTGTTATTGATTTGCAGAGGAAAAAAAACAGCCATTCAGCACTACACCTTGAAAAGTTAGGAATAAATAGATTTTGCGCTACCCATTTACAGACATTAATGAAAAACAAAGCTGCAGAAATTTGAACAATCCCCTTATGACAAACTCACACCCCCCATCCATTTCCCCCAGACTCTTCGATATTTCTTGGGACACCCACGTGCCTCATGCATGACTTTCTCTTGTGTGGCGCACCAGTCCACCCCAGTCCGCCATCGCCCGACACTCTGGGATTCAGGGCATTTCCAGGAGCCCGCAATGTCCCTCTTGGCAACCACCATAGCTGTAGTGAAAAATAATTTCTCATTCCTAGACCCATCCAACCCATCAGTAATGCCCAGGATCGTATGTTTTGGGTCATGGGGGCCCTCCCACCCTAAGACCTCGGTGAGTTCTTCTTCGATATCCCCCCAGAACCGCTCCAAGCGGGGTCAAGACCATACCATATGGAGGAAGTCAGCCGGGCCGTGGCCACACCTGGTAAAAGCTGAGGTCAGGCTGAACCCCGCCCGATAAAGACGTACCGGAGTGAGCTATGCGGCGTGTAGGTAATATAGCTGCACCAAGCGCAGCCTAGCGGATGCGGTGACTGTTCTGGGGGCAAAAGGGCGTCACGCCAATCTTCCTCCTCCAGGGGGCCCACCCAATCCTCCCATTGAGCCCGCAGTCGGTCTAGGGAAGTAGGGGTGTTGTTAATTAGTGTACGACAAATGCGGGAAATGCCACCCTTCCCCAGGTACCCAAACATAATCTGAGCCTCGGGCGGGCTATGCTCAGGAAGCCGTGTACCTGTTGTAAGGTGTGTGGAGGGCGTGTTGTAATTGTAAATACCTATAGAATTGAGAATGCGGCAGAGAGTATCTGTTCTGGAGGTCGCCTAAGGAGCGCATATGGTCCCCCACCCACACATCGCCCAGTAGCGAAATAGCTATAAGGTCCCAGGCCCGAAAGCCCTGCAGTTCATTAACCTCTTTGAGCCAGGTTCCCTGCCACAAGGGTGTACAGCGGGTCAGTGTGCGTGTCCCTTTAGTGTGCTGCAGTGCAGCCCGCCAGGCCATTAAAACAGAGCGTGTCACCGCTGGTAAACGAGAAGGAATAGGGACCCCGTATAACATGGCGAGGCCCAATTCCCCCAATTCGATCCTATAAGCCGGATCAGACCATCCCACATTGATCCAATCGTGTATGAAGAGAAGTCGCGCGGCGAGATAATATAAATAAAGGTGAGTCATCCCTAGACCCCATCAAATGAGGTGATCCTACAGACATTTAGCGCCAGTCAGGACCTGCCTGTGCCCCACAGAAACTTGCAAGCCATGCCGTCCAGTTCACGGAACCAGGCCCTGGGGGAGCACGTGAGTATTTTGCAGAGCATAAAGGAAGCGGGGGAGCACCATCATTTTAAAGAGGGCCACCCTCCCCAAGGGGTTCAGGGGCAGCGACTGCCACTTCCGGAGGTCCGCCTTTGCCCGTTTCACCAGGGGAGTGACGTTGAGGGCCCAGCTAAGCTCAGGGAACAAGGTCATCCAAATCCCCAGGTATTTGAATGATTGACGGCGAGGAGGTATATCGGATTGCCAATCGAAACATTCACGGGAGAGGTGGAGGGGAACCAAAACTGATTTGTCAGGGTTCAGCCAGAGACCCGAGGCCTGCTCGAAGGAATGCAGAATGCGGCGACAATGGGGGGCCTGACTGGGCAGGATCTGCTAAATAGATGAGGTCGTCATCCGTAGAGAGGGCAATTTTGTCGGGCTCGGTGGAGGGCCATTCCCATCCCTGCACTTGTTCGCATGATCGCATCAGGGACGTAAAGAACCTTGACCATGGCCCGAAGCGGGGGTCGAGCCCCATCTTGTCAAGGACATCCGCAAGGAACCCCCTGTCCACCGAATCAAAGTCCTTCTCCAAGTCTACAAGAAGAATCGCAAGATACGGGGTGAGGAGATGGCGGTGAGCCAAGGCTAAATGTAGTCTACGGAGACAATGCCAGGTGCCGCGTGAGGGCATGAACCCGCATTGGTCGGGATGAATCAGCGGAGACAGGTGGGGTTTGAGCCACTGGGCGAGGATTGTGGCGAACAGCTTAACCTCAGTATTAATGAGGGAGATAGGGCGGTAATCTCCACATCGTGACAAGGGTGGCTGGGATTTAGGAAGAACCACAATGGTGGCCATGTCCGTCTCCTGAGGGAAGGAGCCTTTTTCTACAGCTTCCCGAAACAATTCTGCAAGGCGGAGGGTGAGAATAACCCGATAATGCCCGTAATATTCTTGAGGGAGGCCATCTGGGCCTGGTGTCTTACCGGAGGAAATAAGGGGCAATAGCTTCCCCAATCTCCCCACGGGTTTGTGTGGCAGGGTCTACACTCGGAAGGCAGCCACGCCCGACCTCCAGCAGTTCCGCGAGAGAAAGGGTTGGGGTTCTAGCCTAATATTTTTGGCGGTAATAGGTGGCAAATACGTGGGCCATCCCCGCAGGTGAACGGCACATCGAGCCATCCTGCACCGTGATCTCGGAATTTATACGGTTCGCCCAAGGTTATGTGGCCAGACGGTGGAGGAGCGAGCCATTCTTGTCGCCCCAACCATATATCCTGGCCATGGAGGAGCGCCAAAGGAGCTTGGACGCTTCCAGTGACAACTGCTTAATCTCCGAGCGGAGGCCTGCGCCTCCCTTGTAGTAATTTGTTCCAATTGGTCCTGTCGCTGGATCTTGAATTGGCCCTTGGCAACCTCTCTAATCGTGGCCTTGCCCGTGAGTATGATTTTAGATCTAGGAGAAAAATAAAGCCTCTAGCAAGATATCTCCCTTATGAGCAATGCTCTTATTCTCCACTGGGTCGAGAAGATCAGAGGCATTCAAGTAAATCAGGAAGAGATCAACAAGAGTTCAGCATCTGGAACTTCAAGTGAACATTCCAACAAAAAAAGGAGAAAGATTAAATAAAGAGAGGAAATCCCAATAAGAAAGTGCCAGCAACTCAAGTGACAATGCCTGAAGAAAGAGAGTTCTAATGAACACCACATCGGATCAAACAGTACTAAGAAACGAGGCAACAAGGTAGGAATATTTTGAATTCAAATTCCCAAATTACCAGAATGTCCCAAGGTTATGAAATAGTCCTGGGATATTATCTGCATGAAAAGTCGAACTCTTACTAGATGATTTAGAGGTAATATCTTATGTTAGTGATATTTACATCACAGATGATAATCGATCTAACCATTTCAAGCATGTGGATTCAGTATTTACATCTCTTTTAACAGCAAGATTAATTTTAGAAAAAGTAAGATTGGACATTTTAATATGTTTTTTTCGGGGCTGTGACAATGGTGGGCAAAGACCTAGCACTTGGGTTCCTAGAAAAATGTGCTCATCGAGACTTGGTAACAGGAGTAGCAATAATAATGGAATCAAGTAGGACAGGTTTTATTACATACTCTATAATAAGGATCAGAGAATTCCAATTGCATACAATTCACACATATTCCACGGCTGAAAAAACATTCTCTCCCACTGATCAAACCTTTAGTATGGTTCAAATCGACATTATTAAAGGGAAAACATGTAGTTCATATCATTATAGTGATCACAGTCCCCAACCTAGACGCAGCCACTAAGACTAGCATACCAAACAGTAGGACCCATCATACTAGCTTGGTGCAATGGGGGCCAATACAGACTTTTGCCGATACCCAGTTTAAAAATGATCCCTCACTGAAAAATTAAGTCTTCCTGGAATACAAACAAGGGTACGTAATACTCCAAATGTAATCTCTATGAGACAGTATTTGACACTAATAGTTATATGCAACCTGTTATAGGTGCACAGCAAAGGTGCTCTGTTGCATGCGCATCAGTACTTGGCATCTTTAATCAGTCAATTAATCAATCAGTATTTGTAGAGCACAGCACTGTCACCTCAAAGAATATCTGGTCACTGAGGGTGTGGAGTCTCTGTCAAAAAGCCAGGTCTTGAAATCTTTTTCCTAAGTCCGCCAAAGAGGGTGCCGTTTGGAGGTGGAGGGGCAGGTCGTTCCAGGACTTTGCAGCGATGTAGAAGAAGGAGTATCCCCCACAGGGGCTGCAACAGATATGGAGTATGTGCGAGGGACAGCGCAAGTGTCTTGCGGGCAGGTGGAAATGTAGTCAATGGTTGATGTAGGACAGTCCTTGGTCATGTAGAGCTTTGTATGCATGCATGAGGATCTTGAACTGGCATCTCTTCGGAATGGGGAGACAGTGGAGATTTCTGAGGTGGGGGGATGGATGGGTCCATTTGGGGACATCCAGGATGAGTCTGGCTGCAGTGTTCTGTATGGTCTGGAGTTTTCTGAGGTGCTGTGTGGCGATTACCGCGCAGAGTGCATTGCCATAGTTGAGGCGGCTGGTGATGAGGGCCTGCATGACAGTGCTTCTGGTGTTGATTGGGATCTATCAGAAAAATCTGCAGAGCATGCAAAAGGAGTAGAAGCAGGAGGAGGTGACTACCTTGACTTGTTGTCTCATGGTCAGTTGGCTGTTGAGGATGATGCTCAGGTTGCATGTATGTTCTGTCATTGTGGGTGTTGGTTTGAGTTCTGCTGGCCAGAAAATGTGGTCCCTTACAGAGGTGCTCTTCCCAAAGATTAGTACTTCTGTTTTGTCGGAGTTGAGTTTGAGGCAGTTGTCTATCATCTAATTGGCTGTGTTGGTCCTGGCGCTGCAAAAGTTGGTTTTGGTTTTGGCAGGGTCCTCGTGAGTGAGAGAATAAGTTGAGTGTCATTTGTGTAGGAGATTATATTGAGTCCGTGGCTCTGACAAGAGCTGCAAGGGGAGCTCATGTAGCTGTTAAACAGGATGAGGCTGTGGGATGATGCTTGGGGTACGCCGCAAATTATGTCTTTGGGTGCAGAGGTAAAGGGGATCAGTTGGATGCTCTGACTGGGTCCTGTGAGAAATTATGCGATCCACTTGAGGGCGCTTTGCCGTATACCGATGCTGTGGAGTCTGTTGATGTGGGTGTGGTGGGAGATGGTGTTAAATGCAGCAGAGAGGTCGAGGAGGTTCAGGGTTGCAGTTTCTTCACGGTCAAGAAGAATTCTTACGTCGTCAGTGGAGGCAATCAGCATGCTCTCTGGCTGTGGTTGGCCCGGATTCCTGATT
The DNA here is from genome assembly GCF_964204655.1 of Triturus cristatus. Lineage (NCBI taxonomy): Eukaryota > Metazoa > Chordata > Amphibia > Caudata > Salamandridae > Triturus > Triturus cristatus. Next base: position 552,535,941 of record NC_140586.1, read on the forward strand.
GTGAGGCGTTGAGTTCCAGGAATTCGGTGAGCTGTTGATTGATGGCTTTCTTGAGTACTTTGGCCAAGTAGGGGATCAGGGAGATTGGTCGGTAATTTTTGAGGTTGCTTGGGTAAGCAGAGGGTTTCTTTTGGAGGGGTCTGCCCTCTGCATGTTTCCAACTGTCCAGGAATGTTGCTGTGGAGATGGAGGTGGTGAGGATGCTGGTGAGCTCTGTGCTGATTGGGTTGGATCCTAGGTTGAAGAGATGGTGGGGGCACGGGTCGGTGGGTGGCCTAGAATGGATGACAAATATGATGGACTGTCGTGGTCTGGGCGTGATCGTTTGGCAGGTATTCACAGTTGGTTGAGGTTGTCGAGGCTAAGGGTGGTGGGTTGGGGGTTGAAGTTGTTATAGATGGTGGCAATCATGTGGTGGAAGTAGTCTGGGAGGGTGTTGCAGAGTTCTTGTGAAGGGTGGATGGTGTTCTCTATGGCAGTCGGGTTGGCGAATTCATTGACTATTTTGAAGAGTTCCTTCGTGCGATTTGCCGCAGTGTTAATGCGAGTGGTGATGGCTGATTTCACTCTGTTTGAACAGAAAGAGAAGAAAAAGTACAGACTCATTAGAGAGGTAATCCTGGAATTAATTGCTTAGTTACAACCTCAGCTACAGACCCGAAAATTCAGAAGCAAAGCAATGCAATCCCACCACATGTGCAGGTATTGTGTTGCCTACACCTCCTAGCATCTGGCAGTTACCAGGGGGTCATAGCAGTGGCAGGGGGAGTGTCACAAAGTGCTTTTTCCAGGTTCTTTCACAGGTTCCCGGACAACATGGTTAGCAAGGTTCGCCAATATATTTATTTCCCAAATACACCCCAATATCTGCAACAGACCAAACTAATATTTTACCGGGTAGCACAGTTCCCCAATAGCCTAGGCTGTGTCAATGGGACACATATTGCCATGTGTTCACCCTCGGCAAATGAATTCATATATAGGAACCGGAAACGCTCACACTTTCTTAATGTGCAACTAGTGTGGGATGCCACATGTATCATAAAATACCTCATGGCCAGACTCCCAGGCAGCACCCAAGACTCCTTCATGTTCCACCACAGTGGTAAACAAAACTGACTTTCACAGGGTGAATTTGGCGATGGTTTCATATTTGGTAAGAGAATAGTTAATTCAATGAATACAGTTGGATAATCTGTTTGTGTAATGTGACCTAATAGTATTCCTCCTCATGCTCTTAAGGTGACAGAGCATTTGCCTTGCGTTCCTGGATGCTCATACCACACCTGACTCATAGCACAACATGTATGAGGCAGTACAACAGGGCATATAAGAAAACGCGTTCCATCATCAAGAGGACTTTTGGGATACTTTTGGGATACTTTCGGGATACTGAAGTCCAGGTTTTATTCCCTCCACAAGATTGGCAAAGCTCTACTGTACAGACCGGAGACGTGCTGCCAAATGTGCCAATCGTCATGAGGAAGGGTCTGCACAACATCACCTTTGAGGAGAAATCTGACTCAGATAATGACTTACCACCACTTCAGGTGCAGGATGGGACATGAGCCGCAGAGGGTCAGGCACGACGCGCAGAGATCACCATCAACTATGAGATACGAGTGATTACAACATCTAAAAAATGGAAATCACACAGGATGGTAATGCACGGTGCATAACTGTAAATTCAACTTTTATTTAGGTGTTACAATAATGTTTCTCTCCTAAAGCAACTGTATCTAATGCAGATGTAACATTATGCCAACTAGGCAACAAAGTATGCTATTATAAAAAAAAGCAGACAGTGGACTCATATCTCTGAGTGTTCAGAGTAGTCACTTTTTACAGCCTCTGGGGTTGGGTGCCTTGTCAGCAACACTGGCCTGTAGGAGTGGGGACATGTCAGACCCAGAAGTGTTCCAGCATGTAGGCCTGGCACAGCATACCTATTTCATAGATGTGCCACTGACGCTAGAGCCGTGTTCACTCACATGTGATGGCAGTATGTTGAGGAGAGAGATTGTGGGTCTGTATGTTCTCAAGAGCTGCAGTCACTTGAACTAGCCCATGTGCAACATCTTAACAGCAGTGCCCCATGTCATTCTGTATGTTGACAGTTCTCCTTGCAAGAGTTGTTGTGGCTATTGCCAATTGATTGATGGAATGGGTGAAGGCATCAAGGCGTGCCAGGTACTGCCTGCGCCTATGTCTCTGCATACGTTGCCCCTGCTCCATAGCAGCAATCTAACGCTCCTGCCCCATTTGCAATTGCTGCATTGACCTTGACATGTTTGGCAGATGCCTATTGATAGTCTTTATTTGTTTAGTTTTCAGGTGCTGTACAAAGATGATGGACTTCTTCAGGCCCCCAAACACAGGAAAACTGTCTGCCATGTCATCTGACACATGCTCATTATAGACTGTAGCTGGCTGGCCCCTACGGTGTCTATGTCCTGCCTACAGATGAGCTGGTAAGCATGCTTTGGGTTTGTCCCTCATCACTGTCCAAAAAGCCTGGTAGTAGTGAAACAGTTGCTCGCCTGGCAGTTGGGGTTGGACTGATGGACATAGGGATTGCTGGCCTCCATTTCAACATGTGTTTGTAGCTTCTTCAGCCTCAATTGTTTCCAACACGTTCTGGGTGTGATCTATGGAAATGCATGTATTTAAGTAGTGTAAATAAATGCTTAATGTCTGTTCACAATACTGTTGTAACAGTGCTTCATGTGTGTGACATGTTGGTGATGTACAGGTTTGTGTAGTGTAGTCTTCAGCCCACAGCACATCATGCAACTATGGTGTACTACAACTCCCATGATGCTTTGCCAAGGTAGTGCAAGCATCTCAATTGAGTCAGATTCTCTGTGATGTTTTATTTGAGGAATTACAAACATTACGTTATGTTAAGCAAAGGGGAGTTGACTTAACCTGGCTAGTGCCTGCAGCATTAGAGGTGTCAATGTCAGACACACCCACCACGCTTTCTAGTTCCAGAGTCTCCTCGATGAGTGTCTCCATGGGAGTGGCAGGGGGTATTTTTGAAGGTCTCCCACCTGTGCCATGACCCTCAGCCATCCTGCTGGCCACCTTCTCCTTTGTGCAGTATCTCCGGTCATATCACTGTTTGCGGATCTCTGGGATGGTCCTCTGTGTTACGCCAAGAGAATTCACCTTCTCCAAGATTCTGTTCCATATATTGGTCTTCTGGCTCTCAGGAAGCGTGAGAGAGGCCTTCCCGAATAGTAGGTCAATATGGGCCACACATTCCTCTGTAAGGAGCTCCAGCTCCTCTTCTGAGAATTCCGCCTTCCGCTTCCAGCTCCAAGATTCCTTGTCCATGGCGGGTCAAAACCATAGGAGGGGGCTGGTATCCCTAGCATAAGTAAGCTCCTTTACATTGGTTTTTAAAGCTTTTGAAATGTTTTATATTTTAAATTCTTCTTATTGTTGCCATTTATTTTGTCCCCACGTCCCTGCCATATTTGTTTTAAACTAGTAGTGCCTCTTACCTGCTGGAGCTCCCCGGACTCTCCGGTCCACCACCAGAATACTTTGGTTTGCGTGGAAAGAGCCAAGGGGAGGTTTCTGCATACCTGCGCCAACTCATTTCCAGGCTGGCCACCATCCTTAGGAGTTAGTACTCCCGTCTTTTTCGGACTCCCAGCCAATAAATGGCTGGGAGGGACCGTGCACGTAGCGGATTAAAACCATAGGAGGGGTCTTGTATCCCTAGCATCAGTAAGCTCCTTTACATTGGTTTTTAAAGCTTTTTACATTTTTAGTTATTTTAAATTCTTCTTATTGTTGCCATTTATTTTGTCCTCACCTCGCTGCCATATTTGTTTTAAACTAGAAGTGCCTCTTACCTGCTGGAGCTCCCCTGACTGTCCGTTCCACCACCGGAATACTTGCGTTTGCGTGGGGAGAGACAAGGGGAGGTTTCTGCATACCTGCGCCGACTCATTTCTGGGCCGCCAGCAATCTATGGGGGTTAGCGCTCCAGCCTTTTTCTGACTCCCAGCCAATAAATGGCTGGGAGGGACCGGGCACTCAGCGAATGTGCTCAGCGGGCGCGCCACAAACGCGCCAAAGGCAAGCCCGCCACGACTGGATGCCTCAAGGACCCTTGCAGCTAGGTATTCAAGGACTTGTGGATTTATGCCATAGTTGAAATAACAGTCACTGCCTCCCTCATGACTGGGGCTTTAGCACAGACAGGTATGAGTGTTGATTGTGTAACTTCACCTCTAGGCAAGTTTCCCATGGTCAGCAGGGCCTGTCTATTGCCACCAGAGAGGCAATAGACAGGCAAGCGGCTGAGGATGTGTATCCCTATATGCTGCTCAATTCACAGTCCCTTAATAAAAACAAATATGACCTTACCTTTCTCACTGAGACCTGGGCTGAAAGTTCCTCTGACCCGGACATTAAGATCGCCACCCCGAACGGCTTTAGTATCGAAAGGCTGGATAGAACAGAGATGAGAGGTGGGAGGTTAGCGATTGTATATCGTAACTCATTTGAGGCTAGCTTTAAACCAATACCCCATCTAGACTGTGACGCACTTAGCTTTAGTATAAAAATTAACAAGTCTTAAACATTTCAGGGTCTATTAATCTATCAACAACTTGGCCCAAGTGCCAGTTTTATTCATAAAATTCAGTCCTTTATAGAATCTTCAATAAACTACTCGAGGTTTACGATTGTAGGGGATTTCAATTTTCATCTTGAGCATTCTTCCAATAGGGATACGGATCACTTAGTGGATACTCGTAAGTGTTTTAACCTACATCAATTAATCGAAGTACCCATCCATCTGGCCAATCATACGCTGGATGGAGTCTTCACAAATAATTAAGAATTGGAAATAGATCAAATTCTGCCACTTTCTTGGACAGACCACAAGGCAATTGTTTTCTCAATTACAACTACCTGTAATAGAGCTTCACTGAATAATACAGTTAGAACTATTAAATACAGGCCATGGGAAAACCTTTATGTGGAGGCTAAGCAGGGCAAACTTTCTAAATCAGTTCCCGCTCCTGACAATAATGTCAATAATGCAGCAATTAGCTATTCTCACTGGTTAGACGTGGCATGTCAAAGAGTGGTACCGGAAAGAACATTTAAGAGCTACAGGAAAAATTCATCAGCCCCTTGGTTCTAAAAGCTGCACAACTGAAGTGAGCGAAAATGGAGGAAAAAATATTATCCAGATGAAAAACTTAAGTATAAAAAATTACTTTCCGAGTATAACGAGTTAATCAAAGCAGAAGAGAACAAATATTTCTCCAGGAAAATCAGATTAGCTACAAACTCTTCCAGGGAACTTTTCAAAACAGTCAAATTCCTGTCCAAATGGAATAACAGTGACATCTTCATTCCTGATTAATCCTTTTGCAATCAGCTAGCTGATTTTTTCCAATTGAAAGTCAACTCTATATTTCAGGCATTTTCTTCGAGTACACTAAGGGGCCGATTCCGATCTCGGTCGGAAAGCACTCCGACCGACCCGGACCCAGGGTGTTTCCCGACCGACACGGACTCCTGCAGTCCAACCGAGTGAGTACGATGCAGCCGTATGCTGTCGGACTCGGTTCAGAACTTGTGATTGCTGAGCTTGTTTCTTAACGATAGACAACAGTGGGTAGAGATGGGAGACGCAAGTTCCAGACCTTTCTCTCTCCCCTGTGGGGTACCTCAGGGCTCTGCGCTTAGCCCCACCTTATTTAATGTCTATGTCACCCCTCTTGTTAATCTTATTTACAGTTTTGGCCTGGCTGTTTTCTCCTATGCTGATGATACACAGATAGAGGTATCTATTTCATCCCAGGTGGAAAAGGATGCAAACAATTTCTGCAGATGCATGGCCCAGGTTGCACGCTAGATGCAGAGAAATGGTCTCAAACTAAACTAGGACAAAACTGAGGTTATGTTTTTGGACAAAAAGACCTCCTTTTGGGATGCACCTTGGTGGCCCTCAGAGCTGGGCGCTCTACCAAGGCCAGTGCAGAAGGCAAGAGATCTAGGAGTGATTTTCAACACCAAACTATGTTTCTCGGATCAAATCAATGCTGTGACCTCAGCAGTTTTTTTTATGCTGAGGGTTCTCAAGAAAATTCCCCTGTTTATTCTGTTTGATTTACAGAAGACAGCGATGATGGCACTCATCTCCTCAAAGATGGATTACTGCAATACCCTTTATATAATACAAAAACAACAACTGATGGACAGAATGCAGAACAATGTCATAATCACCCCAGTACAGACATCTGGGCCTAAATCCATAGTTTTTTTGCACACCATCCAGTTTGAACCCAGCCATATGCAAATCAGTCTTGACCCTGTGCCCAATGGGAACAGTCCAGCCCAAACTGCCAGGCCAGGTCCTCCCTGGACTGGAACCAAGCATCCTAGGACCGGTTTCAGGGTTTCACCCTTCATCAGCCAGGATAGTTTGACTCCAGTGGCATGGAGAGCACGGGACCCACGTCTGGGCATACCCATCCCTCTCAGGGTGACAAATGCAAAAAACAACAATTGAAGGACAGAATGCGGAACAATGTACCTTCACTCCAGCACAGAGATCTGGGCCTAAATCCATCGTTTTTTTTGCTCACCATGCCATTCCAGTTTGAACCCAGCCACATGCAAATCAGTCTTCACCCTGTGCCCAATGGTAACAGTCCAGCCAGAACTGCCAGGCCAGGTCCTCCCTGGACTGGAACCAAGCATCCTAGGACCGGTTTCAAGCTAGCCTTGCTGATGAAGGGTGTTACCCAGAAACCGCTCCCAGGATGCTTGTTTCTGGTTCCGGGAAGACCTGGCTTGGCAGTTCAGGCTGGACTGTTCCCATGAGCCACAGGGTCAAGAATGATTTGCATATAGCTGGGTCTGAACTGAGGTGGCGAAGTGAGCTAAAGAATGATGATGGATTCAACCCAGATCTGTGACTGGGGGTGAGAGTCTGAAAAGTTTCAGCACTCTGTCCATCATCTCGTTGTGTTTGCTTTGTTCGCCCTAAGTTGGCATGGTATGCCCAGACGTGGGTCCCTTGCTCACTTTGCTACTGGATTTAAGCTAGCCTGGCTGATGAAGTGTGTTACCCAGAAACCGGTCCCAGGATTGGTTCAGGGAAGACCTGGCTTGGCAGTCTCCTTGCATTTGCTATGCCCTTTATCTAGGCACTTCTAAATATCTGATAAAAAAACCACAGTCCTTGCAGAACGATGTAGCAAGAACGTTACCGAAGGTCCCCAAATTCGGCCCAATCTCTCATCTAATGTTTGGCCTCCATTGGTTGCCAGTGGAAAAGAGGATTTCATTTAAGGGCCTGTGTTTAAATCACAAGGCCCTCTACAGAGGCGGTCCAACCTTCTTTCAGGATCGTTTCTCCTGTTATATTTTCGGTAGGAACCTCAGAACGAGCTCTGCGCGAATGATCATGGTTCCAAGATTTAGCAAACCAAAATGGGGTGGAAGAATGCTATCATACCGTGGAGAGAAACTATGGAACTCCTTACCTCTTGCAGTATGCTCGCAACCCATCATGCAGCAATTCAGAAAATTAGTTGAAGACCTGGTTATTTTCGCAATAGGTCACTGAGTTTTGTACATTTGGCCCTATAGTAACATGTGCTCACCCCTTTGGTAGCTTGGCACAAAAGCAACCTGGCTTAACTTAGGGGCAATGTGTTAAGTATTTAAGCAGCACACACAGTTTAAGAAAGTGAAAATACAACACAGGAAAAATCCCACGTCAATTTAGAAAATAGGATAAATTTGAGTAAATAATTAATCAAAATTACAAAAATCCAATCAGTAGAACTGGAGATAAGCAATTTCAAAGATATAGGTAAGTATAGTGCACAAAAGCACAAAGTGCCACTCTAAGTTATCTGGTTGTGCTAGACCAGGGGTAAGTCACAAGTTTAGGACAAGCACCGGCCAGATACAGGCACCAGGTTTGTCCTGCTGAAACAGTTATCTTCTCATAGTAAGGCATGAAGAGTTCACCGTGGAGGAGGGTGTGAGGAGAGTGTTGCCAATGGTTGTCTCTATAGGGTAAAAAACAGGCCTGGCATCGTAGATGGTCGCTGCTGTAGCGTGAGGATCCTGTTGGGCGTCATGGCAGTCGTTGCCGGAGCTTCACATTGGTGGTCACTGCAGACTGTCCTCGCTGTGGCGCAAAGTGCACATATATGGCGTTGCCGGTTGTAGCTGGTGCTCACTTTAGCACAAAGAGTTTGGTTCACCGGAGCTTTGCGCTGGTGGTTGTCGTGGACGGGAAGATCATGGCACAAACTGACCTGTTCATAGTCGCGAATAGCCCAAAACATCAAGATTTCGCCCTCTCCTTCAGAAGAGTGCACTCTGATGCCAGAAAAGGGTCCAGGACCTGGGAAGGCACCTCCTGTGGATCAGGGACTCACTTTAACAGAGGCCAGAAGGGCTGAGGCAGGTCCAGTTCCAAGGAGGTCCAGTTGCAGGGAGGCCCTGGAGCTTGTTGTGTCTCTGTAGCTTAAAACAGAAGATAAGCCAACTTAGCCTGGAATGAAGGGATCAGGTCCAGTCTATCTTTTTGGACAGCAGGGCAATCCTCTGGCAGAAGGGCAGTCCTTCTTCTGTAATGTCCACAGGTCCAAGAGTATACTGAAAAGTGGGTCTTATTTGTATACCTAGTGCCAGCTTTGAAGTGGAACAGTTGTTTGGAGTTTTCCCCCCCAAAGATGATTCTTCAATTTCCTTTTTCCCTGTCCAGACCCTCCAAGAGGTCTAGGGGCTGGTATAAAGCTCTTTGTGAGTGTGCTGAGGCAGCTCCTTTGAAATGTAATGGGCAGGGAAGAGCTCCACTCCTGCCATCCTGGCCCATCCTGCCAATTCCTAGTCCCCATTTGTCTCACTATCTGGGAGGAAGACACAAAGGCCAACTACATTTAGTCACTTGTCCAAGGACACAGGCTGCAGGCACCAAACAGTCTGGATAAGAAAATGGCAAGTTTCTAAAAGTAATTTTAAGAGAGAGCGGTCCCTTTGAGTTTGATAATCAAAACAATTGTAGCCAAATTATCACAATAGAGATTGGCTCTGTTTATGTCTTAATTGACAATATCAAAATATTTATTCACAAATAATGAAACACACAACAAAATATACAAAGTGAGTGAGCTAGACGTGACAAGGTAATTGGAAATCAGCCGATTTCCTTAACACAGGCAAGTGACTTTCAAAGTGACTTTTATGAAGAAAAAATGTAAATATGCAAAAGTCGCAATGAGAAATACATCTTGTACTCCACATAAATAATGAATTCAAGTATAGAGTTAAGATGCAGGTGTCAACGACATTTCGATCCCAAGAGAGGTTCTGGGATCATCATCAGGACTGAAATATAGAACAGATGTCTGGGTAGTTTGAAGGAGCGTGCTTGTTGCGATCAAACTCAAATAGCGGGATACGGGCGGCCGGTGGCTAGATGAAGATAACCATGGAACGGAAGTAAACGGTGGGCAGTGATGCGAGAGTCCGATCAGAGCCAGGATCCAGCGCGTTACAATATCCAGATACCACGTCCCGCAACGGGCGTAATTGGTGATTAGTAGAATGACAACCGGGAGTACGGTGTAGAAGGGAGCTCAAATCAGGCATGTGATGAACAACAAGTCCGTTGAGGTGAGCAGATGTCCTGGGAATGCACCGTTGTGCGATGCGCTCGATGGCTGTGAACTTTTTAAAAGTGGCATTTTCTAAATTGTGACTTACAATCAGACTTTACCATTATGGAGGACTTTAAATTACAAATCTTTTGAGTGTAAACATGACATTCCTACCTGCTTCCAATCATGAATTATTACGTATTAAATGTAATAAAAGCCAATGTTATCCTATGGTGAAGGTACGCTTCAGACTAGTGAAATATTAATGCAAAACTAAAAAACACATGTCCAACATTTTAAATACACTGCAGTGTGCAATGTGGGCTGGTTGCCCTAACCAGCCCACCCCTTAGGGGTGGCCTATATGTACTAAAAGGGTGGCCTATATGTACAAAAAAGTTTCTTTTGTCAGGTCGAATTGGCAGTGTAAAACTGCATGCAGGCTGCAAAGGCAAACCTGAGACATGTTTTAAAGGGCTACTTAAGTGGGTGGCACAATAAGTGCTTTCTTTAAAAAGAAACTGAAAACCTGACTTTTCACACAATCTGCTTACGTTTACAAGCTGGGGCTGAATGTCTTTAGCGCTGGGACACTCGTCTGAGTAGCTGTGCGCTGTATAAATTGTTATAACATAACAAGTGCTACAGGCCCACTAGTAGCATTTAATTCACAGGCCCTAAGTATAAGATGTACCACTTTACTTGGGACTTATAATTAATTAAATGGGCCAATAAGGTGTAGGCCAATTTTACTATGTTTTAAGGAGTGAGCACAAGCACTTTAGCACTAGTTAGCAGTGGTAAAGTGTACATAGTCCTAAAGCCAACAAAAACGGGATTGGAAAACAAGAGAGCTGAAGGCAAAAAGTTTAGGGATGATCCTGAAAAGGTCAAAGACCAACATTACCTATGTGAAATCAACAACAGTTGTATTAAGTCTACTCTATGAAGATTGACCAGAAATGTTTGTAGATGCTGCACAATTCAGTGACGACTGCTGCCATATAAAGTGTGTAGGGGGTAATGGAGGGAATAAAACAAATTAATAAGATTTGCCTGACTCTGCTGATGGCCTCGGTGCTCCTTTGTGGCTGGGTAGGTGCTCCTCTGCCATGCAGCACACAGAACAGGCTCACAGACTCTCCTATCCAATCCCGACGCTGCTGAGAGAAGCGAGGGGATTGGGCTGAGTAGGCTGGTTTCACGCTCGCTTAGTCACAGGGAGTCTGTGCTGTTTCTCCACGCAGCTGTGGAATACAGCTGGGTTGGAGAAACCTAAGTTTGCATGTCTGTTTGGCTGGCCTGAGACGGCCGTCCAAACGGAAATGCGCACTCATAAGTGCCCACTACTCCTCCTCCCTGCCATGGCCCATCCCTGCCTCGCCCTAAACTGGTATTGGCTCAGTCAGTAAAATAAAATGATGATAACAGTATTTTATTATCATTTTAGTTTTGCTGGCTCGCAGTGGGGCGATGCTCCTCCGCCATCACAGAGGAGCCGCCGCTGGTACAACACAAAAGATAATTATAGAGGAACGAAATACCCAGGTCTAAGTTAGCTAGAGGGTGTGGGCATAGGTCTGATTCTAAGATCTATTTAGAGGGTGAAGCACTACGATCTTCTTAAGTTTAAATTTCTACAAACATGGAATTTTGCATGTGATACTGGTTTAACAAATTGCTCTCATAAATATAGTAATTGTCTGAATCCCTTCCCCTCGCTCTCTGTTTTAAGTGTTTGGGATTAGGTGTGAAACAGGCTTAGTTCACATCCCATCCACATTCATAAAAAAACAGCAGGAACATTCTATGACACTCCGTCTTGAACAACAGAGAATACTAGTTTACATTTATTGCTTCATATCACACTTCTGCAAAACAATGGAAACAATAGGAGTTACTACTACAAACTGTGATGGATTCCTTAGGAGTGATAACCAAGTCTGTCTTGCAGGATTCAGACTTGTGACCGAACAATCACCTCATATTTTAGCAACAAGCATTCATGTAAATGTTCTATCATTCAACTAAAGGCACATTATAAGCAGGTGTGAGTATAAGTATATATATTAGTAGGTACCAACATTGTACTTTCTGCAAGCACTTATGCGCATTCTGCACAGTACAAATGGAATCCTATAAGCACGGCTTTCAACATTCTGAGACTGAAAAAAATATATGTCACTGAGTTGACTTGAGATCAGTTGTTAATTACAGTGCTTGCTTAATTCATTCACCTCGTCCATCATGAATGCCCCATTAACAGCTGCGGCTCCTCCGCTAATGCAGTGGAGCATCACCTCACAGCTCCAAAAACTGTGAAAAATAAAACGATAATAATAGGTTATTATTTTATTTTTTGTCTGGGTGCAAGCTTCATGTTAAGAGTGGGGAGGGGTTGGGATGGAGTGACGTTACAGTGAGGAGGAGTGGTTGCTACACCATAAGTGCGCATGGCGGTTTGGCCGGCGCCTTGGGCTATTGCACAGCACAGCACAGTTCAGCACAGTTATTGCACAGCACAGCACAGTTCTTTGGAGAACACGCACAGCCTCCCACTCCCTGTCTGAGCGCCGAACTACAGCACTCAAGCCAATGAAAAATTGTCTAGCAGTCGCAACAAAGAATTTTCAATTCTATTAAGGACACGGAGGCGAGGATTATGCTTCTCAATCTTTACTGACAATAACAGCAGCCAATAAAAAACTATCAACTTTAAACTGGCATGACCCCGGAAGGAAAAGCCCCTCCTGTGTCTGCACCAATCACATTCCAGTTCACCACATAAGTGTCATTGTAAACTCCATAACTTCCTCTTTTTTTGCGATCATTATCAACAGTCCAACCATAACTGGAAACCCAACGTGACGTAGATCCTTGTCACAACCGAAGCTCTCCTCAACTTCCACTGAACTTCACACCGCCACTTGCAGTAATCCCACTGCCTCAGGTTTGCTTGCTCTGGTCACCTGAAATGGAAACTGACACCATAAATTCCATTCCAAACTAATGGAAATACAATAACACTGAACCAATTCTAGGGCGGGTTAAATGCATTATAACCTACATAATACTGTCACTGACAATGTAGCCTGGGTGGGATAATCCTCGCCTCCGTGTCCTTAATAGAATTGAAAATTCTTTGTCGCGACTGCTAGACAATTTTTCATTCTATGTCAGTCCACGGAGTCTCTGATTATGCTAGTTTAAAGTTGCTCCACCACCACCGAAGCCACATCCACAATAGGTTTATGATAAAACGTCTTAAAAGTGGAATCAGCAGACCAATCCGCCACGGTCATGATGTCTTGCAAACGGGAACCGGCGGCAAATGATTTGGAGGCCATAGCCCCTCTAACCGAATGAGCTCCAAATTTGGAAGTGTCAACCCCTGCTAGACCCAGTAACCAAGTAACCCACCTGGTCAGAGTTGCAGTAGTGACCGGGCGAAAAGGTCTCTGAAGAGAAATCAACAATTGACCTAACACATCACTCCTAAATTCCCCAGTACAGTCCTCATAAACTTTTAAACATTTGACCACACATAATTTGCTGTGATGAGGAAATCCAGGATAAGAAATACAATGTGAATGTGTTTTTGTACGTCTTGAAATCGTAAAGGAAACTCCAGAAGGAGTAAATACTCTACCTGCCAAATCCAAGGCCCGTACATCAGACACTTGTCTGCATGAGATCAGACACAACAAAAGAGTTAATTTCGCCGATAACTGCTTCCTCGACAAACCTTCATTACTCGGCCAGCTTACCAAAAAACGTAGGACCACGGTAACGTCCCAAAGTACATTATACTTAGGTTGAGGAGGATTCACCAACCGAATACCTAGCACCACCTTGCAAACCAGTGGATGCTCCCCCACCGGCTTGCCCTCCACGTGCGGATGTCCCGCCGAGATCGCTGACCTGAAATTATTCACGGTCCTATACGCTAACCCTGATTTGGCTAGCTCCGACAAGAAATTTACTATCATATGTATGTCGGATCCCACAGGATCACCCTGTCGTTCACTACACCAACCAACCCATTGTCTCCAAGCGGACTCGTACTGTTTGTGTGTGGAGGGTGCCCAAGCTTGTGACAAGAAAAAGAGAGTCTCCTGTGAAACTCCCGGCACTTGCCAACGACGCCTGAGAGTCTCCAAGCCACGAGGACTAACTGGTCTTGTAATACCAAAGGATGTCGAAGCCCCTGAGGATCTGTGAGGATATCTGGGAACGACCGAATTCGAACCGGAGGCGCACAGGCTAGCGCCAGCGCGATTGGAAACCACGCTTGTGCCTTCCAACATGGTGAAATCAGAATAACCTCCGCCTTCTGTCTGCGGACTTGCGCCAGAACTCTTGGGATCATAACAAACGGTGGAAAGGCATATAGAATGCCCATCGTCCATGACTGAAGGAAGGCATCCGAGCTGACCGCTAAAGGATCTGGCCGTCAGCTGTAGAACAGGGGTACCTGTCGGTTGAGTCTGGACGCAAACAGGTCCATCACACAAGGTCCCCATTTGAGGTCCAAAGCTCTGAAAATCCTGGGATGCAGCTTCCAATTGCTGACATCCCTCAAATACCGCGAATTCCAATCCGCTATCACATTGGCCGACCCGGGAATATACTCCGCTGTCACCACAATGCGATGGTCCAGGCAGTAATGCCAGAAGTCCTTGGCCATTTCCGCCAGGAGACGAGACCTGGTACCTCCGAGGCGATTTATGTAACGGACCGCGGACACATTGTCCATGCGGAGAAGAATGCAGCAAGAAACCCGCTGAGGGGCAAGAGTGTGTATTGCAAATGAGCCTGCTAGAAGCTCCAAACAATTGATATGCAGGTTCAACTCCTCCCGGGACTACCGACCCCCTGTCTCCAGAGTCCCACAACGTGCTCCCTAGCCCCAGCGGCTGGCATCCGACTCTATCACTACGTCCGGGTTGGTTGAAAAAATGGCTCTGCCATTCCAGGCATCCATATGCTCTAACCACCAATTCATCTCCGTATGTGCCTCTGATGAAAGCACAATCTGCTGCGCGTACGAAAGACCCTTGCGCAGATGTAATATCTTCAGTCTCTGTAGGGCCCTGTAGTGTAAGGGGCCCGGAAATATCGCTTGAATGGAGGATGCTAAAAGACCTACCAGGCGAGATAATGTCCTCAATTATATTGTCGGAGAGGCAAGCGCTCTCCTGAACTCTTTCCTGATCGCCACTCTATTTTTGAGAGGCAGAAGAAGCTGCGTCGTGAGTGAATTGACCTGAAAGCCCAGAAAATCCATTACCTGCGATGGTATCAATATCGATTTCTCCAGATTCAGAATGAACCCTAACTCCTGCAGGAGTTGTATTGTCCATGAAAGATGGACCAACAGAAGATCTTTTGACTGCGCCATAATCAATATGTCGTCTAGATAAATGATCAGACGCACCCCCCTTTCTCTCAACCACTGTACGACAGGCTTCATCAGTTTGGTGAAACACCAAGGGGCGGACGAAAGGCCAAAGGCCATGGCGGAAAATTCGAACCATTGGTCGCGCCACAGAAATTGAAGAAAGCGTCTGTGCGGTGGGAATATAGGGACCGCGAGATAGGCGTCTTTTAGGTCCAATCAAACCAGCCAATCGTGTTCTAGTAGGATGTCCTGCAGGAGGTGTATGCCCTCCATTTTGAAATGGCGATACACAACCCATGCGTTGAACTCCCTGAGATTTAGCACCAGACGGAACCCCTGATCTTTCTTGGGGACCAAGAAAATGGTACTTACGAAGCCTTGAGTGTGTGGGACAGTCTCCACGATTGCCCCCTTCTGGAGCAAAGACTCCACTTCCCTGTCGATTAAACTCTGCTCTAGTAGGGAAAAATGTAGAGGACCGGGCACGTAACTCTGTTCTGGAGAGGCATAAAACTCTATGTGAAAACCCTGCACTGTCTGTAAAATCCAGGGATCGGACGTGAGGCCCTGCCACCTGTGGAGGAACAATGCTATCCGACCTCCCACCATGCACTCCTTGGGACTTAAGACCCGTACCTGAATAGGGGACATCTCCTGCCATGTTCTGTTGTCCTCGGTAGACTCCTCTCTGGCCTCTGCCTCTTCCTCCCCTGTTGCGGGAGGGATAGAAATGTGGCTTTTGGTTACCTCTGCCTCGCTGTTCCGCTCCTCGTGAGGTCTGACTAAAACCTCAGCCGAACCCTCGACCTCGTGAGCGGCCGGCCCTGTCAAAAACACCCATGTGAAACACTTTTTTAATGTTCACTTGAGCTTTGTCTAGCGCTGAAAACGTGGCCACGTATTTTCCCATCTCCTTAACGAATTTGTCCCCGAAAAGCATGCCGTTGGCGAGGGAACCCAGTTCTTTAGCGGCCATCTCCGCCAACTGGGAGTCAATACGCATCAAAAAGGAACGCCTCCTCTCCGTGGAGAAAGCCACATTGGCATTGCCAAGAAAACACAAAGCCCTTTGGACCCATTCCATGACGTCCGACGTGTCAATCGGAACGTTTTGATCCTTTGCGTTGACCGCACCCTCCAGGATTCTAGTGAGGGGTCCAGAGACATCTAATAACTTGTCTTGGCACCCCCGCCAAGCCCTATCTAAACCCTTCTTGGGATCCTTCGCGAACTTTCTCATGAATGTCGCCATATTCGGGTCTAATTCTGGCGTATCCGCCACCTTCCCGGTCAAGGAGGGCCTCGGGCATTCCGATCGTAAAGTGGCCCGCACCTCCTTCTCAAAGCCTTGCCGCAAATTATTAGCCACATAATGTGCCACTTCCGGACAAGGTACCCACTCAGTGGACCTAGGATGGATCAAACTTTGAGGGTCAAACAACAGGTTCTTGGGCGCTTGGCTGTCGTCTGCTTTGTACGCTGTGTGCTTAGTCATCTTTGCCTTCTTTTTAGGCAGCACCGATTCAACCTCGGAGTCTGAGGTAGCCGGTGTGGACGGGGAAGACTCCTCGGTAGTATAATTAACCATGGAGCCATGATCCTTCATTACATTCCTGCCCATGCGCGCTAACACTTGGGCCGATGACTGCGTGTGCCCTGCGCTTTTACGAGAAGATTTCATCTTCCTCTTGCCATAATTGTGAAGGGGTTTTGTAAATGGCTTTAAGGCCTTGATCAGGGCTTTATTTACAGAGCCCTGGACGTGGGTGTCCAGGGCTTCCACAAGGTTCTCCTCCAACAGTTCTTCCTCTGGCTCCTGATATTCCTCAAATTGATTGCACTCAACCCACTGGTCTTCCTCTTCGGCGTAGTACGCCATTGCCGCAAAGCAGAGAGGACTGGAGGAGCTTTCACAAGGGGGGGAGCAACCCAGGGGTGCCTCAGACCCTTATAATGATACTAACCGTTGTATCAAAACCACTACACTTCTGAGCGCTGAGGCGTAAATTCAAGGTGGAAGGAGACCCCTATACTCCCCTAGAGTCAAGCTCTAATCCGGAAACTGCTCCGGTCAGCGTTCAACGAGGCCAGAGATTTATACAGTCCTGCCTAGCGCTACACGCGAAGAGCCTGTCACTCGTAACTCGAGAAAACGGCTCTTCACGCTCACGCGCAGCGTCTGGGGCAACGACGAGACTGCTCTCTGAGCGCGAGGGTCTCGCGTCTGCCTCCTCCTGCTCCACCGCCCCCTATCGCTAACGCGCGCTCCGTCGAAGGAAACCCGACACACACCGCAAACCGCGCGCGAGCGAGTCGCCGCTGAAACAATTACATCAGTACGTCGTAAACATCGATAAACAATCCTCCCCCAACGTTTTTACCACTTCAATAAAAAATAAAGGGAAAGGCACTTATCTGCTGCTGCAGCAGCAAAAAAAGAGGAAGTTATGGAGTTTACAATGACACTTATGTGGTGGACTGGAATGTGATTGGTGCAGACACAGGAGGGGGTTTGCCTTCCGGGGTCATGCCAGTTTAAAGTTGATAGTTTTTTATTGGCTGCTGTTATTGTCAGTAAAGATTGAGAAGCATAATCAGAGCCTCCGTGGACTGACATAATCACGACGCTGCTGTCATGCTGATGACAGCAACGTTATGATTGGCTAGGGGAGCCTGGGTGCTTCCGGGAGCCGGGATACAGCAAGAACGGAGGAGAGGCGGTGGCTGGCAACCAGTAGGCAAGCCTTCTTTTTTTTCTAACCCCCTGCCTTCTTTTTTTTCTAACCCCCTGCCCACGCCCCTCTGCCACCATCCCCTACCAGCTGCCACTGCTCATTATTACAAGGATATGCCATAATTTGTGGTGACAGACATGTGAAACAGAATGTGATATTACCATCATTTACAATGAAATTAATAAAGACATTCTCAATTACAAAACCAAACCTTACTATAGGTCATTACGAGCGCTGTCTCCAGTCCTGAACTTTAGACCTACAATCACTGATTTAAGGTATGTGAGTATATGTTTAAAGGGAGCAAAACAAGGCTAAATCACCCAGAATGCATTACCCTCTCTCATAAATTTGCAAATCTGGATATCAAGTCCGTAATGACCTTTGGGGAGGTGGCGCTCCTATAGTTACCGCCATTGTATCACCTTTTGAATGCCTCAATGCCACTCTCACTTTGTCACTATCCATCACAGTGCATTTACATGTCATCATTAAACCCCAAATGGGCAAACCAGAGTTCAGAGACAAAAACACGGAGCGCAACTCTCAAGGCGGACAGATGGGAAAGAGCACCAAAGAAATGCATTCACTGTCTTTAGTTTGAGCAAGTCATAAAGTTAGTTACAAAACAAACAATTGCGGTCGCCTGAAAGTGCATTTCCACCATGGCAACTCGTCACCGGATGGTACCTTCTTTGGACTGCATTCGTCAGGTCCAGATCCATGCAACAGGGATGGAAAGAAAAGAGATAGAAATCTGAAGGTCTGAGTTCTTCGTCAAGGTGTCTTCGGGTCACCAGTCCTACGTGTTCTCCTAGGTGGTATCACCCACGGTTAAAAGTGGGACGCGGGAAAGAGCAGTGCACACAAGGAATAGTTACATTGGCTTTAGAAAACAAGAAAGGCGAAGGCTACCCCTTATCCCTACCATAACATCTTCGGACTACTTGCTGTACTATGCGGCCCTCTCTCAGGCCCACATTGTGAGAGATCCAATGCCTGGCTCCAGCCTGAACTTGAATCCTGCATGCATAGCACAATTTCAGGGTCTTCGGCTCTGACTCCAAGGTCTGTGCTTTCTAGAAACCCATCTTCCCATCTTTGACTTTTCCTATCTAGAGAACCAGTGCACCACCATTGCCTCTATAATTCTTCCTTTTCTGTCATTCCCCCCACACTCCACCTTTCCAGTTTCTGCTTGAGTGCTGACATCCAATGTCTTGCAGCCCAAAATGGATGTTTCTGCTGCACTGCTAAGTGGAGAGCAGCATGTTGCACTTCACACCAGGGACCCATACTACTTACTCACCCCCATCTTAATTATGTGGAAGTGGCATTTTCAAGAATGATTTCACATGGATTGAGAGAATTTAAGTGTAAATTATGCACCACCCTAGACAAACTTGTAAACCTCCACAATAATGTCCAGCACTTATCTATTTCCAATCAAAATAATGGAAGGATCCTGGACTTATCATTGAATACTCAGTGATGGTGAAATATTCGCCCCGCTTGAAATCAAATGGTCAGATCATTTTCCATGGGGGAATGCTCACCTGTAACATCATTTTTTCAAATTTGCATCATATTATCTTTCCCTGAACCAATGAAACCAATAAAACAAGTGACACTTTTTTTTGTTTAAATCAGTTTATTGTCATTTTTGCTTATTTAACAAATACACAGCCTTAAGACATGACTCGCTGCTTCATTAAATTACCATTGTATGCTTCAGAGCGTAACCAATAATACCATACATATTATCAAAGATTCAGAAGAATTGTTCGTACAAGCGAAAGGTTACCCCCTGAGTCCTTCCATGGCATATACATCAGATGTTAAGCATTACTTCACACAAAGCTTGCATGTTCTCTGTTTATGTTGCTTGGTAAACCTGAACTGTGAAGGAGGGTACGAACCTAATGAGGAAAAAGCAAGATGAAGGTGGGAGGATGAACAACTGTAAGTGAAACGCCGCTAGACGCTTCCCATCCCATACCTGCGCAACTGCGCACATCATGCCCAACGGGGCTCTCAGGTATGTTGATCAACTCCAGGAGTGACCGAAATGAAAAGAAATTTGTCGCGTCTATACCTTTCCTGGGGTGCAATCAGGATGGCTCATCAACCCGTAACCCCGCCTCTGTGGTGTCGACTCTCCCTGACGAGGAACCCCCCACCGACTCATCTATCTGCAGCAGCTCCGAACGATGGTCTCCCATTCAGCGGTCAAGGGGAATCTGCGGAGTTGCAGCAGATCCTCCCTGTGCAGGGCAACGATCTCCACTTGGCCCAGTTGAGCAGGGATCGGCACCACGCAGCGCCGTTCACCTCCCAGTGTTTAGTGATTAGGCGCTTGGCAACAACCTGGCCCAAGCCTAAAGTGGCTCTGTGCTTCCTCCCCCTCCTAAACAGATGAAGGATGTAGGCCTCCCAGCTGAAAGGTATGACTTGCCCTGTGCAGCGGGATAGGGTATTGGCTATAGCGTCACAATATGTAGCCAGTTTCGAACACCGCCATAGCATGTGTAAAATGTCTGCATCAGCTGTGTAACACCTGGGGCAAGTCGAGTCTGTGCGATGGAAGTATCTATTGATTTGGGCCGGGGTGAGGTATGCCCGGTGAAGTATGAAAAACTGTATTTGAGGGAAATGCTGGTTACAGCTGTCCATTCTGATTCAGTAAAGGCACACCTCATGTCCTCCTCCCAGTGCACCTGTAGTAAGCCAAGAGGGATTGCAGTGTGCTGGCAGAGCGATGCCTCGAACCATCTGACCAGGTGACCCCCATTTCCCATATAATGTAGATATTGGATTGTATGATGCACAGGAGGCTCTGTAGCCAGCGCGCCCCGGATCTGGGATCGGATGGCAGTCACTGCCCTGGTTTTTTTTTTTGAAACATGTTTTTTATTGCAGCATTTTAAGCAAAATAACCATCGGGGCAACCGGCACCCACGTACAATCTCCGATCATACCCTGCGGTTTAGCAATGCACACAGCCATTTAGCCCACATCCCGGGGGCCGGGCGGCATATTTAGACAGTTAAGCAAATTAACACAACTATCGCCTCATAGCGATGCCCGGTCCATGGTCACTGCCCTGGTAACGTTCTCATCTAGCAGTTCTCTTTTACTGCAGTAGATGTGTACCCCCAGGTAACGGAAAGTGTCAACACACCATGCTACCTGCTCGCCACATAGCAAGTAGCTTGGGTCCAGAGTTTACACTGCAAAAGGGAACAAAATCAATTTCAAGGCAGGCCAGACACTACAGCGAATTCTGATAATATTAGGTCCAATGAGGGGGTGGGGGGAGATAGCGTGCAGGTCTCTGACATACAGCAATATGTCATCAGAATACAAGGATATTGTATGCGTGCCATCTCCCAGAGGGATCCCCGTGTCCACCCGGGCCCGAACAGTTGCGGCCCAGGGCTCCACCGCCAAAGAAAAGTGCAGGGGAGACAGCGGACATCCCTGCCTGGTCCGGCGTCCCACCACTATGGCGTCCAAAATGTAGGGACCTGTTTTGACATGGACAGTTCAGCATCTATATAACAGCCGGACTAGTCCTATGACTACCATGTTTACCAGGCAGGTCGCTCCCCTCACCGCCACGCAGCCCCCTGTGTGACCGCTGACGCATTGTTTCTGCCTGCGTTCGAGTGCCAGTGCCCTCCTTCTCTTCTGTTCCCACGAGTGAGTGCCTGCATCGCCCCCATTGTACCTGTGCCTTGTTGCTGCCTGGATTTGTTCCTCCTTCTCTTCTGTTCCCACGAGTGAGTGCCTGTAATCGCCCCCATTGTACCCGTGTCCTTGCTGCCTTGAATTGTTCCCCTCTCCTTTTTTGCCCAGATTGTGATCCTTTTTGCCTTCTGTTCCCCTGCGCACCGCGTCTCCCCCTCGCCGCCCGTTTCCCGCCACCGCGTCCCGTAGCTCCGCCCCCTCGCACCCCATTTGCCGCCCCGCTCCCACCTCCCAGCTGCTCCTCCCTCCCTCTCCCACTCATACGGAGGCCGCGCAGCGGTAGAGAGAGCGACCTCTGACCCTGTTTACCAGGCAGATCGCTCCCCTCACCGCCACGCAGCACCCTGTGTGACCGCTGACCGCTGCTGCATTGTTTCTGCCTGTGTTCGAGTGCCAGTGCCCTCCTTCTCTTCTGTTCCCACAAGTGAGTGCCTGCATCGCCCCCACTGTACCTGTGCCTTGTTGCTGCCTGGATTTGTTCCTCCTTCTCTTCTGTTCCCACGAGTGAGTGCCTGTAATCGCCCCCATTGTACCCGTGTCCTTGCTGCCTTGAATTGTTCCCCTCTCCTTTTTTGCCCAGATTGTGATCCTTTTTGCCTTCTGTTCCTCTGTGCACCGCGTCTCCCCCTCGCCGCCCGTTTCCCGCCACCGCGTCCCGTAGCTCCGCCCCCTCGCACCCCATTGGCTGCCCCGCTCCCACCTCCCAGCTGCTCCTCCCTCCCTCTCCCACTCATATGGAGGACGCGCAGTAGACGCGCGCAGCGGGCGCGCCTAAGGCAAGCCCGTCTGCGCCCGCCCGCGCCTGGCCCGCGCCCAGCGCCAGACCCCCTGGCCCCCGCAGATGCCAGCCCACCCGCAAGACCTACAACGCCGCCACTCTCATCGCACTCAACACCGGCCGGATCCCCGGCTGCTGCAGAGCCACCCCAAGACGCATCCACGGACCATTCAGCTGCCATTCCTGCAAGTTCTCCTGCATCCAGACCTGTACCGCACCCGCCAAGCCGAGCACCAGCAGCAACCACCTGAAATGCATCCTGCTCAACACCCGCTCCGTCCACAGACACGCCGTGGAACTCTGGAACCTGCAAGACACCACATCTCCAGACGTCGCCTTCCTCACGGAAACATGGATGAACGCCTCCTCAGCACCCGAAATCGCCATCGCCATCCCGGACGGATACAAGATCACCCAGAGGGACCGCATCAACCAGACAGGAGGAGGCCTCGCCATCGTCCACAAGAACACCATCCGCATCACGACCAACTCCGACGACACCCTCACAGCTGCCGAACACCTTCACTTCCAGATACACACCGACCCCAAGACCACACTCAGAGGCACCCTCATCTGCAGACCCCCAGGACCACGCACTCAATTCAGCGAAGACATCGCAGACTTCATCAGCCCACACGCCCTCCCCTCCGCTGACTACATCCTCCTAGGGGACCTCAACTTCCACCTGGAGAACAACAACGACAACAACACCACCACCCTGCTGGACAACCTCGTCAACCTCGGACTCAAGCAACTGGTGAACTCCCCCACCCACTACGCCGGACACACGCTTGATCCAGTCTTCTCCTCCAGCAAGTACATCTCCTTCAGCCACGCCACCGGACTCCACTGGACAGACCACAGCTGCGTCCACTTCAGCTTCAGAAGAACCACGACTCACCACCACCCACAACAGGCTCCCCGCAGGAGCTGGAACAAGATCACCACCGACCAGCTCACCACATCACTGAGCCAGAACCTTTCCGCCAGCTCAACGGACCACAACCAAGCAGCCAACAACCTCACACAGTGGATCACCAACTGCGCTGACGACCTCGCACCTCTGAAAAACCATCCCAGCAGGCCCGGCAGCAAGAAAGCCTCCTGGTTCAACGACGACCTCAAGAACTCCAAGAAGAACTGCCGTACTTTCGAGAAAGCCTGGCGAAAAAACCCGACTACAGACAACATGACCGCCCTCAAGCACACCTCCCACAAACACCACCAGCTGATCCACACCACCAAGAGGACAGCATTCAAGGAACGACTAGACAACAACGCACACAACAGCAAGGAACTCTTCAGCATCGTCAAAGAGCTCTCCAACCCCAGCGCCGGAAACAACGACATCCCTCCCTCACAAGACCGCTGCGACTCACTCGCCTCGTTCTTTCACCGCAAGATCGCCGAGATACACAACAGCTTCGGCGCACAGACCATGCACCCAACCACCGAACCGACGACCTCCACCACCACCCTCCGCGCCTGGACCCCGGTCAGCACCGAAGACACCATCCACACGATGAACACCATCCACTCCGGATCACCAACCGACCCATGCCCCCACCAAGTCTTCAACAAGGCTGACTCCGTCATCGCACCCCAACTCCGGGACATCCTCAACTGCTCCTTCAACACCACCACCTTCCCGGAGAGCTGGGAGCACGCCGAACTCAGCGCCCTCCTGAAGAAGCCATCAGCAGACCCCTCCGACCTCAAGAACTACCGCCCCATCTCGCTCCTGCCTTTTCCTGCCAAAGTCATCGAGAAGACCGCCAACAGACAGCTTGCCGCCTTCCTCGAGACAAACGGATCCCTCGACCACTCGCAGTCCAGCTTTCGAGCCAACCACAGCACCGAGACTGCCCGCATCGCAGCCACTGACGACATCCGATCCCTGCTTGACAACGGGGAAACAGCGGCCCTCATCCTCCTGGACCTCTCCGCAGCGTTCGATACTGTCTGCCACCGCACCCTAGTACAGCGCCTCAGCAACATCGGAATCCAAGAGAAGGCACTAGATTGGATCATCTCGTTCCTCACCGGAAGAACCCAGAAAGTCTGCCTCCCCCCATTCAGATCCGAGGCCACCGAAGTCATCTGCGGCGTCCCGCAAGGATCATCACTCAGCCCCACCCTTTTCAACGTCTACATGAGCCCCCTCGCAGCCATCGCACGCCAACACAACCTCAACATCATCTCCTACGCCGACGACACTCAGCTGATCCTCTCCCTCACCAACGACCCAGCCACCGCCAGAACCAACCTACACGAAGGGATGAAAGACGTAGCCGAGTGGATGATGAACAGCCGCCTGAAACTGAACTCAGACAAGATGGAAGTCTTCATCCTGGGATCATCACCCTCCGCCTGGGACGACTCCTGGTGGCCCCCCGCCCTGGGCAGTGCACCCAAACCTACGGACCACGCACGCAACCTGGGCTTCATCCTGGACTCCTCCCTCTCGATGACCAGACAAGTCAACGCCGTCTCATCATCATGTTTCAACATCCTACGCATGCTCCGAAAGATCTTCCGATGGATCCCCACCGAAACCAGAAAGACGGTCACCCAGGCTCTCGTCACCAGCCGACTGGACTACGGAAACACCCTCTACACCGGAACCACAGCCAAACTACAGAAAAGACTCCAACGCATCCAGAACGCCTCCGCACGACTCATCCTTGACATCCCCCGACAAAGCCACATCTCCGGACACCTGAGAGACCTGCACTGGCTCCCCGTCAGCAAGAGAATCACGTTCCGACTCCTCACCCACGCACACAAGGCCCTCCACGACCTGGGCCCTAGATACCTCAACAACCGCCTGACCTTCTACACTCCCACCCGCCAGCTACGAACGACCAGCCACGCCCTCGCCACCGTTCCACGCATCCGAAGAGCCATCATGGGAGGAAGATCCTTCTCCTACCTGGCAGCCAAGACTTGGAACTCCCTCCCCATCCACCTCCGCCTGACCCAAGACCACCTCTCCTTCAGGAAGCAACTCAAGACCTGGCTGTTCGAGCAGTAGCGGACCCCCCTCCCCCTAGCGCCTTGAGACCCTCCGGGTGAGTAGCGCGCTTTACAAATGTCTTGATTGATTGATTGATTGATTGATTGATTGATATGAAGTATGGTCCAATGCCAAATTTAGCTAAGGCGGCAAAGAAATAGTCCCATTCGAGGTAATCGAATGCCCGCTCAAGGTCTAATATTAAGCAGCCTTAGCGCGGCCACTCGGAAGGGGCATAATAAAACAAGTGACACTTTAAGCTTTTAAAGGATTCCTCCTGTCTAGAATAAATTAGACCTATACAGTCATGCAAACCATTGGCGTGAGAGCCCTTGCCTCAACAAGGATCCAGAGAAGATAAAAACAGAAATCAGTGCACTCCAATGGCAAGTGAAAAAATCTCACAGCCATCATGACAAACTCACCTTCGACTAAACAGGATTCTCAAACCATCTATGTAAGCGGTACCACTATTCCATCTGAATTTTGATGATAAAAACCCAATTAATGAACTTCATCATAACTTCACTGAAGTCACAATCGAGTGCACAATCACAAGACCCAACCAAAATGTCTCTTTAAGAATGATGAGGAGAAAGGCAGCACATATCACACATTCCGGCTCAGTTCTACAATGCATAATTCGATTAATTTCCATCCTGCTACTATACACAGGCCATCATAAGGCATGTGAGAAAGAAAGACAGAGAGCGAGAAACCCAGAGAGACAATGTAAGACCAAGCAGAGATAGAGTGATACACACAGTAGGGCTTTAAAGTAAAAACATACTGCCCTAAGAATTTTGTTGCATATTTGGATAGCTCTTTTTTGAGCCATTATAATTTCGCCTCAAGGGCCTGAGGGTGGGGAGGCAGCGGCTGAAGAAAAGGTCCAACAGATAGTAAAGGAGGCAACAGGATACAAGAAGAGAGGAAGCAGCAGTATCACTGGATAAGTTATCCCAAAGAAAATGATATCTCACAGCACAGTGCAATAATGGTTCATGGGCAGGTGGTCTGCAGCATCTGGCCAACAGGTAGGGAGGAAAGCAAAATGTGAAACAATGGGAAGTATTAGAGGGCAGGTGGGAACAGGAAAGGGGATGTGGTTAAATTTGGGGGTGTCAGTTCACAGGGAGAGGAATCTAGGATGAACAGATATTGAGAGGTGAATGTCTCCAGCATGGCTCTGGAGAGTGTGCCCCCCGCCCTGATTTTTGCAGGTATGTAAGACATTCCTAAACTTATGTCAGAAACACCAATCTCTGATAAGAATTAGTATATAAGAACTGTCACTTGACCACCTGTCAGGAGAGGTCCTTTGCCCAGATTATCGCACAAGACTTTGCCAGAGACGGTCTCACCAACTACCAGCGCAGTTCAAAGATTCAACATCTCGCCTGCTACTGATAAAGCGGAGTCTAGGAGGAAGGCTGCCAGTGTAGCACGTATGCCCTTCACAGAGAACACTGCCTTCATGCCTCCACTGATAACAACAGCTCTTGCAATCAACAAGGTATGCAGTGCATCTCTTCTCCCTAAGTAACTCTAAACTGCAAGTTGCTTTGCTCCCCATGCTCTCTCAATGTAGCACGTAGAAGTAGGTTTTAGGGTGGAAGGTTTTAAATTAAATTTTAAACAAGTTATAGATGTTCATTTTATTCTCATTGCTCACAACGTGCATTCTTGATATTATTATAAGATCGTGTCCTTTGTAGTCTTTTTGGATGTACTGAGAAATAGGTTAGTCCTGTTGTAATAAATGCTTTTAGTTAAAAGAATCTATTCTTTTTAGTGGTGTGTGATATTGTGAATAACAAAGTTGGTTGGTTTCTGTAGCCATGGTGCCCCTGAGCCCATTACAAGTTTTGTTAGTAACCCAAAAGCAATACCTCTCTCTACTTTTAACAATACATGGGGTGGGGTTCTGTGGGATACAATAACCTGTCCATCACATTCAGCATGCGTGCATTGAGCGGAGTTCATCTTTGTTACCTGTCACTGAGGACAAGAGAGCACCTATTTCCGTAGGCTTGTCAAGCTTGACTTTTAAAAGATTATTACTTATTCTGTGAGTTTTCTAATTCTTTGATTCCAATTTCTATTGAATTGGTTCAACATGCTGTCACCTATTGTGAAAGGGGCCAATTAGAGGGAAGCAGTCACTCAGCATCTCAAGGCTTGAAGTGTCCTTGACGGGGGCAGTTACTTTTGCAATAGCTGCACATGCGGTGGATACCTTTGAGTCATATTACTCATGGGTGAAGTTCGAGCATATTGATGCTGTCTCAGTACCTGTTTTGTGCCTACACAGTGGTAGACCTATTAGCACATTATTGTTTTCTGTGGAGATGGTGACATCCAAAAATTCAAGTGTGCTTTAATGGGTCGCACATGTACACTTTAGGAACTCACTGCAAGAGTTAGCCACTCATGGAATTCTGGAAAAGCATCTTGAGTACCTCACTAGATTACCAAGATAGCATCTTTATATCTCTTCCAGAAGAGTATCTTGATTCTTTAGGGGTTCATGTCTGTGAAAACATATTCCTCTTCAAAAGTGTTGACATAGAGTCCTGCCAAACTAGGGGCCAATATACTCTTCATGGAAGTTCTGTGGGTTTGGAGGTAGAGTACTCCTTCAAATTCAAAAAAGTTCTCTGTCGAAGCTAGGCGACAGCATTCCAAAATGAAATGTCGGGGAGTATTGTAGGTCCATTCCTGTTTGAAGAGATAGTCTTCAATTGTTTGTAGGGTGGCTTATTGTGGGAAACTGGTGTACAAATGTTCCACATCCAACCCGATTAAAATGTTGGTGCCCTGTTGGTAGGTGATGCCTTTCAATTGATTCAAGAGATCTCTGGTATCTTTAAGATATGTTGGTGTTTTTTGGACTAGAGGTCTTAGATAATAATACACTAATTGCAATAAAGGTTCAGTATCAAACCAATCCTCGAAACTATTGGGCGACCTGGGGGTGGTAATCTATTCTTGTGTATTTTCGGCAACAGATAGAAGTAAGGTATTTTGGGATTTTTTGCCCACCGGTATTCAGCTTCTTTTTGTGAAATCCAGAAGTTGGTTTCTGCTTCCTCCACCATTGTTTATGTTGTGTTCCAATCTTGGTGTGGGGTCAGATATTATGTCTCTGTAATATCTGTCATCTGACAGTAAGTTTGTGCATTGTGTTCGATAGTCTTCTGTTGTGAGTAGTATTATTCCTTTGCCTTTGTCAGAAGATTATATTACTAGACCTCTGACTTCTTTCTTTAGTTCGTCTGGTGTTGTCTGTTCTTTTATGGACATGTTGAAGAAAGGTTTTTTGTTAGTTTCTTTTATATTCTCAACTTCTTTAACCATGGTCTGTTCAAAGGTGAGGATTTCAACTGGAATGGATGTATTTGGTGAGACGATTTTGTGGACTTCCTTCTGAGGACCGTATCTCCTTCGGACAGTTGACTCTGCAGATTTGTCTAATATGGTTTCAGTTTGAGTATTCTGCAGAGTTCTGCTATCTCACAGTGAAATTTGAATTGGTCAAATGAGGGGGTGGGGACAAATCGTAACCCTTTGTAGAGGTCTTGTTGTTGGTCTTAAGTAAAGATGAGATCGGTAAGATTGATCTTTCGACATGCTCCTGGTCTGGACTCCTTGATCAGTTTTGGCCCACCTCACTCCTTTTTTCTTCCCACGGGGTTGTCTTTGGCCTCTCCCCCCCAAAAAAGGGGCCTGAACAAAGAAAACGTCGGGTGGGGTCCTTGCATGTATGGATTCATAAATCCAGCAAACTGTGGGGCAAAGGGCTGGAAGATGGGTGCTGTATTTTCTCCAAAGAATGGCGCTCTCCATCCAGTTTGCCATCCACGTGCTCTTCTCCTTCCATGTTGGCGATATTGTTTATCTTCTCTGCTACTCCAATCCGTGGTGTCCGTTGAGCTATCTCCTGATGATTCGCTATTGCTGCATTCCTCTGGTGGGGTGTAGTCGTCCTTTGTATAAGGGTACAGTTTTTCTTGTGAGAAACATTTGAGGTCTTTCCCTAGCATTTGTATTTTGCTCTGGGTGATGAAGTCTTTTATATCACTCATCTCTTTGTTAATCTCTTATAGCCTTTTCTTGAAGACAGATATGTCAACTGGTGTTTTCAATTTGGCTTCGCTAACCTGGATTATTATGGTTAGAGCTTCGGATAGCCTTGTTGCGGTCTTAATGATAAGAACTAACCAGTCTCTGGTACACTTCAAAGGGATGGCAGCCCAGTCTTTTCTAAACATTATGGGCCATATGTAGGTAATTTCTATTTACCGATTCCTAAATACAGAATTTTACCGATTCGGTATTTAAGAATCGGTAAATAGAATGTAGGTAAAAAATCAGTAAATTTTACCGATTCGGTAATATTCGTTATTACCGATTCGGTATTTACCGAATCGGTAATAAGGCATAGCTTCCCATTCATTCCTATGGGCCTGGAGGCCCATAGGAATGGGCCTGACCATGCTGTCCATTGGGGTGAATAGTGATATTGTTCATTTTTTAGAGGACCTCCATAGCGACACAAAGGCTGAGGTTCAATATTCATAAGACCTCAAGGTCTCCCGCAAGTTCTCATTAAAAAGAGGAGTATGTCAAGGGTGAATCTTAGCCCCTTTTTTGTTTAGTTTGTATATTAACAAACCGGAGAAAGTTTTATTGGAGACTAAGGTAGATTATTCTCCTGTGGGTCGGCGTGGCCTGCCGGTCTTATTATTTGCGTATGTTGCGGTCCTCCTGTCCCAGACCGCAAGAGGGTTACAATAGTTGCTCAACTCTTTTTCTTCATTCATGGAGGATCTAGACTTGTCAATAAACGATTCCAAATCCTACGTGATGCAACTAGGATCTTGACCCAGAAAGCACCATCGGTTTATGTTTGGACCTGCCTGGTTCCCCGTACAGACGTTTTTTCATATCTTGGGGTCCTGATAGAAAAAAATTTAATGTGGGCCACTATAACAGAGAAAGAAGGGAGATCTAGTGCGTGCTAGCATGCCCATTTTTAATTTTGCAACAAGATTAGGCAGGAGACCGATCACAGAACTCCTGCAGATATATCAGGCTACATTTATTACAAAAGATTCATATGGCAGTGAAATATGGGGCTATGCTGCTATAGACAAACTACAAGTGGCTGAGGAAAATAGTTTGAAACGTCTTTTATGTGTGCCACAGGGAACATCAAACATGGTGGTTCATGAAGAGGTGGGTGTGCCCTCTCGTTCCAATCTACTGGCCCTTCGCCCCCTTACATTATGGTTGAAGCTCTGGCTGAATCAAGGATCAACCTTAAGCAAACTGATCCTGAAGGAGTGTATGGCCCTTGACTATGCCCATCACATTCCGTGGCTTAATCACATACAGAGTTGTCTAGGGAGGCTGGGAAGAGCTGATCTATTCACAAATCCAGAATCAGTGAATAAGAATGACTTGGGCTGGTATCGGGGGACCTTTTACGGTCAGAGGACAATAAATTGTCATGGTTCGTTTGTTGGCCCCCCCTTCCCCTGTCACCTGGGTGCCTGTGTGCGCATGGACCTTGGCTCATGCGGTAAGCGATCCTCCTCACTTCCGGTTTTTCTTCCGGTTAGCGGTCCAGCCTTCCTTCCCGGAACCGCTATGATGTCACTGGCACTTCTGGGGAATCTGCATAACAGCAGCGGTTTTCCCCCGCTTCGACGCTTCGTATTGACGCCAGTCCCGATGCCTGTCCATGTTCCAGGACGCTCCCTCAGGTACCCTGCTTGCTGCTCTGGAGCGCTTGGTTGTGTATTTGCCCGTGACTCTGCCTGCCCGCGCTGGAGCGCTTATTCTTGTAACCCGCATTGCCGCACTGGAGCTCTTGTGTGTGTATCTGCCCATGACTCTGCCTGCCCGTGTTGGAGCGCTTGTGTAGTCACCTGCATTGCCGCGCTGGAGTGCATGTTTTAGTTGCCTTGCCCTGAAGCGCTGGGGCGTTTGTTTTGCCTCTGCCTTCAATCCTGCCACATTGCGCAGGAGCGCTTATTTTTTGTGCTTTCCCTTGACATTGTCTCCGCGTTGGAGCGCTTATTGTTTTTGGGTTCTTTCTTATATAGCGCAGTAGCGCTTGTTGATTTGTTGTACATTGCGCAGGAGCACTAGTTACTGTGGCAGGCTATTCTATTTTTTTCTCAAAGATGGCGGCAGATCTTATGATGTCCACGGATGAGGTAACCGCTGACTTCCGCATGAGTGTGTGTTAGTGATTGGTAACAGGTTTGTTTGCGCGGATTGTAACAGGTATTCCCTTGTCTCCCTGTCCAGCTTGCCCACGGTTCATCCGAACAGAGGGACGTCCTCTACTACCTTCCTGACATCCTCCTGCCATTTTTAAACTACCTTCCCCACTCCCATCTTCATCCTAGTTTGTTGTCAGATCTAGAGTGGGGTAAGGTGGGCGTGGGGGCGATAGCTCATGTTGTCTCTGCGAGATCTCTCCGCAAGAAACAGGTAACTTGTGGGGTCCCTGACATAAATAGGGAAGAGTGTGAGCTGAGGAAACCTACCGTCCGTAAATTTGTCATTTTGAAAACTATGCAATCCACTGAGCGATACCTCTTGGGACTTCTCAGTACTTACAAATGCTTTTAATGACCTGGTTTCGTATCGATCTCTTCCAGCTCCTGTTGGCACAGACCTTAGAGCCCTGTGGCTGCGACGGTAAGTCTCCACGGGACATGCTTCACTTTTTAATGTTTTTTTTAAGTACTACGTGACTCCCCGGAAACCTTTTCTCATTCCTATTTTGAAAACATTGGAGTTTAAGTAGGTGCGACCAGCTTTTACTTTTTTACAATTGTTATCCAGTAATACTGCCTGTTATGTTCTTAATTTTTTTAAATCAGCGGTGAGGCTTAGAGCCTGCTGCGATTAATTGACAGTGGCCCATAAGTGATTACACTGTATTCTACTATGCATGTTTGTGACACATACAGTTCAGTTAGGGATCCCATGCTTATTCCCCTCCCCTTTATTATTGTTTATGCTCTTTATAACACATTTTTGTGTATTGTACAAGACTTCTAAGTCAGATTGGTTATTTATGTCACTTTTCTGTATAATATACTGTTTAAGACTATTATGCTGTTCTATGCACGGGTTTAGATTACTTTTATCGTTTTGTGCAATAACCGAATAAAGTGCAATTGATTGATTGATCAATTGACTGTTTCCACTTGTTCTCTCTTAGTGCTATAAAGGGATTCCCAGTCATTACTTTGGGCTAGTGTCTGTGTTAGTTCTGTGTCCAGTAGAATGGATGGACCTGAGAGGATGGAGATAATCTGATTGTATGTATAGCTTAGGCCTTGATTTTCTGCTTTTTTGGTAATCGTTCTGTCGTTTTGAGTCTGGAGATGTAAGTGCTCTAGTTCAACATAGATCTGAACTTGATTCTGTTACTCGCTTTTTGTCTCTGTAATAAGGTGAAAGAGTAAAAGTAAATGAGAAAAACAGAGTTTTCTGATATCCCTAGTGGGTTTGTTTTGTTCCCCTGGGTAAATACGTTGTCCGTTCTACAGTTTTATTGTTTCTTTTCACTCGCACAGCTGTGTGCTGCCAATACGTCCAAAAAGATAAGGAAGAGAGAAGATTCATTTGGCTTTCAACTTAGGGGCCGATTCCGATCTCGCTCGGAGGGCTCCGAACATGATCCGGTCGGCAAAAATACGAGCCGTACACGTGTTCTCCGCCCGACTCGCACAGCTGTACGAGCGAGCAAGTACAATGCGAGCAACGCGAAATTCGCCGACCGAATCGTTTCCAGGTCCGAACCGCTCCGTACGTCTCGTCCGTAACCAAACTGTGCCGTGCAATGGAAGCGATTTCCGACTGAGCCAGTACGATGCACGCGTCGGACAGCCGGATCAAGCCGAAGTTTCCGGGTCGCAAAACGTCTGGGAAGCTGCCTTTGGGGGTCTGCGTCGGAACCCCCGTCACCCACAGCCTTACGACTCGGACACAGGGGGAAACCCAAGGGTCTCCCCAACACAGGCATTTATGGTGTGAATGGCACCGACACGTACCCACTGTAGGGGGCGCCCTTGTGCGAGACGTACCCATTCAGTCAATGGGAGCCCATGTATGCGTCATACAACAGGCTCCCATTGACTTCTATGGGAGTCCGACCAAACCGAGTCCGGCAGCATGTGTCCGCATCGTACTCGCTCGGTCGGACTGCAGGAGTCAGGCTCGGTCGGAAAACACTCCGGATCCGGCTCGGCCAGAGAGCTTTCCGACACAGATCGGAATCGGCCCCTTAGTTGGAAGCCAAATGAATTCTCTGCTTCTCTCAACCTTATTCTTTAGGACAATTTAGATCTACACCCTAACTAAGGTGGACAGAGCTATGATCTTATTAACAACGGTTCACTGATAGAATATCGATGACATAAATATCGATGTTCAAAATATCAGAAAAGAATATAGACTACACAATTATTGACTCCCATACCTAAACAGGTAAGTAAACAAATATTGAATCATAAATATCGCTGTAAAAAAGAAAGATGAAAAAATATCAATTGAATATTTCTATATATTTATATATATATATATCAATACAGTTTTCTGCTCCGATAAGCAAAACACGCTCTCAGAAAGGTACAGCTAGTGGGAGTTTATTCACAAGGTAACGCTACGCGTTTCAGCACAAGAGTGCCTTGGTCACACGTTAACCTCAAACCAATCAAGAACATCTTATGTACAAACACCAATATTCGTCAAATGTAATCAACATAGTGGAAGGACACTGACATGAAAGAAAATAAGTCGGCCATATTTGACTAGTTCCTTTGCATTAAATCCCTATTGCATCATAGAGATTTGAAAATCAAAACAGTGAGTCCGCTTAATTCAAGTGAGAAACCTGGACTCCATCATCAATTGAGTTATATGAGAATAACGTAAATATGCGCATAATTAGTAGTATCACATATATACAACAAAAACAACATTATACTCTGTCTAGTGCCCGAAAGATGTCAGTTTTTAAATTCAAAAGAGTGATCAGGCTAAATTTCAAGTAACTATAGTGTCCGACTTCCAGTAGGGTGATCCCAATGGGTTCGACTAGGGATGTTCCAACAAGGTAATTAGAGTGCATCTAGATCCAAGGATCAAGAAAAAATCATCCAAAAAAGGGGGAGGGGGGGGGGCGTTAAAGTAACAAAAGTGACAGTGTGTATCTTAGCTTTATCGTGGTGAGGTGACAGTCTTCTATTCAGTTCAGACATGTGAAGATCAGTGCAGTGCTCAGGTTTTCTAAGGAGTGACGTGCCCCCGGCTGACTCCTAGAAAGAGGTAACAAGAACAATGATTAAAATGGATTAAAAACATTATCATCAATCAGTATTTGCAAGAACAATCCGATTGCAATCAAACATCAGGACACAATGAAATTATCATGGACACATTTTAGACGGCAACTAAGAAAGTTACTCCGTATGCAGATGGGTTGCAAGTTCCTCGTCCAAATTATGTCCCCCAGGAAATTTGGTCTCCAATTCTAATATCCATTTAGATTCTCTAGTTCTGAGGGCAAGTTCACGATTCCCACCACGCCTACCAACATTGACCTGTTCAATCGCATAGTATCTCAAAAGATCACTGTTTGATTGGTGTGCGGTTTGGAAGTGTCTTGCAATGGGATATTTGGGGTCTTTGTTATTGATGGCCCTCAAATGTTCCTGGACTCTCTTTTTAGCCATGCACGACGTACTGCCCACATACTTTTTGTGACAAGGACATTCCAAAATGTAGATTACATAGGTAGAACTACAAGTTAGAAATTGTTTGATTTGTTTCTTTGTATTGGTCCCTGGTATTGCAAACTCTTTAACCATCACACTAGACCGGCAGGCCCTGCAATGTCCACAAGGATAGAATCCACTAAGTCCTTGGATATGTTGGCCCCTTTTATCAGTGATGTCACTTTTCACCAAAATATCCCTAAGGTTACGACCTCTTCTGTATGTTATGAGTGGTCTATTGGTCAATTTTGGGCCTAAGATGGAATCGGATTTTAGAATTTTCCAATTATCAGCCACTATTTTTTGTACTTGTTTGGACTTTTGGTTGTAGGTAGTTATTATTCTGGGTGGTTGTGAGGAGACAATGGGTTTGGGTATAGGGTTCAGGGTCTCTGATCTCTGGATGATCGAGGCTTTGGAAAGGGCTTTAGTCAGTACCCACTCGGGATATCCCCTGTCCCGGAACATGTTGCTACTCTCGTGTATGTAGTCCGCCTCTTTGGTGCAATTTCTTTTAGCTCTTAAGAGCTCCCCATAAGGGATGCTCCATTTGAGTGATTCAGGATGGGAGCTCAGGGCATGAAGAAGGCTGTTGCCTGCGGTGTCCTTTCTATGGAGTTTGGAAATAAGTTTACCCTCTTGGATCGTGATACTAGTGTCTAAGAAATCCACCTGATGTTTACTGATGTTATATGTCAGGTGTATATTGTAGCTATTTTGATTGAGCTTTGCAAGGAAGGTAACAGCCTCTTCCTTTGTGCCCCGCCAGATGACAAAAAGGTCGTCAATGTATCTGGACCAAAAATGTACCTTAGTAAAATGCTCCTTGAGATCTTCGTTGGTCCTAATTTCTTCTTCCCACTTCCCCAAAAATAAATTCGCGAAGTTGGGAGAAAAAGCAGAACCCATGGCAGCGCCACGGATTTGCTTGAAAAAGGTACCGTCAAACATAAATATATTGTTACGTAGACAGAGTTTCATCATCTCTATGAGCATAACAGTATGGTTTCTGAATCCTATTTCACGGTTTTGTAAGAAATAGTAGCAAGCCTCTATACCCTGGGTGTGATCAATGACAGTATAGAGGGCACTGACATCCATTGTGATAAGTATGGAGCCTTCAGTCAATGTGATGGTATCAATTTTTTTGAGAAAGTCAGTTGTGTCCTTGATGAAGGAAGGGAGTTGGAAGACATATTCTTTCAGGAAGTGATCTACGTACACTGACAGATTTTCGTTGACACTTCCTATGGAGGATATGATGGGTCTGCCTGGGGGTTCTAAGAGATTTTTGTGAACTTTAGGCAGTAAATAGAAAATTGGAAGTTTAGGAAAATCGCGTTTGAGGAAGCAGAATTCATGCCAAGAGAGGAGCCCTTCAATTTGCCAATCGTGAAGTCTATTCCATGTTTCCTCTATGCTATTGTTGTATTCATTGGAGTTGGATTTGGTGTAGAAGACATCACCTTCAAGTTGTCTGAGGGCTTCTTTGACATAGAGATCCCTGCCCCACAGAACAATATTGCCTCCCTTATCGGAGGGTCTGAGTATAACAGAGTTATCATCAGCCAAAGACAGGATGAAGTCACGATCCTGTTTAGACAAATTTCTATTCCTGTTATCTCTGTTGTACTGTTTATGTTTGAGCTTGGCAAGTTCTTTGCTGACTACTTCTTGGAAGGTATCTATAGGGTCGTGTGGCATGATGGGATAGAAAACCGATTTGGGTCTAAAGCTAGTACATGCAGCCCTATTCATATTTGTTTCCCTCACACCCACAATAGAATCATCAAGTTGGCTATCAGATGATATGCCTCCCAATACATACATGTCTAGAAGGAGATCTTGGTCATGAATATTAAGATCAGGTATATCTACTATTGCCATGGATTGAGGAGTGTCTTTTATAGATCTTAATGAATGCCACTTCTGAAGTTTTAGTTTCCTGCCAAATTTGTACATATCTATTCGGGTATCAGGATAACTAAAAAGTTCACTGGGGCAAAAAGTCAATCCCAAGCAGAGAGTACGTTTTTCCTTTAAAGTCAATGTTCTAGAGGACAAATTTATGATTGTTTTATTTACCATGTCATCATCCATGGTTAACGTCTTCGTCTGTAGCCGCCTCTTTTGGATCCCACCGGCTTTGTACTCTTTGCGTTTTCTCTGCTGGAACTTGAGTCTTCTCTTCTGTGATCTGCTCTTCCTCTTGCTTGTCCTCTTGGTCTCCCACGAGTTGGTGTTTTCTGGGAGGACTGTTGCTGCTGGTGTGATTCCGCTTCTTTTTTCCGTCTGGTCCGTAGAACCCTGAACTCTTCTAAAAAAGTCGCTGGTTTCTTAGCAACTATTTCAGTCTCAGAGGCAGTGCTGATGGAATGTCTCGATATATCTGAATCTGGCTCACTGACCATGGCATTTGAAGAGCATGCTTCCTCGGTATCTTGTAAATCAGGAGTCTCGATTGGGGGATTTTCTTGTTTATATAAGTAATCATATTTTGGACTATAGGTAAGTATCCGTCCACTGTCGTAGTCCCCACAATCTCTATGTAGCTTGCGCTGTTTGCGATATTTAATGTCCTCTTCATTCTTTTTCAAGCGCCCTTTGAGCTCATCTTTGAATTTATTGATCGTATCTTGGTTGGGGTGTTTGCTGAATTCATCCTCAAGTTCTTTTAATTGTTTGATTATGTTAGCACGATCTTCCCATGCATATTTTATAAGAATGCACAACATGTTCTTACTACTGGCGGCTGAATTTTGCGACCATTCTTCTAACATTTGCGCATTTGGTGATTCGTGCGATGGGGTGATGTAAATTCTCAGTCCCAGGGGTACCATGCACTTATCCACATAATCTTGAAGGGATGTAGCCTCCCACCATTTTGATGTTTCTTGTTTCCTTAATTTCTCATATTTTCTTAATTGAAATATCAATAGACTGCTTTCCGTCTTTTCAATTGTCACGGGGCCGGTTCCTACTTGTCCTGGTCCGCGCGCAAATAATGTGGCAGCCTCCCTTCTTCGTTCATCCTCTTCCTCCATGTTTGTATTGCTATATGATTGTTCTATGCGACTATAACATGGGATGCACTCGTAGGTTATACCTTGTGAACTATTGGTGTGTATTCCCGTTTAATGTCTCGATGCTGTAACCTTTCCCTGCCACGATTGGCAGTTCCTGATACCGTCTGATTGTTTGTTAAGCCAGAGAAACAGTAGCAGACGTATAGTGATTAAATGAAAGTTCCGTGTTGCACAGTAAGTTAAATAACTTCTGGGACTTATACGTCTCACATTCCCGCTAGCCCTGGGTTCGAACTTCCTCACGCTAGTCACCCCGCCCAAACAGAGCCCCGTCGCAGATGCGCCGGTGCTTTGAAAAGAAGGGTAAAAAGACGAGAATAGCTCTTACCTTAAGGGCGGATGGCGGTATTTCTGCTTCTTCGGTTTTGAAAACGAAGTCGTTTTTCAATTCGGCCGGTTTGGATCCCTCCGTATTATTCCGTCATTCACAAAAGGATTAGTTTCCGGGATCCATCTCCCATAGTCAGGTGGCGTGTCCAAGGCACTCTTGTGCTGAAACGCGTAGCGTTACCTTGTGAATAAACTCCCACTAGCTGTACCTTTCTGAGAGCGTGTTTTGCTTATCGGAGCAGAAAACTGTATTGATTCTTAACTCGGCGGTGGGATTGGCCGAGTGCAACACGCCACCTGACTATGGGAGATGGATCCCGGAAACTAATCCTTTTGTGAATGACGTTATATATATATATATAAAATATATTAAATATTAACTTTAACAAAATAAATGAAATTTAATATACATTTTAACAAAATATAACAAATAATCTTTAATTAGAAAAATGATAAACAAACATAATAATTTATTCATGTATACACATTTACTTTAAAATAATTAATAAACTTATTTATTTTAAAACTTTAAAATGATATAAAAATAATATAAATATCAATAATTGAAAATCTAAACAAAGAACTCTATAATGAATTAAAACATTAAAGTATTAAAAAATATTTAAACTTACATTTCCAAATACAATCAGTGCAACAGTACGGAAAGTGTTGGATAGCGGAGGGGTAAAAATTACTATTGCAACTCCAGTGAGAGCTACAGTAGGGAACGTTTTGGATAGTGAAGAGACAAACATTACTATTCACACTCAAACAGTTAAAATAAAAATTAAAAAAAAAAAAAAATTATACAAAAATAAAAAAACAATATTATGAAATGGAAAATAAAATACATTAAATATATGAAAAGAAAGATTATTATATTAATTACATATAAAAAAATAATAATATTAATTATAAAATAATAAATACCTTTAATAAAAAAATTATTTTATACTAGAAAATATTTACAAACAAATTAATTAATACATGAATGTATTTATTATATTTCCTACCATATACCACCACACCAATAACAAAACCCTTCAAAATCCTTAATTATTTCCCCCGCAAAATTAAAATAATTAATAATCAATTTAAAAAATATTATTATTTAAAAAAACGAATAAACCTTAATTGACTATACACACTTTAACACTATGATATCCACAACTCACACCTAAATTAAACTCTACATAATAAAACACAATTTAAACTTAATTATAAAATAACCATTACAATTAACAACTAACAATAAAGTAATTAAAATGTATTTAATACCCACCCTTTACCCCTCTAAAAGTAACAGACAAAACAATAAACAATTACCCCAAATACATACAAAATAATTAACATTAATTAAGAACTATATATTACTTAAATACAAATTACTTCCCACCCTTTACTTCTATAAACACCAAAACACACACCTAAAATTAATTACACAATTACCATAATTAATTACCAATTATTTAAAATTAAGATCCAATTATTAATTCATCAAGTAAAAATAAATTACTTCCCACCCTTAACACCTATAAACACCACAACACACACCTAAAATTAATTACACAATTACCATAATTACCATAATTAATTAGGTTAGTTAGGTTAGTTCACAGAATCACTGCAGGATTACCATCTTCTGCATAATAACTCATGCAGCCATTTTCCGCCCGCCGATTGTGATGACGGACGGTGTGCTGGCGAGCAGAAAGCCCGACAGCCATGGGTCTGACAGTGGCAATCGTTCCAATTGCCTGTTGGACCGCCCTGCATCCCTAGAATGGTGGCAGTGCCTAGCAGGCACCGCACGCCTGATTAGGATGAAAAGGCTGGCGGAGATGGACTTTGGGGACCCGTAGCAGGCCTCCCTTGCTCCCGGGCACCTTGAACTTCCACTTGGGGGCAAGCCCCCCTACATTTCCCTGCACCACGTAGTGCAGGGAAATGTAAAAGGTGCATTTTTAACATTGCGGAGAGTGCTGCAGCTGTGGCGGTCGCATCTTAATTCCACGTGTGGGACCGCCGCCTCATAGGCGGGCGCTCCCCATCCCCGGGATGATGGCGGACGGACTACAGTCCGTCCGCCATCGTAATGAGCCCATATGTATAAGGGTCATCCCTTTCGTCATCCTCAGCCGACATGACACAGCAAGGTAGAACCCCTGAGGGTACCTTTTGGATAAATAAGGAGAAAGACCTCCATGCTGACCCGAGACGATGAGGTAACTGCAAGCAGACACTTCAGCATGCAGTGGTCTGACATCCCTCACGGGGTGTCTATCTCGAGACCAAGACGGGGTCCTTCATTCTCTCACACCAGGTAATAGGGTTGGCCTCATCCTAGGGGGATTCTTGGCCCTACACCTACATACATGCTAGGTACATTTAGGTACATACATACATGCTAGGTACATTTAGGTACATCGTTAGGGTTGCATCGTAGGAGTGCGCATTATTAATGTCATGTATTTATATGCCTGCCTATATTCATTGTTTTAGCACTATGGTAGAATTCTACCATTCATTTACTCTGTTGGTGATTATAATCATTTATATCTGTTTCTGTCTTATGGTTGTTTCAACACACCCATTTTACACTAGAATGAAGCTGGTTCAATAAATGCTTTTTGAAAACGTCCCCACCGTTTATTCTGTGTACCTCTCTGAGACAAAGTGAGCACAAGTGACTGAGTGAAAAGTACTGTACTGTTTCCACGTTCCCTGGTGGGACAGGGTTGTCATGTTCGATAGTTGGCAGGAACTATTCTCTCCTTGATAAGACGAGTTTACTGTGGCACTGTGAGCTAGCTGGTATACAGGCTAACATACCCGGTGGGGGTGTCTGGAATAAGTGTGGAAACCAATCCCACAGTCTATGTTGTCTAAACGCACAGATCATATATCGATTTATAGGAACTACATAACAGCTCTGCAAGCAGTCATGCTTGAGATTAAATATTTACAGGTTACAGATAGTAAGACCAAGCTAGTTATTAAAGACATACCCAGTCACTATGTAACCTACAACGAGGAACAGACTTTTCCAATTGCTTACAAGTCTCACTTCATTAGCTGAATTAAATTTTGCTTCCATTGAAAAAATTCTAGTCACTGGGCAGACAGCTATCTTGAAGGTGCGCCCTTTGACACAGGGAAAAATATCATTGTTGTTTCTCCCATACAGGCACTAGAGGCGGCCACCAAGGCAAGCATTCCCAATGCTCGCATACTACACCCAAGGTGGGGGTCATGGGCCTTTTCTTTAAGTCCAGAGGACGTAAAGTTTTTGTTTGATCCCACTTCGTACGCAAAATTTTCTCCAATTGACAACATGTTGCTCCAACTCCAACTGCCTTGCCAATTGAGTCTTACCAGAGCGTATTCTACAGAGATGGCTCTGCCCAACCAGCGGTAGGAACAAAATACAAATACTCTGCACCCTGCGCAGAAGTGCAAGGTGTAGTAGAAGTTGGTGAATTTCATATGCGGCGCACCCACACTAACAGACAGTACTTCACAGCATGCAGAATTACATGCACTGTTACTTGCATTACAAAATGCTGACTTCTCAGTTTCCACACTTCTTGTGTCCAACTCATCCTTCTGTGTGCAAAGTTACAATGTTGAGTTGCAAGATTAGCATTTAAATGGATTCAAAGGGAAAATATATAAAGAATAAACAGCTTTGGGGAAAGGCATCTGTTTTACTAGATAAGCTTCCATTGGTCAATG
Source organism: Triturus cristatus (assembly GCF_964204655.1). Taxonomy (NCBI): domain Eukaryota; kingdom Metazoa; phylum Chordata; class Amphibia; order Caudata; family Salamandridae; genus Triturus; species Triturus cristatus. The sequence goes on from NC_140586.1 coordinate 552,578,234, forward strand.
TGAGGCACACTCTGGGTCATCAGATTGATGGCATTCACGCTAAAGGGAACTGCGCCGCCAACTTGTCTGCAATCCAGACTGCTAAAATTAGCAGTCTTGACAAGATCTCGACTGAAGATCGGCACATATATCTTAACAGCCATTAATGCAACCAACCAAGGTGGAAAACCTCTGGCAGGCTTTCCTCCCAAATACTCCTACTCTCTTAATTCAGCTAATATTCCTGTAGTCACACTACCAGGAGAGGGAGACTGGAAAATCACAAATAATCTTTCCAGATCTGATTTGACCAAAGAAGCCCATGGGGTAATGGCATCTGCGCATGCAGAGGTCAATGCAGTCATACCAATGCTCCAGCAACACTACTGGTGGCTTGGTTTATACAAATAGACCAGGGATTAAGTCAGAAAGTGTGATATTTGTCAGCAGATCAAACCCTCTACTGTCAAAAGTATATGGGCAACTCTTTCACAATTTTTAACATCCCCTTTCAGGTGATTTATTTGGACCGCATCAGTCCACTTCACTCGGTCAACCGATATAAGTACATATTAGTAGCAATCGATTCATGTTCTCAATTTCTATGGGTTTGGCCACAGAGAAATAAAAGTGCTTTGGTAGTAGTAAAAGATTTGAAGTGTCTGGTAGCGATTGGGAAGTTCATTAATTTTATTCATTTTTTTTTTTTTTTTTTTATCCAATCTTTATTTCGGTAAAAAAAAACATAAAAGGTTGGCAATAAAAAGTACAATACAAGAAGTCAGCATCATTTCATGACACACATAGGAAACAATATCGCCAAACACACTGGGCACTCTAGAGAATAATCGACCATTTTTAAACATTAAAATAATAAATATATCTAAAATTTCACAATTTGGCATTTCAGGTTAAAAATAGATTAAGAGAAAATAGATATGAGGAATATTCATTTCAGGCTTGCAAACAAGATTCAACTATGCAATTCAATAAATGGATCCAAGATAACGTGTAAAAAAACACTTATTTCAGTAGTAAGTGTAAAGACTAGTCTGTAGGTTATTATACATTTCATTTTATAACCATAAAGTGCATGTGCCAAACTCATTATGTCTCTAGAGTATCGACCTAGAATTTTAGGCCTTCCCTTTTCCTTATTAAACTTACACCAAACAGGTACCTACTAATGCTAAAAACCACTGTTTGCGTGGTGTTCGATCATAGTAACCTTTCTGCCTCATGGCAGGATCTAGTGCCAAGGAGTCGGCAAATAGGTTTAATCCGTTTCCTCCTACATCGTGAGTAGGCTGGGCAGAAGAACAATAGGTGCAATTCATTCTCTATTGAGCCTAAATCACATGAAACACATCTACCCTCCTCTGCTTCACCTAACATCCATTTCACTGTTTTTGTTTTTATCTGTAGGGCACCATACCGAAATTTCAAATATAGGGATTTGGCTAACTGTGGTTGTATTTCATCTAACAAAAGGCTCAAACTTCCAAATTGGTTTTATTAGGTGGAACCGTGTTGTCAATGAGCCCACAATAGAGGAGTGAGACGAAGAATTATGTATGAAAGACCAATAAATTTGCTTAAAAGCTTTTTTGAAGCCATGGTCAAGCAAAAGGGCTCCTTCCAAAAGTGCTTAAGTCCCAGTTTAAAAAACCAATCATGTATGTGCTTCAACCAAGTCAAGCCAGTACCTCCTTTAAATCTTAAAATTTCCTCAAGCCCCTCTCTGTAATGAGTAAGTTTATCTGTAGACCACAAGCGAACCCAAAATAATAGTGGCCTTAGGTTTGCCTGATCGTCTATACGGTGAAAATTTAGGTCCATTAAAACTGGGGTTAGTGGTGTACGAGTCGGAAGGCTTAAAAGTTACCTTAGAAAACTTGTTTTCACCCTCCTTGAATGTATCATTCGGCATGGGGCCCCATAACTCTGCCCCGTATAATGCCGATTGCGCCTTATATTTGTATACTTCAAGAGCGGGTGAAACTGCTTTAGACTAATACTTTCAACTTTTCTTATTATTGGGAAGGTATTTTGGAGTAGTATAGTTCTACTTTTTTCTAACTGCGGTCTCCAAGTCATTTTTGTGTCCAAAGTAATACCTAAGTAATTAAAGTTGTGCACATACTCAATTCTCTGGTTATTGACAGTTAAGTTTTTCCTAAAAGTTTTGTGTGGGTTAACTGCCATATATTTGGTTTTACTGGAATTTATTTCTAAGTCCTTAGCTTCACAGTATGTCCCAAAAATATTTATTACATTTTGGAGGCCTTTAGGGGTTTGGGAAATTAAAATCGTATCATCAGCGAAGAGGAGTGCCGGTACAGGCACCCCCCCTAGCTTAGGAGAGTCATGATCACAACCCAAAAGGTAATCAGGGATGTTGTTGACATATAGCGAAAATAAGTTCGGGGCCAACACACATCCCTGCTTTACGCCCTTTTTAACCTGAATAGGCTCAGTAAGTTCACCCAGTGGACCCCATCTAACTCTTGCACAGTAATCTTCATGTAATCTTATTATCTGCAGGAGAATTTCTCCCGGTACCCCCTGGTCTTTTAGAAACTTCCAGAGGTGATTTCTGGGGATGAGATCAAACGCTGCCTTTAGGTCCATAAAGGCGATGTATAAGTGACCCTTCCTGAATATTGTATATTTCTAGGCTATGCAAAGGAATCTAAAAACCTGATCAGTCATACTAGTCTTTGATCTAAAGCCTGCCTGGTATTGCGATGAAATATTGTGTTCCTCAATCCAATCAGTCAATTTATTTAAAATTTGCCTTGCGTATATCTTCTGTAAAACGTCTATTAAACTAATTGGTAGATAGTGTCAGGGATTGTGGCGATCACCCTTTTTTAAAAATAGTTGTGATCTCTGCCCCTTTCCATGATTCTGGTATAGATGCACCCGAGGCGACAGAGTTACACAGCAAATTGATGTAAGGGCCCCAAACCTCCTTGTCATGTTTCCATAAGTCGCCAGGTATCTGGTCAGGACCAGGAGCCTTCCCCGATTTTACTATATCTATTGCCGCCATTGTTTCTTTCAGACTAAAAGATAATGGAACCACACTTGAGGCTGTTTCATAATCTTGCGGGCAATAGTCAATATCTTTCAAGGATGAAGAGTAAAGACACAAAGTGTTTTTCCCAAATATTTGCGTCTAGGGCAAGATCTTTGCTACATCTCCCGCTCTTATTGCCCTTCGATAGCAAACGCCAAAAGCCAAATTGATCTTTTGCTTTGGCTGCAGCAATTAATTCGGTCCAAATATTAGCCTCCCATTCTTTTCTGGTGTGGACCAGTAATCTCTTATATTGAGCCCTTTTGTCCCTTAGGGCCACTATATCTTTGGTTTTAGATGCCAAAATGACCTCCTTTTTTGCCATGCGACAATCTTTATTATACCATGGACTGCTCAACTCGCTGGCTTCTAAAATCCCATTTTTAGATTTCTTCGGAATCTTGCTTAGTATATGTGGCAGATGTTTAACCAATCTACAATGAATTTCCACAATTGGGATCTCTGAAGCAGATACATCTACATACGGGGAAACCATGTTTGCAAAAGTATCATACATCTGCTTGATTGCTATTACATTTCCCCTAGCGAAGGCCATTTTAGAGCTCTACAGTTATTACTTAGTAGTGGCTCTATATTACCGCTATCAAGTTCTCTAGCCCTCAGAGCAACCAACTGAAAGAGATCTACCGCAAGTGTCAAACATAATGGGTAGTGGTCGCTCTCAGTTCTAGCATCGACTACTAGGGGGCTGACGGTCGGAGCCCTTCCGACCGATTCGGATCATGTCGGTCGGATTCTTTTCCAAGCGAGCCATTCCGATGGGCTCGGTCGGAAAGGAATACGACACGGATTTCCAGATTGCGGACGACAGGCTCGGAGAGCCCTTCCGCAGTCCGGTAATTTCCCAGTACTCCCCCGGCCGCCTCTTTGTGACCAAGGGAGTACGATGGCAGTTTTGTTACTGCCTTTTCGTGCCGGTTTTTCCGGCACGAAAAGGCAGTCGGAAACTGTCTTTGGGGGCCCCCAGTAGGGCCCCCATGGGTGCGAGGCTGCCGAATGGCAGCCTGGGGGCACCTATGGTGCCCCTCTGTGGATCCCTGCACGAGGTGGCAGGCACCTTGGGGTGCTGCCCACAGGGTGCAGGGATGAACTGCACCCCTGCTTTCAAGGATGCAGGCATGCATTCGCTCGGAATGCATGCCTGCATTGACTTGTATACGAGTGCGACCGCACCCTGTTCGGTCGCATCGTACTAGCAGGGCCGTAACCGAAGACAGCAGGTCGGTCGGTTACGGCTCCTGACTGATGTCGGACGGACCGGAGTCCGTCCGACATTGGAATAGGCCCCTAGGTTGTGAACCATTGGCCACATTTCAATCGAAACTAGTATGTAGTCAATACAGCTCTTAACATTACTTCTGCAAAATGTGGGGGCATTCGGACTGTCAGAAGGCAGTCGGCCATTGCAGGCTCGTAGACAGTGCCCCGAGACAAGTCTTAATAACTGCGCAACAGCAGTTGTGCAGTGTACTACCGGGGTGCTTTCCAATAGTGGGATATTATTGGCCAGGTCTTCTTCTTCGAAGATATTTTCTAGTCCAACCACAGGTTCAAATTTGCGATTGAAATCGCCTCCCAAGATTATCAGAGCCTTTGAGTCAATAGAGCTTAAGAAGTTATCTAGGGACTCAATGACCTCGGATTCCTTACTTATTGAATATGGCCTAGAGTATATGTTTAATATATAAACTTCTTTTTTGTCTGGTGTAATACATTTTATTCCCAGAATATCCTGCTATGGAGTTTCAACTAGTTTAACATCTATACCTAAGGTCACCTTTACCCAGAAAGAGAGACCTCCTGAGGGCCTTCCTCTAACTGAGGGGATGGCATCTATACTAAAGGTTTTAAAGCCTACTTTATGAAGAGATTCTAAGGCCCAAGTTTCTTGCAACAGAATTATATCGCTCTGTCCAATATATTCCTGCCATACAACATCTTCCATATTCCTTTTAAGCCCTGCAGTATTCCAGGAGATCAGTTTGATCTCTCCTCAGCATTCCGCCTTACTTTGTTCTTTTTGCACATCTTCTATTGCAGAGTTATACGTAAAATGATGGTTTCTAATATCCCTTTTATGGTTAGTGGGTAAATTGGCTAACTCATTATTCAGCCCGTTATCCTCAACCAAGAGTAGCCCATTCTCCTCAACCACGACTAGCTTCTGGCGATCATTATTATCCTGTACTATGGCTTCCTCTCCATCTTTAGGGTTACAACTTCTATTCTGGTAGCTATTATTTGGATCTGACCTTCCTACCCTCATTATTGGGATGCTAAAAACTGGTTAATCTCCAGCTTGGTTCATACTCATTATTAATTTGTTATCGTTTACAGAAATCTTAGATGTAGGGGCCAGTGACCCGATCGCCAGTGCTCCAACCAATTGGGGTACAAATATTTGTCAGTCTTGGGCATCTAAATCCGTGCGTGAAATCTATTAGCCGCTGGTACAAGAATGAGCCTAATATTTACGTGCCCTATCTGCGGTCTGTAAAGAAAACCCAATGGGAGTGCACAAATATCAGTGTTAATGGAATGTGTTGTCTCACGGTTGTTCAAAAGATAGCGAACCAGCTGTGGCCTACGAAAATTAACCACTATACAATCACCTTTTATATTTTTAGTGGATTGACCTATCCATCCTACTCTACAGACCATTACTATCTCCTTGATGTCTGAGGGATGGAACCTTTTGTGTTTTGCTAGCCAATCCATGGTTTTATTCCGGAGGTCGGCCCAGCTTTTTCTCTGGTTCGCTCTAAGAACGGGTACACCAGGCAATATTAATGTGTATGGACATGAAGCTGGGGGCAGACTCAAAACATCCAGATTAGCATTCAATGGATCCTTAGATAGGTCTTTGCCTGAGTTCGAGGTCGGATCAGAGCATTTAATCCCCTACCTACATTAGATCGCATTGGGCAGTTACTCTCTGTGCCTGGGGGTTTTGGGCCATTTGATGCCCCCTCTTCCATACTATTAAAAGTAGATTTAATAATGTTGCCACCCTTTAAATCTCCATCATGGGCTGCGTGTTGGCATCCATCCACCACTCTCCCATGGTCTCCCCTGCTTGACTCATCTGCTTTTCTACCCGCTATGTCGTGGCCTAAATTTTTTATTACGGTATCCAGATAGTTCAATTTATCCCAAAGCTGTGTAAAATTATTCTCAAGCATTTCTTGGACATGGCTTACTGTTGCACCTACAATTGTTTCGTTAATGGCAGCATCAGTTTCAGTGAAAGCCTCCTTGATGTTGATATGTCTACGATCGTGAGGTACAAAGTCCATATCTGTCTGTGTGCCAACAGAAGTGCATTTAAATTGGCACGTAGATGTATAGTAGTCTATGTTTGGGCAGTCGATTGTTTGGGAGCCCTTCGTGAGCTTAGATTTCTTTAAAGGTGCCCCTCTTTTCCTTTTTGCCAGCAGAGCTTCAGTTTTTCGTACTGCCACATTCTTCAGGACCCTGGTCCTAGTAATCTGCCCACAGCCACTGGTATAAGAGTTTCTGGATCTATCACGGTAGGGGAAGAGCGAGATGTATGCAAGGCATTAGTAGGGGAATTAGTAAATGGGCCATCGTGGACACAGTCTCCTGCTCCAATTACTTGAGTGCCCACTAAATGATGATCCCGAAAAATGGATGGATCCAGAGAAAGGCGTCGCTCAGTTAATTCTATCTCATGGGTCAATAATGATTCTGCCCTTACCAAAAAAGCGTCTAACATGCCCGCCACTCCCTTTCGTTTTTCCATTGTGTAATAACTCCCAGTTGTTATATGCAAAGAACAAAGTCAAAACAATAATTTACTGGGAGTTATGCAATAGACAGTACCTTCGTTTATCAGCGGATTCCTGGTCAATCACTCTTGGAGACAAGATGTTAGAGAACTTGCCCAGCCCAGCCTCTTCCAGGCTCTGACGGGCGCAGGCAGGCACGCTATTTGGCCTCCTGGCGCCACGCTGACGTGATCTACAGGTGTCAACCAGCACCCGCTGGGAGTTGTAGTTCTTCGGCGGGCTGTTCCCCTCATGGCGCGGCCCGGTGACGGGAGATCCTATTCGCCGTTCCCCTCACGGCTGAAATGAAGGCAAGGCAAGGATGGTGAAGAAAAAAGCCGTTCCCCTCACGGCTATGGCTGCTGGCTGGTAAGTGCGTCCCGCGCAGCTGGAGGGCTGCACGCTATTTGGCCTCCTGGCGCCGCACTGACGCGATCTACCCAGTACAGGAAAAGAAGAATAAACCCAGCCAGGCTTCGTGGTCAGATCCGCAGTGTTGGAGCAGCGGTCCACGCCCTGCCCTGTTATGTGTTGGCAGAAAGCAATGCAAGCTCCACTCTCTGTGCCCACACTATGGATGTCAAATAGCCATTCAATAAGGCATGGCCCTCCAGAAACTCAGTATGCAGGTTATTCAGCAGTTATCAGAGAAGCCCGCAGTCTCGAATGGAGTGTAGCACTCTGCAGTGTCGTCAGCTTATCCCCCTTACTCCTCGCGGGCTCACTCCAATTTGACGTCCGCCAATATGGCGTCCAAGCAGTCACAGCTTCCCCTGCACCATACCTGGGGTGGGGGGTGGTGAAATCCCGGTCACTGTCTCAGCTCGCAAAGGAGCCGACGATGCAGAGGGCGGCACCGGGCCCCTCCTCCCGTAGGGCCACAACAGCAGTTCGGAGCCTCTGGGCTCCCGCTAGGTTACCCCACCATCTTGGTGTCTGCTTTCCGGCAAGGTGCTCCAAAGCCGACCCCAGTCCGCAAACCAGGGTACGAGGAGCAGCAGTGTTGTTTTATTCAGATAATGGTCCTGCATTTGCCTCCGAGGATTACAGGGATTCAATGTCTGAAATTGAACAATCAATTTAGAGATGAATAAAACGGCATTGCTGAACAGGCTAACAACATGATTAAAGAAATCTTTACTACTAGGGTACTCAGTTCAGGTCTTAGCTGGTACCATAATCTGTATGGAATTCAGAGATCATTGAATAACGTGCCTAAACAATTATTAGAAAGATGCACTCCATGCAAGATTCTCAAATTATCCTGGGAAGGTAGCGGATAAAAATAAATTTGACTTGGAGAAAAGTTTGAAGATTTTACACTGTATCCAAGAAGAGACAAGCTGTCTAACATGAATCACTCTGACGCTTTCACAAGTGAAGAGACGGTCTTCACTGCCGCACACGGGTGGGTTCCCAAAGCTGGGGACCTAGTTTATGAAACAATCCACAAGCAAGAATTTGAACCATAATGCAAACCATCCTGCAATGTTCTTAGGGTAAATGGCAACAGATTTGCTATCCTGCTTCCTTTGCCTGGCTCAAGGAGAAACAGACAGGTGTCCATTGGCCACATGAAAAGGCGCTATGTGGCCAGTCCTCTACAGCAGAAACCAAGAAGGATTCATAGTAGTGCCTCTCAGTACTTTGAATACAGTAGCCCTTAAACAAAGCCGTAACATTACTAGCTTGCGTTTCCAGCCTGGGATATTTGAGTGCAACACTATGCAGAACATTGAGTACTATAAACGCACCTGATGTTGACATCACCCCTGTTACTACTGTTCAACGTAACTCTATGACTTATTAGGAAATTCTACCTGACACCACATCATTTGAACTGGTGCCTTTCAACCATTTCTACAGTCACTCATCGTCAGAGACTGCGTCTTGCATGTTAATGGTTTCATGACAAGTACCTGATTCCTCTGTGGTCCTATGCCAGGATCATTTTGGGAACTTTTCTTTTCATCATGTGGCTGTCAACAATAATAGTTGTTCTACTTCTACTCAATAAACATTTTGTCCCTACAAGAAGAATTGCATCACCTGCTTTTTGTGAACTAGAGCTGCACTCTTCATCCCACAGGACACGAAGAGGTCTCTATGCTGCAAACATCACAGTCTATCCAGTGCCTGAGGGCACAGCATGGGCGAAAGGTATGGAGAAAACAGGATTATGCAACCTACTGAGACATTGCAATTATCATATGTGTTAGAAGTTTCAATTAATTATATTGTTATACCTGGTTCTATTTCAAATGACTGGGACACTGAGATTGTTAAAAGAATAAGGTCTGATTTGCAGGCAAATTCTGCTTTGAATATTGAAGATCCTTATTTCAATTCAGCAAATTATAAAGAAATGTATTGTTACCATCACTATGCACACATTTATGTATATAGGACTAATTATCGTAGAGACATTTACAATTACACACAATGGGTACATTGTGAGGCTCCGCCTCCTGACAACCATCCTAATTTCCTGAAGAAATTCCTAAATTTTAAGAGTGCTGACAGATCCCACCCTTCAGACTTTTATTTTTCACCGAAGACACAACGGATTCAGAAAAACCTAATCACTACTAACAAGGTGATGTATTCCAAAATCTAGCTATCCAGGGATAAGAGTATTGGAAAGAAAAAGTTGATGAGAAAAGTGTTTGGGGAACCAAATTTTTGGCAGATCCAAGGCAAATAAGCATTATTTCATGCCTGTATATTACCAAAAGAAATTATTTTTCTGAAAAAAAACTATCCAACACACTACCAGTCTGCAATTTGGAACAATGGGAGGACTTAAAGAAACCTTCTATATCAATGGTCAATCTAATTCTGCTCAGTAACTGGTCATTTCAAATGAATGTCAGACTCAGATATAAATTATATAATACAAAATGTAAGCTATAATTTAACTCAGTTTTCGACTGAAGGTTTAACCTTTTGGCCATATGATTTTGACAACTGTATGCATCATTTTCTTTCCAACACTCCTGGACCGAAAGTCAATCCTCCTGACCCACCTTACAACATACAGACACCTGTAGTAGTTACCACATACAGTGTAGGCAAGCTATGCCAGCGATGGCAGGAATATTCGAGTTTCTCAGCATAAAAGAAAATGATGTCTTAATTAACAAAAACATGGATTTTTCTGACTTTCTTCTGGGACCATTCAATCAATCAATCAGTTTGTTATAGCGTGACTACTCACCCATGAGAATCTCAAGGCGCTGGGGGGAGGGGGATGCAGGTTCTAGTCCATCAAGGAGGGGGTCTATCCAATAACCAGGTCTTGAGGTATCTCGCGAAGATGGGGAGCGAAGTTGTCTGTCTGAGGTGGAGCGGAAGGGCCAGGCTCTGGCCGTGAAGAAGGAGACGGAGCGGCCTCCCGATCTGGTCTTTCTGGTGCGGGGGATCATGGAGTAGGAGAGCTGGGCTGATCGTAGGGTCCTTTGGGGTGTGTGGAATTTGAGTCGGCTGTTTAGGTATTCTGGTCCGGTGTCGTGGAGTGCCTTGTGTGCGTGGGTGAGAATCTTGAAGGTGATTCTAGCCTCGATGGGGTGCCAGTGGAGTGCGCGCAGGTCCTGGAAGATGTGGCAGTGTCTTGGCAGGTTGAGGACCAGTCTTGCGGCAGCTTTCTGATTGTTTTGTAGCTTGCGGGTGAGGTTTTTGTTTATTCCGGCGTAGAGTGCGTTGCCGTAGTCTAGTCTGCTGGTGATGAGGGCATGAGTGACTGTCTTTCTGTGTTCGAGGGGGATCCATTTGAAGGTCTTAAGTAGGAGGCGGAGGGTGTGGAAGCAGGAGGGTGCGACAGAGTTGATCTGGCGGTCCATTTTGAGCTCGGCGTCCAGGATGATTCCAAGGATGCGTGCGTGGTCCGTGGGGGTGGGTGGGCTTCTGAGGGCAGAGGGCCACCAGGTGTCATTCCAGGCGTTGGGGTTTGGGCCCAAGATGAGTACTTCTGTTTTGTCGGTGTTGAGTTGTAGGCAGCTGCTTTTCATCCATTTGGTGACGGCTTCCATGCCTTCTTGAACGTTGTGTCTGGCGGTGTTGGTTTCGTTGGATAAGGAGAGGATGAGTTGGGTGGTGTCTGTGTATGACACAATGTTTCTTATTTATTCCTAACAAATGTTACTTGCTCTAGGTTGGAACCTGGCCACCATACCAGATAACGGTTTCTAGCGGTTGCTGTGGCTAGTATAGATATGAAATCTATGCATTTTGATGATCTAAACAAACTATTTTCAGTGTTATTACAAAAAGAAGTCCCTTTGACTTCATCGGCTGAAACCTACAAACTGTAGACAGCTAGCACTGCTTCAGAAATTCAGAGGCAATTGCACACGCAGTACCTTACACACTTTGCCGATATTATACAAACTATATTCAACTTGTCTTTGATGACTGGTGTTACACATTTATTTAAGAGCGTTGGATCTGTTCTGGTAAACAAGATTTGAAGCAGTATTTGGACTGATTCCATATTTTTGTCACTCCTTGTTTTCCAACCTCTTTGAAGCATTCCCAACCATCATACTGATAATCGGATGTGGTATCATCATCTTTCACCTGTTCCGACAAGGAAATCAACAACATGGAGCACATGTATCCAGCTGAACAAAGATGCAGAGTGTCACGGTTGCCGGTTACGATCCCGGCGAACTACTGAGATGGCCGCCGCCTGGGAGCACGCATGCGCAGAGGGAGGTCAGGCGGGTCAAAGCCCAGCCTCCCTTGAGCAGTGATGCCTCGCGTTCACTTGCCTCGGAAACTTTGTCGGTTTCAGCTTACCTGATTTCTCCTGGTACGCTGCGTTTCCTGTGTCATTTTTGCGCGTGGAGCATCGTCTCTCCTGTGGGTCTTCCCTCGGCGAAGTCTCACCTGTGGCTCCTTTTCCAACGGCATTGGTCCTGTGGCTCTCTTCTCGGCGGCGTTTCTCCAGTGGGTCTCCTTTCGGCTGCGTCTCTCGGCAGTGTCTCTCGAGGGGATTTCGCGGACCTGAAAAAGAAGATTAAGTCTGCATTATTGAAGTTGACGGTAACAGCGCTCTCGCGCTGCTCTTTCATTTATGTACGGTAATACTACATACCTGGTCCTGCTCCTTGCGTTGTGGGGATCCGTCCCTTTTCTTTTGGTGAACCTATTTTAACAAGGAAAAGGGAATACCTAATTACAAGGTTACGTTTTGTTATTTTATGCTGTGGATTTAAAATAAACACTTTGAGCATAAATGTCACAAGCAAGACATGACATATAGGTAGGCTTTAGTTTCTACACAGAATATTGCATTTAGCTTTTCACAAGTTACACCCGATATAATATTGTTTTATTTGTTTTAGAGCCAGACATAAGCCTTATACATTATATGGAAGAAGAGATGATTGAAGACTTTTGCTTTATTATTTTAAGGTAGGGAATAGTACTAATAAGGAGAATGAATAAGGATATAGGGTGTATATTCCTATGTACTAATTTGTTCTATGTCATTCTCTACTTACCCACAGCTTTGTGCCTTATCTTGACGGGTCCTGCGCCACTTGGGAGTAACGACGTGGGATACCTTCCCCTGTTCCTTGTTTTGTTTCCCTTCTTCCCCGGGTTGCCGTTGCCACTTTGACTTGGTTGGGTGCAATAGGTGGCTTTGGGAAGTCGTGGATCTTGCTTCATGTTTTTTTTTAAAACATATTTTTATTGATTTTGCACAGCAATTGTCCATACTAGGAAAAGACAAGAATTTAACATTCCATTTGTACGGCATGTCGTATACATTTACATCATCTACGCAACGGGTCCCAACAATATCCCTGAGGATCTTATACATTTTGTAATTAGTATTGCGTCAGTTCTTGGGTACAATAAAGTAGGTACATGGCTGTAAAAGATTGTGCGCTCTTGTGGCTCATTCGCCTCCAACAGAAAATAGCCATTGTATATCATTTTAAATTTACATACCAAATCTTCACATTTTATAACTAACCTACAATAACAAACATCCCCATCCCTCCCTCCTCCCGCAAACTCGGCCAGCTCTTCCCATTAGTATTATATTCACATGTCCGTATCATGTTCCTGCGAACACATTTTCACCGTAGGCATCCCTGTTTGCTCCCCTCTCCCCTTTGTGATGAAAAACACTGCTATTGTTGGCATGTGCGATCTTCGCCTATGGTCTTGAGTTCGGTTAGGTGCAACTATGTTCTCCCAGTATGATTGTATGTCAATCGCGGCATATTCCTCCATCACTGCATTCCAAGCCATAGATAACGGTGTTCTTCAAAAACCCCTGCGTTCCTCTCTTTGTAATTCAGCCCCTTCCGCCTTTCCACACCTGACCATTTCCGCATGCCAATCCTGCAAGGATGGCGCCCTAGTGGCTTTCCATCTTGTTGTAATGTTCCTTTTAGCTAGGAGAAGCGCAAGGTTAGCAAACCTATAAGTTGGATTACCCTTCTTCCCACGGGGTCCCAGTCTACAATATTCCATTGAGTCATTATTGCACACTGGGGCAATAGCCTACAATATCTGACATATTGACGCCTCCCAAGATTATCAGAGCCTTTGAGTCAAAAGAGCTTAAGAAGTTATCTAGGGACTCAATGACCTCGGATTCCTTACTTATTGAATATGGCCTAGAGTATATGTTTAATATATAAACTTCTTTTTTGTCTGGTGTAATACATTTTATTCCCAGAATATCCTGCTATGGAGTTTCAACTAGTTTAACATCTATACCTAAGGTCACCTTTACCCAGAAAGAGAGACCTCCTGAGGGCCTTCCTCTAACTGAGGGGATGGCATCTATACTAAAGGTTTTAAAGCCTACTTTATGAAGAGATTCTAAGGCCCAAGTTTCTTGCAACAGAATTATATCGCTCTGTCCAATATATTCCTGCCATACAACATCTTCCATATTCCTTTTAAGCCCTGCAGTATTCCAGGAGATCAGTTTGATCTCTCCTCAGCATTCCGCCTTACTTTGTTCTTTTTGCACATCTTCTATTGCAGAGTTATACGTAAAATGATGGTTTCTAATATCCCTTTTATGGTTAGTGGGTAAATTGGCTAACTCATTATTCAGCCCGTTATCCTCAACCAAGAGTAGCCCATTCTCCTCAACCACGACTAGCTTCTGGCGATCATTATTATCCTGTACTATGGCTTCCTCTCCATCTTTAGGGTTACAACTTCTATTCTGGTAGCTATTATTTGGATCTGACCTTCCTACCCTCATTATTGGGATGCTAAAAACTGGTTAATCTCCAGCTTGGTTCATACTCATTATTAATTTGTTATCGTTTACAGAAATCTTAGATGTAGGGGCCAGTGACCCGATCGCCAGTGCTCCAACCAATTGGGGTACAAATATTTGTCAGTCTTGGGCATCTAAATCCGTGCGTGAAATCTATTAGCCGCTGGTACAAGAATGAGCCTAATATTTACGTGCCCTATCTGCGGTCTGTAAAGAAAACCCAATGGGAGTGCACAAATATCAGTGTTAATGGAATGTGTTGTCTCACGGTTGTTCAAAAGATAGCGAACCAGCTGTGGCCTACGAAAATTAACCACTATACAATCACCTTTTATATTTTTAGTGGATTGACCTATCCATCCTACTCTACAGACCATTACTATCTCCTTGATGTCTGAGGGATGGAACCTTTTGTGTTTTGCTAGCCAATCCATGGTTTTATTCCGGAGGTCGGCCCAGCTTTTTCTCTGGTTCGCTCTAAGAACGGGTACACCAGGCAATATTAATGTGTATGGACATGAAGCTGGGGGCAGACTCAAAACATCCAGATTAGCATTCAATGGATCCTTAGATAGGTCTTTGCCTGAGTTCGAGGTCGGATCAGAGCATTTAATCCCCTACCTACATTAGATCGCATTGGGCAGTTACTCTCTGTGCCTGGGGGTTTTGGGCCATTTGATGCCCCCTCTTCCATACTATTAAAAGTAGATTTAATAATGTTGCCACCCTTTAAATCTCCATCATGGGCTGCGTGTTGGCATCCATCCACCACTCTCCCATGGTCTCCCCTGCTTGACTCATCTGCTTTTCTACCCGCTATGTCGTGGCCTAAATTTTTTATTACGGTATCCAGATAGTTCAATTTATCCCAAAGCTGTGTAAAATTATTCTCAAGCATTTCTTGGACATGGCTTACTGTTGCACCTACAATTGTTTCGTTAATGGCAGCATCAGTTTCAGTGAAAGCCTCCTTGATGTTGATATGTCTACGATCGTGAGGTACAAAGTCCATATCTGTCTGTGTGCCAACAGAAGTGCATTTAAATTGGCACGTAGATGTATAGTAGTCTATGTTTGGGCAGTCGATTGTTTGGGAGCCCTTCGTGAGCTTAGATTTCTTTAAAGGTGCCCCTCTTTTCCTTTTTGCCAGCAGAGCTTCAGTTTTTCGTACTGCCACATTCTTCAGGACCCTGGTCCTAGTAATCTGCCCACAGCCACTGGTATAAGAGTTTCTGGATCTATCACGGTAGGGGAAGAGCGAGATGTATGCAAGGCATTAGTAGGGGAATTAGTAAATGGGCCATCGTGGACACAGTCTCCTGCTCCAATTACTTGAGTGCCCACTAAATGATGATCCCGAAAAATGGATGGATCCAGAGAAAGGCGTCGCTCAGTTAATTCTATCTCATGGGTCAATAATGATTCTGCCCTTACCAAAAAAGCGTCTAACGTGCCCGCCACTCCCTTTCGTTTTTCCATTGTGTAATAACTCCCAGTTGTTATATGCAAAGAACAAAGTCAAAACAATAATTTACTGGGAGTTATGCAATAGACAGTACCTTCGTTTATCAGCGGATTCCTGGTCAATCACTCTTGGAGACAAGATGTTAGAGAACTTGCCCAGCCCAGCCTCTTCCAGGCTCTGACGGGCGCAGGCAGGCACGCTATTTGGCCTCCTGGCGCCACGCTGACGTGATCTACAGGTGTCAACCAGCACCCGCTGGGAGTTGTAGTTCTTCGGCGGGCTGTTCCCCTCATGGCGCGGCCCGGTGACGGGAGATCCTATTCGCCGTTCCCCTCACGGCTGAAATGAAGGCAAGGCAAGGATGGTGAAGAAAAAAGCCGTTCCCCTCACGGCTATGGCTGCTGGCTGGTAAGTGCGTCCCGCGCAGCTGGAGGGCTGCACGCTATTTGGCCTCCTGGCGCCGCACTGACGCGATCTACCCAGTACAGGAAAAGAAGAATAAACCCAGCCAGGCTTCGTGGTCAGATCCGCAGTGTTGGAGCAGCGGTCCACGCCCTGCCCTGTTATGTGTTGGCAGAAAGCAATGCAAGCTCCACTCTCTGTGCCCACACTATGGATGTCAAATAGCCATTCAATAAGGCATGGCCCTCCAGAAACTCAGTATGCAGGTTATTCAGCAGTTATCAGAGAAGCCCGCAGTCTCGAATGGAGTGTAGCACTCTGCAGTGTCGTCAGCTTATCCCCCTTACTCCTCGCGGGCTCACTCCAATTTGACGTCCGCCAATATGGCGTCCAAGCAGTCACAGCTTCCCCTGCACCATACCTGGGGTGGGGGGTGGTGAAATCCCGGTCACTGTCTCAGCTCGCAAAGGAGCCGACGATGCAGAGGGCGGCACCGGGCCCCTCCTCCCGTAGGGCCACAACAGCAGTTCGGAGCCTCTGGGCTCCCGCTAGGTTACCCCACCATCTTGGTGTCTGCTTTCCGGCAAGGTGCTCCAAAGCCGACCCCAGTCCGCAAACCAGGGTACGAGGAGCAGCAGTGTTGTTTTATTCAGATAATGGTCCTGCATTTGCCTCCGAGGATTACAGGGATTCAATGTCTGAAATTGAACAATCAATTTAGAGATGAATAAAACGGCATTGCTGAACAGGCTAACAACATGATTAAAGAAATCTTTACTACTAGGGTACTCAGTTCAGGTCTTAGCTGGTACCATAATCTGTATGGAATTCAGAGATCATTGAATAACGTGCCTAAACAATTATTAGAAAGATGCACTCCATGCAAGATTCTCAAATTATCCTGGGAAGGTAGCGGATAAAAATAAATTTGACTTGGAGAAAAGTTTGAAGATTTTACACTGTATCCAAGAAGAGACAAGCTGTCTAACATGAATCACTCTGACGCTTTCACAAGTGAAGAGACGGTCTTCACTGCCGCACACGGGTGGGTTCCCAAAGCTGGGGACCTAGTTTATGAAACAATCCACAAGCAAGAATTTGAACCATAATGCAAACCATCCTGCAATGTTCTTAGGGTAAATGGCAACAGATTTGCTATCCTGCTTCCTTTGCCTGGCTCAAGGAGAAACAGACAGGTGTCCATTGGCCACATGAAAAGGCGCTATGTGGCCAGTCCTCTACAGCAGAAACCAAGAAGGATTCATAGTAGTGCCTCTCAGTACTTTGAATACAGTAGCCCTTAAACAAAGCCGTAACATTACTAGCTTGCGTTTCCAGCCTGGGATATTTGAGTGCAACACTATGCAGAACATTGAGTACTATAAACGCACCTGATGTTGACATCACCCCTGTTACTACTGTTCAACGTAACTCTATGACTTATTAGGAAATTCTACCTGACACCACATCATTTGAACTGGTGCCTTTCAACCATTTCTACAGTCACTCATCGTCAGAGACTGCGTCTTGCATGTTAATGGTTTCATGACAAGTACCTGATTCCTCTGTGGTCCTATGCCAGGATCATTTTGGGAACTTTTCTTTTCATCATGTGGCTGTCAACAATAATAGTTGTTCTACTTCTACTCAATAAACATTTTGTCCCTACAAGAAGAATTGCATCACCTGCTTTTTGTGAACTAGAGCTGCACTCTTCATCCCACAGGACACGAAGAGGTCTCTATGCTGCAAACATCACAGTCTATCCAGTGCCTGAGGGCACAGCATGGGCGAAAGGTATGGAGAAAACAGGATTATGCAACCTACTGAGACATTGCAATTATCATATGTGTTAGAAGTTTCAATTAATTATATTGTTATACCTGGTTCTATTTCAAATGACTGGGACACTGAGATTGTTAAAAGAATAAGGTCTGATTTGCAGGCAAATTCTGCTTTGAATATTGAAGATCCTTATTTCAATTCAGCAAATTATAAAGAAATGTATTGTTACCATCACTATGCACACATTTATGTATATAGGACTAATTATCGTAGAGACATTTACAATTACACACAATGGGTACATTGTGAGGCTCCGCCTCCTGACAACCATCCTAATTTCCTGAAGAAATTCCTAAATTTTAAGAGTGCTGACAGATCCCACCCTTCAGACTTTTATTTTTCACCGAAGACACAACGGATTCAGAAAAACCTAATCACTACTAACAAGGTGATGTATTCCAAAATCTAGCTATCCAGGGATAAGAGTATTGGAAAGCAAAAGTTGATGAGAAAAGTGTTTGGGGAACCAAATTTTTGGCAGATCCAAGGCAAATAAGCATTATTTCATGCCTGTATATTACCAAAAGAAATTATTTTTCTGAAAAAAAACTATCCAACACACTACCAGTCTGCAATTTGGAACAATGGGAGGACTTAAAGAAACCTTCTATATCAATGGTCAATCTAATTCTGCTCAGTAACTGGTCATTTCAAATGAATGTCAGACTCAGATATAAATTATATAATACAAAATGTAAGCTATAATTTAACTCAGTTTTCGACTGAAGGTTTAACCTTTTGGCCATATGATTTTGACAACTGTATGCATCATTTTCTTTCCAACACTCCTGGACCGAAAGTCAATCCTCCTGACCCACCTTACAACATACAGACACCTGTAGTAGTTACCACATACAGTGTAGGCAAGCTATGCCAGCGATGGCAGGAATATTCGAGTTTCTCAGCATAAAAGAAAATGATGTCTTAATTAACAAAAACATGGATTTTTCTGACTTTCTTCTGGGACCATTCAATCAATCAATCAGTTTGTTATAGCGTGACTACTCACCCATGAGAATCTCAAGGCGCTGGGGGGAGGGGGATGCAGGTTCTAGTCCATCAAGGAGGGGGTCTATCCAATAACCAGGTCTTGAGGTATCTCGCGAAGATGGGGAGCGAAGTTGTCTGTCTGAGGTGGAGCGGAAGGGCCAGGCTCTGGCCGTGAAGAAGGAGACGGAGCGGCCTCCCGATCTGGTCTTTCTGGTGCGGGGGATCATGGAGTAGGAGAGCTGGGCTGATCGTAGGGTCCTTTGGGGTGTGTGGAATTTGAGTCGGCTGTTTAGGTATTCTGGTCCGGTGTCGTGGAGTGCCTTGTGTGCGTGGGTGAGAATCTTGAAGGTGATTCTAGCCTCGATGGGGTGCCAGTGGAGTGCGCGCAGGTCCTGGAAGATGTGGCAGTGTCTTGGCAGGTTGAGGACCAGTCTTGCGGCAGCTTTCTGATTGTTTTGTAGCTTGCGGGTGAGGTTTTTGTTTATTCCGGCGTAGAGTGCGTTGCCGTAGTCTAGTCTGCTGGTGATGAGGGCATGAGTGACTGTCTTTCTGTGTTCGAGGGGGATCCATTTGAAGGTCTTAAGTAGGAGGCGGAGGGTGTGGAAGCAGGAGGGTGCGACAGAGTTGATCTGGCGGTCCATTTTGAGCTCGGCGTCCAGGATGATTCCAAGGATGCGTGCGTGGTCCGTGGGGGTGGGTGGGCTTCTGAGGGCAGAGGGCCACCAGGTGTCATTCCAGGCGTTGGGGTTTGGGCCCAAGATGAGTACTTCTGTTTTGTCGGTGTTGAGTTGTAGGCAGCTGCTTTTCATCCATTTGGTGACGGCTTCCATGCCTTCTTGAACGTTGTGTCTGGCGGTGTTGGTTTCGTTGGATAAGGAGAGGATGAGTTGGGTGGTGTCTGTGTATGACACAATGTTTCTTATTTATTCCTAACAAATGTTACTTGCTCTAGGTTGGAACCTGGCCACCATACCAGATAACGGTTTCTAGCGGTTGCTGTGGCTAGTATAGATATGAAATCTATGCATTTTGATGATCTAAACAAACTATTTTCAGTGTTATTACAAAAAGAAGTCCCTTTGACTTCATCGGCTGAAACCTACAAACTGTAGACAGCTAGCACTGCTTCAGAAATTCAGAGGCAATTGCACACGCAGTACCTTACACACTTTGCCGATATTATACAAACTATATTCAACTTGTCTTTGATGACTGGTGTTACACATTTATTTAAGAGCGTTGGATCTGTTCTGGTAAACAAGATTTGAAGCAGTATTTGGACTGATTCCATATTTTTGTCACTCCTTGTTTTCCAACCTCTTTGAAGCATTCCCAACCATCATACTGATAATCGGATGTGGTATCATCATCTTTCACCTGTTCCGACAAGGAAATCAACAACATGGAGCACATGTATCCAGCTGAACAAAGATGCAGAGTGTCACGGTTGCCGGTTACGATCCCGGCGAACTACTGAGATGGCCGCCGCCTGGGAGCACGCATGCGCAGAGGGAGGTCAGGCGGGTCAAAGCCCAGCCTCCCTTGAGCAGTGATGCCTCGCGTTCACTTGCCTCGGAAACTTTGTCGGTTTCAGCTTACCTGATTTCTCCTGGTACGCTGCGTTTCCTGTGTCATTTTTGCGCGTGGAGCATCGTCTCTCCTGTGGGTCTTCCCTCGGCGAAGTCTCACCTGTGGCTCCTTTTCCAACGGCATTGGTCCTGTGGCTCTCTTCTCGGCGGCGTTTCTCCAGTGGGTCTCCTTTCGGCTGCGTCTCTCGGCAGTGTCTCTCGAGGGGATTTCGCGGACCTGAAAAAGAAGATTAAGTCTGCATTATTGAAGTTGACGGTAACAGCGCTCTCGCGCTGCTCTTTCATTTATGTACGGTAATACTACATACCTGGTCCTGCTCCTTGCGTTGTGGGGATCCGTCCCTTTTCTTTTGGTGAACCTATTTTAACAAGGAAAAGGGAATACCTAATTACAAGGTTACGTTTTGTTATTTTATGCTGTGGATTTAAAATAAACACTTTGAGCATAAATGTCACAAGCAAGACATGACATATAGGTAGGCTTTAGTTTCTACACAGAATATTGCATTTAGCTTTTCACAAGTTACACCCGATATAATATTGTTTTATTTGTTTTAGAGCCAGACATAAGCCTTATACATTATATGGAAGAAGAGATGATTGAAGACTTTTGCTTTATTATTTTAAGGTAGGGAATAGTACTAATAAGGAGAATGAATAAGGATATAGGGTGTATATTCCTATGTACTAATTTGTTCTATGTCATTCTCTACTTACCCACAGCTTTGTGCCTTATCTTGACGGGTCCTGCGCCACTTGGGAGTAACGACGTGGGATACCTTCCCCTGTTCCTTGTTTTGTTTCCCTTCTTCCCCGGGTTGCCGTTGCCACTTTGACTTGGTTGGGTGCAATAGGTGGCTTTGGGAAGTCGTGGATCTTGCTTCATGTTTTTTTTTTAAACATATTTTTATTGATTTTGCACAGCAATTATCCATACTAGGAAAAGACAAGAATTTAACATTCCATTTGTACGGCATGTCGTATACATTTACATCATCTACGCAACGGGTCCCAACAATATCCCTGAGGATCTTATACATTTTGTAATTAGTATTGCGTCAGTTCTTGGGTACAATAAAGTAGGTACATGGCTGTAAAAGATTGTGCGCTCTTGTGTCTCATTCGCCTCCAACAGAAAATAGCCATTGTATATCATTTTAAATTTACATACCAAATCTTCACATTTTATAACTAACCTACAATAACAAACATCCCCATCCCTCCCTCCTCCCGCAAACTCGGCCAGCTCTTCCCATTAGTATTATATTCACATGTCCGTATCATGTTCCTGCGAACACATTTTCACCGTAGGCATCCCTGTTTGCTCCCCTCTCCCCTTTGTGATGAAAAACACTGCTATTGTTGGCATGTGCGATCTTCGCCTATGGTCTTGAGTTCGGTTAGGTGCAACTATGTTCTCCCAGTATGATAGTATGTCAATCGCGGCATATTCCTCCATCACTGCATTCCAAGCCATAGATAACGGTGTTCTTCAAAAACCCCTGCGTTCCTCTCTTTGTAATTCAGCCCCTTCCGCCTTTCCACACCTGACCATTTCCGCATGCCAATCCTGCAAGGATGGCGCCCTAGTGGCTTTCCATCTTGTTGTAATGTTCCTTTTAGCTAGGAGAAGCGCAAGGTTAGCAAACCTATAAGTTGGATTACCCTTCTTCCCACGGGGTCCCAGTCCCAGTATACAATATTCCATTGAGTCATTATTGCACACTGGGGCAATAGCCTACAATATCTGACATATTGACGCCCAGTAGTGCCCTAATCTCGGGCAGTCCCACACCATGGTACTAGTCCCGTGTTGGGTGTGCAACAGCGTGGGCATGTATCCCTGATATAGCCATTTGGTCAGGTGTGCTCCATGTCCCATTAGATACTGCATAGTAAGTAGCGTGTTTGTAGCAGGTTCGGTGCCCCCTTGTGTCCATGTGTCCCGTATAAATCTAGAAATACGTGCGTGTAATAAGAACAGTCTATCTGAAGCTCCATGCTCACGCACAAAGGCTTCGTGCGACATTAGGACACCCTCCGAGAAGAACGCCCCTATTGTAGTAATTCCCGTGTCTGGCCATGCCCGCAGGGTACGATTAGTAACTACTCCTGACTGTGTGGGAATACCAAACAGCGGTATGGTAGGGGCATATGGTGGCGTCCGCTTACTGTATCTCTATGTGTTTCTCCAGTTTGTTATTGCTATCCGTAATAGGTGGGGTGTCGATGTTGGTATCTGGGCACAGGGCAATAGGAGCCTGTGAATATCTCCTCGGTCCCTTTCGCGATGCAAGTTATGTCCTGTCAACCAATACGCCAGCCACTGCAGTTGGCTAGCGTAGCAGTACGCCTTCAAGTCCGGCACCCCCAGTCCTCCCTGCTTTTTACTCAATTGTAGCTTCAGTAGACCAATTCGTCTGCGTCCTGTGCCCCAAATCAGTTCTGTTATTAAAGAATTCAGTAATTTAAAGATCCCCGTTGGTACCAGTATAGGCAGATTGGTGAAATAATAAAGCAGTCTTGGCAATAGCACCATCTTAGTTATGGCGACCCGCCCTGCCACCGATAGAGGCAGCGAGGTCCAAAACTTACCTGAGACTTAAGAGCAGTGACCGCACGAGTCAGATTGCCATCAAGCAAATCCGTTGCATCTCAATAGATCTGTATTCCCAGATACCGAAAGGTATCAGGCGCTACGTTGAATTTCCACTGACCAAAATTTAACTGTCCACTACGCGTGGTGTCGTCAAAAAAATAGGCATAAGATTTGGAGGCATTTATCGAGAGGCCAGTCAACTCCTGAAAATGCTCAAAAGTTGAGGGCAGAGGCTCAAGATTCATATCCATGTCCTTTATCTATAAAATGAGGTCTTCTGCATAAGCAGAGACAATATGTGTCGTGTGACCTCTCACTATTCCCCTGCACCCCAGTAGGGAACGGAGTCTATGCAAAAGGGGTTCCAGCGCCACGATAAATAACAATGGCGATAGTGGGCATCCCTGCCTGGTACCTCTAGCCACAGTGTACTGTTGTGAAATATGCTGTCCTGTGCGTGCACGCGCTGTGGGGTTCATGTAAAATAATCGCACCCACTTAATATATTCAGCTGGTATACCAAACCTTGAGAGGGCGTAGAACATGTAATCACAGTGCAGTGAGCCGACCGCCTGTCGTAGGTCGAGCGAGATGCAACCCCTCCTTTGTCCCCGTGTCGAGTGTACCGATCATAATTTGATGCAATCGTCTAATGTTAAGCACTGTACTTCTACCTGGCACGAACCCACATTGATCAGTGTGTATCAGTTTCGGGATAAGCTGACCGAGTCGGTTGGCTAACAGCTTACTTAAAATTTTATAGTCCAAATTGAGTAGCAATAAGGGTCTGTATCCTGACATGTCCAAACCGTCTCTCCCAGGCTTCAATAATGAGACCACAGTTGCTTGCAATGTAGTGGAGGGGAGCATACCTGTCTTCAACGACTCGTGATACAGGCACTGTAAATGAGGCACTAGAAAATCAGTGTATACCGCATAAAATTGAACAGGTAGGCCGTCGGTACCAGGGGTTTTATTGCGCGGTAGAGCTTTGATCGCCTGTCGGATTTCCATCCCATTCACCGGTCGTGTTAGTTCTTCTCTATGCTGTTGTATCAGCTGTGGTAGTTGCAACCCGTCAAAGAAGGATTCAAAGTCTGTGTCGCTATGACCCACTGGTTGCCTGTATAGGTGCGCATAATAGTTTTTAAATTCCGTGTTGATTTCCAGTTGTGTGTTAACTATATTACCCTTGTTAGTCTGGATCTCTAGAATAGGGTATGGTGAGGGAGCATTTTTAACCAGTTTTGCCAATAGGGGTCCTGCTCTGTCTGCCTGTGTGTGTTGTTTCTGCATGTAGAGTCGGTAATCTACTATGCACAGTTCCTCCAGGAGCTCTGCATATTGTTTGCTGGCCTCCTGTAGTTGCGTCAATTGCTCATTTGTCCCTGCTGCCTCCCCTTCTAGTGTATTCAGTTTACCTTCAATCTCCGTGATCCATTCTATGAGAGCGAGTCTAACTCCCGTCTTCGTGCCAATAGCTACTCCCTGTATAATTGTTTTGAAGGCGTCCCATTCCAGCTGACGGGTACTAGCAGACCCTTTATTCTCGAAGAAATAATTAACAATCGCCTCTGATAGCGTGCTACGTAAGACCTAGTCTTCCAGTAGTAGGGGTTGCAACTTCCAGGTCAGTATCGGGGTTTGGATCTTACCCCATTGGAGGGTTAACTCTACTGGGTTATGATCCGATAATGTCTTGCCCATGTGCATCACATTGCTAATAGAACCAAGTAAAGCCCCAGAACAAAAAAATCTATCTATGCGAATATGTAGTCGGTGTGGCGGGGAGTAAAAGGAGTATTCCCTATGTCTCGGGTTTCTCACTCGCCAGGTGTCGTGCAATTTCCCAACCCTCCGCCCATCCTCTAAGTGCTTCCGCTTGTTTTTTACTTTCAGTTGCATGTAATGGGGGTGCATTAAAATCACCCCCTAACACCCAGTGATAACCAGACCAGTCCGTCAGCGCCACGCTAAGGGCTGCCAGGTACTCCCAAAAACTATGTGTGCCCCATCCAACAAGCCATGGAGCAATACATATCTTCCATGTAGGTCCACATTTTGCTCCAGTAACTTAAAGGGGATATTATTTCGCACCCAGATCACCGTCCCCCGGCAAATGCGGAATAGGTCGTGGAAAACAATTGCCCCCTCCATTTCTTCTGTAACTTAGACGCTTCGTCATGATTAAGGTGAGTTTCCGGAAGGAAAGCTACATCAATCCTCCTTCTATTCAGCTGTGCCATAATACGGTGCCTCTTATGGACCGAGCCCATGCCCCTTACGTTCCAGGTGCAGTATGTATACCTGTTATGTGACATCATCTTGGAGCAGATGATTTAATTTCCATACAGCATGTGAATTGCTAAGCCAATTAGGTGCCATGTGTGTGAGGGCCGAGCATGCATAACTAACTAAATTCCCAATACTAGGTTCCCCCAGAGAACAGCAGAGGACCAAACTTGAAAAGAAAAGTTCAACATGAACTCTAAGCAAGAAATGCCATAGTGCAGCCGCTAGGGATGAGGAGGTGACAACTGCCCGATTCCAAGCGGGCATTACACCGCACATTAGAAGAATGAACTTAATATGCCGATACATTCCCCCTTACAGTTCCTAGTAACTAGACCTTCTGAAATTAGTTATCAACAACAAAGCATATTGCAGAATATCATTTACGTTACCACTCCTGACCATCCCTGAAACACAGTTCTAGTAGTCTCTGGCAATGTGTGCAGTGCAGTGATCGACGGAAAAAATGTCAAGCTAGTCTCGGATTCAGAGCGTACTGTAGCCGCATCCGATGATTGCGTCGAGGTCGCTGCAGTTTGGGCATCGTGAGCGGCCAGCGCCGCTGCCGTCAAAAGAGCATCATTTTGACTGTTCGTAATTTGTTCCTGGGTAGTGCCAGTGACAGTAGCTTCCATGACTCGTCAATTTTCCACCATGTGGGCCCCGGCATCGCGCTGCGAGGGAGTTAGACGCATTTGGCTTGACGGAAGTGAAGTCTGTGAGGCCGCTGGTGTAAATGTTTTCTCTAGCCAGTCTGCCGCCTCTTCAGAGTTGTCAAAAAAGATGGATTTCTGTCCGTATATAACTTTCAGTCGGGCCGGAAAAAGCAGTGCATATTTCAAATTTTGTGCTCGTAAGTTCCTCTTTACTTCCTGGAAGGTGGCTCTGGCTTTTTGAACCGCTAGAGTAAAATCTGGATATAGGGAGATCGTATTGTTCTCAAAGCGTATAGGAGCGTTCTCTCTAGCTGCCCGCAAGATCGTGTTGTGGTCTTTATAGTTCAGGATGCGTGCTATCAGTGGTCATGGCGGTGCACCCGTTTGAGGTGGCTTCGGCGGCACCCGGTGCGCTCACTCCACACTGTAGACGGCTGTCAATTCTTCCTTCGCCACCTGATCTCGTAACCAGTGATCCACAAACTGGGTTGGGTTAGACCCCTCGCTGCACTCCGGGATTCCAAGAATTCGGACATTATTTTGTCGGGATCTCCCTTCCGCATTGTCTACCCTGTCTTGCAAGCCCTTCAATTGGCGCTGGAATTGTTCGAGCTGAGAGGTGTGCATGGTTTGTTGCGGTATCAAATCGTCCAGAGCCAGTTTATTCGACTTCACTCTGTCCGTTAGTTTTTTATGGTCCGCTTGCAGCAAGTTTAGATTAGTGGATAGTGTCCCCATTTGTGTTTCAATGGCGACACGGGAGTCCCGTATCTCTTTCAAAATTAAATCCAGTTTGACAGCGTGCTCATCGGTTCCCGTGGCAGGCACTTCGTTGTCCGAACTGTTGGAGGGGTCACTGCTAGGTGCGAGGTGTGTGTCTTCATTGGATGCTGCATCAGTTTGTTTCATCCTAGATCGTCCCATATTGCCACGACGACCGTGTGTACTCCTCTGCTCCAGGATGTTCCTTAAGGGGGCTGCTGAAGCGCTCTTCACCCCAGCTGCGTGCACTTTCCACAACCAGACCAGTCCCCAGTTCCAGCCAGAAGGTGTCCTCAGCTGTGTTCCCTGGGCCTCACGCTCCGATAGTGTTCATGTCGTGACCTTACAGGGTGTGCTGCAAGTGAATCCATCCAACATGCAGATGCGGTGTTGAAGGTCCAACCACACCTCCGGCAGAGCACAATGACACCCCCAGCTCACCCTCGTGTTGCGCACAACTAGACTCCACCTCCGTGCTGCATTCCGCTGCCAGGCAGTGACCGGGTCACTGGGATACGTGCCCGCCCGCACGGCAGGCGGTCAAAAGCCCTTGCCCCTCAGAGGTAATTGCGGCAATGTTACATTCGCTCACCTACCGTGGCAGGGTCGGTGTGTGCAGCGTGTCCGCCTCTGGCTCCCGCCATCTCTCTCCCTCAGGCTAGGCCTCAGAAAGCACCAGGGAACT
Organism: Triturus cristatus; assembly: GCF_964204655.1. NCBI lineage: Eukaryota > Metazoa > Chordata > Amphibia > Caudata > Salamandridae > Triturus > Triturus cristatus. The sequence continues at coordinate 552,605,644 of NC_140586.1, forward strand.
CACCGCACATCAGCAGGCCTTCTCCAACGGGAGAGCAGCTCCGGGCGTCAGTCGCCTTCGTCCGCCATCTTACTTCCACGTCTCCTGTTGTGTCGCAGCAAACCGGGCAGCCGACTCAACCACCTTGGGCCCGCTCTCTGCCAATAGGTGTCAGGATCCTCACCACCTCTCCGTGCTCAGAAATCGCCTGAGGACTCAGCGTGCACACCGGCAGCCGCGAGCCCGAGCGGTTCCTTTCTTTACATGCCGCGACTCCTCCCACTATCTCCGTGTAGTCTCCGTGAGGCCCAGAATTATTGCTTAAAAGTATAGTTTCCACGGAGGTTAAGAATCTCGGAGCGTGGCTAGTTGTTCCAGGAGCATTCCGCACTCTGGGATTATATATATTGAGCTTGAAGGTCCAGTTAAAAGCAGGATATATTGCCAAGTGTCGGGGTTTGGAACGGAGCTCTCTCAGCTCACGTCCGCCATGCTCGGCAGTTGGCCAGGCCCCCTCATCTTGCTTCATGTTCATGATGTTCCTGTGAAAATATGTTTGAATCCAGACAGAACGCAAAGCCATAGAAAAGTTTTCTTTTCGCCTGAACGTCATGGACATGAGTCAAGTGCCCCTTACAGACCTAGCCCACATGATAGGTAGTTTGCAGAAAGAAACACAGGCCGTTTCAGCAAGGGTAGATAATATCCAGTGAGGACTGCGGTCAGAACCAGGAATGAGTAATATGGTCGGGACTCCATTCACTCCTCCTCAGACTCCTAGTGCTAGTCTTCCAGTGATACAAGTCACTACTCCACAGTCCATTCCATTGGCCCCGCCGAGCGGTTTTTGGAGGATCCTCCCAAGTTTGCGCCCTTTATTAGCCAATGTCAAATTCACTTTATGTGTAAGGCCTCTTGCTTTCCGACGGATCAAGCGAAAGTGGTCTTTGAGCTTTCAGTAGCTGGAACGCCCTACTGAAGAAACCCAACGCGGATCCGAGCGACCTCAAGAACTTCCGGCCCATCTCCCTGCTTCAGTTCCCGGCAAAGGTCATCGAGAAGATAGTTAACATCCAGCTCACCCGTCACCTCGAAGACAACAGCATCCTGGACCCATCCCAATCAGAATTCCACAGCACCGAGACCACCCTCATCGCCGTCACAGACGACGTCAGGATCCTGCTAGACAACGGCGAGACGACGGCCCTCATCCTCCTGGACTTCTCCGCCGCCTTCGACACTGTCTGCCACCGCACGCGCCTCCACGACGCAGGGATCCGAGACAAGGCCCTGGACTGGACCACCTCCTTCCTCTCCGGCAAAACCCAGAGAGTCCGCCTCCCCCCGTTCCAGTCCGAAGCCTCCGAGATCATCTGCGGATCCCGCAGGGATCCTCCCTCTGCCCGACGCTGTTCAACGTCTACATGGCACCACTCGCACGCATCGCCTGACAGCACGACCTCAACATAATCTCCTACGCTGACGACACACAGCTGATCCTCTCCCTCACCAAGGACCCCCTCACTGCCAAATCCAACCTCCACCAGGCAATGCAGGCTGTCGCTGACTGGATGGGGGAAAGCCGACTTAAGCTGAACACAGACAAGACGGAGATCCTCATCCTTGGGCCCAACCCCTCGGCATGGGATGACTCCTGGTGACCCGCATCACTGGGGACACCCCTGGCTCCTACCAACCACGCACGCAACCTGGGAGTCATCCTCGACTCAAAACTCACCATGAACAAACAAGTCAACGCAATCTCCTCTACCTGCTTCAACACCCTCCGCATGCTCCGCAAGATCTACAGATGGATCCCGACAGACACGAGGAAAACAGTCACCCAGGGCCTAGTCAGCAGCAGACTCGACTACGGAAACGCCCTCTACGCCGGAGCCCCGACCAAGCTCATCAACAGACTGCAAAGAATCCAGAACGCCTCTGCACACCTAATCCTCGACGTCCCGTGCCGCGACCACATCACCCCCCACCTGAGGAACCTGCACTGGCTCCCCGTCGACAGAAGAATCTCCTTCAAGTTCCTGATCCACGCACACAAGGCACTCCACAAAACCGGCCCAGCCTATCTCAACAGTCGACTCTCCTTCTACGTACCCGACAGGAAACTCGGCTCCGCCGACCACGCCCTGGCCACGGTCCCGTGCATCCATAGAACCACATCCGGAGGCAGGTCCTTCTCCCACCGTGCCGCCAAGACCTGGAACACCCTCCCCCCTCAACCTACGACAAACCGAAGACCAGCTGAACTTCAGGAGACGACTCAAGACCTGGCTTTTCGACCAGTAGCAGCAGCACCCTCCCCCCCCCCCCCCTCAGCGCCTTGAAGCCCTTGCGGGTAAGTAGTGCACTTTACAAATTAACTGATTCATTGATTGATTTGTCATATCCTACTTGGGAGGGTCTGCCGCAAACTGGACAATACCCCTAATAGAAAGAAACGATCCACTATTACAGGATTATACTGCTTTCAAAAGAGAACTTAGGAAATTATTGGATAGATATTCCTTCGTACTTTCAGTGGACTCTGAACTTCTGAACTTAAAACAGGGAACCAAGGATTTAACTACGTATATCTCCACGTTTAATAGGTTAGTGGCAGAAGCCGGGTGGCCTGAGGAGAAGCGTAGTGCTCTATTCTATCGTGGGTTGAGAGAAGATTTAAAAGATGTGTTAGCACAGGTAGTTGATCCGCCCGAGTCTTGCACGGCCCTTATAGATCTTGTGGTTAAATTAGACCATAGGATATCTGAAAGAAAAAGAGAAAAAGGCAGGGCAGAAGGACAAGTTTTTACTTACAAAGAGAAGAAAATAGAATCAGTGAAAACAACCGAAGAACCTGAGCCAAAGCAAATCGGGAGCTAAAGGGGGCCTCTTACCGAAGATGTAAAAAAGAGAAGGCGGGAAAAGAAATTGTGTTTGTACTGTGGGATGCAGGGCCATTTCCTTAGGGAATGTCCTGTAAAACCAAAACAGGTGAGGCGTTCGGAAAACTAGGAAGCCCGAAGTCTCACGAGACAAAGGCTTCGGGTACTTCAGGAATGATTGTCTCGCGAATAGCTTCTGTACCAAGCCATTTTTTCCTTTCTTCACGTCTTATATGGGGAAATCAAGTCACAGATGTACAAATAATGGTGGATTCTGGGGCTTCGGCCAACTTTATGGGCACACAGTGGGCTCAGGAGAAGAATATTCCCTGGGTATCTAAAGATTCATGGGGGGAGGTCACCATTCACCATTATAGACGGGAGTAAGCTAAAATCTGGTCCCATTACACACACTACTAAAGACCGAACTTTGATTGTTCAGGAAAGACACCACAAACTCATTGCCTTTGATCTTATACGCTCTCCTCAGTTTCCAGTTATATTAGGGTTACCCTGCTTACGCCAACATAGTCGGCTTATTAATTGGAAGGCGATGACGCTTGCTTTTGATTCTGATTGCTGTAAAGATCATCTTCTTGACACGATCGGTCCCAAGATGGTAGGTGCTATTACCAGCGTTGAGGAACCAGAGTTACCTCTTGTGTATCAGGATCTCAGGGAAGTATTTGATAGTGAGAAAGCCACTAGTCGTCAGCCTCATAGGTCCTTTGATTCTAGAATAGACCTATTGCCTGGAGCTCGTATACCCTGTAGTAGGGTGTACTCTTTGGCAGAGAAGGAATATCTGTATTTAAGGGAATACTTGGATGAAATGCTACATATAGGTTTTATTCTCCCTTCCAGATCACCAGCTTTCTCTTCTCTCTTTTTATACCTAAGAGAGAGGGAGGTCTTAGGTGTTGTATTGATTATAGGGCATTAAACGCCATTACTGTTAAAAATAGGTACCCTCTACCATTGATATCCTCCCTCCTTGATCAAATAAAGGAAGCCTAAGTGTTTACCAAGCTGGATTTAAGAGAAGCCTACCATCTTGTGAGAATTAAGGAGGGGGATGAGTGGAAGGCTGCTTTTTGCACTAAATATGGGTTATACGAATATTTAGTAATGCCGTTCGGGCTGTTTAATGCCCCTTCAGCTTTCCAATTCTTTATCAATGAGATTTTAAAATATATAAGTTGGACCTGTTTGTCATTGCCTACATTGACGACCTCTTAATTTATTCCTCATCTCAGCAAGAACATGAAATTCACGTTAGAAAGTTTCTGGAACGCTTACGAGACAACCATTTACACTGTTAATTAGAAAAGTGCTGTTTTCACACTAGGGAAGAGAGCTTTCTTGGATTTGTGGTGACACCACAAGGGGTCAGTATGGACCCAAAGAAAGTTGAAGCTATTACTCGTTGGCAAGCACCACAAACTGTTAAAGATATCCAAAGTTTTTTTGGTTTTGCCAACTTTTACAGATGCTTTATTAGCAATTTGTCTGATTTAGCTTCACCCATAACTAGACTTCTAAAAAAAAAAGGGGTTAAGTTTCATTGGACAGATGAGGCAGAGAAGGCCTTTAATACATTGAAGAACGCCTTCACTCAGGCACCTGTATTGAGACATCTAGACCCATCCCGACCTTTTGTGGTTGAGGCTGACGCCTCTCAGGTGGCCGTGGGAGGGGTTCTTTCCCAGACAGATCCTAATACTGGATACCTTCACCCCATAGCATACTACTCGCGAAAATTAACCCCAGCAGAACAAAATTATGCTACTGGAGACAAGGAATTGCTAGCCATTAAAAGGGTGTTCGAGGAATGGAGACAATACATGTTAGGCGCTAATCATAGAATAACTGTCCTTATGGATCATCGTAATTTGCAATTTTTGAAATCCGCAAGGGCTCTATCCATGAGACAACTGCATTGGACTCAATTTTTTAGTGACTATGACTTCCTAACACAGTTTGAAGCAGGAAAAAAGAATGGCAAAGCTGATGCTCTATCCCGCTTATGCTATGAAAGCACAGAACTACAGGGTGAGCCTCCCCCCGTTATAGCCAGAGAAAGAATAATTGGTGCTTTGTATTCAGAAGATGACTTTTTAAGAGCTGTTAAGGAAGAACACGCATCCTCAGCTATGAAGGAAACAGTAGGAACTCAAGAGGTCACTAAAGATAAGGATCTGTTTTATGTCCAAGGGGGTTTAGTACTCCCCACTCATGAACTGCAATTACAGGCATTAGAGTGGAGCCATGCTCATCCTCTTGCTGGACATCCAGAAGACACTAGATTTACTAAAGAGACACTTTTGGTGGCCTAGCATGGGGAGGGACACAAAACATTATATTCAAACATGCTATGGATGTGCTCAAGGGAAGGCCTCTCACCAAAGCCCTGCAGGATTGTTGCAACCTTTACCAACACCGCCTAGTCCCTGGCATACTGCGTCCTTAGACATTATAGTAGATTTACCCAAGACAGCACAAGGGAACACTACCCTCCTCGTTGTAGTGGAATTATTAACCAAGATGGCACATTTCATCCCATTGAAAGTTCTCCCCATATCACGAGTTTTAGCCTCTGTATTTGTTCTGCAAGTAGTACGATTACACGGCCTCCCATCTATATTAGTATCAGCCAGGGGGGCTCACTTCATCTCTAGATTTTGGAGGGGGTTGGGAGCCTTATTACAGATAGACGTACGACTATCCTCTAGTCACCACCCTTAAACAGATGGCCAAACAGAGAGGGTAAACCAATGTTTTGAGCAGTATATCAGATGCCAAGCCTTGCACTCTCTTGCCGATTGGAATGAGATGGTATGGATTGCTAAGTTCTCATATAACAACAGTTACCACTCTTCCACTGCTTACTCCCCTTTCTATTGCACGTACGGTTTTCACCCTCGAACCATGTTATCTCTAAGACAAGCCCGTCTGCGCCCGTCTGCACTCGGCCCGGGCTCAGGGCCAGTTCCCCTGTCCACAGGTCCCCAAATATTACGAGATACACAAAACAGGAGCTCCTGGGGCTTATGCTAGGAGGGAGTACTTTGAGTTGTCCCAGGCTCGCCAGGGAAATAGGAATTAATAGCCCAGCCGGGGTTTGTGATAACTGTGGCTTACAGTTGCCAATCTTGGTTGATCAACCAGCCTGTGGCTCTCATAATATGCTCCCTTTAAGCCACTCCAAAGATACCAGATCCTCTATTAAGTGTGTCCTTTTTAATTCCTGGTCCCTAGTCAAACACAGTACAGAATGTGCAATTCTCTTAGAAGAACACAACATTAAAATAGCATTTATTATGGAATCCTGGACAGACCAAGCCTCCGGGCCTGACCTTGTGAAGGCCACTCCCACAGGTTTTTCTTGTTACTCCTTGGACAGACCTCTGAGGAAAGGGGGGCCTAGCTGTTATTTACCACAATTCTCTGAACGCAGTATTCCATTCCACATCCAACACATTCTGCGAGGCACTTTCTTTTAAGTTCAAGGCTCAGTATCATAATATCCTCAGAGGGGTTCGTCTCTATCGTCCTCCAGGTCCTAGATTGGGGTTCCTGGAATCGATAGGCACCCTTCTCGAGGATGGTATGAGCTTATATTCTTTCACGGTACTCAGTGATTTCAATTTTTATTTTGAGGACCCCAATGACCCTGACACCACCTGCCTGAATAGAATAATGGAAGCTGGGGATCTCAAGCAGCTGGTAGTGGGGCCAACGCATCTCAAAGGACACACCTTAGATGGGATATTTTCTAATAACCCTGATATATCTTGTTCAGGGGTATTCCCACTGGCCTGGTCCAATCACAGTGCCATTATGTTTGAGTTGAAGGAGCCATTAGACCCGATTTCCAAAGTGGCTCCATTGAAGACGCTGGAAAAAAGGGCATGGAAAGATTTAGAGGGAATACAACTAGAGGAGGAGCTGAAGAGTACTTTACTCCCTCCTAATCTTGAGGCTGACAAAGCTGCTAAGGCTTATACCGACTGGATAGATAAAGCTTGTAAAAAACTGGTTCCAATTAAAATATGGACACCCAAGTGATCCCACCCATCAGCCCCGTGGTACTCTGATAAGCTCAAACTTCAGAAACTGGCCTGCAAAAAACTTGAGCGGGCCTGGAGAAGTGGATACAATAACACCGACAAAGTAAATTACAAGCACAGTCTTAACTATTATAAAGAACTGTTTACGGAATCAAAGAAGAATTTTTTTTCTAACAAAGTCCTCCTTGTGAGGTCAAACCCTAAAGAGCTTTTTAAAACAGTGAAAAAACTAGCCTCACCTAATATCATTAAGAAGGATAGCAGTCCAGAATTGTGTGAAAATGTGGCTACCTTATTTCTACAAAAATTGGAAGGTATCTTTTCCACTTTCTCCCCGGAATCGAAGGAAATAGGATTACTTACAGGGAACTCAATCCAAGTAAATCCCTATTCCGGACCAGTCTTTCACCATTTTTCACCTTTAGGATTAGAAGAAACTGCTAAACTTCTTAGCTCCGCACGCTCAGGTTCCCCCTTAGACCCCTGCCCAGTTCCTATACTCCAATCTATTCCGGAGACCATATGCTCTGCTCTAAACCCACTGATTAACAATATTTTTGCCACTGGGATCTTTCCGAAAGATTGGAAGAAGGTTTCTATTCTTCCTCTCTTTAATAAACCTACCTTAGACCCTTCAGATCCTGGTAGCTATCGGCCAATTTCTCAACTTCCTTTGCCCGCAAAAATCATAGAAAAGGCCATGAATATTCAACTTAGCAGTTTTTGCCATAATAATAATGTTTTCGATACTACTCAATATGGTTTCAGAGCCGATCACAGCACGGACTTGCCTTAATCAAATCTTTTGAAGAGATAAGAGAGGCTCTGGACTGTGGTGTGAAGGCTGTTTTGATAATGTTGGATTCGTCTGCAGCCTTCGACACGGTCCACCACAAGGTGTTGCTGGATCGGTTGTCTGGGGTTGTGGTCCATGGGGTTGCTTGGAAACTCCTTCAATCCTTCCTATCTGACAGAACCCAAACAGTCGACCTGGATAACCACAAATCAAAGCCTTTTAGCCTCCCTTGTGGGGTTCCCCAAGGGTCCTCGCTGAGCCCCACCCTTTTTAATATTTACGTGATATCCCTGACAGCCCTGATCAGATCTTTCGGTTTCTAATTAACCTTGTACGCTGATGATACACAAATCGTTCTATCCCTCAAAGATGGTCATGAAAAAGAAACTGGAGCACGTTTTCATGACTGGATGCAGGCCATAGCAGCATGGATGTCGATGAATTGTCTTAAATTAAACTCAAGCAAGACCAAGGTTAATGTCTTTGGGAACAATACTCATGTTTGGACCCCGGACTGGTGGCCTGCAGAGTTGGGAAATCATCCCATCCCGACTCTGAAAGTAAAAAACTTAGGGGTCATAGTGGACAATAGGTTGACCTTTAATGACCACATTAGCTCAGTAGTATCCTCTTGTTTCCTGATCTTGCGAATTCTGAGGAAAATAAAACTCTATCCCTCAGAAGCGGACCTTATGACGGTAGTTACAGCCCTTGTTATGTCACGTTTAGATCACTGTAACAGCATCTATCTGAATGCCCAAAATCAGCATGTCAATAGGCTTCAGATAGCTCAAAATGCAGCCACCAGGCTATTGACAGGCACACCTAAATTTGTTTCGGTAAAAAGAGAACTAACTCTGTTACACTGGCTTCCGGTGAAACAAAGGGTTCGTTTTATGGCCTTTTGTATAGCGTTCAAGGCTCTCAATGGTATTGGACCTGACCATCTGAGGGAAAGGTTTAAATGGTATGCCCCCGCCAGGACCCTGCGGTCCAAAGGAGCAAAGAATGTCCAAATCCCCACCTTCAAGAAAACCAGCTGGGGAAGCAGGAGCTTCATTACCTGCACATCCAAGGCGTGGAATGAGCTACCCTTTTACCTGAGGAATGCCGTAGACCTTCTTTCTTTTATAAAGGGTCTGATGACCTGGTTGTTTACTCATTGAACCTCTCGGACTATTCCTGAGGCAGAGCTCGGCGCCAGGACACCTGAGGGTAATCATGCGCTTTTATAAAGTCAATTAACATAACATAACATCTCCACTTTCTTCTTCCTGTTCTGCCCCAGCAGCTACAGACTTTATAAAGGAATTACAAGATGTACACAAGACAGCACAGGTCAACCTAGAAAAGGCTAAGGCAAGTTATTAAAAAGGGGGGATGCTCACAGACGCACAGAGCCTGGATACAAACAGGGAGACGAGGTTTGGTTATCCTCTAAACACCTGACATTGAGAGGGTCTTGTAAATTTAAACCTCAATATATAGGCCTATACAAGATATGTAAGTTGGTGAACCCTGGCGCTATGAAGTTGGATCTTCCGGCCTCACTGAAGATCCATCCGGTATTACATGTTTCTCTTTTGAAACGGGTAGAACACGGTATGCGTCTCCCTAACGTCCCAGTCCCTGTGATGGTGGATGGTGAACTGGAATATGAGGTCGGGGCAATCATTGACTCACGCAGAGTCAGACGCAGACTCCAGTATTTGGTGCGTTGGAAAGGTTACTGTGTTGAGGAACGTATGTGGGAGCCAGCCAGCCAGATACACGCCCGTCGGTTGTTACGTTTGTTTCACAGACGACATCCTGACACACCCAAGCCGGTGGGGGGGGCGGTGTACTGTCACGGTTGCCAGTTACGATCCGGGCAAACAACAAAGATGGCCGCCACCCGGGTGCACGCATGCGCGGAGGGAGGTCAGGCGAGTCAAAGCCCAGCCTCCCTTGAGCAGTGACACTTCGCATTCACTTGCCTTGGAAACTTTGTTGGTTTCAGCTTACCTGATATCTCCTGGGACGCTGCGTTTCTTGTGTCATTTTAACACTAGGAGCGTTGTCTCTCCCGCGGGTCTTCCTTCAGCGAAGTCTCCCCTGTGGCTTCTTTTCTGATGGCATCGCTCCTGTGGCTCCCTTCTCGGTGTTGTTTCTACAGTGGGTCTCCTTTCGGCTGCGTCTCTAGGCGGTGTCTCTCGAGGGGATTTCGCGAACCTGCAAAAGAAGAAAAAGAAGATTAAGTCTGCATTATTAAGTTGACGGTAACAGCGCTCTCGCGCTGCTCTTTCATTTATATACGGTAATACTACATACCTGATCCTGCTCCTGGCGTTGTGGGGATCTGTCCCTTTTCTTTTGGTGAACCTATTTTAAAAAGGAAAAGGGAATACCTGATTACAAGGTTACATTTTGTTATTTTACGCTGTGGATTTTAAAAAAACACTTTGAGCATAAATGTCACAAGCAAGACATGACATATAGGTAGGCTTTAGTTTCTACACAGAATATTGCATTTAGCTTTTCACAAGTTACACTCAATAAAATATTGTTTTATTATTTGTTTTAGAGACATACATAAGCCTTATACATTATATGGAAAAAGAGATAATTCAAGACTTTTGCTTTATTGTTTTAAGGTAGGGAATAGTACTAATATGGAGAATTAATAAGGATATAGGGTGTATATTCCTATGTGCTAATTTGTTCTATGTGATTCTCTACTTACCCACAGCTTTGTGCCTTATCTTGACGGGTCCTGCGCCACTTGGGAGTAACGACGTGGGATATCTTCTCCTAGCACGCTGTATGGGACATGCTTGACTATATGAACTGAGCGAGCACTGGATGCTCTTGTTTCGTAAAATTGATGACACACAAGTAAAACCTGTGACCTGGTGCATAAACTGTCCTACTGAAATCATCTTGGACTTACAGCTTTGGAAGCAATCATTCTACCACTATATGAGCACCAGAGACAATACTGAGCAATGCATCTGTCCCTTCTACAACATGCAACCTATGTCAGAGAAATATCACCAGTGGCAGCTTTCGACGTAACTCTTGACTATATTTATTCTGTGTTGTTCTTTAAACCTCCTACAGAGGATCTGCAATTACCACCCAGGGCCTCAGTTGAACACCAAAAAGATACCACAGCAACCATGAACTGGAAGAATTACATATATATATATATATATATATATATATATATATATATATATATTCACTTAAAAAAACATAGGTTTCAGGGGTCTTATAGTTAGCTGGACATTTCCCTCGTACAAAACCCTAGAAATTCCCCTGTTATAGTTAGTTCAGCTAACTATAACTCATGCCCCCGCAATGCACTGCTGATGACGTCACATATTACATCATTCATGACATGGTCAGTGACATCACTGATGGCATCACTGATGACATCTCAAATGACATCACTGATGACGTCATCCATGTGATAAATTACTGCATCTTCTCACACCCTAATTTAACCGTTGATACACCAACTCAAAATTTCAGACGTCCATTCTCAAAACCATAGATACTCCAATACCAATAACTACATACCCACTCATTAACTCTTAGGTCTACATACACCTGCACTCACTCACCTGTACAGTCACTCATACTTACAGTCACTCCGTACAAGACTATCATATGCATTTATACACCTACATAGACACTCACACACCACCAATCATCCATAGAGGTACTCTCACACCTAGTCAGTCATGCAAATAATTAATCACACTCCCATTTACTCACCTATGCAGTTATACACACTCAAGTTCACTTACTCATAAAAATAGTACCACATTCTTACACTCTTATACAATCATTGATACAAGGACACACTCAACCATACAGCCACAATCACACACTCTCACATATACCCACTTATATATTCTTACACGCATATATACTGCCTTTCACATATGTAGTTAGTCACACATGTACCACTGAGATATACATTCAATCCTTAACACACCCATACATACACTCACTCAACCATACAGTTCATCACAGATGCACTCTAAAAACCATGCACCCATAGAATCACCCACTCACACATCTATGCACAGTCACACACACCCTACCCACACAAACACTCCGGCACCCATACAGATAGTCAGACAACCAATCAATAACCCATATAGACACTCATATAGCTATTCACAAAACCATGCAGCCACTTATACACCAACAGACAGACACATACAGACATTCACACAGTTTAGTCACTAGTCTGCAGTAAGATGCATTTAATGACTCACTTATAGAGTCAGTTACGCACCTAGAAAATCATCCATTCACACACTTGTACACTCACTCATTCTTCCACGGGCCTTTCACTATAAATATATAAAACATTTTTAAACTTTACAGAAACACACAGTCACTGGATGATGTCATCAGTGATGTCATCAGTGATGTCATCAGTGATGTCATTTGAGATGTCATCAGTGATGTCACTGACCATGTCATGAGTGATGTAATATGTGACGTCATCAGCAGTGCATTGCGGGGGCGCGAGTTATAGTTAGCTGAACTAACTATAACAGGGGAATTTCTAGGGTTTTGTACGAGGGAAATGTCCAGCTAACTATAACACCCCTGAAACCTATGGTTTTTTTAAGTGAATTTGTAAGGTTTTTTAAATGCCAATTCCTAACTATAACGCCCCTGAAACCTTTGGTTTTTTCAGTGAATTTCAAAGGTTTTTTAAATGCTAATTCCTAACTATATCAGGCCTGAAACCAATGTTTTTTTCAGAGAATTTCAAAGGTTTTGTAAATGACAATTTTTAATGTATTAATTGTTATACTGATTTTTGATACTGATTTACTACATTTTTTAAACTATTTATTTTAGATTTTTTTTAATTACATTATAATTACATTATACATTACAATACAAAATATACTTTCTCAGAATGAATTACTTTAGTTTAAATACTTGGCAAATAGGCACCAGACTTTTAAGTACAGTAGTTACAGTTGTTGCAATGGGCAACACAATTTCAAACACAAAGCAACATTAAGCTCAATGTGAATTTCTAGTTAAATGCAATTAGTTACTTTATGGATTACTTTTCTAACCACAGGCCTGGATCCTAGATTCAGTCCTTGGACATCTCCTGTAAACCATTGAGTAAAAGCGCTTTGGTTACAGTAGTAATTTTTAAGGAATATTATTGTATTTTAAAACTTGACACTTAGAAACTTTTTCCCATAGAATCACCAATGTTATCCTACGGCAGAAAATTCACTTAGCAGGTAAGTAGTGTTATCGTTACTTTTTATACTCAGTGGTGGATCCTGTATCCAGCACTGGCCAACGTCCTGTAAACAGTTGAAAGAATGTGTTTAAGTCATACAGACGATTTTTTTAGGAATATTTTTAGTTTGTGAAAATAGACACTTAGAACCTTTTCTGGTGAAAACCACACAATGGATTCCTATGGAAGGAAATACAAGTTACTGGTAAGTATGCTTAGAATTACTTTTCAGGGTCAGTGCTGGGCTAAAATATGCAGCACTGGGTTCTCTCCTGATTACAGGTGAGTAAATCGGAATTCGTAGTTCGGCTGATTTTAGAGGAATATTTGTACAATGGTGAAGGAAGGGGGAGGGGCCTGAGGTGACGTGTGCAAACACGCCCTGTGGCGCATTTTAAGTTGGGGAATTAATTCCTCTTCAATCCTGAGTTCCCCTGGGGGCCAACTAGCCCACCAGGTACCTCCAGCATGCGCCAGGGAGCTGCATTGCAGAGAGGTATTCAGAGGCCACGCCCCTTTTTACAACACTCTGCAACACAGCTCCGTGGCGCTTACTGGAGGTACCTGGTGGGCTAGTTGGTCCCCAGGGACCTTCAGGAATGAAGAGGAATTAATTTCCCAACTTAAAACGCTCCACAATGCGTGTTTGCACAGATTTCACCTCAGGCCCCGCCCCCTACCTTCACCACTGTGCAAACGCGCCCCGTGGGGTGTTTTAAGTTGGGGGATTAAGTCCCCTTGAATCCTGAGGTGCCCTGGCGGCCAATTAGCCCACCAGGTACCTCCAGTATGCGCCAGGGAGCTGCGTTGCAGAGAGATGTTTAGAGGCCACACCCCTTTTTACAACACTCTGCAACGCAGCTCCGTGGCACTTAGTGGAGGGACCTGGTGGGCTAGTTGTCCCCTAGGGGACCTCTGGATTGAAGAGGAATGAATTCCCCAACTTAAAACGCGCCACAGGGAGTGTTTGCACAGTATCACCTCAGGCCCCGCCTCCTACCTTCACCACTGTGCAAACGCACCCTGTGGCATGTTTTAAGTTGGGAGATTAAGTCTCCTTGAATCCTGAGGTCCCCTGGTGGCCAACTAGCCCACCATGTACCTCCAGTAAGCGCCAGGGAGCTGTGTTGCAGAGAGGTGTAAAAAGGGGCGTGGCCTCATTACACCTCTCTGCAACGCAGCCCCCTGGCGAATACTGGAGGTTCCTGGTGGGCTAGTTGGCCCCCAGGGACCCCCAGTATTGAAGGGCAATTCGTTCCCCCTCTGCAAACGCGCCAGGGGGCGCGTTTGCAGAGTGATGAAAGGAGGGGGCGTGGCCTCCTCCCTGATCCCGTTTTTAAAAAAAAAATCTTTTTCTTATGTTTTGACCCTGGGGACCCCATCCCCCAGGGCCTGCCCCCAATTTGTATTTTTTTATAAAAAAATAAAAAAATCGGGAAGGGGGCCGCGTGGCCCACCCTCCCGAGGCCATAATTTGCCCCGGGGACCCCATCCCCCGGGGCATGGCCTTTTTTTTTGTTTTTGGAGGGGGGCTGCCTTGCCCCCCCTCCTGTGTCCCCTTTTGGCCCCGGGGACCCCATCCCCCCGAGGCCGTTTTTTTAATTATTCATTTTTACTCACTCATCACTCATGACATGGTCAGTGACATCACTCATGACCTCACTGATGACATCTATAATGACATCACTGATGACATCACTGATGACATCATCCAGTGAATGTGTGTTTTTCTGAAAATTACATATGTTTTATATATGTATATCTCAAGGTCGATGGAAGAATAAATGGGTATATAAGCGTCTAAATGGATGATTTGTTTTTGAAAAATTGATTGTATAACTGACTGATTAAGTGTATCTTAGTGATTACATGGCTTAGTGAGTAATGTTAAATATGTAAATATCTGTATCAGTCTCTCACTTTGTGTTTAAGCGGCTGCATGGGTTGGTGAGTATCTACATGAGTGTCTATATAGGTTATTAGTTGGTTTTTTGAGTATCAGTATGAGTGTCTGTATGGTTCGGTGGGGGGTATTACGTAGTGCATAGGTGCATGAATGAGTGACTCACTGTATGTGTTGAAGACAGCATGTGAGCAGGACTGTATGGGTGGATGAGTGTGTGCAGGGGTGTGTTAGTGAGTGAATGACTGTCTCAATAGTGTCTTTATGAGTAACTACATATGTTTTAAACTAGTATATGTGACTATTGGTGTATATAAGTGAGTATATGTGAGAGTGAGAGAAGAGTTCCTGTATGAATAAGTATGTGTTTCTATAAGTGATTGTTTAAAAGACTAAGTCTGTGTAAGTTTCTGTAGAAGTAAGTGTGGTGGTGTGTGTATAACTGTATAAGCAAGTAAATGGATGTTTGATTCTTTATTAGCATGAGTGACTATTTGTGTGAGTAACTCTATGGATGAGTGGTGTTGTGTAACAGGATGTATAGGTGTATGAGTACATATGATGAGTGAATACATGTATGAGTGACTGTATAGGACTGTTGGTGAATGAGTGGATGTGTATGTGGATCTTAGAATTACTGAATAGGTTGTTGTTACTGGTATTGGTATGTCCATTGTTTTGAAAATTTTAGTTTCTATTTTTGAATGTGTGTATCAAAGGTGATTTTAGGGGGAGAGGCGGTCTGCCACTCTATCACAAGGATGATGTCATCAGTGATGTCATTTGAGATGTCATCAGTGATGTCATGAGTGATGTCACTGACCATGTCATGAGTGATGTAATATGTGACGTCATCAGCAGTGCATTGCGGGCGCGCGAGTTATAGTTAGCTGAACTAACTATAACGGGGGAATTTCAATGGTTTTGTACGAGTGAAAAGTCCAGCTAACTATAACGCCCCTGAAACCTATGTTTTTTTCAGTGAATTTTTAAGGTTTTTAAAATGCTAATTCCTAAATATAACGTGCCTGAAACCTATGGTTTTTTCAGTGAATTTCAAAGGTTTTTTAAATGCTAATTTCTAACTATGCCTACAGAGATAGGACATGTGAAGAAAGAAGAAAAAACGCACAGAAAGAAAAAAAAGAAATGCAGAGAGAAGCAAAAGATGTCCTCAAAGACGAAGAAAAGTGCAGGAAGAAGGATAACGTGCAGAAAGAACAAACAGAAGAGCAGAAAGAAGCCTTGTTGCAAAATCATCCTGTACCCTCAACCTTTTCAGACACATACTGGTGGTAACTGAGTCTGACTAACCAGTCCTAGAGCCAGTGCTATGTTAAAAGACACTCCGAATACAGTGAAAACACCTACATACACTAGGGAACACTATGCGTTGGGGTCCCCCTGTGATTAGCACGACCTCCTCTGTAAGCCCCTAGTAATAATAGGGCAGGGGATTAAAACTACCTCTTAAAACGCGCCACAGGGCGTGTTTGCACACGTCACCTCATGCCCCGTCCCCTCCCTTCCCCACTATGTAAACACGCCCTGTGGCTGTTTTAAGTTGGGAGATTAAGTTCATTTGAATCCTGAGGGTCCCTAGGGTCCAACTAGCCCACTAGGTACCTCCAGTTAGCACCACAGAGCTGCGTTGCAAAGAGGTGTAAAAAGGGGCGTGGCCTCAGAACACCTGTCTGCAATGCTGCTCCATGGCGCATACTGGAGATACCTGTTGGGCTAGTTGGCCCTCAGTATTGAAGGTGAATTAATTCCCCAACTTAAAACTGGCCAGGGGGCGCGTTTGCAGAGTGCTGCAAGGAGGGGGCATGGCCTCCGGCACGATGCGGTCTTTTATTTATTTTATTTTTTTAAGAAGTAGGGCTGTGTGGCCCCCTTCTTTTTCTAATTTATTGGCCCTGGAGACCCCATCCCCCAGGGCCTGCACCCTAATTTTTTTTGTTGAAAAAAATAAATTTGGAAGGGGGCTGCGTGGCCCCCCTCCCAAGGCCATAATCGGCCCCTGGGACCCCAACCCCAGGGTCATGGCCTTTTTTCTTTTTTATTCTTTAGGAGGCGGGCTGCGTTGCCCCCCTCCTCAGTCCCCTCATGGCCCCAGGGACCCCATCCCTCGGGGCCAGCCTTTGTTTTTTATTATTTAAAAAAATATATATATTTATAGAAACACCTAGGACATGCTGGACAAACCGTATGTACCTATCACCATGACGATATGCGTGATATTCATTAAAAGGCGACTATGCATACAATGAATCCATGTGGAATGTATTTACACTGCTAGTGAAGCTCTGACGTGTCTGACGCCCTACCGTGCCTAATCCTGGCACCCCCGCCGGTGGGTACTCTCCAAGTAGACACCCTTGTCGTTTATTTATACAAACATGGGTAGCTATTGACGGGCACATTTAATACACACGCACATCAAGCCATTCAAAGGGGATTTGACAAAAATTCGACCAAACTATGCAAGAAACCCCCCTCACGTTTAATAAAACACACATCCACCGCCGGATGTGTAATACTTTTTATTTTACTCTCTGGAAAGGAGACGAACCTCACTTGAGAGTCACAGCGTGCTCCTGGCTGAGCCCAATGCTGTGTTACACCCACCAGTGCCCGCCGAGTGCCACACACCTCTATGTTGTATTCCACCAGCTAGTGCGTATGCTATGACACTCTCTACCCATGTGTACTGTAACACCACCCCGTGAATATGTCATGCCACACTTGCTTTCGCACGGGTTATATTGCCCCATCTAACGTGCCTTCCTCGATGCCCATGTTATAACGCACAGCGCTATGCCATACATATTACAATCTGGGATCCATATCTTTGTCACAGTGCATATGAAACATTACACTCCCCAGCACATATTTTATATTACAACTTGTTAGGTTACACAACACTGCCCTGTGCATATTACACTCCAAGGTGCATATCGCATAGCACGCGCTGGTGCCTGTGCTATCTCGCGCTCTCCAATGAATCTGTCATTATGCAAAATGTATTGCATATTATATTTCACGCCCTGGTTAATCTTATATCACACTTTTTGGTGCATGGTATATACCATATACTATATCTAGTTTTCATTTTCAATCGTGCTCTCAGGACTATGTTCTATATAACCCTGCGTCCACCTACCCTTTTCACGGGCATTACATTTTGCGATGGGGGGTGGAGGGTCAGGGGGTGTTTCTGCCAAGTGAGCCCGGAGTCACAGTCACAAACGTCCTCTTCTTCCTGAATAAAAGTGAGATTATGCTGCATACTTGTTCATATTTTAAGTAGTTCACACAGACACACATTTTAAAAACAATAAAGTTCCTAATACCCACCTTCTCTGAACGGTTAGCTTGCTGCCCCATCCACCGCCTCCCTATCCTCTGTTGTCTGAATCCATGGACTAGCCTCCTCCCTCCTGCCATGCATGGTGTGATGTGCTGCCACTGCCCTCCATTTAGCATGATGTACCAGTCCACTCCTCCTGCCCTCCATTTCCCAATTCTATGGCCCATCATTGACCTCCTGCTTAGCCTCTGTGCTTAGCTTGCTGCCCCTATTCTCCTTCCCCCTGCCCTCCGATGTCTTTGTGCATGCCCCTGCTCCATCCTTTTTGCCCACTATGTTCCATGGACCTGCCACTCCTATCTACGCTGTGTGTTCTGTTGAGCTGCCACTCCCCTCCCACCTGCCTAGCATTGTCAGATGACTGTAACCTTTCCCTGCCACCTCCACCCTGCCTGTCCACATGCCATGCCCCTATCCCCTTCCTCCTGTCCTCCATGGTCCATTTTACTGCCACACCCTTCTGCCCTCCCTGGTCTCTTGTGCTGCAACTGCTCCTCCTGCCTGCCCCGCATGGTCTGTTGTGAGGCCCCTTCCCCTGAACTCTCTTGTCTGTGCCCAGGTCCTGACCCTCCCTTCTATCCTCCATGGTCCCTTGCCCATCATAGCCATTGTGCTGCCACTAACCCTCCCGCTTGCCATGCATGGTCTTCGGTGCTGCCATGGCCCCTCCCACCTTCCCTGTGTGGTCAGCTAGCTGCCCCATAACCCCTCCCACCTTCCCTTCATGGTCTGTGTGTATGCCATCATAGTCTCACTGTTGCTCTCCATGGTGTGTCTTGTTTCTAGTGCCCATCCTGCCTGACCTCCATGGTCATCTTGCTGCTCCTGCCCTGCCCACTTGCCCCCAGCCCTCTGTTTCCATGTGCAGACCCCTATTCCCTCCCTCCTGGCTTGTCTGTTCCATTCTAATGCCCCTGATCCGTCCCTCCTGCCCTTTATGGTCTGTTATGCTGCAGCTTTCTCTCCTGTCTGTCCATTATGGTCAGCTAGCTACCATTGCATCTTTCACCTCTGTTCTCTGTTGTCCATGTGCATGGTCCTGTCCCCTCCCTATTGCTTTCTATGGATTGTTGTGCTGCACTCCCGTCCCGCATCCCCTGTGTGGTGTATTGTGCTGCTGCAAACCCTGATGCCTGCCCTGTAGGGTCAGTTTGGTGCACCTCTCCATGTCCCTCCTGTCCTCTGTTATCCAAGTCCATGTCTCTACCCCAATTCCTCCTGCCTACCATGATCCAATGTACCATACTTGCGAACATTTTGAACTTGGTAAGAGGGAGATTTTGAAAAAAAACTGGGGTATTGATTTTCCCCTTTGAGTTACATTGAAAAAGAGGAGATTGTAGACAGGAGACGGATCAAATAAAGCCCATTTGAACTTAAAAACATTGGACGTTTCCTGGCTGAAACGGCTCTGTTGGCATGTATGGTTGTACTACCACTGCCTCTTCCTTCTTCCCACAATGGTCTATTATATTGCCACAGCCTCTCTTGCCAGTCCTGTATTGTTGGTTTGTTGCCCTGCCCCCCTTTCCACTGCCCTCCATAGTCTGTTGTGCTGCCACTGCCCTTCCTGCCTGCCCAGTGTGGTCAAATTGTTGCCTCTGCACTCTCCTACCTGCCTTCAATTTTCAGAGTCCGTGCCCCTGGCCTCTGCCTCTCAACAGTATCACAATGAACAACTAGATTGCTAACATTCTATATTTATTACAAAAGTGTGGAACGCCTGACGTCATCTTGATGTAATGAATACTGTAATACCTAGAGTATTTCCTTTAGAAATTACATAAATGAGAGGATCTAATTTGCATCAAAATTATGGTTAGTGCTCTAAAAAAATAAAATGAGAACATATTTTCTGAGTTTTCAAATAGCGACAAAGAACTTTTAAATTATTTGTAATCTTTATGTTTTTTTATCCAGTTGCCCACTTGATTAAATGTTACACTTAGGGGAGAGGATGTGGTGTTACTTCCAGAGCTGCACACTTTGCAACTGGGGAACCAGGTTGGAGTTTCTGCTTCAGCTCAACATTCTGTGATTCTGGTCAAATCACTTAATCTCCCCATGTCTACAACCAAAATGAATTTGATCCTGTGTGATGTAACCAATGCTCATGTAAAGCACTCCAATACCTGACAAGTCTGCACTATATAAAACTGCAAATACACAATAAATAAGTGTTTTGCGCACTTCTGTCATTGGGCTACATGTGGGCTACATCTGGGTGATATTTGTGCTTCATTTGGGCTCTTTTGTCTCTGGTGGCCATCTTGGGAGATTTATTTGTTATGAAGTTTCCCAATTTCCTCATTTACTGCAGTCTCCTTAGTAGGAAATACTTTCAGTTTTTTACTTTGGTTCCATCAAGAAGGCATTCAGATGTGTCACACATTTGCCATAAATTCTGAATGTTAGCACTCTAGTTGCTCATTAGATCACTGTCGTAAACCTACTGCTCACCAGGGAAGTCTGTTGCTGGTATTCAAAGTGCATATTTCAGTCTGCATATCAGAATTTTTTAATGAAATAGAAGAGGATTTGAGAAGTCACTCAAAATGTGCCCTAATTTTCTTTTCTTCAGCACTAATTATAATTTCTATGGCAAAATGAACCCCTTTTTAAATTAAATGTTTTAAGTGTTACCAGTTTATTCCAATCAAGATAGCTTCAGGTGTGCCATACTTTTGTCATAAGTAACACAGTAAGCGCTCTAGTTGTTCTTAAGAACACTCTGGGACATTCTGTCATTGGGCTATACTTGGGCTACATCTGGGTGATATTTGGGCTACATTTGGGCTCTTTTGTCTCTGGTGGCCATCTTGGGAGATTTATTTGTTATGAAGTTTCGTAATTTCCTCATTTACTGCAGTCTCCTCAGTAGGAAATACTTTCAGTTTTTTACTTTGATTCCATCAAGAAGGCATTCAGATGTGTCACACATTTGCCATAAATTCTGAATGTTAGCACTCTAGTTGCTCATTAGATCACTGTCGTAAAGCTACTGCTCACCACGGAAGTCTGCTGCTGGTATTCAAAGTGCATGTTTCAGTCTGCATGTCAGAATGTTTTTATGAAATAGAAGAGGATTTGAGAAGTCAAAATGTGCCCTAATTTTTCTTTCTTCAGCACTAATCATAATTTCTATGGCAAAATGAACCCCCTCATTGTGTTCCTTTTTAAATTAAATGTTTTAAGTGTTACCAGTTGATTCCAATCAACATGGCTTCAGGTGTGCCATACTTTTGTCATAAGTAAGACAATAAGCGCTCTAGTTGTTCTTAAGAACAATCTGGGACATTCTGTCATTGGGCTATACTTGGGCTACATCTGGGTGATATTTGGGCTACATTTGGGCTCTTTTGTCTCTGGTGGCCATCTTGGGAGATTTATTTGTTATGAAGTTTCCCAATTTCCTCATTTACTGCAGTCTCCTTAGTAGGAAATACTGTCAGTTTTTTACTTGGGTTCCATCAAGAAGGCATTCAGATGTGTCACACATTTGCCATAAATTCTGAATGTTAGCACTCTAGTTGCTCATTAGATCACTGTCGTAAACCTACTGCTCACCAGGGAAGTCTGTTGCTGGTATTCAAAGTGCATGTTTCAGTCTGCATGTCAGATTTTTTTTATTAAATAGAAGAGGATTTGAGAAGTCAAAATGTGCCCTAATTTTTCTTTCTGCAGCACTAATCATACTTTCTATGGCAAAATGAACCCCCTCCTTTTGTTCCTTTTTAAATTAAATGTTTTAAGAGTTACCACTTTATTCCAATCAAGATGGCTTCAGGTGTGCAATACGTTTGTCATAAGTTGGTCTGTTGGCGCTCTAGTTTTTTCACATGGTAAAATCACCTTAGAACACACCACAATTCCTAAAATGAGTATGGTGACGAATCACCATGAAATTTTCAGGATAGGAGCGGACCGGAACTGGCCAAAAGTTTTGAAAATTTCGCAAAGATTCGTCAATCGGCGCCAACGTTATTCCAAATAGAATGTTGCGGATTTCCTGTGGAAAATTGGTCCTAACTATAACTACCTACTGGCGACTGGTAGGTAATATAAATATATACATATACATATATATACATATATATATTTGACTCACCGCAAAAACTCCAAATTGTTTGCTGGAAAAACACGGACCACAAAATCGCTTAAGATGTTTATTAGGATGCAGCCATGACGCGTTTCAACTCTCACAGAGTCTTGATCACATGACACCATTACACTTGATTTTTTTCATTTTTAAAGTGACAATGTGCTGATTGTGAACTACGTGTATATTGCGACAGTCATAGACATAGAGAAAATCAATTTTTGTAGTTCATAAATACATTTAAAGAACTTACAAAATAAAATTCTTTTGTGTAACATATCACACGAATATAAAATGCATGTAAATAAATAAATAGAAAGATAAAATCTGCAGGTTGATGGTTTGGAGCCACATTGTTTTTTTAGACATTTACTTCATGTTAATTGTGTAATTTTAAAAGCAAATATAAACGCCAATACAAATATCTATATAAATATAATTGAAATGTTTTGCAGCATTAGATAAAAAATAGGCACTTAAATGTGACATCTAATATGTTGCTGGTAAAACATTTCTGTTTTGCGCTAAATGTTGCTTTTAAATAATTTTGAGAGACCTCACCTTGCATATCTAAATTTCCCATGCAGGTTAAAATTATCTTTGTAAATGTTTTTCATTAATCTCCATTAAACCTTCGTATTAAACATATATAAGGACCACCCCTATATTATGTGTGAACCAGAAGATGTCAAGTCCTCCGATGAGGATGAACATCAACATGAAAGTCAACCAATGAATTCTATTCACCCTAGATACCACAGCAACCATGAACTGGAAGAATTATATATATATATATATATATATATATTTATATCCAAACCAAAGCCTCCTCCCAGGAAAGGAAAAGGTGCGATACAGCTCCGGGGTTAAGTGACAAAAGCTTTATTATTTCAAAGGCGCGTGGTGCTCATAGTTCCTGAAACGCTCAGGCAGACGCGTTTCAAGCCTCCAATGGCTCTCTTCAGTGCCGGTTTCACGAACTCTGTGCTCTGTAAGGGGGTCCGACGAGATGCAGCTGTGAAGTAGACCGCTCCCTCTGTGATGTCATCACTCATCCTCCAATAGAAGGTGTGTTAGCCCCTTGAGTTCTCACCTTTGCTGAGCAGATGCATGCTGGTAAGTGTAGTTCACATGGAGTGTCTGTATAGTAACAACGTTTCTCCTAACAACAAGTGATGCCCCAACGAGGTTGGTTGTGGACCACACGTCAGTTCAGATGCCCAGCAGGATGAGATAAAGTCTATTGACTGCCCCTTGTCAGGCGAAAAGTTTCGCCTACTCTCTCCCCATGCCGCTTGTCAAACCATATGGCAATCTGGGCAGCTGGGGGGGCGCCGTGTTGATGCAGTCCATGCAAAAAATCCACAAAGTGCTGGTCTCTCACGGTGCTCCAGAATGAGAGGGTGTATCGATGGTCAGCGACCTGCTTGCTGACTTCAACATCCAAACCAAAGCCTCCTACTAGGAAAGGAAAAGGCGCGATACAGCTCCGGGGTTAAGTGACAAAAGCTTTATTATTTCAAAGGCGCGTGGTGCTCATAGTTCCTGAAACGCTCAGGCAGACACGTTTCAAGCCTCCAATGGCTCTCTTCAGTGCCGGTTTCACGAACTCTGTGCTCTGTAAGGGGGTCCGACGAGATGCAGCTGTGAAGTAGACCGCTCCCTCTGTGATGTCATCACTCATCCTCCAATAGAAGGTGTGTTAGCCCCTTGAGTTCTCACCTTTGCTGAGCAGATGCATGCTGGTAAGTGTAGTTCACATGGAGTGTCTGTATAGTAACAGCGTTTCTCCTAACAACCAGTGATGCCCCAACGAGGTTGGTTGTGGACCACACGTCAGTTCAGATGCCCAGCAGGATGAGATAAAGTCTATTGACTGCCCCTTGTCAGGCGAAGAGTTTCGCCTACTCTCTCCCCATGCCGCTTGTCAAACCATATGGCAATCTGGGCAGCTGGGGGGGCGCCGTGTTGATGCAGTCCATGCAAAAAATCCACAAAGTGCTGGTCTCTCACGGTGCTCCAGAACGAGAGGGTGTATCGATGGTCAGCGACCTGCTTGCTGACTTCAACATCCAAACCAAAGCCTTCTCCCAGGAAAGGAAAAGGCGCGATACAGCTCCGGGGTTAAGTGACAAAAGCTTTATTATTTCAAAGGCGCGTGGTGCTCATAGTTCCTAAAAACGCTCAGGCAGACGCATTTCAAGCCTCCAATGGCTCTCTTCAGTGCCGGTTTCACGAACTCTGTGCTCTGTAAGGGGGTCCGACGAGATGCAGCTGTGAAGTAGACCGCTCCCTCTGTGATGTCATCACTCATCCTCCAATAGAAGGTGTGTTAGCCCCTTGAGTTCTCACCTTTGCTGAGCAGATGCATGCTGGTAAGTGTAGTTCACATGGAGTGTCTGTATAGTAACAGCGTTTCTCCTACCAACAAGTGATGCCCCAACGAGGTTGGTTGTGGACCACACGTCAGTTCAGATGCCCAGCAGGATGAGATAAAGTCTATTAACTGCCCCTTGTCAGGCGAATAGTTTCGCCTACTCTCTCCCCATGCCGCTTGTCAAACCATATGGCAATCTGGGCAGCTGGGGGGGCGCCGTGTTGATGCAGTCCATGGAAAAAATCCACAAAGTGCTGGTCTCTCACGGTGCTCCAGAACGAGAGGGTGTATCGATGGTCAGCGACCTGCTTGCTGACTTCAACATCCAAACCAAAGCCTCCTCCCAGGAAAGGAAAAGGCGCGATACAGCTCCGGGGTTAAGTGACAAAAGCTTTATTATTTCAAAGGCGCGTGGTGCTCATAGTTCCTAAAAACGCTCAGGCAGACGCATTTCAAGCCTCCAATGGCTCTCTTCAGTGCCGGTTTCACGAACTCTGTGCTCTGTAAGGGGGTCCGACGAGATGCAGCTGTGAAGTAGACCGCTCCCTCTGTGATGTCATCACTCATCCTCCAATAGAAGGTGTGTTAGCCCCTTGAGTTCTCACCTTTGCTGAGCAGATGCATGCTGGTAAGTGTAGTTCACATGGAGTGTCTGTATAGTAACAGCGTTTCTCCTAACAGCAAGTGATGCCCCAACGAGGTTGGTTGTGGACCACACGTCAGTTCAGAGGCCCAGCAGGATGAGATAAAGTCTATTGACTGCCCCTTGTCAGGCGAAGAGTTTCGCCTACTCTCTCCCCATGCCGCTTGTCAAACCATATATTTATATATATATATGTTTACACACACACCCACACACATATAAATATATATACACACACACACAGAAATTCGGCCGTTATAGTTAGTTGAACTAACTATAACTCGCGCCCCCTTAATGCACTGCTGACGACGTCACATATTACATAATTCCTGACATGGTCAATGACATCACTGATGACATCATCCAATGACTGTGTGTTTCTGTAAAGTTTAAATATGTTTTATATATAAAAATGCCAAGGTGTATTGATGAAGATGAATGAGTGTGTGTATGAGTGTTTGAATGGATGATTTAGTAGGTGCATGACTGACTGTATAAGTGAGTGATTAAACGGGTCTTACTGAATGCATGGGTTAGTGACTAAACTTTGTGAATGTCTGTATCAGTCTGTTAGTTGGTGTGTAAGTGGCTGTATGGGTTGGTGAATAGCTACATGAGTGTCTATATGGGTTATTGGCTGTCTGAGTGTCTGTGTGGGTGGGTGGGGATGTGTGACTCTGTGCATAGATGTGTGAGTGGGTGATTCACTGGGTGTATGGGTTCAAGACTGCATGTGTGAAGGGCTGTATGGTCGGTGAGTGTGTGTATGCGTGTGTTGGTGAGTGAATGGATGTCTCAATGGTACATGTGTGAGTAACTACATATGGGAAAGGCAGTATATGTGAGTGTTGGAGTATATAAATGACTATATGGGAGAGTGAGCGATTGTGAGAGTGGCTGCTTCTATCAGTGATTCTATAAGAGAGTATGTATGTGTTAGTATCTGTATGAATAAGTGAGGTGGTGTGTGTACAACTGTATAGGTGAGTAAATGGGAGTATGATTGATTCTTTGCATGACTGACTAGGTGTGTGAGTAACTCTATGGATGAGTGGTGGTGGGTGAGTGTCTGTATAGGTGTATGCGTGCATATGATAGTTCTGTATTGATGAGTGAATGTATGGGTCAATGAGTGGATGTGTGTGTAGACCTAGGAATCAGTGAGTGGGTATGTAGTAACTGGTATTGGTGTGTCTATGGTTTCAAAAATGGTAGTCTGTATTTTAGAGTGGGTGTATCAAAGGTTATATTAGGGTATGAGGAGGTGCCTCAGATGATCACGTGGATGATGTCATCAGTGATGTCATTTGAGATGTCATCAGTGATGTCACTGATCATGTCATGAATGATATAATATGTGATGTCATCAGCAGTGCATTGCGCGGGCGTGTGATTTATAGTTAGTTCAACTAACTATAACAACCGAATTTCTCTGGTTTTGTTCGAGTGAAATGTCCAACTAACTATAACGTCCCTGAAACCTGTGTTTTTTTCAGTGAATTTCTAAGGTTTTTTTAAATGCTAATTTCAAACTATAACGTCCTCGAAAGCTATGTTTTTTTCAGTGAATTTCTATGGTTTTTTAAATGTTAATTTCTAACTATAACGTCCCTGAAACCTATGGTTATTCAGTGAATTTCAAAGGATTTTTAAGTGATATTTTGTAACTGTAATATCCCAAAAATATTTATTAACTTTTTATTTGTTATAAAAATAATATGTTTTCTCTTTTCTAAAATATAAATATACTAAATATACTTTTTTTAATTAATTTTTTTCCAAAAAAGTGGAGTCGTGTACCGATTATGTACCTGTCTCGGTGGGAGCACGCATCCAAGCCGCCATATTGGTAAAGTCGTGTAGGAGGCAAGTTTGGTGTGCGACGGGTATGTGGTGCTTTGCCCCGCGTAACGTCACGTAGGCAATTCCAAGGGTCGCGCCGGGTGAGCGAATCCCGTAAAAATGTTATGGTTTAAAAGAATATATATATATAACTTTAATATGTATATTAAAGCAAGAGATAATCTAAACCAATTATAAAAATCATATATTTGTAATATGTATATTAAAACAAGAGATAATCTAAACCAATTATAAAAATCATATATTTGTAATTGCAATAAAGTTATATTATTATTAAATATATTTTTCGGAAATTGCATCGGGTGAGTGCTGGTTGCGAGCCCGGTGCGCGACTCCCATGTGACTTCAAAAGAAAGCATTTAATTGGTTTAGAAGGTTTTGATTCTAGAACTTGAAGGACCCCACCCATTTTACTGCTGTGTTTTCTCAGCTATTTTTGGCATTTTTTTTTAGTTTTTTTTTACAATTCAAAAGAATGGATTTTTCAATTCCAGTAGTGGATATACCAACTGAGGAAGAAGATTTGGAGGAACCTGTGAAGAAACGCAATGAGAGTGTTGTGTGGGCGTTTTCACCATGCCAGATGGGGAGAAAAAGGTCAACGCCCGGAAAGTCAGTTGCACACTGTGTCCGAGGGTGCTATCACGTGGGCGTGAGAACAAATATTCTTGTGGCACATCAAGTATGATGAAGCACCTTCAAACTATTCACCCACAAAATCTGGCCCGTGAGCAGCATCGTCGTGAGGCCGAACTTTCCCAGCAAGATGACCAGGTTGCTGGTCCAAGCTCCTCTACAGCTTCATCTTCCGTAACTCGTGGATCCGACATTCGAGCAGAATTTGGAAAGTTGAAACAGCGTTGCATCAAATGCAAAACCGTCGTCTGCTACGGAGAACCGTCTGTTGATGCTGTAGTTTCTGCCGCAAGAAACCACACTTGTTAATTTTTTTTTGTTGCAATTCCCCTTTAAATTGCAAAGTTTTATAGTTCCTTCTGTTGTTTTTCCATCTTTTTTTAAAAAAACACACAAAAATACATAAAATAGTTTTTAATAAACACAAAAAAAGTTTAAAAAAGAAAAACACGGTTCTTGTTAGAGCCACCTATTTGGTTAAAAAAAAAATAATGTGTTGCATGAAGAAGTGCTTGGATAATATCGGTATGATTACATTGGTGAATGGTTAGTGCCTAGATGATTGGAGGACTGCAAGGATACTGCCTGAGTGATTGGAAGAGTGCATGGGTAGTGCTTGAGTGATTTGAAGAGTACATGGCTACTAGCTGGGTAATTGAAGGAGTGAATGAGTAGTGTCTAGGTGATTACAGGAGCGCCTGGGTAGTGCTTGGGTGATAGGAAGAGTGCAAAGGCTGTGCATGGTGATTTTATAAGTGCTTGGGTAGTGGTGGAATGACTGCATGTGTTTATAGATACTTGCTGAGTGATTACAAGAGTGCATGGGTAGTGAATGGGTGTTTGGGGGAGTACATGGGTAGTTAGTAGTGATTAGAGGAGTGTGTGCGTAGTGCAGAAGTGCTTGGAGCAGTGCATGCGTAGTGCCTGGGTTATTGCATAAGTAGTGCCTTGGTGATTGCAGGAGTACATGTTGTAGTGCCTTAATGATTTTTTAAGTGCATCAGTATCGCTTGGGTGGTTTTGTAAGTGCATGGGTAATGCCTGGGTAATTACATGACTTTATAGGTAATGGCTGGATAATTGCATGAGTGTATGGTTAGTGCCTGGGTGATTGCATGAGTGCATGGGTACTGCTTGGGTGATTGAAGGAGTGCAAGGATAGTGCATGGTGATTTTATAAGTGCCTGGGTAGTGACTGAGTGATTGCAAGAGTGCATAGGTAGTGCCTGGGTGATTTTGTAAGTGCATGGTATTGCTTGAGTGCTTTTGTAAGTGCATGGGTAATGCCTGGGTAATTACATGAGTTTATAGGTAATGCCTGGATGATTACATGAGTGCAAGGTTAGTGCCTGGGTGATTTCATGAGTGCATGGGTACTGCTTGGGTGATTGCAGGAGTGCAAGGATACTGCATGTTGATTTTATAAGTGCATAGGTAATGACTGGATGATTGGAGGAGTGCATGGCTACTGGTTGGGTAATTGCATGAATGCATAGTTAGTGTCTTGGTGATTGTATAGCTCATGGGTACTGCCTGAGTGTTTGGAGGAGTGAAAATATAGTGTATGGTAATTTTATAAGTGCATGAGTAGTGACTGGGTGATTGTTGGAGTGCATGGGTATTGCCTGAGTAATCGAAGGAGTGAATGAGTAGTGTCTAGGCGATTATAGGAGTGTATGGGTAGTATCTGGGTTAATCCATGAGTGGATGAGTACTGCTTGAATGATTGCAGTAGTGCATCGGTAGTGCTTGGGTGATTTTGTTAGTGGATAGGTATTGTTTGGATGATTTTGTAGGCGTATAGGTAATACATGGGTGATTGCACGATTGCATGGTCACTGCTTGTGTGATTCAATCAGTGCAAGACTAATGTGTAGACGATTGCAGGAGTATAAAGGTAATATTTGGGTGATTGCAACACTCTAGAAGTAATGTTTGGATAATTGCAAGAGTGTATGAGTACTGCCAGACTGATTAAAGGTGTGGATTAGTAATGCGTGGGTGATTTACATAGGTTATGCTTCAGTGATTGAAGGAGTGCAAGAGTACTGCTGAGTTGATTTGAGAAATTAGATGATTGAGTTTGAAAAATGAATAACTGCAATAAAAGTGATTGTAAACATTAATTCCTATTATTTTGCTGATTTTAATATTTCATCTTACCTTCTGTATTGAAGTAGATATCAATCTCATTGAAACTATTTTAGAGATGTTTCATTGTAAAGTAAATTTAAAATATTTTCAAAGTTTACTTTTACTTTCTGTAAAAGAGAAGAAAAAGCACAATTATTACAAATAATATTATAGGTTTAAGAACACAACATAATTTTGGAATTAACAAAACATATTCAGGTTCTCTTTTTTGCTCTTTTCAGATTCTATTGAATTTCACCATACACGGTGATTTCAATGTTGATCATCATATAGCAGTGGACAAAAAAATACAATCAATAAGATTGTAAAAAAAAAAAAAAAAATCTGTGTTCAAAATATTTACAACAAACAACTATCTGTCTACGTTTTCAAAAATAAACACTCTCATTTACATTGCATATAATACAAAGATCAAATATATGAACTACTTCTTTCAAACACAATTTTCCAAATGCAATATCAAAGAACAGACACGATAATTCAAACACTAATTGTTGACATCTTCCCAATGGTCCAAATGATGTTCCCGGAATCATTTGCATTGAAAATATCCAAAATAAACTTGTTAATTCATGTTTACATCTTCCCAATAGGCCGAATGATATTTTCAAAACTTTTGCACCAAAAACTTCAGATATGAATTCAGTAATTCATTAGGCAACCAACATTTGAATTCCATATGGGCATCATTACAATGTGTCCATCCTTTATTGCACTTTAAATACACAGTATAGTGTCAAGATGTTGTAGTAGGTCCATCATGGAAAATAATAGCCACTGCTTTAAAAGTTCTTCCTGAAATCTACAGTTGACTTGCCACAATTATTTTTATTTTGGTTTCCAATTTTCTTCCATCTGCTCTACAACATTGTAGCATTAATATGACATATAGTCCAAATCTTTCTATAAATAATGTTGACAACATTTCAGATTTGCAATCAGAACATTTCATATCTTGATTAGCTGATTTTACTAATTTGTTAAAAGACACTGTTTTGCAATCTGGTATTGTCAAATATATGAATCGTTCAGTGTCTATTTCAGTGGTAGAAGAAAATGAATAGTCTTCACATTTATGATCCCATCTGTAACGAAGTCCAAACAGATTTTCAATTTGTTTTCCTCCACCTTCCAATACTGCAAGCATAAACATAAGAAATCCCTGAGCATCTTGTTGTACATTAAGTATAACTTGTGAAGAACCAGAACATATATCTAAAAGATGCCGAATGTCAGAAGCAGTTTGGATTTTAGTTTTATCAGTTGTCAATTTTTCAAAAATATAATGCAACAAAGAACAAAATCTTTTTTCTCGATTCTCCATAATTTGATGATGAAGATTTTCTAAAAAACACACGACGTTCACAGTTACATTAGCATAGCAGTTGATACCTGAACTATTTTCTAACTGGTATCCTACAATATCATCAACAGTGTCCATTTTCTTTTTCTTTGCAGCCTTAACATTCTCTTCAATTTTCTTCTTCTTTCCAACCTCACTAGAGTGTTTCTCATATGTTCATTTTGGACATACTACACACTTTTCATATATGGGATATTCACCTAAGTTGGAGCATACAGTCTTCATAACCGATTATACTCTTACACAATTTGCATCTGCACTAATCTTTTTCTCATCAAAATCAATCAAATACAATCTAGATAATGTTCTTACTCGAGACAATGCAACATATGCCATGCCCTCTTTAAACACTACTTCCAATGTTTACCAAAGCACTGTCTAACTTAAACCTTGAGATTTGTGAATGGTCACCGCATATGCTAAAGAAAGAGGAAACTGTTTTCTACAAACATAAAAATCTTGAACAAGCAAAAAACGAACAGTACAACGTCCAATCTGTTTTACCCCTTCAATCTGATCAAATTTAATCTTCAAGAATTCAATTCCATCTCTATTTTGATAAT
Source organism: Triturus cristatus (assembly GCF_964204655.1). Taxonomy (NCBI): domain Eukaryota; kingdom Metazoa; phylum Chordata; class Amphibia; order Caudata; family Salamandridae; genus Triturus; species Triturus cristatus. Next base: position 552,637,617 of record NC_140586.1, read on the forward strand.
TAACAAAATCAACAACTTTTCCCATTGCTCCATTTACTCAACCTTTTTCTACATCCAAATACGCCGTAAAATTACCGGACAGTTTTCACAAACATATACATTATTTTCTAAACAAGCAGTCTTAGATATAGACTTTTCCATAGAATCCAATTTTGATTTTAATTTTTCTGACAGAATAATAGTAATTCTTTTGTGTTCTATTTTATAAATGGCTTCCATTTTCATTATTTGTTTTTCCAGCTTCAAAGGTTCTTGACTGAATGTAGAATACTCTTGCAGTGTTGGCATTAGGCTCTTCAGCATCGTCAAAGAGTTCTCCAACCCCAACGCTGTAAACAACATCCCATCTCGCTCCTTCCTTTCCCCGCCAAAGTCATCGAGAAGACCGTCAACAGACAGCTTGCCTTCCTTGAGACGACCGAATCCCTCGACCCCTCGCAGTCCGGGTTTCGGGCCAACCACAGCACGAGACCGCCCTCATCGCAGCCACCGACGACATCAGAACCCTGATCGACAACAGGGAAACAGCGGCCCTCATCCTCTTGGACCTCTCTGCGGCGTTCGACACCGTCTGCCACCGCACCCTCGTGAAGTGCCTCAGCAACATCGGAATCCAAGAGAAAGCACTGGAGTGGATCATCTCATTCCTCGCCGGAAGAACCCAGAGAGTCCGCCTCCCTCCGTTCAGATCAGAAGCCACCGAAGTCATCTGCGGCGTACCACAAGGATCTTCAATCAGTCCAACCCTCTTCAACGTCTACATGAGCCCCCTCGCAGCCATCGCACGCCAACACAACCTCAACATCATCTCCTACGCCGACGACACCCAGCTGATCCTCTCCCTCACCAACGACCCCACCACCGCCAGAGCCAACCTACACGAAGGGATGAAAGACGTCGCCGACTGGATGAGGAACAGCTGCCTTAAACTGAACTCAGACAAGACGGAAGTCCTCATCCTGGGATCATCACCCTCCGCCTGGGACGACTCCTTGTGGCCCCCGGCCCTGGGCACCGCTCCCAAACCAACGGACCACGCATGCAACCTGGGCTTCATCCTGGACTCCTCCCTGTCGATGACAAGACAAGTCAACGCCGTCTCATCTTCATGCTTCAACGCCCTGCGCATTCTCCGCAAGATCTTCAGATGGATCCCCACCGAAACCAGGAAGACCGTTACCCAGGCACTCGTCACCAGCCGACTGGACTACGGGAAAACCCTCTACGCCAGAACCACAGCCAAACTTCAAAAAAGACTCCAACGTATCCAGAACGCCTCCGCACGACTCATCCTGGACCTCCCCCGACACAGCCACATCACCGGACACCTGAGAGACCTGCACTGGCTCCCCGTCAGCAAGAGAATCACGTTCAGACTCCTCACCCACGCACACAAGGCGCTCCACGACCTGGGCCCCAAGTACCTCAACGACCGCATGACCTTCTACATGCCCACCCGCCAGCTACGATCGACCAGCCACGCCCTCACCACCGTTCCACGCATCCGCAGAGCCACCGCCGGAGGAAGATCCTTCTCCTACCTGGCTGCCAAGACCTGGAACTCCCTCCCCACCCACCTGCGGCGAACCCAGGACCATCTCTCCTTCAGAAAGCAGCTCAAGACCTGGCTGTTCGAGCAGTGACATACCCCTCCCCCAGCGCCTTGAGACCCTCCCGGGTGAGTAGCGCGCTTTATAAATGCCATTGATTGATTGATTGATTGATTGATTGATTGATTGATTATAGATTTCTTTTCTCCAATTCTTTTGTATATTATTTCAGGACCAACACTTTGATTTGGAAACAAGTTCGTAAGTAGCCGAGTTTGTAAAGCTTCTTTACCATGTTTTGTCAAAACACTAATTCTTATATCTCGAAGAATACTTCCATAATGTTCATCACTTGCTTGTCGCATATTCTTAAGAAGTTATTTAAATTCAAATTGAGACCAAATGTTGACATTTCCAATACTTCCCAAAGATTTCCTAGTGTCTTCATGGACAAGTGTTTTAAAAACTGGTTGCCCTTTTACAAGAGTAAGTTGTAGTAAGTCGCTGAATACAATTACATGTTTTTCTCCATATAGAACATCATAATCTGTTTTTTAAATCTGCTGCATTCTTAAATGTACAAAGGCAAGCATTATGTTTGAGACCATGCTCACCTCATCAATGATCAGAAGTTTCATTTTCTTTAGTACTCTCGGAACACAAGATAAATGTGATTCAGTGTTTTTCTGTAAATAACTGGTCAAAACTTTAATTAAGAAACTTTTTCCTGTACCAGCTTGACTACTGATTTCATTCGAATAGGTTTAAATGATGTGCAGTTGCATTCTTTTTTTTCATGAAGTTAACCATGGTCTATCTGTTGTATAACTTGCTGATATATTTCTTTCTGTTTCATATTTAGTTGTTCTTCCAAGTTTCCCAACTCCATAATATCCTGTTGTGCATGTTGCATTGCCGTTTCTACTTCACTCATGGCTTTTGCTGCTTCATTTTCAAGAATTGGTTCTCCTAGTGGATCTTGACTCAGTGGAGCAGAACTTTGATTATCTTGAGAACTGTCTCTAGCAATTTCAGCTGCAATAGTAGTTTTTTGTTCAATCTCTCCATTCAACATTTGTAGATAATTTGGAAAAACTGTGCATTCATTGCTATCTTTACATGCATTAAAATAATCTTCATAGCACTGAAAATCTCCAAGTAATTCCATTTCAGTACGCCAAGGATTGAAGAGTTGCACAAATGCTAAATAGAAAATTCCCTTTTATCTGCAGTATCACAACTGAGTTGCCTGTGAATAATGAGATTTCCTTTGGCATGTTCTACTAAACATCCACCATCACATCCAATGACTGCATTTTTTTCTTCATTTATATCTTCGGTAACATTTCCCTTAAAGCTGTAATATTGCAGTACTACATAGAGACATATGTTTTGCAGATGTGGACTTCTTTTAGGATAGTACGTACCCAACATGTTTGTTTTAACAATATCTGTACGTTCCGGTTAATTTAATGCTAAGTATTCAATTTCTTGTACAGATTTCAATACTCGATTTCGTGTTGCAGCAAGACCTAGGCTTACCCAAATGATTTCTTTTGACTTTGAATATAAACTTGCAGATATCAACCGATCCGAACATTCGTAGGATCCAATCTCTTGATGAGAAAGCATCTTCAAACTAAAGCTGTAAAATTTGTTACTAAGAGTCTTCTCTTGTGAAATTTTTTCCCACATTTCTTTCAACTTCATCTTTTCAGATTTTGTTATGTATGACGTAACATAGCGAGCAACAGCAATCGAATTATCTGCAACATACTGTATGTCCATATTTGCATTCCACATCGTCAAGTTCACTTCTTTTTATATTGTTAGTATTCTTTGGAGATGTTTAGAGTTATAGTATGCCTCACTGCTGACATGAAACTGTTGACTCTTCCTTTCGAAATTACTGGACGTGGGAATCCAAAACGACATTTAGTATAAAATGTTTCCTTTGACTTGTATTTCCGTCGACAATATTTCCCACATCAATGAGTTTGAAACTGTAAAACTTGTTGTCTTAAAGTATTTTTTTCGGGAAACAGCATTTACAACGCTGCTGTTACCACAGGTAGATAACAACGCGGTCGTTATAACGACCACGTTGTTACCACGCGTGGCTTTACATCGCAAGTTGTTTCTACGACTTGCGCTAGGTGGCGGGCAACACCAGTGAATGTTTTGGATTTTAAGTCCAACATATACTATTCCTCAGTCCAGCGCGCCATCTAGCGCAAGTCGTAGAAACAACTTGCGTTGTAAAGTCACGCATACTAACAACGTGGTCGTTGTAACCTACCACATGGTATCTGCTGGCATAGTAACGTCATACATTTATTTTTTTCTCCTGATTTTGGAATACCACATGTAACATAGTCTTCAATGAAAGATAACACAGTCTCATCAGAATCCGTTCCAAATTTAGGTGCATCCTTGATCCATAACAGCACATGAATATGAGGAGCCCCTCTGGCTTGATACTCCTTTCTCCAAAAGAAATCAATAACTTCCCCAAGAGGTGGGTTATTTGTATTGCAGATAAAAGACACCATAGCTTGAAACTTATGATTAAAATATCTGCACACATTTACAGGAGCCAAGGAACACAGTTCTCCAGCTGTCTTGATCTCAATGTTTTTAATATTTGAATTTGCTTCTCGTAGAAATTCTAGTAAATCGTCCCATGCATATTCAGCACAGCTTAGCGTAACAAACCACTTAGGGGGTTCCTAAGTTCCTTAACATACATTTAAGTTCTCTGTGACAACGATACCAATACTCATTAGTACCACATTGACACGCCGTCAAATTATTCAATTGAGATTCTAAATGATCGTCTCTTTGTTGTACTTTATCCACGAATTCCTGTGGAGAAAGATGTTGAAGATGAACTCCTGTTTTTAATATGTGGTTCGCTGTATACGAAAGTCCAGACAAGTCACTTTCAAACAAAAGATGAAATATATATGGGATACATTGTCGAAATCTTGGATCTTTTGAGTACAATCTTGTTGTATGATATTCTGAAGCTGGAATCTACATAGGTCATTCATCATATCATCCACCTTTTCCAGTGGGGAAGAGCTGTGGAAAACAACAAGCTTCTAAACTTCTTTCCCAAACACTCATAGGAGTTCCCTTTGCTTTTGGAATAATTCAATAGTATTTCCAATCACTTCCTTTGAATGTAAAGGATGTACACTATAATGTTCATGAATTTCTTCACTCCTGGAGATGTCCACTTTTTTCGATTTGGCCAGTTGAAATTTCGGTATTATCTCCTAAAACTATTTCTTCTTCTTTCAGATATACATTTTTGTAATAAAGATTGTTTTTATAAGATATAACATAGCCTTTTAAACTTTGCTGACATCTACTAACTCTTGGTATATTTTCCGACTCTTTGTTGGAATACCATTAACTAGAATAACTACAGGTTCAGTTTCCTCTCTCTCTCTACACCAATAGTTTCAATATTTTTCTTTAAATCTAAAGGTAAATACACAACGCACCCCATTCAGCGAGGACATCGCCGACTTCGTCAGCCCGCATGCCCTCCCCTCCGCTGACTACATCCTCCTGGGAGACCTCAACTTCCATCTGGAGAACAACAACGACCGCAACACCAGCACCCTGCTCGACAACCTCGCCAATCTTGGACTCAAGCAGCTGGTGTCCACCCCCACCCACCTCGCCGGACACACACTCGACGCAGTCTTCTCCTCCAGCACAGACATCAACTTCAGCCACGCCACAGAGCTTCAATGGACGGACCACAGCTGCGTCCACTTCACCTTCAAGAGAACGACGACCCACCACCACCAGCAACAGGCCGCCCGCAGAAGCTGGAACAAGATCACAGCAGACCAGCTCGCCACCTCCCTGAGCCAGCACCCTCCTGCCAGCTCAGCGAACCCCAGCCAGGCCGCCGACAACCTCACGAAGTGGATCAGCAACTGCGCGGACGAGCTCGCCCCGCTGAGGACCCCGCCCAGCAGACCCGGCAGCAAGAAAGCCCCGTGGTTCACCGACGAACTCAAGAGCTCCAAGAAGAACTGCCGAGCCCTCGAGAAAGTCTGGAGAAGGGAACCTACACCGGACAACAGGACCACCCTCAAGCGGGCCACTCGGAAGCACCACCAGCTGATCCGCGCCGCCAAGAAAACTGCATTCAAGGACCGGCTGGACAACAACGCACACAACAGCAAGGAACTCTTCAACATCGTGAAAGAGCTATCCAACCCCAGCGCAGGAAACAACGACATCACCCCGTCGCAAGACCTCTGCAACTCCCTCGCTTCATACTTCCACAACAAGATCGCGGACATACACAACAGCTTCAACAACCAACCAACGCACACCATGACCGAACAACCACCCCCCACCACCACCCTCCACGCCTGGACCCCGATCAGCACCGAAGACACCATCCGCATGATGAACTCCATCCACTCCGGATCACCAACCGACCCCTGCCCTCACCACGTCTTCAACAAGGCCGACGCTGTCATCGCACCCCACCTGCGAGACATCATCAACACATCCTTCGACACCGCCACCTTCCCTGAGAGCTGGAAGCACGCCGAACTCAGTGCTCTACTCAAAAAACCAACAGCAGACCCCACCGAACTCAAGAACTACCGCCCCATCTCGCTCCTCCCGTTTCCAGCCAAAGTCATCGAGAAGACCGTCAACAAGCAGATGGCCGCCTTCCTCGAGACGAATGGATCCCTCGACCCCTCACAGTCCGGCTTCGGAGCCAATCACAGCACCGAGACCGCCCTCATCGCCGCCACCGATGACATCCGAGCCCTGATGGACAACGGAGAAACAGCGGCCCTCATCCTCCTAGACCTCTCCGCGGCATTCGACACTGTCTGCCACCGCACCCTAGTACAGCGCCTCAGCAACATCGGAATCCAGGACAAGGCGCTGGAATGGATCATCTCCTTCCTCGACGGAAGAACTCAGAGAGTCCGCCTACCACCGTACAAGTCAGAGGCCTCCGAAGTCATCTGCGGCGTCCCTCAAGGATCCTCTCTGAGCCCCACCCTCTTCAACGTCTACATGAGCCCCCTCGCGGCCATCGCACGCCAACACAACCTCAGCATAATCTCCTACGCCGACGACACCCAGCTGATCCTCTCCCTGACCAACGACCCCGCCACCGCCAGAGCCAACCTACACGAAGGGATGAAAGAGGTAGCCGAGTGGATGACGACCAGCCGCCTGAAACTGAACTCTGACAAGACGGAGGTCCTCATCCTGGGCTCTTCACCCACCGCCTGGGACGACTCCTGGTGGCCTCCCGCCCTGGGCACCGCACCCAAACCGACAGACCATGCACGCAACCTGGGCTTCATCCTGGACTCCTCCCTCTCCATGACCAGGCAAGTCAACAACGTCTCCTCGGCGTGCTTCAACATCCTACGCATGCTACGGAAGATCTTCTGGTGGATCCCCACCGAGACCAGGAAGACCGTCACCCAGGCCCTCGTCACCAGCCGACTGGACTACGGCAACGCCCTCTACGCCGGTACCACCGCCAAGCTCCAGAAGAGACTCCAGCGGATCCAGAACGCCTCAGCCAGACTCATCCTCGACATCCCACGAACCAGCCACATCTCCGGACATCTGAGAGACCTTCACTGGCTCCCCGTCAACAAAAGAATCACCTTCCGCCTCCTCACCCACGCACACAAAGCCCTACACGACCAAGGCCCGAGCTACCTCAACAGCCGGATCAACTTCTACGCTCCCAAATGCCACCTCCGATCAGCCAACCACGCCCTCGCCGCCGTCCCCCGCATCCGAAGAGCGACTACAGGAGGAAGGTCCTTCTCCTACCTGGCCGCCAAGACCTGGAACTCCCTCCCGGCCGACCTGCGCCTGACCCAAGACCACCTCTCCTTCAGGAAGAAGCTGAAGACCTGGCTGTTCGAGCAGTAGCGGCACCCCCCCTCCCCCAGCGCCTTGAGACCCTACGGGTATGTAGCGCGCTCTATAAGTGTCACTGATTGATTGATTGAACTCTTCCTTTTAATCCTCTTTGTAAATCTGACGGAGGCAGCTTTGTAAATCTGATGGAGGCACCTTTTTTAGGCTCCATACAAACAATAGCCTGAAAGTGGTGCACAGATTGAATCAGAATGGACTCATATGTATTTAAAACTACCAGTTCTGGAGGAATAGCTACTAACTCTAGGTTATTATGTACAGTTCTAGCTGGCATTTTGTTATCTTCTAATTTGCTGTAACAATATATACAAATACGTTGATCACTACCCAACTCAAAAAGACCTTCCACCAACAAATAAGCACTAAATTCCTTCCATTAGCATTGTTTTCCTTTTCACTTTTTAAATACAGCTCAACATTCCTAGTTTGATTTCTATAGTGAGTACGTTGATAACAAATACAAACATAGTTTGGTTTTTCAGAACAAATTAACTTAAACTTTGTAATTTCTTCTGCAAACTTCTCAGTAGTACTATCTTCCACCTCCTCTTCAACACGTACACTTATCAAACTCTCACTTTCTCTACACTCTTCTTCAGTACTAAAGAAACAAACCTCTATATCATCACAATTTTTTTTTCACATCCACTACGGATTTATGCACAAGAGCAGTGTTTATTTCACTTAAAAATAAATCAGGACTTTTTACATAATACAATCTTCTTACTAACTTCCGCATTGCAGAGTGATGCACTGATAACATTCTCAAATGATGAAAAACACTTTGACACACTTTTCTAGAAAAACAAGCCAGAGAATGGCCTTGCAAGCCAGTATTTTTTCTCACTTTACAAGGATCTAGTCCTTGCAACATCTTAATCTTTTGTTTAATACTTCTTTTAGTATACTCTCATAAGAAATTTCGTAAAATATCAATAGACTCCTGTCGTATACTACAAATACTACTCCAATCCCACGTTTACACTGGAGCTTGTGTACGTCTCCCTTGAACTTCTTCAGCTATCACTTCTTCCACATTTCTAGACCCCATCTTTTCTTTTTCAATTGCACAACCATTTTTAACTTCATAAGCACGACCACTGGTATCAACTGCGTGAACTAATGTATTGTTTTGAAAATAGCTCTCTTCATTAAAAAAAGGTTTAAAAAAAGGTTTTGAACTAGAACTGTGCTTCTATTCACCTAATTTTCTTTTACAAAAGTTAGTTCTGTTAATTAATCTTTTCCTTATGTCCTTCATAGAATACATTGGTTTATCCAATGTTCGCATTATTTCAGAATAAATATAAACAATCTTCTTTTCAATTCAAAAGCCTTTTCGACTATACTTTCAATCTCTTGTTTCTTTTTATAAAATGCAGATTTTTTTTATATTTCTTGCAATCTTTCAATACACATTTTGTACTACTCTACTTTTATACAGGCGTTTTCTAATATCATGATATTGTTTCATCCTTCTTTCAGCATAGATTGTTTTCTCATTTCCTGAATTTGCATTAATTTGTCCTTTTTCCATTTCATTCTTCTTTGTTCTACAGGTATTCTTTCTATTTTCAGAATTTTCAAAATCCTTTCCAGTCCTTAAAAGTCTTTTAATAAATTCTTTTGTTCTCTTACCACAAGACTTTTTCTTTTTTGCCACATGTTGTAGCTAATCTAATTCCTGTTTTTGTCTCTTCTTTAAATAGTACTGTTTGCTTTGTTCTTTTTTCTTTTGCCCTTTTATGTCATGGTGAATCTTTCTTAATAATAATGGAGAATATCTGTTTAAAAAAAAAAAATTATATTATTAAAATAATTATATACAAATATTCTTATCTATTACTAAAGAAACATCTTCTATTTAAAAGCTACAAACACATGCATATATTGTTTTTGGATTTTGGTAACAATTACACCTGAGCTGCAAAATAAGTGAAGAGGGGTGCAGAAACAGAAAAAAGAAATGCAGCAGTAATGTCTGAATAATTACAGCACTACACGTCAAGTGTCTGCATTATTGTAAGACTGTATGGCGACTAATTGGGTGTTTTTATAACTGTATGAGAGTTGGACTCAACTATAAGTCTCTCCATATTGTTACAAGCACACATACATATCTCTATGTTTTCAAATCATCATAATATCTAAAACAGCTGCTTCAAGAAAGTGCATAATTCTATTGGTAGTGCTTGGGTGATTCAATGTGTGCAAAGTCAGTCACTGGGTAATTGCAATAGAAGATTCCAGCTCAACGAACGGCCGGGGTACCGGCGGAGAGAGCGGGGCCCCCCTTCCCTGAGTTGTTACCAGGTTGAGGTGAGGGTGGATATCCAACTATTTGGATATACCCAGTAATACCGGAGACATATGAACTGATTACTGGTGTAGTATCAAAATGTATTGTTCGTTTGTCTAAGCACCAAATAGCAGCAGCTTATTGTTTACACACGGTCCTGAAGAAAGCCCGGATACTTCTCTACAGATCAATAGGGCTGAAACATGTTGACCTTTTACATTGAGCAGTTTAAAGCTCTATACTGCTCTATTTACACTGCTTTTTAACCCTGATGGTGAAACCTACAAAATAAAAATATTTTGGTTCTCACCACTCAGTTTTAACTTCACCACACTCTTTTTCCTAAATTAGCTTATTGTTTGCGCTGCTGTTTTCTCACTCCACTCACCGCATAAGGGACTAAAAAGGATCTCCTTTGTATACAGCCTCATCTTTACATATAACATCCCTGGACTCCTCCCTCACAGTGAGGGGGTTGTAGCCCTCAGTGGAACTAGGTTTTTCCATCGGGAGAAAGAACTCAATGATGAAGCATGTCACCTAGGGTGAGTGAGGGTTCCAGTCCTATAAAGGTATTTTTCCTAGTGGGAGTTTACCGTAACTAACCTCTGTCACTTGTGATCATTGTTCACTCTTAGACCCAAGATAGTTCTTTGTGTTTTGATGTAAAAAAGAAGACAAGTGCAAAAAGAGACAACAGGGGTGCAAAAAAAAAAGCAAGAGAGGTGCTGAAAGATGCAACAGATGTGCATAAGGAGGCAAGAGAACTGCAGAAAGAGGCAAGAGAGTTGCAGAAACAGGCAAAAGAGGTACGGCTAATTGGATGAGTGCAGACCTAGACATTGAGTGCACGGATAAGTGTATAAATACCACCTGAACACATACATGAGTGTAAAGATACAGACTGCATAATTAAATGACTGCAGGGATAGTACACAACTAGTACTCGGGTGAATGCATGACTACAGGGGTAATATGTGGTGGATTACTGGAGTACATAGCATGCGAGTTGGGCCTAGCCAAATATAAAGCAGCACACTTTTACAGGGAGCAGAGGTGCAGACACCGGCAAGAGAGGTGCAGAAACAGGGAAAAGGGGTGCAGAAAGAGGCAAGAAGGGTGCAGAAATTTGCAAGAGAGGTGCAGAAAGAAGAAGAGCAGTGCAAAAGAACGAACAGCTGTGCAAAATGAGGAAAGTGAGGTACAGAAAGTAGAAGATATTTGCAGAATGAGACAAGTGAAGTGCAGAAAAAGAAACAAATTTGCAAAAAGAATCAACAGAAATACAGAAAGAGGCAACAGAGGCACAGAGGAAACCACGAGTGGCTTGCACACCATTAGTACCAATTGAACACCCACATTTAGCAATAAGTAACAGGTGACCATTCTAGGTTTTCAAAGGGCATTCCATCACGCTGTAACACTTGTCGCTGCATTTTTGTTAATGTTTGAAACGTTTGAGCTAGAAACAGGGTGTTTCTTTTATTCAAATATGCAGATTAGAATGCAGATGATGAATTATGTGGCTAATGCAGAAAATGTATAATTGTGCAAAAGTCAATACACCCAAACAGTCGCAGAATTCCAGTGGCCCTGCTCATACTTCTGACTAGATTCACAAGTGCTCCTCAGAGATTCTCCCCATATTGTTAAAAGCACACATACATATATTTCCACGTTTTCATATCATCATGATATCTAAAACAAATATATGATTGCATAGGTACAGCCTGCATGATCGCATGACTGAAGGGGTAGTACATAACTAGACCCAGAGTGATTCCATGCCTGCAAGGGTAATATCTGGTGGATTACTGAAGTACATTTATTTATTTATTTCATTTATAAAGCACACAAATCACCCCATAAGGGTATCTCAGCGCTGGAGCCACACAAGTGAATGAGGAGACTGAAGTTAGAAAAGCGATGTTTTCAGCATTTTCCTGAAAACCAGGTAATCTGTGCATTGTCGCAGGCGGAGAGGAAGATCATTCCATAGGCGCGGGGCTAGATGGTAGAAGGCCTTCCCGCCTTGTCGAGCCTTTTTAACGCGAGGGACCGAGATAAGGGCTTTGTCTCCTGAGCGTAGGGGTCTAAGAGGAACATAGTTGACAAATTTGGCATTGAGATAGCTAGGGCCTAATCTGTTTATGGCTTTGTATGCCAAGCAGCATATTTTGAAACAGATCCTTTTACGAATGGGTAACCAATGCAACCCCCTCATTTTGTTCCTTTTTAAATTAAATGTTTTAAGAGTTACCACTTTATTCCAATCAAGATGGCTTCAGGTGTGCAATACGTTTGTCATAAGTTGGTCTGTTGGCGCTCTAGTTTTTTCACATGGTAAAATCACCTTAGAACACACCACAATTCCTAAAATGAGTATGGTGACGAATCACCATGAAATTTTCAGGATAGGAGTGGACCGGAGCTGGCCAAAAGTTTTGAAAATTTCGCAAAGATTCGTCAATCGGCGCCAACGTTATTCCAAATAGAATGTTGCGGATTTCCTGTGGAAAATTGGTCCTAACTATAACTACCTACTGGCGACTGCCAGTAGGTAATATAAATATATACATATACATATATATACATATATATATTTGAATCACCGCAAAAACTCCAAATTGTTTGCTGGAAAAACACGGACCACAAAATTGCTTAAGATGTTTATTAGGATGCAGCCATGACGCGTTTCAACTCTCAGAGTCTTGATCACATGACACCATTACACTTGATTTTTTTCATTTTTAAAGTGACAATGTGCTGATTGTGAACTACGTGTATATTGCGACAGTCATAGACATAGAGAAAATCAATTTTTGTAGTTCATAAATACATTTAAAGAACTTACAAAATAAAATTCTTTTGTGTAACATATCACACGAATATAAAATGCATGTAAATAAATAAATAGAAAGATAAAATCTGCAGGTTGATGGTTTGGAGCCACATTGTTTTTTTAGACATTTACTTCATGTTAATTGTGTAATTTTAAAAGCAAATATAAACGCCTATATAAATATAATTGAAATGTTTTGCAGCATTAGATATAAAATAGGCACTTAAATGTGACATCTAATATGTTGCTGGTAAAACATTTCTGTTTTGCGCTAAATGTTGCTTTTAAATAAGTTTGAGAGACCTCACCTTGCATATCTAAATTTCCCATGCAGGTTAAAATTATCTTTGTAAATGTTTTTCATTAATCTCCATTAAACCTTCGTATTAAACATATATAAGGACCACACCTATATTATGTGTGAACCAGAAGATGTCAAGTCCTCCGATGAGGATGAACATCAACATGAAAGTCAACCAATGAATTCTATTCACCCTAGATACCACAGCAACCATGAACTGGAAGAATTATATTACCTACTGGCGGTCGCCAGTAGGTAGTTATAGTTAGGACCACGTTTCCATAGGAAATCCGCAACATTCTATTTTGAATAACTTTGGCGCCGGTCGACGAATCCTCGCGAATTTTTCAAAATAGGTGGGGCGCTACGCTCCGCTCCTACCCTGAAAGTCTCGGGGGGATTCGTCAAGCGGGGGCTGAGATAAAAGGGGGGTCCCAAAACGCGTTTTTCCCATGCATTTTTCCATAGGACCTTTAGACACAGCTACAACCCGAACGGCTGAACAGAATTACTTGAAATTTGGCAGAGAGGTAGTCCTCAGGTCAAGGAAGTGCCTTTTGTAGGTTTGGTGTAAATCTGTTCAGTAGATTCTGAGAAAATAGCCTTTAAATCAATATATATATCTGTGGCAGCTTACCGTGCGCTTACGGTGCGCTTACCGTACGCGTACGGTGGCGTGCGCGAGCGCGATTCTGATTGGATCTTAGATCTTAGTAAACATTCGAATCGGTCGAAACCAGGAAGCGGCGGCCGCTATTTTGTGTATTTCACTCAGAAAAAAAGGGTGATATCTTGAAAAGGGGGCAAGGGAGAGAGTTACAGACCCCCTAACATTTGTAAGGGGGTCAAAGAAGGACAGAAAAGTACAAAGAAAACATTTATTGATTTAAAAAAAAATCACGGGGTACGCGTACGGTAAGCTCAACGTACGCGTACGGTAGAAAAAAAAGAAAAAAAAAGAAATGAAATGCAGATTTAAGAGTTTAGATATTGGGGGGCTCTAAAAAGTGCCGTTGTGTTTATGAAGTGATTTTTTAGTGGTACCTACAAGTAAGTACCGATGCAGAGTCTAAGGTTCAAGAGGAAGACTCTGTTCCCTTCATCATTGAAGTGCACACCATCTCCTCTTTAAATGTCTTGCATGTCGTAACGCAAGTTGTTGTGGTAAATGGAACCCATACCATAGTCACGGAGGAAAGCAGAAACAGATTTGTTGACGTGCTTTCTTGCTTTGTCAATCTGCGGACAGAAATGATTGGACCAGTTCCATTTTTGCCTTTGGCATATGTTAGAAAACACAAAGGCAGTTTTAGGGAAAAGTGAAAACAGTTGTGCAAAGGTGTCCTTCATAAGCATTTCCAGACCTACCCCAGTCAAAGTGCCTAGGTCATTGCCACCACAGTGCACTATTATGAGGTCAGGGTGTTGGATTTGCATGAAGGATTTCACCAATGGCATCAATTGGTGCCACTTTAACCCTCTCTGACCAATCCATTTAATGTCTACATTTGGCAAAGCAAGGTCTCTCACCATATCTGTTTTCTCTGCATACTTTTCACTCCAGAAGACATAGCTGTGCCCTACAATCCACACTGTGAACATCTTCAAAGGAGAACTGGATGCACTCAGGAGGTGTAATTCAGTAGAATGGTAAAAAGAAATGAAAGACAGTTTGGAAATGGAGGCATACATATTTTTCTTATTAAAAAAAGAACTGATTGGCTGTTTCATACCATTCTAGAATAAAAACTAGGCTGCATGTGTAAATTAATAGAAGCATGTTTTGTATTGGTATAGAAAAATGTGTTACCAAAGAACAGTACTTTGGATTTGCTGTTAGGTGTGAAAAGTCAAGCACTCCTGCTCTTTGGAAATGAAACATTGTGTGGCGAACTTCTGACCTAACTCCACACAGCAGTGTTCCATGAGCTGTTGCTATGGTAGCAGGCAGAAGTCAAGTTGGGGGAAGGGTACTAGGCAGAAGTCAAGTTGGGGGAAGGGTACTTTTGGAAAAGGGTTGGTTTTCAACCAATAGAAATGTGTGATTACATTTGAAAAAAAGGGGGAAGCACTGAGATTTGAAATTAACATGTACATGTGTGGAAAAAGAGAGGGAAAGTTTGCCATTATCTGGTTCTGCTGAGAGGAGAGAGGTGTAAAGAACAGAGATCCTGGCTCTGATAATCTGCTGTTTGAGTGCCACATTTCTTTCACAACTAACTAATTTTAAAGGTGAGTTTAGAGTTTGAGAGGGGATGTATATGGAAAATTAAGAAATGAATAATAGAAATGGAATTCCTTTTGTTGAAGTTGTGTTTATTATTTTCTGTTTTGGGAGAAATTTAAATGTGAGGAACATGTAAAATAATATGGACTATGTTTTCACGATAAATTAAGGTGTACTGGTAAAAATAAGGAATACTTTAAGGGTTTGAGGTTGCACTCAGTAATGCAAATACATACAGCATCAGTAAGGCTGGTTGCCCTTGCTGGAGTGTAGGCAGTCACCCAGGTTACAAATGGTGCTGGTTTGAAAAAGCAGTTTGGACATGTGCTGGTTTCAGAATCTGAAAAGTGGATTCAAGATGTGTCAGTCTGTAAAAGTGTTTATCACTTGCCAAAAAAAAGAAAAGTAAGTGTGCTTTCAAATTGGCAAAGAAATTTCGTTTTGTGACTAATGTGAAAACATGACTCTGTGTGCAAATAGGAATTACAGGCAGAGATTTATTGCGTATTGCTCTGGAGATTTCACATTTGCATTAGATGGAAAGGGGGAGCCATTTTTTTGTGCAGAAGCAGACTCTTAGCACACACCCAGCTGCTTATCCTGTGGAATCATGCACAGTATTCACAACCGAGTGGGGTTTGAGGTTTCAGTCAGTAATGCAAATACATTCAGCATCACTAAGGCTGGTTGCCCTTGCTGGAGTGTAGTCAGTCACCCAGGTTACACATGGTGCTGGTCTGAAAAAGCAGTTTGGACATGTGCTTTTTTAAGAATCTGAAAAGTGGATTCAAAATGTGTCAGTCTGTAAAAGTACTTATCACTTGCCAAAAAAAAGAGTAGTAAGTGTGCTTTCAAATTGGCAAAGAAATTTCGTTTTGTGACTAATGTGAAAACATGACTCTGTGTGCAAATAGGAATTACAGGCAGAGATTTATTGCGTATTGTTCTGGTGATTTTACATTTGCATTAGATGGAAAGGGGGAGCCATTTTTTTGTGCAGAAGCAGACTCTTAGCACACACCCAGCTGCTTATCCTGTGGAATCATGCACAGTATTTACAACCGAGTGGGGTTTGAGGTTTCAGTCAGTAATGCAAATACATTCAGCATCACTAAGGCTGGTTGCCCTTGCTGGAGTGTAGTCAGTCACCCAGGTTACACATGGTGCTGGTCTGAAAAAGCAGTTTGGACATGTGCTTTTTTAAGAATCTGAAAAGTGGATTCAAAATGTGTCAGTCTGTAAAAGTGTTTATCACTTGCCAAAAAAAAGAGTAGTAAGTGTGCTTTCAAATTGGCAAAGAAATTTCGTTTTGTGACTAATGTGAAAACATGACTCTGTGTGCAAATAGGAATTACAGGCAGAGATTTATTGCGTATTGCTCTGGAGATTAAATTGTTGGGTGGGACAGGTAACTGAGAAATTAGAAGGTCTCTTTCTTCCACTTTATCTCAAAAAGATTTTTAGTATTTAGTTATTAATTCCTCAAGGATCTTGAGATGTGGTAATTGATTTTTAGTGTTTAAAAAAAAAAAAAAAAAAAATACGCTTACGTACGGTAAAAAAAAAAAAAAGTTTTAAATAAAAAATAAAAAAAGTTGAGAGGTAAGGTTGGCTCTTAAAAGAGCCGTTGTGTTCATGCAGGGACAGAGGAAAGGAAGTATGGGAACATTAGCTGGTTGGACATTTGTGCTGATCTATTCTGTTGTTAATGAGGGAAACACTGGTCTCCCTGTGAACAATTAGATCATGGCAAAATGAACACCGCATAGTAACCCTACCAAACCGAGGGTTCATTTCCAGAGGTTCAGAAAAAGGTGATTGTGCCCCCACAGATGAAGGGCTCTGCTGAGCTTCCGAAGAAGGACTCGGCTGAGCTGCTGTGGATGTGCTCGCTCGACTTACTGAAGGGTTGCCCCTAGTATGTCGTGCATGTGTCCTAGGATGCACATCCTCAAGGTGTCTCAACATAGTGTGATTCCCAAAGGAATATTTCTTGTTGGGATTACCTCGCGAAAGTACACGCTGGCACAGCTTGCAAGTCACCAGTGCAGCATTGACTTTTTTCTCACCCTCTGGAAAAGTGAAATACTCCCATATGAAAGAGCCCTTCTGTTTCCTCCTTCTCTGCCTGATGGTGGTGCTGCTAGCCTCACTCTCAGCAGAAGAGTGCTGGTCTGCCATCGTATCCCAAAGACAACTCAGCTCCTTCTCCTAAGGGATCACAAGCAGAAATGAGGGGAATGGGTGTGGTGTAGGAGAGTTCTAGAACTGAAAGTAGTTTCAACCAATCAAAAGTTGTGTTTCATGATCACATGACCCACCGTGCGCGTACGTTACGCTTACGTTACGCTTACGGTGCGCTTACGGTAAAAGTGCGCATGCGCGTAAAAAAGACACGCGCTCGCGCGCATGTGCAAAACAGTCACTCTACAACACTTCCGCGTAACGTGCGCGTGTAGCGTACACGCCTACGCGCCCCACGCACAGTACGCGCGGCTACGCAAATTGCGTAACTATACGCAAACAGAGTAGATAAATTACAAACATTGCGTAAACCGTAAGCTTACCGTACGCTTACCGTACGCGCACTAAAAAAAAAAATATATATATTTTCTATGTTATACTAATATATCTTACCTGTTTGGTAATAAAAAAAGAGAAAACTTGATATATTGCATATTTTTTATTAAAAAAAAGTGTTTTAAGAGAATAAAAAGTTTAAAAAAAACTTGTTTTTTAAAAAAAAAAAACACATTTAAGATAAGAATTTATAATAAAAAAATCATACAAAATCAAAAAAAAAAAATATGGGAATCACATATGTTATAGGTAAGAATTAGCATTTAAAAAACCATACAAATTCACTGAAAAAACCATGGGTTTCACACACGTTATAGTTAGAAATTAGCATTTAAAAAACCTTGCAAATTCACTGAAAAACCATAGGTTTCACACATGTTATAGTTAGGGATTAGCATTTAAAAAACCTTGCAAATTCACTGAAAAAACCATAGGTTTCACACATGTTATAGTTAGGAATTAGCTTTTAAAAAACCTTGCAAATTCAGTGAAAAAACCATAGGTTTCACACACGTTATAGTTAGCTGGATATTTCACTCGTAAAAAAACAATGAAATTTTCCCGTTATAGTTAGTTAAGCTAACTATAACTCGCGCGCCCGCAATGCACTGCTGATGACGTCACATATTACATCACTCATGACATGGTCAGTGACATCACTCATGACATCTCAGATGACATCACTGATGACATCACTGATGACATCATCCATGTGATGGAGTGGCAGATCTCCTCTCACCCTAATATAACCTTTGATACACACATTCAAAAAGAGAGACTGAAATTTTCAAAAAAATGGACATACCAATACCAATTACAACAACCTCTTCAATAATTCTAAGAACCACATAAACATCCACTCATTCACCAACAGTCCTGTACAGTCACTCATTCGTGTACTCACACATCATATGTACACATACACCAATACATCCTGTTACACAATGCCACTCATCCACAGAGTTACTGACACACATAGTCACTCATGAAAAAAAGAAAGAAACATACATTTACTTGCATATACAGTTACACACACACCACCACACTTACTTCTACAGAAACTTACACATACTTAGTCTTTTAAACAATCACTTATAGAAACACATACTTATTCATACAGGAACTCTTTCAATCTCTCACTCTCACATATACTCACTTATATACACCAATAGTCACATATACTAGTTTAAAACATATGTAGTTACTCATAAAGACACTATTGAGACAGTCATTCACTCACTAACACACCCATACACACACTCATCCAACCATACAGTCCTGCACACATGCTGTCTTCAACACATACAAACAGTGAGTCACTCATTCATGCACCTATGCACTACGTAATACGTCCCACCGAACCATATAGACACTGATACTCAAAAAACCAACTAATAACCTATATAGACACTCATGTAGCTACTCACCAACCCATGCAGCCACTTATACACAAAGTGAGAGACTGATACAGATATTTACATATTTAAACATTACTCACTAAGCCATGTATTCACTAAGATACACTTAATCAGTCAGTTACACAATCAATTTTTAAAAAACAAATCATCCATTTAGACACTTATATACCCATTTATTCTTCCATCGACCTTGAGATATACATATATAAAACATATTTAATTTTCAGAAAAACACACATTCACTGGATGATGTTATCAGTGATGTCATCAGTGATGTCATTTGAGATGTCATCAGTGATGTCATGAGTGATGTCACTGACCATGTCATGAGTGATGTAATATGTGACGTCATCAGCAGTGCATTGCGGGCGCGCGAGTTATAGTTAGCTTAACTAACTATAACGGGAAAATATATATATATTTATATCCAAACCAAAGCCTCCTCCCAGGAAAGGAAAAGGCGCGATACAGCTCCGGGGTTAAGTGACAAAAGCTTTATTATTTCAAAGGCGCGTGGTGCTCATAGTTTCTGAAACGCTCAGGCAGACGCGTTTCAAGCCTCCAATGGCTCTCTTCAGTGCCGGTTTCACGAACTCTGTGCTCTGTAAGGGGGTCCGACGAGATGCAGCTGTGAAGTAGACCGCTCCCTCTGTGATGTCATCACTCATCCTCCAATAGAAGGTGTGTTAGCCCCTTGAGTTCTCACCTTTGCTGAGCAGATGCATGCTGGTAAGTGTAGTTCACATGGAGTGTCTGTATAGTAACAGCGTTTCTCCTAACAACAAGTGATGCCCCAACGAGGTTGGTTGTGGACCACACGTCAGTTCAGATGCCCAGCAGGATGAGATAAAGTCTATTGACTGCTCCTTGTCAGGCGAAGAGTTTTGCCTACTCTCTCCCCATGCCGCTTGTCAAACCATATGGCAATCTGGGCAGCTGGGGGGGCGCCGTGTTGATGCAGTCCATGCAAAAAATCCACAAAGTGCTGGTCTCTCACGGTGCTCCAGAACGAGAGGGTGTATCGATGGTCAGCGACCTGCTTGCTGACTTCAACATCCAAACCAAAGCCTCCTCCCAGGAAAGGAAAAGGCGCGATACAGCTCCGGGGTTAAGTGACAAAAGCTTTATTATTTCAAAGGCGCGTGGTGCTCATAGTTCCTAAAAACGCTCAGGCAGACGCGTTTCAAGCCTCCAATGGCTCTCTTCAGTGCCGGTTTCACGAACTCTGTGCTCTGTAAGGGGGTCCGACGAGATGCAGCTGTGAAGTAGACCGCTCCCTCTGTGATGTCATCACTCATCCTCCAATAGAAGGTGTGTTAGCCCCTTGAGTTCTCACCTTTGCTGAGCAGATGCATGCTGGTAAGTGTAGTTCACATGGAGTGTCTGTATAGTAACAGCGTTTCTCCTAACAACAAGTGATGCCCCAACGAGGTTGGTTGTGGACCACACGTCAGTTCAGATGCCCAGCAGGATGAGATAAAGTCTATTGACTGCTCCTTGTCAGGCGAAGAGTTTTGCCTACTCTCTCCCCATGCCGCTTGTCAAACCATATGGCAATCTGGGCAGCTGGGGGGGCGCCGTGTTGATGCAGTCCATGCAAAAAATCCACAAAGTGCTGGTCTCTCACGGTGCTCCAGAACGAGAGGGTGTATCGATGGTCAGCGACCTGCTTGCTGACTTCAACATCCAAACCAAAGCCTCCTCCCAGGAAAGGAAAAGGCGCGATACAGCTCCGGGGTTAAGTGACAAAAGCTTTATTATTTCAAAGGCGCGTGGTGCTCATAGTTCCTGAAACGCTCAGGCAGACGCGTTTCAAGCCTCCAATGGCTCTCTTCAGTGCCGGTTTCACGAACTCTGTGCTCTGTAAGGGGGACCGACGAGATGCAGCTGTGAAGTAGACCGCTCCCTCTGTGATGTCATCACTCATCCTCCAATAGAAGGTGTGTTAGTCCCTTGAGTTCTCACCTTTGCTGAGCAGATGCATGCTGGTAAGTGTAGTTCACATGGAGTGTCTGTATAGTAACAGCGTTTCTCCTAACAACAAGTGATGCCCCAACGAGGTTGGTTGTGGACCACACGTCAGTTCAGAGGCCCAGCAGGATGAGATAAAGTCTATTGACTGCCCCTTGTCAGGCGAAGAGTTTCGCCTACTCTCTCCCCATGCCGCTTGTCAAACCATATATTTATATATATATATGTTTACACACACACCCACACACATCTAAATATATATACACACACACACACACACAGAAATTCGGCCGTTATAGTTAGTTGAACTAACTATAACTCGCGCCCCCGCAATGCACTGCTGACGACGTCACATATTACATAATTCCTGACATGGTAAGTGACATCACTGATGACATCATCCAATGACTGTGTGTTTCTGTAAAGTTTAAATATGTTTTATATATAAAAATGCCAAGGTGTATTGATGAATGAGTGTGTGTATGAGTGTTTGAATGGATGATTTAGTAGGTGCATGACTGACTGTATAAGTCAGTGATTAAACGGGTCTTACTGAATGCATGGGTTAGTGACTAAACTTTGTGAATGTCTGTATCAGTCTGTTAGTTGGTGTGTAAGTGGCTGTATGGGTTGGTGAATAGCTACATGAGTGTCTATATGGGTTATTGATTGGCTGTCTGAGTGTCTGTGTGGGTGGGTGGGGATGTGTGACTCTGTGCATAGATGTGTGAGTGGGTGATTCACTGGGTGTATGGGTTCAAGACTGCATGTGTGAAGGGCTGTATGGTCGGTGAGTGTGTGTATGCGTGTGTTGGTGAGTGAATGGATGTCTCAATGGTACATGTGTGAGTAACTACATATGGGAAAGGCAGTATATGTGAGTGTTGGAGTATATAAATGACTATATGGGAGAGTGAGCGATTGTGAGAGTGGCTGCTTCTATCAGTGATTCTATAAGAGAGTATGTATGTGTTAGTATCTGTATGAATAAGTGAGGTGGTGTGTGTACAACTGTATAGGTGAGTAAATGGGAGTATGATTGATTCTTTGCATGACTGACTAGGTGTGTGAGTAACTCTATGGATGAGTGGTGGTGGGTGAGTGTCTGTATAGGTGTATGCGTGCATATGATAGTTCTGTATTGATGAGTGAATGTATGGGTCAATGAGTGGATGTGTGTGTAGACCTAGGAATCAGTGAGTGGGTATGTAGTAACTGGTATTGGTGTGTCTATGGTTTCAAAAATGGTAGTCTGTATTTTAGAGTGGGTGTATCAAAGGTTATATTAGGGTATGAGGAGGTGCCTCAGATGATCACGTGGATGATGTCATCAGTGATGTCATTTGAGATGTCATCAGTGATGTCACTGACCATGTCATGAATGATATAATATGTGATGTCATCAGCAGTGCATTGCGCGGGCGTGTGATTTATAGTTAGTTCAACTAACTATAACAACCGAATTTCTCTGGTTTTGTTCGAGTGAAATGTCCAAGTAACTATAACGTCCCTGAAACCTGTGTTTTTTTCAGTGAATTTCTAAGGTTTTTTTAAATGCTAATTTCAAACTATAACGTCCTCGAAAGCTATGTTTTTTTCAGTGAATTTCTATGGTTTTTTAAATGTTAATTTCTAAATATAACGCCCCTGAAACCTATGGTTTTTCAGTGAATTTCAAAGGATTTTTAAGTGATATTTTGTAACTGTAATATCCCAAAAATATTTATTAACTTTTTATTTGTTATAAAAATAATATAATGTTTTCTCTTTTCTAAAATATAAATATACTTTTTTTAATTAATTTTTTTCCCAAAAAGTGGAGTCGCGTACCGATTATGTACCTGTCTCGGTGGGAGCACGCATCCAAGCCGCCATATTGGTAAAGTCGTGTAGGAGGCAAGTTTGGTGTGCGAGGGGTATGTGGTGCTTTGCCCCGCGTAACGTCATGTAGGCAATTCCAAGGGTTGCGCCGGGTGCGCAAACCCCGTAAAAATGTTATGGTTTAAAAGAATATATATATAACTTTAATATGTATATTAAAACAAGAGATAATCTAAACCAATTATAAAAATCATATATTTGTAATTGCAATAAAGTTATATTATTATTAAATATATTTTTCTGAAATTGCATCGGGTGAGTGCTGGTTGCGAGCCCGGTGCGCGACTCCCATGTGACTTCAAAAGAAAGCATTTAATTGGTTTAGAAGGTTTTGATTCTAGAACTTGAAGGACCCCACCCATTTTACTGCTGTGTTTTCTCAGCTATTTGTTGGCATTTTTTTTGAGTTTTTTTTTACAATTCAAAAGAATGGCTTTTTCAATTCCAGTAGTGGATATACCAACTGAGGAAGAAGATTTGGAGGAACCTGTGAAGAAACGCAATGAGAGTGTTGTGTGGGCGTTTTCACCATACCAGATGGGGAGAAAAAGGTCAACGCCCGGAAAGTCAGTTGCACACTGTGTCCGAGGGTGCTATCACGTGGGCGTGAGAACAAATATTCTTGTGGCACATCAAGTATGATGAAGCACCTTCAAACTATTCACCCACTAAATCTGGCCCGTGAGCAGCATCGTCGTGAGGCCGAACTTTCCCAGCAAGATGACCAGGTTGCTGGTCCAAGCTCCTCTACAGCTTCATCTTCCGTAACTCGTGGATCCGACATTCGAGCAGAATTTGGAAAGTTGAAACAGCGTTGCATCAAATGCAAAACCGTCGTCTGCTACGGAGAACCGTCTGTTGATGCTGTAGTTTCTGCCGCAAGAAACCACACTTGTTAATTTTTTTTGTTGCAATTCCCCTTTAAATTGCAAAGTTTTATAGTTCCTTCTGTTGTTTTTCCATCTTTTTTTAAAAAAACACACAAAAATACATAAAATAGTTTTTAATAAACACAAAAAAAGTTTAAAAAAGAAAAACACGGTTCTTGTTAGAGCCACCTATTTGGTTAAAAAAAAATAATAATGTGTTGCATGAAGAAGTGCTTGGATAATATCGGTATGATTACATTGGTGAATGGTTAGTGCCTAGATGATTGGAGGACTGCAAGGATACTGCCTGAGTGATTGGAAGAGTGCATGGGTAGTCCCTCAGTGATTGTATAAGTGCATGGGTAGTGCTTGAGTGATTTGAAGAGTACATGGCTACTAGCTGGGTAATTGAAGGAGTGAATGAGTAGTGTCTAGGTGATTACAGGAGCACCTGATCGGAAGAGTGCAAAGGCTGTGCATGGTGATTTTATAAGTGCTTGGGTAGTGGTGGAATGACTGCATGTGTTTATAGATACTTGCTGAGTGATTACAAGAGTGCATGGGTAGTGAATGGGTGTTTGGGGGAGTACATGGGTAGTGAGTAGTGATTAGAGGAGTGTGTGTGTAGTGCAGAAGTGCTTGGAGCAGTGCATGCGTAGTGCCTGGGTTATTGCATAAGTAGTGCCTTGGTGATTGCAGGAGTACATGTTGTCGTGCCTTAATGATTTTTTAAGTGCATCAGTATCGCTTGGGTGGTTTTGTAAGTGCATGGGTAATGCCTGGGTAATTACATGACTTTATAGGTAATGGCTGGATAATTGCATGAGTGTATGGTTAGTGCCTGGGTGATTGCATGAGTGCATGGGTACTGCTTGGGTGATTGAAGGAGTGCAAGGATAGTGCATGGTGATTTTATAAGTGCCTGGGTAGTGACTGAGTGATTGCAAGAGTGCATAGGTAGTGCCTGGGTGATTTTGTAAGTGCATGGTATTGCTTGAGTGCTTTTGTAAGTGCATGGGTAATGCCTGGGTAATTACATGAGTTTATAGGTAATGCCTGGATGATTACATGAGTGCAAGGTTAGTGCCTGGGTGATTTCATGAGTGCATGGGTACTGCTTGGGTGATTGCAGGAGTGCAAGGATACTGCATGTTGATTTTATAAGTGCATAGGTAATGACTGGATGATTGGAGGAGTGCATGGCTACTGGTTGGGTAATTGCATGAATGCATAGTTAGTGTCTTGGTGATTGTATAGCTCATGGGTACTGCCTGAGTGTTTGGAGGAGTGTAAATATAGTGTATGGTAATTTTATAAGTGCATGAGTAGTGACTGGGTGATTGTTGGAGTGCATGGGTATTGCCTGAGTAATCGAAGGAGTGAATGAGTAGTGTCTAGGTGATTATAGGAGTGTATGGGTAGTATCTGGGTTAATCCATGAGTGGATGAGTACTGCTTGAATGATTGCAGTAGTGCATCGGTAGTGCTTGGGTGATTTTGTTAGTGGATAGGTATTGTTTGAATGATTTTGTAAGCGTATAGGTAATACATGGGTGATTGCACGATTGCATGGTCACTGCTTGTGTGATTCAATCAGTGCAAGACTAATGTGTAGACGATTGCAGGAGTATAAAGGTAATATTTGGGTGATTGCAACACTCTAGAAGTAATGTTTGGATAATTGCAAGAGTGTATGGGTACTGCCAGACTGATTAAAGGTGTGGATTAGTAATGCGTGGGTGATTTACATAGGTTATGCTTCAGTGATTGAAGGAGTGCAAGAGTACTGCTGAGTTGATTTGAGAAATTAGATGATTGAGTTTGAAAAATGAATAACTGCAATAAAAGTGATTGTAAACATTAATTCCTATTATTTTGCTGATTTTAATATTTCATCTTACCTTCTGTATTGAAGTAGATATCAATCTCATTGAAACTATTTTAGAGATGTTTCATTGTAAAGTAAATTTAAAATATTTTCAAAGTTTACTTTTACTTTCTGTAAAAGAGAAGAAAAAGCACAATTATTGCAAATAATATTATAGGTTTAAGAACACAACATAATTTTGGAATTCCAAAACATATTCAGGTTCTCTTTTTTGCTCTTTTCAGATTCTATTGAATTTCACCATACACGGTGATTTCAATGTTGATCATCATATAACAGTGGGCAAAAAAATACAATCAATAAGATTGTAAAAAAAAAAAAAAAAAATCTGTGTTCAAAATATTTACAACAAACAACTATCTGTCTACGTTTTCAAAAATAAACACTCTCATTTACATTGCATATAATACAAAGATCAAATATATGAACTACTTCTTTCAAACACAATTTTCCAAATGCAATATCAAAGAACAGACACGATAATTCAAACACTAATTGTTGACATCTTCCCAATGGGCCAAATGATGTTCCCGGAATCATTTGCATTGAAAATATCCAAAATAAACTTGTTAATTCATGTTTAAGTCTTCCCAATAGGCCGAATGATATTTTCAAAACTTTTGCACCAAAAACATCAGATATGAATTCAGTAATTCATTAGGCAACCAATATTTGAATTCCATATGGGCATCATTACAATGTGTCCATCCTTTATTGCACTTTAAATACACAGTATAGTGTCAAGATGTTGTAGTAGGTCCATCATGGAAAATAATAGCCACTGCTTTAAAAGTTCTTCCTGAAATCTACAGTTGACTTGCCACAATTATTGTTATTTTGGTTTCCAATTTTCTTCCATCTGCTCTACAACATTGTAGCATTAATATGACATATAGTCCAAATCTTTCTATAAATAATGTTGACAACATTTCAGATTTGCAATCAGAACATTTCATATCTTGATTAGCTGATTTTACTAATTTGTTAAAAGACACTGTTTTGCAATCTGGTATTGTCAAATATATGAATCGTTCAGTGTCTATTTCAGTGGTAGAAGAAAATGAACAGTCTTCACATTTATGATCCCATCTGTAACGAAGTCCAAACAGATTTTCAATTTGTTTTCCTCCACCTTCCAATACTGCAAGCATAAACATAAGAAATCCCTGAGCATCTTGTTGTACATTAAGTATAACTTGTGAAGAACCAGAACATATATCTAAAAGATGCCGAATGTCAGAAGCAGTTTGGATTTTAGTTTTATCAGTTGTCAATTTTTCAAAAATATAATGCAACAAAGAACAAAATCTTTTTTCTCGATTCTCCATAATTTGATGATGAAGATTTTCTAAAAAACACACGACGTTCACAGTTACATTAGCATAGCAGTTGATACCTGAACTATTTTCTAACTGGTATCCTACAATATCATCAAAAGTGTCCATTTTCTTTTTCTTTGCAGCCTTAACATTCTCTTCAATTTTCTTCTTCTTTCCAACCTCACTAGAGTGTTTCTCATATGTTCATTTTGGACATACTACACACTTTTCATATATGGGATATTCACCTAAGTTGGAGCATACAGTCTTCATAACCGATTATACTCTTACACAATTTGCATCTGCACTAATCTTTTTCTCATCAAAATCAATCAAATACAATCTAGATAATGTTCTTACTCGAGACAATGCAACATATGCCATGCCCTCTTTAAACACTACTTCCAATGTTTACCAAAGCACTGTCTCACTTAAACCTTGAGATTTGTGAATGGTCACCGCATATGCTAAAGAAAGAGGAAACACAAAAATCTTGAACAAGCAAAAAACGAACAGTACAACGTCCAATCTGTTTTACCCCTTCAATCTGATCAAATTTAATCTTCAAGAATTCAATTCCATCTCTATTTTGATAATTAACAAAATCAACAACTTTTCCCATTGCTCCATTTACTCAACCTTTTTCTACATCCAAATACGCCGTAAAATTACCGGACAGTTTTCACAAACATATAAATTATTTTCTAAACAAGCAGTCTTAGATATAGACTTTTCCATAGAATCCAATTTTGATTTTAATTTTTCTGACAGAATAATAGTAATTCTTTTGTGTTCTATTTTATAAATGGCTTCCATTTTCATTATTTGTTTTTCCAGCTTCAAAGGTTCTTGACTGAATGTAGAATACTCTTGCAGTGTTGGCATTAGGCTCTTCAGCATCGTCAAAAGAGTTCTCCAACCCCAACGCTGGAAACAACGTCCCATCTCGCTCCTTCCTTTCCCCGCCAAAGTCATCGAGAAGACCGTCAACAGACAGCTTGCATTCCTCGAGACGACCAAATCCCTCGACCCCTCGCAGTCCGGGTTTCGGGCCAACCACAGCACGAGACCGCCCTCATCACAGCCACCGACGACATCAGAACCCTGATCGACAACAGGGAAACAGCGGCCCTCATCCTCTTGGACCTCTCTGCGGCGTTCGACACCGTCTGCCACCGCACCCTCGTGAAGCGCCTCAGCAACATCGGAATCCGAGAGAAAGCACTGGAGTGGATCATCTCATTCCTCGCCGGAAGAACCCAGAGAGTCCGCCTCCCTCCGTTCAGATCAGAAGCCACCGAAGTCACCTGCGGCGTACCACAAGGATCTTCAATCAGTCCAACCCTCTTCAACGTCTACATGAGCCCCCTCGCAGCCATCGCACGCCAACACAACCTCAACATCATCTCCTACGCCGACGACACCCAGCTGATCCTCTCCCTCACCAACGACCCCACCACCGCCAGAGCCAACCTACACGAAGGGATGAAAGACGTCGCCGACTGGATGAGGAACAGCTGCCTTAAACTGAACTCAGACAAGACGGAAGTCCTCATCCTGAGATCATCACCCTCTGCCTGGGACGACTCCTGGTGGCCCCCGGCCCTGGGCACCGCTCCCAAACCAACGGACCACGCATGCAACCTGGGCTTCATCCTGGACTCCTCCCTGTCGATGACCAGACAAGTCAACGCCGTCTCATCTTCATGCTTCAACGCCCTGCGCATTCTCCGCAAGATCTTCAGATGGATCCCCACCGAAACCAGGAAGACCGTTAC
Organism: Triturus cristatus; assembly: GCF_964204655.1. Taxonomy (NCBI): domain Eukaryota; kingdom Metazoa; phylum Chordata; class Amphibia; order Caudata; family Salamandridae; genus Triturus; species Triturus cristatus. Next base: position 552,666,498 of record NC_140586.1, read on the forward strand.
CCAGGCACTCGTCACCAGCCGACTGGACTACGGGAAAACCCTCTACGCCGGAACCACAGCCAAACTTCAACAAAGACTCCAACGTATCCAGAACGCCTCCGCACGACTCATCCTGGACCTCCCCCGACACAGCCACATCACCGGACACCTGAGAGACCTGCACTGGCTCCCCGTCAGCAAGAGAATCACGTTCAGACTCCTCACCCACGCACACAAGGCGCTCCACGACCTGGGCCCCAAGTACCTCAACGACCGCATGACCTTCTACACGCCCACCCGCCAGCTACGATCGACCAGCCACGCCCTCACCACCGTTCCACGCATCCGCAGAGCCACCGCCGGAGGAAGATCCTTCTCCTACCTGGCTGCCAAGACCTGGAACTCCCTCCCCACCCACCTGCGGCGAACCCAGGACCATCTCTCCTTCAGAAAGCAGCTCAAGACCTGGCTGTTCGAGCAGTGACATACCCCTCCCCCAGCACCTTGAGACCCTCCCGGGTGAGTAGCGCGCTTTATAAATGCCATTGATTGATTGATTGATTGATTGATTATAGATTTCTTTTCTCCAATTCTTTTGTATATTATTTCAGGACCAACACTTTGATTTGGAAACCAGTTCGTAAGTAGCCGAGTTTGTAAAGCTTCTTTACCATGTTTTGTCAAAACACTAATTCTTATATCTCGAAGAATACTTCCATAATTTTCATCACTTGCTTGTCGCATATTCTTAAGAAGTTATTTAAATTCAAATTGAGACCAAATGTTGACATTTCCAATACTTCCCAAAGATTTCCTAGTGTCTTCATGGACAAGTGTTTTAAAAACTGGTTGCCCTTTTACAAGAGTAAGTTGTAGTAAGTCGCTGAATACAATTACATGTTTTTCTCCATATAGAACATCATAATCTGTTTTTTAAATCTGCTGCATTCTTAAATGTACAAAGGCAAGCATTATGTTTGAGACCATGCTCACCTCATCAATGATCCGAAGTTTCATTTTCTTTAGTACTCTCGGAACACAAGATAAATGTGATTCAGTGTTTTTCTGTAAATAACTGGTCAAAACTTTAATTAAGAAACTTTTTCCTGTACCAGCTTGACCACTGATTTCATTCGAATAGGTTTAAATGATGTGCAGTTGCATTCTTTTTTTTCATGAAGTTAACCATGGTCTATCTGTTGTATAACTTGCTGATATATTTCTTTCTGTTCAATATTTAGTTGTTCTTCCAAGTTTCCCAACTCCATAATATCCTGTTGTGCATGTTGCATTGCCGTTTCTACTTCACTCATGGCTTTTGCTGCTTCATTTTCAAGAATTGGTTCTCCTAGTGGATCTTGACTCAGTGGAGCAGAACTTTGATTATCTTGAGAACTGTCTCTAGCAATTTCAGCTGCAATAGTAGTTTTTTGTTCAATCTCTCCATTCAACATTTGTAGATAATTTGGAAAAACTGTGCATTCATTGCTATCTTTACATGCATTAAAATAATCTTCATAGCACTGAAAATCTCCAAGTAATTCCATTTCAGTACGCCAAGGATTGAAGAGTTGCACAAGTGCTAAATAGAAAATTCCCTTTTATCTGCAGTATCACAACTGAGTTGCCTGTGAATAATGAGATTTCCTTTGGCATGTTCTACTAAACATCCACCATCACATCCAATGACTGCATTTTTTTCTTCATTTATATCTTCGGTAACATTTCCCTTAAAGCTGTAATATTGCAGTACTTCATAGAGACATATGTTTTGCAGATGTGGACTTCTTTTAGGATAGTACGTACCCAACATGTTTGTTTTAACAATATCTGTACGTTCCGGTTTATTTAATGCTAAGTATTCAATTTCTTGTATAGATTTCAATACTCGATTTCATGTTGCAGCAAGACCTAGGCTTACCCAAATGATTTCTTTTGACTTTGAATATAAACTTGCAGATATCAACCGATCCGAACATTCGTAGGATCCAATCTCTTGATGAGAAAGCATCTTCAAACTAAAGCTGTAAAATTTGCTACTAAGAGTCTTCTCTTGTGAAATTTTTTCCCACATTTCTTTCAACTTCATCTTTTCAGATTTTGTTATGTATGACGTAACATAGCGAGCAACAGCAATCGAATTATCTGCAACATACTGTATGTCCATATTTGCATTCCACATCGTCAAGTTCACTTCTTTTTATATTGTTAGTATTCTTTGGAGATGTTTAGAGTTATAGTATGCCTCACTGCTGACATGAAACTGTTGACTCTTCCTTTCGAAATTACTGGACGTGGGAATCCAAAACGACATTTAGTATAAAATGTTTCCTTTGACTTGTATTTCCGTCGACAATATTTCCCACATCAATGAGTTTGAAACTGTAAAACTTGTTGTCTTAAAGTATTTTTTTCGGGAAACAGCATTTACAACGCTGCTGTTACCACAGGTAGATAAGAACACGGTCGTTATAACGACCACGTTGTTACCACGCGTGGCTTTACATCGCAAGTTGTTTCTACGACTTGCGCTAGGTGGCGGGCAACACCAGTGAATGTGTTGGATTTTAAGTCCAACATATACTATTCCTCAGTCCAGCGCGCCATCTAGCGCAAGTCGTAGAAACAACTTGCGTTGTAAAGTCACGCATACTAACAACGTGGTCGTTGTAACCTACCACATGGTATCTGCTGGCATAGTAACGTCATACATTTATTTTTTTCTCCTGATTTTGGAATACCACATGTAACATAGTCTTCAATGAAAGATAACACAGTCTCATCAGAATCCGTTCCAAATTTAGGTGCATCCTTGATCCATAACAGCACATGAATATGAGGAGCCCCTCTGGCTTGATACTCCTTTCTCCAAAAGAAATCAATAACTTCCCCAAGAGGTGGGTTATTTGTATTGCAGATAAAAGACACCATAGCTTGAAACTTATGATTAAAATATCTGCACACATTTACAGGAGCCAAGGAACACAGTTCTCCAGCTGTCTTGATCTCAATGTTTTTAATATTTGAATTTGCTTCTCGTAGAAATTCTAGTAAATCGTCCCATGCATATTCAGCACAGCTTAGCGTAACAAACCACTTAGGGGGTTCCTAAGTTCCTTAACATACATTTAAGTTCTCTGTGACAACGATACCAATACTCATTAGTACCACATTGACACGCCGTCAAATTATTCAATTGAGATTCTAAATGATCGTCTCTTTGTTGTACTTTATCCACGAATTCCTGTGGAGAAAGATGTTGAAGATGAACTCCTGTTTTTAATATGTGGTTCGCTGTATACGAAAGTCCAGACAAGTCACTTTCAAACAAAAGATGAAATATATATGGGATACATTGTCGAAATCTTGGATCTTTTGAGTACAATCTTGTTGTATGATATTCTGAAGCTGGAATCTACATAGGTCATTCATCATATCATCCACCTTTTCCAGTGGGGAAGAGCTGTGGAAAACAACAAGCTTCTAAACTTCTTTCCCAAACACTCATAGGAGTTCCCTTTGCTTTTGGAATAATTCAATAGTATTTCCAATCACTTCCTTTGAATGTAAAGGATGTACACTATAATGTTCATGAATTTCTTCACTCCTGGAGATGTCCACTTTTTTCGATTTGGCCAGTTGAAATTTCGGTATTATCTCCTAAAACTATTTCTTCTTCTTTCAGATATACATTTTTGTAATAAAGATTGTTTTTATAAGATATAACATAGCCTTTTAAACTTTGCTGACATCTACTAACTCTTGATATATTTTCCGACTCTTTGTTGGAATACCATTAACTAGAATAACTACAGGTTCAGTTTCCTCTCTCTCTCTACACCAATAGTTTCAATATTTTTCTTTAAATCTAAAGGTAAATACACAACTCTTCCTTTTAATCCTGTTTGTAAATCTGATGGAGGCAGCTTTGTAAATCTGATGGAGGCACCTTTTTTAGGCTCCATACAAACAATAGCCTGAAAGTGGTGCACAGATTGAATCAGAATGGACTCATATGTATTTAAAACTACCAGTTCTGGAGGAATAGCTACTAACTCTAGGTTATTATGTACAGTTCTAGCTGGCATTTTGTTATCTTCTAATTTGCTGTAACAATATATACAAATACGTTGATCACTACCCAACTCAAAAAGACCTTCCACCAACAAATAAGCACTAAATTCCTTCCATTAGCATTGTTTTCCTTTTCACTTTTTAAATACAGCTCAACATTCCTAGTTTGATTTCTATAGTGAGTACGTTGACAACAAATACAAACATAGTTTGGTTTTTCAGAACAAATTAACTTAAACTTTGTAATTTCTTCTGCAAACTTCTCAGTAGTACTATCTTCCACCTCCTCTTCAACACGTACACTTATCAAACTCTCACTTTCTCTACACTCTTCTTCAGTACTAAAGAAACAAACCTCTATATCATCACAATTTTTTTTTCACATCCACTACGGATTTATGCACAAGAGCAGTGTTTATTTCACTTAAAAATAAAGCAGGACTTTTTACATAATACAATCTTCTTACTAACTTCCGCATTGCAGAGTGATGCACTGATAACATTCTCAAATGATGAAAAACACTTTGACACACTTTTCTAGAAAAACAAGCCAGAGAATGGCCTTGCAAGCCAGTATTTTTTCTCACTTTACAAGGATCTAGTCCTTGCAACATCTTAATCTTTTGTTTAATACTTCTTTTAGTATACTCTCATAAGAAATTTCGTAAAATATCAATAGACTCCTGTCGTATACTACAAATACTACTCCAATCCCACGTTTACACTGGAGCTTGTGTACGTCTCCCTTGAACTTCTTCAGCTATCACTTCTTCCACATTTCTAGGAACAATCTTTTCTTTTTCAATTGCACAACCATTTTTAACTTCATAAGCACGACCACTGGTATCAACTGCGTGAACTAATGTATTGTTTTGAAAATAGCTCTCTTCATTAAAAAAAGGTTTAAAAAAAGGTTTTGAACTAGAACTGTGCTTCTATTCACCTAATTTTCTTTTACAAAAGTTAGTTCTGTTAATTAATCTTTTCCTTATGTCCTTCATAGAATACATTGGTTTATCCAATGTTCGCATTATTTCAGAATAAATATAAACAATCTTCTTTTCAATTCAAAAGCCTTTTCGACTATACTTTCAATCTCTTGTTTCTTTTTATAAAATGCAGATTTTTTTTATATTTCTTGCAATCTTTCAATACACATTTTGTACTACTCTACTTTTATACAGGTGTTTTCTAATATCATGATATTGTTTGATCCTTCTTTCAGCATAGATTGTTTTCTCATTTCCTGAATTTGCATTAATTTGTCCTTTTTCCATTTCATTCTTCTTTGTTCTACAGGTATTCTTTCTATTTTCAGAATTTTCAAAATCCTTTCCAGTCCTTAAGTCTTTCAATAAATTCTTTTGTTCTCTTACCACAAGACTTTTTCTTTTTTGCCACATGTTGTAGCTAATCTAATTCCTGTTTTTGTCTCTTCTTTAAATAGTACTGTTTGCTTTGTTCTTTTTTCTTTTGCCCTTTTATGTCATGGTGAATCTTTCTTAATAATAATGGAGAATATCTGTTTAAAAAAAAAAAATTAATATTATTAAAATAATTATATACAAATATTCTTATCTATTACTAAAGAAACATCTTCTATTTAAAAGCTACAAACACATGCATATATTGTTTTTGGATTATGGTAACAATTACACCTGAGCTGCAAAATAAGTGAAGAGGGGTGCAGAAACAGAAAAAAGAAATGCAGCAGTAATGTCTGAATAATTACAGCACTAAACGTCAAGTGTCTGCATTATTGTAAGACTGTATGGCGACTAATTGGGTGTTTTTATAACTGTATGAGAGTTGGACTCAACTATAAGTCTCTCCATATTGTTACAAGCACACATACATATCTCTATGTTTTCAAATCATCATAATATCTAAAACAGCTGCTTCAAGAAAGTGCATAATTCTATTGGTAGTGCTTGGGTGATTCAATGTGTGCAAAGTCAGTCACTGGGTAATTGCAATAGAAGATTCCAGCTCAACGAACGGCCGGGGTACCGGCGGAGAGAGCGGGGCCCCCCTTCCCTGAGTTGTTACCAGGTTGAGGTGAGGGTGGATATCCAACTATACCAGTAATACCGAAGACATATGAACTGATTACTGGTGTAGTATCAAAATGTATTGTTCGTTTGTCTAAGCACCAAATAGCAGCAGCTTATTGTTTACACACGGTCCTGAAGAAAGCCCGGATACTTCTCTACAGATCAATAGGGCTGAAACATGTTGACCTTTTACATTGAGCAGTTTAAAGCTCTATACTGCTCTATTTACACTGCTTTTTAACCCTGATGGTGAAACCTACAAAATAAAAATATTTTGGTTCTCACCACTCAGTTTTAACTTCACCACACTCTTTTTCCTAAATTAGCTTATTGTTTGCGCTGCTGTTTTCTCACTCCACTCACCGCATAAGGGACTAAAAAGGATCTCCTTTGTATACAGCCTCATCTTTACATATAACATCCCTGGACTCCTCCCTCACAGTGAGGGGGTTGTAGCCCTCAGTGGAACTAGGTTTTTCCATCGGGAGAAAGAACTCAATGATGAAGCATGTCACCTAGGGTGAGTGAGGGTTCCAGTCCTATAAAGGTATTTTTCCTAGTGGGAGTTTACCGTAACTAACCTCTGTCACTTGTGATCATTGTTCGCTCTTAGACCCAAGATAGTTCTTTGTGTTTTGATGTAAAAAAGAAGACAAGTGCAAAAAGAGACAACAGGGGTGCAAAAAAAAAGCAAGCGAGGTGCTGAAAGATGCAACAGATGTGCAGAAGGAGGCAAGAGAACTGCAGAAAGAGGCAAGAGAGTTGCAGAAACAGGCAAAAGAGGTACAGAAAGACGGCTAATTGCATGAGTGCAGACCTAGACATTGAGTGCACGGATAAGTGTATAAATACCACCTGAACGCATACATGAGTGTAAAGATACAGACTGCATAATTAAATGACTGCAGGGATAGTACACAACTAGTGCTCGGGTGAATGCATGACTACAGGGGTAATATGTGGTGGATTACTGGAGTACATAGCATGCGAGTTGGGCCTAGCCAAATATAAAGCAGCACACTTTTACAGGGAGCAGAGGTGCAGACACAGGCAAGAGAGGTGCAGAAACAGGGAAAAGGGGTGGAGAAAGAGGCAAGAAGGGTGCAGAAATTTGCAAGAGAGGTGCAGAAAGAAGAAGAGCAGTGCAAAAGAACGAACAGCTGTGCAAAATGAGGCAAGTGAGGTACAGAAAGTAGAAGATATTTGCAGAATGAGACAAGTGAAGTGCAGAAAAAGAAACAAATTTGCAAAAAGAAGCAACAGAAATACAGAAAGAGGCAACAGAGGCACAGAGGAAACCACGAGTGGCTTGCACACCATTAGTACCAATTGAACACCCACATTTAGCAATAAGTAACAGGTGACCATTCTAGGTTTTCAAAGGGCATTCCATCACGCTGTAACACTTGTCGCTGCATTTTTGTTAATGTTTGAAACGTTTGAGCTAGAAACAGGGTGTTTCTTTTATTCAAATATGCAGATTAGAATGCAGATGATGAATTATGTGGCTAATGCAGAAAATGTATAATTGTGCAAAAGTCAATACACCCAAACAGTCGCAGAATTCCAGTGGCCCTGCTCATACCTCTGACTAGATTCACAAGTGCTCCTCAGAGATTCTCCCCATATTGTTAAAAGCACACATACATATATTTCCACGTTTTCATATCATCATGATATCTAAAACAAATATATGATTGCATAGGTACAGCCTGCATGATCGCATGACTGAAGGGGTAGTACATAACTAGACCCAGAGTGATTCCATGCCTGCAAGGGTAATATCTGGTGGATTACTGAAGTACATTTATTTATTTATTTCATTTATAAAGCACACAAATCACCCCATAAGGGTATCTCAGCGCTGGAGCCACACAAGTGAATGAGGAGACTGAAGTTAGAAAAGCGATGTTTTCAGCATTTTCCTGAAAACCAGGTAATCTGTGCATTGTCGCAGGCGGAGAGGAAGATCATTCCATAGGCGCGGGGCTAGATGGTAGAAGGCCTTCCCGCCTTGTCGAGCCTTTTTAACGTGAGGGACCGAGATAAGGGCTTTGTCTCCTGAGCGTAGGGGTCTAAGAGGAACATAGTTGACAAATTTGGCATTGAGATAGCTAAGGCCTCATCTGTTTATGGCTTTGTATGCCAAGCAGCATATTTTGAAACAGATCCTTTTACGAATGGGTAACCAATGCAATTTCTGCAGCAAGGGGAGGGAGGCTGTTCTAGAGGGGGCATTGTCAACCAAATCGGCCGCTGTGTTTTGGATAACCTGTAGTCTGTGTATGTCCTTTTCGTTGGCTGAGATCATCAGCGCGTTACAGTAGTCTAGGCGGCTTAAAATAAGTGCCTGTACCAGAGTTTTCCTCGAGGACATAGGTAGAAAAGGGAAGACTCTTCTGAGCATGCTAAGGTTATGGAAACAGGCACCAATAGTGGAGGAGACATGGTCTCTCAGAGTCAGTTTTTGGTCAAGTCTAACTCCGAGGTTTTTTACCACTAGTTTAGGGCAAGGGGTGGGACCTAGTTCCTCTGGCCACCAACTGGGCGAACACAACACGGTAGCATCACCAAATAGCATTATTTTGGATTTAGTAGCGTTAAGTTGGAGAAAATTCAATTTCATCCAATCAGCTATAGATTTCATACCTGCGCTAAAGATGGCTTGAATGTTCGGGCAGGATTTATCAAATGAAAGGAGTAACTGGGTGTCATCGGCGTATGATATAGGAATGAACCCCAGTTTTCTCAACAATCTAGCTAGGGGCGCAACATAAATGTTAAATAAAGTAGGGCTCAAGCAAGAGCCCTGGGGTACTCCCTTGGTAACCTTGGTAGTCTTAGAGTGAAAGGGGCCTAGGGTGACTGTCTGTGTTCTATCAGATAGGAAGTTGGTAAGTCATTTCAGGGCATTCCCTGTGATACTTATGTCTTCCAGACGATTGAGTTAAATATGATGGGATATGGTGTCAAATGCTGCGGAAAGGTCAAGCAGCACCAAGAGCACTGCCTGACCCTTATCCAGCAGCATTCTGATGTCGTCTGTGACTGCCACCAGGGTGGACTCAGTGCTGTGTCTGGGACGGAAACCAGATTGTGAGGCGTCAAGACTGTTAGTAGATTCAATGAAAAGTGAAAGATGTGTATTGATATGTTTTCCTAAAATTTTGGTGTGGAGGGGAAGGAGCGAGATGGGTCGATAATTGGTGACATCATCTGGTGAAATTTTAAGATTCTTTTTGATTGGAAGTATCTGTGCTGCTTTCCAATCCGAGGGGAGAGCACCATCCCTCAAGCTGTTGGGAATATTACAAATGGGGTTGGCAAGTTGTTTGGCCAAGGTGGTTGTCAGTTTAGCAGGTATTAGATCTAATGGGATCCTGATTTAGCACCTATTAAGTGGGCTTCGGTATCTTGTTTAGTGAGAAATGGGAGATACATAGCAAGTGAGTGGCGGAGGACTGTGTTGCCGAGACCTGTGAGTGGGACTGTGAGGCGATCCACGCTAGGGCTGCGTGCTCCGCTCCATACCGCACCTTCCTGATCACCGCCGCCACCACGAGGCCCGTAACAGTTGAGGCTACGTGTGGCAGCTGCGGCTTCGCCACTGCCTTTCTCCAGGCTGGCTTCTTCTACCCCTTAATCTTTATTGATACCGCAAGCACATTTGGAGGAGCGGTACAGGCAAGGGGTTTTTGGGGCCCCCAGCTGCATCAGCTGATGCCGGGTGATGTTGACAGCATCGCTCCCGGCTGCACATCGTGCTGAGTACAGGTGGACCATTCATCAGCAGCAGCTTGATACTCTGTGTGATTTACTCAAGACCTTGGAGGCTCGGTTTTGTTGGAAGCTGGTCTAGATCCTGTGTCTCTCTTCTGGACCAGAGGATGTAATGCGCTCCATGAGGCCCTGGTCGATTGACATTATAGCTGAATTATCAATCCACTTTGAGGACTCACATATGGAGTTCTCTGTGTGACCTCAATAGAACAAGCTGGTACGTGGAACAGTGGCTTCTTGAGGTCTCCAATAACGGTGTATGGTGTGTCCTATACTGGTGCCTTGACGAAGAGGCTTGCCCTGAAGAATTTGCATAAAATGGAGGTGGCAAAGAAACATGTTGGCGCTGGAAACGGTTATTTTCTTTTTGACACCAATCTTAATTTTTTCGGACAAAATGACCACCAATGATGAGAAAAGTGGGCACAGCTGGTGAGTACCAACCAGTGAACCTGTTGGTGGTGCGCACGTGAGGGGTCATTTTGTTTTTCCACTGTTTTTCCACAATTTTTCCTTATTCCTTCTTCCTTTTTGAAACCTTTGGGTTCTTTTCACATTTGTTACACATTGATGGAAATATTATAAGAAGTGGTGACTGCCAGTTGTAAAAACTGTTTTATTCTTAAATAAAGGCGGAAAACGTTTGGCGATTACCTCATAAAAAGAAAGAGAGGAATAAATGGAATTCACAGTCGGTGAATCCCGCCTCTGTTTTGAAATTGTGTAGCCTAACAGTAGGTGCCTTAAAAACCAGGTCTTGTTGTTTTTGATTGATTGTTGAGTGGAGGGCGACCTGTGTTTTTTCTTCCCTCTAAAGCTCCTTTTTGAATGTATCTCTCTTCTGTACGCCAGCTGACAGCGGATTCCTTTGCATGAGGTAAAAAGCCACTGCTTTACCACTCTCCCGCAGTGAGGGGAACGGCCTACACTACCAGCAGCCCTCCATTGGCGCCTGACGTGACGCTGTTGGACCGCGCCCGGAGGCGTGATAGAATCTTTGCCAGCCCGTCAGAGTCCGAAGGAGGCTGGGCTGGGCCACCCCCATGACATCTGAACATTCTGTCATCAGTGTGGTTACGAGGAGTAGCGTGCGGGTACTGTTGTGCAACATTTGTGTTCATCTGTGGGGATTAATTTGTGTGTTCTTGCAAGGTCCAGCGTTCAAGGCAATATAAGGAATAAACAAAAAGGAGTTGTAGGTACACTGGATGCTTTTTTAGTCAGGGCAGGGTCATTATTGACCCATGAAATAGAAATAACAGAACGCCCTTGGATCCATCAAACTTTCAGAGACGGTCTTCACTGGGTACCTCTGACCCTGTTTTTGGGGATCCTACACAAAGATCGTTATCCACAATGCCATCAAATGTCCCATTAAATCCTTCTGTGATAATTTTGGAACAACAATTATCTTCGGCCCCTGAAGTACCCGGCACAACCACCAGAGCACGGGGTTGCAAATCCTCTGATTTAAGTAAAGAGCCAGAACCACCAGCGAAACGGAAGCGGGGAGCTGGTGCACAAAAACCTAAGAACACAAAGGGATCCCAACCTAAAAATCATGTTAAAAATGCAAATCCATATGATTCAATGAAAACTATTTCGGTTGGCACCCAGACTGATCTAGTCCCCTTTTATCCTATACCAAATCACGAAAGTACTGTGGATACTTCGATCGTCACTCATGCTACTGTCGAGGGCTCTGTATCAGGATCCGTGTCAGCTCAGGTCCTTGAACTGACTGAAGAGAAATTTACCCTATTATGAGATAAACTAGAACGTATGGCTGTTGCTATAAATAGGTTAAAGTGTACTAACGTAATCCAACAACCAAATATCATAGAAAAAGTAGGTTCAAATATTGTAGATGGTAACCAAAGTAGGATTTTGCAAAACCCAGATGGTAAAGTGAAGGATGGCTGTATGATAAATAACATTGCTCTGAAAGGTAAAACACAGAAAGATCTTAAAGGCTTGAGTGAGAATTGTGGGGGTTCGCATAATACTTATTCTGAACACTTAGATTCAGGCACCGTATGAAGCACCATGTCCAATAATCCAGTAGATGACTCAATTAACACTTACCTGAAACCTAGCATTGATGTGCTGAGTTTACCGCCAGCCGCGTGCTCATATGTTTTAATTTTGGCTGGAATACCTGTCCTCAGGGAGGGCCAAAGGGAGACGTCGGCTGAGTTACGTAACAAAACCGTGGATTGGCTAACAAAACATAAAAGATTCCATCCGTCTACTACTCGAGAGATTTTAATGGTTCGTAGGGTTGGGTGGATGCTTGCATGCCCCAAGCATATTGATTGCAACTGTATTGTAGTTAATTTTCACCGGCCACAGATGGTTTGCTACTAACTAAATCACCATGAGACACTACACACCCAGAGTAGTGGTGTCTGTGTTCTTCCTCTGGGATATTTTTACAAACCTCCACTTGGTTCACTTACAAATAACCCCTTTCCACCCCCGCTGTTCAGCAGGTTAAATGCCCAAGACTGACAATTATCTGCAACACAATATGAACCACATTTAGCAGATGGGTATCAGACTCTAATACTTGCTTCCTCAACCAATATTCAAGATAGCAAGCTAGTTTCAGATAGGGATCAAGACTGTATAGGTTTGACAAACAAACAAGAAGCGGTTAGGCCTCATGGATTATTGGATGTAGTACCAGTACTTGTGTCTAGCGTTAGTGTGGTTGCTGTTGAGGTCAACCAGCTGTTGTACCCTAATGGAATGGATTCCATTAATTATAATTGCCACGTTGAGAATATGGGAGATGGAAGTTTAGAACTAAGGAATGAGACAGAAATAGCAACCAACCAGCAAATAAGGAACAAAGGGCAATCAGAAATACGATTCACATCCTTTAATATAGCAGGACTGACAAGAAAACAAGTGGATGTAGAGTGGCAGGAGTACATCGGGCTAAGCGAAATAATAATATTGCAAGAAACTTGGGCTTTGGAAATTCCTCATAAAGTAGGTTTCAAAACATATAGCGTTAATGCTATTCCTTCGGTCAGAGGGAGGCCATCGCGAGGTCTTGTTTTATGGATAAATATCACCTTATGTATTGATATAATTCAGTTGGATTTTCCTTCACAGAATATAGTTGGTGTGAAGATCCAAACGCAAGACAAAACTGATATATATATCGTAAACATTTATAACACACCGAGCAAAGCTAGTAAAGAATCACCTGTAATAGAACAATTAGACCAATTTTTATGTTCAATTGACCAAAGGGCAAGGGTAATTGTGGGGGGAGATTTTAACCGAAAATTTGAACCTGTTATTGGTTTTGAAAATATTTTCAAAGAAGAAGACATGGCAAATAAGATTCCCCCATTGGAAAGTAGCCCGACAGTACCCTGTTCAGTTGCCGTTGCAGAACTAATGAGATTAGTGTCAGGTCATGGACTCCGAGGCTGCAATGGCCAACTACCTTCTGATATCCCAAACGCAGCTACATTTAGCAGGAATAACTACAAGAGTTGTATTGATTACATATTGGTATCTGTTAACCTTTGGCCAATTTTACATGATTTGGTTGTTGAGGATAGATTTGACAGTGATCATTACCCCCTATGCTTGACACTAATATCCCATTTGTTTCAGCCAACAACTTTGAACAATGGAGATATTAACCCTAGTGTCACAGAACCATTATTAAGTAATAATCGCAGAGCCTTAAAGTGGCCTTCTATAGGGGGAAATGACGAAGCTATGAAGCAGATATATGATACCTTTGCAGATATTATTGCAGTGTACGTTGATCTCCCTGTCGCAGCGTTCCCAATTATGAATATTCATCACACATTGGTAGACGCTTTAACACCTATTCTAAGTAAGATTCCTAAAGATTGAAAAAAGGGGGAAGACTAATATAAGTAATTTAGAAAATCCCTGGTATAATAAAGAATGCCGTGAGGCAAAAAAGGAACTTATCTTGGCAACAAAAGCAAAAAATGCAATGGCCTTACGAGAGAAAAGGAATAGGTACAAGAAATTGTTAGCACAAACTAAGAAAAATTGGGATGACAGAATATGGACAGAATTGATCAGTGCAGCCAAAGCGAAGGACCACTCTAGCTTTTGGCGAATTATATCCAAAGGAAATATGGCAGGGGGATGTAGTAAAGACCTTTTTCTAGATGCGAAAACATGGGTCAGACATTTTTCCTGCCTAAACTCAACATCTATGAGTGACACAGAATTTGAAATGTAAGATTATGTCACAATCCCAATCACAACGTCTCTACACTTTAGTTTGGAAAACACACTGTCAGCTATGGATGCGGTAAAACCTGGAAAGGCTCCAGGTCCAGATAAAATACCAGGAGATTTACTGAGACACGATAAAGAGATCTGGGGCCCCTATATTAACTTTTTATGTAATTAAGTCGCTGCAGGTGCAGCTATACCGGAATCATGGAAAGGGGCTGAAATTACAAACATTTTTTAAAAAGGTAACCACCAAGACCCCTCAGATTACCGTCCAATTAGTTTAATAGAAGTTTTACAAAAAATATGTGCCCGACAAATTTTAATAAAATTAAATGTTTGGATTGAGGAGAATAGTATTTTATCAACTTATCAAGCTGGTTTTAGAGTTAAAACAAGCACAATTGACCAGGTTTTTAGATTCCTCTGCATGAGTTGGAAATACACAGTGCTTAAGAAGGGTCACCTGTACAGCCTTTGTTGACCTGAAGGCTGCCTTCGATTCGATCCCTAGAAATCTCCTCTGGAAATCCCTAAAAACACAAAGGGGTACCGGGGAAAATACTCATGCAAATCATAAGATTACTTGAGGATAATTTTGCAAGGGTCAGATGGAGTCCGAATGGTGAGCTTACTGAGCAAATCAAAGTAAACAGGGGTGTAAGGCAGGGATGTGTACTGGCACCCACCTTATTCTCATTGTATGTAAATGACATTCCGGAATATTTACTGGGCTGCGAACATGATTGCCCCAAGTTAGGTGGGGTGCCAGTGCCCGCCCTTCTATTTGCAGGCGACACCATTCTAATATCCCAAACTCCCAAAGGTTTACAGAGTTTAATAGATACCTTTGATGCATATTGTGAGACTAAGGGCCTGGAAATAAATTCTAGTAAAACAAAATATATGGCAGTTAACCCACACAAACCTTATAAAAAAGAACTTAACTGTCAAGGGGCGGAAGATAGAATATGTGCATAATTTTAACTATCTAGGTATAACCCTGGATACTAAAATGTCATCGAAAATGCAATTGGAGAAAAGCAAGGGCATTTTACTCCAGCATTATTTACCCACAGTAAAGAAACATGAGAGTAGCATGTCTAAAGCGGTTTCCCCAGCCCTTGAAGTATATAAGTATAAGGCGCAGTCGGCTTCTCTATACAGGGCAGAGCTATGGGGACCCTCAAGTAATAATACTTTTATGGTGGGAGAAAATAAGTTCTTTAGGAATATTTTGCACCTTCCAATACGTAAACCACTAATACCCATTGTAATGGATCTTAATGCACGCCGTATGGATCACCAGGCAATTTTAAGACCATTATTATTCTGGGTGCGATTGTGGGCCACAGAGGAGCTAGTGCACTATAAAGAAGGGCTTGAGGAAATTTTAAGGCTTACCCACGGAGCAGGTCTGCCATGGCTTAAGCATGTTCGCTCCTGGTTTGCTAAACTAGGGTTAAAGTATTCCTGGGATGAGCCTACACAATTGACTATGGGTTCCAGGAAAATACTAAAATCAAACAGTGTGCTACATAGTTCAACCATTGGTACATTAACAACACGGTTCCTCCTAATTAAACAAGTCTGGAGCTTTGAGTCCTTTATGGACGAGGTGCAGCCCCAACTAGCAAAGTCATTATATCTGAAATTTTGATATGGAATACTGCAAATAAACTCAAACATATCGAAATGGGCTTGCAAGCAAGGGGAAGAAAATATTGAGTGTTGTGCCCTATGCCAATTAGGTGCAAGAGAAGATGACTTCCATTTATTATTCTTTTGCCCAGCATATATAAAATCTAGACAGAAATGGATTAAACCTATTTGCCGGTTACTGGGTATTAGATCTTGCAACGAGGTAGCAAGAGTATTGAAAACTGATACCTCCCCAAAAATCGTTTTTAGTATTAGTAGGTATTTGTTTGATGTAGGTCTAATAAGGGCAAAGGAAGGATTGAAATTTTAGCACATGGTACTAGAAACTTTGCTATTTCAGCTTTGAATCTGCACTTTGTTCTACCATTTTAAGTAAAAATGTTACTTTACTTGACTGCACTTGCACTTTAAGATTCAATACGATAATTGGTAGATTGATGTACCAATTGCATATACTGCACTAAAGCACTTGCACTTTTTCTAATTATCTTTTTATTCAAGCAACTTATCAAAAAGGCTGCAAGCTATATGCAAATAGATCTTCTTATAATGTTATTTGCTGCTTCTCCTCAGTATGTTCTATTTATGTAATAGATTTTAACCTTATCTGTTTTTAACTTTTGGTTTGGCGGTACCTTTTGAAATGTATTAATATTATGATGTTTAAAATGCTATTGTATATCTTTTATGTTTTATTTAAACCGAAATAAAGATGATTGATTAATTGAAGTGAGTGGGTGATTTTATAGGTTCATGATTACCGCCTGGGTGATTACTGAACTACTAAGATACTGCCTGACTGATTACAGGACTGCAAAGGTTGTGACTGGGTGATTTTAAAAGTACATGAGTAATGGCTGAATGGTTACATAAGTACAAGAAAAGTGCGTATGTGATTGAAAGAGTACAAGGTGATTAAAGGACTACATGGGTAACCATGGCGATTGCATGACTGCAGGGATAATGTCTGGGGATTTACATGACTACATAGCATCTGACTGGGTGATTTTAAAAGTGCAAGTGTACTTCAGGAGAACTGAGGCAAAGACTGAGTAAATAAAAGAATACAAAAGTAGTGCCTGACTGTTTTCATAACAGCATGACTATTGGCTGAGTGTTTACATGAGTAGAAAGGTATTACCTCTGTGATTGAAGGAGTGCAACAGTAGTGCCTGGGTGATTATATAACTACACAAGTTATGCCTTAGTGATTGCATAACTCCATAGATAGTGCCTAAATGACTGCATCAGTGCAGCAGTAATGCATGAGTGATTACAGCAGTGCATATGTAGTGCCTGCATCATTGTTAGAGTGCATGACTAGTATTTGGGTGTTTTTATAAGTGCATGAGAGTTGGGCCTAGCCAAATATAAAGCAGCAGACTATTATATGACTCAATTATAAGACTGTTCATATTCTTAAAAGCATGCATACATATGTCTCTACCTCTCCAAATCATCATGGTATCAAAAAGAAATATGTATACAATATTTCTGAAATATAGTAAAACGTAGAAACTGATACATGTACTAGATCTACCTGAGTGATTCCAAAACTCTGTGAGTAGTGCTTGGGTGATTGTATGAGTGCAAGGGTAGTCACTGGATAATTGCCGGACAAGATGGATACTGACTACCTCATTGCATGAGTGCAAACATACACATTGACTGCATGGATAAGTGTATACATAGCACATGAAGGGATCGATGAGTCATTGACTACTGCCTAGGTGAATAGATAAATGCAACAGAAGGGCATGGGTGATTCTATGACTGCAAGGGTAGTGCGTAGGTTATTACATGACTGCGTAGGTACAGCCCGCAGGGTCGCATAACTGTAGGGAAAGTACATATCTTCAACCCTGAGTGATTCCATGCCTGCAAGGGTAATATCTGGTGGATTACCGAAGTACATAGTAAGTGAGTGGGTGATTTTATACGTTCATGAGTACCACCTGGGTGATCAAGGAACAAACTTACAATTTCAACCAAACATCTAAAATTATGCGGCATCTTCCAACTATACCTTTCAACAAACTAGAAAAAAGTAGTCTAGTGAATAATACCTTATGTGAGCATCTTTCAAACAACACTTTAATTCTGCATCTTCACCATTCTATCTAAAATTATGCGGCATCATTCAACTATATCTTTCTACAGACTTGAAAAAAAGCCTAATTAATAAGACCTTACATGAGCATCTTTTAAACCACACTTTTGTGCTGCATCTTCACCTTTCTATCTAAAATGATACGGCATCATTCAACTATATCCTTGTTCAGACTAGTAAAAAAACAACGAATTAATAACACCTTATATGTGCATCTCTGAAAGCACACTTCTGTGCTGCATCTTCACTTTTCTATCTAAAATTATGCGGCATCATTCAACTATACCTTTCTACAGACTAGAAACAAGAAACCTAATTAATAACACCTTATATGAGCATCTTTGAAACCCCACTTGCTGCATCTTTACCATTCTTTCTAAAATCATGAGGCATCATTTAACTATACCTTTCTACAGATTAGAAAAAAAATCCTATTAATAGCACCTTATATGAGCATCTTTGAAACTACACATTTCTGCTTCATCTTCACCATTCTATCTAAAATTATGTGGCATCATTCAACTATACCTTTCTACAGAGGAGAAGAAAGAAGCCTAATTAATAATACCTTAAGTAAGCATCTTTGAAACCACACTTTTGTGCTGCATGATCATCATTCTACTACTACTCACACTCTTGACCCTACCACATAAAAAGCAACAACAGCTCTTTGTTATACATCATGCACCTTAAAATTTATTAGACATATGAAAATACATTTACAAGAAGAAACGTACTAGAGACAGAAGTCCATGCACACCTTAAAACTAGACAGAATCCACCTCCAAATTTAAACAAACAACTAAAATTATGCGGTATACTACAAATATACATATCCAGACAGTAAAACAAACTACCATAATAAGTAATCCATCTTCAAAAATATACATATTACTATTTAGAATCTTTTTTAAACAACATATAACTAAAACAAAAGAAACACACATCTCTACATTTAATAATATATTTACACAGTTTTTGAATAGTTTTAAAAGATTAAAAATAAACACCTCAAATGTATAACTCACCTTCCAAATAGATTTGTTGAATTTAAAATATCACAAACTCTTAAAGGATTTTTTTTTGCACACAATCAATATAATGCACCAGTCTGAGCAAGGTAAAACCAGTAATGGCAAAGACTACCTCTCTTTCTCCACACAAATACATGTAAGTGACAAATCAAAAACACATTTCTATTGTTTATACATCTAAACCCTTAGCAACTGACTTCTAAAAGTGCCCAAACTGTTCCTACATTTTTTTTTGGAAGTTGCGACTCCATCGTGCACCACCGCGATGGAGCGGCAAATTCGTACGGGAGTTCAAAAAGATATTACAAATAAATGTACCACTATTTTTTATTAACACATCACTTCTAAGGATAGTATTGACTTGGGAAATGTCACTGTAATAACATATTACTTATATATAAATTACAAATTCACATTTCAAGTGCACAGTTAAGTTTCAACCCTACCCCCATTCTGCTTAATGCCAGTTGCCATAGTAACAGTTCATTGAACGCTCAACTTAACTGACAGGTCACAAGTTCGCCATATTTTCAAGTTCACCACACAATGTTGCAAATGCAAACAGCAGGTGTGGTTGACTTTGCAAAATATTACCTTATCCTTTCAAATATTGTTTATTACCCTATAAGAAACATGCTTTTTTTTAAAGTAAAATGGACCCTATGTTTGAATGTACAATGTTCTTAACAAGCCAATCAGTTCTCTACTTTTTTTAAAACAACATCTTGTCCACCATTTTACATACCTGTCATTCTATCAACTGACTACCTCAGCAACAGAAATCTTTTCATTACTTAAAGACATCCCTTCAAGATACTTACAGTGTGGATTGTTGGACACAGCTATGTTTTCTGGTGCAAAAGGTATGCTGAACGCAGAGGTATTGACAAAGACCTAGCTTTGCAAAATGTGTACATAAAATGGATCGCACAGAGATGATTAATGTGGCACCAATTGATGCCTTTGGTTAAAACCTCTTTGCATCTCCAACCCCCTGACCTCATGATTGTGTACTATGGTGGCAATGACCTAGGCACATTGACTGGGATAGGTCTGGAAATGCTATTGAAGAACACCTTTGCACAATTCATGTTGCTTTTACCTCAAACTGTCTTTGTATACTCTAACATATGCCAAAGACAGAAATGGAAGGGGTCAAATCAATTCTGTCCACAGATTGAGAAAGCTAGAAAAAATGTCAATAAAGCTGTTTCTGCTTACCTCAGGGACCATAGGATGGGCTCTATATATAGCAACAATCTACGTTGTGATATAGATGGCATCTACAGGAGTGATGGAGTACACTTCACAGATCAGGGAAACAGAGTCTTTCTCAACAACCTAAAGCTCCGCATCAGCACTTAGATGTAGCTAAAACAAACTCGGAATGAAAACAAGGGCTCTTTTTAGAGCCACCCTATAAATTAATACTGATTATTAAAAAAATTATACATACCATTTTTTTTAATTTTGGGGGGATTCGCGCACTCTGCAAATTCACGAAACAAAAGCACAAACTCAATGCACTACAACACAACACACTTTTCAACTTTATCTATTATTTTTTAATTTTATATATTTTTAACAACTCTACCAATTGTAATCTTGTCATTAACTTCAATCACAGTGCCTTTTTAATACAACTTCACAAATATAACACTACCTCTTCTATTCAATCATTTATTTAAGGTAGATTCGCTACTCTAGCGCGATTACACGGGAGTGCTGCGCTGAGGGCCACGCTGGAGTCGCGACTCCAAACTCGAACCAAAAAGAAACGATCCCCTTTAATTAATTCTTATTCCCCCCCGGGGACTCCATCCTCCGGGGACAGCCACAATTTAATCTGGTATTACAAGAAAGAGAAGGGGGACCGCGTGGCCCCCCTCCTCAGGCCAATACTGGCCCCGGGGACCCCATCCCCCGGAGCCTAGCCTCTTCTTTTTCAAAAACTGTAATTAGAGGAGGGGGGCCGCGAGCCCCCCTCCCTGGCCACTTCTGGCCCCGGAGACCCCATCCCCCGGGGCCCCCATCCCCCGAGGCCGGCCCTTACAATTGGGGACCGTAGGGGGAGCCCGAATGCCCCCACGGTCCCGCCAGCTCTCCGCCTCCTGCGGGAGCCTGTATTGCTTTTGAGCACGGGGAGCTGCTGACATGCAGCTCCCCTTGCTCAAAAGCAATCCTGCTTTGCTTCGTTGAAGCAAGAGCAGGTTTTCCTGCTATCGCTTCAACGAAGCAACGCAAATTTGCTATGCCAGGCCGGGAGCCGTGCTCCCACCCTGTCATAGCAAACAGCAATGTCCCAGGGGTGGGCACACTGCAGGAGCCGGCCCTAGGAGGTGCAGTCCCCAGGGCCATCAAGGGCTCCAGGAGGGGGGTCGCACGACACCCCACCCTAAATGAACTTAGCCCCAGGAAGGTGGCGGTCCCCAGGGTAGCGTGGGGGGAGGGTTACGACCCCCCAACACATTTAATTAATAAGCCCCGGGGAGGTGGTGGTCCCTGGGCTTACGGGTGGGCCATGTGCCCCCCCCCCCGCATTCAAATAACTAAGCACCGGGGAGGTGGCAGTCCCCATTTGGCATTGCCCACCCGGGGGCTTATGAAAAACGAAGCGCAAAAGCCTGCGCTTCATTTTTTAAAACACTTCTCGTCCGGATTCGGGCACATGCTTTTTTTTGGGTCCCTGAGCAGGCCTAGGGGGCCAGGGTGTTTCTACCCTGCCCCCTTTTCTTGTCTTTCAACTTTTTTCCACTCTTTTCTTGTCACTCGGTTACCGAGTCACAAGATGGCTGCCAACACTTCCTGGTTTGGAGTGTTGGCAGTCAATCAGAAGTCAACTCGTGCTCGGGAGGAGTCGCAACTCCTCCTCGGTGCTCATATATTGAAGGTTTTCTTTTTTTCATTTCTCAGGAACTACTGAACGGATTTACAACGTTTAACAAAAAGGTCGCTTTCTGGACCAAGTCCTACCTTTTTGCCAAATTTGATGTAATTCCGTTCAGCAGTTCGGGCTGTAAACTGTTTCAAAATTCCTATGGAAATTAAAATGGAGAAAACGCGTTTTGGGATCACACTTTTTCTCGGCCCCCGCTTGACGAATCACCGCGAACATTTCAAGACAGGAGCTGACCAGAACGCCCCAAAAGTTTTGAAAATTTCGCAAAACGTCGTCAAACGGCGCCAAAGATATTAGCAAATCAAAAAACGCTTATCCTATGGAAAGTACATACTAACTATAACTACCTACTGGCAACCGCCAGTAGGTAAAATATATACATACATATACACACACACACACACACACACACACACACGCACGAATGCACGCACGCACACACACACACACAACACCCCCTCCTACCCATCCCCACCCAACCGGTAGTTTTCAGTTGGGTCTTAGTTTCCATAGGAAAAGCATTTTTTGTTTTGCTAATAACAATGTGCCGTTTTACGAATCTTAACAACATTTTTAAAACAAGTGTGCAGGTCACTTCAGCTGCTGTCTTGAAATTTTCGGAGTGATTTGTCAAGCAGGGGGCTAAGAAAAATGCATTTTCGCCAAGCAATTTCCCATAGACGTTTTAGACAAGACTACAGCCCAAACCTCTAAATGGAATTACACCAAATTTGGCAGAAAGCTAGATCTTGGTCCAGAAAGAGTGCTTTCTGTAATTTGGTGTAAATCTCTTCAGTAGTTTTGAAGTTATTAAAGAAATAAATGTATGTATATCTAGACACACAGATCCACCATGGTGGATCCGCAGATCCATGTACCAACAGCAATGTCGGCGGTATTGGCTGCCCGCAACCTGAGAGAAAAGTTGCGGCTGCAATAATGTCAATTAGGACACAGTTTTCGAGGAGAGAAAACAAGTCTAACTAGGATATGAAGGGGTCAGGATATAGGTATCCTGACCCCATGGGACTGATGAGGGGTCTGTAAGAGACCCTCATGGGCAAGAAATTTTCCAAAAACATTATTATTCGGACACACACGGATCCGAGGATCCATGCGGCACTCAGGTCGCCCCCATTCGAAATCATGACGGATCTCCAGATCCAGATCCCAATTTTTTTTTAGAACACCTACTCACAGACCCAGTTACACACCCATACAACCACTGACACATCCATACAGCCACTCACATACCCAGAGACCCAAAACACCATTCACACAGCCACACACAAACGGCCCACACAGGCACTCACATACACCTAAGTACACACCCACACAAGCACTCACACACCTGTACAGCCACTCACACACCCACTCAGATACCCACAAAACCACTCACATACCTACTAACAGAACCACAGAGTCAGTCACACTCACACAGCCACTCAGACACATATAGCCACTCACTCCACTCAGAGTCCCAGAACATCACACACACTCATACAGCCACTCATACACCTACTCAGAGACCCACTCACACATCCACTCGCAGACCCACAGAGGCACATACACAACCATACTGCCACTCATAAACCCACACAGCTACATACACACCCACTGACACATCCACCAAACACCTACACAACCCTCACACACCCAAGTAGCAGGGACACTATAGTTATGAAACAGCATTAAAAAACGTATAATTTCAATGAAAATTATAGTTAGGAAACAGCATTAAAAACAATAGAAATTCACTGGAAAAAACAATACTCTGCACCATGAGGCCCGCCCCAACTTGGAAAGCTTTTTGGAATAGCCAGGGTTTGTGGGGGCATTGGACTCCTGCACTCTGTGTTGATGAAAAAATTCAAAGCAGGCAAGTTGTGTAACCACAAAATAACTGGGTTTTAAAACGAGAGTGGCATTTCCTTTGACATTACATAGATGCCAAATGATTCGGCCATTTGTGGAATGATATCCATTGAAGGCACAAAAAGGGCATGCTGGTATGTGTAACCAAAGGTAATGAATCAAATGAAAGACTGAAGGATTTGGACAGTGTATGCAAACAGTTACAAAGCATTATGGTAGTTATGGTCTTCCTTTATTTAGTGAATGAGAAACATGAATGCAGTGTTGAAATCAGTAAATGCGAAGTATTGTATTTTTAATGGATTGACCATCACATGAAAATTTGGAAGTTTACACTGTTTTCATGCAATACATCTGTGCAGAATATTTTAAAGACCGACCTACTGCCGCTTTAAATACCTGGTGTAATGCTTGGCTAGCTTGATCCTTCCTCACTGTTTTTGAAGCTGCGTTTAAATAAGATCAAACAAATAGTCACTCTCATTTGTTGCATATGATTGAGACTTGTTAGAGTCGAAACATGTTATGCTGTGAGACTTTGAAGAGAAATGGGTAGTAAGGAGCACTCCAATTTGTGCGTGATGTTGAAGGTAATTTAAAGCTGGTAAAGGTAAAACATTTTAATAAGGGTGCTGAGGTACTGCATCCGATATCACTACGGATGTGAGATTAATGAGAAAAAGAAAAAGTGGGGGAACCCACTAAGTGCCTCGCACTGTTCACTAGGCGGGAAATAATCCCTGTGTATACATTGTCAAAGTACAAATTTCGAACAGATACTTCTTAGTCGTAAACAAGAAATCTATTAATAACTTTCATTCAGTTTAAACCTCAAGTGAAAAACAAAGAGAAAAATGTTTCATTATCACATTTATATTGTTAATTTCACAATATGTTGAACAGTAAATACATCTTGTGTAAATTACAAAGGATTCCATTAGGGAAAAGAAGAAAATCAATCAAGTTGTTTTTATCTTCATTGGTGTTGGAGCCCAATGCCTTTCGTGATTTGTGGAATCCCTTCGTCAGGGGCAGTCTAGAACGTAAACAGAAAACAGAAACATGTCTCTAGACAGTATATAGTCAGTATGCAAATACAAATCTATCTGGTAGCACAGTGGTGGAGACACAGTAACGTGAAACCTAAGGATTGGTTACGTGTACAGTTAGTAAGTAAGTGCAATGTATAAGCCAATGGTGTTATGTGAATAGCTCGTATGCTAAGGATCCGGATAGAACAAATCCACAGGGTGGAAAAAACCAAGTGTGAATGTGGAACCTAAAGATTGGTTACCAGTGTGAACCATCCGAGTTTGCATATAACAGGCAAGTACAACGAATAAGCCAATGGTGTTATATATGTAGCTCAGTGGATAAAGACCATGATAGAGATCAACAGGGTGCTGTAAAAAAGAGACCAGGTGTGAAATAGGAAAAACGAGAAGGAGTCCCGTATATAGAATGTCGTCAGTGCTGTTTAAAGGAATAGAACAGTGATGTTCAAAGAATGGAACAGAGAACACGTGCACCTCAGTGTGACCATAATACGAGACAGTGAAAAAGAAAGCGACGGAAAAAATGATCTGTCGGTGGCTCACCTCTTAAAGCGGCAATGCGGAATAATGAAAATGAAGACAACCAAATGGTCAGCCAATAATAGACTGAAGGAAAGTTCTTTGAATTCTACAAAGAAATGAAATAAAAAGGCATGGTGGTGTACTGACAATGAATGTGTCCCGTGGTGTCCCAAGGGAAAGATAAAATAAAACAGGTACCTGAAGTCTCAAAGTGACTTAAAAGGCTGGGAGTCCGTAATGAGCTTGTTTGCTGGACCGTGCCGCGGCAACAGTAGTTGACGGGGAAATGCCTCAACAGGTAATCATAGGATCTATAAATATGGCAAGAATTTAGTTTACTGTACTCTAAAATGCCAGTCATGGTCTCTAAGAAGAGCAAAGTGATCAGATATAAAGTACCTGCAAGACAAGAGTTGGCGGGATGTACGAAGCGTAGTGTCGATGGCAGCAAGCACCGGAACTCATCGCGAGAAAAGGCAGAGTGACGAGAGTGGGTAACGGAACGTGTAATAAACGTGTATTCAAGGAAATGGAAATAGGGCTGGGAGTAAGATGAAGGAATAAGGAAATGGGACTGCCGAATGTGAAAATCAATTAAGTTTAGTTAGAAGAAAAAATGTTCAATGAAGTGAAACCTGGTGAGCCATGAAATACCTTAATTTCGAGGAATCTAAAGGATTGTGTATGGTGTATGTGAGAATTAATGTGTGCATAATACGTGAGGTGTAACCCAATACTCATGTGTACTGTATGTACAAGCAAACACAGATACAAAAAGCAATAACAAATGGTGATCAAAAATAAGCAAATACACATGAAGTACAATGATACTTAGTGAAGACACTGGTTGCATGATGCTACTGAAAAGCGTGCAAAATGGAACAATAAGCATTGGTAAATACAAATGTAAAATCAGATTGCCATGGCCAATAGAAAACATGGTGGTAGTATCTACATTGTCTGTCTCAAAGGGTAACCATACATCTAAAGGTAGCAACTCATATCAATGTGGTCATTGAGACCATTCGGAAACAAGGTATTTAAGAATTTGATCCAGTAAATTTCTCTTTGGAGAAGCTTTTGGGTAATGTCTACTCCTGGTTTGGGTGTCACGGGTTCAATAATCTGGAATCTAAGCTGTGAGATGGTATGTTTAGTTTCATGCCAGTGGGTAGATAGTGGCGAAGTGGTACTGTGGTTCCTGATTTTACTCTTGTGTTCGGTGATTCTCACTTTGATTTTTCTTTCTGTTTTTCCGACGTAGGCTTTTCCGCAGGGGCATTTGATGCAATAAATAACATTAGTTGTGTTGCAGTCGCTTGAATGGTTGAGTTTCATAGATTTACCGGAGGTGGGATGAGTTAGTACATTTCCACAAATGACATTATTGCAATGAATGCAATTGTTGCATTTAATAGTGCCTTTGAATTCATGAATAGGAACTCTGTGAACCGGTATGGACAGTAGTGACTTCGTCCGGATAGAACTTAGGGTTGAAGCGGATTCTTGGAAACTCCAACTGGAGGTACTCAATCAGAAGCTAGAAAAATATGAAAAAGAGCTTCAAGAAGGGAAGCTCCGGAAATTTAAAAGAGACACGATTGTCTGCAAACTTAATGAAGTCTATACGTGGGCCGACATTTACTCCAGAAGAAGGTTTGATAAGAAAAACACCACATCCTCAGATGAAAGCACAGTCTCAGATCAAGAATTGTCAACCAAAATAGGACAAGTCACTACAAGTATACCAACTACAGTTGTGACAACTTCACCTGTTGCTTCAACATCTAACCAAGCACAAGCCTCTTTTTTATCCCAAGCCACGGACCTCAACCGCCCTCCAGACCACCAAGGCGGTCAAAAAGACAAAACAGGCAAATCACTAAGAAGTGGGAAGACAGTAATTTAGTAATTAACATTTCATCACACACTCTAAGTCCACAACAAAAAGCCATCTTATCCAAAGGAATGTAATTTGTACCCACTAATAAAACAACCTTACTCAACGTAGAAGCTGATTTGTACAAATTCATTTTTTTACCAACATTGTGCAATCCGAGGAACAAAACACCATGGTACCACCCAACCCTTTCAAACCACGCAGCAAATTCATTCCTCCGGTTTCACATAAGATTCTTGATACCTTTGAACGCCTGGTTCGTAGAGATGTGGCAAGCATTAATTATCAATCCATGAAAAACAATAACCTCTCACAACATGAAAGATCTATCATTAATCAATTGGCTAATAACCCGGATATCATTATGAAACCAGCGGATAAAGGAGGCGCTATCGTCCTGATGGACACCACTTACTATACGTCTAAAGTCAATATCCACGTACAAGATTCCAACACCTATATGAGACTTCCCCGAGATCCTACTACACAATTGGAAGACATTCTGTCTAAAATTCTTCAAGAAGCAACAGATCAGGACTGGATACCTGAACAAACCAAAAATTTCCTGATGATTAAGAACGCGAGGAGACCTAAACTATACATGATACCCAAGATCCACAAAAACCATCCTGATCCACCTTTTCGACCCATAGTTTCAGGCTGTGGGTCCTTGTTTGAACCCCTAGGCAAATTTGTGGATTACTATTTACAAATATTTGTCCAGAAATGGCCCTCCTACATCAAAGATACCACTCACTTCCTACAACAACTGAACACGATTAAAGACAGGGACCTCACAGACGTTCTCCTTTGCACCATAGATGTTACGTCTTTATATACATCCATTCCCCATGAAGCGGGATTAGAAGCCTCAGAGTGGGCTCTCCTGCAAACTTCTGAAATTGACACAGAGAGATTGTTCATCCTCAAAATTCTTCACTTCTGCTTACACCAACGCTACTTCGAATGGAAAGGAAATTACTATGCACAACTCACTGGTACGTCAATGGGCTTTTCAGGAGCACCTGCTTATGCCAATACATTCATGTCATTATTTGAATCTGAGACTATCATGTCAAACATCTCTTGGTGGAAACACATATTGATGTACTGTTGTTACATTGACGACATTTTCATTTTATGGACAGACACAACCACAGCTTTTGAGAATATGATTACTGCACTTAACACTGTCAATCCAAGGATTCAATTCACCCACAACATCCAACAAAAACAAATACATTTTTTGGATGTTCTCATTTCCAAATCACCAGATAACCGGACCTTTGAAACTTCTGTCTTTCAAAAACCAACAGATCGCAACAGCATATTAGCTTTCACCAGTTTTCATCCCAGAAGCCTTTTAAGGAATCTTCCTTACTCACAACTACTTAGAGTCAGACGCATCTGCTCAAACCCAGACAACAGCCAAACTAAAGAACAGGAATTCATTCAACGATTTAAAGAACGAGGCTACCCTGACAATATACTGCAAGATTGTTTGACACGTGCCCAAGAAATTGACAGAACCAAGCTATTACAATCTACGACCAAACCAACACAAGCCCGTACCGTTTTTGTATCCAAATTCTCAACAGTATCCAAATCCATACGAGACATCATCAACAACAGATGGGAAATGTTATCCACAGAGGAAGACTTTAAAAACATTTTTTCCGCAAAACCTCTGTTTGCATACACGAGGGGTAAGAACCTTAAGTCACTACTGTCCATACCGGTTCACAGAGTTCCTATTCATGAATTCAAAGGCACTATTAAATGCAACAATTGCATTCATTGCAATAATGTCATTTGTGGAAATGTACTAACTCATCCCACCTCCGGTAAATCTATGAAACTCAACCATTCAAGCGACTGCAACACAACTAATGTTATTTATTGCATCAAATGCCCCTGCGGAAAAGCCTACGTCGGAAAAACAGAAAGAAAAATCAAAGTGAGAATCACCGAACACAAGAGTAAAATCAGGAACCACAGTACCACTTCACTACTATCTACCCACTGGCATGAAACTAAACATGCCATCTCACAGCTTAGATTCCAGATTATTGAACCCGTGACACCCAAACCAGGAGTAGACATTACCCAAAAGCTTCTCCAAAGAGAAATTTACTGGATCAAATTCTTAAATACCTTGTTTCCGAATGGTCTCAATGACCACATTGATATGAGTTGCTACCTTTAGATGTCTGGTTACCCTTTGAGACAGACAATGTAGATACTACCACCATGTTTTCTATTGGCCATGGCAATCTGATTTTACATTGTATTTACCAATGCTTATTGTTCCATTTTGCACGTTTTTCAGTAGCATCATGCAACCAGTGTCTTCACTAAGTAACAGTTTACTTCATGTGTATTTGCTTATTTTTGATCACCATTTGTTATTACTTTTTGTATCTGTGTTTGCTTGTACATACAGTACACATGAGTATTGGGTTACACCTCACGTATTATGCACACATTAATTCTCACATACACCATACACAATCCTTTAGATTCCTCGAAATTAAGGTATTCCATGGCTCACCAGGTTTCACTTCATTGAACATTTTTTCTTCTAACTAAACTTTATTGATTTTCACATTCGGCAGTCCCATTTCCTTATTCCTTCATCTTACTCCCAGCCCTATTTCCATTTCCTTGAATGCACGTTTATTACACGTTCCGTTACCCACTCTTGTCACTCTGCGTTTTCTCGCGATGAGTTCCGGTGCTTGCTGCCATCGACACTATGCTTCGTACATCCCGCCAACTCTTGTCTTGCAGGTACTTTATATCTGATCACTTTGCTCTTCTTAGAGACCATGACTGGCATTTTAGAGTACAGTAAACTAAATTCTTGCCATATTTATAGATCCTATGATTACCTGCTGAGGCATTTCCCTGTCAACTACTGTTGCCGCGGCACGGTCCAGCAAACGAGCTCATTACGGACTCCCAGCCTTTTAAGTCTCGTTGAGACTTCAGGTACCTGTTTTATTTTATCTTTCCCTTGGGACACCACGGGACACATTCATTGTCAGTACCCCACCATGCCTTTTTATTTCATTTCTTTGTAGAATTCAAAGAACATTCCTTCAGTCTATTATTGGCTGACCATTTGGTTGTCTTCATTTTCATTATTCCGCATTGCCGCTTTAAGAGGTGAGCCACCGACAGATCGTTTTTTCCGTCGCTTTCTTTTTCACTGTCGCGTATTATGGTCACACTGAGGTGCACGCGTTCTCTGTTCCATTCTTTGAACATCACTGTTCTATTCCTTTAAACAGCACTGACGACATTCTATATACGGGACTCCTTCTCGTTTTTCCTATTTCACACCTGGTCTCTTTTTTACAGCACCCTGTTGATCTCTATCATGGTCCTTATCCACTGAGCTACATATATAACACCATTGGCTTATTCGTTGTACTTGCCTGTTATATGCAAACTCGGATGGTTCACACTGGTAACCAATCTTTAGGTTCCACATTCACACTTGGTTTTTTCCACCCTGTGGATTTGTTCTATCCGGATCCTTAGCATACGAGCTATTCACATAACTTACTAACTGTACACGTAACCAATCCTTAGGTTTCACGTTACTGTGTCTCCACTTCTGTGCTACCAGATAGATTTGAATTTGCATACTGACTATATACTGTCTAGAGACATGTTTCTGTTTTCTGTTTACGTTCTAGACTGCCCCTGACGAAGGGATTCCACAAATCCCGAAATGCATTGGGCTCCAACACCAATGAAGATAAAAACAACTTGATTGATTTTCTTCTTTTCCCTAATGGAATCCTTTGTAATTTACACAAGATGTATTTACTGTTCAACATATTGTGAAATTAACAATATAAATGTGATAATGAAATATTTTTCTCTTTGTTTTTCACTTGAGGTTTAAACTGATTGAAAGTTATTAATAGATTTATTGTTTACGACTAAGAAGTATCTGTTCGAATTTGTACTTTGACAATGTATACCCAGGGATTATTTCCCACCTAGTGAACAGTGCGAGGCACTTAGTGGGTTCCCCCACGTTTTCTTTTTCTCATGCTGTGAGACTTGCCATCATTGAAGGATTTTCACTTGAACATGTTTGGTGGGCCTGTTTGCATGGAGGAAGGGTATGTGTTATTGGGAAAAAAAAAAAATATATATATATATATATATATCCTTCTCAACTTCTGGGTGCCACTGTCAACACCAGAAACACGACACTGCAAATCCAAGATAACGTTCCAACCAATTTTTTTGGTTTGAAAGGCTGCTAGGCGTTTCGGCAGGATCCCCTGCCTTGCTCACACAATGAGCACCATTTCATTTTCACATTTTATACTCTTTTTTTCTATTTGTTTTTACATCACATGTTCATAGAAATCAACAATAGACTTTATGTATGTATCTTACTTGTTTCAATTACTTCAGTACTAATTTATTGTAAAACATCATCATTTTACAACTACTTCTTGTTTCATACACACATTTATTTTTCCATTTTAATTTTTTCACTTTTTTTCTTTTTCCATCATCTACTAACGTCAGAATGGTTGTTGACAATTTTTTCATACATTTCAGCTAACTTTATTGTGCCATGTTGAACTTTACATATATTGGAGATGGATCTCTATTTCAGTCATAGAGGCAATTGATGTATGTGCTAATGAGGTGATCACCTGCTGCCACCAGGGTCTCACTTTTCGCAAATTCTCAAAATACAATCAATACTTTATTTGGTTATTCCGTACGGAAATATCAGCCATTGTGTGGGTGTGTATATGCACTTTCCCACCTCTGTTCGTATTGTGCCAATTCCTTCCACCTACAGTTGTGGGGTTACATTATTGGTTGGTATGGAAAGTGCAAATGCTTTGTGGAAATCTATTTTAGAGTAAAGTGCTAGTGCATAAGATCACACCTAAATAGCAACATATTACAATTTTCTTCACTCCTACAAGGCCTCAATGTGCCACTTGATAAGCAGACCTGATGTGAATGGTATTATTAATTTGCTCAAAAGTATATTTGTGCAAAGTTACAATAAAGTGCTAGTGCACCTAAGTATCAGAGCAGCATGTTCTAATTCCTCAATAACGTGCAAATCAAGCAACATTGTACACATTTTGTAAATAAAAAAGTGCAAATGCTTTTAGAATATACCAATTTTCATTCCTGGCATAAAAGATGTTTTTAAAACATACATTCATATACTGTTTGTGCAAATTTTGCAGATGTTTTCCAATATATACTGACGTGCAAGTGTCTCTAAGGTTAGCAGTTTCCTTCCTTCCCCATTTGGCATTATATATATAAAACAACTATTTTTTATTTGGGAAGGAGGTTTTCCAACAACTTAGGTGTGTGGCCATGGGAGCCTGCTTCTCTCCCAGTTATGCGTGTTTACACGTAGGCTGGTGGGAGGAGCAGGATCTCAGGGTGACCCACAAAACAGATTGGGAGGCACATGTTATTTGCTGGATGCGATACATTGATGATGTATTTGTTGTTTGGAAAGGTTCTCGGGACAGAGTAGCGGCTTTTGTAGATTGAATTAATGTTAACAAATTGAATTTGGAATTCACTGCATGAATAGATGAATATGTTCTTGATTTTCTAGATGTACATATATATGTTGCAGATAACATATTGGAATCCACTTTGCAACGCAAAAGTACTGCAGGCAACTCCACATTACATGCGTCTAGTTTCCATCCCAAACACCTGATCAAAGGTATCCCATACGGAGAGTTTTTAAGACTGCGCAAGATCTGCAGCTCAGACAATTGTATTGTATTGTATTGTATTAGGCACTTGTAAAGCGCACTGTCGCCCAAAGGATATCCTGGCGCTATTGAACATGTGCTCAGGTCAGCCGTGGAAGGACAGAACGGCCCTGAGCAGACTGATCGAGGCGAGCCGATTTATGAGAAAATTCATTCTCTTGGAAAGAGCCAGGTTTTAACTCTTTTCCTAAATGGCATCAGATCCTCTGACTGTTTGATATTGGTGGGGAGTGTATTCCAAAGCTTTGCTGCCGCAATGCTAAAAGTTCTCCCACCTGATGTTATCTTTCTGAATTTGGCACCTTAACCAGTTTGGCCGAAGATGAGCGTAAACTCCGGGTGGGGACATACCATGCAAATTTGTACTGCATGTGTTTGGGTCCAACAACATGCAGAGCTTTGAACACTAGGCAGAGCGATTTAAACTTTATCCTTTCTGACACTGGGAGCCAGTGTAGCTCTGCCATTGCTTGTGATGCGGATGAGTATCTTGGTCTTGCTAAAGCCAGTTTGGCCGCCATCGTCTGAACCCTCTGCAGTCTCTCAATTAAGTACTTTGGAGATTCTAGCAGCAGTGCGTTACAGTAGTCAAGTCTACTCAAGATAACGCTTCTAACTACCAGTGCTCTGGCATATGAGGGGAGCATTGGTAAGATCTTTCGGAGCGCCCTGATGAAAGTAATACAGCAACCAGCAGTTTTGTTGATCTGGGTTTCAAGGCTCAGTTTATCATCAAACATAACTTCTAAATTACGTACCGTCTCTGAAGATCTTAAAGGAGTATCGGTAGGTATAGGCCAGAATACTGGTAGTAGACGAGGGACTTTACCTGCTGCGCAGCACAAGATCTCTGTCTTGTCTGCATTAAATTGAAGAGAGTTTTCTCTCAGCCAGCCAGAGGCATCTTTCATGCAGGTGTGGAAATCTTCCAGTGAGGTGAAATGGTCTCCCTCCAATGGCAGGATGAGCTGTGTGCCATCAGCATAGGTAATAAGGCTAATGTTATGAGCTTTAATGTCAGCCAGCAATGGTCTCAAATATACGTTAAATAGTATTGGGCTGATAGCAGATCCCTGAGGAACACCGTATGGGTTGTTAGTGAACTCAGATTGGAACGGTGAGAGAGCCACTGCCTGTCGCCTCTTGGAGAGGTATGATTGGAACCATTTCCATGCTGTAACTACTATCCCTACGTCCTTGAGCCTGGCCAGAAGTATCTCATGGTTACCGTGTCTAAAGCGGCAGACAGGTCAAGCAGAATCAGTATTGCTGACTGCCCCCTGTCCGTCCGCATTCGAAGGTCATCCAACACGGTTACCAGAGCAGTCTCCGTACCATGCCCTGGACGGAAGCCAAATTGCACATCCTGCAATATATCGGTAGTTTCCAAGAACTGGGAGAGTGCTTTACTGACCACCCGCTCTATGATCTTTATTGGGTAAGGTAGCAGGGAGATAGGTCTGTAATTCTTGGGGCAGCCTGGATCCAGGGTTGCTTTTTTCAGCGAAGGTGTCACTACCGCTTGTTTCCAACAGTTGGGTACTGACCCGCTGGACAGTGATTGAATACAAATTTGTCTGGTAGTTGGAAATAGCTCTGAACTCAGCTCTTTCCATATTCTATGTGGCAATGGATCCAGCGGTGAGCCTGAGGAGATACCTAGTGCTATTCTGGCAAAATCCTCCACCGGAGGGGGTTCGAAGTGATCTAACAAATTAGGGTTTTCCCCCATACTTTCTCTTTCCTTTTCCTGAGGTGCTTCTATTGACTTTACCTCGTCGCTTCCCTTGGTGCACGGACTACTTGGCCCCAGCCCCTTGGGAATAGAGGTGATCTTTTCCTCGAAAAAAGTTGCAAGGTTGTTACAAAGATCCTGTGAAGGCTGTATTTTATGTTTGGTGAACTCTGGATTGGCAATGTCCCCCACTATTTTAAAGATGCTTCTGGCACTATTTGAAGACCTTAAAATCAGGTCTGCAGAGTACTCTGCTTTTATTCTGCCAATTTCTTTTTTATAGTGAGCTATTGCCTCTTTCCAGGCGGTTTTGTCTTCCTCTGAATATTCCTTTCTCCATTTTCTCTCTGCTGACTTACAACTCATCTTTAGAGTTCTAAGTATTTCGTTGTACCACGGTGCGGAAGGTCTGATCTTTTTCTTATAATTCTTTAGAGGAGCAACCAAGTCTAGTCTAGTTATTATATGTTCGCAGAAGGACTCATAATTTTCCTCTACCTGCCTATGTCCATCAAATATTTCCTCCATAGGAAATACCGGGGAAAGCTTTGCTTTTTGCAGCAGTCCCTTCCAGTCCCTAACCTGGCATTTCTTAGAGCCAGTAGTACTGGGATTGTTCTTTTTCGGGTTATGTACCTGGAATTTTATCAGGTGGTGGTCAGACCACTCCGCCAACAAGGTCTCTGTTCTTCCCACAGCTTGTTCTTCAGCAAAGATTAGGTGCAATGTGTGCCCTTCCGTATGCGTGGGCTCAGTGATTTGTTATGTTAAGTTCAGGTTCTTACAAGAGTTGATAAGAATATTATAGTTTGAGTCCGGACTCCCGTTACACCATAGGTTAAAATCCCCCATGATGAATAATCTGGAATGGGTAAGTGCCATATTAGTGAACACAACGGTAATTGCCTGCAGTTGTGCATTGCTAACTGCTCCAGGAGGTCTATAGCACAGTATTCCCGTCAGCAATTGTCCCTTGTGGTATTTTAGTGAGTAACCCAGCGTTTCTATGCCATTGACTTCATCAAAATGTATGGGCATGAAATCCCATATCTCCTTAAAAATAATCCCAACCCCTCCTCCCCTCCCTTTGGGCCGTGGCTTGTGGAATACTTTGTATCCTGATGGACAGGCTAATCCCAGCTCCAGGTCTGATCCTGGATGTGTCCATGTCTCAGTCATGAATCGGACATCAAGATCATATGTTTCCAATAGTAGTTGGATCTGTAGCCAGTGTTTGGGCAGCGATCTGACGTTAAGCAAACCACACGCCAGGGTGTCCCTATATCCAGATGTGGCTTTTGTCCGGCTGTCTCTACATAGCTAGGCATACCCTCCCGCCCTCCTGTATCCCCTAAGACCTGCAGCTCCTTAATAGTGTGGGGAAGTCTCCTTTCCTCCACCTCTTTTCTCCCCAAACGGGCAGCATGGCTGGTGCTATGCGCGGTAAGTGTGCGGACGGGCGCAGACGGGCTGAGGCCATGCTTTTGAAGCCCCAGTCCCTCTGCATCTAGAGCGCTAACCGGAAGTTCCTGAAGGCTACCGGCGCTCACCAGAAGTGAGGAGGACTGTACCGAGCCCCAGGGGGAGAGAGCGTTTTTCGTTGCTGCTTTCCAGACAGTAAGCAAATGACAATTTTTTTAAAATAGACGCCAGTGCAAAATACCAGTAGACTAAAAATCGGCGCAATTAAACATTTACACAATTTCGAACATTTAAAAGAGAAGCATCAGCGCGGCAGAAAGGTCTGTGCGTGTAAGTATGGCCAAATTCAAGGATCTAATCTGATGCCAACAAGAAACCAAAAATAGATTTTTAGATAGGGGTTACGATACTAAGACCATCGAACAAGCTATGGTAAAAGCCAATGAAAAAACTAGAGAATAGTATGCTTTCTCCAACTCGTAGTATTGTTGAACCCAAGCAGGATACAGCTAATTCAAGGCAAGATGATGAGATGGAGGTTAGACTGATTACGACATATAGTCAACAAGAGAGGAAAATTAGATCTATTATTTACAACTAATGGCCCATAGTTTTGACTGATGCTATATTGGGCCAACGATTACCAGACAAACCTACCCTTACTTTCAGACGAGCACTCTCCTTGAAAAGCAGCCCAGAGGTGGATATTGAAACAAATTGACTCTCACCTAAAACGTTTTTTACAAGTGCAGCTCATGCAGGGCCTGCCGTTTTGAGGTCAACATGCTTAATTATATTGTCTTCATTCAGCCCCAAACTTACTTAGTAGAAAGGTTTCTATAATTGTAAAACGGATTTTGCTGTATATGTCCTTGAGTGCACCTGTGGGCTGTGCTATGTGGGTAGCACGAAGCTACAGGTGCATTTGAGGTTATTGCAGCATCTGAGGGCGATTGTCAACTCTGACCTCACTTATGTGATGGCGAGGCACTTTAAACTGGAACACAACAATGACCTCAATTGTTTAAAGTATTTTGTAGTTGGAGCAGTGCCACCTCTGCGAAGAGGTAGCAATAGGGCAAAAATGTTATGCCGGTTGGAATCAAAGTTCATTTTAGGATTAGATTTGAAACCCCCCAATGGTCTTAATAATAGTGAGGATTTACAATGCTTTTTATGAATGTGTTCCAGGTAGGAATAAACAGGAGTGATTATAATATCGTTATATGAAGCTAATGATGCAATAATAACTTTTAGTCTTCAATATGAAATATTTTCTCAGGCCCA
The DNA here is from genome assembly GCF_964204655.1 of Triturus cristatus. NCBI lineage: Eukaryota > Metazoa > Chordata > Amphibia > Caudata > Salamandridae > Triturus > Triturus cristatus. The sequence continues at coordinate 552,703,923 of NC_140586.1, forward strand.
AGGCTATACTAACCCACACATGGTTTATGTAACATATACAATCATAGTCTTCCCTTTAAGATTTACTATTGTTTAGTACTGTAATACACCAAGCACTTTATTTAGAACTTTGAAGTTTTCACCTTTAGCTCTTTAAAATGGATATTTGGCATTTGACGGCTATGATTAGTTTTAAGGTAAAAACCGTAATTTCCCAAAAGTTTTTTAGAATTGTTTAACAATTATCCTTTATGTACAGACTGTTGTGTATGATCTAAAAATTGAACAGATATTATTTTGAGACAGCTTTGTTATATACATCAAAACTATAACATTTGTGGAATCTCGAATCCAGATAATACCTTTTTTAATGAATATTTATTTGAAGCTAAAGCATTTACACTTGCAATGTTTGTCATTTGGTTTCAATATCAACCTGGGTAAGAGTAGTAGTATGATTGTATATTCGAGATATAAGCTGGAATAAGGAATTGTGAACAGTCTGTCCTCCAATGAACAACAGAACTTTTTTGTGCAGTCTGTCTTCGTTGCCGTTCACGTTGTTAATCACGTGGGTTTTACTTTATTTATTGTTGTTCACATCGTAACACGTTATATGTGATTAAGGCCACTTGAGGTGGCCGAAACGTAACATATAACATGTTTGGAACAATAAATTAGTAAAAAGCACTATATTTTGGCGTCTGTGCCCGCTTCTGTGCAAGGAGCTGCATTTGGGATTTTTTAGCAAAAATATATATATATATACATATATAAACATATACATATTATCTACTGGCGGTCGCCAGTAGATAGTTTTTTTTTTTTTTTTTTTTTTTTTTGAAAACCTTTATTGACAGTTCAATAAGAACAAGTATGGGCCTACAACCCCCCAGGGCCGGCCGCTAAGCAATCATAGCAATAACGACAAGTATAAACACAGGCAGCACTTCGGGGAGCAAAATCGTGCTGCTAATACTGTGAACAGCGTAAGTAGGGCACCAGGAGAAAGAGGTTTTCATTTTATGATGAAACAAAGCAGAAGGATCAGGTGACAAGCAATTTTAAAACAACGATCACGGATATGCAGAGTAATGAACGTTAGCGATTTACAGCAATCTATTCGGCCAATGGCGCAAACACAAGAACATCAGGATGGGGAAAAACATAGTATACAGTTGCGCCCGCAGTCCCCCGCCAGAACTCCCCAAGAACACCCCGGAGGTTGTGAACACATGGAACGGCAACGAGGCATAGCAAAAGGAGGTGTATCACGCTGATCCCAGAAAAAGAAAAACAAAAAGAATCAGAGAAGAAAAAGGAGGCCATGGAAAAAAGATGAAAGAATACAGAATCCCCTCCCCCAACCCCCCACCCTGCACCTCTGCAGATGAGTACGGCCCCCCCCCCCCAGCAGTGTGCCTGTCGCCCTGGAACCAGACCCGAAATGTAGGAGAATAGGGAAAAAGAAGTAGGAAAGGACCCCCACCGGACGGGGGGGTAGAGAAAGTATTTATAAACTGGAGGAGGGCCTTCATAACAGACCCCCGGCTTCTCCCTCCCGCACGGTAAGGTTCCCCTAAAGTGAACAAGGAACAGCACAAAAACAATCTTCTCAAACCACGATGGGGAGCATTATGCACCTATTGTGCCAGTAGCCATGTCAGGAGAGCACACCACCCCAAGCCCGCCCGTCCACTAGGCGACCACCCCCGAGGGGCCAGCCTCATCCCTGACCACTCTGTGGAATTCTGCCCATGCCAACCCCTCGACCCAGCACCATACCCAATGTTCCTAGGCAGAGGAATGTCCAACAACGACAGAGAAGCGACGCACACAGGCGGGGTGGAAGTCTCTGAGCATCAACACAGTCCGCCGCGTGAGGAAACAGGCTTCCCAGTGCTGCCCCAGGATCTGCACTGCACGCAAGGTTCAGGAAGGCAGAAGCAGCCAAAGCAGACATTAGTTGCTGGAGTTGTCTCTGGGTCGCAGGAGGGCATGCACGGGATGAGGCCACCACATCCCACTCAGGTCCAACGCCTCCGGGACAGATCAGGCCCTCAGAAGGTCGAACACACTGTAGCACACTGGCCGGGGCGTCCAGTCGTGTACTAACCTCAGGGGTGGCCGCCACAGCGTCCTCCTGCGCGCAGTGTGGGTAGACTCTGTGTTCGTGCGGACAGGCGGGCCGCCACTGCCCCAACTCCGACGCCACACCATCGAGCTTACTCCCCAAGATCACGAACCCATGAACCAAGGAGGAGTGAAGAGTACCAAGAGCCTCGAGGAGGTCGCCATACCCCAGCTCAGCTCTCTGTGATCTCGCCGCCACACTCCCAAAAATCGGACGCTCACAGGCCCGCTGCGGCCCAGCGGACAGGATGGTAGGCTTCATCGACCCAAGATGGCCGCCAAGTATGCCCGACCCTCACCGGGGCCGGGACCCCGGGACAAGCGTCGCGATGTCCACGTCGCGGGTGACCGGGTTCCGGGGGCAGGCAAAAAACTATCCGTGGTCACGGGCAACAGTCGTCCCCACCACGGACCAGCTCCCGTAGAAATCCGGGGGCGGCCCGCAATGATCGGGGCAGGATACGGACGGCGGCCGGGCAGCTCACCAGCAAGGCAGGGGCAGTCACCGGAGGATCTAAGATTTGCACCCCCGGTCATGCACTCGGTCAGCTACACTGGGCAGTAGAAGTGACCACGCTGAAATGTAGGCCGAGTTTGGCACCGCTCCGGTGGGCCGACTCCACCCAGTCACCACCGGCCGCTGTTGTCGCACTGCCACCCGGCCACGGCGTCCACTCGATGTCCCGGCTCCAGGGCCGCACAAGCCGCAAAGTTCAGATGCAGTTTTCTCCGGCGATAGCACGGCTAGAAACCTCGGAGTCGCACAGTCGGGAGCCCCTCTCCTTCAGGAACACGACCACGTAGCACAGGTTGAGGATCTCAGGCAGGATATCCGTGCGGGATGCGGAGGTTCACGGAGCCGGGAGTCTACGCTGCCGTCCCGGTCGCCATCTTGGCTCCTCCCTCCCAGTAGATAGTTATAGTTAGGACCCTGTTTCCATAGGAAATCCGCAACATTCTATTTGGAATAACTTTGGCGCCGGTCGATGAATCCTCGCGAAATTTTCAAAATAGGTGGGGCGCTACGCTCCGCTCCTACCCTGAAAGTCTCGGGGGGATTCGTCAAGCGGGGGCTGAGAAAAAAGGGGGGTCCCAAAACGCGTTTTTCCCATGCATTTTTCCATAGGACCTTTAGACACAGCTACAGCCCGAACGGCTGAACAGAGTTACTTGAAATTTGGCAGAGAGGTAGTCCTCAGGTCAAGGAAGTGCCTTTTGTAGGTCTGGTGTAAATCTGTTCAGTAGTTCCTGAGAAAATAGCATTTAAATCAATATATATATGTGGGCGGAGCCTAACCACACATCTCATCCTGAGATCTGATTGGCTGTCAGCACTTCATCCAAGAAGTGTTGGCAGCCATCTTGGGATCAATATACATGATAGCACCTCATTAAAAAGCATTGCAGTTAATAGAAGATTTTAAGACTTTAGTTACATTATAAATCATTTGTTGATGGTACCATACTCATTTTAGGAATTGTGGTATGTTCTAAGGTGATTTCACCATGTGAAAAAGCCTTCTGCTGGGATATCATGATTGAGAGAAAAATATTTTCTCATGCTTTTACCACAGAGGTTTGGAAGGTGATCTATAAGCTAAACTGAGAGCTTATTTTCTGTAAATTCACATTATCTTTCTCAGTCATGTGAGAATGAAGTCTGACATTCTCAGTAAAACATGTACATCCAACAAGGGCAGAGACTGTCAGTTGATTCCTTTGTGTTCTACTGCAGCTTTCCAGAGTGTTCCAAAGAACTACTAGAGCGCTAACCGTCCTACTTATGATAAATGTATGGCACACCTGAAGCCATCTTGCTTGGATTAAAGTGGTAACTCTTAAAACATTTAATTTAAAAAGGAACAAAATGAGGTGGTTCATTTTTCCATAAAAAGTATGATTAGTGCTGCATAAAGAAAAATTAGGGCACATTTTGAGTGACTTCTCAAATCCTGGCATGCAGACTGAAACATGCACTTTCAATACCAGCAGCAGTTTTCAATGGTGAGCAGTAGCTTTACTACAGTGATCTAATGAGCAAAAAGAGTGCTAACATTCTGATTTTATGGCAAATGTGTGACACATTTGAATGCCTTCTTGATGGAATCAAAGTAAAAAACTGAAAGTATTTCCTACTGAGGAGACTGCAGTAAATGAGGAAATTAGGAAACTTCATAACAAATAAGTCTCCCAAGATGGCCACCAGAGACAAAAGAGCCCAAATGTAGCCCAAATATCACCCAGATGTAGCCCAAGTATAGCCCAATGACAGAATGTCCAAGAATGTTCTTAAAAACAACTAGAGCACTTACTGTCTTCATTATGACAAAAGTATGGCACACCTGAAGCCATCTTGATTGGAATAAACTGGTAACACTTAAAACATTTAATTTAAAAAGGAACACAATGAGGGGGTTCATTTTGCCATAGAAATTATGATTAATGCTGAAGAAAGAAAATGAGGGCACATTTTGAGTGACTTCTCAAATCCTCTTCTATTTCATTAAAAAATTCTGACATGCAGACTGAAACATGCACTTTTAATACCAGGAGCCGACTTCCATGGTGAGCAGTAGTTTTACTACAGTGATCTAATGAGCAACTAGAGTGCTAACATTCAGAATTCATGGCAAATGTGTGACATATCTGAATACCTTCATGATGGAATCAAAGTAAAAAACTGAAAGCATTTCCGACTGAGGAGACTGCAGTACATGAGGAAATTAGGAAACTTCATAACAAATAAATCTCCCAAGATGGCCACCGGAGACAAAAGAGCCCAAATGTAGCCCAAAATCACCCAGATATAGCCCAAATATAGCCCAATGACAGAAGTGTGCAAAACACTTATTATTTTGTGTTTTTGCAGTGTTATATAGTGCAGACTTGTCAGGTATTGGAGTGCTTTACATGAGCATTGGTTACATCACACAAGAACAAATTCATTTTGGTTGTAGACATGGGGAGACTAAGTGATTTGACCAGAATCACAGAATGTCGAGCTGAAGCAGAAACTTCAACCTGGTTCCCCAGTTGCAAAGTCTGCAGTTCTGGAAGTAACACCACATCCTCTCCCCTAAGTGCAACATTTAATCAAGTTGTCAACTAGATAAAAAAACATAAAGATAACAAATAATTTAAAAGTGCTTTGTCGCTATTTGAAAACTCAGAAAATATGTCCTTATTTTAGTCTTTTAGAGCACTAACCATAATTTTGATGCCAATAAGACCCTCTCATATATGTAATTTCTAAAGGAATGCTCTAGGTATTACAGTTTTGATTACATCAAGATGATGTCAGGCGCTCCACACTTTTGTAATAAATATAGAATGTTAGCAATCTAGTTGTTCATTAGGATACTGTTGAGAGGCAGAGGCCAGGGGCACGGACTCTGAAAATTGAAGGCAGGTAGGAGGGTGCAAAGGCAACAATTTAACCACACTGAGCAGGCAGGAAGGGCCGTGGAAGCACAACAGACTATGGAGGGCAGTGGAAAGGGGGGCAGGGGCAACAAACCAACAATACAGGACTTGCAAGAGAGGCTGTTGGAGGGAAGATCTATTACGGGTCAAGGAAGCTAGGGGCGGTCCCCAGAGCCCCGGGAGCCACCACAGAACTGAGCAGGAGAGTGAGTCAGGGACAAAAGGGGCACCTTAATTTGAGCCGGGGTGCCTAGGAACGCTTGCTCCAAAAATGAAGAAAACAGACATATGAGACATGGAATTGGAGGCAGAATACAATGGAAGTTTAATGAGAAGATGCAACTTCAAAGAAACCGCAGAATAGAGACCTAAAGTACAAAATACAGAATCCAGATAATCATACAGCTGTCATGATATTCTCTGTATCTCAATTAATGGACTGACAGAGAGAGAGAGAAAACACATCTATAAATGCATCATGAGAAACAAGTTACACCAAGGAAAATGTTACCTAGGGACACTCACATTTACTCTTAGAGCAAGCATTCCTGCAATTACAATACAATTAAATGCAAAAGTAAAGAGAACAATGGTTAAACATAACATGACATTTCATATAGGTAAAATAGAATAAGATACTTCAAGCAAAGCCGAGCAAGACATTTTAAGCAAAGGAAGACAAGAGCTCCCAGTTCTTGGGGAAAACCTGCACAGCCTGTTAACCTACATACAGACGGCGAGGTTGTCCGTCGATATCTGTGGGTGCTCCCTTTTTATATCATTTTGTGGGCTCCTTTGCACGCTACATCTACCTACGTATGCTACCCAAAAGCTTCGTCTGCAGATTTTACCAGACATTTCGTCATTTACCCACTTAATGCTGACAATGGACTGGGTGAAAAGGTCAGTCTCTCAGGCCAATCGCTTATCGTAAGTTCCATAGAGCAAGCAGAAAATAATGGGTATTGTACAGGAATTCAATATATTCATGTATAAAATCTCCTCAGTTCTCCTAACTTGACGCTCTGCGGTTGCCACTTCCTTAAAAGCGGGAAACCTGCCCAGGAAGCAAGTACCAGTCCAGGATGCAGCCTACTGTATGTCGACAGCTTCAGGGGGATGTTGAACTTTGATACCGAGCACGGAGCACTCGGGTAGGGTGGGGGCTACTAGTTTGGAGCAGAAGGCCTCGCAGACCTGCCTTCAGACTGCTATACACTAAAATTGCAGAGCTATGGTCAATTTAACAAAGAGGCCTACATATTGAACAGAAGGGCCTACACAGGGGTTTTATGCTGGCTGAGTGGTAAGGATGTCTCAGGATAATTATATAGCAACACAGGACCCGCTGGTCAATTTAATACGGCCTACAAATGCGGCTGGCAGGGCAAGGACAAGGGTCTCATACTTCAGGTGTGGACAGAACGGGCCAGGGGCCCCCTGTGATACAAAATCTACCCTCCTTCAAGGCTGTGGCAATGTAATAGACCATTGTGGGCAGAAGGAAGAGGCAATGGTAGTACAACCATACATGCCAACAGACCCGATTCAGCCAGGAAACGTCCAATGTTTTTAAGCTCAAATGGGCTTTATTTGATCTGTCTCCTGTCTACAATATCCTCTTTTTCAATGTAACTCAAAGGGGAAAATCAATACCCCAGTTTTTTTTCAAAATCTCCCTCTTACCAAGTTCAAAATGTTCGCAAGTATGGTACATTGGATCATGGAAGGAAATGGGATAGGGACATGGACTTGGATAACAGAGGACAGGAGAGACATGGAGAGGTGCACCAAACTAACCCTGCAGGGCAGGCATCAGGGTTTGCAGCAGCACAATACACCACACAGGGCATGCAGGACGGGAGTGCAGCACAACAATCCATAGAAAGCAAGAGGGAGGGGACAGGACCATGCACATGGACAACAGAGAACAGAGGGGCAAGAGGCAATGGTAGCTAGCTGACCATAATGGACAGACAGGAGAGAAGGCTGCAGCATAACAGACCATAAAGGGCAGGAGGGACGGATCAGGGGCATTACAATGGAACAGACAAGCCAGGAGGGAGGGAGTAGGGGTCTGCACATGTAAACAGAGGGCTGGGGGCAAGGGGGCAGGGCAGGAGCAGCAAGATGGCCATGGAGGTCAGGCAGGATGGGCACTAGAAGCAAGACACAACATGAAGAGCAACAGTGAGACTGTGATGGCATACACACAGACCATGGAGGGAAGGTGGGAGGGGGTCAGGGGCAGCTAACTGACCACACAGGGAAGGTGGGAGGGGCCATGGCAGCACAGAAGACCATGCATGGCAAGTGGGAGGGTTAGTGGCAGCACAATGGCTATGATGGGCAAGAAGGAGGGTGCAGGGGCATGCACAAAGGACGATGGAGGATAGAAGGGAGGGTCAGGACCTGTGCACAGACAAGAAAGTTCAGGGGAAGGGGCCTCACAACAGACCACACGGGGCAGGCAGGAGGAGCAGTTGCAGCACAACAGACCAGGGAGGGCAGAAGGGTGTGGCAGTACAATGGACCATGTAGGACAGGAGGAAGAGGATAGAGGCATGGCATGTGGACAGGCAGGGTGGAGGTGGCAGGAACAGGTTACAGTCATCTGACAATGCTAGGCAGGTGGGAGGGGAGTGGCAGCTCAACAGAACACTCAGAGTAGATAGGAGTGGCAGGTCCATGGGACATGGTGGGCAAAAAGGATGGAGCAGGGGCATGCACAAAGACATCGGAGGGCAGGGGGAAGGAGAATAGGGGCAGCAAGCTAAGCACAGAGTTTAAGCAGGAGGTCAATGATGGGGCATAGAATTGGGCAATGGAGGGCAGGAGGAGTGGACTGGTACATCATACTAAATTGAGGGCAGTGGCAGCACATCAGACCATGCATGGCAGGAGGGAGGAGGCTAGTCCATGGATTCACACAACAGAGGATAGGGAGGAGGGGGATGGGGCAGCAAGCTAACTGTTCAGAGAAGGCGGGTATTAGAAACTTTATTGTTTTTAAAACATTTTGTCTGTGCAAACTACTTAAAATATGAACAAGTATGCAGCATAATCTCACTTTTATTCAGGAAGAAGAAGACGTTAGTGACTGTGACTCCGGGCTCACTTGGCAAAAACACCCCCTGACCCTCCACCCCCTATCGCAAAATGTAATGCCCGTGAAAAGGGTAGGTGAACACAGTGTTATATAGAACATAGTCCTGAGAGCACGATTGAAAATGAAAACTAGATATAGTGTATGGTATAAACTATGCACCAAAAAGTGTGATATAAGATGAACCAGGCGTGAAATATAATATGCAATACATTGTGCGCAATGACAGATTCATTGGAGAGCGCGAGATAGCACAGGCACTAGCGTGTGCTATGCGATATGCGCCTTGGAGTGTAATATGCACAGGGCAGTGTTGTGTAACCTAACTAGTCTCTAAAGTTGTAATATAAAATATGTGCTGGGGAGTGTAACGTTGCATATGCACTGTGACAAAGATATGGATCCCAAATTGTAATATGTATGGCATAGCACTGTGCGTTATAACATAGGCATCGAGGAAGGCACGTTAGATGGGGCAATATAACCCGTGCGAAGACAAGTGTGGCATGACATTTTCACGGGGTGGTGTTACAGTGCACATGGGCTAGAGAGTGTCATAGCATATGCACTAGCTAGTGGAATACAATACAGAGGTGTGTGGCACTCGGCAGGCAATGGTGGGTGTAACACAGCATTGGGCTCTGTCAGGAGCGCGCTGTGACTCGCAAGTGATGTTCGTCCCCTTTCCAGAGAGTAAAATAAAAAGTATTACACATCCGGCAGTGGATGTGTGTTTTATTAACTGTGAGGGGGGTTTCTTGCATAGTTTTGGTCGAATTTTTGTCGAATCCCCTTTGAATGGCTTGGTGTGCATGTGTATTAAATGTGCCCGTCAATAGCTACCCATGTTTGTATAAATAAACGACAAGGGTGTCTACCGGGATTAGGCACGGTAGAGCATCAGACATGTCAGAGCTTCACTAGTGGTGTAAATACATTCCACGTGGATTAATTGCATGCATAGTCGCCTTTTAATGAATATCACGCAAATCGTCATGGTGATAGGTACGTACGGTTTGTCCAGCATGTCCTAGGTGTGTCTATAAATATATATTTTTTAAAAATAATAAAAAACAGTGGCCGGCCCTGGGGATTGGGGTCAAAAAAATATAATTAGGAGACAGGCCCTGGGGGATGGGGTCATCAGGGCCAATAAATTAGAATAAGAAGGGGAACCACACAGCCCCCCTTCTTAAAAAAATAAAATAAATAAAAGACTGGCATCGTGCCGGAGGCCATGCCCCCTCCATGCAGCACTCTGCAAACGCGCCCCCAACAGGCATCTCCAGTATGCGCCAGGGAGCTGCGCTGCAGACAGGTGTTCTGAGGCCAAGCCCCTTTTTACACCTCTCTGCAACGCAGCTCTGTGGCGCTTACTGGAGGTACCTAGTGGTCTAGTGTGACCCTAGGGACCCTTAGGATTCAAGGGGACTTAATCTCTCAACTTAGAACAGCCACAGGGCGCGTTTACACAGTGGTGAAGGGAGGGGACGGGGCCTGAGGTGACGTGTGCAAACACGCACCATGGCACGTTTTAAATTGGGGATATAATTTCCCTTCAATACTGAGGGCCCCTGGGGGCTAACTAGCCCACCAAGTGCTTCCAGTAAGCGCCACTGAGCTGCATTGCAGAGAGGTGGTCCAGGCCGTGCCACTTTTTACACCTCTCTGCAACGCAGCTCTGTGGCACTTACTGGAGGTACCTAGTGGGCTAGTTGGACCCTAGGGACCCTCAGGACTCAAATGAACTTAATCTCCCAACTAAAAACGGACACAGGGCGTGTTTACACAATGGTGAAAGGAGGGGACGGGGCCTGAGTTAACGTGTGCAAAAACGCCCTGTGGCCTGTTTTAAGAGGTAGTTTTAATCCCCATGCCCTATTATATACTAGGGGCTTATAGAGGAGGTAAGGCTAATCACAGGGGGACCCCAACGCATAATGTTCCCTAGTGTATGTAGGTGTTTTCACTGTATTCTAAGTGTCTTTTAACATAGCACTGGCTCTAGGACTGGTTAGTCAGACTCAGTTACCACCAGTATCCGTCTGAAAAAGTTGAGGGTACAGGATGATTTTGCAACAAGGCTTCTTTCTGCTCTTCTTTTTGTTCTTTCTGCACGTTATCCTTCTTCCTGCACTTATCTTCGTATTTGAGGGCTTCTGTTGCTTCTTTCTGCACTTCTTTTGTTTCTTTCTGTGCATTTTTTCTTCTTTCTTCACATGTCCTACCTCTGTAGGCATAGTTAGAAATTAGCATTTAAAAAACCTTTGAAATTAACAGAAAAAACCATAGGTTTCAGGCACGTTATAGTTAGGAATTAGCATTTAAAAAACCTCAGAAATTCACTGAAAAAACCATAGGTTTCAGGGGTGTTATAGTTAGCTGGACTTTTCACTTGTACAAAACCATTGAAATTCCCCCGTTATAGTTAGTTCAGCTAACTATAACTCGCGCGCCCGCAATGCACTGCTGATGACGTCACATATTACATCACTCATGACATGGTCAGTGACATCACTCATGACATCACTGATGACATCTCAAATGACATCACTGATGACATCACTGATGACATCATCCTTGTGATAGAGTGGCAGACCTCCTCTCACCCTAATATAACCTTTGATACACACATTCAAAAATAGAGACTAAAATTTTCAAAACAATGGACATACCAATACCAGTTACAACAACCTCTTCAGTAATTCTAAGATCCACATACACATCCACTCATTCACCAACAGTCCAATACAGTCACTCATACATGTACTCACTCATCATATGTACTCATACACCTATACATCCTGTTACACAATGCCACTCATCCATAGTTACTCACACACATAGTCACTCATGCTAATAAAGAATCAAACATACATTTACTTGCATATACAGTTATACACACACCACCGCACTTACTTCTACGGAAACTTACACATACTTAGTCTTTTAAACAATCACTTATAGAAACACATACTTATTCATACAGGAACTCTTTCAATCTCTCACTCTCACATATACTCACATATATACACCAATAGTCACATATACTAGTTTAAAACATATGTAGTTACTCATAAAGACACTATTGAGACAGTCATTCACTCACTAACACACCCATACACACACTCATCCACCCATACAGTCCTGCACACATACTGTGTTCAACACATACAAACAGTGAGTCACTCATTCATGCACCTATGCACTACGTAATACCCCCACCGAACCATGCAGACACTCAGACTGATACTCAAAAAACCAACTAATAACCTATATAGACACCCATGTAGCTACTCACCAACCCATGCAGCCACTTATACACAAAGTGAGAGACTGATACAGATATTTACATATTTAAACATTACTCACTAAGCCATGTATTCACTATGATACACTTAATCAGTCAGTTACACAATCAATTTTTCAAAAACAAATCATCCATTTAGACACTTATATACCCATTTATTCTTCCATCGACCTTGAGATATACATATATAAAACATATTTAATTTTCAGAATAACACACATTCACTGGATGATGTCATCAGTGATGTCATCAGTGATGTCATTTGAGATGTCATCAGTGATGTCATGAGTGATGTCACTGACCATGTCATGAGTGATGTAATATGTGACGTCATCAGCAGTGCATTGCGGGCGCGCGAGTTATAGTTAGCTGAACTAACTATAACGGGGGAATTTCAATGGTTTTGTACAAGTGAAAAGTCCAGCTAACTATAACACCCCTGAAACCTATGGTTTTTTCAGTGAATATATATATATATACACACACACACACACACATATATATGCATCCATGTACTCACTAGTGCACACACTGAAATACAGAGGCACACAATAGTAACGAGACAGACAGCTCTTTATGGAAAATATAGCGCTTCTATCAGAAGAACCTTTTTTTATATGTTATAACTTTTTTTTTGCCAATGTATGCTTTTTTTATTTAAAAAAAGAAAAAAGAACTATATTGAGTGCAAAATACTGGAAACAAAGAAAATGTATACAAAACAGTTGCATACTGAATTATAGTACTGTCTTTGAACAGTAAAAAGAAAAACAAATAACAATGATGAATCTTCACCTTCTCTAACGTGGTTATGATGTCATCGGTTTCCTTTACAAACAGCTCTTTGTATTTTCCACAGTGAATAACCATAGGTTTTAGGTCACTGCAGGTTGCTTGAATAGTAATGTTCTTACAGGGTTGTCCAAGGCCAGATGTCGATGGACCAGCACGAATTGAAGTAGTTGCTTTTCTCTTAAATAATCATATCATGGTTAGTCTTCACATGCTTCCACATCAATGATGTTCCATAACTATATTTATTGATAGCCCCTCTGGAAAGCTGTTTTCCACACAGCTTTATATTGTACAAAGCGAGCAGACACCTTTTACTCTCCTAGAGGCACTGTAAGCCAGACCCAAACATCACTCTCCTTTCTTGATGACACACTTTCTTCCTCTGGATCACCTTTCTGCTCTGGTTGTAGAGAAGCAGCTGGAGGATTGCTTTCTGCCATATTTTGTCTTTAGGTAAAAGGTTTGCACCTTTCTCCAACAAGAAACAGTCTAAAAGTGACTGCACTGGGTGTGTCCTCATGAAAAAAGTTGGGGTGTGGTTGAACATTTACCAATAAGAATAAAGTTTCGCTCTTTCACAACGATCTGCAGATTCGCCGCAATTTTATAACAGCTCATTCGTGCAGGGAAAAATAAACAATCATTTAGAATGTTTGAAATATGTCGACCTTTATGGTATAGTTTAATTTAGAAGCTCCTATAGTCCTAGAATAGTTTTTAAGGAATCTGCGGATCGATATCTGTAGACTGCTTTACAACACATGATCAGAACAAAAACCATAGAGTAGGATCCGAGGACAATCTACGGTTCTGCGGATTGTATTATTATGTTAAGTACTTCCTCATTGCTTTCGCCAATGTTTCACTACTTTCTCCTTTGTTTTTGACATATTTTAATAGTGCTTATTCATTCTTTTTTAACTTCTTCTATAAACTAGGGACAATGACAATGAAAGAGGTTCACTAGCAGGCCTAGCCATTGGGGAGGTTTTGTGACCAACCCATCACTGTATCATAAAAAACCATAACAATTCACTGAAAAACACCAACGGTAACAGGGAGATTATAGTTAGGAAACAGAATGTAAAAACCATAGAAATTCACTGAATAAACCAAAGGTTACACAGAGGTAATAGTTAGGCTCATATTGCTCTCGTACAAACCCAGAGAAATACAGCAGTTATAGTTAGCTCAACTAACTATAACTTACATTCTCACAATGCACTGCTTATGATCTCACATATTACATCACTCATGACATGGTCAGTAAGATCACTCATGACATCTCAAATGACATTACTGATTACATCATCCATAGGTCATACACATATAGAAATTAATCAACAAGAAACTTGTGATCCAATTACACAGAGATTTAATCAAATGTTTTGCTGGTTTATGCTGCTGTTCCAAATGTTGCATCACATTTGTGAATGACAAGAAGATGGTATTCTTAAACTTTGAAGGTACACATTATTGTAGGCATGTGCATTTGAGGTGGTAACAGTCTTCATCAGGGGTAACTCTAAATCACGTGAAAAGCAGAATAAGTTCAGTTTACATATGACGGAATGAGAATCAAATAACAAACAACACTGAAGGGCAAAAGTGACCAAGGAGTATATTCTGTGGAGAATACCAACGAACCACAATTGACTGAAGAAAGCATGTTAGTAACGGCTGAGATAAAACCAAAGTGCCCTCATGGAACCGGTTTGAAACAGGTGATTTACCCCATAATGTGAAAAACAACTGGCTATAAGATACCATGAGCAGCGTGAATGTAATGGTTACCACTCATTAAAGAAAAACAGTGCACACAAAGGTACGTAATGCCCAGTGAAACAGGATGCATCCCAGAGTATGCTAAGTGCTAACGGAGCTTATCAACAGCTAAGAGCATTGTACTTAAAGCAAACCCAATGACAATGGTTCGGATGGCGGATCTATAGTGAAACAAATGCAAACGTAAACTACTAGGTGTTGATTACATTAGCTATTGATAGGGAAGCAAGCAAAATACCTGTCCAGGTGATGGACAGCGTATGAGAAACTATGCCCGGGCTGAAAGTTTCTACATGCTTCCGACAGTGTAGATCATGGGCACAGGAAGTGTGCTGATGATAATAAAAGCACAACCCCTGTAACATGGAGGGCGCTAGGTGGCGCACATCCAAGATGGCCGCACACCTGTGAGGCTCGGGAAGCTTGGTGAATTCATCCGCAATTTATCCTCATCTGCACTGCTGTGGAGTAATGACCATTACTGCCTAGCTGTTCCTTGACTGCTCCGCTACCGCTGGGCCAAAAATTGCGGATTCTGGGGCTGTCTTGCTCCGGTTATGTGGTGGTGTTGACAGCGGAGGTTACGTTGGATCTGCCTGCTGGAGCCCTGCCACGGCTGTCCTGCCTATGCGAGGACCGCGGCTTGCCACGAGGTGGTAGGCCTCGCCACCATCAGCGGGCCTGTGCCGTGGCCCTGCGGCCTTGCTTCAGATCCCTGCCGGTCGCTACTGCTCCTGAGGCTGCCACTGCTCCACCTGCCCGCCCGCGGAGACCTGTATCTTTCCCGGACATAGGAGCGGCGGGGGGTGATAAATAGCAGCGCGCCCTCTTCCCCCGCTCCGCTCCATAGCTGCCTGCGGATCTGGCGCTGGAGTTGGGCCTCATCACCATCGGCTGGCCTGTGCGGCGGCCCTGCGATCTTGCTCTGGCTTCCTGACGGTCACTACTGCTTCTGCGGCTGCCGCTGCTCGACCCGCCTGCGGAGACCTGAATCCATCCCAGACACCGGAGCGGCGGTAGACAGCAGCGCGCCTTTTTTTCTTCTCCCCCGCTCCGCTATATATCTGCTTGCGGCTCTGGTGCCACACCTTGACTCGACCCTGCTGGCTCCCCGCTGAATCGGCTGATGCATTCCCTGCTTCAGAGGAGCGGTGCATGAAGTTCTCGAGGCACTGGATGCTCTGTGTGGTGCGGCCCTTGCGCAAGGTCCGGGGCAGTGGCGGCCTTGTGGGCGCAGACTTGGGTGTGCCTCCTTTTCCGGTGGCGTTATGACCGTGGACATATGACAATATCTGCAGCACGCTATAACTCCTGTGGCCTGCTTGATCAGTGGCGCTTTGCGTACTGCGCTGGTTCCCTGGACTATGCCGGCTCGGCTACTGTGCCCTACCCCACAGCCCCTGCGGCAAATGCTGCGCCTTGTGCTGGGGCCTTCGCGGTCCTTTGTCGCTAAGCTCCATCCGGCTGCGCTGCTGACAGACCCCTGATGCGCCTCACTATGGGGCACTGATCGCCGTTTATATCCTGACGCACGGCGACAGCTACTTCTTGATTGCGCCTTCTCATCGTCACGCTGCACTTGGAGGGGCCCTCCGCCCTTTACTGAGCCTGTGGCCTGTTTGCATACCATTGGTGAGCCTCCATCAGGACTTACTAGGGTGGGGGCCTGTATTTACGGGTGACTGTGTGCGGCGACACATTGCGGACACCTCAATTTTGACTCTGTCACTCCATATACTCTTCTACACTCTGCAGCCGGCCCGGCTGTCGCCCCTTTGTGCAGCCCTATAGCCCCATTAACCTGTGCCTCCCAGAGGCTACTTTCGTGCTGTGGAGTTGCTGGCGCAGCGGACGCTGGGATGGGGAAGCCTGATGGACGTCAGTCTCGCTTACCTTTTGAATCAAAAAAAGCTGCGACGCGGTCCACCTCTGCTGGCGCAGACTCCGAAACTATGGACTGCACACAAACCACTCTGCAATTCTCTGAGGATGATGTTAAAACATTGCTCCTAGCGGTTCAACATAGCCTGTCGGATCTATCGGGAAAGATGGATACTATGAACACTCGGCTTGACTTCTTGGTGCACAAGGTTGACAAGCATGATGGACCCTTAAAAGAGGCGGAATGGCGCATATCGGAGAATGAAGACGTCACTACTCGGATGCAGTCTCAGGTTGCTCGGATGGATAAACTTCTCAAAGTTATTGCGGCTAAGAATGAGGACATTGAAGCTAGGAGCCGCTGCAACAACGTTCGCATCCTAGGCATTCCTGAGAGCACAAATACAGGATGTATGGAGGTATACATTGAACGCCTTCTGAAAAGCTCCTTTGGTGAGGAATCCTTCTCGCAGCACCTGGTGGTTGAACATGCGCAACGTTCCTTGGGCCCGCGACCCCCCCAGAGGAAGCCCCGCGGCACGTCATTGCTCGTCTTCTCAACTACCGAGATCGCAATGTGGCATTACGGAAGGCACGTGACTCGAAACCGCTGCAGTTTGAAGGTAATACATTCACAATTTATCTGGACTTTACCCTGGCAGTGCAGGAGGCACGCCGGAAATTCCTCGCTGTCAAGCAGAAACTTCGGAAGGCTCAGATCGAATATGCTCTATTATATCCTGCACGGCTCCGGATTATACACGATGGGGAAACATGTCTGCTGTACCAACCCACAGCAGGTAGAGGACTTTCTGAAAACCATCTCGAGACGCTCTCCACGTCGGGCAGTGCTTCCAGATCTTCTTCCCCTCCACTTGGCTAATTCTGCGCTGGATTGCCTCCTCACCTGCACTGCTCCGCACTATAGACTTACTGGCACATGCATCAACAATGCCATTTGCGATTCCTTAATAGCGAAAAATAAGGATTCGCTAATAAGGAATAGCAAAAGGCTATGCATGTAGAAATCGCTTACAAAATAGCGATTTCTAAACATTCCTTAATTGCGACTCGCAAATTGCGAGTCGCAATTAAGGAATACCTCCCCATTGATTCCTATGGGCCTAGAGGCCCATAGGAATGAATGGGAAGACTTTCTCAATTTGCTAATCTCAATTAGAGAATCACAAATTGCTCATGCTATTTCAAGGGTGCCAGGGTGTCAAAAAGACACCCTGTTGCACCCCTGAAATCTGCATATGAATACATCTTGCACACACACATGCCCCAAGGGCATGTGTGTGTGTAAAATGGAACTTTGAAAAATGCACTTTAGTGCATTTTTCAAAGTTTTTGAAAATTACCATGAAGTTCAACTTCATGGTAATTTGCTCCCCCTATTAGCGAAATCGCTAATTTTTTAACTTTCATGCATTGCATTTAAGGAATCTCAATTTGGGATTCCTTAAATGCAATAGCAATTTAAGGAATCGCAATTTAGAGATTCCTTAATTTGCGATTTTTGCATTTGGGAGGATGCATCCCAAATGCAAAAATCCCAGTCGCAAAGGGCAGATTCTGAGAATCTGCCCGTTTGCGACTGGTTTTTGCTTTGATGCATGTGGGCCATAGTGTTCAATGTGGGGTGGAATAATATCAATAGCTATCTTAGCACTTTGCTAACGTTTGTCTGCCCACCACTGTGTCTTCTGGCGGATTGCTGCCTCTGAACAGTCACTTGAACAGATAAGTGCCCTAAGACGCTCTTCTATTGATTGGGACTCAGTCTGCATGATTATATTGCCTGCCGCATGCTATGTAGATGAATAAAAAAGCCACTTTGCCAAGCACCCTTCCCAAATGCGCCACTCTTTCCCGCCATGGGTTGACACCCAGGGACTGCACTGCAGTTAGAGTTAGGCCCGGGAAGGGAGTACTGTCCCCTGGCGCCCCCTATGGGAGTTCCCCTATATTGTTGGTGCTTTCTTAGTATTTCTTTTTGCTACGTAAAGCCATCTTCAGGCTGGCCGCAGTTGGTTGTACTAGATCGACTGTCTTTGTTTACCTTTCTGGGCGGGCTACGCTGTGCCGGCACGTTTGGGGTGCCGTTGTAGGAGGGGGTGGGAAGGGTTGTACTGAGTTTCTGCAGGGACTGTTGTTTCAATGTTTCGTGGTAGGGAGGGGGGTATGGGTTGGGACTTTTCTTAATTGTTCTTGTGCATATTGGACGCATACAGCTGGACAGGGTCTTCTATACGTAATTGGACACATGTTTTTGCAACACTGGCAGCCTCAATATACATCACTGACACACCTGCATAGATGACGCACACTGATTTCCCATGCCTCAAATTGCTCACGTGGAATTTCACTGGACTCTGAGACCCTCGCAAACGCCAACAGGTATTAGCATATCTAGACAGGCATCACATCCAAATAGCCATGCTTTAGGAAACGCACATGGACCCAAGGCACCCTCCCTTTTTCGGTACCAAATGGGCCTCCACTTGTGTCTATTCGTCATATTCCACCTATTCCCGTGGCACACTTATCCTAATAAAGAAAAACACGCCGTTCATTGTGGGGGGAACATATAGTGACTCTTCTGGCCACAGCTGTATACTCTGGGGTACGCTGGCTATGCAGTCTGTCACACTTGCTTGAAGTTATGGTCCTAACACGGACGATCCAGGTTACTTCACCGCCCTCTGGGATCAAATACTAAATATAGGCTCCACGCATGTCATTTGGGGTGGGGATTTCAACACTGCTCTTTGCCCCTCCATGGATTGCTCTAATCCCCTCCCACATCACTATACCAATACTCGAGAGACCCTATCAGGTTTATTCAACGAACATGGGCTTGTTGATGCGTGGCGGTATGTAAATCCCGCATATAAGGAAGGCACCTTTTATACGGCGGGCCACTCTACTTGGTCCCGGCTGGACTACTGGGTTTGTTCCCGAAGAGTGACACCCTGGATTCGCAGTGTAGCACACTTAGCTCGTACACACTGTGACCATGCACCAGTATACCTTGAACTGCTACCCCCTAACTCTATTGTCACTCCACAATGCTGGAGACTCATACCCGAGGCATTACTGGATACGGTGTTTCATGCTGAACTGGGGAAGGAGATCGCGGATTTCCTTGCTAGAAATAAGGGTACTGTCGACCACATGGATATATTCTGGGAGGCCTTCAAGGTCAGGGGTGTTTGCATGTCAAAGAGTTTTGGAGTGCTCCGTGACATTAGGAATAGACTGCGCAGCCTTGAACTAGAGATAAAGCAACTGGAAACCAATATGTGGGAGGCTAACTCCAACACCCAGCGTGCTACCCTCCGCGAAAAACTCACTGACTACATTGACACTGCGTCTAGAGAGGTGAAGTTTCGAGGTAAATACTTTACTGCCCGTAGATATGGGGAGGGTGAGAGGCCTGGACGGGCCTTGGCGAATACCATTAGGAAGCCTAGGTTCTCTACTTATGTGTTGGACGTGGTGGAAATAGGCACAGAGATAGTCTTAACATACTTAATGTCTTTGTTAAATATTATAAGGACTTATACAGCTCGCAACGCTCATCCCCTCCTGATTTCACTCCCTACTTGCAGGACATAGCTCTTAGTTGGCTGGGAGAATCCCAGCGCGAATTCCTAGAGGCACCCTTTGAGGACGATGAACTACGCGAAGCCATAATGGAAATGGCGTCAGGAAAAGCTCCAGGCTCAGACGGCCTGCCCATTGATTTTTACAAAGCATATATAGATCAGTTACTCCCTGTGCTTAAGGAGGATTTCCTAGAGGCCCAGAAGGCACAGACCCTACCCACAACGATGATAGAAGCGCTGATCACGTCATTGCTGAAACCCAGCAAGCCTGCAGATCAATGCGAATCTTATAGGCCGCTATCCCTTATCAATACGGATACAAAAATACTGGCCAAACTAGTGGCAAACCGTCTTCATCTACTTATGAATAAGCTGGTGCTTCCAGACCAGTCTGGGTTTATCCCAGGTAGGGCCACATCCCATAATCGTAGAACGCTGTTTTCCATTTTACAGGCGGTTGACCCTAGATTGCTCTTGGCCACAGTGTTCCTGGATGCCTCCAAGGCCTTTGATTCTGTGGAATGAGACTATCTTTTCACCATTTTGCAGAATATGGGCCTACCTATGGGCTTTATTTCATGGATTCGGTTACTATGCACCGCCCCCACAGCGAGGGGTTTAATTAATGGTCATACCTCCTCTTCCTTTTCTTTATCCCGTGGCACACGCCTGGGGTGTCCGCTGTCTCCCCCCCTGTTCGCCTTAGTCTTGGACCCCCTTGCAGCGAAGATTAGACAGCATTATAATCATGTAGGCCTTAGGTGCTTATTACGCCCGATCCTTATTTCATTATACACGGATGATGTTACTTTGTATGTCAAAGACCCGCAACACAATCTTAACTCCTTACTGTGGGAATTCATCAAATTCGGTGGTTACTCGTGTATTCATATAAACTGGACCAAGTCACAGATATTCCCCTTGACTAATGCTGTTCTCCCCTTTGATACGGACTATCCACTCAAATGGTGTGATACTGATGTCAAATATTTAGGTATCCATGTTTTGGCAGATCGGGATGAGTTAATGAGAACAAACCATGGGTGCGCAATGGAGCACATCACCAGCTGCATAACTCGGTGGATTGCCCTCCCATTGTCTATGGCCGGACGGGTGTCCCTTATAAAATTGGTGATCCTCCCTAAATTTCTATACCTGTTCATTAACATTCCCTACGATCCTGGATGTCATTTTTTCACCTCGTTGCGTTCGGAACTGATACGCTTGGTCTGGGGTGGCAAGCAACCACGTATACAATGGGATACACTCATGAAGCCCTATTCCCAAGGGGGTTTTGACATACCCAACTTCGAATTGTACTATATTTGCGCTCAGGCCCAATTTGCTTATTTTTGGTTCCACCAGCCTCGATATACCCCCCATGTAGCCACAGAACATTGTCTGGCTGATCCCACCTCGCTTGACGGTGTTCTCCTCGCCAACATTTCCTCTCGGGTACGATGCCCCTCCTCAGTGGACTGCACGATTATGGCCTGGTCCTGTATACGTGACCATATGAACGCCCCTTGTTTATACTCCCCTCTCCTTCCGCTCACGTATCATCCGGATATATCCCTGCTACAGGAGGGCATCTTTAGAAAATTAGCGCGCGCAAGCAAGCTCCATTGCTAGGGAGACCTGTACATCAATGGTAAATTTCGCACACTCTCACAGATATGCCCTGATCCACCGCCATCCACCATGGAAACATTTTTGTATGCTCGCCTTCGTCATGGTGTTCGGGCTAGTACCACTTCCTACCCTTCTGAGCCTGCAACACTGGCCCCTTTACATCATATTCTACGTGCACCCTCTGCGGTGCACCTTGTGTCCACTCTTTACCATACACTATATAGTGATGTCGAGTATCCTCCAAGTGCAGCGCGAGCTAAATGGGCGCTGGAACTGGAACAAGACATTACTGACGATCAATGGCTGTTTTGCTGCAAACAGAGAAAGCACATCTCCTCTAATAGCAGGCTTCAACTGATTATAGGTTCTTGCACCGTAGCTACCACACTCCGGTTAAGCTCTATAAATTTGGGTTGTGGGACACAACTAGGTGTGATAGGTGTAGGATGGAAAATGCTGACTTCCTGCTGGGGTATACTGAACACATTCCCGCTCCAAGCCGTAAATTTGTCTCCTTCAGCCTAGCTATTGCTAAGCGGCGAATAGCTTGTAGGTGGGGAAGG
Source organism: Triturus cristatus (assembly GCF_964204655.1). Lineage (NCBI taxonomy): Eukaryota > Metazoa > Chordata > Amphibia > Caudata > Salamandridae > Triturus > Triturus cristatus. The sequence continues at coordinate 552,726,144 of NC_140586.1, forward strand.
GGTAGAGCGCCCAAATTTAAGGATTGGCTGTCAGATATGATATTTTGGCAGGATCAACTTTGCACACATACTGAATTCCTTCCACACTCTTCCCGCCCACGCGACATCTGGGACCCGCAGCAGGCATACTTATTAGAACATTCCATTAGTGATGCACACTCACTGTAGGAATTTACTGGCTTCCCATTTTCGGTATTAAGCTGGACATGCTGTAACTCTGCCACATGGAGAACACACTGGGCTGCGGCTGATTTCCGCAATAGAACGTCCCGCAATGGCCAGTCCCCCCTGATATCCACCCTCAAACAAAGGGAAAAAAATTGCAGGTTGTGATTATGCATTAGGAATGTGACGATGGAAAAATTCTTCTTGCTATACATTGACTCATAGTTGCCTCTCCATAATTGTGTAATTGTCCATGTAACTGCACTAGATTCCTGTTTGATGGCCTCACTGTACTGTATCATGCTATGGAGCGTCGGTAATTCTCCTGTGTTTCTGATTTTCGGGGTTTCCCGTTTTCGATATTTCTATGTGCATGCTATGACTCTGCCACATGGAGAACATACTCGTTATGAGGCTGACTTCTGCAATAGTCAGTCCTGCAATAGAAAATCCCCGCTGACGTCCACAACAACTGCTGCAGTGTGTGATTATGCCTTGGGAATGTGTTGCTGTGGCATTCATCTCGCTTTACAGTGTCTCCCGGTTGATTCTCCATAACTGAGGAATTGTCCATGTAATTGTCCTCGATTCCTGTTTGATGGTCTTAATGTATTGAACCATGATATGGTGCGTATGTAATTCTCAAGACAAATTGACGAAAGGAGATCCACGTTCCCTGCAAAAAAACAAAAATAAACTGTTAGAGAAAATTAGTCAGTGTTACGATCGCACCAATCAAGTGTCATGTGCCAAGTGCCCGAACAACGGTGTACCTGTAAAACGCAGTGAATAGCCCCTCGTGCAATGTCGCCGAACGGTGACGGTACAAGACTGCCACGAAAGTGCAATGAACAATTAAAGCAGCCAGAAGTGACGTGTAGAAACGTGCACGTATATTAACATAAAGGAAAGACTGCATGACAATTGGAACTACTGAGTGGGTCACAACACTCAAAACAGCATGTGTTCCAACATCACTATGGCCTGTCTGCTGATACCCTGATGTAGACATTTACATTGCTGCGTTACAATATGCATGACAAGTGTTAATTAGACTTTATGCATAAAATAGCAAACTCAACGTCAAATGCCATTGTAACCCATCTGCTGATGACTCAATGTTCACATCTGTAATGCTTTTGTACAATATACAGTATATGTAACCGATGGTTTGGCTTTGTACATGGAATACTAAACAAGGACTACAGCAGTGGCATGAGATAACCATAAAGGAAAAAAATAGAACAAGAAACACCACCATGCTAAGCTACATGTGTACTGCATACTCTGGAAATGACAGAAAATTAACCAAAACATTTACTTTCACATTGAAAATTTGCAGCGTTATTAAAAAAGTAAACATTGTGAAAAATACAGAAATAAACATCAACCTTGGTGAAACCATGTCGTTGAATCACCCATGTTGATAATATACAACTCTGCTCAATGCGCTGAGCTTGAACATGGGCAAAAATTGCTGACAACAGCGCATAAATGCTTACTCACTATCTGGCACATGCATCAAGCAAAAATCACCTCTTAAAAATAGCGAATCGCTAAAATCACCCGTTACCGAGTGGCAAACAACGAATCCCAATGCATCAACACCAATAGCGAAAAAATAAAGAATCGCAAAATAAATCCCCGTTAAAATAAAGAATCGGAAAAAACTTCCCTGTTAAAATAAAGAATCGCAAAATAAAGATTCGGAAATACCGAAATTACAAATAGCGCCTGGCATTAGCTAATTGCAAATAAAGAATCGCTAATGAATGCATCAAAAGTCGCAAATACCGAATCCCAAAAATGGCTATTTAGCATGAGCAGATTAAGGGGAATCAGAACCAGGAGGTAAAGTTGCAGAAAAAATAACAGATGCAATCAATCAGAAAGCCATACAAATTGGGCCTGGAGTTTCCTTTCACAAAATGGCAGCCCTCTACGTGCTTGCAAGGAGGATGAGAATAAATGCAGCAGCACAGCGCAGGAGAAGGATCCAGGAGAGAGTATTCAGAGTGCGCATTACATTGCTTGGCCAAAATGAGGATGAGGTATACGACAAGTACTGTCTCAATCGTGCAATGATAATGCGCCTAATTGCTGACCTGGAACCACTACTGCAGCACCAGACACGACGGACCAATGCCATTCCTGCGCACGTCCAGGTCCTATGCAGCCTGCACCTACTGGCGTCCGGAAGTTTCCAGGGGGTCATAGCGATAGCGGGAGGCGTATAACAAAGCGCACTATCACGCTTCTTCCGTAAATTCATTGATGCCATGTTGACAATAATACATACCCACATCAGCTTCCCCACAACCCCCCAGCAGATGGACCACACCAAACAGGAATTCTACCAGGTGGCCCAATTCCCCCAAGTCATAGGATGCATTGACTGCACGGATGTCCCCATCTGTCCACCCTCAGCCAATGAGTACATCTTCCGTAACAGGAAGTCCTATCACTCCATCAACGTGCAGGTCGTGTGCGATGCCAAGCACATCATCACGGACATAGTGGCACAATTTCCCGGGGAGCACACACGACTCCTATATATTCAGACACAGTGGCATCCACAGGCGTCTGCTCAATGGAGAATTTGGAGAGGGACTCCTGCTTGGTACGTAAACATACCTATTCATAACATCTGCATCACACATGTATCATCATGACTGACGCTAAGCCTTTGCTTCCATCCTGTAGGTGACAGTGCATACGCCCTGCGGGAATATATCCTCACCCCCTACATCAACCCAGCAACACCACAGGAGCAACGCTACAACGCGGCCCACATAAGCACCAGAAATGTGATTGAGAGGACATTCGGGATCCTGAAGAGTCGCTTCCGGATCTTACATAAGACTGGTGGTGCTTTGCAATATAAACCAGACACCTGCTGCAGGATTGTAGCAGTATGTGCCATGTTGCACAACATTGCAACCAGAAGGGGGATACCCATAGAGGTGGACAAGAATGACAACTACCGGGATGATCAACCACCCGCACAACACCGACAGTCACACGTTCCAAACACAGCTGAAGGTCAAAGGAGGTGGACATACATCACACAACATCATTTCAGAGCCAGGTAAGAATGAGCCATGACAATATCATTAGTAGTGCTACTGTTTAATTCACAGGAGCACTTATGTATGTAATGTTACACTGACATGCAAATTAGAGTTCCCCCACACATTGTGGGCAAAAACATGACCGTTGGATTCACGGGAGTGCAAATGCAAAATTAAAGTTGGCCATGGTTACCCCACCATGGTCAGGGATGCAGGACAGAATGTCTAGTGGCGCTTCCCACGAACGCCCAGCCTCCTATCGCGTGTCTCCTCCACCTCACCACGCTGTGTCTCTGTGGCTGTGGAGCAGCGCGAACTGTGCCTCCTGGTGCAGGTCTCCATCACCGAGACGCTGCTCACACTGGATGCAGCCTCACTGCCATCCTCCCCTCCCAAGTTGCTGCCACTGAATGTCCCTGACTGCAAGTGTTCCACTGCAGTGGTCACCTGGCCTAAGGCCTTCGCCACGTCACCACAGTAATGTCCGAGGTCCACCTGCAGTGACACGGAGCGGCGGGACAACACAGCAGTGCTGTTGCATAGCTTTGTGATGTCCCTGGCCGATGCTGTGGAATGGAGCAAGTTCTGCCTATGCCTCCGGCGCTCGCTGTGTTGTCCTGCTCGGATGGCACGGGTGAGCTCCTGGAGGTTTTGACTAATGTCCTTATTGCCCTCTGCCACAACTGTGGTCATGTGCCGCACTGCGTCAGTTAGTGTGCACATATGTTTTGCGAGACGCGAAATGTTGAGGTTCATTGTCCCCATGTGTCTCCCCTGCAGGTGCTGAACACGCAGCCTCTGAGCTTCGACTCCACCATAAATGTTCCTTGCCTGGTCGGCTCCCTCGGCAGTACTGCGCATGGACCTGCGCCGCTGCGTGACTCTGCCACGTGCTGGTGGTGGTGCTGGCGGTGTGACACCTGTCTGACCTTGCCCACTTGTGGGTGTAGGACTCGGGCATGCATCCATCACCTGCAGGGAGGGGACATGTGCCCTGCGTCTTGGTGGTTTTGTCGCAGGTGTTGGTGGTGGTGGTATTGTCGCTGGTGGTGGTGGTGGTATTGTTGCTGGTGGTGGTGGGGATTGACCTTCCTGCGGAGTGTCGCCATCGGAATCTGCCGGTGTTTCGGAGATGATGAGGCGGTCACTATCATCTGAATCCCCAGGAGATGCATCTGTGTATGAAACAGTGCATTGTTAGTTTATTTTGTGATTACATCTGTTTGTCATTCTGCATTTATGTCCTACAATGAATTACATTATTTGACTCTATGTTGGCCCTGTACTGCTGATCTAATTTATTTTGCATTTGTGACTATACATGCACACTTTGCTGACATGACTACGACTCCCATGATGCAATACTGATTGATTGATTGATGATTGATTGATGTACTTATAGAGCGCAGCTATCACCCTACGGGCATCTTGGCGCTTGCATTGGGAACCCATCCTGGTTTTTCCCTGTAAGATAACCCGTACTGGGCATCCCCAAGGTGAAAGCCAGGCATCCCGCCGCGGGGGGCCGTTGTGGAGATTAAGCAGGCTTGTTGCCCAGAGCTGCATAGTGTGAACTCGTGCTTAGAGTGGGCACCGAAGCGAGAATTATCGAGTCCGTGGACATTTGGGCTCTGGACCCTGCCGCGTCGGGAATCGAACCCAGGTCCCAGGTCTGATCTCTGCTTCAGGGTATGCCTCCTCTAACCAGTGGCCCAGATGTGAGGGCATATGTGTTATGCACTTCTGCCTGCACACTGTGATTGACCTGGGGGGATGGGGATGGGTATACGATACGCAGCGTATGGGCGCAGGCATGCTTCTTACCTTGTTCAGTGGTGGCTGCGCCGGAGGTGTCCATCTGCGTTACTCCGACAACCGCCTCTGGCTCAATGGTCCCCTCGACGAACTCCTCCAGGGCAGTGTTTGCAGGTACTGTGGATGGCCCCCCTCCTGTGCCAGCTGCCTCCTTGACCCTTTCAGCAATTCTTTCCTTTGCCCTCTTCCTGAGGTCATACCACCTCTTCTTGAGGTCGTCTATGTTGCGGTGCGTCACTCCCACAGCATTCACCCTCTCCCTGATGCGAAGCCATATTTTCCTCTTCTCAGCTTCGGGCACCTTGAGTGACAGCTTGCCAAACAGCTTGTCATGCTTGCTGCTCACCCCCTCGATCAAGTGCTCAAGTTCCCTGTCAGAGAACTTTCTCTTCCTCTTCCTGTCTGCAGTGCCTGGTGCATCCTTGTCCAGCCTGGATGAGGGTAGGGTGGATGGTTTCAGAGTGAGGATTCTCTTGCCTCAGCCTGTGTGCTCTGCCTCCTCCTGTGAGCTCCTCAGGGCAGTGAATGAGGGTGGGGCTGCTTGACTTGCTGGTTGTGATGTCATCAGACCGCTCCTGGAGCGACCCATTTTTTGCAAAATCGCTGATACCGAACTCGCCAATACCGAATTCGGTAATACCGAATTCGCTAATTGCTAATCGGTATTTTCAGTAATCGCTATTGTGTAATCGGTAATTATTAGCGATTTTTAAGGAATCGCTGAAATTTACAGATTCTGGCCCACATGCATCAAAGCAAAAACCAGTCGCAAACGGGCAGATTCTCAGAATCTGCCCCTTTGCGACTGGGATCTTTGCATTTGGGATGCATCATCCCAAATGCAAAAATCGCAATTTAAGGAATCTCTAAATTGCGATTCCTTAAATTGCTATTGCATTTAAGGAATCCCAAATTGAGATTCCTTAAATGCAATGCATGAAAGTTAAAAAATTCGTGATTTCGCTAATAGGGGGAGCAAATTACCATGAAGTTGAGCTTCATGGTAATTTGCAAAAACTTTGAAAAATGCACTAAAGTGCATTTTTCAAAGTTCCATTTTACACACACACATGCCCTTGGGGCATGTGTGTGTGCAAGATGTATTCATATGCAGATTTCAGGGGTGCAACAGGGTGTCTTTTTGACACCCTGGCACCCTTGAAATAGCATGAGCAATTTGCGATTCTCTAATTGAGATTAGCAAATTGAGAAAGTCTTCCCATTCATTCCTATGGGCCTCTAGGCCCATAGGAATCAATGGGGAGGTATTCCTTAATTGCGACTCGCAATTTGTGAGTAGCAATTAAGGAATGTTTAGAAATCGCTATTTTGTAAGCGATTTCTACATGCATAGCCTTTTGCTATTCCTTATTAGCGAATCCTTATTTTTCGCTATTAAGGAATCGTTTTTCGGGATGTTGATGCATGTGCACCTATATGACTAAAAAATGTAAAAATAAACATGACCATTTTACCAGAACGTGAACACAATAGACACTCTGCCCATGCTAATATTCATTATTAAGATTAGTCCCTGTTGGTATGAGTTCATATACTTAAAAACTCTTAAGAAAACAGGCCATCTCTAATTTGTCATTGAGACCAAGTGGTGCCAGGGTATCCAAGTACGTAATCCAATGTGTCTCCCGCTGTGATTGCAGTTTTTGGGTACTGGATTGAGGCTTAACCAATATGGTTTCTAAAATTGTGTACCGGATTTATGCAATATTGTGCTTAAGGTCCATCTAGTGCTCAACAAGACATGAGTTCCTGTTGCTGTACCAGATCATGCGCCTATGTTCCGAGATGCGTACCTTGATACGCCCCTCTGTCTTGCAGCCGTATGACAAGCCACAGGGACATTTAATTGGATACATTACGTGCTGCGTGTTGCAATCTGCAGTGTGTTTGAGTTTTATGGATCTACCTGTCGTGGATGTGAAATGGTGTTGGCCACCATAACCTTGCTGCAGTGTATGCAATACTGATACTGCCTCATGCCTTTGTGCGATGCTCCATCAATTTGTTTAGTGGGTGATAAGATTTCTCTCACGTTGCAAGAACATCCGTGGGCAAATAAAGGTTACAGAAACGGCCCCTGACACCTTGTTGAGACTGGAGTAGTTTCCATTGTGTGGGCTCTTACAAAGCATTGCTGAAGGCCTTTGAAGTACATGTGTATCTAGAGGATGGAGCTACATGAGACACAGGGCCCTTTTGAAGTGTAGGGTTAGATTTTGGTCCTATCCTGCTCCTTTCTACTCCAATGGTGTGAGCCCCAATAGATTTAGAGGTACCCCGAGTGAAGAAGCATATACTGCTTTTGTTTTGGTTTTCTCTGATAGGGGATTAGCAGCCTCACCCCTCCTTCCTGCCAAATTGCTTGACCAGTCTGGGAGGAATATGCAAAAAGGTAAACTGCTCGCTATTAGCCCCCAAAAAGGTCCTGTGAAATCTACAAACTCTGTCTGAAAACTTAATTTAAGTATTAAGCAGAAACCCAAAGTCAGTGTTACATGAATTTCTTGCTGACTGATGTACAGCTGAAAAACTGAGCTAGTGAAATTCTTCTATGATTCAGAACTGGTAATCTTCCCTGCTGGCTTCCTAGCCAGACCAAAGGTCATAACATGGAGGTACCTCTGCAGGAGGAAATTTCTCAAAGGAATCCAAGGTTAGCTGCCTTGAAGAGAAAATCTTCGACCAAAGGCAAGACAGGGCCTGCATTACTGGAGAGCAACTACTGTGAACCGCAGGGAAGGGAGAGGAACACAGCTGCTGTAGACTGTGGTAAGTTTGGTGCATCCACTATGCCCCCAATTGGGCTTTTAGCATACACAGCCTTCCACCCTAGCCCGGGAGTGATTGGTGGGGCCACCCTTGTAGCTTTAAGCACTTCACCCCCAACAGACTGAGCCAGTCACTACTCAGATATGTTATGCACTGTATCAGATCATTAAAGGGTGCACCCATAACATTGTTTGACTCAGGTTCTGAAGACGGCCAAACCCCTGCTATTCAATATGTTAATCCTCCTAAAGTTTGGTTCTAGTTGCGCCCCTGGATACAATATCAGCAGTGCAGATAAACCCATAAACACTAGCGTAGAGGTGTGTCAGCCACTGAAAGCTCGAGCCAGGCCCAAGTCAGATGCCTGGCTTTTGATCAGGCTGAGGTTCTCTTGGATCCTCAAGTCCAAAAACGAGCAGAGTTTTCATGTTGCTCCTGCCTCCCACCCACATTGTAACCGCACATGCTGCGAGTTAAAGAAAAAACACAACCTTGGTATGAAATATAATCGGCAAGGAGAAACAAATTGTTATATCCTAATTATTACATTTATATGTAATCAGCCTAGGTCCTCCTAGCTGCTCAGCCAGAGTGAGAGATGGTAACGGATTGTTGGTGTGACTGTGATGAATGGAATGTTTGCTCTGGACTGGGTTGTTCCCACTACGAGGACTGGTTCCACAATGTATGTGTATTTTCTAAAACTGGAACTGTCGTGTGTTTGCAAGTATGGGTCTTCAAGCAATCAAGGACATTTTCTGTGTTTTGTTCTCGCTGCCTGCAGCATGTTGTGCTCAACAAGGTGAGACTTATGCTGATTTTATTATATTTCACGTGATATGTCTTGCCTAAATATATTTAATTGGTGACACGACCCGGTTCGTGCGCATATTTCAACAACGTAATTATTCTTTTTTTTTTTTAAGTTTTTGCTGGAATATAACGTTTGTGGTGGCAATGACAGTTCAACTGCTACCGAGAATTTAAAATGGAACGCATGAGCTCGCCTACCTTCACCATGGCAGTCATGCGTTGTTTCTTCGTGATGTCCTCTCTCTTCCTCTCAACCTTCGAGCCTTCAGCTGTGACGTCAGAGGGAGTCTCAGCGGCAGGGTATGCCTTTCACGCTGTGGTGCATGTTCGCACCGTGAGCCACTCTGCAGCGTCGTCAGAAAACGTGCCGACATCTTGCGATTGTATGTTGCGTTACACGCACTTGGAGTGTGGCTCCTGTTTGTTTTATTGCCAACCACGTTTTGTTTTTTTAGCCCTACGCAAGCTGTCTCTTGTCAAGCACAAGAAGGGTTGGCTGGTGGATCCGCTGGACTCCCATACGCTGCCCTGAGCTGCAAATAGGGTTTGGAGCTGCAATGGCCGGTAATATCAAGGAGATGTATTTCCTAAGAGGCTCATTAAGAACATCGGAAAGGTTCCGGTAAGAACAAGGAGATGTCTCTTCTAAGAAAAGTGCTGTGGAGGCTCACTAAGAACATCAAGTAAGTACTGATAACTTTTACCCCTTGGAAAGGTTCCACACAAGATACGTAGAATTAAGATCAATGGATTATGGATAAAATTCACATGAATTACACCACCCCAGTTACACGGTGACAGGAACACCATGTATTTTAACTGCCTGTGCAATTACAGAATTAAAAAATATGAGGTCGGAAGCTCCAATTGCCTATGTTACTCTGTCTGGAGGTGTTTTAATGTCAATTGCAGATATCTGTGCTTAATTTTCATTATTTCTGTTTTACTTAGGATATTGCCGTGTCACTATGTTTTCTACTTGCATTACTAACATGTTTCAGTTGACGTGCACTATACATGTGGTAGTTATTTTCTATTTTGGAAAAATCATTTGTCTGCAGATATTTCGTGTTTGACATCACTGGTAGGTGTAGCAGTGTGCGACCAATCTGATGTAACTTTATATTCAGGCTCCCTTGAGCCGGTGGAGTCGACGGACTCATGGTTACGCACCTGCGCGCTAAGAGAGGTACTAGACCGGAATATGTTTTTAGCAGCTTACACAGCAACCCCACTCGCATTTTCCTACTCCCTGCTGACGAGAGGCAACTACCTCGAAACACGTGTCCAGGGATGGCACACGCCACGCATACTTGCACGCACTCTTGAGCATAGGTGTATCCGCCGACGCTGACCTTCAGGGACCATTTTCATTGGGGGAACACGACTGGTAGGTGTAGCAGTGTGCGACCAATCTGATGTAACTTTATATTCAGGCTCCCTTGAGCCGGTGGAGTCGACGGACTCAAGGTTACGCACCTGCGCGCTAAGAGAGGTACTAGACCTGATTATGTTTTTAGCAGCTTACACAGCAACCCCACTCTCATTTTCCTACTCCCTGCTGACGAGAGGCAACTACCTCGAAACACGTGTCCAGGGATGGCACACGCCACGCATACTTGCACGCACTCTTGAGCATAGGTGTATCCGCCGACGCTGACCTTCAGGGACCATTTTCATTGGGGGAACACGACTGGTAGGTGTAGCAGTGTGCGACCAATCTGATGTAACTTTATATTCAGGCTCCCTTGAGCCGGTGGAGTCGACGGACTCATGGTTACACACCTGCGCGCTAAGAGAGGTACTAGACCGGATTATGTTTTTAGCAGCTTACACAGCAACCCCACTCGCATTTTCCTACTCCCTGCTGACGAGAGGCAACTACCTCGAAACACGTGTCCAGGGATGGCACACGCCACGCATACTTGCACGCACTCTTGAGCATAGGTGTATCCGCCGACGCTGACCTTCAGGGACCATTTTCATTGGGGGAACACGACTGGTAGGTGTAGCAGTGTGCGACCAATCTGATGTAATATCACTTACAGGTGTTGTTGACTCAAGTTTAGCATTTCGGGGGGTGGTGGTTTTGTGTTTTCATTACGCAGGGCAAGTACTGACCTAGTACTACTCGGTGCGAAATCGCTCACCGGTGTGGTGCACAGTTCGCTAATGTTCTACAATTATCGGAACTGTATGTGTATTTTCTTTTCAACAGTTTAGTGTGTAGTGATGCAACAGTTTTTCGCTCAAAGGATGGGTCATCCTTTTGTTCTAGTGGGTGGTCATCACAGTGTTCCCTTAAAGGAGGGATGGGTTTGGGTAATAGTTCCTTCACAATTTTATTTCTATTGTCAAAGATTGGGTTGGGTTTGAGTCCCAGTTAGTGACCTCTATATGAGGTTTGGGCCATGGTTTAGTTCCCATACATTATCGTTATTTTGTATAACCCTCACACAGGGTTAGGATATGGGTTTAGACCCCATTTACATGTTGCGCGCAGTACTGAGGTACAACCCTACTTAGGGTGTGTGTTATGGGTGCTAGCCCCTCACACAGTTTCATGGGTCGTTGTCTCATATCTTGTTAGTTCCCTTGTAGTTGGGATTGGTGTCGCAGGGTGTTTTACCCTTTGCGTCACTCCACATATCTTCTTTTGGATTGGATGTTGGGTGTGTTATTCTATATTACAAAGTATTAAAATTTGTATTTTTACTAGATTACACTTCATAATGTTTTGATAATTTTGAAGGGTGAGGATGGGGGATATTGATGCACATATATTTTGATGTCGTATTTTGCCCATCTCCAACTGTCACCACTCATTCACACAGGCACCCAGGCATTCCATTCGTCACAGTCATACCAACATTCCGTTACCATCTCTGACTCTGGCTGAGCAGCTAGGAGGACCTAGGCTGATTACATATAAATGTAATACTTAGGATATAACACAAATCTAGTGGCTGAGTGACACGAACATAGAACAGAAAGAGATACCAATCAAGTGGTTGAATGAAGCAATGTGAAACCAGAAATTCTGGGATTTACGCTGGCTTTACTGCTTGACCAAATTGTGTGATCCTGGCCAAATATTTTATTTCACTGTGCTTCCTTTTTTGTCATTATTACATTTGAGTGCACTTTGGAATATGTGTGTTTAGGCTGTGTGCTATACAAACAACTCTCCTGTGTCTGATTTAAATACACTAAATAGGCTACAATGCTGCTCCATAAACGAATCAAGGCCACATATGGGATGCCCCTAACAACTGACTTGCCTCTAAATTCACTAATGCCATTGTCCACATGGCCTGGTGGAGGGATATGAATATTTTCAAGTTCATGTTTAAAAAGAGTCACATTTAATAGATGCCTCTTAATGCAGTGATGTAATCATATGTACTAAGTTGAAACACTTTCGCATGTTAAAGAAAAGAAATACACCTTTTTTTTAATTTTAAACAAACTTTATTATAATTTTATATGGCGTTTGTTACCCTATTTATTTGCCAAACATTTTCAGGGGTTGTAAAGCCCAGTCACACCCTTGACTCTGCTCTCGCTGTTATTTTGGATATTCCCAGCTTTTTGCACTGAGCTGCACCTTCAGTGCTGCACTTTCTGTAATTCAAAATTACTACTTTTCAACCGTTCCTAAAAATACTTGGGGAATGTATAACTTCCCCTAAAATATTTTAGAACTAGAGTTAAAATAGTAAATAAGCCTCCTGGAATGTTTTGGGGAAAGTTGCTCTTTCCCCAAAGATTCTAGGACTGGAGTTAGAATAGTAAATTTTACCTTCTAGTGTCCTCGATACCCACTGCTGCCCTGAGGGAGCAGCTTAGAGCAATAAACACAAACAGGCGTTATTTTGTTGCCTTGCCCACCTCTACGCCAGGGGCATTGAAGCCCCCAAGCTGCATGCAAAGCATATTGATTGGGAACTGTCCTTGTATTTTCCTTTGCCATAAACCAAGTGGAGGCCTGTCCATTAAACTGTACACGAGAGGTTCTTGTACCCTGTGTATCCTAAACTATTTCAAGGTGATCTCAAATGAGGTCATTGAAAAGAAGGAACAGTAGAAAAAAGTAAGCACCTAGGGCACCAATGTTTGGTCAAGCCTGGATGATTGTTTTGAAATTAGGTTTCCTTATTAGACATTGTGCAATTCCGAGCTGGATGGATAACACATGCTTTCCCTTTTCTGTCTTGATGACAATTTTGTTAGTAGCCCAAGAGTCAAGTTGGTTGTCTTGTGCCTCTTATGAAAGGCCTTTATAGTTATTATAAATGGAGCAACATTATAGGCTATTAAACTATGTAGAAGAGAGGGGTTTAGTATAGTGCACATCTTTTAATGAATTATTTGAAGGTACTCTCAAATGTGAACATTACTGAAAAAATAATTGGCCAGGCTCACACAATTTGTTCAAGCTGGGGTTGAACCCAGGATCTCTGGGTCACGGCACCACAACTAGTTTGCCCTGTGTCCAATAACAGCTTCTGATTGGCCTGGGCGTGTTATGCAAGCCTATTCAAAATACTTTTTAAAAAATAGATTTAAGTAACAGTAGAGGAAACACCCCTCTTGATACAACAGCTACACCATGGACAGAAACAGTTCAAGCGCTATACTCCTTCAGAAAATAGGTACAGATAGGGTATCATCAGCACAAGCTTTTCCCATCACAAGACAGTACATATCAGGCAGCAGTAGCGCAAGCTTTATTTCAATACTTTTTTATTGAATTTTGTCATAAAAACAATACCAGCACATACTGAGCTAAACATTTAGTCATACAAAAACATAGAACATGCACAGAATCCGTGAACACTATATTCTACGGTACCCCCCGTTTCCTTCTATTTCTTTTATAGTCTGCCCCTCCCCTCTGTTCTTGTAAAGAATCTAGTGCCTTTCAGAATAAGGATAGCATGGCAGTAGGGAGCAAGCTTCCCTCCCTCACTGCAGGCGTAAATTAAATTGTCCATTTCCTGCAGAACAGATGCAGCAAGACAGAGTTGAACAAACTTTAATCGCTCACAAGGTATGTACACTTAAGACGTGAGTGACATGAAGTTAAAGACAGATCTCTAGAGTGGGGGCTTAATTCAGTGAGAAGACTGTATAGAAGGATAAGGGAGTGAATGAATGCAAGTTCGGACACCATTTTGATGTAGCTAAAATTCGGTTAATTCGTTAGCTTTCCATGCATTGAGAATTTTCAGTAACCTGACAGGTCATTGTTATTTGGAGCAGTCTCACTAAGCCTAAGTGACTACGCTCTAGACAGACACACAGATGCCAACTTCTTTAACACGTTCTGAATGCATAATCCGTTTTAGTCTTGGGACTGCATCTGTTCAGAACGTTGAGAACGCAGAGCCGCAGTATACATTTTGTTTTCCAATCCACATTTTGCAGTACCTCCAGGATTGGTGCACTAGTTGCAAGCCCAGAGAAAACAAAGACAAGAAAACAAATATAGCGCTTCACTGGCAAACTCTGTAAAAGTGGCGCTAATGTGTTTGGGTGTGAATAAAATTAATCTGGTCAGTTTGCTACCACTCTGTCTTACTTTATTTAGTTATTTTTCCTATTTTAACCTTTTATTCCAGATGCTGCACTTTGGAATTTAAATACAACATTTCCATCAAAAAATATTTTCTTTTTTGGATCCATTTCACAGGGGAGCAAATAAAAGAAAGGAGAGGAAAGAGTGTGAAAACCCCAGTCTTGAAATCTCGGTTTTCTGTAAGAGAAGAACTGCTAGACAGAAAGAGAGGGAAGAAGGAAAGAGTGGGGGGCAGCTGAAGCGACAGAGCAGAAGTGGACACTGTATTTTTCTTCTCTGGGTAAGAAGGAAAAGACAGAGTCCTGTTACTTCTCTGCCGCCCGTCCTCCAACGCCAGGAACGCCGAGCTTTGTTTATAGGCGATGGTGATTTCTTGCGTCCTGGGACGCATTTTCAAAATAAAAAAGTAGGGGAACGGTATCCCTGAAATTGAATAAGTAGGGGCACGCCGTGCCGATACCCCCCCCCCCCACTTCGACCACTGGCGAGGGGTGATAGAGGATGGGAGTCAGAGTAAATGTAGTCGGAAAGTAGCCACAGAGTGCGAAATGAAGCGATGAAATAAAAGAAATGGAATATACAACGTAATTAAATGCTACTTAAATTTAATTAAAAAACTATAACCAGTCTCTTGCAACCCCTGCGTACCGCATACCCGACTTGAGTACCAGATATGTAAGCAACACTGCAAGCAGCAACAGCCACGGCAGAGGATGGCCGGACTAGGTCGAAACTCATGAAAGTCCTGGGACCGCCCGTCGCGGCGAGGTAATTGCAGAGGTGGAGACCATCAGCCGCAAACGCACGCTTAGATTCTCCAAGCATTGTGGACTAGGATTGGCTGACATGCCGCAAATGTTGCAGTGCTGGGACACCTTAGTCCCTCCCACTCCCTGAATTCTCCCAGAATATGTTTAGCCAAGGTAATTGGCTGTCACTGACGTCCCGGAAGTATTGAAATTGTAGACACGTGATCCGTTAAAAGCTCAGTAACGGACACATTGGAGCCTGAGTTCACGGATGGTTTGGGTAAGTAACGGACAGTTGGTGCGTGGTAAATGTGGTATGTGTGAAGGTGGAAGGCATGTTAAAAAAAAAAAATGTATATCTATTTTTTTCCTGTCAGTGAAGGATTCGTTCATGAGTTGACAATGGCAGTCGTTTATGTTGAAACTTTTATCCCGTGCCCCATCTTTGCCCAAACACAGTTAACGCTCCTCTTTATTTTGATATGAGGGTTTCAGTATGAATTGCGGTATCTTTCTTCCCATACCTAACAGCCTGTATCTTGGGCTTTAGAATTTGGAGAGAAAGCGAACAAAGAATGCGAGCTCCGCGTTGCAGTGACCTCTCTTCAGATTTTTTTTTTTTTACATACATGCCACCATTTTAGAAAAGGAAAGTGGAAACTAAAAAAAAAAATAATCGAGAGAATGTATTTCTCCATATTGACTTCTATTGCGGCCTACATTGGGTCTATTGGCGTGTATGCGACTTGCAAGTGTGGTGTTGCAGGATTGGATATCAGAAATAAAAATATATGTTTTTTCCACATCTGTCAGGAGCACAGAAAAATTGCTATGTTAGGCAGAGAAAGCTGTGACAAAAATGTTGTGCACTTGCAAGCAGGAGCATGTTACTGTCAGTTCATAAACCGAGTCACACTAGACCAGCCCTTGCCATCTGAAGCCTGCGGAGGAATAGTTTTTGCATGCAGGAGTTGGGAGATTAGCCTTGAAATCTGTATTCCTCTGCCTGAATCTGGAGAGTGTGCATGAGAAAAGTGTCAGTAGCCAAGTAACACTAACCACTGCAAGCACCACCCTGCTTAATCCTTTCTGGACACTCGCTACTTAGATACACTCCCCAAAACTCCACCTTCCACATTCTAACTTCTGCTAAGCATAATGCAACCCCCTCCTCCCATAGCAAACATATAGAATAGTAGATGGGTAACAATGAATTAAGGGAATTTTTTCACGTACAGGGTCTGAGAGACTTCCATTAGATGACGAGAGCGAAGCTTGAGTTGTATATATCACTCAGAACCCCGAGTTGAAAAACATCCCAGTAATTCACTTTTTTACCCATCTATATTTTTGTTATAAATGGCTCTCAAAATCATTGGCCCCTGCTCTCACGTCTTTCCTAGGCCAACCTTTTTCAGTATATGGTTTGATTCTTTTACAGTACCGCCCTTCCTTACACCTTTCTCCCATTTATCCTTGTGTATTTCGTCTATAACAGCCTCTTGAACCAAATCCACACGAAAGTCATCCCAATTATCATCTTCATATTCCTTCAAAGGGAGTGTATTCTTGACTAATAATCTCCTTCTCTGCTACATGGATTCATTTGTAATCAAATTCTTTCACACACATAGAATACCTTGCAATTTTAGCCGATGCTGTGAAGGATCCTCCTGTAGTGAAAACCTTCACTGAGCATTTATGATCACATTTCACAGTGACTGGCTTACCCCAAATAAAACACCAAAAATGCTCTAAAGCCGAAATGCCACCCAAGCTCTCTCACGCGCAATATTTCTCTTCAATGCAGACAAGTCATACGCAATTATAGTTCTTTACCATCTTTCTCAGTTTACGATAACCTCACCTAAACCTTTGTTGTTATGTTGAAAGAATTTGTATCGCACACGTACACCATATGGTTTCATGTGCTTATAGAAGCTGTGATCCGCCGGCATAAAATCATTCATTTGTAGGCCTGAGAGAACAGCCAGGTTTTTAATTGCCTCCTAAAATAAGAGTAGCATGAAGAAGATCTAATGTTGAAAGGCAGTATGTTACAAAAAAAGAGGGCCAATACCGCAAAACGGGACCCACCAGTTCAGTTCTTTTCCGCTTGAAGGAGGCTAACAGATACTGGTGGGAGGACCAAAGGGCCCGGAAGGGACATATCTAGGGATAAGATTGGAGGTAAATTCCAGGCATGTGCCATGAAGCAATTTGAATATCAGGCATCCAACCTTGAATGTGTAGCGTTGGGTTACTGGAAGCCAGTGCAGTTTCCTCATAAGGGAAGTGACCTAGTGCCCTCTTGGCTTATGATAAATGTCTTGCTGCCTGATTTTGCAAATAGTTGCCGTCTTCTCATTAAGTACCCTGGAAGGCCAAAGTAAGTGGAGTTGTCATAGTTGAGGTGTGAAATTACCAGTGACAGAATAGCTTGAATGACCGCTTCTGTTGTAAGGAATATTACCTCCTCGAAACAGTATGAAGACCTTGCCACCTTCTTCACTGAGAAAGTGAGGAAAATTTATACGTCCTTCCCCCAAGATGAGCCTGTGCCCATCAACACCTCCAGCTCTGTGACGCACACGTCGAAACTGTCAAAAATACCTGACATACCCCTCGACGACCTTGCTAAACTTTTCAGGCAGTTAAGTCTAGCTCCCCCACTGACCCCATGAGACCAGCTAAATTCTTGGATGTACTGGACTTCTTCCTTCCCTCGCTTTCTAACCTACTCAATCTCTTTTTCCACAGCTGTGGTCCCCACCTGCTGGAAATCAGCTTGGGTTTCCCCCATTATTAAAAAACCCTCATTAGACCCCACTAAACCAGAAAATTACAGACCCATCTCGCTGCTCCCCTGGACGTCCAAATTGGCTGAAGCCCACGTTAACAAAGTGCTATCCCACCACATGCTGCTAAATCACGTCCTGGACCCCTCTCAAAATGGCTTCAGGCCAGGATACAGCACTGAGTCAGCCCTGCTGACCACCACGGAACACCTTCGAGGCATCCTGGACGCTGGTCAAAGTGCCGCGCTGATCCTGCTGGATCTCAGCGCGGCCTTTGACACGGTCTCACACAACATCTTGCTGAATCGACTTGAGGCCATAGGGATTAACGAACTTGCCCTTGACTGGTTCCGGTCCTTTCTTAAGGACAGATCCTTTCAAGTCTCAGCCCCTCCCTACATCTCCCAACCCCATTCCATCGACCAAGGTGTTCCTCAGGGGTCGGCGCTCAGCCCATCTCTTTTTAATCTGTACGTCCAGCCTCTTGCTGCAGTGGCAAGAGAGTGGGACCTTACGCTTGTGTCGTACGCCGACGACACACATCTGGTTATCTCACTCTCTGAAGGCCCTTCTACCTCGGCCACCAAATTCAGGAATGGGCTAGCGGCAGTTGCACAGTGGATGACACGCAACTGCCTGCAGCTGAACGCCGGGAAAACGGAGGTGCTTTTCCTTGGCAAGAATTCCAGCTACTGGAGCGATCACTGGTGGCCCTCTCCGCTTGGCCCTACCCCTTTGCCAAAAGAGGTCGTGAAGAACCTAGGTGTCTGGCTTGACTCTTCTCTTAACTATCAGTCCCACACAAAGAAACTGGCAGCAACGTGTGTGGGTCTAATGAGGAGTCTTAACCCGATACTCGGGTTCTTCGACCCCAGTACCCGCCAACTCATTATTCAAGCCATGATACTTGCCCGGCTGGACTATGCCAATGTGCTATTCCTGGGGGCAAATAAAGCAGAATTAGCACGGCTGCAACGCATCCAGAACTCGGCCGCCAGAGCGGTGGTTGGCCTCCCACGCAGGTGCTCTGCCAGAGCTACCATCCGTAACCTGCATTGGCTCCCAATTGAATCTCGAATTCACTTCAAAACTCTTACCACCGCTTTCAAAATTCTGAATTCTGACTGTCCGGAACTCCTACGCCCGCTCCTTGTACCCTACACCCCTCAGCGTAATTTACGCTCACTGGGACAACACCTTGTGTCGATCCCTCGATTCAGGCTCTGTAGAATGGGTGGACGTTCCTTCAAAGTCTTGGGGGCTAGACTCTGGAACTCATTACCCCAACATATCCGCACTTTAACTAACCTGACTGCCTTTCGGAAATTACTAATAACCCATCTCTTTTCCCTCATCTAGTCCTCTGTAGCCTTCCCCCTCCCCCCTCAGGTACTGGTTAGGTCAGCGCCGGGACGCTCCGTTGCTGGGGCAGCTGTTTGCGCTTTAACAATCATATAACATAACATAACCATCTACAAATTTTCCTGATCTTACGGAGTTGAAAAAAAAACGGGTAGAGACTACTGTGCCGATCTGGGTTTTCATCGAAAGGTCCACATCGATTGTGACACCAAGGCTCTTGGCTGAAGGAGAGGGGAGTGGAGACACCCTCAACTCTACTGGCCAGAAGTTCGAAGTCCAATGTTAATCGCATTATTTGTAACAACACTTTCCTGTTAAGGATCACCCCTCCTCAAAATATTGAAATCAGTTATAGCCTCCTTGATAATTGTAAAGTCTTTGTGACATTCCTCCGACCAAACAAATTTCACCTGGTTTTTCGACAACTATTAAATATGGAACGTCTTTTTAACCTCTTCAGTGCCGGGCGTTTCATTAGCGGGCGGGGTTCCTGACGAGATAGTCTCGTCATGGAGCGCGGTTGCGCGGTGCCCATGACGAGACTATCTCGTCATGGGCACTGAAGGGGTTAAAAAAAAAAAAAACTCCGGACATACCATGAATAAAATTCTGGGAGCCTTAAAAAGGATGCTTGTTTCCGGCCCAGGGATGACCTGGCTTGGCAGTTCGGGCTGGACTGTTCCCATGAGGCACAGGGCCAAGACTGATTTGCATATGGCCAGGTCTAAACTGGGGTGGCATGGTGAGCAAAAGAATGATGGATTTAACCCAGATCTCTTGACTGGGGGTGATTGTTTTGATTGGTTCTGCATTCTGTCCATCAATTGTGTGTCTTTTGCTTTCTCGCCCGAAGTACGCCGGGTATGCCCAGACGTGGGTCCTGGGCTCACGGTGCCACTGAATTCAAGTTATCCTGGCTGAAGAGGGGTGAAACCCCGAAACCGGTCCTAGGATGCTTGTTTCCGGTACAGGGAGGACCTGGCTTGGCAGTTTGGGCTGGACTGTTCCCATGAGGCACAGGGCCAAGACTGATTTGCATATGGCCAGTTCTAAACCGGGGTGGCATGGTGAGCAAAAGAATGATGGATTTAACCCAGATCTCTTGACTGGGTGGGAATGTTTTGATTGGTTCTACATTCCGTCCATCAATTGTGTGTCTTTTGCTTAAAAAGGTTCTGACATCACCTTGCATTCCGAAACTTGTGCTGCTTGCATCACCTCAACCAAACTTGGTTTAGGTCTTACACCATCCTCGCATAACATACTCCCCAGATAAATAGCACTAGTCCCTGCAAATGGGCATTTTGAAAATTTACTGTTAAACCTTTACTTTCCAATGTACGTTAAACCTTCCTTGGTCTGTCATGTTCTTCCTTGGAAGCACAGTCGCTGTAAACCTAAGTGGCATTCCCCTGAACTGGGAAAGACCTCATAAGGAATAAAAGCTGTGAAACCCTTATATTTGGGGTCTAATTGGATTTGATGGTATGCCAATGGAAAGTCCACTATCTGATGAAGACTTCTAGGTGCAGATTCCTTACCCTAGAATTATCACCAGGCAAAACACCGGATCTGGAAAATTTTAGTGAGCAGTACCACAGCATGCTGGTAAGTGGCTCCATGTGGCGTTGACGTCTGCCCCAGAAGTAACATGCGTGGTGCCTATATAGGTGCCACCCCAGCACGCTGACGGCGGCTCTTTTCTTTCCGCACCAGTCAGTGCAGAGCTGGAGAGAGCTACCCCTTAGTCATTTTTTGATTAAACCTTTTTAGACTTCTGTTAAAGTGTTTTTTGCGATCTTCTCTTGGTGTGGCAGGGATGTCATCTCGGAAGGCTGGCTTCAAGCCCTTCGGCTCCTGTCACCGCCCGATGTCAGTATGGACCCGCACCTGTTATGCCTTTGTTGCCTCGGGCGTGACCATGATCTGAAGGCCTACTCTGATTGCCCTGCCATTCACCCGAAAGCCTTGAGGGACCGATACAGCAAGCTCCAGCGGCTCGATGTGCGCTGCCGTGACAACTTCGGTCTGGGTCTAGAGGAAGGTCCTGGGAACGGCTGTGGAGCCTGAAATCTTTGTCGCTCTGAAATTCATTTGGCCACTCTGGTAAGTCTTATCGTAAAAAGAGCAAGAAGTCGAAGAAAGTCTTTGACTGATGAGAGAGCATCGTCCTTCATGGCCTGGCTCTGTGGTTGAGCCAGTGACCGGGTCTGCTCCGCGCCTCCCTGAATTTCCGGTAGCTGGTGCGAAGGCCTTACAGACGTTGTCCCTGGGACCTGGTCCAACCCCAGCACACAGGCTCCTGTGAACAGTACGATTGCCTGTTGCCACTGTCCCGTTCTAGGGGACCGCAACTTCCTCACACAACACCATATCCCGGAGAGCTTGGTGATCCAAGCCTTCACCTCCCATGGTGTTTTCCTTTCCGCACCCCTGGATAGGGAATCGCAGAGGCTAGATACCTTAGGAAGCTTGGCACTGTGGTCACAGAAAAGTGCATGCTTTTTGGGCCCCCATTCCAATGGTTAGTTGGATAAAGTTGCGCAGGTACTGACGATGTTCATGGAGAAGGCCAGGGCTGTCTTCACCCAGGTTATTGCTGACTGGAGGGATGCAGCCACGTTTACCATCCGCTGTGGACTGTATAACCAGCCACCCCCAATCCACCTTACGCTTCTTTCATCGCCACGGAACGGACTTCCAGCCGCGTCTGTACCCCCGTGTAGTGTAGTTCCAATTTCCCTTATAGGCTCTGCGCATTGGAATAATATAAACTATAGTTTTTGCATAGGACTAAGGTAGGTATGCTCCTATTGAGTACATTAAACTTAATTACTTGTGTGTGCCAGCTAACTCGGAGGTCACTAGAAACTTCTCGAATGAACAAGAAGGGATTAGTTTCAGACAACCGCATAAACATGACCACTTTTGTTTCCCTTAGAATCGGAACGCGTCTCAGAATCGTGGAAACCATAGATAAGAGTTTCACTCAATCAATCAGCTTTATTCGATTAAAAGAAATAATCATAAAAGCACAATACAACTACGGGCACAATAAATACTAGTATTAGCTTATAAATTCATAAAATAGCAATGCAAATCAATTTCAGAAAAGGAATGAATTACATCATGATTGAATTTCTACATTTTAAAACTAATTTTAAAAACATTAAAATTGATGCGGACATTTACAAAAAAATAGAACATGAATACTTTATTGAAAAGACACATCATCTCATGGACATTTACATAACTCCGTCGACCAGTTGTTTTCAGTGGGAAAAGAGACAAGCCTGTGAAAGATGTTCAATGTCAAATGGGTCGACAAAAATCCGTCATGCTCTCTTGTAAACTTGCTTAAGTAGGGCTGGAGTTTATCGGTGACCATTATTAACTGATGCGTCTGTACAGAGACTTTTTGGGATTCTATATCTCTTCTCTTATTATCCAAGTAGGATAGACAGCTAATTTTTAATTATTTCCTGTTTACAGCTAAAAGAGTAAGGGGGTCCGAAAAATATTCAGGGTGGCCAAGGTAACCAACAAAATTTTGAATGTACTCTAGCCAACTAATCTTCCGTGCCCCATCCAGTTTACCACAGTCTGTAAGTAGCTGTCTATTGAGTTCCAGCGAATCGGAGGTCCATATTCTATGCCACTGGAGTACAGGTTGAATTTTACAAATGTCCAAGCCCAATTCAGTATGACAAACATAGGTAGAAGTGCTATCCGGGACAATCAATAAAAATCTTAAAAACCTATTCTCAATACATTGAAGTGAATTAACATTCTCATAACCCCAGATGCCTGCCCCATAGGTGGCTATTGTAATGCATTTCGCCTTGTATATCTCTAATAGGACCTCTGGAGCCAGTTTCCCCAGCTTCTTACTGAAATTAAAGAGTGCGGCTACCGCTTTAGAAAACAGTAGCCTCCTAGTCCTAATGGCCTGGGTCCATGTCCCCCTCTTATCAAAGAGTATACCCAGATAAGAGAAGGTTTTGCAGCACTCAATCGGTTTCTTACCTATTAAAATGTGTATTCCCTGCCCCACATTTCATCACAAAGGTTTTAGAAATATTCACTTCTAATCCCAGTTTAGCCATATAATCAGCGAAATAATCAACTAACCTCTGCATCCATACAGGGGTGCGTGACATCAAAACCGCATCATCGGCATACATTAATGTGGGAATAGGTCTCTTCCCCACTTGTGGGAGGTCCTGGCACTCTTTCCCCTGCTTATTGCCCAAGTCATTAATATAAATAGGAAGGGTGCCAGGACGCATCCCTGTCTCACACCCCTTCTTACCCTAAAGTGCTTAGTGCACTCCCCTTCCATCCCATAACGAATCCTAGCATTTGCTCCCGCATATAATTGTCTTAAAACTAAAATTATCGAACTTTCCACCCCCATATTAGTTAAGATTCTCCAGAGTTCCTCGTGGATTACGTAATCAAATGCAGCAGTCAAATCTACGAACGTTAAATACAACCTACCCCTTTTGGCTTTAGTGTATTTGCAGATCATCATATTCAAATTTAACCCTTGGTCAATTGTACCCATGCCTTTGCGGAAACCATACTGAAGGTCATTAAGTATCGAATGGTCTTCCGCCCAATCTTGTAACATTAATAACAAAACTCTGCCGATAATCTTAATTGTTGAATCGTGTAGCGATATCGGCCTATAGCAGGCAGGGTCCGACATGTTACCTTTTTTGAAAATGGGGACCACGGTCGATTCATACCAGGAAGAAAGGGGACCGATTGTGCTACAAGCGTTTAAAACTGGAGTTAAAAGAGGACCCCGCAATAAAATTTTATGTTTAAAAAGATATACCGGGATGCCATCTGGTCCCGGTGCCTTACCTCCCAGGCTCGATTTAATGGCTAAGTTAACCTCGCTCAGCTCAAATTTCAGATTCATGTCCTCTGTACCTTGACTAAGAACCAAATTGGCTACAGGCTCCATCTCTACCCTTATAGTATGAGCTGTATTGCTATATAATTTTTCAAAATGCTCCAGCCACTAAACCTGGCTAATAGCTATCTCAATCGTGGCCCTGTCCTTCTCCAACAAAAAGGGCGCATTGACCGCCTTCCAAAATGCAGAGTAGTCTTTTAGCTTTGAAGCTATCTGCAAGTCCCGCCACGCTTCCTTTTTTTTTTTTTTTTTTTTTTTTTTGGGAAAACCTTTATTGCACATAAAAATCAATACAAACATGGGCCTACAACCAACAGGGTCGGCCGCAAATATGTACATGTTCAACAACATCAAGGAAGCAATGGGCCCCCTGGGGCTCAGCCGAATTGACAGAGTACTGAGTGCACCTCAGAAGTTATCCAGAGACATACATTTTAGAAATACAAACAAAAAGGAAAAATAAAATAACACCAAAAGACAAGGCGGAAATCATCGAAAAAGAGGCGTCTAACCACGGCTGGGGGACCACACAGTACCAACTCCACCCTCGGGTGGTCCATGAGGATGATCAAGGGGGAGGTGGGGGCGACGGGAGAGCCACAACCATCTACAGGTGAAATGCAATAGTCCGGGAACCTCAGGATCAGGGGGACAAGGCAGCATCAGATGAGTCCACGAGGGGCACGCTTCATTTTTAATAGTGGTTTTCCTTAACTTTAAGGCCGCATTATATTCCCTGCGTGCCAGCCTGACATCGTCCACAACTCTAGGCTCTGTTTGCAGTGCTCTCTTTAACTTGGCATGGGCCTTAGAACATGTTGCATCAAACCAACCATGTTTAGGTTCATTAGATTTATTGAGTTTCACAGACATTTCCTGTTTGATGTATTTTGAAATTGTCTGGAACCCACTTATAATGTCTTTGGTCATAGTATTTACATCTAAACAGGCCTTGACCTCCTCTTTGCAATTGGTAATAACCTTCCTTATGAAAGTATCAGGGTTCAGCTTATCCCATTTTAGGGCATATCCATTTTGCCTAGATATATTGAGATTCCCCATAAATGTAGATATATGATCTATTATATTTCTCTTAAACCTAATGGAGATGCTCAAAGGAAAGTGGTCACTCACCGATATGTCATGTGTGACAAAATCTTTGATTCTAGTAGCCTACCTGCTTGACATCAAAATAAAATCTATTGTTGATGACTTCCCCTGCTGATTATAGGTGGGATTAAAAGGCACGGGGTTGGGACATAACATATTGGCAAAGCCCAAATCTGTGTCAAACATAATTTCATTTAGAATGTCCCCGGATTTATTATGTGCTAAGTGATGAAAGGTATGGTCCTTATCCCACGATAAACCACAGCACCCATTATCTACATAACCACAAATATTACAATTAAAATCACCCCCCCAAAGGATGCACACTTCTCTGGTTGATGCAGCCTGAATGTTCTGTACAATGGTGTTAATAGATCTCACTTCCTCCTCAAATCTACTGGTAGGAATATTGTTGTAAAAGTTAACCACCAGCAGACAAAATATCCTGTCTATGTGAAGCGACATGACCTGATAGTAAACATCGCTACCAATTAGAACAGTTTTTTCCAAATTCAGGAGATTCGACACATAAAGACATAATCCCCCCTTAGCTCTCCCATAAACTGATGGAGTAGCAGGGGTATGAAAAGTTCTAAAACCATTTAAATGTATAGGTTTGCAAATCCAGGTCTCTTGGACAGCTAATACACCGAACTCCTTAACAAAATCAATCCAGGTATGAGCTATCACCTTAGCATTAAACCCGGCCACATTCCAAAAACATAGCTTATGACAATTACTCCTGCCATCTCTTTCTGAGATCATAGGCACTCCAGTAGTGGGATGTGGGGACTGTTCATGCGATGGATTAACAAATATTTCTTTGTTGGTGGGGCTAAAAGTTCCCACTCCCTCCACCGCATCCTCCTTATTGCCATGAATCAGTCCAGTGCTAGCCCTATTTAAGTGTTCTCTGTTGTTAACGAACTGGGGTTCAAAAGACCTTTCAGGGATAAAACTGATGGAAATAGGCAGAGATGTGTGGTTCCTAGGTATGAGTGGTTAGTCAATCTACCTCTTCTAAATTATGAAGAGCCTCAAATCTATTATGAACCTGAACGTTTAACTGTTGTTTGTGGTTTGCTAGACATGGGACTGAATATACCCTTGGGTGGGGATCACATGTTGGTTGATAAAAATAGCCCAAGGGGAGGATGTTTATGCTGGCTTGTGTTATAGCCTGCTCGCTACCGCTAGACAGAATCATTTGCACAAACCGAGGATTGGCAAATGTAAGAACCACACAGTCACCACTTAACCTTTTTTGTCCACGTCCTACCCAGCTTATCCTTCTCACCATCTTAAATTCTGCAAATAATTTCTCGGAGTGGCCTAGCTTTGTGCCTAGCCAACCTAAACTTTTATTTCTCAATGACACCCAGGATTTTTCAGTCCCCTATGGAAGTGTCGGTACATTAGCTAAAATCACAGTATACGGGGTAGCTGCCGGTGGGAGGTCCAATATACTAGCTTTATGGGGAATTGCCTGGTTAGCCCGATTAAGATGCACTCCAGAGTTGCCCTTGTCCGCAGCTACCAGAGGTTGTGGGCCATGGCCAAATCTTTTTTATGGTGAATACCTTTGATAGGGATTTGGCACGCCAGAGCTCTGACAATTAAAACAGGGTGGTGATGCAAGCGTATGGGGTGTTGGCAAGGGATCGGACTGTGCGGGGCTATCGCTTGTCATGCCATTACCTACAGAGGCCCTCTTAGCCATAGTCCCCCCTGGTACGGCAGACCTCTTTAAGGGGCCTGCATCATCAGGGGACTCCGTTCACTTAGACATTGAAGATACTAAAACGTCTAGCTTAGGTGCAATGGTAGACCTGAATTCTCTAATAAACTTATCTAGAGACTCCAGTGTGAGTTTCACAGATTCTAATTCCCGGTTCAAGGGATTTCCACTTTCCACTTCCGAAATACCCCTGGTTTTAAGATTAGTTTTTGATTGAATCTTTACTTTCTTAGCTGATTTTTTTTTTTTTAGAAGATTTACGACTAGGATTTGATACCCCAGGGATAGAATTCTTAGAGGGGACAACAGTAGCTTTTGCATTCCTTGGACGTTTATCTGGGGGCTGAGTCGCACTATCCTGCTCACAACACGAGATATGATCACAAATATCCAGAATGCACCCATTTACTTTACCTTCATTTCTTATTGGGCTTGTAGGAGGAGATGGTACAGTGGGTAGACATAATAGCGGGCCTACTACTGTGGCTTCCGCCTCTTTCTCACCCTCTGTACTTAGTTTTTCTATATAAATAACTTCCTCCACTGTGCTGATTTGCTTTTCTATAGCCCCCATCGCTCCAGTCCAAAAATTTAACAGGGTCTGCCTGGGGCCTTCCACCCTACAAGTTTTAGATATAACCTGAGCGTTCCTTTTTCCCATATCAAGCAAATTAAATGGGGCACAGCACAAATAAAATTTGAGGTGCAAAAGTCAATAAAACGCAAATATACACGTCACGCCTCCCTCCCAGACAAAGCAGCTCAGTGCTTACAACTTCCAAACTTTGCTACTGCTGGGATTCACTGGGCTAATGTCCATGAAAACAGTCTTAGCCGCCCCACATGCATAAACCAAATATACGTAAAGTTTTGGTAGTTTCTTACTGCACTGAAAAGCCAAGAAATGTGGCCCGAACCGGCCTCATCTGGTCTATGACGTGCGTAGACTGGCTCGTTGCGTGACTGGGTTCGTCTAAAATAGAGTACTGCAGGGACCGGGCAGAAAGTGCGGCGTGCCGGTAGCCCAGGCAGGGGCTCTCAGTAAAGTGCAGGGTGCAAAGCCGCAAAATAGGTCCGTTATGGAGCACTCTCTCACCTTCCTTGACCGGCTCCGCCTCAAGTAGAATACTGCAGGGACTGGGCAGAAAGTGCGGCGTGCCGGTAGCCCAGGCAGGGGCTCTCAGTAAAGTGCAGGGTGCAAAGCAGCAAAATAGGTCCGTTATGGAGCAGTCTCACTCAGTCAATCGTGCATGCTTAGTTTCTCCAGAGTTACACAGAAATAGATAGACGGGCGTTTCAATAAAAAGGGTTTATTGAACAGTCTTGTTTCTCGTGTAAGAGATATGAGCTGTCACAATCGTTAGACAGTAAGCAAGATATAATACGCACAGCGTAAGCTGTAAAAAGAAATAATACTGCAATAGCATTGTCTTTTAGCTATGACATATATTCATATATACATACATAAATAACACAGGCTAAAAAGTGAATACTCGTCTGATGCTTCTAAAATAGTCCTACCCCGGTGTACCTAACCTAAGTGTAGTACGAGGTAAGAAGTAGGTGCTGTTCTATATAGTATGGTATATACTAAGTTTAGTATGCCTAGAGTCCCTCTAGGTTCTAGTCGGCTCCATACCTTTAGAATGAGCGAGGTGGGAATCTCTATCCGGATCTCAAACTCTTAACACCCCGCAAAGGGAGTTAGAACACTGGAAGCTGGATTCTCTGCAAGCAGGTATGACTGCGTCTGGTGCACTGATATGGCCGGGATATGGCCTCTTCCGAACTTGCCGTGGCAAACTGTGCAGTCTAGTCGTGCTGAGTCGTGCCGTGGTTTGCCATGGTAAGGGAGGGCATATTTATACCTGGAAGGTGCTTAGGAATACTAGCATTGAAGTAAAGTCGGGCAGAGGAAGACGTCATGGTTGAACCCCTAAGGAATAGTAGTTCATGCATAATATATGAGTTCTTGGAGAAATCAATCCTAGCTAGGGAAAGTCCCATTCGGCTTAAGGGTCTGGTTTCTAAGAACTCGTTGTGACGTGGGATGGACGGATGTAGGAGACCATGCCTGTATTTGGTTAGCATGGCCAATGCCTAAATAAGGACTGGGATTCTATGCCTAAATATGGGCAATGTGAATTGTGCCTATATAAGGACATGATTCAGGGAAACCTATATCCGCTTCAGTGCCCATGACGAGATGGTCTCGTCATGGAGCGCGGTTGCGCTGTGCCCATGACGAGACTATCTCGTCATGAACCCCGCCCGCTAATGCAACGCCCGGCACAGGGCGGGGAAAGGGCATGGCACTGAAGAGGTTAAACGGGTATCTAAATCGAAACACAACACCCACTCCATTGACGAATGATCGATATTACTAAATGCTAAACACATAAAATTAAGTTTCACATGTTCACTAAAAACATTTTTGTAAAAGCATACTAAAAAGTCTGTTAAAAGTTCGCTACACATGAAATGCAGGTGCTGTACATATTAAAGCAATGTTGCATTCTAAGCATATATTTACAGTGAATGCTAAGAGAATGAACAGAAATATATACACATATGCAATGAAATGGTCCAGGTTTACAGAAAGGAAAGTTCAGAGCCATTTCATGTCATGATTACACAAGCATTTACAATGCAACGGTCTCGGCATTATTAAAGTTAGTGCTATTGGCATTGCTCATGACATTATTTTTGTTTGTTTTTTGTTTTTAAAACATTTAAAGAAACGGCATTGTTATTTACAATGTCAATACCTTAATCACTCCAATGCGAGACCTATTGCATTTGCAGCCACACACAGAGCCACACACACAAAGCCACCCACATACACAGAGCCACTCATGTAGAGCAAGAAAGACCATGAAAGGCACTGCGTGTTCTTTCACTGTTACGTATCACCATTTAATGGAACAACTTAGTAAAAACTTGTGACCATAAGAAGTAGGAAAATAAAACAATTTTGTGACATTAAAAACTCCAGTTAGCTCACTGTCCGGCTGGGTAAATGTTAAACAGCCACGCCCTGTTGACATGTTAACCCTAGTGATCTGCGGGTTAGCATGTCACCAGGACATTAAAGTCTAGTCAATGGCTTTCAATTGGCAAGGGTATTCTGGCATTTGCAGTTCATCACAATCCTTTGTAGAAGGAATAAATGGACTGGAAAGCTATGTCCTTGATGACGCAGTCATCTGTGGTTTTTCTTCTTGGTGAAACATGTCGTGTTTACTGGACCACTGCATGATAGGTTTCAGAAAATCACTACTTTGTATGCTTGGATGGAGTTGGTAACTGCCATCGTGGTGTTTTAAGCTGGTGCAAAAAAGTTTACATGGCATGGACAGTGGCAAAAAATAATAGCTCCATTTCATGTTTCACAAGCAAACTGGCATTCTCACTAGTGCATGGGTGGACGTTCGACCCAGGGACTGCCTGCTGGTGGTGGTGGTGGTGGGGGGTGATATTGCCCAGTGTGGGAGACAGGATTACCGCGTGGGTGAATTGTGGTTGCCCGGGTAGTTCATCGGTGACAAGAACACTGCATTTAACGGTCAGCAGGGCAGCGGTGCACGTGTGGCTAGCTGGAGTGCGCTGGGCCTTTTCATGTGCTCGGCTGGAGTACTCCCTGTGAACTTTGATGTTGTGAAGACGCGCTGTACTTCTGGGAAGGAGGTCTCAAACAAGAAGAGGGGCGGGCCAAGCTGGCCTCGGGGCGGTGGGGTAGCAAGGCCAGATCAAGTTGCCACCCATCCTGACTCCTAAGGGCCCACCCCTCCTTGTTCCTAAAATGTTTACATTATGCTCATCAGGCCCTTCTTTCTTAGAGCCGCATGTCCCGTGTACTTTAGTGGTCTTGCTTTAGGACCGGCGAAGTTACATTTGCACCTAAAAACACTGCTTTAGAAAAGTGTTAATTATAAGTAACGAAACGGTCGTACCCTTTGTGTTTAGTCAACACAGTGAGCGGCCTTTGTCCGCGATCATCCTTCTTGGCCCTACGGACCTACCAGATCTGGGAGAAGAATGCCCGCTCCTCTGAAATGCCCCTCCAATGTGGTGTGCCTCAGGGCTCCTCCCTGAGTCCCACACTATTTAATATCTATATGTCCACAGTGGAGGAGGTCATCACCCCATTCGGAGTGAGTGTTATCAGCTATGCTGACGACACGCAATTAGTGGTGTCCTTGTCCCACCCCAGACAACAATCAGCTGACCTATACAACTGCCTCACGCAGGTCCACCACTGGATGAATAGGTCATCCTTAAAATTAAATGGGACAAAAACGGAGGTCCTCCTCCTTGGCCCAAAAGGTATCTCACTCTCCCCTAACATCTGGCCAGCTTGTCTGGGTCCCCCCCCTGACCCAAAAACAGAGGTAAAAAGTTTGGGCGTGTGGATTGATACTGACCTCTCATTCACTATACAGGCAAAGAAGGTCGCCGGGACCTGTTTTAGTCTCCTGAAATCTCTGAGGAAAGTCCTGCCCCTGCTACCCTCCAATTCCCAAAAACTCTTAATCCAAGGCCTAATAGTTTCAAGGCTTGATTACAGCAACGTGCTCTATCTGGGCGCTCCGGAAGCGACTCTCAACAAGCTTCAGAGAATCCAGAACACCGCTGCCCGGATTATCACAAATACCCCTGCCAGAACCTCTGCTAAACCTGCTCTCAAACTTCTTCATTGGCTCCCCATAAGGGAGCGAGTCAAATTCAAGGCTCTATGCCTAGTCCATAAATCACTACATAATCAAGGCCCCCCGATCCTTAACAAATTCATCACCCGTTATAAAACTACAAGATCCCTACGCTCAGACTCAGAAAACCTCATCAACACCCCCAGATTCAAGAAAGCCCGATCTGGAGGAAGACGTTTCTCGGTCCAAGCGGCACGCCTCTGGAATTCGCTCCCCCGCTACCTGAGACTAGAATCGCAATACCTGCCCTTCAGGAAGCAGTTAAAAACTCATCTCTTTCCCTAAGGTCTTAAGTCCCCCCACGAATCGGAGTCTTTGTTTTTCCCATCCGCCCCCCCCCCCCCCACCTCTGCACTGTACCGGTACCGCCGAACTGTTGAATTAGGGTTCCTAGCGCTGGGATACTTCTTGGTGACTATGCGCTTTACAAAAATAAATAATAATAATAATAATAATAATCTGCTGCCTACATGCAGTGTCCTACACGTGTGTGCCCATACCTCTGCATGTATGTGATCAACAAGGCTTCTAAGCACGTGAGAGGAACACAGTGCGCTCCTTGGTGGGGAGCATGGACGTACCTTGATAGACTCCATGTGTGCCACTATCACGTGGCACCAATGCGATGGTTAAGAAGCATATATAAGAAACAGATAACGTTTTAGCCAAATGAATTATGTGTTTTGTAGTTACCATCATAAATATTTGCAATTAATTGCACGCGTACCTATTGCTTCCATGGTATTATGTCTACCGTAAAAAAGTGAGCACCTGGGTAGATGTCTCCACTGCTTAATTTGTAATGTATGCACGTTTTCCATCCTCTGGAAAAGTCTTGCGCGCCAAAAGCTTCACATTCCCAGGGAGCGGGCAGTAGGTTGCACCCGAGAGGTGGCTGCATCTGTTGTTTACAGAGGGCACTGCTCCGACTGGGGCTGCCCTTTGAAGTCCATAAACATCGTGTGGATTATTGCACACTGCAAATCTCCCGGCCCGTGCTGGTGCCCTATAGCCCATCAACATACCGGCGGAAAATAAATCCATAATTTTCCAGCTTTTCACTACAGGGTGCCAATAGCCCCGAAAGGCTAGCACTGAATATGGGCCTATGTTCCTTAATCCTCACAATGCAGAATTAAATTGAACGACGGCATATGTGCTCCCCCTAGAACAAGTCCTGTTGGAAAGACGACACTTTAGCGTGTGCAATGTTAATGACGCTTTAAGACACATTACTTTTGGAAACTCGATTGGATCTGACACGTGCATCTCCCCCTCCCTTTCTTTCACCGAGCACATGCTCCTGGGCACCCCAGGGGACAGGGGGGGTAGATAAACCAGTGAGTACAGACCTCTCGAAAGCAGCACAACACGAAAATCCTGCGGCGCAGGGGTTGAACAATGGAGCCAGTCGATGGCGAACCAGCCTGAACCACGTTTCAGCTCATAGCTCCTGTGAAGTACAGTCTGCCGCCGGCGGCAGTGCAACCACAACTCACCACCAGGCTGCAACACCCTCAGGGTCGATTAAACGTTAATGTGGGTGACATTCCCAGCTGCTGTTCAAAGTGCTACTAAATGGCTTGGAGAGGTGTTTTAGTAAAAACTGTCATTTTAAATAAAACAGTTAGTGTTAAGGATGCACAGTGTTTTACAAAACGACCCCTGGCTGCTAGAGTAGACGTTTCAGCCCCCACTCGGAGGAGAGCCAGTTCCCGAAGTAAAACAAGTCCCTTTCTATTAACGTTCTCAATATAAGCTGGCAGGATTCAAGGGTGGGGGACTTGGGGAATATTTGTGAAGTTAGCTCAGGAAACACACTTCTGTTTTAAAAACGCTTTGAAATCTTTGGTATGTTTTAGGAGTTTTCTGCGCTACTGTAGAGTAGCGACACAGTCTGCCACCTTACACCCAAAAATGTATTTCCGTGAAAATCCGGGGGATCCGGAGGGCGCCTAGAGTTCCATTGCGCAACACGAGGCGCTTGAGCCCAGACAGGCCACGCCAGCAAGGGGCAGAGCCAGTGGCGTAATACAGAATGATGGGGCCCTCCCTGCAGAATGCAACGAGGGGCCCCTGAATCCCCTCTTCTCAGATATTCATCGGCCTTGGGCTGAGTGTGAGTGAGGCCTTCTGAAGGGCTGGGGGCCCTTCAAGTGTTAGGACGGGGCCCCGGCACCTCGGGCCCCTACATCTGCCCGAGCCTAGACACGGGGTGCCTGTATTTCCGCTCAGCCCGGCTCGGTCCTTCCGGCCGGCTTGTTTAAAGCGCGGAGTCGAAGGGGCTGCACATCCAGGCATAGGGGTGCGGCAGCTCCAACATTGGCGCCCGGCTTCAGCTTAAACACCACAACTGTGGGAGGCTAGACTTCTGCGAAGGTTGTAAAGCGCCCTCCACCCGCAAAAAAACAACTGCTGGTGCCCCCCAATGGAGAAGAACGTGTGAAAAGCTCACACAGAGGGGCCGTGTGCCCGGTGCCCGCTTTCCTATAACACACACGAGTAATGAACGCAGAGATTTCCACCAACCCGGGCACTCGAGCAAGTCGATTACTTTTTAGGGGGAGTCAAGGGAAATAGTCATTTACAGTGAAGAGAGGTAATGGCTGATGTGGGCGGACCCGCTGCCCATGCTGTGTACTGCGGTGAGCGGAAGGAACGTGTGAATGACACTTGAACAAACCAATCGATGAACTCGGCTATCAAAAAACGTGTATGTATATATGTGTGTATATATATATATATATATATATATATATATATATATATATATATATTTTCAAGCTCCCAATTCCATTAGGTAATCGTACCCATCACGGAAGACAGCACTCACGGGGGAGAGTTCAAAAAGAAATTTATTATTTGAACCCTGGGCAAAGACGCGTTTCGGCACTCAGCCTTCGTCAATTTCTGCAATGAAACGCGGCGGCCATTAAACATTTAAAGCATTTTCAAAGTATCCGGTGTAGAGACAGAAAACAGACTGTTACATATACAGGTAATGCAGTTAATGTCCTGTGGAATCCACAGGGTCTTAATAGTAGTGAAGAACTTGCTGTGCACCTAGGATGAACTGACACATTGTTATATTATCATGATGAACTTTTCCTCTGATCTCTAATTCTTGTATATAAATCTGCATTTTTTAACACTGGACATTAACTGCATTACCTGTATATGTATTTTATGAAAGGAAGGATAATATGAGCCCATCTGTGGGCAGGATATACGTATTTCCTTCTGTTGTTGTGTCCTTTACAGCTCTGGTGTATACTTCGAGACAGTATATGTATGCCCATCTGTGGGCTTAATTATTTTCAATTATATATTGTGATTAGAATGTATTTACATGTCTACATGGAATTCTGGCAGAATATCTGCTTTATTTCCGTCTCTTTGAGACATTCAAAGATGGCGCTATGATTGTTTACCAATTTAGCACAGTCTGTTTTCTGTCTCTACACCGGATACTTTGAAAATGCTTTAAATGTTTAATGGCCGCCGCGTTTCATTGCAGAAATTGACGAAGGCTGAGTGCCGAAACGCGTCTTTGCCCAGGGTTCAAATAATAAATTTCTTTTTGAACTCTCCCCCGTGAGTGCTGTCTTCCGTGATGGGTACGATTACCTAATGGAATTGGGAGCTTGAAAATTTGAAGCGGGAACACCCCCGCTTGGCGTGCACCCGTTCGCGAGTGCAACTGGCTGGTGTTGTGGAGCGGATATATATATATATATATATATATATATATATATATATATATATATATAATATTTATATTAAGACTCACTCTTTATCGCCCTGAATACCACCGCCTTTCTCCGAGGCGAAGCAGAAATGCCTCGGAGAAAGGCAGCGGCGCTTTCGGATTTGGGGGCGTGTTCTCCTCTTGCCATTGGCTGGAGGAGATAATTAGAAAAGTTGCAAAAAACACGCCCCCGAATCCGAAAAGGACGGGGCCTGTTCGGAGTGACGAACCTCTTCTCCAATGGCTGGCCAGCATTCAAGAGGCCAGCCAATGGAGAAGAGGGGAGAAGAGGGGCGGGTTCAAGCCCCTCTTCTCCAAGTCATTATATCTCGTGAGCAAGACTGCGCAAGCGCAGCCTTCGCTAGCCGAGACCTAATAAATGTGGAAAAAGGCGACAATGTGTCCCTGGAAGTGATTCAAAGAAGACTGTTCTCTATGAATAGTTCTACTGTAAGCAGAGTTTTTAGCCATAAAAAAAAAATATTCAAAAAGTGTGATCTTTAGGAAAGTTTCAAATTTAGTCTTTTTGTTTAGAAAAAATGAAGATCGAATTCATAGATTACATGGTACACTGTGAGCCAAACCAAAGTTATTTGAAGATGCTGGGGAAAACATGAAATCCTCTAGACGACTTTTTGTGTACTGGATTATAGTTGTCGGTGATAGGTCGATTACCTCGTTTAGAAGACTAACTGCACATAGATGTGATGCATCGTCAGTAGAAGTGTTTGTTGATACCTGCGTGCCTGTTGATTCATCTCGTACCTCAGCAGTAGCATGTTGCATCTGTGAGATCTCAATGAATGCCGTCATCCGGATCGGTAGCCGCTGGGGACAACACGGAGCATGGGCCGTTATCGGGTCCCGCAGAGTATCGATATCCATTGGCATTACTGATGGGAGTGTTAGATGTCTAGCACACATTCTTCACCGCAAAGCAGGCAGCGTAGAACAGGTAAGATGCAATCTTGCCAGATTGGTCTGATCGACAGAAACCATGTGGTATTTAGTTCTCATAGATGAGGTAAACCCAATAGTTGCACTATGCGCTCACGACACTTCCTTTCCAGGGGAGCATTCTCCAAGGAGCTGGGAGTGACGCTGGTGGATTGGCTTGCCATAGTGTAGCAGCAGGAATAAAAACAGGATTCCTGCAACGAGTGCTAGAATTAGCGTCAGACCACCAAACACAGAGTGCATGAAGTTTGGAATGATTCCGAGGACTGCCTGAAAAGGTGTTAACAATCCCGAACATATGGTCTTAAATACATGCACAATACCACTCGTATCAGACATGTTTAAGATACATGCCAACATTTCTGTGAAATGTTTAGGGCAATTTGTCCTTAACAGAGCCTGTATCTCAGCCGAAGTCCTTGCGACTTGTATATCATAGGATTCTTTGTCCGAGGTCAAAGGCACGGTTTGTTGTAAAAGAATGGCTTTTATACTGCTTAAAGTATCCATTCGTATAGAAGAGATGTTCAGTGAAGACCATAAAGGCGACTCCCTGACTGTCTATTTGGGGGAAAAAGACTTGCATACAGCAAGTGACCCTGGAAATAACCATTATTAGATGTGGGATACCTGGCAACATGCCACAACAGCTCTGATCATTCAACATGAGGTAACTCCCATTTGAAAGTTGTCCAAACGTTGGATTAATCACAGCGGCCGGTGAAATTTGCATATGGCAGGATAAGTTTGCAGTGGAACCGCTAAAGGCCCCGTGTAAACTAATATCCCGACATGAGTGAACCGCTCAGTGCATTTTCAGTGTGTACCGCTAATAAACAGTTCACGCCCCCCCCACTCCAACATCTGTGTGTGTAAGGTAAATCCTAGGATGTTTTGATGTATTCTTTACCCAACCTTTTATATTTGCCTACTGGCAAGTGTTGGCAATACTGAAAATGGACAGGTGTAACAGGCAGAGTTATTTTGCCATGTATGATCCATTCCGTAAATGGCAATCTTTCCAGTGTTTCAATGCTCAGCACTGTATACTTCGCTCCCCTTTGTGCCAGATCGATCTGTTTTTCAGTGAGATTGTAATCAGAAAACAGAGAAGACGTGTTGATGAAACTCCAAGGCACATAGCCTGCACGCAAGGTTTGTAGCGTCCAACCTAATGACTGAATAGAACGTAATTGAGACTGGCCTTGACGCAGCAGGACCAAATCTTGTTCCACAATGTCTATAGCAGAGGTTACAATGTTGCCCAATGAATATATCCTGAATGACAGTCGTTAACCCATTGTCGACCACAGCGAGAGAGTTCTCTAAATTAATGCGATCAATTTCTCGTATTCTTTCTGCAGCGTCTGCTTGGGTAACCTTCCATATTTCATTATAAGCAGCATAGATGCCGGCATATATGAAACGTTTTTGACGTGGTTTTCTTGGACCCAGCAAGAATTCCCTAAGATCTGCGTCTTCTTTAAGTAAAGATAAGTGTTGTTTCACATCCTCTAGTGTAGATGTCTGTAGCCAATCCAGGCCTAATTTTCCTACACTGTATGTTGTTACTATCCCTGGATGCTGTCTTTGAACATAGCGTGGGTCTGGCATATTGATTGTTAAACCTTGTGTTTTGTTCAGGAATCGTTCTTGACAGATGTTTTGAGTATGTGGGCCAGAGCAATCATTTTTTCCATTCGGAATCTGATCTGTTGTATTGTAAGATAGTATGTATGTCAACCACCCCCTGTGTAGTGCTATTACTTTCAGGTGTAGGTACGGATGGTTTGTTCATGTCTTTGATCTTGGCTAACCCAAGGCAAGATGTTTGTTGGACAGTGTCATTCAAAAACATTCTCTGCTGTGGGATGATGCAGTCTCTAAATAAAGCTTCTATCCCCTGCACTTGCCAATCTTTTGTACCCTAGACAGATTTCGTATCAATTGTCTTTTTGCAAAAGTCGAAACCCTGTCTAGATAGTTGGGCAATAAAGGCTGCAGAATAAATCTGTTTCGTATTGGTTAACATATTTTTAGTTCCTGTTTTGTTCACATTTTTAAAGTAAAACGTTTCTGGATGGGATGTGTTGTACCCTGAAAAAAATACGGAATCTTTCTTTCTAACGTTTTTGAGCTACCCTTTGGTGGTGTAGGACAATGTTCCCACTGGTTATACATAAATACATTTCTAGGTGTTGCAGATTTATGTCTGCTGAACCCTCAAAGTATTCATGTTTAGAGAATGCAGCAGATCTTTCTAGATCAGACCTCATGTTATTAACCGTCTCAAAGTTCCAATCATCAGAATAGGTACTAGAGGTAATAAAGGCACTTAATGAAATCTTAAATAAGTGTGGAAACTTCAAATGGACCGAATATATCATGATCCGTTTTGTCCCAAACTATACCATCTTTTATAGGAATGGCTGTGATGTTCACTGCTAACAAGTCTCTTGCTTCACGATGGGATCCTTTGTGTGGTTTCAAAAGTAAGTTCACATTTTTAGGTCTTAGCTAGCGACGGCTGCGCTTGCGCAGTCTCGCCCGCGAGCTATAACGTTTTTAGGTATGGGGGCTTGAACCCGCCACTCTTCTCCATTGGCTGGCTTCCTAAACGGAGGCCAGCCATTGGAGGAGAGGGGCATCTGTCCATTTAAGCCCCGTCTTTTTCGGATTCGGGGGCGTGTTTTTTCGCGTCTTTCTCTTTTTTTAAGCCCCGCCCCTTTCCACCCCTTTTACACGTGGTGGGCGTGTTTTTTTAAAATTTTATTTAAGATCGGAATGTTAGAACATTTTGTGTGCGGTTGGAACGGAGCGGGATGTGGGGTCGCCTCTTCCTTGCTGCAAGGCTGATCTCTTAAAGCTCGGTGTTTCCTGGCACTCGAGGACGGGCGGCAGAGAAGTAACAGGACTCTGTCTTCTAGTGAAGGGTGATCACTGCAGCCTTAACTTGAGACCAGTCCTGGCTGGCTCACGGTTCACAAGCTCCAGAAGGCGAAGGCCATTCTGGGATTCAACAGGAAATTGCATCCTCAACCTTTGCCCTCTCCTCCCTTCTTTCTCTTCCCCTCCCCTCTATTTCTCTTCCCCCTCCCCTCTTTCCCTTTCCCTTCTCACGACCTCACCCCTCCTCGCGTGTTTCAGCCTCTCCTACATGCCTTGTCCTGTGTACAAGAGGCAGATTATTCGAGCAGGAACCAAAACAAATGGGTGCCTTTCATTCGGCGTCCATATTGTTCGCTCTCAGCAGCTCCCAGTGTGCCATATAGTCCCAGTTTATGAAGCAGACTGCGATTTGCTGGCCGCGCAAACAAACACGCTGCTGTGGGTATCTAAAACCCTGCCCCCTCTCTGTCCCGGTGCGGAATATAGAGTTTATAAAGACGGCTTACGCTTTAGCCTGGATCGGGCACTTAGTTAATGATTGTCTGCGTGGTAACCGCGAACAAAACGTTGTATTCTGTATTTTTCGTTCGCACAATGTCGAAGGACATGTACCACCATAGTTTATTGCTTGTGAATGATATGCGCACTTGGTGTTGTATAAAAATGCTGCGTTTAGCCTACATTTGCCTCCTTTTTCCCTATGAATGTTATTCTTGCCCTTTAAAGGAGAGGAATAGACTTCGCCATCAAGCGCAGGCACCTTAACACCTGACCTTGAAACCTGTTCTTCCTGTCTCGGGCCAGTCCTCAGCAGATACTGACAACAATGGAGATTTTATTTCCAAATGCTTTCTTTGTGTGATGTGAGCCAAGTCAGAGACGCAAAGAAAATCCCCTTGTAAATGAAGTCCATGATTTAAGCACATTACTGCGTGTAATTTGCACCGATGGTTGGCACAAAATTATTTTGTAATGGCTGATAATTTATCAGTCAGTGTACACAAATGTAATAATTTCTCGTTGGATCCAGAACAAACCTTTTCGAATGCCTAAAGGTGCCACATATTTTATACACTTTATTTTGAGTAAATGGAAGTCTTTTAATGATGACATTTAACAGTGATTACTAAGTGATGGCTTCATCTTTTTGTTTCTTAAATGTGTGAATTTAATTCGGAAGATCGAAATGCTTAAGCTAATTCGAATATGCATTTGCATACTAATGCAGCTGGTCTGAATGGTGTGGACCATCAGTTTTGCACTGTCACGGACTTCCTGTTTCTAGTTGGCACAGTAGTGTCATATTGGTTGTGCACAGATAAGGAGTACCAGTCGCTGAATTGTGTGGTTGAGCAGGAAGCCTAGCTATACAACATGTCAACAAACCAAACCCTCGTAGACTTTGGCAACAGCCTTCCCCCCCCCCTCCCCCCCCCCCCCCCCCCCCGAGTGCTTGTCATTTCCAGTTTTCATGCTCGGGTGACGTTGATAGGGCTGGGC
The DNA here is from genome assembly GCF_964204655.1 of Triturus cristatus. NCBI lineage: Eukaryota > Metazoa > Chordata > Amphibia > Caudata > Salamandridae > Triturus > Triturus cristatus. The sequence goes on from NC_140586.1 coordinate 552,766,866, forward strand.
CAGGCTTGCTTTTATTGCTGCACGTGTTTCAAGACGTTACCGGTCTTTGTTTTGTCTAAAGCCACATTCGCCGAATCGGAGCGCTTCTCAAAAAGAAAATCAAAATGCAAAATGCCCTGAGCAATGCCAGTAGCTCTAACTTTAACAATGCCGAGACCATTGCATTGTAAATGCTTGTTACTTCCTGGGTCCAAATGAATATATCTTCCATCTATCAACATGCTCAGTTATTACTAAAGCTAGCCAAAGTAGAAAGCAAAATATACCAGAAATAATCCATGGTGAAACCAGATAAGTCTTTTTCATGTATTGAAAAAAGTCTTGTGCTTGTCCTTTTGAAAGTTCTTTTGGCTGGCATTGTTTCAGGCTCGCTGGGATCCTCAGAAAACATATCAAAGTTAATGAAATAGCCAGAAGCAGTTCTGTCAATGGTTGAAATTGCATCCGGATTCGTTGAAATTGCTGGAACCAGTGGATCACTTTCTACGTTGGTGTAGACCGGTGTATCAGGACGAACTGTTATTTGGGTTTCAAGAGGAAGGAGTTCCATAGCATTGTTGCTTGGTCCTTCATTTCTTACTGTTGGATTCTCAATGGTGATGGGTCTTTCAGTTTGAACCTCTTGGATAGTAGCTAGAGGAGTGCGTCTGCTACTTGGTCGGAGTCCATATGGCCAAACAGTGTGGTTTGCTGAGGTTGATGGACACAAATCTTTTCTCCTTTTTACCAGCAAGGGGTGGCAGAAGTACTGTTCTTGATCCGTGGATTGATAGGACAGGTACTGGTTTTCTGTAAGAAGGCCCAAATTCCTCCTTGTCCGCGATCTTTTCTCTGCCTAGATCCCAAGCTTTGGGATCCAGACAGGCCTTGCTGGTACGGCTGGATTATCCTCAGTGGTGGTTGGCTTCAGGAAAACGTTGCTTTGTTTCGATCTTAGTTCATTAAAGTCCTGTAAAACAGCCAAACGATCTTTGATATCAAAAGGTTTATTTTCCACCACTGTGCCTTTACATTCGAGATCAGGAACCCACATTCTTGTCCCAAATAGGACCTCCTATGGAGTGACCCCCCCCCCCCCCGTAGAGAACTTCTTGGCAAATTGTTTAATGAGTGTTAGACCCCTTAAAGATGTTTAACCCACCCATCAGCCGAACCTAATACCCTAGCTGTTATAGACCGCTTTATGTTCCGGTTTTTCCTGTCCACAACCGAATTTCCCTCGGGATGGAATGGAGAGGAGTACCGTAATGCAACGCCCAAACTGGCCATGGCTTCTTTGTAAGCCCGAGAGCTAAACGCAGGGCCCTGGTCAGAATGTAGTGTGCCAATTGCGTATGTGCTGATAAAGACTCGCAAATCTTTTATAACAGTTCGAGCGTCAGCCGAGCGCTGAGGCCACATCCATAGGAACCTTGAGCATGAATCCACTGCAACCATGATATATTTATACTTACCATCCCTTTGCAAGGGACCGCAGTGATCCAGGTGAACACAAGCTAATGATTTAGCTGAAATTAACAGGGGCGTCTGCGCAGGACGTTTCACAGTAGAGACTTTTATCTTCTGGCATATTTCACATTCCAGAACATAGTTTTTGGTCTGTTTCCTTATACCAGGCCAGCAATATCTGTTTTAATAACGATACTGTGGCAGAAACACCTGCATGGGCAGAGGCTATTCCTTCATGTGCTGCTAGGATTAGTCCTAATCTACGTTCCATGTTTGAATGACCCTATCCCCCACTCCAGGGATTCGAGCAAATGGAACGCATCAATTCTATACGAGTATTTGAGTGGAAATTTTTTAGGTAACGCTGCACTACTGCCTTTGCTTGAAGCATTGACCGCCAACAATATCTCACTGTCTATTCTTGTTTTTGAACGAGTGATCGCAGCTACGGAAGCCGTTTGCACATCCCCCTTTGCGGCTTCATAAGCCAATGAATTCCCTGCAATGTGAACGCCATCACGTTGATTACTCGGCGTGTGTATCACGTGAGTGTTTTGTAGTCCGTTTCGCAATTGAACTACTTGTTCCCAAAGCGTTTTATGCTTGATTGTGCCACCTTTTGCATCTTTGAAACCATTTTGAAGCCAATTCTGTAAATATTCATTGTATGATTGTACACAATAAAAAGAATCGCACACTGTAAGTGTGGGGAATTCTCAAACCGTATTTTCAAGTGCCAATTTGAATGCTTGTATTTCAGCTCGCTGAGCTGTACAGTCTCCTAGAGATTGTGTTTTAGTAACCATCGGTCGGAATTTACCATTGCTCATATGACCCTTAACGATCACGCGGGCTGCACTGTAAGCTTGCTTACTTCCCTGAGGGGGTTGTGCTGATGCGTCAGTATAAATTATGAATTCATACTGGTCAAGAGGGAGAATCTCAATAGGCGGAGGACATTTGTGTTCGTATTGCAGGAATGCTTGTGTTTTTAAATAAAGTTCAAAAACCTATTCAACATCTGTTGCAGCAAGAGAATTAACCCATTGTATCCATTTTGGATGTAAAGCTTTTGCAATCGGAATGCTCGCTTTTCTAACTGCCTCTAAGGCTGGTACTGGAGTCACGACAATAATACGTTTCCCCTGAGCTAGAGCTCTTTCTTTTGCTACAGCGGTTTGAACGGCTGTCAGAATTTTTTCTGTGAAAGTGAATCACATTTCCGCTTGTGTGTACAAATGTGATTTGTATGCAATTGGTACCTTTTCTCCTTCATTAAAAGTTAAGGAGGTGAATCTGCATTGACCCGAAATAATTCGGATCACTAAATTGCGTGTATGTACACGTGTTTGTAAGTGATTTGTTGCTAACAAGTCCGCTTGTAGTTAACGTAAGATGTCTGTGTTCCTGTGTCCAATCTTTGATTTTGAAATCAGGTTTGATTAGTTCGTAGAGAGGTTGAACCCATTCTGCGTAATTTAGAATGTAAGTTCTTCCAAAATTCAGGAAACCTAGAATCTGCTGTAAATTTTTCAGCGTTTTTGGAGTTTGGAGCAGCGCACATTTCTCTAAAAAAATTAGCTGCCAGGCTTTTGCCTTCACTTAAAAGTTCATATCCTAGGAAAAGGACAGTGAGATGGGCAATTCTAGATTTTTTTTTTTTAAGTAGAATTTATAGCCCTCCGAGGCGAAACCCAGTATAATGGTGTTCACCCTGTTCAAGTGCCTATCCAGGTCATCGTCTGTCAGATATCGACATATGACAGTGCCTCGTCATCATAAATTTGTAGCAACTCTGTTACTCTTGCTGTGAATAACCCCGGGCTGTTCTTGAACCCTTGTGGGAGTCGACAGAAGTGACGCTGGATCCCCATTATTGAGAAAGCTGTCAAGTACCTACTTTCAGGTGCTATGTTTTGACAAAAGAAACCATTTGAAATATCCAATGTCGTTTTATATTTTTTACGCACAATGTTGTTCGTTAATGCTGTACTGTGTGCATTTTGCACAGCAAATGTCTTAGAAAAAGTGTTCAGGTGTCTGTAATCCAAAACAAGACTGTGTTGTCTGGTTTGGAAACAGGAAACAAAGGATTGTTCATTGATGAGGTGCATGTTTCAATCACCCCTTGGTATTCAAGTTGATCTAAGACAGAGGTCTTCAAACTTCTGTTGGCCGAGCCCCCCCATCTAAACCTTTTTACACGTCGAGCCCCCGCCCCTCCCCCCCCCCCCTTCCCCCCCACCACCTGATAAAAAAGTTCTGGAAGCTTGTACTTTGCATCATTGATGGCCATTCCCTCCTGCAGAGCCCAGTTTGTATAGGGCAAATAATATTAAATAAAGTGTTTAGTAAACTGAAGTTTTTGTAGTGCATGTGCTTATTCTAAAGTTCAAATAAAAAGAAAACAATTAGCACAAAAAATGTCATTGGTGCTTTATTTTTCACATAAAACACAACATTTAGGATAGATTAGCAAAAACACTCCCAAAACTCAGGTGTGGGAGTGCATGTTTTTCTCCACAGAGACAATGTGTGGATGGATTCTTGCTTCTACCATCCTTAGGTTGTGCTCCGCTTCCAGTCTTGAGCAGTGCCTGGAAACGGGAGTGCTCACAAAATGTTGTAATATATTTTTTTCAGTTTTATATAGCGTGAATATGACCCAAAGGTATTGGAGCGATTTGCAGGAGCATCTTTTACATTACACAAGCACACATTCATTTTTTGTAAGCACAGGGAGATTTAGTGATTTGCCCAGAATCACAGGATGTTGAGCAGACATCAAGAATTGAACCTGGCTCCCCAACTCCACAGTCTTCAGCTCTGGCTGTTGCGCCACATCCTTGCCCCTATACAAGATATCAGAAAAAGAAGTTCCACAAAACATGCTTTCTGACACAATTAAAAAATCCATTATAATGTGGAGTATGGCCAGGTGTTGCCATGTCAGTAGGAGGCCAGCCACAGTTTTCCAAGAAGGCCTAGGGGACATTTACATCATACACATGTGATATAAGTGATCCAAAAGGATATATACAGCTTTATTCTCTAGCAGCATCAAGAGTCAATTTGTTCGCATAGCTGGCTTATAAAGAAGATCGCCTTACAAAGCTTCAGAAATAACTGCACAAGAAAACATTTAAATTTGGTTTATGAAAGTAGCGATGACAGATGATAGGCATACTTGACAATATTTGTTATATTCGGCTTGTGGACTCCGCTCTAGGGATTGGAACATGTTAAAACCAGCACCAATGACTTTTTAATCAAGGTCAAATTCATTTTTCATAAGTCACTGGTAAATGAAGTGATTTTGCCCAGGATCACAAGATGTTGAGCCGATACCAGGACTCGAACCCAGGTCCCCAGAACCAAAGTCAGCACCTATGGCATTAATGCCAAATCCGCTCCTCCTTGAAACATCCAACATTCCCACTAGTATTGGGACGAAGGGGAACGGAGCGAGGCTTTAAAAATAAAAAATACAAAAAGCTCTTCACTCTTACCTGTCAGAGAATGGAATCTTCAGGAAGGTTACAGCCGTTGTAAACTCCTTGCAGTGAAAGGAACTTGCAACATGGGACGCAACTAGACCTGAACTTCGGGGGGTGGGGGGGCAAAGACTCCCAGCCAGGGCAGACCTTAACACTGACCGCTTCAGCACATGTTGCAGCAGAAAGCCACGCTTCCGGATTTAGATGGCACATGGATCGAGGAGAGCTCCAGTGGGCAGTCTCCCCTGTGAGCTGTCCCATTTCAATCTCTGCCCTCCCTGCAATGTTTCAACACTCTCCTCCACACATTTTTATTGTTGCCGAAAATTGCTGGAGGCCAGGAAGCAGGCAGCAAGCACTTTTAAAACCTTAATATACTTGCAAACATAATGCCTCCACCCAAAGCCAGCGCCCGGTCACACGGTTTGCACTGCCCTAGAGCTGGCCCTTCTCAAGGGTCCTGTGACCTCGGTGACAGTCACTGTTGTTCTTGGCTGTGCTGCTTCATAGGCCTGCCCGCAAGACTGGAGGTGAACTTTAGTATGGATTGTGGTGAACAAACATTGAAGGTTAACCCACACTTGCCACTGCTAGGGTCCACCTGCTGGTGCTAAGACACCAGCGCTTCTAAGGTCTTGCGAAGCCTTCTAAGGTCTAGCAAGGGACTGTGCTCCCTCTGGAGAGTCGTCTGGTGGACTGGTTATTAAGGCTGAACCTGGTTCCCTAGTTCCAAATTCAGCAGCTCTGGCCATAGTGCCACATCCTCTCCCCCACTGAGAAAAACTCACACTGCCTTCAACTACAACCCAATTGTTGCCGGCTATATACACCTGGATGCGGTTCAATTTAAATGACGTATTAGACGAGAGCAATATGCAGCCTACAAAAAAAGTAACAACATCCTGGAAAAAGCAAACACTCATAGGGAATGCAAAATTTAGCAAGCAATGTGAAATTTAAGCAGGAACAACATGGTTACCTTAACGCTTTTACACTCCCTATTCAGGAATCAGTGAGTTCTTTTGCCTCAAAACTTAAAGACAAGACTAACTACAGGACCCTGAATGAACCCATTTCAATGTCCATTGCTTATATCCTTACAAAACGTAAGCAGTATGGTAAAAAGACCACATCCCTGGATCCAGTACACATTTTGTTTTCCAATCCGCACTTTGCAGTACCTCCAGGATTGGTGCAAGCCCAGGGAAAACAAAGACAAGAAAACAAAAATAGCGCTTCACTGGCAATCTCTGTAAAAGTAGCGCTAATGTGCTTGGGTGGGAGTAAAATCAATCTGGCCAGTTTGCTACCACTCTGTCTTACTTTATTTAATTATTTTTCATATTTTTAACCTTTTATTCCAGATGCTGCACTTTGGAATTAAAATACGACATATCCAGCAAAAATGATTTTCTTTTTGGATCCATTTCACAGGGGAGCAAATAAAAGAAAGGAGAGGAAAGAGAGTGAGAACCCTATCTTGAAGTCACGTTTTCAGTAAGCGCAGAACTGCTAGACAGAAAGAGAGGAAAGAATGAAAGTGGGGGGGGGGCATCTGAAGCGGCAGAGCAGAAGTGGACACTGTATTTTTCTTCTCTGAGCAAGAAGGAAAAGACAGAGTCCTGTTACTTCTCTGCCGCCCGTCCTCGAAGGCCAGGAAAGGCTGAGCTTTATTTAAAGGCGATGGTGATTTCTTGTCCTGGGATGCATTTTCAGAATAAAAAAGTAGGGGAACCGAATCCCTGGAATTGAAGAAGTAGGGGCACGCTGTGTCCTTCCGATCCCGCCCACTTCGACCACTGGGCGTCTGACTAAGACCTGGGGATACAATTGCCTTCACATCAGGTGCGCAACGCCCATAGGGCTCAAAGGGCTTCAGCGCCCTCACCCCCCCTGGCTCCCAAACCCACCCGTAGGGTGTGTCAGCCCCGGCTGAGACAGCTTCCGGGCACACACACACAGACCGTTTTGGAGCTGCCAGCCACACCCGAGTACTTCACAGGTCTTTAAAAGACCATTTACGCGTTAATGAGGCTTTGTCCTTTCCCCCCCTTCTTAGAGCCCCTGCATCTCCACTCTTGCTATTGCTGGAAGAATTAACCCCCTTTCACTCCCCACCACCGCCGAAATCGTTGCGCCTCTGGCCTTTAAAGACCTGTGACTCCAGACACTCTCAGCCGAGCCCCCAGCAGCTGGAGCTGCAGCGCCCGGGCTGAGATACAGGACTGGTGCCTGAAAGCAACAATAGAAGGTGAAGTGTGCGCCCCGCCATCCCCCCCCCCCCCCCCCCCCCCCCCCTCCTGGAGGTATGCTGCGCCCCCCAGGGGGCGCGCCCCACCGATTGAAGACCTATGATCTAAGATCTCCCTGACCTGTTTTTTAGCTTCTTGCTTAATTGGGTACTGCCTTTGTGCAGTAGGTTGACATTTTAATTGGATTTTGTGGTGAGGTGAGGTGAGGCCTCCCATCCTACATGACTTTTGTATATTGCTGGGGCCTGGGCTACTGCCCATTTCCTGGCATAAGTATATTTTAAATGTATAGGAACATGGCTGGAGAAGGCTGGCATAATGAGGTCTTCGCCATGTGGGCACTCCCTGACAAATTCTGGTGGCCAATCGTTTGTCTATCATAACCCCTTGAAATCTTTTCCCAAAAGTGCTTTCACTTTTCTTGGTATGTCTCCCTTCAACCGGAGTGTTATTTCATATAGTTTTTGTGGAGAACTAACCCTGGTGTCTACAGTTTCAACTGATGTATTCATTCAAGTCCACTGTCTCCAGAAGTTCTCTCCGGTTTTGGCGAGCTATTGTTACTTCTGCTGCACTGTCCAGCATTGTCTTGTCTGAGCCCATTCTCCATTCTTGAGTTGTGTGCTCAGGATTTTCGGCATGTCTGATCTTTAGACCTGCTACCTTTTTTCTTGATGAATTGAGGTTTTGGTTCGTTTTTCTGAACTTGTTGATCGTCTCTGGACTTCATGCGTTCTTCTTTGTGATCTGACCGTCCTCTTCATTCGGATGTCTGAAAGGTATGAGAGGAACGTGTATCGGTATCTTGATCAGATTTTTTTCAAATTATCCCTATTCCTGAGGTTATACCTCCTTTCAGAGGTCTCCTTTTGAGGAGACCTACCTCGGGATTGAAAACGTTTCTCTTTTGAATGTTGTTTTTTTAGAAGATGTAGGATTGTGTTTAATTGAGTCTTTTTTCAGGACCCTCAGACAGTTGTGGTTTAACTCGTTTTCCACCTAAACTGTCTCTGCCTAATTCTTCATAGGATTTTTCTATTATTCTGGGTAGTTCATGTTGATGATCTGTTGCATCAAATTCACTGATGCTGCCTCCCCTTTAATATTAGATTATGTTATTGTTGAGACCTGGTAGAAGTCTTTCAGTAATTTTATACCGAAGTTCAGAACTGGCTCTGCCCCGTATTCATTTTTTCATTTTGAATTTATTTCAGGACATCAGTTATTACCGCAATAGACCGAACGCCACGTGTTTTAGTCTAGATTGCAGCAAAGCAAGTGGTGCAGTCTTCCAGATGTGGTGTGATCCCCATTGGTAAACAGATTGTTAGGATTCTGTGTTTCTCATAAGGGCTAGTATTAGGAAATACTGCTTCAATTTGAGTAATTTATTGAGCTATCCAGAATGGAATTTGTTCACTTTTTGTGGGCATTTTACCCATGACTGCGTGTAAAGTCTGTGGAGTAATTTTTTGTGTATTCCCCTGATGAGGGGTTTGATTTGGAATGGTTATTGGTGGTTGGACTGTTAAAGTCCACATGACATATTGTAATAACTGTAGATTTTTATCAACTCTTTTAGTTGAGTGAGTAATTAATCGTCTGACATTGCTTCAATGTCAGGATGAGGTGTGTAGCCTTCTAAAATCGGCCATGTTGCTCCTGGTCTACCTAGTGGGCCGAGCCTGGTAATGTGATAGTAATGTTTTAGGGCACCTTTAAACCAGAGCTGATGCTCCTGGTATGTGAGTGGAATTTTAACATCCTCGAAGGGAATGTATTCCTCAGGTGGTTCATCTTCTTTGAAGAAGTGAAACATTTTTGTTACTGGATTTGATTCTGGGAATGTAATCCACAAATAGAATACCTCTGTCTGAAAAGATTCATGTGCCTCACATCACAAAAACTGCTCTACCACCTCTTGGTGTTAGGCCATGTTTTATAAGTTTTAGAATGATGGCTCTCCTTAAATTTGGATGGATGTTTATAACACCCTCATCGGTTTCATTTAAACCTGTAGTATTTAAACCTGTTGCGACTGGATCAGCCGTAGCCTCTGTATCAGACATTTTGTTTAATGAAAAATGTAGAACAAGTTTCAAGGAAATAAAGATAAGGTGCACCATATTTTGGAACACTGTATCCTTAAACGTTGAATAAACCAAACCGCTAATACAAAGGATTTTCGTCCTACTCAGCTATGGCGGATATTATCCCTACCCACTCCAGACATCTTATGGAGTTTTTTGAGTAGGGGTCTCTGAGAAAAGCACGACTGAGTTACTTCAGTATCTAGCGTTCAATTAGTGCCTTACCAAACTTTTGGGCACCATGTAGTATAGTTCCTATTTCCCTTATAGGCTCTGCTCATTGAAATAATATACACTATCGTTTTTGCATAGGACTAAGGTCCGTATGCTCCTATCGAGTACATTAAACTTAATTACTTGTGTGTGCCAGCTAACTCAGAGGTCACTAGAAACTTCTCGAATGAACAAGAAGGGATTAGTTTCTGACAACTGCATAATCATGACCACTTTGTTTCCGTTCGAATCGGAACGTGTCTCAGAATCGTGGAAACAAGAGAAAACCGTTTCACTCAGTCAATCGTGCATGCTTAGTTTCTCCAGAGTTACACAGAAATAGATAGACGGGCATTTAAAAAAAAAAGGTTTATTGAACAGTCTTGTTTCTCGTGTAAGAGATGTGAGCTGTTACAATCGTTCGACAGTAAGCAAGATATAATATGCATAGCGTAAGCAGTAAGAAGAAATAATACTGCAGTAGCATTGTCTTTTTAGCTATGACATATATTCATATATACATACATAAATAACACAGGCTAAAAAGTGAATACTCGTCTGATGCTTCTAAAATAGTCCTACCCTGGTGTACCTAACCTAAGTGTAGTAAGCGTAGGCCTGAGACATAGACGGGTAGACGTCTCACCTCGGCCCCCGGTCCGCGCCAATATCACGGAGCTAGCAGCACCATCAATCCTGCTTCAACTGACTGGACGCCATCCTCGGCACTCGGTGGACGTGGCGGCGGACCAGCGGAGGTGCTAGGGCTCAGCCCCGCGGCTCACAAAATCAGAGTTTGACATCGGGAGCGGATGGTCGGAGCCCCGCAAAATGGTGGCCATAGGAGAGAAATGACAGAGCAGCCCCAGAAGGTATACGGCCCCTGCGGCGGCCCCATAGGAGACCATTAGGGCATACTCCGATCTCCGACTCCAGCAAACCCCCTCGGAGGGACGCGGCTCACCAGACCAGGTCAGATTGAGGTGCACCCTCGCGCCCCCGGAGCCCTCAAAATGGCGGCCGCCACCTCCGGAGGAGCAGAGATCCCCGCTGACTGTGTCGGCAGCTAAGAGACTCACCGCCGCATAGGGGAGCCTACATCAAAGCACCCTCTTCTGGAGCGGCAAGAACTACACCGCGGATGGAGACCCCTGACATCGGCCCATGAGAGGTGAAACGAGGGGGCTGGCGGCGCAGGGCAGCCGGCACTACTTCCCACACTACAAGTAAGTGAGAGGGAAAGAAGGAAAGGCCATGTGGAGCTCATATTGAGGACGGAGACCTCACTGGCCTTGAGAGAGCTACCAGCCCGAATGGCTCCTCACCCATAGAAGGATCAATTGGATGTGCCTGACGTTAACGTGGCCGCCATTACTCCTGATCTCCATCCTGACAACGGAGTCCGAGCACTATGTCTGACGCCCGGTGGAGCTGCTCTGTTCAGCTATTGAGGAGATCAACCTTGGTTCATCCACTGACCGTCACCTACCCAGCCGGACTTTGGGCACATTTTTTTTTCTCCCTGTCTCGCCCCAATACCCACCCCCCCCCCCCGTTATCATATTTCTGTAACTTTGCTTTTTCCTTGTCTCCTATCTGTCTGTTCCCATTTAGCACTCTTTCTTTCTTTGTCTTACTTCCTTTGCTCCTATCCCCTCTCACCTGAATCTTCCCCCTGTCCTTTTGTGCCCTTTGACCAAGCACTCCTTCTCCCCTTGTTGGGGAAAGATCCAATATTTATACTCTGGAGTCTCAGCGAACCCGCTGAGAGAGTCCACATTGTCTAGGGAGCCACTCACAGTTGAGGTATGGTATGGCATCTCTTGCCAAAGCACTCCCTCTCCCCTTTTTGGGGAAGGATCCAGTATGTAGGCCTTGGAGTCTCAGAGACCCCTCTGAGAGAGTCCACTGCGTATAGGGAGCCTCTCGCAACAGAGATGGGGAAATGATACCACTTCCCCTGGGATCACAGCTTACTGGACTTTGGGCGCAGCTTTGACTCGACTACCGGTTTGTGTCGCCGTCACCCTCCCCTCCTCTTTCCATGCTGTGTCTCTCATCCGCCCCTCCTCTTTCCCTCCTCCATTCTCTGTCTACTTCTCCTGCTCCTACCCCCCTCCCCTGAATCTCTCCCCTTGCCTGCTTTTTCCCTTACGTATATGTCCTTCTGGTTTGTCGCAACCTTACTTGTCACCATGTTGCCAGGCTCCAATAACTGTGTAACCTTTGTAACGATGTAACCTGCAATTATGGTCTGATACTCATATAAAGCGCTCTGATACCTCCGGGTCTAGCCAGCGCTATATAAAACCTTTAAAATAAAAAGTAGGTGCTGTTTTCTATAGTATGGTATATACTAAGTTTAGTGTGCCAATAGTCCCTCTAGGTTCTAGTCGGCTCCATACCTTTAGAATGAGCGAGGTGGGAATCTCTATCTGGGTCTCAAACTCTTAACACCCCGCGAAGGGAGTCAGAACAGTGGAAGCTGGATTCTTTGCAAGCAGGGATGACCGCTTCTGGTCAGTGCATCAGGCCGGGATATGGTCTCTTCCGAACTTGCAGTGGCGAACCGTGCAGTCTAGTCGTGCCGTGGTTTGCTATGGTAAGGGAAGGCATATTTATACCTGGAAGGTGCTTAGGAATGCTAGCATTGACGTAAAGTCGGGCAGAGGAAGACGTCATGGATGAACCCCTGAGGAATAGTAGTTCATGCATAATATGAGTTCTTGGAAAAATCAATAATCCTAGCTAGGGAAAGTCCCGTTCGGTTTAAGGGTCTGGTTTCTAAGAACTCATTGTGACGTGGGATGGACGGATGTAGGTGACCATGCCTGTATTTGGTTGGCATGGCTAATGCCTTAATAAGGACTGAGATTCTATGCCTAAATAAGGGCAATGTGAATTGTGCCTATATAAGGACATGATTCAGGGAAACCTATGTACAGGTATCTAAATCGAAACACAACACCCGCCCATCCACAGCAGTGCGCAAGTCTCCCAGTCTCTGGCTGAGGAAGCGATAACCCACAGGCCCTGTGGATCGGGCAGCCAGAAGTTGGGCCAGTCCACTACGCCGCAGCCTCCAAGCCCTTATAACCTGCCCCTTAACGTCATGGGCATCAAGTGGGTGGCAGGGATCTGCCATCACCTAAATGACTGTCGGTCTATTACATTGGACCATTGGGTTTTGCAGAATGTCCGGAAGGGCTACTTTCTCCCCTTTGAAACTACCCCTCCACCCATGCCACCTGCTTGCGACAGGCTGATGGAGGACTATCTGTATTTGCCTTTCCAGAAAGTGATGGCTCTCTTGGCCTAGGGAGCCACAGAGAGGGTGCCAACATCAGTAGTAGATCATGGTTGCGATTCCTGCTACTTTCTGGGGTCCAAGAAGGATGGAGGCCTTTGTCCTATCCTAGACCTGTGCCCTCTCAATTTCTCCTCAAGAAGGAGAATTTCAAAATGCTCACACTCGCTTGGATCTTGTCTGCCCTAGACCCGGAAGACTGGATTTTGCAGGACGCAGATTTCCACATTCCCTTCCTACCCACAGGTGTTATCTGCAGTTCCCAGTGGGCCATGAGCACTTTGTCTGCTGTGTTCTCTTTTGGCCTTACCAGCGCCACTCAGGCGTCCACTAATGTGATGGCGGTGTTTGCAGCTAATCTGCGGGGATCAGGGGTACCAGTCTTTCTCACCCCCCCCCCCCCCCCCCCCTTATCTTGACTGGCATTTAAAGGCAGTCTCGCACCAGGCTGTTGTCTCCCACCTCAAAACTATGGCGGACCTCCTGCATTTGCTGGGGTTCGCTATCCATGTGCCAAAGTCTCACCTGACTCCCTCTCAACAGCTCCCTTTCATTGGCGCTGTTCTGGGCGTGGTGCAGTTTCGAGCCAATCCTCCTGAACGGTGTGTCCAAGCCATTCAGGCTATGATGCAGATATTTTGGTCTCTATCCTGGATTTTGGTGAGACTGACTCTGAGGCTGCTGGGTCTCATGGTATCCTGCTGGTGATGCATGCCCACTGGCATAAGCAGGCTATTCAGTGGTACCTGAAGTTCCAGTGGGCGCAGTGGTGGTTAACAAACCGTGATTGGGTCAGCGGCAGACCTCTCTCCTTTTCCCAACCAGATCTAACAGTGGTGAGACATGCATCACTACTGGGATAGGGTGACTATCTGGGAGAGGTGGAGATCAGGGGCCTATGGCACAATCCAGACTCCATATCAACTTGCTGGAGCTCCATGCGCTCCGGCTGGCATTAGAAGCCTTTCTACCCTGCAACATGCGAAGGCTAGTGCAGTTGTTCATGGACTACACCATCAAAATGTGGTACTGCAGCAAACTGGGTGGGATGGGGTCGTGGGTCCTTTGCCACCTGCATCTCTGGACAAGGTTGGAACATCGGGTTATTTCCCTGGTGGTTCAGCACCTGGTAGGCTCTCTGCACGCCATGGTGGACAAACTCAGCTGAAGATGTCTAGCAGATCACGAATGGTGTCTTAATCGAGAGATGGTGCAAGATCTCTTTCTGCAGTGATAAGAGCATTGGTTAGATCCATTCGCCACCTCAGAACATGCAATGTCAGCGGTTCTGTGCACTGGAGTTTCCAAGGCGGTTCTCGCTCGGAAACTCGTCGTCTTAAACCGAGCTCAGGCTTCCTATACACCTTTCAGCCAATGTCACTCCTGTCCAGAGTTCTCAAGAAGATCAGAAGTCACCGGGTCCAGGTCATCCTTGTGGCTCCAGACTGAGCTCAGAGGGTTTAATATCCCGAGTTGTTGAGCATGGCCATCAGTCCTCTTATCAGGCTGCCCCTTTGGGAGGATCTTCTGCCTCGGCAGCAGGAGAGGGCTCTGCCTTCTTGCCTAAAGTTTGAGTGGCAACAGTGGAGTCTTCGACCTTCCACCCAAAATCTGCAATGTTGTTCTGGCAGCCAGGCGTCCCTCCACCAAAACGGTATATGCCTGCCGTTGGTGCAAGTTTGTGGCATGGTGTACAGCAAAGCAGGTTGACCACCTGTCTACTCCCTATTCTCAGGTTCGTCTCTTTTATTCTTTCCCTTGCCCAGCAGTGCTGTGCTCTGGGCACCTTAAAGGGTTATCTTTCTGCTATCTCAGCCTTTCTGCGGTTGCCTGACAAGCAATCCCCTATTGTAAATAGGTTCTTGAAAGGTTTGCAACATATGTTTCCTCCTTCTCCCTTTATCATGCCTTAATGGTACCTTTATCTTGTCCTGACATTCCGATTGTGCTCTCCATTTCAGCCCTTGCACAATTGTCCTCTTAGGCTCCGTACCACCAAGACTGCCTTCCTGTTGGCAATGACATCTGCTCAGGCTTTGTCATTCAATCTTCCATACCTGAACATCTACCTAGACAAATTGGTTCTAGGCACTAGAGCTTCCTTTCTGCCAAAAGTAGTCACTCACTTTCCTGTTGGTCAATCCACCACTTTGCCTACTGTTTACGCTCCAGCACATCCCTCATCTGCACGGTCAGCGTTGTCCATCTAACTAGACTGCATGAGGGAGTTCGAGGTAGACAACCACCGCTTCATGGAGTTTTTGGGAACGAAGAAGAGGAAAGGATGTGCAGAAATTTACCATCTGCCAGTGGTTCGTGCTCTGCATCAAAATCTGCTATGCACTGGTCAAGAAGCAAACCCCTGATGTTTTGCGTGCTCATTCCACCAGAGCCAAGGCTGCAACCACTGTGTTAGCACGCAAAATCCCGGTCCTGAAAATCTGCCATAAGCAGCGTAGGTTTCCTTGCACATGTTCACGAAACACTACTGCCTGGACAGACTCCATCGGAATGAGCACCTTGCCCATTCCGGTCTGCAGGACTATTTGGCTTGAAGTAGTTTCACAGACCCACCACTGGGGAGGTATTGCTTGGGTATCCATGAACAAGTTACTTATCTTAGAGACCGCCTTATCTGATTGAGACTCGATGTAGCCACGGATTTCTTACCAGCCCACCCATCTGCCCCTCTCTGCAAATGGATTTCTAGAAACATGTTTCCCCTTTCGGGCCCTGGATTTCCTTACCAGTGGTCAGTGTTTTTCGTGGTTTCATGCTCCTGCTGTGAAAAGTAACTGACATCAGCGCTCTGAGGTGGTGCCTATAGAGGGTCCACGCACATCACTTGTGGCACCGATGACGTCACGTGGAGCCAATCGCCATCCAGGGTTACCACTTGCGAAAAACTTCCGAATCCAGTCTGATGCCTGGGGATAATTTTAATGTAAGGACTCTGCAGCTATATAATCTCTAACACATAAGGCGTTACCGAAGGTTAGTAACTTGTCGTTGAGAACTCTGTCATTCTTTACAATAGACTGCGTTTCTTTAATTGTAGGTGGTGGAAATTTGTCCTTAATTATATTCCAATGTTAATGGCAATGCATAATATTCAGTTAGTCACACAAAAGGGGCTCGAGGAGATTTAAGGACCAGTGTGAACCGGCTCCCCACTCATTAATCCTATCACAAAAAAGTTCCCGGGTCCGTAATGGTAAGAGAGGGTGGTTCGGAGGGCTGAGTGTACTTTTCCGCGCAACAATGGATTCCTTTTTTTTGGACTTCTCCCCTCACACACCAGAGGTGTCATGCTTCATCACAGGGGTGGGTGCCTTCTCACGTTGGAGACCTGGGGCCTCATGTAGGTGGGCTTGCATTTACCACTTCATAAATACCGAATCATACCGATTCGGTATTTATGAAGTGGTAAATGCTATGTAGGTAATGAGTCGGTAAATATTACCGATTCGGTAAAATTCGGTAATTACCGAATCGGTATTTACCGATTCGGTAATGAGGCATACCTTCCCATTGATGGGAAGGTATGCCTCATTACCGAATCGGTAAATACCGATTCGGTAATGAGGGGAACACATGCAAGGGTGGCAGGGTGTCACATTGACACCCTGTTGCACCCCTGATTCGGCCATGTGTGCACATGTGGCACACATACATGCCCTAAGGGCATGTATGTCTGCCACATTGCACACTTCTAAGCGCTTTAAAATGCTTAAACACATCCATTCATTATTTACCACCAACTATTAGTTGGTGGTAAATACAGACTCCAAACAACACCCACACACTCCCCCTACATCTCATTTCTTTATTCGGAATTTACCGAATCGGTAAAATTACCGATTCGGTAAATTACCGAATACAGAAATGAGCCCCCTACATCTCAAAAGCCAAAATACCGGTCGGTAACGGTATAATTACCGAAAATCGGCCGTTACCGACCGGTGTTTGGCTACCTACATGAGGCCCCTAGTCTCTACGCAGGCTACAACCCCTTCGCTACGAGAGAGGAGCTCAGCAATGTTTTTCGAGGTCAGCGGGTGTACTAAAACCCTATGTGAGCCTGGTGTGTTGTGAGATCATGCAGTGCTATAATGTGAGTGATTTAAAACTAACTGCAGGGTTAGCTATGCTGCAACTTTAATTCAGCTACCCGGTGTCAGGATTAAAAACTGGAATTTTGCTGATAATACAGGTGCCGACATTTGAGGCTTCTGTGTTGTATCAAGACCAACATGTTTCTGCCAACAGACCATTAAAGGTGTCACGGCTTTCTTCAGGGTCAATGATGTAGCTAACTGCAATAGAAAAATGTGAGGTACGTGAAAAAACAATAGAAAAACATGTGCAACAAATAATGGTATGATACTGAACCAGTACATTTTTAGCCTGTTGAGTATGTTCAACGCACAACCTGTGATAGAGACAAAGAACATCATATAAAGAATTGTGAACCATTATTTAACAATAAATCAGGCAAACAATGAAGCGCGAGTGCAAATTACAAAAATACTCCCCATTCAGTACTACTTTGAGACCCATTCCCATTTTAGATCAATGTGTAAGGTCATGAGATGAGTGACTAACCAATTTTGGTTTGTGCAGTACGCCAAAATCTGACAGATGGTTTGTAGCATTAGGAGTTAAGAAATCCCAAGGGAGGGAAAAAGCACATCATGGTTCAAAGTGTCAGCGCCAGAAAAAAAGGGTGGGGCTGGGGATAAAAGGTCAGTTTCTGCAAGACGTCATGGTTCAAAGTATCTGCGCCAGGAAAAGGGGTGGCTAGGGATAAAAGAACAGTTTTTGCAGGATGTCATCTGCTGTTGGAACCAAACAAACTCTCATGTCATCAAAAGCCAGAGCTTAGTAAGGTATACAGGGTGGGAGACCCAACGAAGATGGTGCGTAAGGATGTGGGCCATCTGCTGTCAGGTGACCTGCTGTCAGCGATTGGAGAGCCGTAGCAGCTAAGAGAGGGGAGATTGAGAGACCAAGCACGGTCTAAGTTCCCCTTGTGGGAAAGTATGAGGAAATGCCAAAGAGGATGTGTCCGTATTAAACAGGCGAGATGTGCTCCGGTGTGCTGAACGGCCTATTTGCTGTGGGAGAGGGGGCGGGCAGGAATGCTGTCAGCTAGTGCCTGGTAGAATTGCCAACATGGGACAAAGTACTGAGGGAGAGCGTGCGGGGGAGACCGCCAGTCGCGGGGTCTGCTCGGATGAACTGGGATAAGCGTCGAAGGGCCATAAGCCTGGAGGCGTGCTGGCAGGCGGAGGGAGCGGGCCAAGATGCAGCATAGAACCTGCAGATGCTAATTAGCACAATGTCGAGGTGCGGGCCAAGATACAGCATCGAAACGGCAGATACTAATGAGCAACATGCCAAGGTGTGGGCAAGGGAGCAAAGGAACTATCACTTACCACAAGCGGTGGGGTCCAGAACCTAATGATGCACGTCCAGGGGCAGGATGAAGGTGAAGCGCAAGCATCCGCCTTAAGTACAGTGGCTCATTAGTGTCAAGCCGAGCCAATGATGCGCACCTGGAGCTCCCACGGCTGGAACCGGAAGTGGTGTGGCGGTGGGAGTTGTAGTTCTGGAAAACCCTTTAGAACCACAACTCGCCGATAGTGCCGAAGGGAACTCTGAGCGCCGTCATGACGGCGAACTTAAGATGGGAGCATGCAGAGGTATTCTCTGCCCGGAGTGCCAAGGTGTATTTTGGAACTCAATTGATCCCTATAGTGCTCCGCATATTCAAGGGGCGTGTAGAAGGATCTGGCAGGCAAAGTGGGCAGCGCTGGTCCTGCCGTGGGAGCCTGAGTGGGCCCACAGGTGTGAAAGAATGTATCACTACATGGGTTCCCGTGTGGCCTGCAAAGTACAGCGGGCGTTCAACAGGGAGGTGGGGATGGGCAAAGGCAGGACCATCGGAGGTGGAAAGGGAGGAAAGGAAAAAGAGGAACCCTGAAGCCCCGTGGTGGGCTTCACCAGGAAAGGGCATAAAAGACGGAAAAGACTCAGTCTAGCTACAGACGCCTAGCAACCAGGGAGACTTGACTGTGCTCACCTAGAATGTGGCACTGACTCATGACACGGGTGTGTGGTGGGTCTCAGGAGAGCGCCAACCACAGGATATCATCATTAAGCCTCATGTTTGCAGTGTCCAGCCTGTACACCCATCTCTGCTCTAGCCTGAGAAGTTGGACAGTCAATCCTGGAGTGATTGCAGTGAGATTGGGTTTGTCAAGAACGGTCCAACTGAGCGAGTCTGCGCCGTGTTTCATGTAAAAAAAAAAAAAGTCTTGTAAATTTTGTGATCAGTTTAGCACACCTGATTGTGCTTTTGTGTTCAAGGATCCTTGTGCGCACCTTTCTAGTGGTCATCCCCACATATCTTAAGCCACAAGGGCAAGTAATGAGGTAGACCACCCTCTCGCTGTTGCAGTTAGTGTATTCTTGTAAGACCCAGGGTTTAGAGGTGCCTATGTCTATACTTTTGGTCACTTGTGTTGGTGCGCAAGCAGCAGAGGAACCGCAAGGGTAGTGGCTCTGGACATTGAGTAAGTTCCAGAGGGTGTTGGGTCTTGGTGTATTTGTAACAGGGGGTCTGGTGTGGATCAGAGTGTCTTTCAAATTCAAGACAGTGGTTTCTCAAGGGTCAGCTGTCCTTTATTCAAGATATTCCAATTGTGTAGTATGGACTTCTTAACTACATTAGATAGTGCGCTAAACCACCCCCCCCTTAACATTATGCATCCTATCACAAAAAAGTTCCCAGGTCCGTAATCTTCATTCAATGTTACTATGTCTGTTACAAAAGTAGAAACCCATTTGGGTGCTTATATATCCACAAGTATTTGCAATTCCTTGGACACTTCCTCCCTAGCATAGGAGCGTTCCACAGTCCAGGAACTTTAGGTTGAGCATTCCATGTTAACAATATTTTGTGTTTAAATATCAAAATATTTCCCAGTAGATTTGCCCACAATTTAAGGGAATTTCTTTGATAATGAGCACTAGTTTGTTCTCTATCGTCCATTACCAACACTCGCTCCCTACTATTGGGGTCTAACTCTATATGTAGATTTGTTAAAAGTGCAATATCTAACTCCCAAATTGTTTTTATGCTTTTACCTTTCAAAACAAATGTTGTATAATCCAAAATGTCAATTCTATGTCCGGACCGGAGGCTTCGGATTATGCTTATTATCCCTCTTCGCTTTATTATTACAAAAACACAGCAGCCAGAGATCTCTCAGAAATTAATGAACCATAAAATACAGAAAAAACTACAACTCCCTACAACCAGGGAGGCATTCAGGTACGTAGTCCATCAACTGTTTCCATTAACCACAATACAAAGTCCTATGTCTGTCTCCTCCCTTCGCAGCCAGTTAAGTAATCTATTTGTTTTCTGTATACTGTCAGCTGTAACTTGTGCAATTTCTCTCGTTTTCTGTAAAGTCGTCATTCATATTGCAGCGCTGTGTTTTGTGGATGCTGAACGCTTGCTATTTTTCTTTCAGAGCCCCAAGCCGGCCGCGGGAACGCTCGTCGCTCCTTACGCGGCCGGCTCCCCTGCTGGTGCGGCGCCAGCTGCGGCCGCTAGAGGGACTCGCTCGTCTCGTTGCTCTCGCGCCGCGGCTCCTCAGATGAGGAGCGCGCCACGAGAGGAACGAACGCCGAGCCTTGTCCCCCGTTCTGCCTCACCTGAACGTCCGTGAATCGGATTGTATTTCTGCCTCATATTTGCATGAAAGCCCCGGCGGGGGTCCGTATTGCGGGTTTTTCACCCGCGGTGAACGCGCTTGATAGCGCTGTATTTTGCACCTTGTTTGGCCTATATTTCCTCACGCTTTTAGCGAGCAAATATCTCTGGGCATTAAAACTGCTGTGACGGACTCGCTGGGAGGCAGTCACCCGGTCAGGTTCTTTTCCGTGAGGGTTAAAGCACGTTGCTGGTTTGGTGCAGACCGATCTGTGGTCCTTTGGGCTTCCTAAATTCTGTGCAGCCTCAGGCCTGCTCCCAGTTACCTGCATGTGTGTTTCTGTGGGATGTGCACTTCCCAGGCTCATTGAGTAGTGGTATTACCGCTCTTGTTACTTACCTTGTCACTATGACTGATCAGGCAGAGTATTATGAGGAGGAGGTCCAAGAGTACCTACCTTACGACGAAGACTTCTTTAACGCTGTAGATTCTTCAATTTATAGAGTGGTTAACGAAGTGGTTGGTCCTATGGAGCAGCGCCTCTCCGACAGGATAGTTCAGGAGTGCAACAGGTTGGCCGCGCCGGCTCCCGGTGATAGTCATGAGGAGCCCCCCCCCCCCCCCCAAAACAGGGGACGGTGTGGACACCTTTGTGCGCCTTAAGACGCGTTTTTAGCTAAAGCGGCATCCGCCGTCCCTGTCCCTCCATCAGAGGGAGCTCCCCAGGATATTCCGGATCCTCCGTCCCCTGCCACGGATAACGACACTCAAGGGGATACCGACGAAGAGGCAGGGTCCTCTCATCCCTGGCGTCCAACACCTACCCCCTCTTCGGCGGCACCTGAGGAAGATGCGGATATGCTTAACCCCGATGATACTATGCATCCCCGGTCGTTGGCCTGGGTGCCGGGTGATAAGGTTGCCCGCATTTTTGCGAATCGCCTCCGCAAGCCTCTTGAGAAGGAGGCGTGGAGTTGAGAGCAGAGTGTCCGAGACCCTCTCTGGCCGATAAGATTGCGTTTACGCCGGAGTTGGTGCCTAAAATGGCCACTTTTTTGGCGAAATATGTAAAGGACCCTAGGAAGGGTATAGATAGGTCCTGGCGGTCCTATCAGGACAAGCTCCTCGACGCCATCGGCCCAATGGCCAAAATCTTGGACATGGCGGAGGAGGCTAAAGTGTCAGGTTCGGCCATTTCACCAGAAGTCCTAGCAAACTGGGCCCAGCGGGCCATCATTTTTATGGTCAACGCGAATTGCGCTCTTTCAACCGAGCGTCGCCGCTCGTTGTTGATTAAATTATATCCCAAGCTTGGGGACCTGGCTTCTTCTGCTGAGGCAGGGGCAGTGGCTCAAGGGGGCCTGTTTGGTGAACCATTCATTAAAGAACTAGGGAAATTTGTCTCTACGTATACTTCATTGGACAAGGCCCAATCCAGTATTAAAAGGGTTTTTACCCAGCGGGTTTTCCGCGGGGCCGGTCGAGGCAGGGGCCGCTCGTCCGGCTGCGGATTCCACAAAACCCCCCAATGGGACAAGGCTCTGGCCGCGGTCAATATAATTCAACCGCGAACTACAACAACTTCTATCCAACGAGAGGACAGCATTTCAGAGGCCGTGGAGGTTTCAAGTCCAACTCTGGCGGCGGAGGTTCAAACGGTAAGTGTCCTTCACGCAGAACAGAGTCGCATAGGGGGGCGACTGGCGTGCTTTCAAAGCGCTTGGGCAGCGTTAACCTCCGATGCATGGGTTCTCCAAACCGTTCAGGGTTTTCATGTAGATTTTTTTTTAGACAACCCTCGACAAGAGACGCGGCCTCGTCCGCTAGTTTTCAACCCACAGGAAGCACAGTTGATCGACAAGGAGGTCTCTGAGTTGCTCCGCAAAGGAGCCATTTGTCGCTCAACTTTTCACCCCCACGGTTTTCTCAGCAATATATTTCTGGTGGACAAAGCCGACGGGGGTCGTCGACCCGTTATCAACCTCAAGGAATTCAACGCTTTGATTAGTGTACCGCCATTTCAAGATGGAAGGTATCCATCTGCTGGGCGATGTTCTGCTGCCATCCGATTGGATGGCGCGCTTGGATTTGAAGGATGCCGATCTGGCGGTTCCTACAGTTTTGTTGGAAGGGCCTGGTGTACGAGTTCACCGCCCTTCCATTTAGACTTTCCTCGGCTCCATGGTGCTTCACCAAGGTGCTGCACCCTGCAGTGGAGTTCCTTCCAGCGCGGGGCATTCGCATGATCGTCTATTTAGACGCCCTTCTTCTTATGGCTCGTGTCCCCAAACCCTGTTGCGGCCACTCCAACAGACGGTGTCCCTTTTGCAGGATCTGGGTTTTATCAACGCGGTGAAGTTGATACTCAAACCTTCCCAGTCGGTCACAGTCCTTGGGTTTGTGGTGGACTCCGTTCAAGCGACTCTGAGTCTTCCGTCGCGGAAGATGGCGAAGATTCGCCACTAGCTATGCCGGACTGTTTCCAGGCCGACTACCTCTTTGCGACACTTGGCCAGACTCGTGGGCCTTCTGTCGTCTTCGATCCAAGCGATCTTTCCAGGACCCTTGCACTATCGTGCCCTTCAGCATCTCAAGGCATATCATTTCAGGAGAGGTCGGTCGTACGATCATGCGGTTCCTCTTTCAGCGGAGGCCAGGGACTAGATTGCATGGTGGTTATCCCATATGGAAGCGTGGAACGAACGGTCGTGCAATTTTCGGCTCTGTTCCAGATTTGGTCATCGAGTCCGACGCCAGCAGATCGTGCTGGGGCGCTCAGTGCGGGGATTTTTCCACCGGAGGAGTTTGGTCTCTAGACAAGCAGGATTTTCATATCATTTGTTTAGAACTACTAGCGGGTTCTTTCGCGGTGCGCTGTTGGACCAAGGACAGAGTGCAGTCTTGCGTCCTATTGAAAATGGACAACATCTCCGCAGTTCGGTATGTCAATCGGTTGGGAGGCCCCCGTTCCCGGGCGTTGGCCAATCTAGCGAAAGACTTTTGTGGCTTCTGCCTGGATCACCATATATTGGTGACGGCAGAGTATCTCCCGGGCTAGAACAATCTGGTCGCGGACTGGCACTTGAGACATCTCTACGATTCGCGCCTGTGGAAGCTGGACCCTCTGATTTTCTGGTAGTTGAACAATCTTTGGGGACCGGTTTCAGCGGATCTCTTTGCCTCACACCTGGACAACCAGGTTCCGAGGTTCTTCAGTTGGAGACAGGATCCGATGGCTCTTGCCATGGATGCCTTCCTTCAAGACTGGAGTGCGGAACGAGGCTATGCGTTTCCACAGTTTTCAATGATAACGAGGGCAGCGGCTCAGATCCGCCGGCAGAGTGCAGCGGTAACCCTGGTAACTCCCCTTCGGAGGTCTCCAGTTTGATTTCCGGTTCTTCTGGAACTTTCCTGGTATTCTCCAATCCTTCCTCCACCCCTCTCCCCCCCTCCCTGTATCCTCAGCTTCTTCTGAACCCGGTCTCAGATCCTCATCTAGTCACACAAGTTACGCTCCGACTAATGGTGTGGCGGCTTTCAGGCGATGGTGGTCGTTGCCGGGTCTTTCGGGACAGGCTTAGGCCCTACTGTCAAAGGCTTGGGCAGATAGCACCACGAAGCCCTACCGGTCTGCGTAGGCACGATGGGTTCGTTGGTGTCTTCGACGGAGTCTCGATCCCGTGGTCGCAGGAGTCGTTCCCCCCCCCCCCTCTTGAACTTCTTTGCCGATTCGACGTCGGAAGGTTTAGCGTATCGCTCCATTAACGCGATCAGATCCGCAATTTCATCCAGTCACGTTCCTCTTTGGAACGTGACCGGCTGAATCTGTTTCTTTCCTGGCAACCCAATAGATGCTTTGCATACAAGCGATCTAAGAACATTAAGGATATGCTCATACGCACAAGGCCTAAACCCGAGATCAAGTCCCTACAACGCACACTCTGGCAACTACCACCTGTGAAGGGACACCACCCTTGTGGCACATGCAGTGCTTGCACCTTCACTTCAGTACATCGGACAGTCACACTGAATAGCACTTTTGTTTGGGAATTGAGAACCCACACAAATTGTAACACACCAAACTGTATTTACCTACTTATCTGTCCTTGCGGTCTCTACTACGTGGGGATGACAACACGCCCCATCAAACTGCGCATTTCTGAGCATCTCAGCAGTTTCCGGTGCCACAAAAATAACACCAAACTTTATGCTCATTTTCACGAGAAGAGACACTCACCGGACTCGGTGAAATGGCTTATTTTAGAAGCCAATCCCCTTCTTACTAAATCGAGCCTTTTCGCAAGGGAACAGAGATGGATACACCGTTTATCCTCTGATACTGGGGGACTCAACGACGATATCCCGTGGAGCTCGATCAGAACCTGAGCAATTCTACACTATACCAGGAGCATGACCCCCCCTGTTGGTTGAGACTTCAGTCCCAACATGAGACCTTCACTACAGTATATTGGCATACATTCCCAGACACGATATATACCACCCACATTGCCCTCCGAGTGGTACCATCAAAACTCACACTGAGTGCTTCAAAAATAGCCATCTGTCTACTGGTTTTCCCAGCTAATACGCTACTGTGACTATGAAGTTAGTGTTCAACCCTCCGTTTTAAGATGGCCGCCACATTTACAATCTTTCCTGGTCTACTGGCTGAGATCACACACCAATCTATGATGGCCGCCATTCTACCACAGTCCCACCTCCACCTCCACCCCCGCCCATAGTCACCGGACTTCGACTTCCTCTTTTTAAGCACACCTCCCTGAGGCACGAGTCACCTTCCGGACTCGGTGGAGAGGGTAGGTCAATACGGCGGACATGAGCGGCACGCAATGTAAGTAGATTTACGCTCTATCACATTGCCGCTAACTTTAAGGTTCACCTTTTCAGGGACCTGCTTTCCCCTCTTATTCCCCCTAGTAGTTAACTTGGGAACGCCAGGCACACTTAGGTCCTCGACTGGTAACTGACGCTTCTTTTTGAATATACTCTTATTCATCCCAGTCGCACCGATCGGTCTCCTTCGGTGACCGTTCTTACTAACTTGCGGCGGCTTAGCTCCTTCCGCTTATCATGGTAGGGGTTTACAGGACATGCCCCCGGGCTTTTGTAACACCGGCCTCCACCCATCCAATAATCCTCTGCATAGGATGACTGCACGCACAGCTCAGACCACATATAAACATGAAGGCTCTCCAGCAGACTGCCTTTCACGCAGTTTACTCTCCTTATCCACGGACATCAAGTCACAACACTTTATGCCTACAACCTTGGAATTGTGTTGTTTCTTTATTTATTTATTTATGTATTTATCTATGTGATGCAATCGATACACTTTATAGGTTGACTGCCTTTATATCTCCATTGTCACCTCAATGTATATATATTTCCTACATCTAAAGGATAAGCTTGCCATTACATTAATACATTAGACCACAACTGTACTGCCTTACTTAGTGCCTGCTCTTAATTGTTGTTTTACCCATATCATTCTTTGGTCTCGTGCGCAGTTCTACTTTATGAGAGATTCTAGCTCCATGTACACCCACCGAGTACTGCTGCTGTCTAAACTGTTACCGAATAGGGTAAGTCCGTTCCCGCGTATTCCCTACTGCATTTTTAAATCGTCCACACAGGTGAATAGCCACTTCTAGTTCACCTTTGGGACACATCACGAATGTATTTGTTGAGTTGCTAAAAATATTTCTTTTGGCTTTAGGAAACCACCACAGTTTTTACCTTTAGCATGGTTGAAGAGTCACCTATTGGCTATATTTTTCTGTACCAATGTGTCAACGGTGTTCTACTCTAACTGGCATCATTTCCTTTACAGGTAATACCAGACACTGACAGGTACTTCAATAGTAGTCATCATCTGGTGTGACACGACCCAGTTCAGAATACTGTTATTATTAGTTTTACTGTTTTGTAGATAGTGTTTTTTTTCTTAGGTCCTGAAGAATCGCGAGTACACACACTCATAGCGAGAAACATGTTGACCATCTTTTAGTTCACTCACACATGAGACATTATACTCCGTTGAGTGCCACTTTTTCACGTTTTTAATCAGGGAAGAAGGCCCCAAGAATAAAATTGATTCCCAGCTGGCACTTTAACCCTGTTTTATATCACATAGTCACATCTACACCACTTAGGCCCCCTCACCCGCACTTCACCATACGGCTGTCGGATTGAAGATCTCCGACAAAGTGCCCCTTATAAAGGGAGCCCGTCGGGCATTGCACCGCCGGCCCGACGAGGAGCTAGCCCATATGATGAAGCATGACACCTGCAAGGGTGTGTGAGGGCATTATTATCCGACAAATGGATTACCAATTTCCAATACAAAGTGGATACAATTGGTTCTAGCCTTTCACCTGACTCTTCTCCCCTCTTTCCACTTTGAGGAACAGCGGAAACTACCTTTTTGAGCTTGTATACCCTAGGGGCATCTACTTCTGCTGGACCTCCCGCTCCCCTGAGAACGGAAATAGCCCCATTGTGTCCCTCTTTTTTGGAATTCAACCCAATAGATATGTCTTTGAAAGAATTATCTTCCAAGCTTTCTATGCTTTTGTGCTCCTGCAGGAGAGTTTCAGATGTTCGCGCTTTGAACATCTCGGCGTGGACTTTTTTCCCCGGACGGGTTTGTTTTTACGATAGGTAGCCGGACTAAATCTCATACAAGATCGATTTCGGACCCAGCTTTTCGGGACTCTCTGAAATTGTGTTGTGGAATGTCTGAAGGCGTACGAGGATTTAACTCAGGAACTCTGCCCTCTGGGCGAGCAACAACTCTTGATAGCTCTCAGGAAACCACACAAGGCGGTCTCTTCTCCCAGCATAGCTAGGTGGGTACGGTGGGTTATGCAAGAGGCTGGAATTGACACTAAGCAGTTTGGTGCCCACTCTACAAGAGGCGCTATGGCCTCAAAGGCTTTTGCGCTGGGAGCGCGTCTGGAGGATTTAATGCATGCAGCGGACTGGTCTTCGGACTCTACTTTCAAGAGGTTTTATTTTAAAATGGTATTGAATGTCGCACGGTTAGTGGTAAGTAAGCTTTGGACTAGCATAATCCGAAGCCTCCGGTCCTGACATAGAATCGGAATTTGCCTAGTATCATGATGGTAAGTTCCAATTCTATTAAGGACACGGAGGCGAGGATTATCCTTCCCGAGGCACTATGGTGTGAACCCACCCGTATGGTAGTAAGTAACCAGTTTTCTTATTGGTGGTAATGCTCAGTCTTTTTGCTTGCCTGTATTAAAGTTCTTGTACTATGTTTGCTGCTGTATCGCATATTCTGGCGATATTACCGAACACTTAGCTCGGTTTTGGTTCTTTCAGGGAATGATGGATCTAAACGGGACCAGTGATGGAGTGGCGTGACTTGCGCGAAGAAAGAGTAAGGGGGGAGACAGACATAGGACTTTGTATTGTGGTTAATGGAAACAGTTGATGGACTACGTACCTGAATGCCTCCCTGGTTGTAGGGAGTTGTAGTTTTTTCTGTATTTTATGGTTCATTGATTTCTGTGAGATCTCTCTGGCTGCTGTGTTTTTGTAATAATAAAGCGAAGAGAGATAATAAGCATAATCCTCACCTCCGTGTTCTTAATAAAATTGGAACTTGCCGTCATGATACTAGGCAAATTCCGATTCTTCACCAGATTACCCTTCTGGGTGTATGTGTGACTTGAGAAGTCTCATCTATTCGTTTCACAATTTGTTTCCTTTCAAACCTTTTTTATTATTAATGGTAAAAGGTGTGCCAGAATCGGCATACACTGTCACACCATCAAATGTGACAACACATTCTAGTTTATTTTTTAGTCCTTTTCTATTGCCTATGTGTATTCAGTTACTTCAGCCCTTCATCGACAGCCATCAGAGTTCCTTTTATCCTTATCGCTTCCACATTCTGTTTCTCTTTCATCATCAACACACAACAGCATTTTTCCCTTTTTTATCTACACACTTTCACGAAGTGTCCTATAGCGCAACATATGTTTTTCTTAGCTGGGTGGTACCTATTAAAAACTAGATGATCCAGCCTATCACAACAATAACATTTTGGATTTTTGTTTTCTACTTTCTGTCTTTTTATAACAGTATGTCACCTGACTAGCAACAGCATCCCTTACTCTACCGACTACTGAACTTCCATCTTGCACCCTCTTTTTTTTTTTTTCCCCCGGTAGCATATCTTTTAGACATTTCTGTTTTCCGATCAAAGGTAACAATATCTTCAAGAAAGAGCATCACTCTTGACCCACAGCCTATATTTGAATGACCAAATTACTGCCATGCATCAACACGTGATTTCTGATAAAAATAATCCTGTAACCCTCCAAATTTACAACCAATTGCTAATATTTTAAGGGCACTTAAATAATTTCCACTTGTTTCAACCTTCCTCCACCTTCTTCGAAAGAATTTTAATTTGATGGCAAAGTATGTATCCAAATTTACTAATGCAGCAGAAAAGGTAGTTGTCACCTGAAACCCCATCGTCTTCTTTCCATTCCAACCAAATCTGAGGTTCTTCACCACTAGGCTAAACTACCTTTTGTGGGTCGATAGTAAAACTCCGGTTACTTACTGCTTCTGGTGAAATTGTCTAGTGTCATTACTTCACCTAACAGAATTTGCCCACTGTCTTTTCATCACCACCAACTCTTGTTAAATATTAATATAGAATACATAAGATTCCAATCCAGCATATATGGAAAATACTCCACCACCCAGCTGTGTACTCCTTAGTAAAATGTTTTTACAAAACATACTAGCTCTACCGCACAGTAAAATAAATGTATGACACCTTGGTGGCATCCAGTGCTAAAATACTTTGCAAAGGCACACAGATCAAGCTCCCTTCTTACTAAAGACGTAAAGCTGATGATGTATTAGTTCCTTGCTTCTGCACAGCATGGAAAATGCTGTTGCTCTTGCATCTGTTTAGATACCTATCAGAATCCTCTTTGTAACATAGTAGAACAGAAATCAGCCAATTTCAATAATCTAGAAAATGTTATGCGCTGATGTGGATCATCAGTACGCAAATCACTGGAAGTGTATCTCTAAACTCTCTGCTGATGGATATCAGGACCTCCAGTCTTGAGAAATGGTATTGTTCAGCATACGTTGGTTTGCTCAGCGGCTACCTAGAATAAATTCTCTTGTTCGATAGTGGCACCAAAAGTGTTTGGACTCTTATTGGCTAATCGAGGCTTGAAGAGTGTGAGGGGGTGTACATACTGATGTTCTTAAAGGAGTTGTAATGCTTTTACTATTGGGGTCTAGCTCCCGAGAACATGGCTTCATTCTCTATGGTGCAAGAGAAATTAACTGGTAATAGAAATAGTATATATGGTAAAAATAGTGACTTTTCTACGAAAGTGCAGCTGCTAGTGCAACCCAGTCCCACATATTTCAAATCTATTAGTGTTCTCTTTAATGAACTGCAGTTTGTCAAGGCACTCGTTAGCAAACCATATTGCCAAAGAGCCTCCTTATGTTAATCAGCATGCGGGTATATTTCAGACTTTGATCTCTGGTGCAATAGGTCAGATGGAAGCTGCCTAAACATCAATGCTAACATTGAGAGAGTTCACTATCAGAATGATCATGAGCCAGACTGAGGTTGGATATGGTGATGGCCTACAGCACAAAAAAAACCTCCGATTTGCTCTACCAATCCTGTGTACTATGATGTTTTATTAATGGGCCCTGTGGTAATGGGAGAGAAAATGACATATTGGTGGTGATAGTACCCCTGTTAATCGGCCACCACCAAGTGTGATATCATAAGCGTTGAAGCTACTCCATTTGCTGTTTCTGAATGCGTTTGGAGACCAATTCTCCATGTTTAAATTAACCTAGGCAGTTTAGAAGTTGAGATTTTACAACCCCTTACAGTGCAGTTGCTTTGCAATTTGTAGTAGATGAAAAGTCTGATACGCCACATAATTTCTTGCAGAAAATAATGCCCCACACTAGCGACTACTCTACAGAGCAGAGATTACCAGTCAGTTGAAGGTGCTAAAAAGCATAACAGTCTTGAGATGGAGTGGGGAATAAGTGTCAACAGTGCAAAAATAAACACAGGCCTCGAAAAATCTACTCACAATGGCGAGTCAGATTTCATCAGGTCAAGCTATTTTTATCGCATACTGGTCCGTCCTGGTGAGTAAATATAATCTGGATAGAAACGGGTGTTGTTCAGAAAGTAAATGAGCAATAAAGATGCTTTTAAATCTTGTTTTATCTTGAAACATTTGCTGCACGTAATCCGCAGTCCAGAACTGCCGCTGACCGTGGCCCCCGTAGGGGGCCACTAGAGCGGTCGGCGCCCTAGTGTCGCCTGGGCACTGGTCACCCCTCCCTGCCCCCCCCCCCCCCCCTCCTGGGGGGCAGGGACGCCGGCCGGTGTCCCCCTCCTCTTTCCTGCCCGGAAGTGACGCGACAGGCGTCACTTCCGGGGCTCCTCAGGGCGTAGGGGGAGGCTATATAGCCCTCCCCCACCGTGCTGGCGACCTCTTGTCGCCTTGCTCGCCGCATGGAGAGGCCGTGTGTCGTCCCGTCGGAGCGTCGTCCTTAGGCGTGATGGTACTTTGGCGTCGTTGCGCGACATCGCTCACGGTGAGTGCGGCAATAACACCCCCCCCGCCCCTGCCCCGTCCCAGGGCAGCCCAAAGTTGTCGGCGGACTGTGGCGGCTCAGTGGGCTAATGCACCCACTCCGGGCACCTGTGTGTGACCTCATGGCCAGAGGTTCGAATCCGGACAGACCCACTCATCCTTTCAGGTGCCATGGTACGGCCAGCCTGGGTGGGGTGTGAGCTTGTTGCAGGCACGAGTGGCGGGGCTGCCGGCATTTTACCGGTGCGATGCGAGTGATCCTCCTTGTGATCCTAGGGCAGTGAGGGGCTGGACGTGCCTTGCCACGATCTGCCATGGACACACCGTCTAGTCTGGCGTCGTGCTGGTTTCCCGTCATGCAGTATGGCAACCATCAGCGGAGGATGAGCAGGTTTGTGGTTTTGTATTCACTGTGGCCTAATGGTTAAGGTCTGAGACTCTGATTCTCAAGGTTACAAGTCCGATTCCCATTGATTCTGTGCAGTCAGATCTCTATTAAGTATGTAGTACCCCACAGAATAAAAACTCTTCTCATTATATATGTTGGATTTTCGGTTTGCAAGTTATATAGCTGTTTTGCCGGCAGTGAGCCGTTGCCTGCTTTGCGGTGTGCGAGGGGATAGCCCGTGGCCAGTTGGGGCAATTTGTAACATAGTCTTGTGCCCCCCCCCCCCCCCCCCCCCCCCTTTTTTTATTGGCAAGCGAGGGCGTTTGTCTTCGGTTTTATGATGAAGGAGAGTGTAACGTACTTTGACTCCCCTAGTTAGGCGGATGCACGCCAGTTAGATTTGCCCCGGGGTTATGCGTTCAACCTCAGACAGCCTCCCAAGCTTCTGCTTTCCCTAGCCTTTGCCACAAATGTAGCCCCGCCTGGTGCGCCGCCTGTGGGGGCGGAATGGATCCTCGATGGGCTGCTGAGCGTCACTGGGATGGCGCCGGGGCCTCCTCGCCTAGGCACGCAGCTGGTTGCGGTGCGGCTCGGACCTCGGGTGTTTGGGTACACGGTACCAAGTGGCGGTTGACACGTGTGGCAAATTTGGGGGGCAGAGGGTACCTTTGGGGCCTTAACTCGCCCAAGAGAAATTTTGGCACGGGTGAGCCAGGCCTGCCAGTTGTGTGCGGGGCGGGTTTGGCTGTGAAAGTTGATGCGAAGGGCCGGTTGAGCAGCCCTCGGTCTGGTGGCGTGTGGAGTGGGCATCGTGGTTCTACACCCTCTAGTCAGGCCGCTCATGCACCGCTCACGCATCGGGTCAGTGGTTGCCTTCGGCAGTGAGTTCTGCACCACCGTTTGCATGCCCCCTGTCTTGCGCTAGTTCGTCGTGGTGGGGCCCGGGCATCGCGCCCCCCCCTCACCTATAGTCAAGTAGAATAGGTGGCCTTAAGGCCGGTGCTGCAGACTTTGGGCGCTGGGGAATCTGGTTCGAGCCCCTGCGTTGGCTCAGCATCATGGATGAGGGGCTGTGCCTACCCAACAGGAATTTGTCCTTGGGGGGGGGGGGGGGGGGCAGGGGGGGGGGGGGATGTGGTCCGTCGGCGACGCTGTCGACTTTAGTGCTGGGAACCAGATTTCGAGCCTCGAGGTATAATCTTGTAATTCCGGGCAAAGCACGTAATCTCGCCGTGCCTGAATGGATGGGTACAGTAACTACGGCGCCCTTGTAAAGCGCTCCGACACCTTCCGGTCGAGTCTGCGCTGTTTACTATGCAAAAAAAAAAAAAAATCTGTGTGTATATCAAAACCCATTTTGTGTAACGCAACTGGTATCTTGCAGAGCGCCCCAATACCTTTGGGTCGAGCCTGCACTGTATATAACATTTTACCGCCTAGATCGGAAGGTGGGTTTTTGTTGCGTGGGGGACGGCATGGAGCCGACCCGCGATGTGGCCCTACACGGCCTGTGCGTCCCCTGGGTTCGTGGTTGCTCGCAGTGGCAGCCGCTTGGTAGTTGCGGCCTGTGTTTGTCCCACCTCCTTTTTGAACTGCAAACTGGGCGGTGATCTCATCACATGGCACTTGGATGCAGCGGGCGTCGGGTTAGCTGCGTTAAGTACGTGCTATTATTCCCCCCTGCGGTGTACCACGTGGCCCTGATCCAGTGGTTGCCCGGGGGAGGGTCTTTGGATTGTCCTGTGTGCCCTGGGACCCCTGGCGGTTATGCGACCGGGGGGGGGGGGGGGGTTATATCTTCAGGCCGAGGGGACGGCTAGGGCCACGCCATAGTGGACTGTTTGTCCCGTCGCATAGGCAATAAGAGCAACGCATGGGGAAGGCCCGCGGCACGAGGAGCCCAGGCTCAAGGGAGTGACCAATCAAGAAATTTAACTATGCTAAGGGCTGTAATGAGGGCGCTGGTGATTTATAATGCTAAGGCATCGCAGCCTGTTCGGGCACGTACGTAGGTTCTAGCGAGCATGTAAGTTGCCCTGTGCTGGTATTAGGGGGGGCCATGTGGGAGGTGATCCTTATTATAGCTTTAATAAGGTTGTGGCTCGGGACAAGCTTCTTGGGCACAAGTAGCTCATGAGTGAAATGGTTGAGATCCCATTGAACTTGAGGTGATTCACCACCCTTTGGGGTATGCTTGTTAGTAGGGTACTTTCTGGCGTGTTATCGCGGTGACCTTATTGATAAACGCAGTCCATTGCGGCGATTGATTACCCAGAGCATGATCAGTGTTGTGATCACCTAGACATGTGCACATTGGCGACCCTCCTCGACTCCTTTGTGCATTAGTCGGCAGTGTAGTGTTTAGGCTCCCACCACATGTAAGCGTTGCCGGCCCATCCCATTCCCTGCGTGCAGTTTCCACGCACATTGTGTAATTGGTTCAGCTGGGGATGTGACGTCCAGAATACACGCCACTGGATGCACCATGAGCTCTGCATGTCACAGATCACAGGACTCTGCACCCCGTTGTCTCTGTATTGTTCCCTTGGGAAGAGGTCCTTCCAATGCTGCTTCACGTCGATGGCGTGCTCAGGTTCTTGAAAATAACCCAACAGGGGTTGAGATACCACTTCTGATAGGTTTCAAAGGGGATTTTTGTTCTTGGGGCTAGTGTATACCTTAACCACACGTGCCCTTCCGATTCCCTAGATTCCCCTGCTTTGCGGCGCTCGATGGAAGCATGGCGCGTAGTTGGGGGGGGGGGGTGATATAGAGCAGCGGAGCCTCGTGGCGCGCAGGTTGTCTACAGGAAGCATGGTGTGCCCTGTCTTGGGTGGAGGTGCTACTGAGCATGCGGTGGCCTGCAGAAGGTGTGGTTGCGTTTTTTTTTGGCTGGCGCAGGCCACGAGCGCGAAGGTTTGCTGCGGGGTCCCTGTGTACTTCCCGAATATTTTGCTAATTGTAGAAATGTGTGTAATGTTGTTGTTTGGTTGCAAGGACTTGGTTGTGAGGTGGGACAGGGGGCCGTGACGTTGAAAAGGGGGCAGGTGATTAAGTGTATGGTCGCGTTCCAAGTTGGCGGTTACCGCGCTCGAGGTCCGCAGGTGACCGGTCAGGGGCCATTATTTTGCCGGGAGCACAAGGCCAGCTGGTTTGTATAGTTTTAAGTCCAAGGGGATGTCGACATGGTTGCGGAAGGGCCAAGGGGATCATTATAGGGCCACTGTAATTTGACTAAGTGAGTGCTGGTGCGCTGCCTGTGACTTAATTGCTCGCTGGCGCTTGGGACAGTCTGCCACGGGTTGGCACTGTCTGTCTATTGTAGAGATGACCCCGAAGGCATGGATTATTGCAATTGGCATTAAACTCACTGCTCCCAGCTGCCCAAGCCAACCTTTTAAATTTTGAGGGCTTGAAATAGGCTGAATTTTCACGTTTGCACGAGTACCCGGGTCCGTAGTTGTGGTGGTACTATTGAGGGGCAGCATGGCAGGAGCAAGGCGTGGTGCATAAGGAAGTGGCGCCGGACAGGAGTCCTGGCTTGTAGGGGCACAATTGTCAGGCGTTCCTTAGAACTGCCTGGCGGTATGTAGCGCGCGCGTATGCCGATCGTATTTTTGCGCTATGCTGGGCGTCACAATGTATGTCGCCGCGAACAGCCCTAGGTCAGAATTGTGTTTTACTCTGCCTTCAGTTTGCATTGCGGTACATCTGTCATGGTGGTTACCGGACAGGGTGCCCTGGGTGGGGCAAAGCAGCACACCAGTTTGGGGTTAATTATTGGTGCCCTAACCAAGTGCAATGCCAGGGGGCCATTAAGTGGAAAGACCACCCGGGGGGCAGTCTATAACAATTTGGCTGTAGGAATAGATTATTCATTCACTACCCCGATAGTGGGCATCGCTCCACCTTTCCCAGCAAGGTAGACGTAACCGGGTAGTTCTGTCACTTGACGTTGAGGAGCGTTTCTTTCAATGCCTTTCTCCATAGAACTAGTCTCGCCAACTTTGTTTCAGAGTTTGGAGGGTGCCTGTGTCTCAAAATCGATCAACATGTAAATGAGTATTGGTTGACTCGCTGTCCACTGTACAGGCTCTGGTATCCTATACGTGTCGTGTTCCATGACTCCAGCTTTGCGAGTATAGACTCCTGTGGAGTACCCCAGTCTCTGGTCTTCATTTAGTTAGCTGTGGTGGCTTCAGCTCCAAAGTTTTCATTTCCGGTAGGTACAGGGATAGCTCTTCTACAGCCAAGGTCACATTGGGATTACTTTGGAATCGGGTTGTGCGGTGTAAACCTCGGTGTCCTGCCGGCGCCCCTGTGGCATGCGCCGTGAGAAGACTTTCGTATTATTGCATTTAGTGAGTTTCCGCTGCTTGGCCTACTAGGTCCGTTGGACATCAGGAGTTAGGCATGTGGACCTTATAAATGTCTTTTACTGCATGTGCTGCTGTTGGAAAAGGGTAAAAGGGTTGTCGGTTTTGGCCGGGTACCGGCAAGCATGACTTCAGCTTTCTCCGCGACAAGGGTGCATTATCGGCCTAGAACCCCAGTATACTTCCCGGGGCTCTGCCCACACCTAGGAGGGCCAATATCACACAAAGCACAGGGGGAGAGGTCATATGACATCACAGGCTTGATCAGTGACATTACCAGGGTCTTCCCTGGTCCCGATTTAGACTAAAGTTATGGTCTGGCCCAGGGTTGGCAAAGGATAGTTATGATGTTCCTGCATGCACCGATCTCGCAGTACAACTAGGTAAAACATTTTGTCTCCAAGGCGGGGATTGTGCGCCACCACTCCGTTCCCAAAGGGCTCCCGCACCTTGATCACGTGTATGCGACCTGTCTGGCTGTTGCGGAAGTTGATTAGTGTGTTGGTTCATTCGCGGTTGAGCTCGCTATTCATCGAAGGGAGACGGTTGAGGAAGGTTCAACACGTTAGGGTGACAGTCCCACCAGGTCAGAATTGAAGCATCCGCAGTAGGCAACGCTGCAAAGCTAGAAGTTTGCTTCATCTTTCTTATACAACTAACAAGCATTGTTTAAGCCAAAGGCACTGGCATGTAGTGAGGCACGGTGTTTGGGTTTATACACGGAGGCAATGTCATGAGCTGCTAAACTACAGCCTGCCATGCCACCGGCTAACAGCCCAAGGGTGTGAGTTTGCGAGGTCTTGGGGCACAGCTAGGCCGCTGTCAGGCATTGGCAGAAGTACATACATCCTCCAGTTATTACCGGTCTGTGTTCCTCAACCCCTCACCTCAGACATTTAAGGTAACAGACCCCGGCTCTTCAGCAACATCGTGCCAGGGGGGCATGCGCGCTGCGTAAATGATGAGCTCCAACCATAAGGGTGCCAAGTAGCAAAACCAGTAGATCGGTTTAAGAGTTGTCTCTCTAGCCTTACAGCTGTGGTAAACCACTATCATTTAGAGGTGCGCCCAGGTGAGAATGGGGCGCTCCTTAAGGTTCGGATGACCACTCCGGTTTGTGGTACCTCCCAGCGGAACCACTGGTAGTGTACTGGAGCTAGCAGGAAACTGGGAACCTGGGATACTGACACTTGTACCTCGCTTGGTAGGGTTGCGGTCAGCCAACATAGTGTGCTGCCGTCCCAATAAGGGGGTAGCAGCGTGCCAACACAAGGGGACACTGTCAATAGAAGAATTGGCACGCCCAGTGTGTAACTAAAATTAAACGTCAACGGAGCAATTAACTTGTCACCGCTGGGGATGCCCTGGGCTGGCGGTGGGTAACCCCCCCCCCCCCCCTCCCCCCATGGACACCCTCTTAGCTGGGAGCATCCTTGGATGGGTAAAGTAGGACTTAGCCAATCAGTAGTGCTTGGAACATGCCGCAGGCAATGCGCACTGCTTAAATCAGACCGATTCTCTAAGCCAGTATGCCTGGGCGGTTTCTCCACGGAGTGAGCTGACCGGGCATAATTCCCATATGGAATAAGGGATACATGGCAAGGACGTGATAGTCCCTTGCCCATGGCCACACCCTTCAGTTATGAGCACTCCTGCACGTCAGGAATTAGCAAACAAAGGGACCATAGGTTAAATAGAATCCCCCTAGCCAGAATAGCCAGAGCAGCCAGGCGGGTGGGGGAGTCGTCCCAGCTAGCGGGCTGCTGTCCCATAGATGGGCACGCAGGTTTTCAGGCGCACTCAGTGCTAGGAGAACGACAGCTAGGTGAGATCAGCACATAAACTGGGCCTTGCGAGCCCGGACGTCGGCGGTCACCCCGCCCTGAGCTGGCTCGGGGCTGAGGCAAGAGAAGCAGTGGAACTTTCACGCATGGGGGTGAATTGCTCTTGGCACAACTCCCCAGGCCTGACGGGCCTCTGTATTCAGCAGACACTATCTGACCCAAGATAGCGTCAAGGGCTTGGGATATAGATGGGGCCATCGATAACCAGCAGGGATGGTTCTCTTGCACCTGGATTGCAGGAAGCCCCAGGCAGGAGAGGTAGCAGGTAAGACTATAGCTGCATTGGTGGGGGGCTCTGGCGGCGACGGTGGCCGCCTCCAGAGCTGTGGCAGAGTTACAGGGCGATCTGGAAGCAGGCCAGTACCAAGGGTACCTCTGCGCGGCTCCATAGGGGGTGCCAGAGCCAAATCCGAAGGAGCCTCATGGGAGGGTCCCGGAAGCCGTGTCGGCGCCCCGCTAGTCCTTCGGGCGGTTGTAGGCCGGGGGTTTGCCATGCTACGCTCCGACCAGGGAAGGGGCGTGAGTAGAAGTTACCAACGGTCACGTGATCCTGGAAGAGAATCACTTAGACGGCAGCATAGGCGGGGTTTGCCCCAGTGCTGCCCGCTCATCAGGCGGGCAGGCGGCCCAGTTGGTTGCCTGCCCTTGGATTGCCCGTAAGACAACCCACCTATTACATAACGATGTATGTAATAAACCTGCAGCATTTTGTACCCAATCAAACCGTCTGAGTGTGTGTTATTATTGGGTAATGTATTTTGTTGGAGGGGGGACTGAGGGGTGCCAATGGCGATACTAGGCAGGTGAAGAATAGCACGACTTGGCAGAATAAACGGCGCTCAACCTGGAGTCATGTCCGATCATAACCGAGCCACAAAGTTTGCTGGCCGATCTGACGAGCATTATCCTGTGGTATGGCCCAGCACATCAGAGAAAGGCCTCCTATTATATGCGTGTAGCTGGAAAGATACACAGACAAAGGACATTCCAGTGTCAGATACATTTGGCATAATTTGAAGATTAGCGGTAGGGTTGTAGGCCTTTTATGGTTACAAAATGATATAACTACCTTCCTATAAACCTCAGAAAATTGAGTATCATTTTGAATTCGGAAATTGGTATACAGTGCCTAATTTGAGCTGGTGACAGCCGGAGGTGGCCAGCCCTTCTCATGATCATTTTTCGGGGTGGGAGATTAGCGTGACGTGGGTATGTAGGTGACATATTTATTGCCTTTCTAAATAGGTCCCAATTTCTTGTCCAGTGACGTGTTTTGAAAGCTCCTTAGCTTGACAAGTCTGCTGCCTCTTGGCATCCTCTTTATTTAATCGCTGTTTTTGGTGATGTAAAGGGATGGGATAATGTTGTTGACCCCGAATGTCCATTCACGATGTTGGTAAAATGTAAGTACCGCAAGTGTGTAGTCTACATAGCTTTACTATTAAACCTTTTTTAATTGTGGCTAATGTATGCTGTTTGTCATGAAAATGTTCAACACTAGTCTGTTCGATTATAGCCTTTAATCAGCAGCTTGTTGTTTGAGCTAAACATTCACAAAGCTCATCTAATCTCACCTAAAACAGGCTTTGTCAGTCCCTGTTTCCTTGCAGTGTTATGATTTTCACATTCAAAATCAAAACTGAAACATCTCGATTTCAATTAGTTTTCATGTTGACTATTTCTGTGCACACAAACAAGACTGTGACAAATGCTTACATCGTCTCCAGGGTTTCGAAAAATGTGATCTAGATACCAGGAATAAATGCAGGCCATTGGCACTATTCGTAGACGTGCAAATTGCATATTAATGTGCATTTCACAGCAGTAATTGGGGCAATTACCCCGCAGAAATGTTTAAATATGTAGTGGATCTCAACTACGCGTAAATCATGGAAGGGCGGGTGCGCATCCTGGGCTGAAAGTCATTTGAAGCACACACTGCTTCTTCCTGCGCGTCGTTACGCTGAAGATTTCAAGGCGCATCTCGTCAGTTAACCTTAGTTAAAGAGTCTTGTTGCTTCTGCATCTTTCAAAAGCTTGACATCAATGCTTTGAGTGGTCCCGAGCACCTTAAGGTGGCGAGGTTTACAGTGCACATTACAGTATCACGAAGTTTCTAGCACTATAGTTAGGTTTGAGAAAACCGGTTTAAATTGCAGTTCCTTTTTAGGTCTCGGCTAGCGAAGGCTGCGCTTGCGCAGTCTCGCTCGCGAGATTTAATGACTTGGAGAAGAGGGGCTTGAACCTGCCTCTCTTCTCTCCTCTTCTCCATTGGCTGGCCTCTTAAATGCTGGTCAGCCATTGGAGAAGAGGTTTGTCTCTCCAGACAAGCCCCGTCCTTTTCGGATTCGGGGGCGTGTTTTTTCGATTCTTTCTCTCCTCTGGAATGTAAACATTCCAGCCAATGGCAAGAGGAGAGAGAGAAAGAAAAACACGCCCCCGAATCCGAAAACGCCACTGTTTCACCTCGGAGAAAGGCGGTGGTGTTCATGGCGTCATCCCCGTCCACCACGCTCCTTCGGCAGAGGAGTTCACGTTTCGCATCTGTGCAAGAGTTTCTACGTTTGCAATAGTATCACTGAAAGACTCGTATACAAGATCATAGACAAACAACGCATAAACACAGTGCTGACATATTAATGTCACACATAGTGAGTCCAAACCATGCTCTTGTTTGGCTGTCACTAGTTGGTCTTTCTTCATGGGCTATTTCGTTTCTCCTTTGTTCTTTGGATCATTTGTTCATCCCTCCTACTTCTTGCAGTACATTTGCTCTGCTTTATATCCGATACTTGCCCTTGTTTCTAGTTCTAATTCTGCCTTGCTGTTTGCAACACCTTTTCCCGGCTTCTTTTATTCTCCTAGTGCCCCACTTCCGTGTTGGCCTGTGCCACACTTCCCGTGTTATTCTTGCCCCTTTTCCGGTCTCTCCGCGTGCCACACTTCCTGTCCTTTTCTTGTCCTTACCTCATCCTCTTGTCCTACTTCCGACCACACCTGCACTCAACTTCCTGCCCCGCCCCTGTTCCCGCCCGCTGCCCGCATCCCATGTCCCAGCTAGGAGTCCAGCCATGCCGGGCTCTGGCCCGGAGCTGGGCGCCTCGCTGGTGGTGCTGGTGTGGCAGGAGGCGGGCCGGCGCTCGGGGCCAGACGGGCGCTTCTCGCTCGGCCTCTCTGGGGGCAGCCTGGTGCAGATGCTGAGCTGCGAGCTGCCGCGGACCCTCCAACCCTGTTCCAACTGGCTGCTGACTTACTGTGACGAGCGCAGGGTGCCCTTCGAGGACCCCGAGAGCACATATGGGCAGTATCGGGTGAGCGGACAGTACCAGGGCAGTAGTAGGATGCAGGGGTGAGGTAACAAAGCACCTGCTGAGCAAGGGATGCAGGGAGCAAGCATGGATGACTAGGATGAAAACAGGGCACACATACCGAGGATGCAGTAACAAGAACAGGGTGGACCAGGTAAGGGGTACTCGCTGGCTGCTCTGGGCGAGGTGTGTGTTTGTTAGAAAAAAATAAATCAAGTTTACAGTCTGCTGTCACCAACTCTTTTTAGCATAAATGCAAGCGCCATTTACTTGGGGATGTGGGTGCATTTCGTTTCTGAGGGACCTTTAGGTGCACCCTCTGGACAGCCCATGTCAAAACCTGGTAATATAATAACAATATTAGCTGCAAGAGTGAACAATAAATCGGCAGTCATTTTTGCGAAGTCTCCAAGATATTATTGAGGCTCGCGCGTGACACTGTGTTATGACCCTGTTGGTTATTATGAAATTATTGTCCTGTTCGGTCCTCCCCTTTGACCTGTAGCTGTGAAGTATTTTCCCTTGCGAGCTCGTGCTAACCACATGCCCATTCGAGTGGGAGGGTAGAACGGGTTAAGCACCGTCCTTTCTTGTATGTAGTGTCAGTTTAGGGTGTGTTTGCATGTTTTACTGCTATTCAAAAATTTGTTTCTGGCGAGATGCAGTTGTGCCGAGTTTTTGCTATGGTGATGTCTGGTGGACTAATGCGTCCACTGGGTGGCTCTGTGTGGGTGGGTGGCTTTTTTTGTTGGTGGCTGCCACAGCTCAGCCAACTTTAGTGAGAATCAACAGCATGCAACAGCTGATCTCCAAATTCCAACCTCAGCACTCCCTTCCTGCGCGAGTATTCATGCAGTTGATGGGCATGATGGCCTCCTGCATTTTCATAGTCCCACACGCGAGACTACATATGCGCCCGCTTCAGGAGTGCTTGGCACGTCAATGGAATCAGGCTCACGGGCAATTAAAAGACCTAGTGTTGGTGAGCGGTCGGGCATACAACTCTTTGCATTGGTGGAATCCACAAAACCTTTGCAAGGGCCGACCGTTCCAAGAGCCTGTTCCACAAATAGTACTGACAGCGGACGCCTCTCTCCAGGGATGGGGAGCTCATGTACTCAATTACACAGTGCAGGGACTATGGACGACGCAGCAAAAGAAGATGCACATCAACCTTCTGGAACTGATGGCAATCTTCCTAGCCATGAAGGCATTCAAAGTACACCT
Source organism: Triturus cristatus (assembly GCF_964204655.1). Taxonomy (NCBI): domain Eukaryota; kingdom Metazoa; phylum Chordata; class Amphibia; order Caudata; family Salamandridae; genus Triturus; species Triturus cristatus. Next base: position 552,809,202 of record NC_140586.1, read on the forward strand.
GTGCAACAAAGTCGTGTTGATCCGGACTGACAACATGACTGCCATGTACTACATACAGAAGCAGGGAGGAACACACTCTCCACAGTTGTCTCATCTGGCTCAGAGCATGTGGAAGTGGGCCATTCAAAGGAACATATTCCTCATGGCGGAACACCTCCCCGGCAAGGACAACCAGATGGCGGATCTGCTCAGCAGACACAGCCACCAGATGCACGAGTGGGAGCTACACCCATCAGTACTCCAACCGTACTTCCAGCAGTGGGGTCATCCAGAGATAGACCTATTCGCCACAAACGAAAACGCAAAATGCCAAAGCTTTGCCGCCAGGTTCCCACATCCACAGTCGCAGGGCAATGCGATATGGATGAACTGGTCTGGCAGATTTGCGTACGCTTTTCCCCCAGCGCCATTAATACTGCTGGTGGCACGCAAACTGCGACAGCACTCACTGACACTCATCCTAGTTGCTCCAACGTGGGCGCGCCAGCCATGGTACACCACCTTTCTGGAACTTTCCGAGGTGCCGCATCAAAGGCTGCGGATCAAACCCGCACTTTTAACGCAGAACCATGGCGAAATTCAGCACCCAGATCCGCAACAGCTGAACCTGGCAATCTGGCTCCTGAAGTCTTAGAGTTTGGCTACCTAAACCTGCCACCTGACTGTATGGAGATAATCAAGGAGGCCAGGAGACCCACTACCAGAGCTTGCTATGCAACTAAATGGAAGAGGTTTGTCATTTACTGCAACAACAATGACATTAACCCGCTAGACGCATCCATTCAGAACATAATCTGCTACCTCTTACACCTATACCGATGCAATCTGGCATACACCTCAATACGTATCCATTTAACAGCAATAGCAGCCTATCTCCAAAACAGGCAGCACCTCTCTTTATTCAGAGTGCCTGCCATCAAAGCCTTCTTGGAAGGACTTAAACGAGTAATTCCCCCAAGACACCCACCAGCACCGGTGTGGAACCTCAACTTGGTCCTCACCAGACTGATGGGTCCGCCCTTCGAACCTCTCCATTCATGTGAGATTCAATTCCTCACCTGGAAAGTGGCTTTCCTGGTTGCCATCACTTCCTTAAGGAGAGTTGGTGAACTCCAGGCACTAACCATTCAGGAGCCATTCATTCAGGTCCACACAAACAGGGTTGTCCTACGCACCAACCCCAAGTTCATGCCCAAAGTCATATCACAGTTCCACATTAATCAAACTATCAAACTGCCCGTTTTCTCCCCAAATCCGCAAAATGTCGCGGAAAGAATGCTCCATACACTAGATGTAAAGCGGGCTCTCATGTACTATATTGACAGGACAAAGGATTTTAGAAAAACTAAACAACTCTTCGTTGCCTTCTCTCCACAACACAAAGGCAACGCCATTTCCAAAGCAGGAATAGCCAGATGGATCGTTAAATGCATTCAGATTTGCTATCACAAAGCTAAACGCACATTAACGGTTCCCCCACGAGCCCACTCAACACGAAAGTTAGGGGCATCCATGGCTTTCCTAGGAAACATCCCTTTACACGAAATTTGTAGAGCAGCCACATGGTCCACTATACATACATTTACCAAACACTACTGCGTAGATGTACACTCAAGACATCAAGCAGCTGTAGGACAGGCTGTTCTCAAAACTCTCTTTCAGACTGCTGCAGCTGGCACTGGTAGCCGCCGCTAATAGGAGGTACTGCTATGTATTCTATGCACAGATATGAATTCAGCAGCCCACATGCCTCGAACCGAATATGCTACTTACCAGTATGCATCTGTTCTTGGCATGTAGGGCTGCTGACATTCATATCGCCCACCCTCCTCCCCGGCGCCTGTAGCAGCTGCAGCTCTCAGAATTACTATAAGCATGGTCATCACTTACTGTATCTACTCCATCACTGCCACAATGGCGAAAAACAATCTGAGGATGGAGGGGATGCCCATGCGCACTGTAGTCCAGGGGAGGAGCCACCTATCTCTTGATACTTCGAAGACTCTTCCAGGACAACAATGTGCAATCATCCGGACCCAACACTAGGCGGCGATCTATGCACAGATATGAATGTCAGCAGCCCTACATGCCAAGAACAGATGAATACTGGTAAGTAGCATATTCAATTTCCGTCATTTTACTTAATTGTCAGCCATGCCTAGGGCGTGGGAGTTACATTTACGTATACCAGTCCCCTCGGGCTCCTACAGCCCGCACACACTGTCCTCTCCAATGGAGGGCCAGGATGAAGGCACGAAGTACGCCTCTCCATGGCAGCGAGGGCGATTCGTTAGAACATCAGTGCATACTGATAAGTACATTTCGCAATCAGATCCAATTCTGGAGTTGTATCATATATCGTGTTATGGGTAAATAGATCAATGGGTGTGTTTTTTGTTGTTGATTTTTTTCTTTTATTGGGGGGGGTGGGGGGGGGGGAAGAGAATGTGAGGTTCCTGCCTAGTCTAGCGAGTACAATTGGGGTGGCATGTAAAGGCAGCGCGGTGTCAGCGACCAGGGGGCTCTTTAGGCATCAGGTCCTGCCTGGTGCGCTGGAGGCATCTGCAGCGTGGCCTGAGGGTGTGCGAGATTTCTTAGCATTTCGTCCCAAGACTGTGCAATGGGATACTTTCGCAACCCTGCCGTTTCTTCCCTGTGGAGGGTGGTACCCTCCGCCCGTGCCCAGACTTCAATTGATTTCACCCAGTGGGATCTCTCTGGTGGATCCTTGTGCTTCCACCTCTTAGTTATGAGGCGTTTCGCTATTATGAGGCCCAAGTCCCGAAACCTGGAGCCTGCCTTATTGACCTTGGTTCTCTTATAAAGCCCCAGAATGCAAACCTCCCACGTGGAGGGTATCTCAGTGCTCGTGCAGTTCGCTAGTTTTACCAATATCGTGCGCCAGTAGGGTAGAAGCAGGGGACAGGACCACAACATATGTAATAGATCAGCGCCTAGGAGATGACACCTCGGGCATTCGGATGTGTTGACATTGAAATATTTATAATTTTGTCTGGTGACAGGTACGGCCTATGTAAAATGTAAGTCTGTATTAGTTTGAATCGTGAGTTTCGCGGTATGTGCGTGGCACTAGCTATAACATGCTCCCACTCTTTACCCGTCCAGGGACGGCCCCTGTCTTCTGTCCAATGTGTGCGGAGTCTCTACAATGGTTTCGATACATGGATAAGTAGGGTTTGCACCAGCCAATGTATCACATGCGAGCCCTCCCCCATTACATGAGGTACTGTATAAACTGGTGTGTCGGCGGCTCGTCGGTCATGTCACCCCACTGTTGTGTGAATGTTCGCATAATGCGTACAAGAGAAACTGGCCCGCTGGCAATCCATTTTCTGCTGTCAGTGTAGCGAAAGGTAGTAGGGCACCGTCCACGTGCTGGTCTCCAATTGTCTCCACACCCACTGCAACCCAGGGCGTCAATGTCGTGTCTGTTATAGGCTCTCTGCCCCTGGGCGTCCCAAGAAGCGGTAGTTCCGGGGCGTATGGGAGTGTGTCTCTTGTGAGGTGAAGGCTTCTCCTAAAACACCTGTGAGCCAGCTCGACATGTATTTGTGTTGGGCGAGGGATTCTTCCTAGCGGGTGGAACAATCCACAGATCTGGTCCTGCGTCCAGACCGTGTCTCCGGTTGCCGTGTCCGCTAGATTCTTGCCACTGAGCCACTTCGCGACCCACTGTAATTGCGCCGCTAAATAATATAGTTCCAGGTGAGGGACTGCTAAGCCGCCACTTTCCGGGGGTGCATATAGTTTCTACAGCGCTATCCTAGGTCGCCCTGCGTTCCATATCAAGCCACGGAGCATCCCCGCTAATTCCCTGTATAGCTTCACTGGGACATACACCGGGAGATTCGCAAAATAATATAGTAACCTGGGTAGTACTATCATTTTGATTAAGGTGACACGGCCCATCACATTGAGTGGCAAGGACTTCCAGAACTTAATCTGTGCTCTGACGGAGGAGACGGCTCGGACCAGATTACCTTCCAGAATATCTGTCTGGGACCTGTAAATATATATTCCTAGGTATCTGAACGTGGTTGGATACCAATGGAGTAGAGTTCCGTTAATGATTATATCGGCTGCAGCTACGTCCTCAGAGTATGCACCTGATTTGGCCCAGTTTACCCTGAGACCCGATACTGCCTCAAATCTACAGAACAGTGCTGATCTCTCCGGTGGCACAGCATTAAGATCTCGTATATACAATAACAGGTCATCCGCATATAGGGACGCTGTATGTAGTCCGTCACTCAAGGGGATGCCCCATTCCGCGCCACCTTCTCGGAGGAGAGCCGCTAACGGTTCCATAGCCAGGAAAAAAAGCAGAGGGGACAGAGGGCATCCCTGTCTGGTCCCTCGCCTCAACCTGATTGCATCTGACAGGAGCTTTCCCGTGCGAGCCCGCACTGTGGGCCGTTGGTACAGCAATTGCACCAGTTGTAGATAATCATCCCCCAGCTCATATTTACGTAAGACCGCTGCGAGATAGGGCCACTCCAGCGATTCAAAAGCCTTCTCCTGGTCCAGAACTAGATAGCCAGATCTGCACAAGTTCTCCGTGGCGTATTTCTGGAACCGGAACAATTGTCGAATATTTAGGGAGGTGCTTCTGGTGGGTACAAATCCATAGGGGGGGGCCGCATTAGTGAATGTATCCAGCCAGTCTTCTGCCTCTTCCGGTGTATTGAAAAAGTGCGTTTTATCTTTGGCTACCACCCGCAGTCACACAGGGAACAGGGAATATTTCAAGTCATTTTGCCTCAGATGCCTTTTCACCGTCATGAACGAGGATCTCTGGCGCTGGATGGTGTAGTCTGGAAAGAACATTACTCTGTGGTTGTCTGTGTATATCCTGGAGTTTTCTGGTCTCCTGAAAAATGGTATCTCGGTTCCAGTAGTTAAGAATCCGAAGAAGTAGAGGCCGTGGGTTTTATCCCATAGGGGGGGGGGGGGGGGGGGGTTCTCGCTGGGACCCTGTGGGCACGCTCTATGACAAAGTGTGGTGAGAGGGACCCCTCTGGCAGTAGATCTCTGAGCCAGGTCTCCATGTGTAGGGCAGGTTCTTGTCCTTCCCATTTTTCCGGCACACCCACTATGCGGGCATTGTTGCGTCGCGCCCTCCCTTCAGCATCCTCCGCTCTATCCTCCAGGAACTCCACTCGGTTCAGTAAGTCTTGCACTTCTTTATCCGAATGTGTCACCTGCGGTTTGATGTCAGCGAGCGTAGATTCCAACGCGGTGGTGCGGTATGCTAGTTTCCGGTGATCTGCGTGCAGATGTGTAAGATGGATAGCCAGCTTATCTATTTTCTATTCCAGGGAGGTGCGGGTTTGGTTGATGGTTTCCTCCAGGCGTTCCACTGCGGCAAGCACCGCATCTAGCTTGCTTGCGGTCTGATCCGCTAACCCCTGCTTCGCCATTTTGTCCGATTTGGGCTTGGACGGCGTCGGTATGGCGCACTCTCCGTCCTTTCCGGTCCATGCTAGGGTACCGCCCGACATCGGGTGCAGGTTGTGTTCGCCTCTACAGCTCTTGCACCCAGAGAGCCCTACGTAGCTTCACCAGGATGTGTGTGCCACACACAGCAGATACTCGACAGTTCTCGGTCCAGGCAGTGAGGTCCCGCTGTCCACTCTCCTGAACTCCTCCCCCACGCCTCAGTCCGTAACCGCAGCACACAGCCTCCTAGATCCTGGTAGGTGTGGGTGTAGCAATGCGCTGTTCTGCTGAATATCAAGGTGGATCAGGATCGGTGGCGGAGTAAACAAGCTGCAACCACTAACTCATTTACCGGAAAACCACCCAGGCAGAGCGTGCGGGGATGCGACAGGTGCTGTATGGCCTTGTGGTATCGTGCTCACTTAAGCTGCGCAGCGGCCGGTGTGAGGATGGCAGGAAGCCGCAGGCGACTGCAGTCTGGGCCCCAAAACTGCGCCTCAGCTCCTACGCAGCAACGACCCCGTAGAGGTAGCAGCCTTGTGGTGTTTCCGCCGTCAACACAGTGGGCTAAGAAATCTCCAGGGTAGTGGCGTGTAATGCCCTGGGAGGCAGCAAGATGCATGGACGCACACAGTAAGCCAAAAAAAAAATATTTTGTGTCCCGGGGGCCTCCGCTTCAATGATGCGCAAGGATTTCGAGAGGCGACGGCCCGCCACAGCCCGTGGCCCGCCAGCGGGGGCACAACCACCGCGACTCCGCTCCAGCGGTGGCAACAGCAAAGCCGATCTGGCAGCAGCCACTCTCAGCCCATCAGCCGGAGGAGGGGGGTCACTCTCCCCGATCGCGTCGCCCGAATAGCAGCAGTCCAGCGGGGCCAAACAGGGTCTGCCAATTCACACCCCTGCAGCCACCGCAGTTGTCGGGTGCCCAGCTGGGCAGAGGCAAGGTCCGGGATCTCGCAGATAGCTCCAGCCATCCCCCGCGCTCCGCCGATAGTGCAGGTGCGGCAGGTGGTCGAGCGTCCACAATATTACATCAGGGGCCGGGGGTTGTTCATATCAGCTCCGCAGCCAGTGCGACGGCCATCCTGGAAGTCCGGTCCCCGCTGCCTCACAGCCCCACTCCAGCAGCAAGGCGAGCAGCAAATTTGATCGGCCTGTACCCGCAAAGGCAGACGGGCAGCGCGGCCGGGTCCCCCGCCACAGCATACCACGCAAGGGTAGGCATCAGTACAGGAGCCTCAGTCAGTTGCCAGCTGTTCTTGGCAACTGCGCCATTCCTCTCGGCCCAGTGGGCGGAGCCAGACCCCGGGCTCGCGTAGTTTAAGCCGTCCTCACCGGGGCCATGCAGCAAGCGGCCTCACCAGTCAGATGGTGCACAGTGGGGCCTGAGTCCAGAGCGATGTCGCGGCACCCGGATGACGCCCCGCGTGCACTCCGCTGTAGTAGTGGCTTTATGTACAGCTATATCCGGAGTTGTCAGCCTTGTCAGGGGAGCCTCCTTCAGAGCTCTACCCGAACACGTCTGCCTCCATTGCAGCCGTAGCCACGCCATTGTTCTCCTGCTCTATGTAGGGACTTGGCTTGTGGCTGTATGGCTAGGGAAAACCATAATGGGGAGAGCGGGCATCCCTGTCTGGTACCATGCCCAATGGGGATCGAGTTGGGCATGTAAGAACCTATCTTGACTTTTGCAGTAGGTTGGGTATATAGTAATTTAACAAGACCTAGGAAGTGAGTGCCCAGTCTGTACCTATTGAGGGCGGAAAATCAGAATTCCCATTCTAGTGTGTTAAACGCTTTCTCTAGGTAGAGTACCAAGCAACCTGACTATGTCCAGCGTATCTTCAAGTAATGGGCTAGTCGTAAAACGCTGTAGGTTCAGTGAAGTGGGTGGCTCGCTTGTTCCTGTCTGATCAGCCATGCTAATAATCGACCCTCTCTATCAGTTGTTGCATGAGTTTGTGCGGCGACGGATGCCCCAACTGAGACCTAAGCACTGTCCCCTGATTACTGTTTATAATGTGTCCCGCCCTAAGCCTTTGTCTGTGACCGAGCCTGTGTTTGTTTCAAAATAGGTATATATGGTTGCACCTGGTGATGTTCTGAAAGGGGAGCCCTCCAATGCCGTTGGTTGCAACCTCCATAAGTGTTTGGGCTGCTCTATTTGTTCCTCTTTAAGCTGTATGTGAGGGTTATGCTTGGAGTGTGTACGGCCTAAATAGTCCATTCTGATGCAGTTAGTAATTAGCACCGCAGTCCCTACAAAGCGATCTATTCATACATGCAGTCTGTGGGTGAATAAAAGGACTATAGTTGCATCTGTGGGTTTAGAGTATCGATCAAGCGCCAATGGTGTAGCCACTCCTTTAGGGCATTAGCATTGGATGTGACATGAGTGGCGGGAAGGACCTATCCAGACTTGTCTAGTAGTGCGTTAAAATCCACCCAACAACCAAGGAAGATCACACCAGTGGGATAGCCAGAATGTTGTTTGCACTGTGTTTGGGGCATATATGAACCCTAGTGCTATGTGTTTATAATCTAGTCAGCCTTTTTCTAGTACAAATCGACCATGCGTGCATATTTATATCTCCTCTGGGACGAAAGAGGTTCCGAAGCGTATCCAGATGAGGGTTGGGCCCCGCCCCACTACTAACAGCACTCCTCAACTCCTTCCTTGAACTACCACTCCTATCCCAGCAACGAACCCCACTACCCTTCGGTGTAACTCGAGCACCTCAACACACCCTACATGTCCCAAGCGGTACATTACCCCCTGTGCCACTCAACCACCACCTCACAACTCTACACTAAAGCACAACGCAGCGCAATTCATTTCATATTTCCCTATACTAATTCACCACTAATCCTTTTTGTGTTGGGGAGTAGCCTGCTACTCGCCGAAAAGCGCTTCAACATGTCGTCCGGGATAGTAAGCGCTATATAAATGTAATTACAATAATCCATCATAACATTAGTGTGCATAAGTGATGTGTCCATCTGTGTATATCTGGCTCTGTGTATATATGTCTTTTGACCCCCCTTCATCTCTGTTGGGTTTTGAGCAAAGGTACCTGGAAATCAGTTGGCGTATGTGTCTGGGTGTCTATGTTGTGTATGTGTGTGCCTGTTACACATCTAACCTTTGGAGCTCAGAGATGTTGCATGGTGCTGCTTGAGCGTGGCAGACTCCACCCTTCTGAATGAAGGATGCTTGGCATTTCTGGATGCAATTCGTGCTTTGTACATGTAATGTAAAAATGCCCGATGAGCGAGCACGTTGAAAGCAGAAGCACATATTGATTAATAGCCGACGTTGGAAGCTTTTACTGGAAATGTGCCTTTGCTTTCAGAGTTCTCCTGTTTTTGCTGAAGCACTTCATCTCTCTTGTAAATGCGGGAGCTGCTCTGATGATGGCTTCAAAGCAAGGAACCCGTAGACATGGACTTTCTACATTCCTGCTGCTCACGGTGCACTTCAATCGCTAATAAATGTCACTGCCAATTAGATAGGCAGAAAAATGCAATAAAATGCAGGTTAGTAAGCCCTTCATCTAAGTGCTGTCAGTTTACAGTTAAGGAAACCGGCTTAGCACTACAAGGCAATGATTTTACTCTGCTTCCCTTTTAAAGTTAACTTAAAGAAACACCTCAGACGTTTAGTAAGGGTAAAAGTGTTGATATTTTCTGATAGTGATGTTTAAGAAGTGTTTTAACAAGTAGTAAGTGAATGCTGTTACTCAACCCTCTCCTAGTGAGTACAGTATTAATTAGGCACCTCCAATATTTTCTGTGGTAATATCGTGAAATCAGTGCTATGCGTGACCAGTCGGCTCTCCACGCATCCAAATGAAAATCTGGATTCACTTGTCTGAGCTCGTAGAATTGTTGCCCCCTGGCTGTTGCTGAATGTTCGTCTTTAGCGCAGATAAAGGAGTGCTACATGGAAAGAAATGCTCCTTTTTTAGGTCTCGCTGGCGTTGCAGCGCGAAGCGCTGCCGCCAACGAGAAACTATTGTTGCCGTGATGCCTCTCAAGGGAGACAGACCTGGGCACGAGCCGATTCGGCACGAGCAGATTCTGGTCTGTGAACGCGCTTCACAGTGTGCCCGGACCAGAATCGGCTCGTGCCCAGGTCTGTCTCCCTTGGGAGTAAACACGGCAACAATAGTCTCGTTGGCGGCAGGTCCCTTTCACCCTCCCAAAATATCATTTTCTGTTTCTTCCCCCTTGCACTCACTTGCTGTTGGTCTGCCCTTCTCCGGTGATGCTCTTCACCCCCTCCGCTGCTGCTTCCGCTGCCCCGGACCCTCCATGCTTCTTTCCTTGAGTTTGTTTTGTTTGTCCTACCTGGCGGGTTCCCGGAAAGCGCGTGACTCCCCCTGGTCACGTGTGACTCTACAGTCCAATTGCAAGACCCCGGCAGCAGGCGTGGGCCAATCACTAGCCGCCTGCTACATGGGCAGCAAATCACAGACAGACTGGGTGAGTGTTGCGCGTACACTGTGGCGAGTCTTTCGCTCATGGCATCTCTTGCACGTACTGTTTTCTACATGGCCGCGGAGTAGGGGGTTCGGCTGCATGACCTGTAACTGGCGCTTCAGCGTCATCCGGAGAACGAGAGGACCATCCCCCGCACGCCCAGCTAGATTCCTCACCGAGGCAGGTTATTTGTGCCTTTCTGCCCTCTGCTCCTCTTCTTTTGTGCCCTTCTGCGCTACTAGTTTTTGTGCCTTTCTGCCCTCTGTTCCACTCGTTTTTCCCTCTTTTTTTTGTGCCTTTCTGTCCTCTGTTCCACTCGTTTCCCTCTTGTTTTGTGCCTTTCTGCCCTCTGTTCCACTCGTTTTTCCCTCCTTTTTTTGTGCCTTTCTACCCTCTGTTCCTCTCGTTTTTTTTGTGCCCCTCGTTTTTTTTCCCTTTTGTGCCCCTTTTGCCCTCTGTCCCACTTGTTTCCCCGCCGCTGTGGACCCCTTCCAACACTACATATTCACCAAAGGATTGTGTGTGTGTGGGTCGGTGTGTGGCTCTTTTGTGCCCTTCTTCCCTCTGTGCCACTCGTTTTTCCCTCCTTTTTTTTGTGCATTTCTGTCCTCTGTGCCACTCGTTTTTCCCTCTTTTTTTTGTTCCTTTTTTTGACCTTATAAGTGTTTAGCCATGCAACAGTTGATGTTGTTTCACCAAGGATATTGTGCTGGATAACTAAACACTTATAAGGTCCCAAAGGCGAGACCTATTGGCTATGCTAATGCTTGTTTCAGTATATATGTGGGTTTGTGTGTGTATATGTATGTTACCTGCTGGCGGGAGAATATAGTTTCCATAGTAAGAGCTTTTTTTCATTTGCTGATAACGTTGTCGTCTTTTGACGAAGGCTCTCCTAAATTTCAAAACTAATATCGCGCTCACTACAGCTGCTGTCTTCAAAGTTTCGTGGTGATCAGTCAAGCTGAAGCTAAGAAAAATGGGGGTCCCAAAACTGCGTTTCCCCATTTTAATTCCTAGGACATGCCTACAGCCCGAACTGCTGAATGGAATTACACCAAATTTGGAAGAAAGGCAGCTGGTTGTGCAGAAAACATCCTTTTGGTAGACGGTCGTAAATCCGTTCAGTAGTTTTTTTTAAATATAAGGGAAAATCCAAATTTGTATATATTGGTACGCGGAGGATCTACAACCCCCTCCTTATCTTGGACTGAGATCTTATTGCCTGCCAACACTTTCACCAAAAATGTAAGTCCTGCTGGAGCTGCGGCACCTGCCGAAAATACATTTTTAAAAAAAGAGCCCAAGCACCCTTGTTTCTTATTAATCCCTCAGTTGAGCCAGGTCCCCGGGGCATGCAGCTGTAATAGTTAAAAAGTGATGGGCCCCCGCAGCTCCAGGGACTGCTACCTCCCCGAAGCTAATACTAAATAAATTGGGGTGACCTTGTGGACCCCCCCACCACCACCACCACCACCCCCTCTCCCCCCCACACCCCCCCCCCCCACAACCTGGGCCCCGAGAACCACCAGCTACCAGGGGCCAAATCTTCTTTTTAGATTTAGGCCCCCTCCTCCCTGGATGAGCCCTAGAACAACAAAGGGGGGGGGGGGTACCCGCCCCCCTCCTGGTGCCATCAATGGTCCTGGGGACCGCCAACCCCAGGGCCGGCTCTAGCTCTGTCACGGGGTGCCCACCCCTGGGACATGGCTGTTTGCTGTGGCTTGGAGGGAGCTTTACCGTTCTGCCAAACCAACGCAAGCGCTCCACTTCCAGCAAGCGGGAGCATTGGAAATGCTCTTGCTTGCTGCAAGCGTAGCAGAATTGCTTTCAGACACAGGGAGCAGCATGTTTAGAAACTTGTTATGTCTGAAAGCAGTGCTGGCTCCTGCAGGAGGCGAGGAGCAGGCATAGAGGCCTTCAGGCTTCCCCCGTGGTTCTAGTGGAGAGTGGGTGACCCAAGGGCACCCACAGGAAAAGACTAGGCCCCTCTCCCCCATATGTAGGTAGCCAGGCACCAAGAGATGGGGTCCCTGAGCCCAAATCTGCTCGGGAAAGAGGAGCTGCATGGTTCCTCCCGAGAGTTCAAAAAAAAAGAGGCTCTCCCCAATTTCTACATGACTGGGTCCTGCTGAAAGGGGATCTCAGGGCTGAAATCAGCCTGGGGAAGGGTGGCATGCAGCCCTAGTCCCCCATTGCAAAAGGGCCTAGCCCCAGGGGATGGGGGTCCCAGGGTCCGAAATGTGCCTGGGGAGGGGGAACCGTGCGGCCCTATTCCCCTAATTAAAAAAAACTCCAGCCCTGGTGAAGCTGCCGAAGGATCCGCTCTCTTTCACGACCACTCTACAAACAGGCCTCCTGTTGCAAAACGTATTGGGGATGAAGTCCCCTTGGATGGTGAGGGTCCTTGAGGTCAAGAACCCCTTCTTTTACCTCCAGTAAGTCCTACACAGCGGGATTGCTGAGGGCTGGTCTGAGACCTTGTCCCCTGGCTCCACCACTCTGCAAATGCGCCTCCTGGTGCACTACTAATTGTGGGAGGAAGTCCTCTTGGATGCTGACGGTCCTTGGGGGCCAAGAACCCTTCCTGTTTCCTCCAGTAAGTCCCACACAGTGGGATTGCCGATAGCTGGTTGGAGGCCCTGCCCCCTTTCTCCACGACTCTGCAAACAAGATTACTAGTTAACAAAACTTTAGACATTCACTTAAAGCTTAATGTTACACAGACGTTCTAGTTAAGAAATAACGTTTTTTTTAAACTTAGAAATTCACTGAAAAAGCTAAAGCTTACAGGGACGTTATTGTTGGGCTCAGAAATCACTCGTACAAAACCATAGAAATTCAGCAGTTCTAGTTGCCTGAGCTAACTATAACTTGCATCTCTTCAATGCACTGCTTATAACCTCTCATATTACATCTCTCATGTCATAAGTGATGTACTATGTGAGGTCTTAAGCAGTGCATTGCTGGGGCATAAGTTATATTTAGCTCGGGTAACGAATTATAAATGCAGAATTTCTATGATTTTGTTTGAGTGAAATCTGAGCCCAACTATAACGTCCCTGTAACCTTTGGTTTTTCCAGTGAATAGATAGACCGCTATAGATAGATATTATCTACTGGCAGTCGCCAGTAGATAGTTATAGTTAGGACCCTGTTTCCATAGGAAAACCGCAACATTCTATTTGGAATAACTTTGGCGCCGGTCGACGAATCCTCGCGAAATTTTCAAAATGGGTGGGGCGCTACGCTCCGCTCCTACCCTGAAAGTCTCGGGGGGGGGGGGGGATTCGTCAAGCGGGGGCTGAGAAAAAAGGGGGGTCCCAAAACACGTTTTTCCCATGCATTTTTCCATAGGACCTTTAGACACAGCTACAGCCCGAACGGCTGAACAGAGTTACTTGAAATTTGGCAGAGAGGTAGTCTACAGGTCAAGGAAGTGCCTTTTGTAGGTTTGGTGTAAATCTGTTCAGTACATCCTGAGAAAATAGCATTTAAATCAATATATATATCTGTGGCAGCTTACGGTGCGCTTACAGTGCGCTTACGGTAAGCTTACCGTACGCGTACGGTGACGTGCGCGAGCGCGATTCTGATTGGCTGTTAGATCTTAGTAAACATTCGAAACCAGGAAGCGGCGGCCGCCATTTTCTCTCTCGCACTCTGAGGGGGGGGAGGAAAAACAAAGGCAAAAAACATGTAAAGGGGCTGCTGAGACAGCTCCTAACCACCTAGCCTTGATGAAGGTGTCCCCAAAGAACCCCCAAGGCAAAAAATATATATATATTTTTTTTTTTTAAATCGCCGATTACGCTTACCGTACGCCTACGGTAAAAATTATAAAAAAAAAAAAAAAAAATTATCCACACTTCTTTATAAAAGAATTACCTTTCTGAACGAAGCGCATAATATGTCCTCCATGTGCGCACGGTGCGCGAAGCGCATCGTGCGTACATGGCCCATCCAGCGTAACGTGGGCACGCGGTGCGCGTAGCGCACCGCGTGCCCACCGTGCGTGCACGGCACTAACTGCGTAAAGTGGGCGCGCGGTGCGCGAAGCGCACCGTGCGCGCACAGAACGAACTGCGTTAAGTGGGCGCGCACGCCACGAATGACGTAAAGTAACTTAGCATTTAAAAAACCGTACAAATTCACTGAAAAAACCATAGGTTTCACACACGTTATAGTTAGGAATTAGCATTTAAAAAACCTTGCAAATTCACTGAAAAAACCATAGGTTTCACACATGTTATAGTTAGCTGGACATTTCACTCGTAAAAAACCAATGAAATTCCCCCGTTATAGTTAGTGCAGGCAACTATAACTCACGCGACCGCAATCCTCTGCTGATGACATATGTGTCTTTATGAAAAAAAAATATTTGTAATATATGTATAGCTAAAATTTAATGGAAGAAGACATGGGCAAATAAGTGTCTAAATACAGTATTAACATCAGCAGAGGATTGCGGTCACGTGAGTTATAGTTGCCTGCACTAACTATAACGGGGGAATTTCATTGGTTTTTTATCAGTAAAATGTCCAGCTAACTATAACGTGTGAAACCTATGGTTTTTTCAGTGAATTTGCAAGGTTTTTTAAATGCTAATTCCTAACTATAACGTGTGTGAAACCTATGGTTTTTTCAGTGAATATAGATATAGTTAGAACCATGTTTCCAAAGGAAAAGGGTTTTGTTAGACGGACCGGGAGGGTCGGCCGAGGACAAGGGGAGAGGTCTCCGGGGAGAGCCGTCTCCAGCGATCGTACAGACAAATAACTTCCCCCCCCGCCCCCCCCACAGACAGATACCACACAAGGAGATGAGTTAGCGTTCTTTATAAGCACTTCTTAAGGTACGATGAAAAGGTACAAGGAGGTCTGGACTCAGGGGTCCCCTCGATTCAAGTCTCTCAAGATGGGAAAAGGGGGTAGCGGGACAGTCTGGTTACCAGTCTGGTAGTTGAGGTGGTGTGGTGGGTAGCTCACAATCCTCGAGCTTAGGTGGTCTAGCTGGTACGGGCCGCGGCAGCGCCAGCAGGTCCCAGTGGAGATGGTCGATACACGGGCCGCGGCAGCAGGTCCCAGAGAAGATGGTCGATGTACGGTCCGCGGCAGCGCCAGCAGGTCCCGGTGAAGATGGTCGTTACAACGGGCCGCGGCAGCGCCAGCAGGTCCCGACGAGGATGGATGTTGCAGAAGGCCGCGGCAGCAGGCAGGACGATGGATCACAAGATAGGGCTACGGCAGCGCCAGTAGTCCGTCAAGGCTGAGTTCTCTCGGTGTCTCTCGACTCCAGGATACAACTGCCTTCCTGCTCCGCAGCTGCTCCAGTTATAGGGCAGGTGCCCTTTGATGTCCGGACCCTCGCACTTGGGGGTCAGAGGGTCCGGGATGAAGGTGTCCAGACACCCAGCGGGGGGTGGAGCCGGTGCCTGGGGGAGCTGGAGGCGATCGTCACCTGGCGGGGGAGAGTCCTTGGCACTTCGTCCTCCCATTGACCTGCCAAGTGATCCGCTCACCTCCTGGGTGGATGGTGGTGCCGGGATGTCGGGGCCGGCCAGGCCCAGGGTTAGGGTCGGGGGGAGGCCACGCGGCCTCGTGGCGCAGGGCCCAAGATGGCGGCTTGACCCGGCCGAGGGAGCCGGTGGTGGTTTGGGCTCGTGCTATAGGGAGGTCCGAGGGCAGGAGTTCCGTCGGGAGACGGGGTGCGGGTGATTCTCGTGGGCCGCGCCTGGGGGGCCGGGGCTTGGGCCCTGTCATGCGGGGAGGGCGCAAGCCCTTCGTGTGGCCTGTCCAACAGGTTTTTTGACTTGCATGTAACTCAGGCTATGTTTGATGAATCTTCACTCCGAAACTTTCCATGTGCAAATAGAATTACGAGTACACTTTTTTTCCGAAGATTTTGTGATCCGTCAAGCGAGGGGTCTGAGAAAAAGGGAGGGGTAAAAAATGTTGTCTTTAGCCATGTCTGCCACCCAAACCCCTGGATGGAATTCAACCAAATTTGTCAGAGGTATCTTTTGGTTCGCAGATCACGCTTTTTGTTATTTGGTGTAAATCCATCCAGTAGTTTGAGAAATTAAAGAAAATCCAAATTTGTATATCTACGATCGCAACTATTTCGTGACGATTCGCGAATACACGCACCAACAGAAATGCTGTGATTAGCTGACCACAACCTGAGCAGAAAAAAATATATATATTCATGTACCCACCCTCCATCTCAGTTAGACCATCACAGACAAACTCACACGTACACATCTACTGAGAGACCTACTCAGACACTCATGCACCCACTCACAAACCCACTGGGACACTGACGTACCCACTCACAGACCCACTGAGTCATACACACACACACGCACACGCACTCACTCACACGCACTCACACGCACTCAC
This sequence comes from Triturus cristatus, assembly GCF_964204655.1. Classification (NCBI taxonomy): domain Eukaryota; kingdom Metazoa; phylum Chordata; class Amphibia; order Caudata; family Salamandridae; genus Triturus; species Triturus cristatus. The sequence goes on from NC_140586.1 coordinate 552,825,548, forward strand.
ACACACACACACTGAATCGCACTCACACATCCAGTCACAGATGCACCCAGTCAGGCTCGTGCACCAACCCACTCGTGCACACACCTACAGACCCACACACCCACTCAGATTTACAGACCCACTCACAGACGCATGCCCACTCACAGACCCATGCACCCACTCACAGACCCACTCTGGCATTCATACATACCCTCACTCATGCATCCACTCGGACACAGTCAGACACTCATACACCCACTTAGAAATTCACATACCCACCCAAACCTAGTCTGATTCACGGACCCAAACCTAGTCTGATTCACAGACCCACTCATGCACCCAGTCAGACACTCCTGCACCCACCCACTCACTCCTGCACCCACCCACTCACTCCTGCACCCACTCACCCACCCACTCACTCCTGCACCCACTCACCCACCCACTCCTGCACCCACTCACCCACCCACCCACTCCTGCACCCACTCACCCACCCACTCACTCCTGCACCCACCCACTCACCCACCCACTCCTGCACCCACTCACTCACCCACCCACTCACTCCTGCACCCACTCTCCCACCCACTCACTCCTGCACCAACTCACTCCTGCACCCACTCACTCCTGCACCCACTCACTCCTGCACCCACTCACTCCTGCACCCACTCACTCCTGCACCCACTCACTCCTGCACCCAGAGACCTACATAGACTTAAGCACCCACTACCATACCCACTCAATCGCCATGTCAGACACTCACACATCTACTCACAGCCCCACACAGACTTATGCACCCATTGACAGACTGAGTCAGACAGTAACGCATGCATTTAGAGATGCACTCACCCACTCACAAACCCAACTACCCAGTCACTCACACCTGCTCAGAGCCCCTAGAGATGCATGCACCCACCCACTCCCTCACTCACCCATATCACCTACCTATACTCACCCACCTATCTATACCCACCTACCTATCTACCCACCTACCTATCTACCCACCTATACCTAAAACCCACCCACACACCTACCTACACACATACCTACCTACCCACCCACCTATGTACCCACCTTCCCACCCACATATGTACGCACCTACCCACTCCCTCGCCTACCCATCCACTCCCTCGCCTACCCATCCACTCCCTCGCCTACCCATCCACTCCCTCGCCTACCCATCCACTCCCTCGCCTACCCATCCACTCCCTCGCCTACCCATCCACTCCCTTGCCTACTCATCCACTCCCTCGCCCCCTCGTACCCCCTCGCCCCCTCGTACCCCCTCGCCCCCTCGTACCCCCTCGCCCCCTCGTACCCCCTCGCCCCCTCGCCCCCTCGTACCCCCTCGCCCCCTCGTACCCCCTCGCCCCCTCGTACCCCCTCGTGCCCCCTCGTACCCCCTTGTACCCCCTCGCCCCCTCGTACCCCCTCGCCCCCTCGTACCCCCTCGCCCCCTCGTACCCCCTCGCCCCCTCGTACCCCCTTGCCCCCTCGTACCCCCTTGCCCCCTCGTACCCCCTTGCCCCCTCGTACCCCCTTGCCCCCTCGTACCCCCTCGCCCCCTCGTACCCCCTCACCCCCTCGTACTCACTCCCCCCACCCCCTCGTACTCACTCCCCCCACCCCCTCGTACTCACTCCCCCCTCACCCCCTCGTACTCACTCCCCCCCTCACCCCCTCGTACTCACTCCCCCCCTCACCCCCTCGTACTCACTCCCCCCCTCACCCACTCGTACTCACTCCCCCCCTCACCCACTCGTACTCACTCCCCCCCCCTCACCCACTCGTACTCACTCCCCCCCTCACCCACTCGTACTCACTCCCCCCCCTCACCCACTCGTACTCACTCCCCCCCCCCTCACCCACTCGTACTCACTCCCCCCCCTCACCCACTCGTACTCACTCCCCCCCGCCCACTCGTACTCACTCCCCCCCGCCCACTCGTACTCACTCCCCCCCGCCCACTCGTACTCACTCCCCCCCGCCCACTCGTACTCACTCCCCCCCGCCGCCCACTCGTACTCACTCCCCCCTCACCCACTCGTACTTACTCCCCCCCTCACCCACTCGTACTCACTCCCCCCCCTCACCCACTCGTACTCACTCCCCCCCCCCCCCCACCCACTCGTACTCACTCTCCCCCCCCCCCCTCACCCACTCAACGGTTCACAGAACCACTTAGACTTATGCACCCACTAACAGACCCATTCAGACACTTGTATCCCCTCTCAGTAATGCACACACCCATTCACAAACCTACTCAGATTGACAGACTAACTCAGATACTCATGCACCCACCCACCCACTCACTCTGACTCATGCATTCAGTCAGAGACCTACCTAGAGACTTAGGCACCCACTTCGAAACTCATGTACCCACTCTACCCACTCGGAGGCCCGCACACCCACTCGGAGGCCCACTTGGAGACCCATGCACCCACTCACACATACAGTCATGCACTCCATCACACACTCCATCACACACACACTCATGCATTCACAGACCTACTTAGACTCACCCACTCGTACTCACTCCCCCCTCACCCACTCGTACTCACTCCCCCCTCACCCACTCGTACTCACTCCCCCCCTCACCCACTCGTACTCACTCCCCCCCTCACCCACTCGTACTCACTCCCCCCCCCCCACCCACTCGTACTCACTCCCCCCCCCCCACCCACTCGTACTCACTCCCCCCCCTCACCCACTCGTACTCACTCCCCCCCCCCCACCCACTCGTACTCACTCCCCCCCCCCTCACCCACTCGTACTCACTCCCCCCCCCCTCACCCACTCGTACTCACTCCCCCCCCACCCACTCGTACTCACTCCCCCCCCACCCACTCGTACTCACTCCCCCCCCACCCACTCGTACTCACTCCCCCCCTCACCCACTCGTACTCACTCCCCCCCTCACCCACTCGTACTCACTCCCCCCCTCACCCACTCGTACTCACTCCCCCCCTCACCCACTCGTACTCACTCCCCCCCTCACCCACTCGTACTCACTCCCCCCCTCACCCACTCGTACTCACTCCCCCCCTCACCCACTCGTACTCACTCCCCCCCTCGCCCACTCGTACTCACTCCCCCCCTCGCCCACTCACTCCCCCCTCGCCCACTCACTCCCCCCCTCACCCACTCACTCCCCCCCTCACCCACTCACTCCCCCCCTCACCCACTCACTCCCCCCCTCACCCACTCACTCCCCCCCTCACCCACTCACTCCCCCCCTCACCCACTCACTCCCCCCCTCACCCACTCACTCCCCCCCTCACCCACTCACTCCCCCCTCACCCACTCACTCCCCCCTCACCCACTCACTCCCCCCTCACCCACTCACTCCCCCCTCACCCACTCACTCCCCCCTCACCCACTCACTCCCCCCTCACCCACTCACTCCCCCCCTCACCCACTCACTCCCCCCCTCACCCACTCACTCCCCCCCTCACCCACTCACTCCCCCCCTCACCCACTCACTCCCCCCCTCACCCACTCACTCCCCCCCTCACCCACTCACTCCCCCCCTCACCCACTCACTCCCCCCCTCACCCACTCACTCCCCCCCTCACCCACTCACTCCCCCCCTCACCCACTCACTCCCCCCCTCACCCACTCACTCCCCCCCTCACCCACTCACTCCCCCCCTCACTCCCCCCCTCACCCACTCACTCCCCCCCTCACCCACTCACTCCCCCCCTCACCCACTCACTCCCCCCCTCACCCACTCACTCCCCCCCTCACCCACTCACTCCCCCCCTCACCCACTCACTCCCCCCCTCACCCACTCACTCCCCCCCTCACTCCCCCCCTCACCCACTCACTCCCCCCCTCACCCACTCACTCCCCCCCTCACCCACTCACTCCCCCCCTCACCCACTCACTCCCCCCCTCACCCACTCACTCCCCCCCTCACCCACTCACTCCCCCCCTCACCCACTCACTCCCCCCCTCACCCACTCACTCCCCCCCTCACCCACTCGTACTCACTCCCCCCCTCACCCACTCGTACTCACTCCCCCCCTCCCCCCCTCACCCACTCGTACTCACTCCCCCCCTCCCCCCCTCACCCACTCGTACTCACTCCCCCCCTCACCCACTCGTACTCACTCCCCCCCTCACCCACTCGTACTCACTCCCCCCCTCACCCACTCGTACTCACTCTCCCCCCCCTCACCCACTCGTACTCACTCTCCCCCCCCTCACCCACTCGTACTCACTCTCCCCCCCCCTCACCCACTCGTACTCACTCTCCCCCCCCCTCACCCACTCGTACTCACTCCCCCCCCCCCCCCCCCCCCCCCCCACCCACTCGTACTCACTCCCCCCCCCCCCCTCACCCACTCAACGGTTCACAGAACCACTTAGACTTATGCACCCACTAACAGACCCATTCAGACACTTGTATCCCCTCTCAGTAATGCACACACCCATTCACAAACCTACTCAGATTGACAGACTAACTCAGATACTCATGCACCCACCCACCCACCCACTCACTCTGACTCATGCATTCAGTCAGAGACCTACCTAGAGACTTAGGCACCCACTTCGAAACTCATGTACCCACTCTACCCACTCGGAGGCCCGCACACCCACTCGGAGGCCCACTTGGAGACCCATGCACCCACTCACACATACAGTCATGCACTCCATCACACACTCCATCACACACACACACTCATGCATTCACAGACCTACTTAGACTCATGCACCCACTCAATCACCCAGTCAGACTCACGCACCCACTTGAAATGCACGCACCCACTCACAGACCCAGTCAAAGATGCATGGACCCAATCACAGACCTAGTCAAAGATGCAGGGACCCACTCAGACTCACCCACATACATACTCATACAGACACTCCTGCTCTCACTCACACACTCAAACTCCTGCATCCAGTCAGATACCACTGAGACCCTCTCAGACACTCTTGTTCCCACTCAGTTTCTCACACTCAAGCATGCACTCGCAGAGCCACTAAGACTCGTACATGTACTTTTAGAGTAATTTAGATACTGATGTACCCAGAATCAACCACATTGTTATGAATTTGGAATGTTCTGGTGTATATCGAATGTCTGCTTTGGTTTTCCGTATCCGATGTATTCGCAAATTTGGAAAATTTAAAAATATATATTATATAAGAAAATGGGCATCATTTTAGGAAATGGGGTGGTTCTGATAAGAGCCTTTGTATTTATGTGTGTGTATATATGACCGCTACACATAAGACAGGATACAGAGTTTCAGGTTGCTCAGAACCCCCCTGTTGCCTTCGTCTGTGAAGTGAACTCCATCAATTCTATAGATTCCATGGATGTTAAAACCTAAGTTGTTGCCCATGTTATGGTCTCTCAGGAATGCAGAAAATGTTTTATTGACATGTTCCCTGGCTTTGTCAATCTCTGGACAGAAGTGAATTGACCACTTCCATTTCTGCCTTTGGGGTATGTTGGAGAATACTAAGGCAGTTGGAGGGAAAAGTGTCATTAATTGTACAAAGGTATCTCCCATTAGGATTTCCAGTCCTACCCCAGTCTGTGTACCTAGGTCATTACCACCACAGTGCACAATCATGACGTCAAGGGGTTGGCAAGCCACAATGCTTTCAACCAAAAGTAGCAATTGAGGCCACATTAACCCTCTATGTCCACATTCGCTAAGCCCAAGTCTGTCTATGCCAATCTTTGTAGCACACTCTCTAGCCCAAAACACATAGCTGTGCCCACAATCCACACACTAACAAATTTGAAGTGAAGCAACAGGAGAAGGCTGGAGCTGAAAGAGTTTTCAATATGAAAGGAATGGAGATGAGGTCCTGGTTTAAAAAAAGATACATATATATTTGCACGGCAGCCCTGCTGTGGAGAGCCGGCTGGAGCTCGAAACTACGTTTGAAATCAAGTACAGCAAAGCAAGCCGAAAGTAAGAGGACCATTGTCTTAACATCCGGTATCCTACTAAGGAAAAATAAAAATGCTTTTAATTTTACAATGACGCTGTGAACCCACTAAAGCATTATACTCTCTCTCCTGGGACCACATGTCCCAGCATGCAGTTTGTTTGGAGAGCGCACTGAGCGCAGGCCAGGAGGAGCCACTAATTAATGAAATTGCGTGCATAAAAGGAGATGTCATTGCGCCATGTGTAATAACAAGCCAAGCCCCTGATGAAGAGGCGGAATGCCTGGAAACCATTGGGCGCTGTAATAAAGTCACCGGGATGAAGAGGCGATTTTGAAAATAGAAAGCTTTTCAGCAGGCATGCTGTTCGTGTTCCCTCTCAAAGCTTGTGGCATTAGATAGATATCTATCTTATCAACCAAAAACCCACTCTGCATGCTAACCCACTAAGGGATTAACAGTGTATTCATCTGGCAGCACGCACTATGCAATTTACATCGTGGATACTACATCTACAATAATGCAAAGCGAGCCAAAGCCAAGAGGGGCGTGTATATAAGAAGGCGCAGGTGCGCTTTGAACAGTTGCTGCTTCGTGAATTTGCCTACGCCAGTAACCAAGGGAAATGCTGCCCGAAACATGTTTGGATATGAGGTATGCTGAATAAAAATGCTTGAAAGGACACTGCTTGCAAGCCTTTCTTTCTGCCAACAAGATGGGAAATCGTTTTCACAACGTGTGTGGCCCTCGAATGCAGAGTGGGTTTTTGGTTGATATATATATATATATATATATATATATATATATATATATATATATATATATATATATATATATATATATATATATATATATATTCACTTAAAAAAACCATAGGTTTCACACATGTTGTAGTTAGCTGGGCATTTCACTCGTGAAAAACCACTGAAATTTCCACGTTATAGTTAGTGCAGGCAACTATCTCACGCGACCGCAATCCTCTGCTGATGTCAGATATTACATCACTGATGACATATGTGTCTTTCTGAAAAAAAAATATTTGTAATATATGTATAGCTAAAAATTAATGGAAGAAGACCTGGGTAAATAAGTGTCTAAATACAGTATTAGCATCAGCAGAGGATTGCGGTCGCGTGAGTTATAGTTGCCTGCACTAACTATAACGTGGAAATTTCAATGGTTTTTCACGAGTGAAATGCCCAGCTAATTATGTGTGAAACCTATGGTTTTTTTAAGTGAATTTGCAAGGTTTTTTAAATGCTAATTCCTAACTATAACGTGTGTGAAACCTATGGTTTTTTTTCAGTGAATTTGTACGGTTTTTTAAATTCTAATTTATGTATTTATTTATTTTTTTAAAGTTTTTTCACCGTGCGTGTTACGTAGTTCGCGGAATTTTTCCGTTTCTACCGTGCGCGTACGCTACGCGCACTCCGCGATTTTTCGTAAAAAAAAATAAAATACTTTTTTGCCCTTGGGGGTCCTTCTGGGACCCCCTGACCAAGGCTAGGGGGTCAGGAACTGTCCAGCCTGCCCCCTTTTCACGTTATCCACCTTTGTTTTTCACCCCCTCAGACTGCGAGAGACAAAATGGCGGCCGACACTTCCTGGTTTCGACCGATTCGAATGTTTACTAAGATCTAACAAACAATCAGAATCGCGCTCGCGCACGGCAGCGTGCGCGTATGGTAAGCTTAAAGTACGCGCTCGGAGCGCGCCTATAGATATATATATATTGATTTAAATGCTATTTTCTCAGGAAATACTGAACAGATTTACACCAGACCTGTAAAAGGCACATCCCTGACCTGAGGACTACCTCTCTGCCAAATTTCAAGTAATTCTGTTCAGCCGTTCGGGCTGCAGCTTGGGCTAAAGGTCCTATGGAAAAATGCATGGGGAAAACGCGTTTTGGGACCCCCCCTTTTTCTCAGCCCCCGCTTGACGAATCACCCCGAGACTTTCAGGGAAGGAGCGGAGCGCCCCACGTATTTTGAAAATTTCGCGAGGATTCGTCAATCGGCGCCAAAGTTATTCAAAATAGAATGTTGCGGATTTCCTATGGAAACACGGTCCTAACTCCAGTAGATAATTATATATATATATATATATATATATATATATATATATATATATATATATATATATATATATATATATATATATATATATATATATATATATATATATATATATATATATATATATATATATAATATTATCTACTGGCGGTCGCCAGTAGATAGTTATAGTTAGGACCACGTTTCCATAGGAAATCCGCAACATTCTATTTGGAATAACTTTGGCGCCGGTCGACGAATCCTCGCGAAATTTTCAAAATAGGTGGGGCGCTATGCTCCGCTCCTACCCTGAAAGTCTCGGGTGGGGGGGGGGGATTCGTCAAGCGGGGGCTGAGAAAAAAGGGGGGTCCCAAAACGCGTTTTTCCCATGCATTTTTCCATCAGCAGAGGATTGCGGTCGCGTGAGTTATAGTTGCTTGCACTAACTATAACGGGGGAATTTCATTGGTTTTTTATCAGTAAAATGTCCAGCTAACTAGAACATGTGTGAAACCTATGGTTTTTTCAGTGTATATGTGTGTATATGTATATGTATATGTATATATATATATATGTATATATATATATATATTCTAGAGAGAGTGAGATATATATATATATAATCTGGATACTAAGCACCCCAATGGCCTCAACCAAACCGAAGACCTATACACGTGTTTGTGAATCTCTGCCACTAACATCTTTCGTCATAGCTAAATCGGGGTAAAATCTGAATAAGTAGCTTTACTGTCCAATAATCAAACTTCTTGGGGAAAAACTAGATTAATTTAAGGAAAACTGAGATCTATAAGAAAACTAATAGGATGGAGCATTATGTCCATATTCTATATTTCCTCATGCCGTTTTTGCATATTTGCACTTCTCAAATAACCACACTTACACATCGGGTTCTTCTTTTTTAAACAAAGTAAAAAATCATTTTTTGAATTTGGGGATAAAATGTACACACAGCACTAAGCACTTTAGGTAAGAAAAGGATTTTCTTTTGTTTTTCTTCTCCCCACGTACACCCACCCCACATGCAAACAAGAAAATATGAGGTTGTTAAAATATTGATCAGGACCTTTTTTTGATTTCACCATAGTGTCCAAAACATAACCAATCTACTTAGACACTTTGCTACCTGGTATTTATACCTGGACGGTCTTGGTGGCACTTATATATGTACATGTACACGCAAATGAGTATGGCCATATAGAAGGAAAAGGTTTTTTCTTGACATAGCAGTAATATTTATGCTTTTAGCTTATTTATTTATTTAAATGAGTGATTTTTTTAAATTTGACTGACTGTGTCTAATTAAAATGTAAAAACTGGCCACACAAATATGTACATCAAATTGACAAGGTCGATTATTGTAGATATTTTAGCATTGTTGCAATAATTTTAACAATTTGCTATTTTGCACACTAAATGTGATAATTTGAAAATGTACAAACTCACATGTGAAATTTCCTCTGTCTATGATCGAACTGAACCTCACCAGCATGTCCCCTTTAAATGAATTATAAAAAAATGTAAAAAAACGCAATTTAAGACACCGCGAGATGTGTAGCGCGTCATGTGATCAAGGTCCTTCCGGGACCGAAACGCGTCATGTCGATCGTGTGAGCTGAGGCTAATGGCGTAATGGATTTTGTGGTCCGCACTCTGATTTGAGGCAGTGAATATCACGGCTGCTTTTGGAGACTAAGCGCGATATATATATATTCACTTAAAAAAAACATATGTTTCACACATGTTATAGTTAGGTGGACATTTCATGCGTAAAAAAACAATGAAATTCCCCCGTTATAGTAGTTCAGATAACTATAACTCGCGCGCCCGCAATCCACTGCTCATGACGTCACATATTAAATCACTCATGACATGGTCAGTGGCATCCTTCATGACATCACTGATGACATCATCCTTGTGATAGAGTGGCGGTCGCGCGAGTTAGTTATCTGAACTAACTATAACGGGGGAATTTCATTTGTTTTTTACGAGTGAAATGTCCACCTAACTATAACGTGTGTGAAACCTATGGTTTTTTAAGTGAATTTGTACGGTTTTTTAAATGCTAAGTTATGTATGTATTATATTTTTTATATATTTAATTTACAATAAACTACGTATTAAAAATTATTATTATTTTTTTAATGGTTTTTCACCGTGCGCGCACCCCGCGATTTAAAAAAAAAAAAAAAAGTTTTTTTCTGCCTTTGGGGTCCTTCAGGGACCCCCTGACAAAGGCTAGGGGTGTCAGGAACTCTCTACCCTGCCCCCTTTTCACGTTCGCCACCTTCCTTTTTCACTCTCGCACTCAAAACAAACAAAATGGCGGCCGACACTTCCTGATTTCGAACGTTGATTGACATGTAACCACCAATCGGAATTACGCTCGCGCACGTTAGGGTGCGCGCACCGTGCGCGCACAGTGCGCGGCTATAGATATTTATGTACTTTTAACTGAAATTTTCTCAGGAACTACTGAACAGATTGACTCCATATATGCAAAAGGAACATCCCTGACCTGAGGACTACCTCTTTGCTAAATTTCAAGTAATTCTGTTCAGCCGTTCGGGCTGTACCTTCGACTAAAGATCCTATGGGGAAAATGCATGGGGAAAACGCGTTTTGGGAGCCCCGTTTTTTCTCGGCCCCCGCTTGACGAATCCCCCCTGAGACTTTCAGGTTAGGAGCTGAGCTGAGCGCCCCAGTAGTTTTTGAAAATTTCGCGCGGATTCGTCAACCGGCACCAAAGTTATTCAAAATAGAATTTTCAGATTTCCTATGGAAACACGGTCCTAACTATAACTATCTACTGGCAACTGCCAGTAGATTATATATATATATATATATATATAGAGAGAGAGAGAGAGATCAAGATCCTTTTTATTGTGAGAAACTTCATTGTAGGCAGTGACCCACGCCCCATAACGTATCTGTCTCTTTAAGTTAGTTCTTTTCTTTTGGTGCTTGAAGAGGCGATCGGGGGTGGGGGTGGAGGACGGGGGAACCAGCGGCTTTTCAAACGAGCTCTCTCGGGTGCCGAAAACTCCCTGGCTGTCATTGGCCCGCCTAACGTCTAGCAACGCACCCGTTCCAGAAATGCCAGCGCTGCCGAACAGATACTATGAGAGATATGCGCGCTGGGGCGGTGGTCACTGCGAGGTGAGGGCTGCAGTTTCTATCCTGTCCTGAAGAGGGAGCAACTGTTGGCTCTCTGCCTGCCACCAGGCAGTTTGTGATTTGACGTTTTAGACCACGTGCAGGGGGTTAATCAAGCCAATGAGGGCTGAAGTCCTAGATTACTCAAGTGAAGTGTGATAATAAACCTAGGTTGTGGTCAATTTATGCCGTATATGGTAAAATCACACCGTGATGCCACAAGCAAGCCCTAAAAAAACCCTCTTTTTTATTTTTAAGAAGAATGGGTTTCTAGTTGACCTTTGAATGTGAGACAAGCAACATGTAATTGCATGTTTACCTATTTTAAGTCAAGTAGCGTTTCCCCTTGTAAAATGTAGGCCATCTTGCACGTTACTGAGAGGCAATACATTTTAAAATAAACTAATGGTTAGCATAGTGTGTCAATTTTCAATTGTTTTCATTTTCTCTGATGAAATAAAACATGCTAGGTGTATTTGTAAGATATTGTAGTAGGTTGTTAATTGTCAGAGATGGCTATTGAGCAAGGGCAGCTTTTAGCCGCGATAATCGCTCAATTTAACACCGTTAAAAGCTCTTTAGAAAACAGGCCCTCCGGTAATAGTTAATGTGATTGGTGAGGAAACATCCCTCAATACTATTTTCCAGGTACTCCTTCTGGGCCCACTGCAAACTGGTCAGCATCCGCTCCTCTCTGTCTCGGACAGAAGGGGCGTAGCTTCCATTGGTGCAACAAGTGCAGTGACACCGGGGCCCACTGAACCCTGATTATTGCTGTTTATTCAATCTGCAGCCAGGAGGCTCTTTTCCTTCCTTGCCATGGGACCAAATGACATACCTGCTACGCTACTGAGGGGGAGGACGTCATCTCTCCTTAAAAAGTACACATGTCCACCTGCGTTCCCTCACTCACCACTTGTGCCACAGATTCACCTCACTCTGATATGACGAGGCTTTCCTCGAGGCACATGTGCAGTGCCTGGCCTAGTGACGTGTACAGGGCGCCGCAGCCGGTTTCCCTGCTTGAGTCCATCACATGGTGCAATAAATAGAGTTCTAGATGAGACTCTCCTCACTCTGACACGATGCTCCTCTCAGTGTGAGCACAGGGTAAAGTTTATTCACAACCACTGGGAAAGGGGCGAAGCAGGCCCAACGCAGATGTTCTGTCCACGTCCCACGCTGGACTAAATGGATTTCTAGATTTGAAAGGTGGGCTGTAATGTATTCTCCTCACTTTGAGTCGGTGATGTTCCTTCTCATTGTGAGGCAAAGCAACAAAAGACAATCTTTTGATGGTTGTGTTTAATGAATTCCCCTCTCTGAAATAAGCCTGTTCTTAGTTAAATAAGTGGTGTAGTTTCTAACCAGTCCCGTAGAGGGTGCCAAATCATTGAACCAGCACTTGCTGCAGTAAATTCCTTGATCTGGTGGCTTTTAATCTGTTCACCGCTCATGAAGCTGCACTGACTGTGACCTCAGAGTATTTTCTACCCAGTCCTGTATTGGTGGCAGGCTTTAGGACCTGCTTGCTAGCGATCCAGTCCTGTTTTTTTTTGTTTTGTTTTTTTTGTTTTTTTTTTAAACCGTTTATTACAGAATCCAAAAGATATACAAAGATGGGCCTACAACCTTCAGGCCGGCCGCTAGCAGACAGAAAGAGCATATAATACAAACAGTAGAACACACGCTGCGGCAGAAGAGAGATCACAGGAGTTGAAAGAAGCGTTGGCAGCCACACCATCCGGACCCCACACAACGGTTTCATTTTTATATAAATAACGAAGAAAACAAGTCCACAAGGCAACCCACAATCGGAAACAATAGCATGTGCTCCCCTGGGGGGACCCTACCGGTCCACAGGAATATCAAGAGGGGGGGGGGGGGGATGATAGGTCGGGACCAGTCCTATGTTTAATTGATTCTCCTCATCATGCATCGCCCTGCAGTCTTATTTCGCAATCACATGTGTGAAACGCTTTGACGAGCCCTGACAGGAGAAGGAGGCGCCAGAGCGTGGATGTAAACTGATTAAAATGACGATCTAAGCGGGTGGGTGTCGCCCAGGAGCCGCTCCTGCCGGGTTGCGTGTTTTTTTAGGTCTCGGGCCTAGCTCATGCGTGTGAGCAGGCTTTCGCCCCCCTCCCCCCCCACCCATTGGCTTTAGTGTGTTTAAAAAAAAAAAAAAAGTACGCGATTGGGAAAAGACGGGCGCATGTCCCGCCTTTGCAACCTCCATTCCCGTCGGTGGGCAGCACGCGCAGCAGCGCGCGTTCGCCTCGCTGCCGTGCTCCGTCCCCCCGCTCCTCTGTGATACGCGCGCACCACTGGTTTCCTTTCGCGCCGCGCGGCCATTGCTGTTTTTTCCTCCGGTAATGCATGCATTATAAAGCAGAGGGCTCTGGATTGGGCTTGAAGGGGGTGTGCAGGGATGCCGCCAGCAGCAACGCTGGTCCAGGGCAGCGCTGTGAAGCGGCGTTGTCCCTGTCACCCGCCTGTCTCGGGCCGCAGTAAACAGCAGCTCTTTGTACTCCAGGCATTCCTGCGGATAGTTTGTTGTGAATCACCCCGTTCACAGGCAGCTCTCGGAGGTGGGAGTGGCAGCTCGTTCCCGGGGTTTGCTTGCTGTGTGCTCTCGGTGTGTTTGTGTACCTTTTTGGTTTCTGCAACATTTTGCTCTCCGCTTCAAAGCAGAGGCGCAAGACGCGTGGACTCACAGGAACGGACGCGTGGGCGCCTCACCTGCGCGCAGTCTGGTAAGGGCTCTGTCTTTATTTCACACTACACTTGTGGCGTGTGTGTCTGTGCTCTCTGCTTCCCGGTCTCTCTGATCATGCCATACAAACAGGAGAGGTACAAAAGGGGGTGGTGATGGACGGAGCATCAGAACCAATCAAACACTCGCACCCAGTCAACAGATCTGGGTTTGATCCATCACCGTTCTTTAGCCCACTCTGCCACCCCAGTTCAGACATGGCCATATGCAAATCAGTATGACCCTGTGCCTCATGGGAACAGTCCAGCCCGAACTGCCAAGCCATGCCTTCCCTGGACCGGAAACAAGCTTCCTAGGACCGGTTTCTGGCATTTCAGCCGTCTTCAGCCAGGTTTGCTTGAATCCAGTGGCAAAGTGAGCAAGGGACTCATGTCTGAGCATACCCTGCCAACTTATGGCGAACAAAGCGGTACAAAAGGGGGTGGTGATGGACGGAGCATCAGAACCAATCAAACACTCGCACCCAGTCAACAGATCTGGGTTTGATCCTTTTCCCATCAAGCTTGTTTCCGGTCCAGGGAAGGCATGGCTTGGCAGTTCGGGCTGGACTGTTCCCATGATACACAGGGTCAGACTGATTTGCATATGGCCATGTCTGAACTGGGGTGGCAGAGTGGGCTAAAGAACGGTGATGGATCAAACCCAGATCTGTTGACTTGTGAGTGTTTGATTGGTTCTGATGCTCCGTCCATCACCACCCCCTTTTATACAAACAGGAGAGGCTGCGCGGGTCGCATGGCACCAGTGTCACGTCTCAGTTGCATGAAGAAAGAGACTGCCTGTGTATGATTGTCTTAACCAGCGTTACACTGGTCTAGGAAAAAGTATGCTACCACTTGGCAACATTGTGAAAGTTCTCATTTGTGGCAAAGTTCTACACACACTGCTTTGAAAACAACTTTACCAGATGTCAGAGCATATTATGCTCCATTCCTGTGCTTCAATGACCTAGTGCATTATGGGTGTTGTAGTCTTGGTTGATTGCTGCTGCACCTGTTGAAGCCCAGGGCTGGAATGTGGTGTCCCTCATTACATGGCTGCGTCTTGTGGTTCTGTTCACTAATGCGTGATTCTGTGTGACTCCTCCCCCATCACATGTTGGCAGTCCATACAGCCTATCACACCCTTAAGATAGATGAAAGGAGTACCATATAGTTGGGTAACAATAATCATCTGTTACATAGTGCCAAGAACCTCCCAGTTGAACATGTGCTAGCAAGGACACATGCCATGTTATTTCATGCTATGGTGTTATGTTATGGGGTCCTCTGTAGTAACTTTGGAGCCCAGCTTTGATGCGGGCACAGAGACATGCCATGGTAAATGAGCTCCGAGGCTGGAATGGAAGCTTTTGAAAGTGAGGAGGGTAAGAATAGCAGGGTCCCCTTCCTGCTCCGAGTGAGTGACGGGCTGTAAAATGAACCCCCTTCTACCACAATATCCTCGCCTGATTTTGAAACTGCCATTAACTTCACAAACACCAAGGGAGGTGTTTAATTTGGGGGAATAGGTTTTAATGGTTTTGTTTCTAATTATTATTGTATATTTAATATGTATATGTTTGACGCATCTAAAATGGTTTAACCTCACAGCTTACGGATGCTCATTTAAACTAACCACAGCATTCATCACTATTTTCTCCTTTATGTAAACAGTTGTTTTGATTCCGTGACAAACATACTTCTGAGCTGCCGTGTGTGACCCAGTGTCACGTGACACATGCAGTGCGCTCTTCCATTCACCACAGCAGCGCGGCGAACTCTGGGTTCTTGCTCATCAGCATGAGTTGTATCCCTGTGTGTGACGAGCTCCGGGTACAGACCTTGGGTTGGACCTCATGCCATCAACGTCCGAGCATTCCATCCTTTTCCTCCTCACTATGCTTTGTTGTTCTTTTTAGGTCTCGCCTTGCTATCGCGTAAGCGGTCGCAAAACCAGACTATAGTAAGGGGGATTTAAAAGTGCTCCGAAAAGCGGATTGCATGGCGAGCACGCGCACAATCACGCGCATCGTGCCGCCATGCAATCCGTTTGGCATCGCACTTCAAAGGGTCCGCTCCCCCGCCTGGAATGTGCTCGCACGCCACGCTCCGCCGGGCTTGTCCTACTTGGCTGCACACGACTGGAATTCCATGCCCTCTGCTTTCAACCCTGTCTCTGACTTTCCGTAAACAGCCCAGAACTTGGCTCTTTTCGCTGCCGGTTTAACGAGGCTCTATGTTGATTTCCTCTTTAGGCTTCCGAGGGCAGAACAACCATGTTTGGTAACAATTGAACTAAAAAACATAATTTTGTTCACCATCGCATTCAGTTCAAATACTCCTCATTCCTAGTCGGCTGCTGCTGTTTTCCACTCTCTGCATTCCACCCAAGCGCTATCCTCCTCATCCTGCAGTGAAGCCCTCTTTTCACAATGCTTGTACAAGAGAGCTCTCTGCAGTGGCCGGGTCTGCACATAGCCCCGTGCACTGACAGGACTGCACGTTAACAGCAGTGTGTGCGCGTGCCGTTTTACACATGCACTAAGGAAAGGTTGTCACATTAACAGATGTATGCCCTGCATAAAGAGCTTACGTCCATCCCTGCACACAGGCATCTTCGACACAGGATGCCCTGCGAGTGGGTGCCGTGTGCACTTCAAGCCCTGTGCAATGGCAGCCTTACAAATAAAGATGTCCTCTGAGAACACTCTGTTGGCAGTCCTACACACAGAGAAAGAACCCTGTGCGTCGGCAGCCCTAGGGAGGGCAGCATTTGCGCAGTCAGCCCTCCTAGTACACGTGCGCTCTGACAGCCACGTGCACAGGTAAACTGGGCACCAACCGCCAAGCTGATTCGCTGCGCATACAGTCCTAGTGAGCAGCCGTGCCTTTTTTTTTTTTAGGCAGATTTATATAGTGCTAACTCAACCCAAAGGTATTGGAGCGCTTTACACGAGCACCGGTTGCGTTACACATTCAGGCACGGGGAGATTAAGTGATTTGCACAGAATCACAGGATGTGGACGCGACCCCGAGGCTCGAACCCTGGTTTCCTGCACCAGAGGCGGCCAGCCCTGTGCTCTGCATGGTATCTATATATGGTACCAGTCCCACAGAGTGTCAGACCAGAATTCAGCCCAGTGCCTGCTTCCGATGTGCACTGCCAGCCCTGTGTTTGCTGGCAGATCAGTGAATGGTCTGATCAGAGGAGTGGCTTCCCTCCCCTGGACTCGGGCTGCCGATCCTTTCCTTGCCTCTCAGGAGCCAGGCAGGGTCAGATTGGGATCACAATTTGGCCCGGGCACTGTCAAAACAAGCATTTGCAATGCAATAGGTCTCACATTTACGCAGGTTTACGCTAATGGCATTGTAAATGACAATGCCTTTTATTTATGTTTTGAAAACCAAAACCTAAATAAAGGGCATTCTCATTTACAATGCCAATAGCTCAAACTGCATAAATGCGAGACCTATTGCATTGCAAATGCTTGTTCTATGTAGCCTACATGTAGATAGCGCTTACTTCCACTGAAGTGGGTCGAAGCGCTTCGTGGTGAGTAACATGTTACTCCAGAAGAACTCAAGGTCAGTGTTGGTCATTTTATTTTATTTTTTTTAATTGTTTTTATTCGTCAATAAACACATACATTGCCGGCCCCTGAAATCCAGGAGGTACCGGCCCAAGCAGCGCACTAATCATGACATTGATATTTTTATCATAATAGGATACTTGGAATGCATTTCAGATGAAAATAAACCGCCCAACTCTTCTCTCAACCCCCCCCCCCCCCCCTTTCCCGGATCCCTCCCCCCGACCGCACCATACTGTATCCAACAAACGACAGCGTGAATGAGCATAAGCCGGACAGATCCAACCCCAGTCCCTACGTGCACTCCCTCCCCCCCCCCCCCCTCCCTCCCAGGGGAAGCTAGATGAACCCGTCCTCCAACTCCTCTGGAACCGGCTCCATGGGGAGACCCCTATAGTCTGCCCACCGCTTCCATATCTTGTAATGTTTACGGGGGCACCCCCTAGCCACAAATATGGGGAGCTCCAGACCCATACTAAAGTCCAAACCCCGCTTCCACACATTCAGTGAGGGGGCAGCCGGAGCCTTCCACGCCCGGGCGATATCCCTCTTGGCCAGTGTAAGGCCCAGCAGCAATAAGTGTCTCTTGTATATGTTGCCACCAATATCCTCCATAATGTGCAGGAGTGTCAGCTTGGGGTCTGCGTGAAGATCCCAACCCAGTACCTCGGATAGGCAAGCCAACACCCCTCTCCAAAACCGGGACAACGACCCACAGAGCCACACCGTGTGGAAGAAGGAGCCCTTCTCCCGTCCACAGCGGAGACACTCCGGAGAGACAATCAGGCCCGCCCGCGCCTCCTCCGGGTAAAATAAGCCCTATGGTGATATTTAAATTGTATAAGTCTGAGTCGGATAGCTATGGCCGCCCCCCAGGCGAGGCCAGTGCATCCGTCCAGTCCGTCTCGTCGAGGGGCCCAACATCGTCCTCCCATTTCCCCTTGAGCTGCAGGAGCGAAGGGGCACTGTGGATAACGAGCGTTCGATATATCTTGGAGATTTTCTTTTCTTGGAGGTCTCCCCTAAAAAGCTTCGCCTCCACTGGGCTAAAGTCAGCTATGGAGTCTAAACCCGCCAGGCTGGGGGAGAGTGCGTGGCGAAGCTGTAAATATCTATAGAACTGCGTCTGTGGCATGCTGAATTCCTGTTGAAGATCCTGAAAGGACTTCAGAACGCACCCCCGCACCACATCGCCTATGGTGGAGATGCCTATCCGATCCCACCCCTCAAACCCTGACAGGGCCGCCAACTGTGGTAGTTGCCCATTGTGCCACAAAGGGGTCTCCCGCGTGAGCACGCCCCATCACCCAATACGCACCAGCGCCTGACGCCAAATTCGAAAAACTACCTGCGTCACCGGTGGCAAACGCGCCCGATGCACGGCGGAGTAAAGCAGGGTATGAAGTGTGTGTGGGGCCATGAGCCGCCGCTCCATGGCGTACGCCGGGTCCCCCCCCCCTTCCCATACCACCACTCGTTCAGAACTAGCAGGTGGGAGGCATGATAATATGAGAGCAGATCCGACGTTGCCAGACCCCCAGCATATGTTGAGAGGAAGCACGTCCGTAGGGCCACTCGCACCGCACCACCCCACCCTCCCACAGAAACTGACCCAGGGTCGAGTTCACCCGTCGGAACCATTCTGGTGGAATCACATACGGATGATTCTGCAGCTGGTACAGAAGGCCAGGAAGAGCCACCATTTTGAAAATCGCAGACCGGCCAAAAATAGTGAGCGGCATGCGAGTCCACAATTTAATGTCCCGACAAACTCGCTCCCACGTTTCGCCCCCAAGAAACAGCTGGAGTAGGTGATAAGAATACCCCTAAATACTGAAGCCCCCCCCCTCCGCACCGAGCACGCCCACTCCTGCAGCGGAGTCGAACCCCCCAGTACCCACAATGTGGACTTCCGGGGATTCATGAAAAGACCCGACGTCTCACCAAATATCTGCATGATACGGAGCAGCCGGGGCCCCGTGCGGTCGAGGTCCGTCAAGAAAAAGAGGACATCATCCGCGTAGAGGGCTATACGATCGGCCAGGCCAGTTTCCCACTCAAATCCGGAGATGCGCGTCCATTCGCACCCACACCGCCAACGGTTCCATGGCCAGGGCAAACAGATACGGGGACAGGGGGCACCCCTGGCGTGTTCCACGCCGTACGGGAAACGGCAGTGAGGATGCCCCCGCCACCCTGACCAAAGCCGTAATCTCCGTATAAAGAAGCCACACATAGGACAGGGACTGCTGCCCGAAGTTCAAGCGCTGCAGCAGCAGGAACAAATAACGCCAGCTAAGGGAATCGAATGCCCTATCCATATCTGCCAACAATAGGGCTGCCGGGACCCCCAACCGCTGCACTTCAGCGATCGCCACATGGGCCCGCCGGATGTTATGTCGCGTAGCACGGGAGGGCATGAACCCCGCCTGGTCCGGGTGGACCAACGAGGCAATGTATGGCAGGAGACGATTGGCCAAGGCTTTCGCCAGAATTTTAGCCTCCACATTGTGGAGGGAGATTGGACGATATGAGGCGTGCTCCTCCGGGGGCCTGCCCGGCTTATGGAACACTACGATCTCAGCATGCCTCCAGTCCCGGGGCAACAACCTACACACTCGGGCCTCCTCCACCACCGCCGTATAATGTGGACCTAGTTGTAGAAAATACTTCTTTAAAAAAAAAAAAACTCACTCGGGAACCCATTCGGGCCCGGGGTGAGGCCACCCAGCGCCTCCCCCAATTCTTCCACTGTTAGCGGAAGATCCAATGCCATCCGTGCCGTTTCTGATAACGCCATGACAGGGTGATCACTCAGGAATCGCTCCACGGCCGTTTCTGTGAGGCTTTCGCAGGGACTATATAGACCTGCATAGTATGTAGCAAAGCTATTGGCTAGCGCCCCTGGGTCCACTATGGGTGTGCCCCCGGGGTCCACTATCCCCGGGAGGTCCTGAGCATGATACATCCCCTGGCACAGCCTGTGCAGCATTGCACCCGACTTGTCTCCCCACTGGTACACTCGACTCCTAGTGGCTAGCCACACCTGGCGTGCCTCGTCAAGCAGCAGGGAGCCATATGTCTGCTGCGCATAAAGTAACTGCCGACAATGTGCCTCACTCCCATCCCCCCGGCCCATGCGCTCCAACTCCAGGACCTGAGCCTCCGCCCTAACTAGCCCCGCTCGGTGCTCACGGCGGGCCGCCGGACAGAAGGAGATATCCGCTCCGCGGAGTGTCTGCTTCATTGCCTTCCACAACATGTCCGCCCCGGACACGGAGCCCACATTCCGTGACAGATATTGAGCTACCGCCGCAGTCATATGCACCCTATAGTCATTTTGTTGCAGGTGCCACACCGAAAGTCGCCAACGAAATGCCCACGCCCCCCATCCGTAAGACCGCAGAAACCGGAGAGTGGTCCGAGAGCCCTCACGGTAGGATCTCCGGCCGCATCCAACCGGGACTCCGCGGCCCCCGATAGGAAAATGTAGTCTAGGCGGGAGAGGGAGCCTACACCGCCGACAAATATGTGTAAGCATGAGCAGTACCATGGCACCGCCTCCAGGCATCCACCCACGCCAGGCCACCCACCAGCACGTTAAGTTTCGTCTGTCCACCCTCCCCTCTCCCCCTGCCCCCTGATTGTCGGTCCCTAGAAAGATCCATCACATCATTCCAGTCCCCTCCTATAATCCCCGGGACCTCTGGGATGTCCGCCCAGCGTGCCATGAGCTGTTCCGCGAATGTCCAGGACAGGGGGAGGGGGAGGGGGACGTACACACTACCGAACACAACCCGCTCCGATCCAATCCGGCCCAGAACAAAAACGTACCTTCCATTTGTGTCTGCCCATGTCTGAGAATGCACAAAAGAGACCGCTTGTGGACCAATATACCCTCACCCCTGGAACCCTGAACAAACCCCGCATGAAACACTTGTGTGTATCTGTAGCGTTGAAGGCAGAGCACCCTCGTCCCCAACAGGTGTCTCCTGTAGGAGCAAGACATCCGCCGAGGCCCTCTTCGCGTACTGCAGGATTGCCCCCCTCTTGATCTTATCTAGGGCACCCCGAACATTCCAGCTCAACACTTTGATTGTGGCTAATCGCCCACTAATCCCCGGGGAATCTGCCGCCATAGGAAACATACCCAAGACATAATGGCCACTTAGGGACTCCGGAGTCCGCCCCCGCCCAAGCCCAGCTCTGTATTAAGGTGCGGTCAACCACTAATCTAAAACCCCAACTACCCAACAGCCCCCCCCCCCACTCCGCTCCCCCCACCCCATACCTCACAAACCATGGAAGTACCTGTCGCGGTGAGAAACTTCCCAAGGCCCAAACCGTGAACCTCAGTAGTTCTCAACCAATGGATCCCCAACATACCCTCCACCACCAAGTCCCAAAAACCCCCACCCGCAACTTGCTATGGCGGTGGTCGTCCTTCACATCAGTCCCCCGGGCCAAGGCAACCCCCTGCATCAAGAAGAATGAAACAGCCGGCGGCATGTCCATGACGCGGAGACCAAGAAGACCTGCTCCCAATGAACTCCCAGGCCCTCAGGATCCAGCCGGCGGATGGCCTGCCTCCTGGCCAGCCCCACGCCGGGCCCCCTCGGACTTATGACGACGGTGGGATCTGGAACGCCGCTGCCTCTTGGAGGTAGTCCCTGCCGCCTCAATCTGGGATGAGTGATTCTCTACCGGGGGGTGTATGAGGACGCAGCTTTACGGTCTCATCTGTCCATTTAAATACGTCCTCTGGCGACTCAAAGAACAGTGTGCGACTCATATACGACCCTCAGGCGCGCTGGATAGAGAAGAGCAAAGGATAAATTAAGCTCTCGCAACCTGGCCTTGGCCGTCAGGAAAGGCTGACGCTGCTGTTGGACCATACGTGTATAGTCTGGGAATGAGTATGCGGGAATTTTCGAACTGCAGAGGTTCCCACTCCTTGGCCTGGCGGAGTTTGACGTCCCTGTCGTGATAGTTTGGCAATGATTGGCCGAGGACTGGCCCCCACCGGCGGCCTCTGGACCAGGGCCCGATGCGCCCGCTCCACCACGAAGCAACGGGACAGCGATTCAGCCGGGAGCCAGCCCTCCAGCCACTGGGAGATGAAGCACTCCATGTTCCCCTCGCAGCCCTCCGGAAACCCCACAAAGCGCGAGTTATTCCTGCGGGCCCGCCCTTCGGCATCCTTGAACCTGCCCACCAGGCCCCGCTGGGTCGACTCCAGGGCCGCAACCTGCTTCCTCAGCGTCGCAACCTCATCCTCCACGCTAGACACCCTGGTTTCAGTCTCTGTAATGCGGGCCACCGCGTTTCGCAGATCTTGACGCAGCAGCATCCCATCCGAACCAACTGCCCCAATCTTGGCATCCAGCATGTCCCGGGATTGCGTTATGGCTGCTAGGAGGGCTGCATTGTCCGGCGCTACCACAGAGGGGCCGCCGCCCCCGCCAGGCCCGGGCCAGTGTATTTATCGATGGGCCCCTGCTTCGCCGCACCTCCACCAGGTTTGTCTCAGGTCATCGTCTCAGACTGATGCTCCAAGGCCCCGGCTGTGAAAAGTCCCCCGGGCCCGACTGTGGATCTTCTCTCTCCCCCTCCCCCCCCCCCCCCCCCCCCCTTGCGTGGTTACCTCCAGGATAGTGCCCCTGTCACCAGTCCTCCGCCCCAGTCATCACGGGAAACCACGGGGGTCGGGGCCCAGCCGGTCCTCTGGCACCCAGCCCGTGTCGGACCAGGCCCAATCTCTGCCAAAAAGGGGGGGGCGGGCCAGGCGCCGCCTCTCCAATAATGTCCCGGGGCAGACGCGATGGCCACCACAACCCAGCCGGCCGGATTAATCGTATCCCGTCGCCTCCGAGGTCCAACAGGTCGCAGCCCTCACCAGCTGGGCCAGGCGGCCGCCCGGCAGCCTCCGTCTCTCCCCACCAGGCGCCCCACTCCCCCCGCGACCCGAACCGGCCGCCGACCCCCCCCCAAAATCACTGGCTCATCCAGGGGGAATGGACGGGGGGGGGGTTGGGGGGAGACCAGGCACAGCACGCCGGGGACCGGGGCGCCACCCCAACTCAGGGCCGGGACACTCACCACACCTCGCTAGCGCGTGGGCCCCTCCGGGCCGGGACGCCCCAGGATGCCTCCACCGGACCTCTTCTATCTGGGCCAAGCCGTCGTCCCCAGAGCGCCGCTCCTTCTCCGGCCCCACAGTGTCGCCGTCTGGCCGCCACCTACGAAGGGCGCCTCTCCGCCGCAGCCTCTTTCAGGCTGGTCCAGCCCTGCCTCTTCGCTCACGCGAGGCCGCGGCTCCCAGCGCCGTTCCAGGCCGCAACCGCCACCCCAAGGCTCACGGAGGGCCCAGCCTGTCGGGAGCACCCCAGGCGCCGCCGCTGCTCATCGCTAGTCTCTGCCCACTGGCAGGGCATCTCCGGTCCGGGGTCAAGGATATTTACGGCGGATAAATGATACGGGCGGGCGGAAGCCGGCTTAAGACGCGTCCGCCATCTCGGCTCACCAAGCCACGCCCCCCAGTGTTGGTTATTTTGGTGTATTTGTGTTAGTATTGAGCTTTCAAGGAAACCAAATAAGCGTTTACACCAGTTTATTAGCAGAGGTATCGGAGCTAGAGCTAGAACTAGAAGTGATTCCTAGCACACTCACAGAAGTGTTGCCTGTTATCCCTCCCGCTCAGACAGGCTCACATCCATGCAACAGGGCACAGCTGTGTGTTCCCTACCAGAGGAGTGTCTTCGCCCCCAGGCTGCAAGAATACAGGAGGCACATGTGACCTCGGAGTTTGAGAATTCTAAACGAGGGGCGTGGCCATAGGAAAGGGAAATCCGTGTTGTCAAAGAAACCAGAAAGTCTGGAACAAAACACCTGAAGCAAAACTGAAATAAGCAGATACATGCTGTGGACTCAACAGACACATTCCCAGCTAAGAGCTCAGTTTTATCTTTACATCCGATAGCAACAACATGGACCCCTTGTTAGGTGGGGCACCTTCAGGCAGTCTTGAATGTTTACCTTAAACTACTTTCCAGAGTGCTGGTATTTTGAAATGATGCATACAATGTTAAACAAGCACTGGTAAAGCAAATTGGTCTGGCCTTGACAAGCCTAACATACTTTTTTTTTTTAATGGTTTTTCTTTGCAAACACTTGTAATATACATTAAAAGTGATACATTAAATAACAAGTATTTGCAATGCAATAGGTCTCGCATTACTGAATGTTTGAGCTATTGGTGTTGCATTATTATTAGCACTGCCAATAGCTCAAACTTTAATGCGAGACCTATTACATTGCAAATGCTTGTTTACCTTGTGTCAGCTGCGATGTGGGATTCGGTGACGTCTCCCAGAAGATGGTGTCACGGCGCTCCGGAATGCTGGCCCGGGGAGTTTGGCAATTGAAGAGACTCTTTGCAGAGTCGGGGACATCTCTCAAGGAACTGCAAAAATGATGTCCCCCGCGCAGACAGACAGACAGACAGACAGACAGACAGACTTTTTTGTTTTCCCAATAACTTTGGCGCCGGATGACGATTCTTTGCGAAATTTTCAAACACATGGTGCGCTCCGGTCAACTCCTATCTTGAAAGTTTTGGGGTGATTCAGCAAGCGGGGTGCCAAGGGGGAAAAAAGGGGGTCCCAAAACGTGTTTTCTCCATGTTATTTTCAATAGGAAACTTTAGAAACGGCAACAGCTTGAACTGCTGAACGGAATTACACCAAATCTGGCAAAAAGTTAGCCCTTGGTTCAGTAAGAGACCTTTTTTTTTTTTTTTTTATTTAAATGGTGTAAATCCGTTCAGTAGTTGCTGAGAAAATCAATAAATAAAAGTTTCGATATCTAGAGGCGCGGTGGATCCGCCGACCCTCCCGACCACAAGCTATATTCTAATTGGCTGTCAACACTCCAAACCAGGAAGTGTTGGCAGCCAACTTGTGACTCGGTAGAACCGAGTCACAGAAAAACAAAAGCGAAAAACAAGAAAAGGAGCCAGGGTAGAAACACTCTGACCCCCTAGGCCTGCTTAGGGGGTCCCACAAGAACCCCCAGAGCCAAAAGAAAGCAACTTTTTATTTTTAAAATATGTGAGATTCTAACTATAACTGCAGAATTTCTATGGTTTTATACAAGTTAAATCTCCAACTAACTATAACGTCCCTGAAACCTATGTTTTTTTCAGTGAATATATAGATAGATATATATCTGTCATTGGATGCTGTAAATATGCAAGTTCATGAAATTAGGTAGCATCTTTTAAAGGATAAATAAGTAGGTCTGTGATTGGCCCAGGTAAAAAAATATAAATGTATATAAACTTGGAGATGCTTTTAATTGTGTGTAGTCAACCACGCCTGCTGTAGTTGATTTTGTAACTAGTATTGTCCTTCTAGAATGTGCTGCAAAATTGTGACCTATTGGTTCTAGTGGGTTGGTATGGAGACTGCTTAGTGTTGGGAGAAGGGTGTTAAGAGTTTTTTTTTTTTTAATTAGAGGTGTTTAGACTCATTGAAAAATAAGAGTTTCTTTTCCTAGTGAGGGCTTTCTTATAAAGTTTAGTCTTAAAGTAATAAAACAACCTAGCTAAATTTGGTTTTGGACTCCTGTAATTATTCGCGTTGGTCGCATATGATTCACAAATATGCACAAATGCTCTTCCATATTAGGCTTCTTTATAAAAGTGCATG
This sequence comes from Triturus cristatus, assembly GCF_964204655.1. NCBI lineage: Eukaryota > Metazoa > Chordata > Amphibia > Caudata > Salamandridae > Triturus > Triturus cristatus. The sequence continues at coordinate 552,851,721 of NC_140586.1, forward strand.
AAAGGGTTAACACATACTAACCATTCAGAAGTGGAGTAACCAAACTAAAATATGAAAGGCATGTTTTTATTTGCTGCCTTCCGCAGTATCAGAGTGTAAAGTTGATAAGGTTGCCATAAATATAATTTTTTTTTCAAAGTATTACATCTATCTAATATTAGCAAAAAAAGTATTTGACCAACAAACTCAAATTTCAGGTATGTGAATAAAACATTTGCTAGCACTCGAACCAAGTATTTTCAATTCTATTAAGGACACGGAGGCGAGGATTATGCTTTCTTTTACTGTCAACACAGCAGCCAATGAAAAACGTTTATACAAAACACAAACTATATTTCCCATGATGCTCTTGCACCAATCATGTCCCATCAGCCCCTGTAAGAGCCATCAACACCATCCCATGAGTCTCTTTCTTTGCTCGATCTATAAGTCCAAGTGTGAACAATTGACCAAGAACCATAATGTCCTCCAGTCTTCAACTCAGAGTTTCTTATTCGGATTTCTTTTCTGAACCTGAAAGAAATGAAATAAACAACCTGTAATCTTCGTATGTCAGAAAATCACATCACATGCGGGTGGATAGTTATTACAATCATATTGACATACAACCCGGTGGGATAATCCTTGCCTCCGTGTCCTTAATATGGAAGCATGCAGATTAACTCAATTTGTGGAAGGTCCATCACACCGCGAGGATCATTTATTGGACCCAGCATTCTCTAATATTCGCGCTCTCAAAGTCCACGCCCCCCTTCCGTTAATTTGGATGGACCATTTTCTTATCCACATGGACCTCACTTTAGCTGGTGCCCTGCAGCAGCTTTCCCCTCTACCGTCCGTGGCACAAACTAGACAAATCCACTTTGTGTCCAGCCTAAAGTCATCCTGCCCCAACTGGCCCACCGACTTGGAGGAAGCAGACCGAGCATTTAGGGGCTGGATCAACAACTCTCTTGACCACTGTATCCCCAAGAAACGGACCTGCGCCAAGCGTTCGCGCTCCTGGTCAATGAGACCCTGGCGATGGAAAGAAAACGCTGCAAAATTCTGGAACGCACATGGAGGCGAACTTACGACCTCAATGCCACAAAGATCTACAGGCAGGCCATTAAAGCATACCACAAACTTGTACAAAAATCTAAAGCCGCATTCTACACTAACTTGATTACATCAAGTCCCAATCACTCTAAAACCATCTTTTCCCTTATAAAAGACATGAGAAAACCCCCAGCAGGAACTAACAACCTTATATCCTCCAATTTGCAATGTGAATCCTTGGCACGCTACTTCATCTGTAAAGTTGAGGGTATTTACAACCCACTAAACACCAGAAGTGTCGCTGCTAAATTGTGCCCTCCCAATTCTTCTCCTAATCTCCCCTACTCTCTACAAGACTTAACATCTATGTCTTTCAACGACCTGAAGATTCTGGCAGCAAAGGTTTAATCAGGTTCGCCTGATGATCCAATAAAACCAGACACCTTCAGGAAATTCCAGGATTGTATCATAACGGAGGGCAGGGAATTGATCAATAGATCGCTCCAGATGTCAGCAATTCCTAAATCCTGGAAACACGCCAAGGTGGTACCTTTACTAAAAAAGCCAGCGCTGGATGCATCCCTGCCGGAAAATTTCCAGCCAATCGCTCTGCTTCCTTACTTGGCCAAGATCATGGAATCCCATGTCAATGGCATCCTGACCAAGTACTTGGAAGTTAATGAGATCTTGGACAGGTCACAAAATGGATTCTGGCCTAAGCATAGTACGGAATCCGCCCTGCTGACAGTTACAGAGCAGCTAAGGACGTCATTGGACATGGGCAACACCTCAGCACTGATCTTACTGGACCGGAGTGCGGCCTTTGACACGGTCTCCCGTGAGCGTCTGCTCCAACGACTCTGGGAGATCGGGGTCAGCGGTAAGGCTTGGGCCTGGTTTGCGTCCTTCCTATCCGATCGCTCCTTTCAGATACACGCCCCTTCCGATCTGTCCAATACTTATCCCCTTAGCTGCGGTGTCCCTCAGGGCTCTGCGCTGAGCCCCACGTTATTCAATGTGTATGTCTTTCCCCTAGCCCTTCTGGCCAAAGTCCGGCAGATTAATAAGTTATCTTACGCGGATGATACGCAATTGATATTTACTTTCACTAGCAACCCAGCCCAAGACCAACAAATTCCGTGAAGATGTCCTGGCCATCTCTAACTGTATGGCAGATAATTATCTTCAACTTAACTCCTCAAAAACGGAGGTGCTCCTGGTAGGCCAGGACACTATAAATGGGACTACCAGTGGTGGCTTGCTGCACTGGGCACCCCTCCCCAACCGAGAAGTGCCGTTAAGAATCTAGGGGTCCTGATGGACAACTCCCTCTCCTTTGAACTCCACGCAAAAAAGTGGCTGGTATATGCTTTGGCCACCTACGGGGTTTGAAACCCATCTTGGAGTTTTTCGATGCTCCCATTCGTCAGGTGATCATTCAATCGGTGGTGCTGTCACGTCTCGATTATTGCAGTGGACTGTTACTCGGTGTAAATAAAACGATTACGAAGAGACTTCAAAGGGCACAGAATGCGGCTGTCCGCATTATATTTGCCCTCCCTAAGCACTGCCATACATCCCATCTTCTGCACCGTTTGCACTGGTTGCCTATCGAACAGAGAATTCAGTTCAAAACTCTCTGCACCACCCACAAGATCTTTCACTGTTTGGCCCCCCAGATACTTCTGGCGCTCTGCTCACGATAGGTTCCCACACGAGCATTGCGATCAGAAGACCTGCATCTGGCTTGCACTCCTAGGGTACGTAGGAGTAGAGCTGGAGGGCGCTCTTTCAGGTCTTTGGCCCCAGCCCTTTGGAACTCTATTCCTCTTTTGGCACGCAGCACACACGATCTGGCATTTAGAAAATGCATCAAAACCTGGCTGTTCTCATCCATCTAGTGCACAATATGTATGTTTGCTGCGCCCGTGTTCCCTAGTCTTCAGTATCTGACCTTACCAGGCTGTCTTTCATCCAGCTAGTCTCACTTTTCCTGGTCTCCCGTTCGCAAGCGCTGGGACGCCCCGATTCTGGGGTAGCTATGCGCTATATAAGTACAGCTAACATAACATAATAGAATTGAAAATTTTTGGCGCAAATGCTAGCAAATATTTTATTCTATTACAGGACCGGAGGCTTCGGATTATGCTAGTTTAACGCTTATCTCACACCTCTGAAGTTTTATCACCTACCGGTTTATAATAAAATTGCTTAAACGTTGATTTAGACGACCAATCAGCACATTGCATACTGTCTTGAATAGGTGAACCCAACATAAATGTTCTAGATGCCATGGCACCACGTACAGAATGTGCTCCAAACATTTGAATATCAATGCCAGCTTCTTGCACAACAGATCTCAGCCATCTGGCTATAGTAGCCGCTGACACCGTCTTAAAAGGTTTTTGCAAAGCAATTAATAACTGTGTGGAACCTTCTGGTCTCGAGGACTGAGTACATTCTTCATAAGCCTTCAAGCATTGTACTACACACAATTTGACTTTACCTGGAGAGGCATTATATTCCATATATCTTGATAAAGTGTTTGTCTTTCCTGTAATGGTGAACGAAACACCTTCCGGAGTAAATACTCTACCTGTAAGATCCAGTGCAGTATGTCGGAAGAACGTCTGCAAGCCGATAGGCATAAAAGTATTGCTAACTTGGCTGACAACTGTTTCCTTGACAATAAGTCATTCGCCGGCCATTTGTCAAATAAAGATATAACCAATGACACATCCCATAAACATGTATTCTTCAGTTTGGGAGGATTTGCCACTCTGATACCCTTAAGTAATTTGCTTACCACTGGATGCATACCAACAGGTTTCCCATCTACCTGAGAGCGACCTGCTGAGATAGCTGATCTGAAATTATTAATTGAACGGCAAGCTAAACCTTCAGCGGCCTTAACCGGGAGGAAATTCACAATGTGGGGTAACTTTGCCCCCACGGGATTCACGTGCCGTTCCAGGCACCAACATACCCAGCCTTTCCAGGCTGAAGAGTATCGTTTCCTGGTGGAAGGTGCCCAGGCTTGTTTGATGAATGCTGAAGCCCTATCTGAAATTCCAGGCATTTCACACTGTTGCCTGAAAGCCTCCATGCCATCAGGAACAACTGTCCCTAAATCACCATCTGATGGTGCACGCCGTGAGGGCCCAGGAGTAACGTCCGTGACCACAGAAGCATCCTGGGGACATCGCATCTATTCTCCAATAATATCTGGAACCAGGGTTGCGACTTCCATGGTGGGGGGGGTCACTAATGTGACTTCTGCCTGTTTGAGAATCTGGGACGTTACTCTGGGAATTAGGATAAAGGGGGGAAACGCCTAATTCAGACCCCCTGACCAATCCTGAAGGAAGGCGTCCGTTACTTCGCCAATGGGCCCGGTCTCCAGCTGAAGAATGTTTGTAACTGATGAGTCAGTCTGGATGCGAACAGGTCTATTTGACATGGACCTCACATCTCCTGTAGCCACTGGAATAATGGCAGTTGGAGTCTCCAATCGCTGTAATCTTTGAGGTACCTGGAATTCTAGTCCGCTATAAAGTTGGTCTGTCCCGGAATGTATTCTGCTACTACAGATATCTGCTGACTCGGGCAATAGTGCCAAAAGTCCTTGGCTATCTCCACTAGTAGAGACAACCTCGTACCTCCCAACTTGTTGATATACCTCTCCGCTGAAATGTTTTCCGTCCTGAGAAGGATGCAACACGAGGCCTGCTTTTGAGACCATGTTCGGATTGCCAAGGAACCCACTAGTAGTTCCAGACAATTGATGTGGAGTGATAACTCCTGAGGAGACCACCTTCCTCCTGTGGAGATATCTCCGCAATGTGCTCCCCAGCTCCAGCGGCTGGTGTCTGATTCTATGATAACTTCAGGCTGTGATTCGAAGATTGCCCTGCCGTTCCACGGACCCAGCCACCATTGCATCTCCTCTCTTACTTCCTGAGACAACTGAACTAGATCCGTGTAAGACAGACCTTTCTGGAGATGTTGAATCTTTAGTTGCTGATTAGCCCAGTAATGAAGCGGGCCCGGACAAATTGCTTGTATGGATGAAGCCAGTAACGCCACTACTCTGGCAATTGTCCTGAGTGAAACCAATTGCTTGTTGAGGATCGCTATTATCTCTTTCTTGAGGTCCCTCAATTTTGTCTTGGGAAGCCGCAATTGGGTGGTCTGTGAATCTAGCACAAACCCCAGGAAGTCCATTGTCTGTGACGGACAAAGTACCGACTTGGGTCTGTTGATCATGAAACCCAAGCTCTGCACCAGAGATTGTCATTTGTTAATGCCGTTGGGCTACCTCGGGAGTCTGAGCCATAAAGAGGACATCGTCCAGATAAATTTTCATGCGAATACCTTGTTCTCGTAGGTGTGCTATCACTTGTTTCATTATTTTGGTGAAGCACCAAGGAGCTGAAGAAAGCCCAAAAGGAAGGGCCAAATACTTGAACCAGTGATTCCTCCATTGGAACTGCAGGAAGCGTCGATGGGGAGGAAAAATGGGGATGGACAGGTAAGCGTCCTTCAGATCTAATCTGACCATCCAATCCCCCTTTTTTAGTAAGTCCGCTAACAGATGGATACCTTCCATCTTTAAGTGTGTAAGTCATGAAGTGGTTGAACTCCCTCAGGTTCAAAACTAACTGGTGACCACCACCCTTCTTCTGAACTAAGAAAACAATGCTGCAGAAACCGTGAGGCCCGCTGTCGCACTGAGCAATCCCGTGTTTCTGCAGTAATTCGCCTATTTCTGCGTCTATAAAAATACACTTGTGTTGGGAAAAACAGAGCTGTCAGGGGTGTGTCCTTAAGAGGTGTACGATGGAATTCTATATGAAAACCCTGAACAGTTTGTAAGACCCATGCATCTTGTGTCAAAATTCTCCAATTGTGTATGAATAACTGAGTCCTCTTCCCCCCCCCCCCCCCCTCCCTTCCCAAGGGTAAGGGAGAGATCTCTGCGACTCTTACCTGCTGAATTGTGTGCCTGGAAGCCTGCTCTGTTTCCACCTCCATGGATACGACGTCTGTTGAACTGTCTACGTGTGGGATGGAATGCACCTCCTCTGGTCGAGTCCCATTCTCCTCTATTGCAGCCGTAGTCTCCTCTCTGGGGGCCTTTATAATAGTAGCGGCCTGACAAGCGTCCCCCTCTTCCGGCCCTGTTAAAAAGGCTTTGCTGGAAAACACGCTTAATCTCGGACTGGGCTTTGGCCAGGCATGTGAAGGTCCCTACGTACTTTGAGACAAACTTGACGAAACGCTCGCCAAAAAGATTGCCCTCCACAAGCGGCCCAGGTTCCGCAGAAGCTAATTCTGTAAGGTTGGAATCCATACCCATGAGCAGGGGTTTGCGCTGTTCGGTGGAGATGGCGCAGTTTGCGTTGCCGAGAAGGCAGATCGCCCTCCCTGCCCATCCTGACAAGATATCCGGATCCACTGGTGAGGCAGAATCTTTAGCCACTAGAGCCATTTCTAAGATTTTGGCCAAAGAGTCCACCACATCCAGGAGTTTATCCTGGCAACCGCGCCAGGCGCGGTCAATCCCCTACTTAGGATCCTTCGCATATTTTTTGAGAAGACTCACATCAATTTCTAGAGTCTCTGCTACCTTATCCGGGAGAACCGGATAAGGACACTCCGAACGAAGTCTATTGCGAACCTCCCTTATCAAAACCTTTCTTAAGGTTTTCATGTAAATAATCAGTCACCTTGGTGGCAGGAGCCCAATCCGAAGAACGAGGGTGCACAATATCACTTGGATTGAACGTGCAAGGGGTATTAACTGGCGGCATATCAGATGCCTTAGAGGCTGTCTTCCTCGACTTTTTCTTGGGTGGGGCCTCCTCAGCGGTAGTGTTAGTGTCCGTGGTATCAGTATCTATGCATACCTTCTGTTTACTTTTCGCCTTTCCTCCTGTTGAGCTAGTCTGAGTGGAATAGACATGATCCTCTGCATTGTCCTGAGGTAGAGATCCCAACACATCTGCGTGGGGCCATTGCTCTGTCTTTGCCTTTCCCTTATCTGTAGGGGTATCAAGCTTGGGATCTGCCGGGCCGAACCTGTAACGTTTAGTAAAGTTCTTGAGCTGCTTTGTTATAGGTTTTAGAGCAGTCACCAAAGCTTGTTGCACAGTGCCCGGTACCGTGCTTTCAAGTGCCCTGTTGACCGACTGCTGGACGGAGGCGTCCAGAGCATCAACAATGTTGTCCTCAAGGACAGTCTCCAGCTGTCCATCATAGAAAGGTTCCTCTTCTTCTTCATATCTAACCCAGTCATCCATGATTAATGTATTGATGCAAATTTAGTTTAAATGGATGAGGTAAGTAATATAGTTAAGTAATAGAGGAGTAAGGGGGGGAAGCTAGCCCACTTGCACACAAACCAAAATTAAGGAGTACCAGGTCTTCTCAGCAAAGCTGTAATCTACAATTATTGCAGCCTCAAAGGGCGTAAGAGCCAATAATAAATAGGAAATAGAGAATACACGGAGCGTGTGCTCACTCCTGGGCGATTTCTTCTTCCAGCCGATCCGGCGTCAGGTAACGGAGTAGCTCTGAGAAGTTCTCAGTCGGAACAGAAGTTTTAATTAGTACCGGGCCTTCGCGACGTGCACAGCCCAAATGGAGGACAAAAGTAGTCCAATTGGGCTGCGCACGTCAGACGTTGCAGGCTCTTTGAAGTTTGCCGGGCCAATCGGGGGAGCCACGACAATGTGCGCGAGAGCGCGCGCCCGCCTAGCGGCCTGCAAACACCGTGAACACAGTGCGGTACTCAAATATGCCCCAATAATCCAACCACGAAGCCTGTGTGGGCTATTATGGTTGCGCAATAGTGGGCGTGCACACCGGGCACGAAGAGCACCAATCCGTAATACCAAACTTGCGCTGTGAAGCGCACCCACTTACAACCACATTTGCATATAAAAAAAAATATCATAGATAAATAAATGTACACAAGCAACCCAACACACACAATGTGCATATGTATCAAGTAAACCAATATACAGATTAATCAATTTACATAAAAACAAAGAGCACTTATCTCTACTGTGAGCAGCAAATTAAGAGGCTCATGGGATGATGTTGATGGCGGTTATAGGGGCTGATGGGACATGATTGGTGCAAGAGCATCATGGGAAAGGTTTGTCTTTGTATAAACGTTTTTCATTGGCTGCTGTGTTGACAGTAAAAGAAAGCCTAATCTGAAGCCTCCTGTCCTGTAATAAAATTAGATGGAACTTTCACATTTTTTGTAAAAACATTTTTTTAAGATATGTTTTTATACAAGGTTGATAAAAGTGAATACAATATACAGAAAAGTATTCTGACTGTCTGAGACGATCTATGAGTGGTTGTGTGTTTTCTATATATTTATTAATGGGTGAGTCTTTAGGGGTGTGTGTGTCTGTCTGTCCTTGTGGGGACTTGGGTGTTAGAATAACACACTCTCACTGTGGGGACCTGAACCCAGGTCCCCACAAGGTAATGTCTTCTAAATGATATATAATCACTTCAGGAACATCTGTGTTAATTTTTACAACTTTTAAAAAATTTGCCTTGTGGGGACCTGTTTCACCAAGTTTGTTTATATTTTTGCTCGCTCTGCCCCTGTAGACAGGAGGTGGTACTACAACGTTAAACACACTGCATTTAAACACACATTGCTCACCAGAAATACTTGCTAGCAGCAGAAACGACAGACATTTAGAAGGGAAAGCAACCTAATCTTGAATTTATCCAAATATTTTTCACGCAATTAACGTTTTATCTATTTATTAAATTAAAACCTTTTTACATGAAGTTATCAAATTTAGACTTTCTGTCTAAAAATTGTTAGTGGTTTTATAAACATTGATAAAAACAATTTGGATCAGGTTTGAATCCCAAAATACTTCACTATTGCCTTTTGATCCTTATCTGCAATTAAAGAAAGATGGTGCACTGCACTGTAATAAAATAAAAAAAATGATCTGATCATTTTTTGTAAATAACCTCAAGGCATCAGTACCTATTGTTACGTTTTAATGCTTGTACCAGTAATTCTGAAGCCTTTGTTGCTTTGGCTTTGTTCGCATATCAATATGCACTATTTAATAAATTCTTTTAGATGATGGCTAGATGAGTATGTTCTCACAGACAGTGAACTGAAGCAATGTTATTTGCACAGCATAAGGATGTTTATTTTTACCAGGAAAGGCATGTTCTTATAAAATTTGTGAACTTCTTAGAAGATATATTCATATATCTCCATAATATTTATTTTGAGGTATTTAAAGAACAGAACAATATGTAGTTTGATATCAGTGCATGACAGATTAACTACTTTCGGTTCAAAATCACTTCCCAATTACACATTGCTCTTTAACGTAAGTTGTAGCATATCTTTGCAGTAGTCGGTGCATCTAAACATCTTTCCTTATGACATTTTGAGTTAAACAGAACACTTGAATTCCTGCTTTTGCATGTAAATGTTAGCATTGTGAAATGTATGGGTTTCTTTTGTGGGAACTAATTTGATTGCATGCACTCATACATTAGGTTAATGTATGTTGCTTGGTTAAGTGTCACGTTGTCGTGGCGATAGGTGCTTTGCCTTATTTACTTAACTTGGCTTAACACTGCCTTGTAAATAAGGCAACCCTATCAAAGCCATTTTCATGGGTTGTTCCCTGAAGATCTTGGGTACAATTCTCAGGGCAGATTTGGTGCCTTGCTTGATAAAGACTGGTCATAGGGGTTGCTCCTTGGTACACCTAGATGGACTCTTTAGATTTATAATATGGAGGGTATTGTAACTGCTGTCTTGCTATGGCTGATAAACAGTGGTTTCTCCCTTGTCACTCCACAGTGAGTCACTTATACGAAGGCGGGAATCTCTTTATACTAGAATGCTGCTATTTAACAACTAATTCTCCCTTGTCATTCATAAAGTATCATTTAAAACCTTCTTTGTCTCCACAGAATTTTTCATCTGTCTTTTTGGTTGGGGCTCAGTCATGTTGTGGCTAAACCTAAACTTCACTTTTCAGCAGGAAAACAATAAGCAACCAAAATAGAATGATGCGCCATTCCCTGATACAGTCTCTTTGCATTCGGACCTCCACTGTACATTTTCAGTTTCCAGTTAGTACTTGGAAGCAGCCCTATGAAAGCATTGGCATTATGCAAACATCAGGTATAACATGTATGGGGAATGCTGGGAAGAAAAAAACAATATGTTCTCCTGTACCCCTCTAACAATCCATCTACTATATCCTCTTGGGAATCGGTGACAAAACCACACTCCTGGTTCACCTCATGTACGGCGTAAAGAACAGGTATGGACCAGAGCATGTTCGTAGAAGTGGATTGCAGTGCTTTATTGCAGCATTAAATCTTTTCAGCATCCCAAAGTGCAAAGACCAGTGTCCAGCCTGACTCGTTTCGACTGCGTTACCGCGGTCTTGATCACATGACGCGCTGGACCAATAGCATTGTAGATATAGTGTACACATTCTTAATTGACCACACCCCTGAGCAATGAACATGGTAAAAAGACATGATATCGAAAAGGAAAGCCCTCAATAAATAATACAGGTATAAAAATATATGTCCCTGTACATACAAGTATAAATAAAAGTAATTCCACGACCGATAAAAATGAAGTGTAAAACTGTAAAAACAGGGTGAAAGCATGAAATAAATTCTAATTATATTGCAAATCGAAAAAAAATAGTAAACATGCCACATCCTGGATAAAATACAGTTCTGTCAGTCATTATGCATACTTGAGGGTATCATGACATAATCAAGTATAAATTTACTACTATTACACGCTCCCCGTAAATTGCAAAACCTAAAGTGCATAAACCTAAAGTGCCAGTGCAAATATGTGCAAATTCGTTACAATGTGCAAAAATAATTTAATATGAACATTGATGTTGGCCGTGAAGTCAGCGTCCGAGTCAAAGGGGCGCCAGACTATACAATTCATAAAACATTCATAAAATGTTTTGAAGGTCCTCCCCTGTATTGAGACCGTTAGGCATACTGGTGTCTAATAACGCAATAAAATGGGATTCAAGCTGGCGCAGCAGTTTCTCCCTACTGCCTCCGCAAACTGATTTCAGTACAGAACCAATTACATAATACCTCAGATCGTTAAGATTATTGTTATGGACATGTCTTAAGTGAAGAGCCACTGGATAGTTGGGATCCGAGTTTACAACAGCACGAAGATGTTGAAGAATTGGCAAGTGCATTCCAATACATACACTGCGAACTCAGTACGACATGTATAATGACCCTGTATTTTAATAGGGTTATCATCAAATGCTGTGGTGTACTCTATGGTGTTCCTCCAAAATTTGCAAGCTCTGCATGAGCTGCACTTAAACAAAACAAAAAAAAAAAGAACTTTGTCCTAGGTGACAACCAGGTGTCAGACCTTCACCTCAGGACTGCTGTTGACAAGTGCATCCCTCATTGAGGGAGTGCGTCTGAACGTGAGAGTAGGAAGATTGGGCACGATCTGTGACAGTGTCAGGTCTGATAAAACTATCGGCCAATGTTTATAAATAATCTTCCTTATTTGTCTATCCTGGCAGCGATATGAGGTTATTAGTCTGACAGAATCTGAGGTATTGGATGACTGAACAACAGTTGCAGTAGTTGCATTAATAGTGGCAGTTTGACCCTGTAAAAATTCTTCCCTGTTGTGACTGTTTAGCCCTAGTTAAGGCTTGTTTTAACTCTTTGGCTTTGTAACCCCTGGCTAAAAATCTCTGGAGAGCTTCTGCCTGACAAATTGAGGTCTGCTTCAGAACTGTAAATCCTCCTGATTCGCAGAAATTCTCCATACTGAATACTATGGATTAGATGGTGTGGGTGGGCACTGCTGGCATGCAGGATAGAATTGCCAGCTGTGCTCTTCCTGTGAACTTTGGTCTGAATAGTGTTATCCTCTATGTACAACTCCACGTCTAAAAATTGTACACGGTTACTGCTGATGTACACAGTGAAAATCAGGTTTAGGTCATTGACATTAATATCATTAACAAACTGATGCGCAGATTCCTCAGACCCCTTCCATATGATGCACGCGTCATCTATAAATCTCCACCAATGGGGGGAAGTGTGAGTCATGGGTAGCTTTGTGGGCAACCCTGAGGACATGTTCCTCCCACCAGCCAATGTGTAAACATGCATAGCTGGGGGAGAAACCTATCCCCTTCGCTACACCTTGTAGCTGTTGTTACATCACTTTGTTAAACAAGAAAAAGTTGCTATTAAGACGTGTCTCAATCATTCTTAAAATCATCAGGTTATGCTCATTTAGTTGGATGTTCCGATTACCCAAATAGTGTTTAACTGCCTTAATACAATCGGAGTGGTGTATGCTTCTATACAATGAGCTGATGTCCATCACAATGAAGAGGCAATCCTCATGCCACTCGACAGTTTGCAGTTTAGAAAGGAAGTGACCAGTGTCCTTGATAAACGACGGGAGGCTTTCTACAAATTCATGCAGGTAATAGTCTACATATTTTGACATTGGTTCTAAGAGACTACGTTTAGCTGAAATGATAGGTCTCCCAGGCACTGGTGTGATGTTCTTCTGTACTTTCTGGATAAAGTACAGAACTGGTGTTATTGGGTGTTCGTTTTTGAGGAAACTATATTCATGTTTACTGAGCAGACCCATACGTTTTCATTGAGCAAATTCTTTAAAGACATTGTCTCTTACTTGTATAAGTTAATTCATGGAGGCTTTCCTATAGCATGTGGTGTCATTCAAATGTCGATCATCCTCCTGCATGTGAAGATCCCTAGGCCACAGAAAAATATTGCCCCCCCCCCTTGTCTGCCTGATTTATTATCCAGTCCTTGTTGTTCCTGAGTCTCCGCATAAGTTTAGATTATTGTATATCTTGATGCCTCCTACGAAACTTCTTGTGCATGACCATTCTGTTCAGATTTTTGAAATACTCAGTGACACAATCGTTAAAGATGTCAAAGGCGTCTTTGGGCATTATAGGGACAAACATGGATGGTGGATGGAAGGGGCTGTCTGTGGAGGAACTACAACTGATGCCAATGTCTGACAAGTCCATTTGTGTGGAACCAGGTGTTATCTCATCTCCCTTCGATAAAGACTGCAAGATTCTCAACATGTTGATGTCTGAGACCTGTAGAGTGGAAGCTGTAGAAGAGTATTACTTTGTACCCAGGACTATGTCCGTTGTGCTCTTGAGTTTGTAGAATTTGAGCAACTTTAGCTTTCTAATGAATTTGAACACGTTCACCCTAGATTGAACATATTTAAAGTTGTTAGGTGGGCAGTAAGAAAGGCCTAATGCTAAAAGCTGAACTTCTGTAGTAGACGAGATGGAATCAGAGAGATTGATTACTGTATTATCAGTGCTGTTCATTGTTGGGACCACTTCTTGTTCTTCCATCCCCTGCCAGGGTTGTTGTTTCCGGAGTTTGCGCCTTTGTTTTCTGCACCGATTCCTCCGCCGCCTTGTTTCTTGGCAGGATTCCGTGGTTGTAAGGTTTGGCGCCAATTCCAATGTAAAGTGAGCTTTTTCCCAGGTGTAAAATTCGTGGGCACCTGTTCATGTGCACTGTGTGTGTGTGTATATATATATATATCTATATATATATATTCTATTACCCATTTGGAGACGTATGAATAAACAAACCTGTCCAATAAGAAACCGCACCAGCTGGAAAATCTATCAAATGCTCGTTTTCCCTGGTGCAGATGGTGGACCAGGACTTCCCACTCGCTGCGGTGTTTCTTGATGCTACCAAGGCGTTAGACTCGGTGGAGTGGGACTACCTATTCGGCCTATAAGGCCCGCATATTGATAAACGGTCATATGTCCTCCCCGATAGCTGTCTCCAGGGGTACTCGACAGGGGTGCCCACTGTCGCCCCTGCTATTCGTGCTTGCTGTGGAGCTGCTAGCTGCCCGTTTGCGACAGGTGCACAATGATAAGGCATTCCGCTGCTGCTTGCGGCAGATATTGATATCACTATACTACTACTGATATTTGTAAAGCGCGAACAGCTACCTCACGAGGAGGTGTCCCGGCGCTATAGACCGCTGGGGAACCCGTCCTGGCTATCCCTGTGAGATGGTCCCTTTCTGGGTATCTCCAAGGTGAAACCAGGCATCCCCAGCGTCTGTGGGGGGCCGTTGTAGAGATGAGGCAAGCTTAATGCCCAGAGTTGCCGAGTGTGTTCCTGGTTAGAGTAGGTACCGAGGCGAGAATTATCAAGTCCGTTTTTGACCCTGGTCCACGACCCTGCCGCGTCGGGAATTGAACCCTGGTCCCTGGCCAATTCTCTGCTTACGGGTCTGCCGCCTCTAACCAGTGAGCCACACCTCTCTACAATACTATATGCGGATGAAATAACGCTATATATTAGGGATCCGCAAGACAACATCAACCCCATATTGCGGGAATTCATACGCTTTGAAAGACTCTCCGGAGTGGGTATTAGCTGGGGTAAGTCCATGGTGTTCCCGGTCACGTCGGCCGTGACTCCCTTCCCTCTCGACTTCCCACTAGAGTGGTGTCAGGAGGACTTTAGATATCTTGGGATCCAGGTTGCTCGCAATAGGGAGGAGATTATTAGGGCAAACTATGGCACCGGACCCGCAAGGGTATCGCGGTGGTGCTGTCCCTCGACCTGGCGGGCCGAATTACATGAGAAACGGGGTTTGCCTTTTGCGGGAAGCACTCGCTGGAGACAGCGCTGTTTATTGGGACAGCTGATTCCGTGAGCTTGAGATTGCCTGTTAATGGGGAGCTGCGATACACTTGAGCACTAATTAAGAACTTGTGCTTTAACTTTTGGAGAAGTTTGAACAGATCCACATGGATTATTTAATTTTAATAAACTTCCAGTCCCATAATCCTTTGCTTCGGCGTGAGTATTCTGCCGGCCCACATGGGCGTGACTTGCATTTAAATTTGGGGGATGTACTGGAAGCTGTGTTTGACCCACCATTTGACAGTTTTGCCATGGAAGAAGGGCGGGGTTGGCCCGAAACGCGTCGCAAGAGACTGTCTTGTGTCTGAAGTGTTAGCAGCGCCTTAGTGGAACCAGGTCTCCAGCGAGTGCTTCCCGCAAAAGGCAAACCCTGTTTCATATATTTATTTTTATATATATATATATATATATATATATATATACACGCTCACTCCTAGTTACTTTCAAGAACTCGGAAAAGCACTCAGCGGGACACTCCTGCAGTTATTCAATCCTTTATTGACCGATTGTCTCTTCCCAAGGGGGTCTAACGGAACATTTGTAGATTTTTGTTGACTTTTCTTTTTCCATTAGTAAAAACCTTACCTGCGTATATTAAGGACTCGCAAGATTTTTTTAATGCATATTGAAAAACAACAGTGGGAGCCTGATTACAAACTCATTGTGCTAGATATTACTAGCTCATACACCAGGATAAGACATGTACATGGATTGGAGGCTGTAGCTCATTTTCTGAAGAAAAAGCCCCTGAAATTCACTGAACATAATGCAATGATTCTTCAATTCACTGAGTTCTGTTTAAAAAACAATATTTTTGTTTTTGGTGAGGACTTTTACCATCAGAGGTCTGGTACAGCGATGGGCACCTGCTTCGCCCCCAGTTACGCGAACTTGTTTGTGGGCTGGTGGGAGGAGCAGGTGTCCAGAACACCTGGACTGATTGACATGAATAAGGTGATCAGATGGTATAGATATATCGATGACCTCTGTATTATCTGGAATGGCTCTTTTGAGTCGGCGTCTGTTTTTATTGATAACTTGAACAGGAATGCCGTCAATTTGGAATTCAGTGGGGAAGTCAGTTCTGAAACTGTTAATTTCCTTGATTTAAAGATCAGTGTGGTAAATAACCAATTGTCTGTGTCCTTGTACCGGAAACCAACAGCTGGTAACTCGATCTTGCACGCTACAAGCAATCATCTCCCGGGGCTAGTGAGAAATATCCCGTACGGTGAATTTTTGCGGTTAAAGCGGAATAGTACCAGGGTAGATGATTTTGAAAATGCGGCAAAGGAGAGTGTCAGCAGGTTTTTGGCAAGAGGATATAACAAACTATTTCTTGAGACAACCCTACAGAAAGTCAGAAATGTGCCTAGGGCTACCTTGTTGAATCAAGACCAGAACAGGGATATTTTGAAAAAGAAAGAGGGAAGAAAGAAAAATGTAATGAGTGAGTCAGGTACCAACAAATTTAGGATGGTGACAACCTTTTCTAATGATGCCTACCAACTGAAAAAAATCTTGAGAAAAAATTGGCACATTTTGAAAACGGATCATGTCATTGGTCCTGATATTCCATCTGCCCCTCTGGTAACTTTCAGGAAAGCCAGATCCCTACGGGATAATCTGGTACAAAGCCATTTCTCCACTAGACCCAAGGTGACGCGTCATGTTTTCCATGCTCGCCATGCAATAAAGGATTGAATAACTGCAGGAGTGTCCCGCTGAGTGCTTTTCCGAGTTCTTGAAAGTAACTAGGCGTGAGCGCGCATTTATGAACGCGAATGCACCTTCGCATTTCAAAGCACCCGTCTATTGAGTGCGCTGGCCTGGAGGTGCAGATGGAGCGATGATTGATAGATAGATATATATATATATATATATATATATATATATATATATATATATATATATATTCACTGAAAAAACCATGGGTTTCACACACGTTATAGTTAGGAATTAGCATTTAAAAAACCTTAGAAATTCAATGAAAAAACCAAAGGTTTCACACATGTTATAGTTAGCTGGACATTTCACTCGTAAAAAACCATTGAAATTCCCCCGTTATAGTTAGTTCAGCTAACTATAACTCGCGCGCCCGCAATGCACTACTGATGACGTCACATATTACATCACTCATGACATGGTCACTGACATCACTCATGACATCACTGATGACATCTCAAATGACATCACTGATGACATCACTGATGACATCATCCTTGTGATAGAGTGGCAGACCTCCTCTCCCCCTAATATAACCATTGAAACACACATTCAAAAATAGAAACTAAAATGTTCAAAATAATGAACATATCAATATCAGTTACAACAACCTATTCAGTAATTCTAAGAACCACATACACATACAGTAATTCACCAACAGTCCTCTACAGTCACTCATACATGTACTCACTCATCATATGTACTCATACACCTGTACATCCCGTTACACAATGCCACTCATCCATAGAGTAACTCACACACATAGTCACTCATGCTAATAAAGAATCAATCATCCATTTACTTGCATATACAGTTATACACACACCACCACACTTACTTCTACAGAAACTTACATATACTTACTCTTTTAAACAATCACTTATAGAAACAGATACTTATTAATACAGGAACTCTTCCAATCTCTCACTCTCACATATACTCACTTATATACACCAATAGTCACATATACTAGTTTAAAACATATGTAGTTACTCATAAAGACACTATTGAGACAGTCATTCACTCACTAACACACCCATGCACACACTCATCCACCCATACAGTCCTGCACACATGCTGTATTCAACACATACAAACAGTGAGTCACTCATTCATGCACCTATGCACTAAGTAATACCCCCCACCGAACCATACAGAAACTCAGACACTCATAGTGATAAAAAACCAACTAATAACCTATATAGACACTCATGTAGCTACTCACCAACCCATGCAGCCACTTATACACAAAGTAAGAAACTGATACAGATATTTAAATATTTAAAGATTACTCAGTAAGCCATGTATTCACTATGATACACTTAAACAGTCAGTTACACAAAAAAAATTCAAAAAAAAAGTATCCATTTAGACACTTATATACCCATTTATTCTTCCTTTGACCTTGAGATATACATAAATATAAAAAATATATAATTTTCATAAAAACACACAATCACTGGATGATGTCATCAGTGATGTCATCAGTGATGTCATTTGAGATGTCATCAGTGATGTCATGAGTGATGTCAGTGACCATGTCATGAGTGATGTAATATGTGACGTCATCAGTAGTGCATTGCGGGCGCGCGAGTTATAGTTAGCTGAACTAACTATAACGGGGGAATTTCAATGGTTTTTTACGAGTGAAATGTCCAGCTAACTATAACATGTGTGAAACCTTTGGTTTTTTCATTGAATTTCTAAGGTTTTTTAAATGCTAATTCCTAACTATAACGTGTGTGAAACCCATGGTTTTTTCAGTGAATTTCAAAGGTTTTTTAAATGCTAATTTCTAACTATGCCTACAGAGATAGGACATGTGAAGAAAGAAGAAAAAATGCACAGAAAGAAACAAAAGAAGTGCAGAAAGAAGCGACAGAAGTCCTCAAATACGAAGATAAGTGCAGGAAGAAGGATAACGTGCAGAAAGAACAAAAAGAAGAGCAGAAAGAAGCCTTGTTGCAAAATCATCCTGTACCCTCAACTTTTTCAGACGGATACTGGTGGTAACTGAGTCTGACTAACCAGTCCTAGAGCCAGTGCTATGTTAAAAGACACTTAGAATACAGTGAAAACACCTACATACACTAGGGAACATTATGCGTTGGGGTCCCCCTGTGATTAGCATGACCTCCTCTGTAAGCCCCTAGTGTATAATAGGGCATGGGGATTAAAACTACCTCTTAAAACAGGCCACAGGGCGTTTTTGCACACATTAACTCAGGCCCCGTCCCCTCCCTTCACCACTGTGTAAACACGCCCTGTGTCCATTTTTAGTTGGGAGATTAAGTTCATTTGAATCCTGAGGGTCCCTAGGGTCCAACTAGCCCACTAGGTACCTCCAGTAAGTGCCACAGAGCTGCGTTGCAGAGAGGTGTAAAAAGTGGCACGGCCTGGACCACCTCTCTGCAATGCAGCTCAGTGGCGCTTACTGGAAGCACTTGGTGGGCTAGTTAGCCCCCAGGGGCCCTCAGTATTGAAGGGAAATTATATCCCCAATTTAAAACATGCCATAGTGCGTGTTTGCACACGTCACCTCAGGCCCCGTCCCCTCCCTTCACCACTGTGTAAATGCGCCCTGTGGCTGTTCTAAGTTGAGAGTCCCCCTGAATCCTAAGGGTCCCTAGGGTCAAACTAGACCACTAGGTACCTCCAGTAACCGCCACAGAGCTGCGTTGCAGAGAGGTGTAAAAAGGGGCTTGGCCTCAGAACACCTGGCTGCAGCGCAGCTCCCTGGTGCATACTGGAGATGCCTGTTGGGGGCGCGTTTGCAGAGTGCTGCACGGAGGGGGCATGGCCTCCGGCACGATGCCAGTCTTTTATTTATTTTAGTTTTTTAAGAAGGGGGGCTGTTTGGTTCCCCTTCTTATTCTAATTTATTGGCCCTGATGACCCCATCCCCCAGGGCCAGTCTCCTAATTATATTTTTTTGACCCCAATCCCCAGGGCCGGCCACTGTTTTTTATTATTTTAAAAAAATATATATTTATAGACACACCTAGGACATGCTGGACAAACCGTACGTACCTATCACCATGACGATTTGCGTGATATTCATTAAAAGGCGACTATGCATGCAATGAATCCACGTGGAATGTATTTACACCACTAGTGAAGCTCTGACATGTCTGATGCCCTACCGTGCCTAATCCTGGTAGACACCCTTGTCGTTTATTTATACAAACATGGGTAGCTATTGACGGGCACATTTAATACACATGCACACCAAGCCATTCAAAGGGGATTCGACAAAAATTCGACCAAAACTATGCAAGAAACCCCCCTCACGGTTAATAAAACACACATCCACTGCCGGATGTGTAATACTTTTTATTTTACTCTCTGGAAAGGGGACGAACATCACTTGAGAGTCACAGCGTGCTCCTGACAGAGCCCAATGCTGTGTTACACCCACCATTGCCTGCCGAGTGCCACACACCTCTGTGTTGTATTCCACTAGCTAGTGCATATGCTATGACACTCTCTAGCCCATGTGCACTGTAACACCACCCCGTGAATATGTCATGCCACACTTGTCTTCGCACGGGTTATATTGCCCCATCTAACGTGCCTTCCTCGATGCCTATGTTATAACGCACAGTGCTATGCCATACATATTACAATCTGGGATCCATATATTTGTCACAGTGCATATGCAACGTTACACTCCCCAGCACATATTTTATATTACAACTTTAGAGACTAGTTAGGTTACACAACACTGCCCTGTGCATATTACACTCCAAGGCGCATATCGCATAGCACGCGCTAGTGCCTGTGCTATCTCGCGTTCTCCAATGAATCTGTCATTGCGCACAATGTATTGCAAATTATATTTCACGCCCGGTTCATCTTATATCACACTTTTTGGTGCATAGTTTATACCATACACTATATCTAGTTTTCATTTTCAATCGTGCTCTCAGGATTGTTCTATATAACACTGTGTTCACCTACCCTTTTCACGGGCATTACATTTTGCGATAGGGGGTGGAGGGTCAGGGGGTGTTTCTGCCAAGTGAGCCCGGAGTCACAGTCACAAACGTCCTCTTCTTCCTGAATAAAAGTGAGATTATGCTGCATACTTGTTCATATTTTAAGTAGTTCGCACAGACACAATGTTTTAAAAACAATAAAGTTCCTAATACCCGCCTTCTCTGAACAGTTAGCTTGCTGCCCCATCCCCTTCCTCCCTATCCTCTGTTGTGTGAATCCATGGACTAGCCTCCTCCCTCCTGCCATGCATGGTCTGATGTGCTGCCACTGCCCTCAATTTAGTATGATGTACCAGTCCAGTCCTCCTGCCCTCCATTGCCCAATTCTATGCCCCATCATTGACCTCCTGCTTAAACTCTGTGCTTAGCTTGCTGCCCCTATTCTCCTTCCCCCTGCCCTCCGATGTCTTTGTGCATGCCCCTGCTCCATCCTTTTTGCCCACCATGTCCCATGGACCTGCCACTCCTATCTACTCTGAGTGTTCTGTTGAGCTGCCACTCCCCTCCCACCTGCCTAGAATTGTCAGATGACTGTAACCTGTCCCTGCCACCTCCACCCTGCCTGTCCACATGCCATGCCCCTATCCTCTTCCTCCTGTCCTACATGGTCCATTGTACTGCCACACCCTTCTGCCCTCCCTGGTCTGTTGTGCTGCAACTGCTCCTCCTGCCTGCCCCGTGTGGTCTGTTGTGAGGTCCCTTCCCCTGAACTTTCTTGTCTGTGCACAGGTCCTGACCCTCCCTTCTATCCTCCATTGTCCTTTGTGCATGCCCCTCCACCCTCCTTCTTGCCCATCATAGCCATTGTGCTGCCACTAACCCTCCCACTTGCCATGCATGGTCTTCTGTGCTGCCATGGCCCCTCCCACCTTCCCTGTGTGGTCAGTTAGCTGCCCCTGACCCCCTCCCACCTTCCCTCCATGGTCTGTGTGTATGCCATCACAGTCTCACTGTTGCTCTACATGGTGTGTCTTGCTTCTAGTGCCCACTGCCTGACCTCCATGGCTATCTTGCTGCTCCTGCCCTGCCCCCTTGCCCCCAGCCCTACTCCCTCCCTCCTGGCTTGTCTGTTCCATTGTAATGCCCCTGATCCGTCCCTCCTGCCCTTTATGGTCTGTTATGCTGCAGCTTTCTCTCCTGTCTGTCCATTATGGTCAGCTAGCTACCATTGCCTCTTGCCCCTCTGTTCTCTGTTGTCCATGTGCATGGTCCTGTCCCCTCCCTCTTGCTTTCTATGGATTGTTGTGCTGCACTCCCGTCCTGCATGCCCTGTGTGGTGTATTGTGCTGCTGCAAACCCTGATGCCTGCCCTGCAGGGTCAGTTTGGTGCACCTCTCCATGTCCCTCCTGTCCTCTGTTATCCAAGTCCATGTCCCTATCCCATTTCCTTCCATGATCCAATGTACCATACTTGCGAACATTTTGAACTTGGTAAGAGGGAGATTTTGAAAAAAAACTGGGGTATTGATTTTCCCCTTTGAGTTACATTGAAAAAGAGGATATTGTAGACAGGAGACAGATCAAATAAAGCCCATTTGAGCTTAAAAACATTGGACGTTTCCTGGCTGAATCGGGTCTGTTGGCATGTATGGTTGTACTACCATTGCCTCTTCCTTCTGCCCACAATGGTCTATTACATTGCCACAGCCTTGAAGGAGGGTAGATTTTGTATCACAGGGGGCCCCTGGCCCGTTCTGTCCACACCTGAAGTATGAGACCCTTGTCCTTGCCCTGCCAGCTGCATTTGTAGGCCGTATTAAATTGACCAGCGGGTCCTGTATTGCTATATAATTATCCTGAGACATCCTTACCACTCAGCCAGCATAAAACCCCTGTGTAGGCCCTTCTGTTCAATATGTAGGCCTCTTTGTTAAATTGACCATAGCTCTGCAATTTTAGTGTATAGCAGTCTGAAGGCAGGTCTGCGAGGCCTTCTGATCCAAACTAGTAGCCCCCACCCTACCCGAGTGCTCCGTGCTCGGTATCAAAGTTCAACATCCCCCTGAAGCTGTCGACATACAGTAGGCTGCATCCTGGACTGGTACTTGCGTCCTGGGCAGGTTTCCCGCTTTTAAGGAAGTGGCAACCGCAGAGCGTCAAGTTAGGAGAACTGAGGAGATTTTATACATGAATATATTGAATTCCCGTACAATACCCATTATTTTCTGCTTGCTCTATGGAACTTACGATAAGCGATTGGCCTGAGAGACTGACCTTTTCACCCAGTCCATTGTCAGCATTAAGTGGGTAAATGACGAAATGTCTGGTAAAATCTGCAGTCGAAGCTTTTGGGTAGCATACGTAGGTAGATGTAGCGTGCAAAGGAGCCCACAAAATGATATAAAAAGGGAGCACCCACAGATATCGACGGACTACCTCGCCGTCTGTATGTAGGTTAACAGGCAGTGCAGGTTTTCCCCAAGAGCTGGGAGCTCTTGTCTTCCTTTGCTTAAAATGTCTTGCTCTGCTTTGCTTGAAGTATCTTATTCTATTTTACCTATATGAAATGTCATGTTATGTTTAACCATTGTTCTCTTTACTTTTGCATTTAAAAGATTTTGTATTGTAATTGCAGGAATGCTTGCTCTAAGAGTAAACGTGAGTGTTCCTAGGTAACATTTTCCTTGGTGTAACTTGTTTGTCATGATGCATTTATAGATGTGTTTTCTCTCTCTCTCTGTCAGTACATTAATTGAAATACAGAGAATATTATGACAGCTGTATGATTATCTGGATTCTGTTTTTTGTACTTTATGTCTCTATTCTGCGGTTTCTTTGAAGTTGCATCTTCTCATTAAACTGACATTGTATTCTGCCTCCAATTCCATGTCTCATATGTCTGTTTTCTTCATTTTTGGAGCAAGCGTTCCTAGGCACCCCGGCTCAAATTAAGGTGCCCCTTTTGTCCCTGACTCACTCTCCTGCTCAGTTCTGTGGTGGCTCCCGGGGATCTGGGGACCGCCCCTAGCTTCCTTGACCCGTAATAGATCTTCCCTCCAACAGCCTCTCTTGCAAGTCCTGTATTGTTGGTTTGTTGCCCCTGCCCCCCTTTCCACTGCCCTCCATAGTCTGTTGTGCTTCCACGGCCCTTCCTGCCTGCTCAGTGTGGTTAAATTGTTGCCTTTGCACCCTCCTACCTGCCTTCAATTTTCAGAGTCCGTGCCCCTGGCCTCTGCCTCTCAACAGTATCCTAATGAACAACTAGATTGCTAACATTCTATATTTATTACAAAAGTGTGGAACGCCTGACATCATCTTGATGTAATCAAAACTGTAATACCTAGAGCATTTCCTTTAGAAATTACATATATGAGAGGGTCTTATTGGCATCAAAATTATGGTTAGTGCTCTAAAAGACTAAAATAAGGACATATTTTCTGAGTTTTCAAATAGCGACAAAGCACTTTTAAATTATTTGTTATCTTTATGTTTTTTTATCCAGTTGACCACTTGATTAAATGTTGCACTTAGGGGAGAGGATGTGGTGTTACTTCCAGAACTGCAGACTTTGCAACTGGGGAACCAGGTTGAAGTTTCTGCTTCAGCTCGACATTCTGTGATTCTGGTCAAATCACTTAGTCTCCCCATGTCTACAACCAAAATGAATTTGTTCTTGTGTGATGTAACCAATGCTCATGTAAAGCACTCCAATACCTGACAAGTCTGCACTATATAACACTGCAAAAACACAAAATAATAAGTGTTTTGCACACTTCTGTCATTGGGCTATATTTGGGCTACATCTGGTTGATTTTGGGCTACATTTCGGCTCTTTTGTCTCCGGTGGCCATCTTGGGAGATTTATTTGTTATGAAGTTTCCTAATTTCCTCATGTACTGCAGTCTCCTCAGTAGGAAATGCTTTCAGTTTTTTACTTTGATTCCATCATGAAGGTATTCAGATATGTCACACATTTGCCATAAATTCTGAATGTTAGCACTCTAGTTGCTCATTAGATCACTGTAGTAAAACTACTCCACCATGGAAGTCTGCTCCTGGTATTAAAAGTGCATGTTTCAGTCTGCATGTCAGAATTTTTTAATGAAATAGAAGAGGATTTGAGAAGTCACTCAAAATGTGCCCTCATTTTCTTTCTTCAGTATTAATCATAATTTCTATGGCAAAATGAACCTCCTCATTGTGTTCCTTTTTAAATTAAATGTTTTAAGTGTTACCAGTTTATTCCAATCAAGATGGCTTCAGGTGTGCCATACTTTTGTCATAATGAAGACAGTAAGCGCTCTAGTTGTTTTTAAGAACATTCTGGGACATTCTGTCATTGGGCTATACTTGGGCTACATCTGGGTGATATTTGGGCTACATTTGGGCTCTTTTGTCTCTGGTGGCCATCTTGGGAGACTTATTTGTTATGAAGTTTCCTAATTTCCTCATTTACTGCAGTCTCCTCAGTAGGAAATACTTTCAGTTTTTTACTTTGATTCCATCAAGAAGGCATTCAGATGTGTCACACATTTGCCATAAATTCAGAATGTTAGCACTCTTTTTGCTCATTAGATCACTGTAGTAAAGCTACTGCTCACCAGGGAAAACTGCTGCTGGTATTGAAAGTGCATGTTTCAGTCTGCATGTCAGAATTTTTTAATGAAATAGAAGAGGATTTGAGAAGTCACTCAAAATGTGCCCTAATTTTTCTTTCTGCAGCACTAATCATACTTTTTATGGAAAAATGAACCCCCTCATTTTGTTCCTTTTTAAATTAAATGTTTTAAGAGTTACCACTTTAATCCAAGCAAGATGGCTTCAGGTGTGCCATACGTTTATCATAAGTAGGACTGTTAGCGCTCTAGTAGTTCTTTGGAACACTCTGGGAAGCTGCAGTAGAACACAAAGGAATCAACTGACAGTCTCTGCCCTTGTTGGATGTACATGTTTTACTGAGAATATCAGACTTCATTCTCACATGACTGAGAAAGATAATGTGAATTTACAGAAAATAAGCTCTCAGTTTAGCCTATAGATCACCTTCCAAACCTCTGTGGTAAAAGCATGAGAAAATATTTTTCTCTCAATCATGATATCCCAGAAGAAGGCTTTTTCACATGGTGAAATCACCTTAGAACATACCACAATTCCTAAAATGAGTATGGTACCATCAACAAATGATTTATAATGTAACTAAAGTCTTAAAACCTTCTATTAACTGCAATGCTTTTTAATGAGGTGCTATCATGTATATTTGTCCCAAGATGGCTGCCAACACTTCTTGGATGAAGTGCTGACAGCCAATCAGATCTCAGGATGAGATGTGTGGTTAGGCTCCGCCCACATATATATATGCTTTTAAATGCTATTTACTCAGGAAATACTGAACAGATTTACACCAGACCTGCAAAAGGCACTTCCTTGACCTTATGGCTACCTCTCTGCCAAATTTCTAGTAATTCTGTTCAGCCGTTCGGGCTGTAGCTCGTTCTAAAGGTCCTATGGAAAAATGCATGGGAAAAACGCGTTTTGGGACCCCCCTTTTATCTCAGCCCCCGCTTGACGAATCCCCCCGAGACTTTCAGGGTAGGAGCGGAGCGTAGCGCCCCACCTATTTTGAGAAATTCGCGAGGATTCATCGACCGGCGCCAAAGTTATTCAAAATAGAATGTTGCGGATTTCCTATGGAAAAGGGGTCCTAACTATAACTACCTACTGGCGACCGCCAGTAGGTAATATATATATATACACACTTAAAAAACCATAGGTTTCACACATGTTATAGTTAGGTGGATATTTCACTCGTAAAAAAACCAATGAAATTCCCCCTTTATAGTTCAGCTAACTATAACTCGCGCGCCCGCAATCCTCTGCTGATGACGTCACATATTACATCACTCATGACATGGTCAGTGACATCACTGATGACATCATCCTTGTGATAGAGTGGCGGTCGCGCGAGTTATAGTCATCTGAACTAACTAGAACGGTGGAATTTCATTGGTTTTTTACGAGTGAAATATCCACCTAACTATAATATGTGTGAAACCTATGGTTTTTTAAGTGAATTTGCAAGGTTTTTTAAATGCTAATTCCTAACTATAACGTGTGTGAAACCTATGGTTTTTTTCAGTGCATTTGTCCGTTTTTTTAAATGCTAAGGTATGTATTTTTTTTATATATTTTTCAATAAACTGCGTATTACAATTTTTTTTTTTTCTTTATGGATTTTCACCGTGCGCGCAGCCCCGCGATTTAAAAATAAAAAATCTGTTTTTTTCTGCCTTCGGGGTCCTTCAGGGACCCCCTGACAAAGGCTAGGGGGTCAGGAACTCTCTACCCTGCCCCCTTTTCACGTTCGCCACCTTCCTTTTCCACTCTCGCACTGAAAACAAACAAAATGGCGGACGACACTTCCTGATTTCGACCGATTCGAACGTTGACTGACATGTAACAACCAATCAGAATTACGCTCGCGCACGTTGGGGTGCGCGCACGGTGCGCGGCTATAGATATGTATGTGCTTATAACTGGAATTTTTTCAGGAACTACTGAACAGATTGACACCATATATGCAAAAGGCACATGCCTGACCTGAGGACTACCCCTCTGCCAAATTTCAAGTAATTCTGTTCAGCCGTTCGGGCTGTACCTTCGACTAAAGGTCCTATGGAAAAATGCATGGGGAAAACGCGTTTTGGGACCCCCCTTTTTTCTCGGCCCCCACTTGACGAATCCCCCCCGAGACTTTCAGGGTAAGAGCTGAGCGGCCCATTACTTTTGAAAAATTCGCGAGGATTCGTCAACGGGCGCCAAAGTTATTCAAAATAGAATTTTCAGATTTCCTATGGAAACACGGTCCTAACTATAACTATCTACTGGCGACCGCCAGTAGATAATATATATGTGTGTGAGCCTGGTTAGATAGAAAGAGCCCCAAGAGCAGGTAGAAGGAATACTTTGAGAGAAAGAAGAGCTTTGTGAGGAGAGGATCATTTCCTCCTTGAATTATAGAGACAAAAATGTTAAAGATGTGCCAGTTCTTAAATCGATTCCTCTATTGTAATAATCCTAAAATGTCAGAACAAATCAGTATGGGAAGTTTATTGCAATCAGAAATACAGTTTTATCTTCTTAGTGAAGACTGGAGTTGATAAGATGGGGGCTAGAAAAGAAAATGAGATCTCAGGTACTTGGACTTTAACGGAGTGTGAACCTTCCTGGATCAACACAGTTTAAATCAGTTAATGCTGCCTTTGAAATGGGATTCATAGATATGGGATAATTCTAGTCTATCTCTAGTGGTGGCTTGAGTACCATTATTATCACAACATATCATCTCATGTGCATATATAAAGTGCACATTCACACCTGAGGGTATCTTGTTGCTGAATACCATATGCTTTTGTTATCCAAGTAAATACTACTTATTGTATAGACCTTGGGAGGAATAAAGGCTGAGTAGTAGCACAAGGATTCAAACATATGAGAGAGTGGTCAAACACCTATCCCTCCAGTGGATTCATTAATTTAATAACCCACCAGGCTAATACGATCTGCATGGTTTCTTCACCATACCTATCTTGAATATGACTAATCACACATTATCACTGTGGGGAGCTAAGCATCACTGTAATCGCACAATATCTCTGTGAGGACTTGTTCATGACTATAATCATGCGCTATCCCTGTGCATCCCATTAATCACAGACTATCTCTGTGGGGACCCGGGCATGTCTGTAATCACACACATTCTCTTTGACAACCATGGTAACACTATAGTCACACACCATCTCTGTGGGACCTAAACATCACAAAAATCACACACTATCTCTCTGGGGACATGGGCATGTCTTTAATCACACGCTATCTCTGTGGGGACCTCGACATCTCTATAATCACACACTATCTCTGTGGGGACCTGGGCATGGCTATAATCACGCACTATCTCTGTGGGGACGTCGACATGTCTACATTCACACGTTCTCTTTGGCGACCGTGGTAATACTGTAGTTACACATCATCTCTGTGGGGACTTGAGCATTCCTGTAATTACACGTAAGCTCTGTTTTAGCTTGAGCATCATCAGCTTCGCATTCTCTGTATGGGGCTTTGTGAATTTTGAAAAGTAGTAAAGTTAGACTTTTGGTTTAAGTTTACATTGTTGTAACTGAAAAGTAGAAAAGTTACATTTTTTTGTCTGTTTCCCTTTGTGAATCGGACCCTATTTTAATGAGGACTTAAACACAATCATCTTCATGCACTATCTCTGTAGGGACTTTAACATCACCATAATAACACACTATCTTTGTAGGGGATTTAAAAAAACTATAATAAAACACTATCTTTGTGGGGACTTGAACATCACTATAAAAACATACAATCTCTGTGGGGACTTTAGCATTCCTGTAATTAAACGCAAGCTCTGTTTCGACTTGAAGCACCAGGGGCTTCCATGAGGCACAGGGTCAATACTGATTTGCATACAGCTGGGTCTGACCTGGGGTGGTAAAGTGAGCTAAAGAATGATGATGGATTCAACCCAGATTGGGTCAAGACTGATTTGCAAATAGCTGGGTCTGACCTGGGGTGGTAAAGTGAGCTAAAGAGCGATGATAGATTCAACCCAGATCTGTGACTGGGGTTGAGTGACTGAAAGGTTCCAGCACATCGTCCATCATTTCCTTGTGTTTGCTTGGTTCACCCTAAGTTGGCAGGGAATGCCCAGACGTTGGTCTCTTGCTCACTTTTCCACTTGATTCAAGCTAGCCTGGCTGATGAGGTGGCGTTAGCCCAAAACCAGTCCCATGATGCTTGTTTCCGGTCCAGGGAAGACCTGGCTTGGCACTTCGGGCTGGATTGTTCCCATGAGGCACAGGGTCAAGACTGATTTGCATGTAGCTGGGTCTGAACTGGGGTGGCGAAGTGAGCTAAAGAATGATGATGGCTTCAACCCAGATCTGTGACTGGGGATGAGTGACTGAAAGGTTTCAGTCTTCGTCCATCATCTCCTTGTGTTTGCTTTGAATTGAACATCATCAGCGTCACATTCTCTGTATGAAGCTTTGTGAATATTGAAAAGTAGTAAAGTTAGACTTTTTGTCTAAGTTTACCTTTGTGAATTGGGCCCTATTTTAATGAGGACTTAAACACAATCGCCTTCATGCACTATCTCTGTGGGGACTTAAACATCGCTATAATAACACACTATCTATGTGGGGACTTGAACATCACTATAATAGCACACTATCTCTGTGAGGACTTAAACATCTCTATGATAACACACTATATTTGTGGGGACTTAAACATTGCTATAATAACATACCATCTCTGTGGGGACTTGAGCATTCCTATAATTACACACAACCTCTGTGTGGACTTGAACATCATTAGCGTCACACTCTTTATAATGGGATTTAAGCTTTGAATGTACACACTATTTCTATGGAGACTTAAACACAATGATCTTCACCCACTATCTCTGTGGGGACTTGAACATCTATTTTAGCAAAAATGTAAGCAGCTAATGAAGCTCCGGGTTCCACTTGACCATATTCCTTGGTTCCATATGTTAATTTCTTTGTGTTAGTTCGTATCTCCTAAGATTTTAAGCACTAATAAATAGGTTACATACAGCTTTAAGTGTCTTTCTTTAAGCATGATCTGTCTTTAATGTACACCCCTCGTATATATGCAGCAATTCATATATAAATAGATTATACTGTTTGTGTATATTGATAAAATAAACATTTGGCCATGTGCCTTCGACTGTATTCAATCACAATTAGTGTTACAGACTAGGTCCCCACAAGGATGGTAGCACTTGTTCAAGTCCCCACAAGGATGGTGCTGTGCGCATGATTAAATAACCATATATTTGCACATTTGAAGCAGGATCCTGTTTCATGATTTTTTTCTTAACATTTGTCTGTTATTACTGTGTTTTAAAACATTGATAAAGTTTAGTCCCCACAAGGCAGGTATTCACACATAGTCCCCACAAGGGGAGTGGGGGGGAGTGTGTGTGTGTGTGTCCGTGTCCCAAAAACTGTATATTGTACATGTGGTGTTTTGCTGCATGCTCTAGTTGGCATAAAAACTGCTTTCTAAGCTTTACATTTACACTCCACAATATACTAGAAACTTAGCAAAATGTTAGAGTTCCATACACAATGTGCGGCTCAAAAAGAATGTTTTTCTTGGAACTCTGGGACTTGTAGTCTTATTTATTCTATTTTAAAAGTGGAGTACAGGTCACAGTATTAAAAGGAAAAACATGCACTGGAGCACTACATAACACATGAACCTGTGAAACTTTCCAGCTATTTATTAGATACTTTTTAGGGTGGCTGTTCGTAAGTTATAGGGCAGGTTTGTATGTGCTTACATAGTAAGACCTGCTGTTTTAAATAATACTGAGTCATGTGTAGTTTGAGACTCCAAAGGAATAGTTAATTATGCAGTGTTTCACAGATAGTACAAGTTTTATGAATATATAGGAAACAGTTCACTTCCAGGGGATCCTCATCAATAGTCATAAGCATTAGAATATTCCCGCCCATGTGCGGGATCCCGGAAACAGTATATTATATGTGCCCCATATATATATATATATATATATATATATATATATATATATATATATATATATCCATACATATATACCTATATGTATACACAAGCAATTGCAGCCCATAACACCCTAGAGCTGAACCATGCTGTAAGGAATTTCCACTATACATAAGAAAATAGCATTATAAACATGAGAAACATTATAACTTGTTTGGAAACTGTTTTAATGCTTAGAAAACAGCAGAAATTCTTAGAAAACACAAAGCATAGGAAGCTCCCAGGCTGCATTGCAAATACCCAGTCTAAAAAGACTGAAAAGCTAACTAATAGCTGCATAGCAAAAAACTGACACCGTGCCTTTAAGGCACACCTGACCCCCACCTTCCCATCATGCCTCAGGGGTAGCAGTTAGGTCAGTTGTTCTTTGCGGAGACTGAAAAGTCATGGCACAAAGAAATAATAACCTCTGAAAACTATCACACCTTTGCCCGGGGAGGCGGGAGGGTTGCTTATGACTTTGATGAGGATACCCCTGGAAGAGAACTAGGATTACAGGTAAGTAACTAATCCTTGTCTTCCAGGGGATCCTCATCAATAGTCCTAAGCATTAGAATAGAATAGCGAGCCTCACCTCATCCCCCTGCGGGCAAAGGAAAGAAAAAACAGAGAAGGAACAGTATGCTTAGATAGACCCCGCTATCCAAACAGGTTCCTCAAGGAGGCTTGGCCTACTTGGGCATCCGCCCTGGAATCGGATTCGAGGCAGTAGTGCCTGGTAAAGGTGTGAACCGATTTCCAAGTGGCCGCCTTGCAGATCTCTGCCATTGGAACGTCATGCAAGAAAGCTACTGTGGCCGCTTTCCCCCTAGTAGAATGAGCCTTAGGGGCCAAAGGTAATGGCCTTTTCGCCAGCTGGTAGGCTAGGGTAATGCAGGAAACAATCCATCTGGAAATGGATCGCTTAGCTGCTGGGAAGCCTGTTCTCATGGCGCCATAGTTGACAAACAGCTGATCCGTCTTCCTAATGCCTCTGGTACTTGCCAGGCAGAATTTAAGTACCCTCTTGAGGTCTAAGGAGTGGAGCGACCGCTCAGCCGGGGTCGCTGGATTCGGGAAGAAGGATGGCAGAGAAATGGACTGATTAATATGAAAATCAGACACTACCTTAGGGAGAAAAGATGGATGTGCCCTTAAGACCACTTTGTGCTGGTGAAAAACTGTGTACGGCTCTTTAGTACAGAGAGCCCGGATTTCGCTTACTCTGCGTGCCGATGTAATGGCTACCAGAAAAGCGGCCTTCCACGACAGATGCTGTAAGGAAGCTCTGTGGATCGGCTCAAAAGGTGGGCCCATCAACTTGGACAACACTAAGTTCAACTCCCACGGAGGAGAAGGGTTTCGAACAGGGGGGTAAACTTTCTTCAACCCCTGCAAGAAGTCCTTGACCACCTGCATCTGGAAAAAGGAAGGTTGACTGGGAGACCTCCTGTAAGCTGTAATGGCAGACAAATGGACCCTGATGGATGCATACTTCAAGCCTGATCTAGCTAAGTGAAGGAGGTACGGAAGGATGACGTCCTCCTGCCCTTTTGTAGGATCAAGGTGATTCTCCCTACACCAAATGAAGAACCTCTTCCACTTAAACGCATAAGACTCTCTCGTGGAGGGTCGCTTCGCTTCTTTGAGAATATGCATGCAGTCAGGTGGTAGACCTAAATGTCCGTATTGCAGGACCTCAGGAGCCATGCTGTTAAGTTCAGTGAGGGAAGGTTGGGATGTAGAATCCTCCCGCCCATCTTGGACAGCAGGTCCGGCCTGCAAGGCAGTCGCCTGTGAGGTCGCACTGAGAGATGGAGAAGGTCCGGGTACCACCACTGGCGCGGCCAGTCCGGAGCTATGAGGATCATCTTCATGTCGGATCTGAGCAGCTTGGATACCACCTTCGGAATCAGAGGCAGGGGCGGAAAGGCGTAGGCAAATGTCCCTGACCAGTCCATCAAAAGAGCATTCCCCCTGGTCCCTGGAAGGTGGAATCTGGACGCGAAGGCGTGGCATTTTGAATTTTCGTCGTCTGCAAACAGATCGATTTCTGGACGACCCCAACAACGGAACAGGTCTGCCACCACGTCGTCGTGCAGCACCCAGTCGGGCTGATCTTCGAAGTGCCTGCTGAGTGCGTCTGCCTTGATATTCAACTCCCCCGGAAGGTGCACTGCCACTACCGAGAGGTTCCGGGCGAGCAGCCAGTGCCAGATCGCCTGTGCCTCCAGGGAGAGGGGGCGTGACCGAGTCCCGCCCTGTTTGTTCAGGTAAAACATGGTCGTGGTGTTGTCGGTCTGCACCAGGACTGAGTCGGTCTTGATTGCTGGGAGGAACGCCTTTAGAGCAAGGTGGACTGCCCGAAGTTCTAGCATATTTATGTGGTAGCCCTGTTCTTTTGCCGACCACCGACCTTGTATTTGGAGGCACCCCATGTGGGCCCCCCAACCTTGCAGCGATGCATCCGTCACCACCGATTGCACCGGAAGTGGGTGGTGAAACGGGACTCCCACCAACAGATTGTCCTGACGAGTCCACCATGCAAGGAAAGATATCGCCACCTGGGAGAGAGAGATTCGATCTCCCCAACGGCCTGTGGACTGATCCCATTGGTCCTCCAGAGCTTGCTGCAAAGGTCTCATTCGCAGTCTGGCGTTGGGAATGAGAAAAATGCAGGACGCCATGGATCCCAGCAGAGATGCTACCTGCCCGGCTGACGGCCTCTGCATCTGCTGCATAAGCCTGCATTTCCTCTTCATTGAAGACAGTCTCTCCCCCGAAGGATACGCTTTTCCCACGCTTGTGTCCAGAACGGAGCCAAGGTAGTGGATGGACTGAGTGGGCAGCTGCACGGACTTTGCCATGTTGACGTGAAGGCCGAGAGCGTGCAACTGTCTCAGACAGGTCTGGAAGTCTTTCTTCACCTGCTGCTGGGATGGAGCCTTCAGCAACCAGTCGTCTAAGTAAGGGTAGACGAAGAGACCCTGCTTGTGTAGGCAGGCCGCCTCCACTGCCATACATTTGGTGAAGACTCGCGGAGCCGACTTGAGTCCGAATGGAAGGACTTTGTACTGATAATGCTTGCGATTGCAATGTGAAAGTACGCATCTTGGAGGTCCACCGAACACATCCAATCCCCGACTTGCAGATGTGGACATATTTGGTGAAGCGCCAACATACGGAACTTCTCCTTGACGGTGACTTTGTTTAGGAGACGAAGGTCCAGAATCGGCCGAAACTTGTGCTCTTGATATTTTTTGGGCACAAGGAAGTACCGGGAGTACACTCCTTTTCCGACCTGCGAAGGAGGAACTTTTTCTATGGCCTGTTTTTGCAGAAGGGCCCTCACCTCCTTTTGGAGCAGTTTTAAGTGGTGAGGACGGGACCTTTTTGGTGGGATGTCTTTCGGACGCGCTCAAACGTAGCGCATATCCATTTTGCAGTATATTCAGCACCCAGCGATCTTTTGTGATGCTGTCCCACTCTGCTAGATGTCGTGACGCACTTCCTCCCACTGGAGTGGGCAACGGTCGTAGAGGAAGCCACAGCTCATGACTTTCCTCCTCTTGTGGTAGTGGAGGACTGCTGCTGGTGTCCACCTCTGCCCCTGCCGGACTTTCCGCCTCGAAACTGCGATTTTCCTTGGGGTTTACTCTGAGACCACTGAGGGGTTTGAACCCTCTGTTGAGGCCCCTTGCGTTGGGTGGGTCGAAAACGGCGCTTGAATTCCTTTTTCTTCTCCAAGCCCACAGCTTTGAGGGTGTCTAGCTCAGTTTTCATGCGCCCCATCTCCTCATCCGTGTGAGTACCGAAGAGGGAGTTGCCAGAGAACGGGAGGTTTAAAATCCGTTGCTGTGCGTCTGGCTTGAGCCCTGTCAGCCGCAACCAGGACGACCTCCTGGCGCACACGCCGTGTGTGTAAGAGTGGGCTGAGAGTAGCGCACCGTCCGCCGCTGTGCTAATCGACTGATTAGCCACCAGAGCCCCTTCGGTAACAATCTCTTCAAAGTCCTTTTGGTCCTCTTTGGGGAGCTTGGACTTGAATCGCTCCATCGAGTCCCAGAGAGCCCTATCGTATCTGCCCAAAAGCGCCGCCGCGCTGGAGATTTTGAGGGACGCCGCCGTGGAAGAGCAGGCCCTGCGTCCCCAGGAGTCCTGGGTTCTGCTCGCCTTATCTGGAGGTACGGAAGAGGAGGCCGACGCAGTCTGACCCTTTCTTGCAGCCACCACTATTACGGAGTCCGCAGGCCGGTCCATCTTCACGAAGACGGGGTCAGAGGTAGCTGGCTTGTATTTTTTGAGGATACGAGCCGGAACCGCTTTGACGGTCGCCGGGGTGAGGAAGGTGTCCATGACTGGTTCCATGATTCCTGGGACCAAAGGCAGCAGTGGACGAGAGGCAGACTTCTGGTGAAGTGTTTCAAAAATCACTGACGTGGTGACTTGGGGGACTGACATCTCAATCCCCAGCTTCTTCGCTCCCCGCTGCAACACCTCCTGGTGGGTGTTGATGTCGTCTATGGGCGAGACCCTGGACACTGGGCTGCCCGATAGCGCGGGTGAATAGTCCCTGATGGAGGACGTGGTGGAAGAGGACGATGATGGAGTCCTCCGCTCCCGGCGATGATCACGAGCCCGTGATCCGGATGAACGCCCCTCCCGCCTGGGGGAGCGCGATCTGCGTCGCCTGCTGTCCGGCGACTTCTGACGTGCTGGCCTGGGGGTACTAGCTCTGTCCACAGCCACCACCAGCCGTTGCAGCGGAGAGTCATGCACTTGACTGACGTATTCCCGCAGCCTCCTTGTAGCCCCTGAGTCCTGCCAATGATGTGCTGGCAGCAGCCATCTGGGCGACAGAGAAATGGTCCCTTGAGTCTGAGGGGAAGACCTACGGGGTTGGCCGGCAGGCTCTCGTGGAATTGCCGGTCGTGGAGATGCCCCTGAGTGAGAGGAGGAATGGCGCGACGCCGACTGTCACCAGGACCACCGACCTGTCCGAGGCCTGTCTCGACGTCGAGCGTGGTCTTGACGTCGATCCGTGGCGTCGCTTTCTTACTCGCCGGGACTTTTCTCTCGATGTCGACCGACGCCTCGATGCGGACCGGCGGCCATGTTCAGTGGGCGAAGAATGCTGCCTCGACGTCGAACGGCGATGTGAAGCCGACGACGGAGGCCCTCTCTCCCTCGACGCCGAACGCCGTGGGGACGCCGGCGGAGATGCTGCCACTCTCGATGCGGATGCCAACCTCGACGCCGAACGCCGTCTAGATGACTACGGCGGAGGATCCTGCTCTCTCGACGTCGAACGCTGATGGAGCCTCGACGACGGAGGGGTGACACTCCTCGACGCCGGTCGTCGCCTGGTTGACGACGGCGGAGGGTCCATGCTCCTTGACGCCGATCGTCGTCGAGATGACGACGGCGGAGGTTCTCTGCTCCTCGACGCCTATCGTCGCCTGGTTGACGACGGCGGAGGTTCCCTGCTCCTCGACGCCGATCGTCGCCGGGTTGACGACGGCGGAGAGGCTCTAGATCTCGACGCCGATCGTCGCCGAGTTGACTATGGCGGTCTGGACTTCGACGTAGACGACGTACCTGCTCTCGACGGCGAGCCCGCTGTCGAAAGTCCCTTCTTGGAAACACGACCTACCGGAACATCTTTTCTCAGCGCCGAGCCAGACGCTGAGGCGGAAGGACGAGAGGACTTGCTCCTAGATGAATCTCTAGGCCTCTTGGAGCCCTTCCTCACCGGAGATCGGCCTCTGAAGGACGGAGAGCGAATTCGCATTTATGGCCTGGCACAACCATCCAAAGTTCTCTTGGACAGGCTCTGGCAGTTAGTACATGTCTTGGAATCATGATCCTCCGGTAGACACAGGATACAGACCCTATGAGAGTCAGTCCTGGCCTTTTTCTTGCCACAAGCAGGGCAAGGAT
Source organism: Triturus cristatus (assembly GCF_964204655.1). Taxonomy (NCBI): domain Eukaryota; kingdom Metazoa; phylum Chordata; class Amphibia; order Caudata; family Salamandridae; genus Triturus; species Triturus cristatus. Next base: position 552,888,758 of record NC_140586.1, read on the forward strand.
CGAAAAGAGAAGGCATTTCAAGTTGGAAAAAATGCCCAAAACTGCCTAAAAAAGACAGCCTCTTACCGACTTAGATGTAAAACGTCGAAGTAAGGGAAAAAACAGTTGAAAAATAGACAATATTTTCTGACAAACTCAGAAAAAAGTGGAGCTCTGTTGCCAGGATCCTTCCAGAAGGAGCCGGAAAGAACAACTGACCTAACTGCCACCCCTGAGGCATGATGGGAAGGTGGGGGTCAGGTGTGCCTTAAAGGCACGTTGTCAGTTTTTTGCTATGCAGCTATTAGTTAGCTTTTCAGTCTTTTTAGACTGGGTATTTGCAATGCAGCCTGGGAGCTTCCTATGCTTTCAGTGTTTTCTAAGAATTTCTGCTGTTTTCTAGGCATTAAAACAGTTTCCAAACAAGTTATAATGTTGTTTCTCATGTTTATAATGCTATTTTCTTATGTATAGTGGAAATTCCTTACAGCATGGTTCAGCTCTAGGGTGTTATGGGCTGCAATTGCTTGTGTATACATATAGGTATATATGTATGGATATATATATGTGGGGCACATATAATATACTGTTTCCGGGATCCCGCACATGGGCGGGAATATTCTAATGCTTATGACTTTGATGAGGATACCCCTGGAAGAGAACTAGGATTACAGGTAAGTAACATCCTTAGTACTCATTCTGTCTGTCGGAGTCTGAGGTATCTGGGCATTCGGTGACATAACAATATAGAATTTATGTATGCAGGAGTAACACTAACTTATATGTGTACTTATAGACCTTTGTCCAATTATGTATGCAATATACCACCCATACTGCAACTTCTTACCCATTAAGGAAAACACGAACATACTCATACAGCCACTCAGAGAGCCAGAGGCAGTTTCCAATTCAGTCACATGCCATACAGCACTTTTATATCTATCAGGAAGAGAGCCAGTTGCACACACAAATATATACCGCAGCGCTCACAAATATAGCCAGTAAGCTATCCATATATGCAGTTACATACACATATAGAGACCCATAGAGATATTATTACAACTAGTCTTATAGCTACATAGTCATTTACACATCTTGTGATACAACCAGAGTGGGACTGATACACTTATTTATATATGTACTAAAGTAGTGATGCTCCTAATCACTCATGCAGACAAGTAGCCCTAAACATATGTTGGTCCTGCTTCTGCCGTTTTACTACTAGGAGTCACTCACTTATACAACCACTCTTATTTACCTTTACACAAACATACAGTTTATCTTTTTTCAACCATGGAAGATAGTTCTAACCGGAACCTTTTTTTCTGTTTTTTTTTTTCCTTTTCATTTTCTAGTCTCTTGTATTTTTGTGTTTTTATTTTTCTTAAATAAAATGGCAACTTGGAAAATAACTATCTCCACAAACTTAAAAACCGTGGAAAAAGTGGAGTAAATAATAAACAATAAAAATAATTGCATGTTTTTATTGGTTGTTTCTAAAACAGCAATTCACTGCTTGCCGACATTAAGGACTGTCTCAGTCTAGGCAAAACATACCTATTCTTTTCAACTCAGGAGACTTTTCTGGCAGCTGTTTCTCCACTTCATGAGGAAGTTTTTCTCCTGGAGGAGCTAGTGTCGCAGTTTAAGATGATGGCTGCTCTCAACTTCTCTACCTCTGTGTCCTCTTCTGGTGAGTGCTGCGATAGGTTCTTAAATGGTACAACATGCTTGTTGTCCCATATGACTATTTCTTAGAAGTGCCCCTTGAAAGGGTTTTGTCCCACAAGGAGCACTTAACATATTTGGCAACCGTTTTATTTTATTCACTAGAGGGGATTGTAAAAACATCCCATGCAATAAACTGTCGTTTTGGGGCGGATTTTCGCCTGACGACTCTCCATGAGATGAGCTTGGGTCCTACGCCTCACTTTATTCATGCAGCTTCTGCTCCTCACTTCCTTCAGTTTCCATTTTATCAGAGATGAGGACAAAAAATTAAAAAGACAGTTCTGCACTGAAAATTCAGGACACTTGCTAGGAATATTCCAGTATTTCTACTGGAATCCTCAAAAAGAGAGAAATGGGTGGGAACTCCCTTTTAAGATTGATAAACAGTGTCTTTTCCAATCCGATCTCTTTACATACTCCCATGATATTCGCGAACGCCGGCGTCGTCGCTAAGATGGCAAATGCAATTAAAGTGCTTTACAATAAAATTAATTGCCGAAATACAAGTTTAGACACTATTAGTAAACTACTTTCTCAAACATCAATTATAATGTGTGTATACTCATGTTTTGCACTTTCTTAAAAACCTGCTACCTTTGTGAATATCTGTGACACCGGAATCTAAGTAGCACAATATTTCACGGCAAATTCACGAATAATTAAAAAAAACAATTTGAAAGAAATATAGAGTGTATAAGCCTCTACAAAAAGGGCATAGAGAGGCACAGAAACACCTGAATGGGTGGCATTGATAGAAGGAACGGGTGCAGTGAGGGACATCAACTATGAGCACCTCAACGCTGCATGAAGATATGTGCAGAAAACACAGGGACGGTCATAGCATCAAAATATGGACACATACAGATATAAGACTTGGAGGCCGGTGAGAGGTGGAGGGCAAGGGTAGGCACATGGAGGGAAGCCACGGACGGGCACATAGAGCAAGGTATAGTTAATGTAGTGTGGCTATCAAGTTGAATACACTGTGAACGAAGGGGCACGAGCTGTAATAATTGCAAATAGTTACATTGTATACTTTCTTGATGCATCCACAATGGCAAATAATTAAATTCTTGGTGTGAATCTTCACCTCAAAGGACTTGATTCAAGATCCTCTTCGGCTGCATTTCTCATCTGTATTCTTTAGCATTTGAACACCAGTATTCTTGCTCCTGCTCTAGGTCCACAGTGCAAGTTCCCAAACGTTTCAGTCACTCATTTGCTTACAAAGCCTCACCTGTAGGGCCTCATAAATTTACTTCAATCTCTCTTCAACTGTATGCCCAGCCCTGAGTGTGGAACTTGGGTGTTTTTTTTTTTAAGCAGAATAGACTTCTTGCTACCCACCAGACAGTTGTGGCTATTTGATGATGCTTAGTCTACTTTGGTTGCAGTCCTCCATCTACAAATGTATTTTAATAGTGCCTGATGGAAGCCGGAGTCCCAGTCCCGCACCACTGTCACTAAATGCGAGACCCGGGACTCCTCAATCAATGTTAGGCCAAGTAAGGACACCGATTGAGATAGTCCTGCTCTCACCCCCTTAGTAGCTTGGCACGAGCACCCAGGCGTATCTCCAACGCACAAGTGTACAGTATGTGCAGCAACACTCACAGCAACCCACTGGTGACACCACAAATGGACTCCACAAGAGTTTGATAAAAACAAGTATAAACTTTATATAAAAAGATATACGATCAGACCACACCGTACAAAAGCCAACATATAATAAAGGGTAATATTCGTGCTGGCTGGTAGGTTCAAATCCCAACCACCGCTTTCAAAATGCTATGCTGGTCGCAATGCTATAATCACACACGTTGCAATGGACAAACAATAGTGCACTGCATAACGATACAATCCTGTGCTGGGCAAAGGAGAAATAATACAATGCGTAACGCTACACCCCAGTACCTTGCAATGGGAGAAATAATGCAATGCGTACTGCTACAAATATGTACTGCGCAATGAAGGAATAATGCAGTGCGTCACACCCCAACCACGTACTTTGCAGTGAAGAAATAATGCAATGCGCACCGCTACAGTCATGTACTTTGCAATGAAGGACTAATGTAATGCGGGCCACTACAATCCTGTACTTTGCAATGGAGAAATACTGCCATGCGTAGCGCTACAATCGTGTACTTCGTTATGCAGAAATAATGTCAGGCGTCATAAGACAGTCCGGCAGTTCGTTAGCAGCAATATTGGCAATGTGTATTACGAAAATCAGCCTCTTCAATAACAGTTGCCCCCCCACACACTTATCAACAATGACATAAAGTACAGCTTCTCACTCTGGCCCCAGTACTGCCACTCCTTTGGTCCGTATGGGCCCCAATCTGAGCCGAAGCAAAGGCTCACGTCGCCAGAAGGAATGAGAGGCCAAGAGTGTCCCTCCGAGCCCGCACCCAGCCCAGGTAGTGCTCCACGTTACCTTGGGGCGCGACCCCACTCTCCTCCTTCAGCGAACTGGGCCTTCCGTGCAGAACTTTCCCAATGGACCTCAGCGGCTCGGCCTGGCAGCTCAAATCCGCCTGGGCTGCCGGTTCCCAGCAGTCTCTTCAGTTGTTCCTTCCTTAGCAGAGGTCCCTCTTTACCACTAAATGGGTCCAAGACTTTTCAGTCTCTATCCATTTCTATTCCAACGTTCAGGGGTCTCGGCTCTCATAGTTATACCCCTAAATGTCATTGAAGTTCGTTGTGCTCAGGGGTCCCTGAACCCTGCCTAAACCAGTTATGGGTGTCTCCCTCCCAGTGTCACCTTTCTCCCTTTGATGCTGGGGGTCTGGATCCTTAATCACTCAGGAGGAGACGGGTCATTTGTTTTATAGCAGCAACCCAGGCCGCTTCTCCTCCCTGGCTTCTCCTCCCTGGCTTCTCCTCCCCCCTACTCTCCAGATGCGGGTCAGCCTGGTGCCATCTCAACCCCTCCCTGGGTCAAGACCTCCCCCAGCTCCTCTCACCTCTCAGATCCAGATAGTCAACCCACATTCAGCAGAGAAATACACAAATGCTTAAAGCACAAAACTCAGCCATTTTCTAAAAGAGTGGTCTCTGCACACAGTGACAAAACCACTTTCATAGAAAGATGTGTTATGACACTGTGAGTTCATGCATACTAAACTTCACCTCTCCATTTTAAACCTATGGGAAACTAGGCTAACAAACACAATACCCAGCCTCCCCCATTCTGTCCTATGGGCAGGATGGCCTTTCGCCAGTGAAAAACGAAATGGAGTGTTTTTCGCTGTCAGGACATAGCACAGACCTCAATTTATGTCTTGTCTTTTACTTACACTGCACCCTGCCCAGGGGTTACCCAGGACCTGCCACAGGGGTGCCCACTGTGTACACAAATGGGAAAGTAAGGCCTGACAAGTGGTTGGACTTGTCAGGACAACATGCTAACTTAGCAAACTGCGCGCAGGCCCTACACTGCAGGCCTGAGTTCCCTTCTCATCGCACCCTTGCATTACTAGCCCTGGTACACACAGTGCACATCACTAGGGACTTTACTAGTAAGGCAAACATACCAATCTTGGCCAACCAATTACCATTACACTTTACACAGGGAACACTGGTACTTTGACACTGATCAGCAGTAGCAAAGTACCCAAAGCATGTAAATTGGCGACTCTGTCAGGAAAACGGTCTAGGGGAAAAGCAAAAAGTTTAGGGAACTTTAGCCAAAAAGGCCAAGTCCTACAGTGCCTGTGTTGTAAAACCTCGAACTTTCAATGCTGTTGACCACAGCAACTTGTTGTATCGAATGCAAACCTTCCAGCAGGGCACTATTGTGTGAGATTTCCTTTTGACGGATAGGACATAGGATATCCTGCTGCCAAGTAATTTAAATCGCTTGATGGATAGATCCTTTAATAGCAGCATCCAAGGCAATAGTTTAATTTATTTATTCACGTTTTTCATTTTTAAGTGTACATAGAGGGCGCTAAGCTCATCCTTTATATGAATGGTGATCTGAGTGTTGCACCGAGCAGCTACCGCAGTTGGTGGTATTAGATTTGGAGCCATTGCCACACACCATCTTGTCATTCATTAATGCTCACTAGCCACAGACTGACTAAGTCAATGTGTTTTGCTCGCTATACTTACAATTGTAAAGAACCTCTGTTTTTGGTGAACGGTAGCAGAAATACTATCTTTCTAGTTCCTTGTGTCCCTTTTATACATTTTTAATATGTACATGTTGCATAAGAGGCAGTAGAGTTTTCATTCGTGTCAATGATTACATGGGGTTGACCTTTTTTTGGAGGCCATCTTCATCTTGCTTTGCTCCAAAAATAAATTCCAAGAAAATGTGGGTGGTTTCACTCTATACAAATGTTTATGATACTGATAAAGATCATGGAACTCCAATGTGACCGTTTCCCTTTTAGCTCCAGCTTGATAACACAGCTGCTCACAATACCTATTGTTGTTGGTTCTTGAAAATATACATAAAGTGGGCTTTAGCTCTACCCGCAGGAGTATTTTTCTCTTGTTTCATGCTTTCGGCTAATTGCTTCATCATTTCGCCTCGTATAAAGTTCTTTCATTGCAACACAGACTATTTTGCCACCTTTAAAAGTAATGTAAATATTCACACATTACTTTCTTTCTCATAGCTGCTTTGCATACAGAAATCCAATTGTTGTTCCACTTTTCCACTGCAGCAATTTTTAGGTCAAGCTTAGATCGACCTGTTCTGTTCTCTCTTCTGTGGGGTTTGGCAAACCCACTGATTGCCATTGGCTACTATCTGTGGCATTCAGAAATGCTGGCTTGTTAATGCATTTGTGTAAATGCCCCTCCTTTGCTTGCTTAGTTCTGTCCCTGGCGATTTCACTCCGAGAAAGTTTTATTTGGCCATCAGACTGTACAGCATGTGCCAGCCCCTCCTCCTTAATTTTGTTTTTCATTTCTCGGTTACTTTTTTTTAGCATGCAGGACAGGTCTTGCGGCCGGCGTCCCTTTCTTTATGCGTGGCCCTTCATTTTGGGGTTAATAAACAATTGCCTTTTATGAGCGCACAATGTCATGCTTTACCTTCAAATATATATATTTTTTTCAATAGGTGGACCCGTGCACTAGGTCGCTCTGGACTGAGCTCTGATGCTGCGGCACAGTTATCCACCATGGAATTGCCAGCCCCGTTCTGCTAGACCCCCCTTGAGTCTGCTTCTTTCTCCTCACACCTCTACCCTCCTCAGCTTGTCATGGCACTCTGTCCTGCGTCCATCTGCACCACACGAGATTTGTTCAGACCCCAAACTTTCTTAACGGAGGCTTAGGTACATGTTTAAGAGCTTGTTTTCTTCTAATTTTTTTGTGTGTGGTGTGCCCTGCTGGTGATATACGGTTGATTTCAGTTATATTAAAAGCGAATGCACGTGTCCAGGCCCTTGCGTTGCAAACTAGAGCGACTAGAAAGGGACATTCAATTATTCCTTCTCCATGATCTGGTGGCGAGGGGTCTCGAAGTCTGCCGTCTCCTATGCCATAATTCCCTTTATTGGTCAGAGAAGAAAGCGTTGGTGTTTTTTATTTTTTTATTCCTGTGTATTTTTAAATATGGATGAAAATGGAAAAATAATTCTTCCTCTGAGGAATATTTGATGCTTTCACTCAAAGCTGCTGGGTCAATATCTCTTCAGCCCATGTGTTGGACGAAGGTTATTAACTAGTAGTACAGACTGGTGCCTCCAGAAACACCAAAATCTGACTATCTCCTGTAATTGCCGAAAAGTGTAGAGCATGAATCAATATATTAGTAATAGCGATAATTATTTTTCTGAATAATGTATTCTCTCCCTTTGGCACTGCAAAACCATCTACCTGCCGGCTCCAAACACCCCTCATCACTGCGCATTACAAATGTTTTAATTGGCTACTGATACTCTGCAGTATTTTAGAATCGTACAACGTACATACTACTAAGACAGGCCCTGGCCATTTGAACTTTTAATGTTTTTAAGAGATGAAATGAGGTTGGAGCAGGACGCGGGAGCACGGATTCATAAGTAACCTGCATTAAAGGCCCGAGCCTAAGGCTTGGGCCTTTAACGCTGGAGTGGGCCTGTAATAGCCGGTATTTCCCGCTACGACAGGCCATAAGGCTAAATTAGAAGCCTGGAGCTACTCCACTGTCTTCAATCAAGCGCTCAACATTACAATGTTCTACTAAGTAGGTGCTTCTTGATTAGTCTAAAGTTGCATGCTGTAGATCTGGTCAAATAAGATTCCCAGTATGACCCGAACAATAGCAAGTTTCACGTAGTCTTAGTAAATACAAGGTAGCACAAGTCAGGTTTATCTTTGTCATTGCTAGCTGGAAGCTGTAGTGTTTGATACAACATAACTAACTGCAGCCTTTGCAAAGTATAAAACACTGTGTTCCATTTCGAAGCCTCATGGTTGTCTGCTTTATCGACCTATTTCTAGAGTTTCTGCATTGTGGAAGGATGTCATTTGAGAATCTCAAATAGCAATTTGGTGGGTAGTAAATGTCTAGTCTGAATACAAAAAGGCACCTGCTCTCTGTCTTGTGTAGCTATCAAGGAATGCAGTCCTGTGAAAGGTTTCCAGATACATGATGGTTGCTTGTAACTGAAACTCGGAATGTAATATGTGAAATACACTTGAGTAAATCAGTGGGGAGAAATATATGGTCGGCCTGTTTTTTGTTTTTTTTTGTCTGTTTTTGTGTGTTTTTTGTCTTTGTTATAATCTTGCTATATGAATTTGTCGAATGAAAACTAATGTTCTATGACTGCTGGGTAAATTTAGATTTCATAATATTTCCTTTTTGTTTTTTCTCTTTAGGTAAATATTTATCTGGCTTGTGGACCTGATGCATAAATAAATTGTGGCACGAAAATTGAAAATAAAGTTGATGAACAATGTCAGTCCCACGAAGGCACCTTCAAGCAGTAATGGGGAATCCACCACCACCGGAATTTCGCAATGCACGAAAAAGTGGGCGCTTAACTAATCAACTTCAATATTTAGAAAAGGTGGTGTTGAAGACATTGTGGCGTCACAATTTTTCTTGGCCCTTTCAGCACCCTGTAGATGCTGTGAAGCTAAACATTCCTGTAAGGATTTATTTTAAGTACTGCATATGAAATGTTACAAAATGTTCTAAGTTATTTACAGAATTTTCAAAATGATACCACATGTGCTTTGGAAAGGGGCATCTCGACTCAACAGTGTTACTCTTTTTTTGGGACTGCTTTCTGGGATCATTGATCATTCTGGGATCATTGATTCTGATTAATTGTTGCACCCTAGTATGACTGAGGCTCTGTTGAGTCCATTTCTCTTTTGTGGTTTTGCAGTTGGAATGTACTTCTATTCCCAGATGTGAAGTAGCTAAGGTTGACTTAAATATTTAAACCATACACATGCATGCACCTCCCTTGGGCCAGCCTGTTTTTCCTGCCAAAACGTTCATGACACCCATGAGGCTGGCACACACATTTATTTATTTTTTTAGTGCCTCCATTTGATCTTGCTAAGAGCTTTCAGTTCACTTGCAATCCTCTAAACACTTGCGTTTTGACTCTTGCTTCTGGCACAAGCCAGGAGGGTTAAGAAATAACGATCTTGCGGGTCATTTATGGATGGTGACCCTTGTTGGTTACTCTTGGTGACCTGGGCCTGACTCCTACCAGTCACTAGTGTAGACACCTCATTGTCTGTACCTGCCTTTGTCACTTTGCTTTGCTGTAAATTCCTGTTTTGTCCCAGTTATCAGTTTATTCTCCCCCTCACTCTTTTAGCACTTATCATTAAAGTCTACCTGCGAGCATCTGCTCATCCTTCAACTCTTCTCAGTCCCAACCCAATTATTGTCTTCAGCTGCTCTGCTTGCACCAAAGGCCCTTATGACCAAATTATAATAAAGCTGTAAGAAAATATTTTGATGCATTTTAAATACCAGTGGATACTCCACTTCATCATAATAGTGTGATATGTTGTTCATAGCGCAGTTCCTTCTGCTAGTATGAAATGCTATTGGTGCCAGCAAGCATCACCTACAGACATATTTCCATAGGTGCATCCCGTGTGTTGCCCGTGAAAATGAACACTTAAGCTGTACTGACCTTGAATATCATTTGGTAAACTTTAACTTCGGCTTCTCCAATGAGTAGCTCGTGAGCTACTGATTAGAAGCTTATGCATAGTTAAATAAAAAACGTAATTTTTAAATGTAAACTTTATTTGTCTTTTTCAATAAAGTCACAATAGGTGTGCAGTTTCAAACATTGAGGACAGGTGGGATTCACGGCAAAGTGCAGCTATGTAGGCAGTATATAATCACTTATTACCAGTTATCATATGTCAAAGACCTTGTCATCGTAATATCAGAAACAGCAGTCCAAATGCTCCTCAGTCGTACATTCACCTGCATCCGAGTCAGGTTGGTCGCTTACATTTGCAGCAGGGGTTAAAAACACGTTGTTTAACTCCCTCCACGTCCAAAGATCCTCTTCCAATTTTTCATCCCTCTGACTGACATTTATGTGGGCCTCCTCCGCCAGCGCCCACTCACGCACATCCCTTAACCACTCATCTACTATGGGGGTACCCTTTCCCATCTGTGTTTCTGCAACCCTGTGCTTCTCTTGAACCAGGAGTAGTTGCAAGAGTTTATACGTCATCTTGTGCTTTTTGGGTTTTGTAATATGTCCCAATAAGCAGTGTAGTGGTGTTATCTCCACCCGAAAACCTGTACCCTCCATCACCCATGTCCAGAATTGGTACACCTCAGGACACCTCCATGCTCATGCCAAAAATCTGCCCCTGCTGTGCCGCATCGAGACCACGCATCTGAGTGGTCCGGATCGATGCGGTGTAGCCTCACTGGTGTCATGTATGTGCGGTGTAAGTAGTTGAAATGTATCAACTTGAAGCGCACGTTGCAAGATACTGTGTGTGTGAGTGCATAAATTGCTTTTCACTTCTTCTCATTTAGGGGTTCTGTCATGTCCCATGCCGCCCGAGCCCTGGGTGGAGGGCGCACTGAGTCGGCCATCATGGCATTGTATAGCGGAGAGAGAAGCCGATGCCCAGGACCTTAGGTGAGCATTATATCCAGAGTTTTTATCATCTGCAGGACATTGGATATGTGGGCTATGTCGCCCTAACAAAATCCAGGAGTCCAGCATACTGTAAATATTGGCCCTGACCCAGTCCAAAGTACTCGTAGTCCTGCTGATATGAGATGAAAGTATGATTTGGGAACAAGCCTGCTAAAACTGGACCCCCTCCTCCCTCCATGCCTGGAATGACATATTTTCCATCATATTCTGCACTGGGGCAAGATTCCATACAGAGTTCCTGATGAAATGATGTGTGTCTTAGTATTCGTTCTACAAATGACTGCCATATGCTCGTAGTCTGTTTGACTAAATGGGGCATGTCGTCTAAGGTACCCGTGCCCTCCTTCAGCGCCGTTTGGAGGAGCCTGTCCAGCTTGACTTAACCCCTAAGTAGTCTTATTTTTTATTTTTATTTTTTTCTTCTAGTTGTCCCCCTCATCCAACCACCGGGTTGCGTGTTGTGAGCTGCATAGTAATATAAATCCAACTTAGGGGCTTCCAGTCTGCCCTCCTTATACAGCCGAGTCAGAGTGTTCAAGGCAACTCTACTACGACGGCCAACCTAGTATAGGGATACCAGTACTGAGTTCAACGGCTTGAATACTCACGTGGGGATACTGCACTACGTGTTTTGGAGCACGTACAGGCAACGCAGTAGTACCACCATCTTAGACACCACCAGCCTGCCCATGAGGGAGAGTGGCAGAGTGTTCCAGAAGGGCACCGACCGCTTCAGTGCTTTGATCACCGTGTTCACATTGAGGTGTAGCAATTGCGAGTCTTCAAGTGCCACCGGTACACCCAAGTATCGAAAATGTCCCGTCTCCCATCGCAATCCAAGACTTGGAAAACGCTCCAGCTGCACTACAGACCAAGTAGCCAATGGGAAGAGCAGAGACTTAAGCTTGTTGAGGCGCAATACAAACTGGTCACCAAGTCTTCAAGAAGCTGCAATTTCCTAGGTATCACATCTCGAGAAGTGATATAGAACAGGGCATTGTCAGCATATAGTGATATTACGTGAGATCTGCCCCCTGTCTGTGCACCCCACCGCTCAAAGTCCTTTCGAGTCCAAACTGCCATGGGTTCGATGGCTAACACAAACAGCAGGAGCAACAGGGGGCAACCCTGTCCCGTGCTCCGCCGGAATGTCCACATCTCAGACCGGCTTGGGCGTACATGTACCCAAGCACTCTGCTTGGTATAGAGGATTTGGACCCATTGGCAGAACCATGTCCGAATCCTGTTGCCCTCAATACTTCCTGCAGGTAACCCCAGTCAACTGTATCAAAGGAATTCTTGAGGTCGTGGGGCCAATCGTTTAGCCAGCGCTTTGCACAGTATTTTAACATCAAAGTTAATTAAGGTGAGCGGGTTGTGTGCCGCCGGGTCCTGGCAGTCACCCCCTGGTTTCAAAGCATACATATCTTCCCCCCCTCCTGCACAGCTGGGAGCAAAAGTCCTGCTCATATGCCTCCTCGTACACCTGTAATAGGAGCTGTGCCAGCTTCTCCGAGGAGGCCTGGTAAAATTCAGGCCGGAACCCTTCTCCCCCTGGTGGCTTGGCCCTGGGTAGCTCCCGCAATACCTTAAGTATCTCGTCTACAGTCAGTTGTGCATCTAAATTCTTCTTCACAAGAACAAGACATACCAGTCCGCCCAGACGGCCGGATCTGCTATCTACACCTTATGTAAGTGCTGTTCGGACACTTCCAATATGCCTGCCTTAATGTGTACCATGCCCCCCATTAGTTGCGCAAACATTTCGTCAATGGGTGTTCCTTCCTTAAAATCAAGGCCAGCAGTCGTTCAGATTTATCCTTTTCGGTGTGGAGCCACTGGCGGTAATGACGGAGCTTATATTTGTCCAGCCTGTCCCAGATGTCAATTATTTGCTTGGAAAGCACACGATCACGGCAGCTATTAGTGGAGTGTGCTTGGTCCCCTGTCTGGACCTTCACTAAGACGACCTCTCCTTCCCTTAACTCCTGTTGTAACTGACGATGGACTCCGCATGTTAATCCCATGCCCACACTTCGCAGAACCGTTTTCATTTCCTCCCTCCGTGATTCTGCTGAACGACCCCTCCAATTGAGGGTCATATACTCTGTTGGTGCCTGGGACAGCGTCTCCCTCCCCTCCTGATCTTCCAGTATGTCAGATGGCATTCTCCACCTCTGGGGACCCTGAACGCGGGCGTTCCACCTAATCACGCAATTTACCGGAGCGGGATCAGACCGGAATCGAGCAAAATGGTCACCTTCACCTCTGGGAAGACGGCATCCCCGTCACTAGCACCCTGTCGAGTCTGCTATGTGTACTGTGCGTGGGTGAAGAGCTTCTGAGTTGGGTGCCTTTCCCGCCTGATATTCTGTAGCCCTAACTCCCTCATTACTGCTCGCAACATTTTAGTCATCTGTGGTTTCGTAACACTTCTGGGTGGGTGTCTATCCAAGTCAGAATTTGGACACAGTTTAAGTCCTCCAACAGTAGTCGTACATCAAGTTCTGCGGCTGTTAACTCTTGCATTGTTTGAAAAATGCAGATTTTTCTGTGTTAGACATGTATGTATTCATTATAGTGATATCACGGCTGTCTAGCGTCCCTCGCAGTAGTACATATAGGCCATTTGCATCAACCTCCATAAATGTAAGGGTGAACGGTATCCCCCGGGCCACCCACACCAGTGTACTTCTAGCGTATGTTGAGTAGGAGGAATTATTTTTGCCACTCTGGCAGTCCCCGTATCAGTCAGATGTTTCCTGTAGACGGGCAATCGAGACACAATGTCTTTTTTTAGAAAGGCGAGCACCCTTGGACGCTTCGTGCATGTGCCCAGGCCCCTGACATTCCAAATTAGAAACCTAACTTAAGTTGTCATCATACTGGTGCCTCCTGAGATTCGCAGTTCTCGTAGACCACTGCTAACCATCTCCACCCGCCGTACACCCTCAGGACTCATAATAGTTAACAAATTGAATTAAAAAAACTACCCACCCTCGAACAATGTACGTGCAACTGCACTGTCGTTATTGCCCCGCCCCATGCTCGTGCCAGGACGTACACAGCTTCCCTTTATGTCCAACAGGGGCTTTTGAAAAACCTCAGCAAAGCAAGCTACCCTATGAAGCTCACCCATTAACAAACCGGCAATTAATTTTCAATGAATGAATACTAATAATTGTCAACAGTGCCTAGATCTCGATCACAATCGTACCCCACTTTTGCCCCCCATTACTCCTTACCATCTCTCAGCGTAGCCATACTGCTCACGTCCATGATAGCTGTCATTGCAGATGTACCGCCTCCCCAGTCAGCCACACACCCACGAAGAAAGCATAAAAAAAGTAGATGTGACCAGTAATCCAGCTGTTAAGCCGGTCCTGGTCTTAATCACCATCAGGCCCGGGTGCCACGTCCATCAGACTTAGGGACAACATCTGCCGTTCGGCCAAGCATCTGGGGCAGTTCTTCCAGATCCAGTGTTATTGATGTAGTTGGTGATTCCGGGCCCCTGTCGCCCGCTATCCCCAGCTACATGGTACCATCCTCTCCCACTGTGACTCTGCTCCGCCTACAAGTCCATGTGCTGTGATGCCGTTGAACTGACCTTGCACTGTGTCCTTTTGTTTGAACCCGTGCCCCCTCTGTCTTTAGCCACATTGTTCCCTTGGGGGAGGGGGAGGGGGGGCGAGGGTCGAATTAGCTGGATAAATGTGCATATATTGCAGCTTTAGGTCCCGTAGCTTCCGCTTGACCCCCAGAAATGACTTCCGTTGTTCCTGTACTGGTCTGGTGTAGTCATGATAAATAGCGATTTTATTGTTCTCATAGCTGAGGTCCTGCTGTTTCCTGGCTGCACGCAGGATACAATCTCTATAAGCTCTAGGAATCTCAGCACTCGGATGTTAAAGCGTCAAGTGCGCCCTTCCCCCGTCCTCAGCCCGACACTCTAGGGCTTTCGTGGCCGTGTTCATCTGGGCCACCTGTTTGAGCGTCGTTACCTCGCTCTTCAGGTCCACAATGTCACCCTGAATATGCAACTTTCCGCAAGTCCGTCCTCTACAGGTTTATATTTAGAGATTCTGCCTCAATTTGATTCTCCAGGGCCTTCCTGGACCCCTGCATGGCATCCAAGAACTCTGCATGAGAGGGCTCTCCATGTTCCTCATCTCCTCTCCCCACCCCCTACCCCTTTCATTTCTGCCCATTTGCCTCGTTGTGCACTGTGCCGGATGGCGTGGTCTGATTTTATTAGCTCCTGTCATTTGTGCGGTTTTATCTTTGCCCATTATGCCGGAGTCATTGCGTCTCTGCTGTAAGGCCCAGCAGCCACTCCCCTAAATCCGGCGTCAAGAGATCTGGCACGGGCCCCACCAGGCACCCTTTTCAACAATCTCTCCCCTGCAGTCTGACCACGGCTGGAAGTCTCAGCTGCATCGTCAGCCGGCAATGGCATATCCCATAGCAGGTGTCCTCCCCTCAGTCAAGTCTGCTAAAAATCCAAGGCTGCGTCCTGTGGGCCTTCAAGCGTCCACTCCACTGTCATGTGGGACTGTTCCAGGTGTGCATGCCCTCAGTTGACTTGCCAATTATCAGGCGGGTTGAGTGCACGATTGAGGCCCCCCCCCCCCCCCCACCAAGGACAGCTGTCATTCCTTATGTAGCCCAATGCCTGATGTTCACCCGATCCCTCTTTAGATATACTTGCACCAGCTTTACATTGCTATCTTCCAAGGCTTTGTTGTGCCTCAAGACAGTACCTGTCCACCAAAGTTGACAGAGTGGGGTATTCCCCCGTCTTAGGCCTTTTAAGGCTGGTCATAGTAAGCAGCAGAGGGCCCATTACAGGGAAACATACCTGCCACAGCCGCCCCCGACTCGTAGATTCTGGCGCCGGACAGCTGCAAAGTGCCTCCACAGCAGCACACAGTCACCTAATCCCCGCCCGGTACCTGTATTGTTCCTATAGTGTCCATATGCTCCACTTCTCCAGTGGGGGCTGTCCTTCTCGATGCAGTAGATCACTGCTCGCCGGTGGTCCGTGGCAATTTCGGATCCCTACCTCCAGTACAGTCCGGCCCAAGCGGGACCTCCCAGCGCCGTTAGGGCCTCCACCTACTGCAAAGCTGGGGCTACAGTCTGTCTCAGACTGGTCCTGCAGGAGACTAAGCCCAGGATCACAGGCAAGGGCACAGGTCTCAACCCCCTTATTCGCCGTGATGGTTCCAGCTCACTGGGGTCACCGCTGTGGGAAGGGCAGCGCCCCAGGCAATGCATCAGGGCAGCAGAGCCATCCCCGCCCCCACTCGTCGCTGCTCCCAGAGTCCTCCCGCCGGTGGTGCTCACAGCGCTAATGCCTTCTGAACAGCAGTTTGGGCCAACTACGCTGCACCCTGGGCTCCTCCGCGGAGGCACGGCCGCCGCTCGCTGCGGTCTCCACACTTACTGCTGTTCACCCTCAGAGCTCCAGCACGGCCTAGTTGATAGTGGCCTGCTTGCTCTCCTGTTTCGGCAGCTCTCACGGGCTGGCCCCATAAGTTTAGGACACTGCCTGTCACTGCTGGATCGCAATTAAGCTAGTCCCAGGATCGATGGGACAGGATTCTGCAGGATCTCCAGGCAGGCTGGCAGGGATCTCAGAGGCTCACATCCTGTCAGCCATGTTGCTTAGCCCCGACATCATATTTCAAACACAATGCATCCAATTTACTTTGGAAACTGTTGAGCTTATATTGGAAGTTGATATACATACGTTTTGGATTGCCATATTGAAAGCCCTCATTCCAAAAGATAGTGCTTCTGTCCACCTCCCCAATTGAAGGGCTTTTAATAAGTTCTCTCCTCTTAACACCCTCCAGCGGCTTAACCTCTACCAGGTACAATTACATCAGTGCTCAGGACTTCTATATCTATGTATTTACACATAACGTTCAAACTATTAAATAGTGGCATTAACTGTGTGGCAATAACCAACTAGTTCCTGGTGTACGTTTTTCACAGGTCAACTCTATGGCAGTGGTGTTTAGAGGATGTACATGTTCTCTGCTTGAAGAGCTGTGCTATAGGCTGCAGTATTAGTCATTCCTGGTGTACTAGCTTACATTCAATTCTGAATTTCTTGTTGATCTGTGTGTCTCTTCAGTGTTCTGGGAAAGATTTTATATCCATCCAATGTTTTTTTTCACCACTGTCTTTGCTCCCATTTATTCCGATGTACATATGCTTCGAATTGAGTCATCCTTCACAGGATTATGAATCTTAAGGGGTTCCTAAAGTCTAACCTATCCAGGGGTTTTGAATAGCTTAGTCACAGATACAGCAAATTTCTTCCACTCTCGTAATTCCTCTGCCTTTCATTTGTTCTTTTGATTACTTTGTCAACCTTGTGGCCTGCATGGGTCATGAGGTGATGACTCAGTACCTCACCAACCCCTCCACCCTTCTCAAGTTGTTGTTGAACCCTTCGAACATTGGGTTATTAAGACTTTCCATTTTTACCTGGAAAAGCCTCCTATTGGTATTTTATAATTTGCTGTGTGTTGTTCGGAGGTGAATCAAACTAAATATAAAGTTGGCATATAAAGTGTATACCAATTGGACTGATGGAATATTACTGAAGTCTGGTCTAGTCCCTTTACTATACTTCTCAAAGTGTATTAAATGCAAGTGTTCCTTGTGCCACAGAAGTTGCTCCTAGCTATTAAAGGTGGTCTGAAATGTAACTGGAAAGGGTGAAGCTAAGTTGATGGTATTAATAGTTCTTGTTGAATCAGTTCTGTTTCACGTGTTGATCTTTGTTGGACCTGGCCCTTTTTGCAGGGTTATCCCCAAACATTTTGCCTTCCTCCTGTATTTCCTGACTTTAATTTTGCTGGTTTTAAGACTCTGGGCACGTTACCCCTCTTGACCAGACCTAAAGTGTAAGCGCTTCCTGTCTAAAATGTAATGGTAATTGATTTTGCCATGATTAGCATATCTGATTTACTATTAAGTCTCTAGTACAGTGCACTGTCTGCACACGGCCTGTAAATGAAATGCTACTAGTGGGCCGCAGCACTGATTGTGCCACTCCGATGCGTAGCCCTGCAAACATGTCTCAGACTTGCCACTGCAGTGTCTGCGTGTGCAGTTTTAAACTGCCATGTCAACCTTGCAAGTGCAAACACTTGCCAGGCCTAAACATTACCTTTTACTACATGTAAGTCACCCCTAAGGTAGGGTCAAGGCAGCCCCATGGGCAGGGTGCAGTGTTCTTAACAGGTAGGACATGTACTGGTCTGTTTTACATGGTCTAATAGTGAAATACTGCTCATTTTATTTTTCTCTAGTGCTAGGCCTATTCCCCCCCACCCCCACCCTCCCCCAATAGATTAACATAGGGAATGCCTTGCAATATCCTTTAAGTTTAATTTCCCATTGGATGCAGATAGAGATTTCGAGTTTGGGGTCTCTGATCTCACAATTTGAAAATACATATTTTAGTGAAGTTGGTTCTTAAATTGAATGTTTGAAAATGCCACTTTTAGAAAGTGGGCTTTTTGTTTGCTTAACTGTTCTTTGCCTCCACCTGTCTTTACAATACACGTCTCGCTGCCTTGACTGTGGGACGCTGTGGAGCTGGTCTCTTGCCTAACGGACATATCTGCGTGAAGGGGACGCTGCGCTGCACTGGGAGGCCGGTCATAGAGGCTTGAATCGCCGGGACTGCGAGGACCAGGGTGCTAGTTGCTCTGTTTACCCTGCACACCTGCCTCCTCTTCCCGGCCCCGCCTCCATCCACTATTTTACCTTTCGCGGCCCCCGCTTCGCGGGTGCCGCTGGCTGCCTTGACTGTGGGACGCTGTGGAGCTGGTCTCTTGCCTAACGGACATATCTGCGTGAAGGGGACGCTGCGCTGTACTGGGAGGCAGTCATAGAGGCTTGAATCGCCGGGACTGCGAGGACCAGGGTGCTAGTTGCTCTGTTTACCCTGCACACCTGCCTCCTCTTCCCGGCCCCGCCTCCTTTCTGACCTACCACCTTCCACCTATATCAAGGGTCCCCGCTCACACGCGCCAGCGGGACGCGCGCGGGACGTAGCCCGGGGCGAAGCCCGGGCAAAGGCCGGGCCGTCTGTGGCCGTCTGTGGCCGTCTGTGGCCGTCTGTGGCCGTCTGAGGACGATTGAGGACGGGGCGGGCCACCCCCCTAACCAGTACATCAGGCAATTTTGTGTCCCCCTGCTGATATTATATCCACTACTCACGGTAACTGTTTCTATTTCACATTTGGGCTTTCCCCATATAACTGTTTATAAAAAATTTCTTTAGACGCAGGGAAATCGCGCTCCCTATTAGTTAATACCTCCTAAAGGTCCAGTAATGGGTACTATTGATCAATTTTTTAAACGTGTGACTACAGTTTTGGAAAAAGAAATAGCGGATACAGAGAAGCGCCTTTCACTAGATTTGTTAACTGGTAAACTATCTTCTCTGGGCAGAATTGGGAAAGTACCTTCCCCAGGGGTGACAGTTAAGGACACAGGTAACCACAGTTCTCATTCTATCTCTGAAAGGGAGATAAGGAACATTGAGAATATCTATCCTTCTGTGGTCCCCCCCCCCCCCTGAACACACACCTAGCTCACTTATCTCTGGGCTATCGGACTCGCCGAACTTGGATATATCCCCTTCTCCGACTACAGGCTCTCATGAGCCTAGGTTAAATGTAGGAAAGAGACGAGATTCCCCTATTATGCCTTCCTTGTTAAATAAGGAGAAACCAAATCCCCAATCCCAAACGTCGAAATCTTTAGAAATTTCGGAAACAAGTAACCTACCTATAACTACTAATATCACAGGGCTGTTTTCCGGTCAGGATATTGTGGGCGAATTACTTATTAAAATGGAGACCATGGTAAAGTCCCTATTACTTCCTCTCTTAGAGAGAACTAGATTAATATCTCTACATCTGGGTGACCTGGGTAAACAACAGCAAGAGAATAATCTGGTTCTAAATGAAATAGTTAGGGCTCAGAATAAAAACACTATGGTCAACCTAGTTGCCCCTCCTACCCGGCCCTCAGAACAACCTTCAACCAGTGGCACCCTAACGAAAATAAACACTGCGTTGGGTAAAAAAGCTCTGGCAAAGTCATCTAAAGATAACAGACAAAAGTAGCACTAATTCCTCCCTAACTGGGAGGATTAGCCAAGGTGGTTGATAATACTAAATCCGAGAGGATTGGAAATGCTGGAAAAATAGAGGGAAAAAAAAATCTCCTATGATCACTAACAACACACTTGGAAAAAATAGACTGGAGAATGGAATTGGCGAGCGAGTAATTCAGCCTCCTCTCACTATCCCGAATAGAAGAGTTGACTTTCCCCCAGAATCAGCCCCATATACAATTATTATGACTGGGGTACCAGAACTGCCAGATGGAATAAGGGAGGATCATTATGCTTTAAGAAATAAAATCATCTACTGGCTCAAACAAAATAGACCGCTTCCAGCGCACATAAATGGAGAAATTTTAATGGTAAGACGCACGTCTTGGGTGGGAACAAGACCGAAAGACAAGAAGGGGGATGTCATAATTATAAATTTCAGGGATCACAGAGCAGTTAGATGCATTGGTGATTGGTACGAAGCCAGAGGGGGGGATGGTATTCTCACACACTATGTTAATTATTTTTATCCACGAGAATTGACCTTCCGACTAAAACCGTACTCTGTAAAAGACTCCCTCATAGGCTGGAGGGAAGATGACTATCAACTATCTCGTCCATATTCTCGTAATCATATTTCTAATGCTCACCTTTTTAGGGGACCTCAGAATAATGATCATTATCAATATCAGAGGCCCACTGCACAATTTCAGAATGTGAACCCCTACCAACATCAAGGCTATAACGTACCCATCTTTAATCACTTCTTGCCACTGTTTGATCTGGAAAGCGTAGATTGACTCTGTCCCGACCAGGCGTCCCTGCAAAAATCTACTCCCGTAGAAGTTAATATGCCTAAAGTGGTCGCCATCCCATGTGTAGGAGCAGCAAGACAAGAAATTGAAAACAGTAACTACTCAGAATTATTTAATCTGTCTCCAACTGAAGGAGTGGACACTGCTATTCAGGGGAACAGTCCCCGTAGCGGATCTTTGTACACGGATAATAGTGCCCTAAGAATTCGGGAGGATCCACATAAAGAGGAGACAGCTAGTATAAACAAACTATATGACCCCAGAAAGGAGGTTATTACACTCCAAATTATGTCCTGGAACATAGCGGGTTTACGTATGAAAATAATGGATGGTAGTGCCTTAGATTTTCTGCAGGAATACCATGTGATATGCCTACAGGAGACGTGGACTACTAAAGAAATGCATCTGATAGGATATAAAACCTACTTCTCTCCGGCAGTTGCAAGCCCTCATGGTAGGGCCAAGGGCGGCCTAACAATATACTTAAAAACACCATACCAGGATTAGAAGTCACGGCACTTAGCCTACAGTCTAACTATCAGATTCTGAGACTACAGTTTCGAAAGAAAAAGACTATTTTCCTGGTTAACACCTATGATAATTTGTCTGATACCGAGAGAATAAATACCCTCGGGACTCTTCGTAATAAACTATTCTCTCTACAAAAAAAACCGCAAGGGTCAGATGCCCCAGGTATCGTTTGGGGGGGGGTGATTTTAACCACCACCCATGTACCGCGAAAAACAATAAGGTCTGCGGCACAGTGGAGGAATCAGATATTCATATTACTCATTTTAGCCACTCCAGGGTAGGTGATTTCTTAAATGAACTCCTGTCAGAATTAGGTTTGGTGATATTAAATAAAATTGAGAGTTTCTGCGGGCAACTACAGCCAACCTATGTGGGTAGGGGTTGGGAGTCAACGATCGACTATATATTGGTCTCAGCGATCCTCGTTGATAAGGCACCGCCTATCTCATAGGAGGGGATTTTAACTGCCACTACGAGCCCCTCCCTGGCTTTATGGAAGGCTTGGCCATGGAGGAGGATCTCCTTTGGCACATTCCCCCCCACACAGGCTCCGGCCCCAAAGATATGGTCCCCCTTGGCTCTGCAAATTAATTCCCTTTTGCTGAAATACGGACTACGTGCCTGTAATGGCAGGTCTAAGTCTGATACCATGGCAAGATGCACATTTAACAGAATGGGCAGCGAGTCCAGACTGGACTACGTATTAGTCCCGGTGTCTTCTTGGCCTTTTGTTGAAGATTTTTGGGTCACATTCAGGAACGATAGCGACCACAACGCCCTTGAATTAAGCTATAGTCATCCCGGCTCCCCAGTTAGGGGAAATCAAATGGCCGATTCTACGGATTGTCGGGGACTCGAGTCTAATAGACGCAGAATAAAGTGGGAGCATTTATCTTCTCATCCGGATAAGATTCATAATTTATATGCTCAAACACTGCCTCTTCTCGAAGCTTCAGGTGTTAGCCGAGAAAGCCACCAGCGAGGATATTCACTCCGACCTGGGACAGCTACATGCCGACCTCCTTAAAATAGTCTCTGAATTTTTAACCAAACCAATAACCAGGACTAATAGGAAAACTCTCGGTCCATCCTGGTACAACGGCGCTTGCCGTAAGGCAAAAGCCGACCTTCTGGAATCAATCAAGGAAGGAAGGGGTGCCGTGGACATTAGGGCCAGACGGAGTGTCTATAAGTCCTTGATCTTAAATGCCAAAAGTGAATGGGAACATGACAAATGGACTAAACTTACTAACTTCCTGGCCCGTGCAGACTCGCGCAAATTTTGGCGCTGTGTCAACATGGGTTCTGAGGAACTGCTACCTGCCTTAGAACCTAATATCTCAGCTAAGGTGTGGGAGGACCATTTCCAGTCTCTTTATAAACTACCAGAGGATGTTGAGGAAAGTTTTAGCTTTCCCCACTGCCCCCGTGAGACGGGCGAACCATTCACATTAAAGGAGGTACGAGCCGCTTTGACTGGTCTCGCCACAGGAAAGGCACCTGGCTTAGATGGTCTTCCGGGCGACCTGTTCAAGCAGGAGCCAGACGTTTGGACCCCCTATTTCTTGACTCTCTATAACGCCATCCTAGCGGGCATGGCTATTCCGGGTACTTGGCTGGGGGCAGAGATTGTCCCAATTTTTAAAAAGGGTTCGCCTCTGCTCCCAGCTAATTATAGACCCATTAGCCTAATAGATGTACCGCAGAAGATTTTTGGCAGACTCATTCTAAATGGCCTCCAGGATTGGATCGAAGAAACGGCGATTATGAGCCCCTACCAAGCGGGATTCCAACGAGGTATTTCCACTACCGACCAAATCTTCCGCTTAAATCTTTTATACTGGAAGACGGTGCTGATTGAGGGTGGCAGTCTCTACACAGTTTTTGTGGATCTTCGTGCCGCCTTCGATCTGGTGCCTAGAGATAAGTTATGGTCGGTGTTAATGAAGATGGTGGTCCCCGTGGATATTCTCTCAATTTTGAGAAGGCTCCACCAGGGGAACTATGCCAAAGTAAGGTGTGGACGGGATGGTACTTTGTCCGACGCTTTCCCTGTCGATAGGGGGGTCAGGCAGGGATGTGTCCTCGCCCCGACCCTTTTTTGTCTTTTTGTCAATGGGGTCGTAGATCATCTTTGCACCCTGATTGACATTGATGCCCCCAAGTTGGATGGCAGCAGGGTTCCTGCAATCTTGTTTGCGGACGATACCCTGCTGCTCTCAAAATCCCCTATGGGCCTCCAACGGGTTTTGGATGGCTTTGTAGGTTTTTGTGAGGAACGTGGGTTGGAGATCAATGCTGCTAAAACGAAATTTATGATCTTCAACCCCCCCCCGATCACACGTGCGTGCCCTAGTATTGGGTCCTCTAGGTTGGAGAGGGTCTTTACCTTTGAATATCTGGGTATAGTTATTAACGAGCGCATGACTTAGGAATCTCACAAATTAAGGGCTAATATGAAACTGACTCAGTTGATGGGAGGAATTGGCGGGCTGACAAAAGGCCTCACATATAGGCCCCTAGGCCCACGTATACAAATATACAAGGTCCAGGCTAGGGGGGCAATTATTTATGGTGCAGAAATTTGGGGACACACGTCTTCACAGAAGCTCCAGGTAACGGAGAATACTTTTCTCAGGCAGCTGACAGCGTTACCTGCTAGTACCCCTCTTCTGCCTCTTAGACTAGATTTGGGCTTAAGACCGATTTCAGTGGAGCTGGGCTTAAAACCCCTAACTTTATGGTGTAAGATATGGTCTTCCCCTGAACTTTCTAATTACAGATCAGAGCTGCAAGAGATTCTGCGCCTCCGTAACAATACACAAATACCTTGGTTAAGTTACATAAAGCATACTTGTGAGACACTGGATCGACCAGACTTATGGCATGATCCCGAGGCTGCATGCCTCAGGGACTCACGTAAACTCATCACGAAGGCTTTTCGTGAGCATCATTTGCAAGATGCTATAAGGAACGCGAGGGAGGGCTCTCACACTGCCTACTTCCTGGCTTTCAAAGACTTTTACCACCTTGAGTCGACTTATAATGATATGGGTCCCACTCTCACAAGAAAGCTTTATATGCAATGGCGCTATAATACTCTCCCCCTGAGGGCATTTACTGCTCTTTGGCCACATTCAGAACATACGGCCTTATGCCCCTTTTGCAAGCAGACACAAGAGACTGACTTGCATGTTATATTTTTTTGCCCGGTATACAGAAGAGCAAGAAAGTACTGGCTTTGTCCACTACTTAGAAACATGGGATTTAACCAATACTCCCCCGCTTTTAGATTACTTAAGTCTGACATTTCGCCCCCAATTGCATTTGCGGTTGCCAAATTTTTAACGTCCATGTGGTTTACACGATTACGCCTTCTTAAAACCATATCAAGTAATGTTTTATCGAGCTAATATCTTTATTACAACTGTGTAATGCTTTCATACTGTAATGTGTTTTGTATTATGATGTACTCTTTTATGGTCTCAATGACCGAAATAAAGATACTTGATGATGATGATAAGGCGCAGAGATTTAGTCTAATTCCCAATATCTTAAGTGATCATGTCGCCTTGACCTTTGACTTAGTGATGGACCTGGGGCACCTAACCCCATATCTGTTGATGACCGCACTTGCACAGAACAATATAACCCTAACAAAAATGAATGGCTATGCCATAGGATGGGGTAAGATAGACCCAGTAGTTTTGACAAATAAAGTCGTACATGCGGTGCTCCCTGCCATAATGAATTGTTTAGATGATGACATAGATGAGGAGGAAGTTCTGAAAAACTTCAGCACAATTCTGGAGAAAGTAAACGATTGTTTAAAAAGTAACAAGAAACGGAGTAAGGGGGGGAAAAAAGGTTGGTTCAACCGGGACTGTACCTTGGCTCATAAAGCCTTAAAAAAATCTTTGACCAATCCCATAAGAAATAAAGAGGAGATTAGCTATCTAAGAAGGTCCTATAGATTAGCCTGTAAAATAAGAAAACAGGAACTAAAAAAAGCACTTTGGGACCAATTAATTGAAAGCTCCCGGAATAAAAACAGCGAGCAGTTTTGGAAGGTGGTAAAGACCCCCTTTCTGATAGATGCTAGTGATCAGCCTACAATAGAAGTAGCTATTGAGGGTCCAATATGGGTAAATCGTTTTTCCAAAGTCTTCGGCAAACTAACAGAAGATGTTATAGTAGAGGGGAATAACCAAAGCTTACAAGGTAATTCATTCCCCATACCTATAAACTTCGGAATCACCGAAGTTATAAACGCTATTAAAATGAGTAAATGTGGAAAAGCCCCAGGTCCCGACGGCGTACCAGTCGACTTTTATAAATTTAATTTAGATTTGTGGGCCCCAATTTTAAAGAGGGTGCTTGACGCCGCAATGAAGTGTGGACTAGTGGAAACCTGGACCCAATCGATCATGGTCCCTATTTTTAAGAAGGGAAACAGGGAGGAGGTGTCCTGTTATCTCCCAATCTCATTACTGGATTCGCTTGGAAAAGTACTGGGCAGAGTGGTTCTCAAGCGTTTACAGGAATGGGCGGATGATCACAGGATTCTATCCGATATTCAGTACGGTTTCTGAGAGGGTTTCGGAACGACTGAGCAGGCACTGAACCTAGCATTAATAATGGGAAAATACGTTTCCGCAAAGCAAGGAAAGCTCTACATGGTCTATGTCGACTTGTCTGCAGCTTTTGACTGTGTCTCCCATTCAAAGCTCTGGACAGTCCTCTCGGACATAGGTATAGACCCGATTCTTGTTGACCTCCTTCGCGCGCTATACTCTGATGCCTCCTCCAGGGTTCGTTTTGGAACACAGGGTGAACTATCTGAACCTTTTAAGGTGGAGCGGGGTGTCAGGCAGGGTTGTGTCCTGGCCCCCTTTTTGTTCTCTTTTTATACTAATGGCCTCGAGGCAGAGATGCTGAGGGGGAGCCAGGACCTCCCTCGAGTAAAAAATCGCCTAATCCCAGCACTCCTTTATGCGGATGACGCAGTGATTCTGGCACGTACCCCGCGAGAGTTACAAAAAGCACTGGAAAGGTATGCTAGGTTTATGGGTAACCTGGATCTTAAAATAAATATTTAAAAAACTTATGTTATGGTAGCAGGTAGGGGACAGAAAGAGGGAAGGTCCATATCCATTGACAAAGGGAAGCTAGAATTGACTTCCCAATACTCTTATCTTGGGATAATGATGGACGATAAACTCAACTGGAAGGCGGTTTGATGCTCGCAAACACCAACTTTTGCGAGCAATAATTGCCCTTATAAAATTCTCACAGAAGCTGGGAAAGAGACCACCAGTAGAGCTTCTCCGCATTTATAAAGCGAAGTGTCATTCTACTGCACTTTACGGGGCGGGGCTATGGGGGCATGAAAATACAACCTCACTACAGTTAGCAGAAAACACGTTTATGAGATTTCTTCTGATGGCACCTAAACTTGTCTCTACCTTTGCCTGTCATGTAGAGCTTGGAATGCCCCATATCGAGGACTTGGCAAAAATTCAACCCCTCCTGTTGTGGCGCCGTATCTGGACAGCAACAAAAAACTCACTCACGAAAGAGATAATAGATTGTATGTCTCTGGACCATGTGAAAAAAATTGAGTGGCTAACATATGTGAAAAATCTCCTGGTAGACCTGGGACTAGACAAATATTATATAAACCCCGAATCAATTAGTGAGATCTCAAAGATAGATCTCAAAACAAAGGCCTTGTCCCATATGGAAGAACTGCGGTTAAGCAGGGAGATAAATAAACCATCTGTCCAACACTCCTTGGCAGTAATGACTACCTTGGATATGGAACCATACCTGATTTACGTTGAGCCACAATTTGAGCGTTTTCTTTTGGCACGCTTCAGATTGAATTCTTTCCATAGGCTTGTAGCCTTCCCCAGAAGAAATAATTGGGATGACTCCTTAACGATGTGCCCCTGTGATGAATTATCAGAGCAATCAACAATGCATACAGTTCTGTTTTGCAAGTATTATACTGCACATCGTAAGTTATGGCTAATACCTTTGCTGAGAGCCCTTGGCATTAAGAGATGTCGCCTCGCCATGCTTCATTTACAATTCCTGAATAATGTTTTAACTACAAAAACTGTTAGCACCTTTTTAAAGTGTATTTTTAAGCATAGAGTAAATCTTGGATGAATTTAATTCTGTCTTATCAAGTTCGGTCCAGCACTGTACGTAATGTAATGTGATGTAATGCAATTTACCTGATCTAGTCTGCGCACTGGAAAAAGTTTAATATTCTTGTGTTTTTTTTTTAATGTTCTTTGTGTACTTTTATGGTTATTTAATTTTTATAACCGAATAAAGATTTACTTACTACTTACTACACGTCTGCCTTGGCTGACAGTTGGGCTCTTGGGCATTCACTCTAGACAGTCACACAAATATGCAAGGTGTACCTTGCATATCTTGATGGCCCAACACCAGACTGAAGGGCAATGTTCCCTCTAATTTTGTTCCTCTGTGTGCGGCAAAGAAGGATGTTTGTGCACCACAGGTAAGGCTACGTGCGCCGACATACAAAAAAATCCCTATGCAAGCAAATGCTCTCTATAAGCTAACAAGTGCTTAATGTGTGTTTTGATTTAATTCCAATCAATTCACCCAATTAAATGAGATCACTTGAAAATTAAGGTGCATTTCTGTGGAAAAAATTGGGGTTCGGTAATTAAGCATCCGTGAGGGCTTAGAATAATTAAGGAAACCCAGATTTAGGCTATACATAAGGGTGTAAACCTTAACTGGGAGACCGTGCATGGCTCTACAGGCTGAGACATGGTCCAGCTTCATCAAGTCCTTGGCAGATGTTCTGTCCCACATGAAGAAATAGCTGTACAAAACAAATGGGAACACCCATGTAACACCTCCTTAAAGTAATGCAAAGCAGCATTTAGCACTTCTTTGTGTTACTTTTCCATAAAAACCAATGCAAATTTGTTTTGCTTTGGTTTGTAAATCCCAAAATGGGCTTTGTCGGGTTAGCATTGAAAAAGTAATGCTAACCTGATGCTAAACCTTTGAGAATCTGGGCCTTGGTATATTATTTATTGTTAAACGGGCACACAGCAACTCTCATATCCGTTATAATGTCCATACAAATGACCATTAAATAGATATTTCTATTGCTGTATAATACACCATCAACGGTGAAAACAGGCATACAGCTGGCACACAGCTATTAGTTACATTACCTATTGGCTGTTTATATTCTGCAGTGGCATCCAAGTGCTTTAGTACCTCGTTGGGTTTGGGGAGGCTTCATAAATACTGTACCATATAATTTTCATGCGATGTACTTTCTATGTGCACGATGCATAATGGACTGCAGCAAGGGTAGCCACCTGGTTTGTTTTCTACCACTGGTATAGTAATGTCCAGTCGGTACAAAAATAAGCAGAATGCTGCTAAAATGCCCTGTTTGTAGAAAACCTTAAAAGTGACAGAGCTATGAAGTACAGCTCTGTCACTTTTAAGATTTTCTAAAAACAGGAATTTTTTTGCTCTATACCAAGCAGATGTGGCAGAAGGCAGACCTGGCAAAAGCCCCTCTGTGCAGCTCACACCCCCAGGCTAATAGTAAAAACAAGCATTTGCAATGCAATAGGTCTCGCAATGACATTATTTTGAGTTATTGACATTGTAAATGGCAATGCCTTTAAAAAAAATTAAAAGGCATTGTTATTTATAATACCAAAAGCAACACCTATTGCATTGCATAGCGCGGTGTCCGTGAAGACGGCGCCGCGCTTATTAAAGTTATTTTTTAAAAAGTGTGTTGGGGGCGGCAGAGAGCATTGGCATAGCCAATAGGTCTTTCTTTTGGGACCTTATAAGATTTTAGTTATGCAGCACAATATCCTTGGTGCAACAACATCAACTGTTGCATGGCTAAACACATAAGGTCACAAAGGCGAGACCTATTGGCTATGCCAATGCTTGTTTTACTTTCTTTTCACTGGAACAGGTGAAAGAATGTGAAAATAACGTACACACAAATTTCACACAATCCACTAACCCTATGCAAGAGATTTTCACACTGGTATCAAAGTTTCCCACTCCTCTGTATGACTCGCTGCTTCAGTCTAGGTTTTCTTTGTATTCTGGGACTGGAAGTCCAGTTTTTTTTATAATGGGACAAATAACGCAAAAAATTCCAGAATGCAAAGATAAAAAGATTTGAACTGGGGCAGCCAATCATACACAGGTCCACCTGGGAACATGCACAAGACTGCATACCACTAGAGCTAAAGCTTGCTAATAACTAAAGGATGTAGCCTGTGATGTTGGAAACTTTATCAAACTTGGATATTTTAAATTCTTAAATGGAAAGGAAGATACTGGTGGCTCATTGGACAGTATCAATGGAGCAGCCATCGTTTCTTGTGTACCTTCAGGAGTTTTGCTATGCATCTTTGTCTATTGTGTGCTCTGTCGTTTATTACATTAGATTAGTGCATATTTTACTTTTGCTGATGCACATATCAGACTGCTGTAGATGCACACCTCATTCTGGTGTAGATGTGAATGTTATAACACTGCAGACAACGCAGACACCATTGCAGACATATATAACAGAATGGTTTTATGTCAACAGTATTCATTTTATCTGGTGACAGACAGCCATACTCCACATCACGTTGCCTAAGCGCCTCATCTTTATTTTGTTTAAAGCGCATGTGATGTGATGCCTTGATTAATAAAATAGGCGTATATCTGTTAAAGTCAATATGAAAAAAAACTAAAAAGGCTCGGTATGGCAGCAAGGCCAAACATATGTCATCATGTTTTGGCCCTACATAAATCCAGGACGAAAGTGACAGGCCTGAAAGAGAAGGACGGAAAGGATAATAGTCGTGCACCAGAGTATATTAGCAATAGAAGCCACAACCATGCCTGTTATGTTGGCCTTAGTTCTTTGACACCTTCAGGCAATCAAGGTCCATTAACAAACAGCATGTTGAATGCTGTGAGTGGAAAACACTGATGCCACAGGTGGCACATATGGCATGGGCTCTATGGGCAGATGTCCATCACCAACAAAATGAAGTACCAAACCTGCTCCCTAGTCCCTACAATATAAGAATAACAGCTGCAACCTGCACGTGAGGGAGATCAGGGTTTTGAGGCAGCAAAGCCCGTAAGTAGGTAGATTCCCCAGAGCGGTGGTACCTCGGCAGGCCCCGCTCTCCAGACAGGGATGACGCACTCCCGCTTGGGAACAGGAGCCCGGTTCTGAGGGTTACACTACTCTGACCAAAGCTGCGTAAGCCTGCAGACGTCGGCACTGCTAACGCCTACACCCGGAAACAAAGCCCCTGGAATACGAGCCCTTACTTGTTTCCTATATATTTATTTTCGGTCTGCTCGGCTGGGCAAACCACACCACAGGCAATGCGGGCACTTTCTGGAAAAACTAACCGGTAAGGACTTGAGGCAAAATGGATGCCAACCTGTGCGAACCTCACCTGTTCGTTCATCGACAATGTGGTCTCATACCCCAGGGCAAGCAGTATGCATATTAATGTTTTATTTACAACCTTGGCTGCGTGTTTCAGTCCCATTAAACCAACGCAGTGTTTTTGAATCAGCGGTTTAACGTTTTTAATGATTTAGATCTGCTGTAGCTTTAGGGCATTTAAAGAGCAGAAATCACGCCCCCCCCCCCCCCCCTTCTGTGCTCTGCACACCCACGAGGTTGTGCAGCTTTCAACCACCACAGGGGTCTGACACCTCCGAGCTCCTTCCCAGCGGGTTTGCTTTCTCTTTCTCAGCAGCACTGCCTTTTACACTGATTGTCTTTCCAAAAGACGATCTGCAAACAAAAGGCAGGCTCTCTCCTTCCTAATTTCTCGAGCGATCTGCGCGCTTTCAGATTCGTTCTGAGCGCTTGGTGAAGGCAGTGTGTGCGCGCGCGCGCCCAGGCGCGCAGCTTGGAGGGAACATAGCTGATGGGCCTTCCTGAGCTAGAGTGATGAGAGGAATTGTCACTGACACCTGAAAGCTGTCTCCACCCCCCCCCCCCCCTGTAGTGACTGGAGCCAGGTCAGGGAAAGGCAGGGTTGTGTGTACTACAAACACTTTCCTTTGAAGTTTGCCTACTTCAAAGGCATAAGGGGTATAAGTATTGGACCACTGACACCCCACTTCTGTACTGAGGACATTCTGCCAGGAAGAAGAGCTGGATGCTGTAGGAGGGTCTACCACTCCGTCTGTTTTTTTATGCTTGCCTGCTGCTTCTATGCTGGGAGTGAAAGGACTGCACTTGGCTTTCTATATCCTGTTTCCAAGGTTCTCGAAGGACTTTTGGGTGCTTGCCTCCTGTTAAGTCTCTGGGACCTCAAACTTCACCTGCCAGTGCCTGAGCTCTTCTGCTGAGAGTCCTGACTTGCCAAGTGGTGCAAAATTCAGATCCTAGCCTGTAGAAGTAGAATCTGATGCTCTCAAGGAGAAAATCCACGCATCGTCTGCAAGCTCCTGTTTTCACAACTCATTGCTGCAAACGATTGGCATACACTGCTGCCTGCCCCGAAGCACGGTTCCCGATAGACTCATCAACTACGCTTTCACTGAAGGCCCCAGCTCGCCGTGGCAGCACATCAAAAAAAGTGTCACGCCGTGAGTCCTGAGCACCATGTCACTGACGTCTATGGCACCTACTCCGACTCAACACCTGCTTGTGGCTGAAGAATCGACGCGGCAACTGCCTCGCGGCTGTGAAATCGACGAAGCAACTGCATCACCGCTCTCACATCACATCTGGATTTTGCACTCCTCGTCCTTCGTCTGCTTCATCGGCACCACGCCGCAGTAAGGAACCAAGAACGCGTGTATGGAAATAGGCACATCTCCTCCCCTGCCAGTAA
Organism: Triturus cristatus; assembly: GCF_964204655.1. NCBI lineage: Eukaryota > Metazoa > Chordata > Amphibia > Caudata > Salamandridae > Triturus > Triturus cristatus. The sequence goes on from NC_140586.1 coordinate 552,920,973, forward strand.
CGAACCAACTAATCGCCTCCTCTGCCTAGCAGTAAGGAACTGAAGCATCACCTCCCCTGCCATTGAAGAACCAGCTGCATCACCTTTCTGATCAGTAAGAAACCGACACATTGCTTAGCTTTTCCAGCACCTCGCCTCCCTTGTGCCTTGCGAAGTCTTTGATTTTAGACTCATCTAATGTACTTTGTATTAATACACATCCATTGATTTCTATGGACTAAACTTAATCTTTTAAAAGTTATGTTTTGACTTGTGTATGTTTGTCATTTTGGTCTTGATTTATTTAGATAAATATTGGCTATTTTTCTAAGCTGTTGTGGGCTTCTTTTGTAGTGTTTTCACTTACTGTGTGTATGTACAAGTGTTTTTACATTGCCTCTGAGATAAGCGGACTGCTCGTCCCTGGCTACCAAGGGGGCGAGCAGGGATTTTCTTAGCTGTGAGACAGCCTGACTAGAGTGAGGGGCCCTTCCTGGACAGGGGGAAAACCACTGCCAACTAGAGACCCAATTTCTAACAATCCTGTAGGCAGGTATGGCTCCAAAATAGTTTGTGTTGTAGAATCCTGAGCATCCTCAGGGGATCAAGAAAATAGCATAGAACATCATCTTATTTGGTGTATTCCCTGAAATTATTCCATGTCACCAGGCTTGCTGTTATGTGCAAGCTGACTCTATAGAGATTTCGAAGAGAAGTAGTGGTCCTTTTAGGTACTCTTTCCCAGGTTAAACAATTGATTTCCTTTATAAAGGGACCAACTATTCTGTAACTTCCTGTTGAAACCCAAATTTGGTCATGGCATGGTAGATGGGCACTAAACATTCTTGAAGGTTTTCTCAAGGTCTATAGATGCTAGTCGGAGCCATCTCTTCTGTTAGTGTTTCACATCTGAGCATTTCTCCACAAAGACTCGCTCTATGGCAAACCCCTTCCTGATCTACTACGCTACAAACATATTTTTGCCTGTATCCTGTTTTGGGAAGCTCTTTGGGTATGTGCTTTGCAACATGATTTGATTGTGATCATCTACTCAGTTCGTCACCTCATTGTGCTGTGTGTTCTGCAGGGCTCACACATTGTTCTGTGGATTTTCAAAGTATTCCCATGTACACCACGAAGAGAATGCCACATTTCTCTTTAGGTACAGTTTATCATTTCCATCCAGAAATTTTTCATGTGCTTTACAGGTTTTGAGCTAAATACTGCGGCTTCAGGTCACAGTTTGTGAAATACTGTTCTTGTCCCTTTGCCAGTTAATATATATGTAGTCCTGCAAAGGTGACATCATACCTTGGTTTTGAGAACTGTATTTGTGTATTTTCATTTGATAGCTAAGATCAGGTGTATGTGTCAAGGATTTAGGATTTGTTCCCACTCTAGCGGAGATCTTGTGAACGACTTCTTGCAAACTGGGGTGTTATTTCATTGTATGGCAGAACACAACTGGCTGCACTTCAGTAAACTTTTAAAAATCTAGATATTCATAAACTTCAGAACGGTGTTTCTGGGTTCCTGCATTTGCCAGGTAATAAACAGCAGCAGCAGCCCTTGCTAACCTCTGTGTCTACTCTGATCCTCAGGGTTGCGTGAGTGAGAAAAGGCTAGTGGGTTTTCCCAGGGGCCTGGGAGGCTCTGTTGAAATAACTGCATGGATATCTGAAGGGCCATCCCTTTCACTCCTCCATCGTCTTCACCTGCTGTAGTCCTCTTGCTTGTCTAACACTTTCTAGTGGAAAGTTCTAACCCATGCTGTATGTTAAGAACCATTGCATTCCAACTTACGGATTCTGTGTTAGTTGATTTATTATAACATTGAAATGTTGAGTGCCAGTGAACAGAATGCAGTGGTCAGAATAGCTGTATTGGCCGGTACGGACCAACATTTCAATGTTTATATCTTTCGGCTTAATTTAGAAAATTCTTTAGTTATTGAGTGGCATGTTCAAATATCGTTATAACCCTTTCTGCCTTTGGGCAACACTAGTCATTAATAGCCCTCTTCCTAATTATAGGACGCTCTCTTGCCTTTGGTCTTAGATTTTAGGCCATTAATGACTCTAATTGCATTTGATAACAGGCTATAATGCTGTAGTGTGAAATATGCAAATAGATTGGAGGTCGAGCTAATGACTGCTCCACCTGAAAATCAGTGGCAGGGTGGATTTATTTCCAAAATGGTTCCTATTACCACTTTAAAGAATGTGTCTGAAGGGACCTGTTGAACCCATTGTCAATCATTTCTTCTTTCAGCGTCTCAGGTTTGTTTCCCCAAAATGCAAGTTAGAGTTGCAATTGTCATGTCAACATTTTTTATGGAAGAAATCAGGAGATTCTCACCTAGGCATCAGAAAGATAATTATCAATCAGAAAGCCTTGAGCATGATTTAAAAAATATAGATATATATTTGCCCGAAGTCGTCTTGCTCTAGCCAAAGGCACAGAACGCCTTCCAAGTAGTCCAGAAATTTTTGATGTGCAGTAGCTTATGTTTTGATTTCCTAAAGATTGCTATCGAAAATACATTGGTCCCATTGTGTCTGATTTAACCACATTCCTATCTGATTAACGAAAGGACTTTCTTGCCACTGTTACCTTGCTTCTAGCTTGAGCAAGAGACATTTTTCAACCAATATTTGAGATAGATTAACGCACATGGAATTAAAAGATCTTCAGAACAAGATTCAAGTCAGACGAGTGTCAATTTCGAAGCTGTCGCCTGAAGCGCAGGTGGCAGGGCCAACTCTTTGCTACGACTTACTCGGCCTTCTTCCGGGGAGTGCTGATATGAATTAGGCATGGGGTGGTGCCCTTCCAGCTTACTCAGAAAGTACTGGACCCTGAGGGGAGGTATGTGGTAGTCACGGGCACTCTGAAGGGCAGGGAGATCACATTGGGCAGTGTATATGGTCCTAACCGAGAGCAACTTCCCTTTCTGGATTGGCTGTCTGGGGGGTGTTAGCGGGGTTTCCCCGCGAGACCTTACTATTGGGAGGTGACTTTAAACTGTGTTTTTGATATTCAGCGAGATAGATCCCCCCCCTCCTCTGCGGGGTGCCACGGCGGCTGCTACCGCTAAGGGACTACGGGCATGGGGCACGGGTTGGGACCTTCATGAGGTTTGGCGATTACATAACAATGGGTGCAGAGAATATTCCTATTATTCCCATCTTTGACTTAAGTACACGCTTGGACATGTTCTTTTGTTCTGCCACTAGGTCACCCATGATGACTGGCGGTGAATATCTCGGCAGGTTTCTTTCTGACCATGTCCCTTTACTCGTGGGGTTCGTCATGGTCCTGGAGAGAGCCCCGATCCTGCATTGGCGGCTGGATCCGTCGCTGCTGGGCGACGATGGGTTCCGTCAGGGTCTTTCCGAGGCCTTAACTGATTATTTTTCCGTCAATCAGGGAACCGCCAGTTCCCCGCTGGTAGAATGGGAGGCATTTAAAGTGGTGACAAGGGGGCACTGTCTGGGCAAGACTGTTGGCACTCGACGACTGGTCACACAGGAATTGACAGACTTAAAAATGCCCAAATCCTGACCCTAGATAGGGTAACTGCGGGGACGGTCCAGAACCTGGAGAAAGGAGCGGAAGTGAAAAGCCTTTACAGTGCCACTTGGGACAGACCGAGAGCTCAAGATTTTAAACAGTATCAGACCACACAGCACAAAGAGGGGGCAGGACTGGGAGACTCATGGCGTGGTTAATCAGACCCGAGAGTAGAGGTTCAGCCATAGTGAGTGTCACGGATTTTCGAGGTCATGTTCTCTCCTGCCCGAGGTTAATCAATGACGCATTTAAGGAATACTATGAGTCCCTGTACGGTCCTCCAGGGCCGTCCAGGGGGAGGAATTGCAGGCATATTTAGACGAGCAATGACTGGTACAGTTGGATCAAGATGCCCAGGACCAATTGGCCTCACCTATCAAGGCAGGCGAGATCAGGGCTGCTATTAGTGAAATGGCTAGAGGGAAAACACCTGGGCCAGATGGCCTCCCAGCCGAACTTTATAGTACCTATATGTGACCTGCGCCTGCCGCCCTCTCTCCGGGAAGCGTTAGTGATCCCACTGCCCAAATGTAAATTGGCCCATCGAGATTGACGGAATTTAGACCACTATCCATGTTAAATTTTGATCTAAAAATTTTAAGTAAAGCATTAGCCCTGAGACTCCTACCCCACATATGCCGACTGGTCCATGCAGATCAGAGCGGTTTTATCCCCTCACGTTCCACGTCCAGTAATCTTCAAAGATTATATCATGTTATGTTTCATCCGGACCTGCGAGATTATCCTGATGCAGTGTTAGTGGCGATTGATCTGGATAAAGCCTTCGACACCTTACGCTGGGACTATCTATTTGTGGTAATGGGCATTTTGCAGCTGGGAGATGGGTGGTTAGATTGGATCCGACTGCTCCATGGAATTCCCACGGCACATGTGTGAACGGGGACCACAATCTCTGCGTCCTATCCCATTTATAGGGGGACCCAGCAGGGGGGGGATCCTTGTTGCTGCTGATTTTTGCGCTTGCCATGGAGCCTTTGGTGGCGAGAATGCGAGGGGTTGGGGGTGACGCTCGACGGGACTCTCCACATCATTATCATTTTGCTTTACGCGGATGATGTGCTGATTTATTTGTGGGACGGGACTTCAGGAGTCCGTCAAGTGCTGGACATCCTGGAGGAGTTTGCAGTTCTATCCGGCCTACGGGTAAATGGGAGGAAAAAAACATTTGTGTTCCCGTTGCACCACACCATGCCTAGGCCACTAAGCCTTCCGGCTACCCTGGCATGGGCACCTGTGGCTGTCAAATATCTGGGGATACAGATTTACCATACGAAGGCAGACTTGTTCGATGGAAACCTTGGAGGCACCCTGAGGGCTTTGCGATCGCAGATGGCCTTTTGGCGTGCTCTCAAGCTGCCACTTATGGCTCAGCTGGCATTATGATTGTTCTCCCCCACCTATTGTATTATTTTGTTAATCTACCTGTATTGATACCGAAATCGTGGTTTAGGACGTTGGACGGAATTCTTAGAGATCTCATATGGGATGGCGGCCGTATAGTGTCACTACAGACCCTACGCCTCCCACTTACGGATGGAGGTTTAGGGGCCCCAGATTTCGAGGCGTACTATTTGGCGGCCCAACTCCAATGGTTGGCAAGATGGTTAGATGGCAGAGATCTGCATACGTTCTCACTTCCCGTCAGGGCATTATATATAAGGTCATTTCCCAGGATTCTTAGCCGTCGCCAGAAGATACTAAATATGGGAATGCTTCTTTTGGTAGCAGTGAAGTGCTGGGACAAATGTGTGGCCGATTCCAAGGGAGACAGCTTTACACCCGAGCCTTCCGCTTGTGGGCTGGGTCCCCCCTCACGCAGCGACATTTGATGGGTTGGGAGGAGGCGGGAATAGGTACGGTGGGCGACTGTTAGAGAGAGTTTCTTAAATACCATGAACTTCCCCCGGGTCAATTCTTAAACTACCATAAGCTCCGAGGGGCAGTGTCGGAACTTTGGGGTGCTGCCACTGGCAAGCCGGATACACACCTGGCCCTGGAAGCGATGGTGACTTTGGGTTCCGCGGGACACATGATATGCTGGCTTTACCTAGCCATAAGAGAGCTGGTGCCTAGGACGTTGCCGGGATTACAGGAAAGATGGGAAAGACTGTTGACTCGACCATTGTCAGATAAAGAATGGCAGAAAGTCCTAGCAAGCCCGAAAAAGATCTCAAGGAATACGGCTTTTACGACCCTTCAATTCAACATCCTCCATAGAACCTACCTCACTCCGCATCGGTTGAATGTGGTTTATAATAGAGACGATCAGTCCTGCTCTAGGTGTTTATTGGGGAACGCGGACTTTGACCATATGATCTGGTCCTGTCCGATGCTCTCTAATTATTAGACCAAGATTGTAGACCTGGTTGATAAAGTGTTGTCTCGCACTTTGCCATGCAGCCCTGGGGTCTGTCTTTTGCGCCTCTTTCCAAGACCCAAGTCCCGCAAGTTGGGGCACGGGTTTGTAGATCTGGCCTTCCTCCTGGCCAAGAGGAAAGCAAAGACTCCGCCTCTGGTTACCGCATGGGAAGCAGATGTTACCTGTTTGGTCCGAGCGGAGGAACGGGTACAAATGTTTGAGGATAAGATCACTAAGCGGCGTAAACCGTACGCAGAGCCATGGGGTGATATTGCCAGGTCGTGGGAAACACGTCACGGTTTGGAACAGGACCCACAGGGAGACGGGACTGAGACTGGAGAGTAGGTGCACGCATGGAGGCTGCCCTGAATGCTTTGCCCCACTTTCTCTGGGCTGTGGATAGTACTGACCCCCCCCCCCCTTACATTGTCGACACTTAGCTCCTTTTTCACAGTTGAACCGCATAGACTCCTGGCAGTTACTGATTTTTAGTAGTCTTAGTTAAGTTTTCTTTCCTGTTAGCATGCAGAAGGAATCTTTTGGGTTTGGAGTATGCCTTTTTCTTTCTTTTGTTTGTTTCTTCAACAATTATAATGTATGGCCTCTTACACTTGGGAGAGCCAGTGAGACTGCCCTTACCCTGCAGTCTGGAAGGTCAACTAGTAGCCCCACTAGGCTGGGTATTGTTTATTTGTGCCTGGGCCTGAGCTTGCACTTTACATATGGTGCAGAAATGAGCACACATTTACGACACGAAGAGCAGGAGCGATGTAATAAATGACTAAATATATTGTTGATAGATATGGAGAAAGATTGCACGAACACTGAAAGATATTCACTGTGATTTTAGGCAAGGCGACACCCCGTCCCTTGGGTGACAATATCTTTGCATTGTACTATGTTATTATGTACATATGTATGGTGTCAACTCCTTTAGGACGGAAATGCATTTATGTAAATGGTGTCCATTAACATGTATTTCAAAAATTCGCTAAATAGATTTTCAAGTGTCAATTTCGAAGATGTATGCACTGGTGTGGAAAGAAGATTGACTGACTGGAAAAACCAGAGTAGCATTAGACGTTCTATATTGCAGATGAAAAGACAGTTGTGGATTCTTTGTGCATGTATTACAGGAAACTGTTAAATTTATGCCAAGAGCATATCCGAATTTACAAGTAGACTTTGCATATACCATGCAGTGAGGCAGCATGTTGTTGAGACACCACACCGAGCATGTTCTGCAGTTGTGATCTTCCTGAGCAGTGGTCCATGAGCAGTGCGGATCGTCAGATGGGAAGGACCGTTCTGCACTGGGCAAAATATGTCAAACTAGGACTTATTTTTCTGTCAGGCCGACACTGTGAATTACAGGAAAGCCAGAAAAGTTGTCCTTACCAAGATGGCGCCCAAAACTCTCAGATTTTTTCAATCTCTGATGAAGTTGTCTTTTCCTTTTGATGCCAGTTCCTGTTTGACTTGTCTGTGTATATATAGCACCATATATGAGTGATGGATGCGTCTCAATACATTTGTGTACCTTATTTTTGGTTGCATTCATCATCCTCTTGCTACTTTTTTACACTCGGAGTTTTACTTCTTACAGTTTGAATCTTCCCTTGGATCTCCTGCTGGTAGTGTTTTCTTGGCTATTTCCTCTTCCCCAGTGTCTGAGAGAGAGTTGTGTCTTGCTTATTACTTATGGATTAATCTTAATCTTCATTCTAAAGCTACAAGATCACCAAGGAGGTGATTTGCCATTATGGTTTTTTCCCTCCTAACCAAGACCCTTTTAAAAGAGACAGTTGATACCTTTCACATTATATATTCTGTGCAGAGTAGCACCATGGCTACGGCGATGAGCCTCCCTTTTTTTCATGCAATCTAGAATGTAACTTAACAGACTTTTACAGTGTCCAATGCTTGACCAAAGCAAGAAACTTTTGTAACAAAATCTCCACCCTGAAAACACAAGAATATACGGTTCAAAAAAATAATGGGCACATTGTTTATCCCTCCCTTAGTTTCCTATATTTGAAGGCTCGGCCATTTATTTCCTAGTCAAGTTCAGGCTATTTAAGTACCAATACATCTAGACAGACATCCCAGAATTCCATTAAAAAAAGTATTTACTATAATTTAGATAAATTATATTTACGTTTTGGGTCATGATGGATTCTGAAGTAGCAGCACATTATGGATACTGATTTGGCAGAAGAATAGATCTCCGTGGAGAAAAAAAAGAACAAAAGAAAGTTTTAAGAGTACAAAATATCTTGAAGATGGCCTTGGAATTGGTGGCACATCCTTTTTAAGAACAGAAATGAGACTTGAGACTTTAGCATTTTAATTATGTTTTTATATATATATATACATATTGGCGCTCATACAGTTTTAAAGATTCTGAACCCAAAAGGCTCCAAAATAAATAGGTACATTAGTCATGGTGTGCATAGAAAGTGGTCAAATAAAGTGTGCAAGTGTCGGGCATAGAAGCTATTGAGGAATGTTACAGATATCTTTAGCCACCAGGAGGTAATAAAGTTGCCTCAAAGACCGCATAGTAGTGTCGTCTGGCATAAAGTGGTAAAGAAATTACTATCTCCGAGATTGCTTTGCATCAAAGTAGACAGATTGCGTAGGTAACCCATTCCCCATGTTAAAATTTGCATCTTAACTAAGAAAAATAACTAGGTTTTTTTTGTTGTTGAGGTAATACTTTTTTTTGTACCTCAAAAGCAAATATAACGTTGGGATCAAGATGGCCCGCTGCTTAGGGAGGCCTAAAGTAGCACAATGACCGAAGGGCTGTAACAGCAACTACGAGTGACCTGTGGTGATACCCGAATAGCTAGGAGGCAGAATACAGAGAATTGATGCCCCCTGGAATCAAAACACGCTCTTGCCGCTGTTATGTGTGAGTGAACTGGGTCAGATTAGGGCTGTGTATTTTAAAGCATATCGCGACCGCGCACTCGCCCTGTGTTGACCGCGGTGGGCAGAGTTGGCTCCTCGAGGCAATGGGGCCAAAGAATGCAGGAGTCGGACGTGTCTCCAAGGCAGGAGGAGATCAACAGGTACGGAGCTGTCTTGCAGCGGATAATGACTCAGGGAGTCCGCTGGAGTCAGCACCTGGGCGCGGGCGTCTGACGCAGATACAGCACAATGAGCAACCCCTGGAAAAGAGGGAAAGAGGCGGGACTACGGGAAAGCTGCACCCTGCCGGCCCCTCGGTTGCTGATCTGTTTCAGAGAGGCTGGAGTAGCGCGGCTGGGCTTGTGTCCTAGTTATTGGTGGCAAGCACAATAAAGGACACACGGACACCGGTTGAGCGCTCTAGGCTGGAAGACCCCGTGCGGTCCCGCCCATGTTTATTTATCCCCTTGGGACGACCCCGCCCCGAGGGGTGCATGGATGCATGTTAGATCGCAACATTGTTTGAGAGAGTCCGGGTGGCTCTCTACATCCCTCCTTTCTTTTAGTTCAAAGCCATCAAGTTCGTCCCATCATGGGGGAAGTATATACAAAGTCCTTCTGCCTCTGACTTGGGACTGGTTTCGGTCGGAGACCATACCTCTGACTTCGGGTGCAAGATTCCGTGGAACTGCCCAGCGGGGTACTCCGTGGTGTCTCAGCGACAGGGTCCTGGCAGGTTGGTCTCCTGTGGTCACCGCCATCCTCATGTATCTGCGGACCGGACACCGGGGAGGAGATACTTTCGCTGGGAGACGCAGGGGAACCACAATCCGTAGGTGAGTCTTGAGGCCTGGACTCCTCCCAATCCATGCCCACTTCCGAGACCAACTTGACACATTCCTTGTAATGGCCTGTTGGCCTCTTTTTACCGTGACCATGGTCCCTTGAACCTCTATCACAGTCCATACCTCGGGCTCATAGGGGGTTCGGAACTTCCATCCAGGACCCCCTGATGACCACCCGATCTCCGACTCGTATCTGTGGATCTCGGGCTCTTCGGGACTCACTGGCTTTCCGATTCGTTGCTTCTCTTCTCGCCAGAATGGCCGCTCCGTCTCTCTCGGCAGGTACCCAACCTGGATCTGACGGGATACTGTCCCATGGGGCTCTCTTGAACATGAGGTGGGCCGGAGCACATTTGGTGGTGCTGTGTGGAGTTTGGCGATACGCTCCGAGGAACTGATCAGAGCTGCTTCTGGATCTTCTCCGTTCTCCACGGCAATACGCAGCGCTCGATTGAGTGTTCTCATTAGTTGTTCCACCTCCCCATTTGCTTGGGGCCATAGAGCGGTGATCTTCCGTTGTCGGACCGCTAGGTTTGCAAGGTATTCCTGGAATTCCCACCCTTGGAAGGGGGGACCATTGTCCTACTTGACCTCTTCGGGCAGCCCCATCGTTGCGAACACTCTGTCTAGAACCCTCTTGACATGAGGAAAAGCAGTTGACGCTATCACTTCAACGACGGGGAATTTCGCGAATGAATCGACCACGACCAGCATGTGCCGACCATCAGGAAAACTCCCAAAGTCCATGCTGAGATGCGTCCACGGCGTCTCACTTGTTTTTTCGGTGATTACTGGGGCTGGAGCAGGGTCCCCTCCAGTGATGGTCCAGGCGTGGCATTGTCGAACCATCTCCTCTACTTTGGAGTCCATCGCCGGGAACCAGACCTTGTCGCGCAGCCTGGCTTTAGTCTTGGCCATCCCCTGGTGACCTACGTGTGCCAGCGCAAGGATTCTTATCTGTAGGCTTTCCGGGACCACAATGAGGCGTCCCCTCAGAATGACTCCTTCCCCCGTGCTGAGTTCGCTCTGGACATGCCACAGCTGTTGGCGAGCATGGCTGACCTCTTGTCGCAGGGCGCGGGCCCCATCCATGAAATGGGCCCACTCATTCTTGTCCATTGCCCTGCGAACGCGAGAGTGTGGGGTCCTCTCGAGTGGCTTGACTGATTTCCTCCAACGTCATGGCCTTGGGACACGCCCCTTGCGACACCATGCTGACAAACGCTTCAGTGCTGCAGGTATCCTCTGAAGAGGTGGATGGCGGGGCTGACTCCGGGTGACGGGACAGATAGTCCGCGGGGTTGTGGGCCCCAGGACGGTAGACTACCTTGAAATTGTATTTCTGTAGCTGCACTGCCCACCGTTCGATCCTCGGCGGCGCCAAACTCGACAACCCGGCAAACAGTGGGAGCAGCAGCTTGTGGTCCGTTACGACGGTGAAGTCCTGTCCGCACAGATACAGATGGAAGTGCTGGCATGCCCATTTGATGGACAGCGCTTCTCTTTCGATCTGGGCATTCCTAGTCTCAGTGTCGGTGAGAGCCTTGCTGGCATAGGCAACGGGCTGCCACACTTCGTGATCATGTTCCTGCAGGAGGACGGCACCGAGGCCCACCTGGCTGGCATCCACGACCAGTTCCGTTCTTCTCCGGGGTAGAAGTACGCCATGACAGTCTTGTCGGAGCCCCGCTTTGATATCTTGGAATGCCTTGTTGGCCGCGGGTGTCCACTCCCACTTGTGATCGTGGCGCGTGAGGGCGCGTAGCGGCTCTGACATGGCTGCGAGATTGCGGATAAACCGTCCGCAGTAAGTGGCCATCCCAAGAAAACTTCTCACTTCGGTGGGACTTTGAGGCGTGTGGGCGGCCCGGATGGCTTCAGCCTTCTTCAGGTCTACCAGAAGTCCACGCTGTCTTGATAGAAGGAGCACTTGGTTTTGTGTAGCGTCAGTCCACATTCTGCCAGCCTCTTGAGCATGGCCCGGAGGTGGGAGTGATGTTCCTCAAGCGTGTTGGAGAATACCAGGATGTCATCGCTGAGGTTAATCACTCCTTGCAGCCCGGACAGTGTTTCGCGGATCGCGTTTTGGAATACCTCCGCAGCTGAAGAGACTCCGAAGCTGAGCCTTTTGTACCTCCTGAGGCCAACATGAGTCGAAGGTGGTGATGTATCGGCTCCCCGGGTCTAGCTCTAACTGGTGGTAGCCGGCATTTAGGTCCAGCTTCGAGAACCATTTCGCCCCGTTGACGTCCGCCACGATGTCGTCCATCGTAGGGGTGATGTGCCGCTCCCTCTTGACCGCTGGATTCGGCAGCCGCATGTCAACACAGAGTCTGATGGCCCCCGGTTGTTTGGGCTTGGGTGCCACGACCAGCGGGGACACCCAGGGGGTGGGGCCGGAGACCTTTTCGATGACGTCAAGCTCTTCGAGTTTTCGCAGCTCCTCTTCCACTTGAGGGCGTAGGTTGAACGGCACTCTCCGATGCCTGAGGGTTGCCGGTCGTACCGACTGATCTATATGCAACTCGAATTTCTTGCCCTTGAGTTTCCCCAGGCCGGTGAAGATTGTTGGGAGCTCCTTCAGTATGTCATCTGCATGTGAGTCATGAACCTGGTTTGCAAAGAACACCAGGCCTAAGTCCTCCGCCGCGTGACAGCTGAGCAGGGTCCCTTTCTTGCCTTCCGTGACATGGAACTGCGTCTCGGTCGAGTAGCCCCCGCTCGCGATGGTAGCGCTGAAGACGCCACGGAGGGGAAGAGGGTCCGTTCCTCCATACGTGTATATTCGCTCCTTGGATGGCGTCAAGGGGGGTCGCGGCGACAGGCGGTCATACTGATCAGAGTCCATCACATTGACAGATGCCCCAGTGTCAATAAGGGCTTGTACCTCCGTGCCTCCGACTGAGCACATGGGCGGCGGCCTTCGCCTGGAGCGTGTCCGGCTGACTTAGGATACCACAAACACATCGTCGTCTTCATCCTCATATACCGGGGGCCGCGCCTGTGGCTGGTGTTCCAGGCTTGGTGGCGGGTTAGCATGCGAAACCTGGCGAACTTGCTGTGGCCCGAACCTGGGTCTTGACGACGGCTGTCTGAAACGCCTGCCACGGCACACTCTGGCATAGTGGTTCATCCTTCCGCAGCGGGAGCACGTTTTCCCTTTCGCCCCGCAGACGGCGGTTGCCGGGTGATCTTCGCCGCAGTACCCACACGACCCTCCTGGTGCGGGTTTGGACGCCTGGTGAGGTGTAGCGGGACGCCTTTGAATAGCTTCCACCTTTTCTTCCGTGATGGGTGGGGTCTTGAACACCGATCCCGTGGCCACGGGTGTGTGTAGGACTGCTTCCATCTCTTCCGCCCGGGCGTCCGATAACTCATGAGAGCGTGCAAGTACTAGGATCTCATCCAGCGAGATTCCTGGCTGTCGGAGGATCAGCTTCCGTAGGAGCTTGGAACGACAGTCTAAGATGATCTGATCCCTTATTTCCTCTCTTTGGTCTGTGAAGGGGCACGTGCTGGCCAGCCGGCGCAGCCGCGCGTAAAACATGTCAACCGATTCTGTGTCGGTCTGCCACGCCCTCCGGAACTTAAATTTCTCGAAGTCAGGGTTGAGCTGTGGGTCGAAATGTCTGTTTAGCGCAGCAACCGCCGCGTCGTAGTCGTCATCGTTTCCTGTGTTGGGAAGTGTGTCGAACAGATTATAAATCTCAGCCCCTCCATAATAGATGAGTAGGGTTCGCTTTACTGTCCCATCGGTTTCACGCGTCCCTTTGAAATAATGATCTAATCGCTCTACCCATGCTTTCCATCTTGGCGCAGCAGTGGCGGGATCCGAGGTCTCACTGAACGGTGGTAGCGGTGCGACCGCGGTATGGGTGACCACAGGTGGTGGTGGGTTGTTGGCGGCGCCTGGATTGTGCCCACCAGCTTGCGGTGCGCCTGCGGCGGGTACGGTGCTCATTGTGTGGCTTCTTCGTATACTTTTGGGGGTTTTGCCAATGCTTGTTTGTCCAGGCTAGCCTCTTCCCCCACTTGGTTTCCTTTACAGGGTCAGCCTTCCTTTTTTAGGTCTCGCCTGGCCCAGCGCATGCGCTGGTCTGGCGAGACTTCTTGAGAGGGCTCCAAAAAGTGCTACCAGGCCAGCCTAGAGCTACAGTGGATGTGCGCGGGCGCGCGCGCCGCGCTTTACCGCGATTACTTTCACTTTCGCGGCCGCTTTGATGTTTGATCGCAATCACGATCACTTTCGCGGCCGCATGGCCACTTGGCATAGCCAATAGGTCTCGCTTTTGGGACCTTATAAGTATTTGGTTATGCAACTGTTGCATGGCTAAACACTTATAAGGTCCCAAAGGCGAGACCTATTGGCTATGCCAATGCTTGTCCTTTCTTTCCTTTGGAGTTTTAGCCACAATTCCTGCTTTTCCCCTCGTATTTTCACTCTCAGGCAGGCAGGAGAAGGACAGCCTTGCTGAGGCCCCCTCCAGGAGATTGGCCGAGTCAGACTGGAGCCAGCGCGAGGCAGAGCAACCACGTGGACCCCAGAGCAGGGGGGGGAGACAATCACCAGCGCAGGAAGCTGATACAGCGTTCAGGGCCAGCCACTCACCCCTCTCACAGCGCGCTGAGGCGCCGCCGGCTGAACACGCTCCCGATGTCTAGGGATGCGGGCGGGCGCAGCTCTGTCAGACAGACTATCAGCGGAGGGCAGCACGCGGGTGGGCTCCGTGACCCTCCGTCAGTAATCAGGTAAGCAGCAGGAGCGTCAGCATCGCGGGTGGGCTCCGCATGCTCCGGATGGACAGGCGGACACACACACACACACACACACACACACACACACACACACACTCATCTCTCCCCCTCTTCCCCCCCCCCCCTCCCCTCCCCTTTCCCAGTGTGGCGGGGCCTGTGTCGCAGTTATTGGTGGCAAGCACAATAACGGACACCGGTTGAGCGCTCTGGGCCGGAAGACCCCGTGCGGTTCCGCCCACGTTTATTTATCCCCTCGGAACGAGCCCGCCCCGAGGGGTGTATGGATGCATGTTAGATCGCAACATTGTTTGAGAGTCCGGGTGGCTCCCTACATCTGGGAGCCGATGCAGACCACAAAGGGACCAGCAAACCCGGACCGGAGCAGAAACCGGAGTAGGGTCTCGGACCATCAACCAACAAAAGAGGCTTCAGATTCTCCACTCTGAAGGAAGGCTGCTAGAGACCAATACGCTGCTCACAACAACACTGACTCTGATTGATTCTGTGCGGGCTTGGGTGGCGGCATGCAAGACAATACCCCCTGCCAGGATAAGGGCAGGCAAGAAATCTGCTGCTGGGACAAGTGGATGGGGGGGGGGGGGGGGTGATGTAATACACCCGGACCAGAAGAAAATTGCCCCCTCAGCAATATGTAGTAAACGCACACAATTAAGCAACATTATCCATAGCAACACTATCAATAGACAGGAAAACAAGAAAGGTACGGATCATTATCCGGGGATAGCGCTATTGGATTGTCAGCAAGGTGAGAAGTGGACCGATTAAGGAAACAAGGGAGACCTCGAGAGAGAACCTAGCGGCTGCTTTTTTTTCAGTCTCGGAGGAGGGGGTGAATGGACCGAGGACGGGCTTGGGTCCTCCTCCAAACTTAGTAACATTGAGACTGACCCAGAAGAAAGCGACGGAGCTCAAGCCCTAACAGCTCAGAAAATAAGGAGAAAATCTGCTGCGTAACGTTTGGGTGGCAAAGACCTTAAGTGGGACTATACATCTGTGACCCAACTGGCAAGCTCTTCGCCAGGGAAGACCACAGCCCTAGTTAATCTGGACCCCCGACTCTTTTGATGACCCGAGAAGAGACACGGCAAGATAGCCGAAAGGCCAAGTCCCCTTTGCTTAAGAAGCATGGGGTGGTCAGGAAACTGACCAAGTCATGCAACACCATCGGCGAACGTATGTCAGACCTCGAGACTAGGATTCTCACAGCAGAGGCGGACCTTTAAGCAACACAAGTACAGACTGAAGCACAGCTAAACGACATTCAGTGGAAGCTGGAGGACCATGAAAATCGACAGATACTCGAACAGACATAGTGGAGATGCTAAGGGTCGTTTTTCCCGAACTGTCTGAATGGAACTGGTCGCACGAGATACAGCGGGCTCATTGAACCCCCTTTAAACTAAGATACCCAATAAGAGGATGCAAAGCCCCAGGCTATTCTTGTCTAGTTTGGACTTTTTTTTGCTTCGCCAAGCTGTAAAAAGCCAGGCCCGAACCAAAAAGGTCCAGTGGTGGGTGTCCTCCTTCGTGTGCCCCGACTTTTGCCACGCTACGGTGGAGGCTGAGACCAGATGATTAAACCTTTCCAGGACAAAAATGTACAAGCTTATCTGATAAATCCAGCACAGCTGAAAGTGGTCTGGGAGGGACAGACGCAATTTTTCTCCTCCCAAATCAAGGCAAAATAATTTTTGGGTGATCTGGACAAATCTAAATGAAAGAGAAGCAGAACATTGATTTGGAGGCATGATTAATAGATTTAAAGCGATCGCCTTTCAGGAGTAAATAAGACTAAACTATGAATGTATAGGATCACTAACGCGGGGAAAGATAAAAATATATATATTTTTTTTTTAAAAGGGGGGGGGACAATATAATTTGAATATGTTTAAAATGAGTGAAATTTGAATATAAGTATTAATGCATATACAATGCAGTAATCTTTTGTAGAAAATATCACAGGGTAGTATATGAAAATTGTCTTAAATATACAGCCCCTGGTCAAATGTGCTGTGCTTATCTTATGCACAGACCTAGGTCTGAGTGCTTCACAAGGGTGGTGGTGGGCAAGAAAAGGTTGGTTGGGGGGGAGGGGGGGGGCGGAGTAATCGGGGAGATGGGGGGGGGATAGAGCAAGGGTGGGAGGGGGTGGTGTGGGATAGGGGGGCTAAAAGAATACATACCCAGAGATTAATTAAAGGTTATTGAAGAAACATTATGCTGTGAATGGATTAAGGTAATAAAGGCAATGAAGGCATATCAGGCTGGTTTAAAAAAAACAAGCAGAAATGGGTAAGATAAACATATGTACAATAAATGTGGGTGGTTTAAATGAGGAATAAAAGGCAAAGAATGGCAGAGTTTGTTAGATTGAATACTTTGAATGTTGTGTGTGTTCAAGAAACACATTCACTGGGGGAAAAGGAATCTGATGAGTATGGGAGGGTACAATATGCTGGCTTGTACATCCCAGACCTCCAATATTCGGGGAGTTGCGATTTTCGCTAAGGTTGCTATGGGAGAAGCTAAGCTTGAAGCAACTGATGCACTCGGGCGATGGGCAGTGGTCGAGCTCAAGACAGGTTATACCATATGCGCAATATATGCTTCAAACCAAGATGACCCAGAGATCTTTGAGGATCTCGAAATAGAACTGGCAACCTGGCCCTGTCCTCTAATTATTTGTGGTGATCTCAATATATCAGTCAAATTGGGTAGAAATCAGATACATAGGGCGGAAGCCCAGCGTACATAGAGCACTGACATCCCTTATTAGTAGCCATGGCCTGATTGACATCTGGGGGAGCAAAAACCCATGGCATGCTTACTACTCTTGTCCCCATAAAAAGTACACGACTTTTTTTTTTTAAAATACATTTTTATTGGCATTTATAAACATTACACACATAGGCACGGTTGGTAATGCAGTTGTTATATAGGCGTACAAAGCAGGAGCGCCCATTCGCGTCCCATGGGGACTCTGTCTCGTGGGCCTGCGGGCTGCGCGTCTCTACTGTGTTTGGCTTCAGGCAGGTGTCCGGGGCCTGCGTCTGGGTATGCCCTGCTGGTGCGCACGGTGGTCGCCGCTCCGTATGGGGACCGTGAAGTGTGATTTAATCCCCTGTGAAAAAAAAGTACACTAGACTGGACTACTTTCTCACTTCAATAAGCCTTGCTAATAAAGTGGGGATTAAACTCCCGAAAGTGATTTCGGATCACAATCTGTTAATCTGGATATTGATGCCGATTAACCCAATAAGACATAACATAAGTGGACATTTGACAAGTAGCTCCTGGTTAATAAGCCTTATATAGAACATATCAAGAAATGGGCTCAGGAATTCTTAGATATTAATAGATACAGTGCCAGCCGTAATATAGTATGGGATTCTTTCACAGCTGCCCTAAGGGGAGACACAGTTAACTTTGTAGCACGAAAAAGGAAAGAGTCAGCTAGAGAACGAACGGTTACTAGCTGAGCTGGCCAGGGCTGAAGAAGATCATACAGCCTTAACTCGGGGACGGGAAGCAGCAGATCTCTAACTACGTATCATCTCCCTTAAAGCCGAATTAAACAGCTGGCTTACGCAGAAAGCGGCCGAAGTATATCAGATGCAACAGAGCAAAGTATACGAGCCTGGGGAACAAGTTGGGAAACTGCTAGCGCTACACAACAGGCAGAAAAATGTTAGGAATCAAATATCCGCCATAAGGAAAGATGGCCAAACATATACAGAGATTAATGACATACTTATGGTATTCCAGGAGTACTATCCGCTTCTCTATAAAGGAGATGGAGGAACAACGCAGGAAGCTACACCCAAAATAACAAACTGAACTGGGGCCCCTAGTGGAGAGACAGGCTAAGGAGGAGCTAGATAGGGGCTTCTCACTAGAGGAGGTATTAAAAGAGCTACACTGGCCTTCCCTGAGGTAACATCAGGGAAGGCCGCCGGCCCCAATAGCATTCCACTAGAAATGTATAAGCAAATGCAGACCGTGATTGCTCCCTTACTTCTGGATCTATTTCTAGGGTTACAACATAATGGGCAAGTACCTGAATCCTGGAAGGAGACCGACAATATCATCTTTCCTAAGAAAGGCAAACCATCAGATAATCCATCCTCATACAGGCCTATATCATTGATCAACTCTGACACAAAATTATATTCCAAAGTATTGGCTACCAGACTGGGGAAGGTTATTGGCCATTTGGTCTCGCCCTAGCAACACGGGTTTATCCCCAGGAAAGGGACGACCGATCACATTAGGCAGAATATAACATTATTTGACATCCAGGCTGCAACGGGGGTGCGGATGGCCATAATCCTCCTCTATGCTGAAAAAGCGTTTGATCGGGTAGCCTGGAGGTTTCTATGGGGGCTACTAGAGCTAAAAGGTTTTGGGCCAAGAATTATCAGGGCCATTAAGGCAATGTAGACGAATCCTAGAGCCCAGTTACAACTGATGGGTGCAACATCAGACAATATTTTTATATCGAGGGGGACAAAACAGGGATGCCCCATCTCCCCTATTTTATTTGCCTTGAAACATAAAAAAATTTTTTTAGGAAGTCAGGTCATTAAACCAATTCTCTCCAGAGGCTTTGAAGCCAAGGTACTGGCTTATGCAGTCGATATAGTTATTCTAACCACCGATCCGGCCGACGCAATTAGGGAGGCCACAGCTATTGCTAAAGAACTTGGGCAGGTATCAGGCTATTTGCTGAATGAAAGTAAGACGCTAATAGTATGTACTGATAACAAAAAATGTAATGATCCTCTATGTAGAGAATGTGGGGGTTTGTATTAGCACAACAGTTGACGCAATGGTTAAGATTAACTTCAACCCCCTGATAAGGGCAGTTTCTGCAGACCTTAAGAGGATAAATGGATTGCATCTATCTGTTTTGAAGAAGAGGAAACGTTCTTAAAATGACAATGCTGCCAAAAATTCTATATCTGTTTAGCTCAAGATAGATGCAGAAATTTTGAAAACGCTGGAAGCCATGTTTTCAAATTTTACTTGGGAATATGGAAAAGTTAGACGCTCTTTAAAATATCTTGACACTCCTGCAGGCACAGGGCAAGTCTTTTACACCAGATGTCGATTTTTTATTTTTATTTTGCTCTGCTATAAGTGAAGAGACAGAGGAGGTAAGAAATGGCAGGACCCCAACAATATATGAAGTTATTGTAGGGAGGGAGGCTTTCGGGCGGCTATTATGACAGGCGAGTCAAGCTATTATAGGAAGGTGCGATCTAAGGTCATGAGCAGTGCCTGGGAAGAATGGACCAAGGTGCGTAAAGCTATGACAATCCCAAAAATTAATTACTATACCCCATTGTGGCGATGGCCTGCTTTACCGCACCACTTTTATGATACCATGGGAAGGCACTGGGAACAACTCTGCTTAACAACGACAGGAGATACATGTGAGTCAGGCCAGCTAAGCACCTTCGGTGCCCTACAACAGGAGTATGGGATATCGACCAGACAATATTTTAAATATGTACAAATTTGAAAAACTCTTGCTAATCGAAGACCAGTAGTATCCCCGGGGCGAAGAATACCCCTACTGGAGCGAATTGCAGGGAGAGGTAACCGGATTAAGAATATCTATAGCATATTGCTAAGAAGTATCCAGGATGATCTGGAGAAAACCGAAACTAAGTGGGCTGGGAAACTGAATGATCATGACGTGGATGTATACATGGCTCTGCTATTCGCGGGTAAAACCTTTCGCTCAACAAATCTTAAGGCACAACATTATAAGACTCTTTTCAGCCAGTACTTCACTGCTGCAAAACTCTATCTGGGGCAAGAGAGCAGACGATAGCTGCCCAAGATGTGGGGAAGGGCCCACAACGATAGTGCACATGTTCTATGACAGTGTTAGGCTGCTTTCTGTAAAGAATTGGGACGGGCTCCTAGGACGCAGGGTTAACCTATCCCTTAACCCCGATGCTTATGGGCTATGATAGCTGCATCAGTCTGAATACCACTGAGAAATATTTTGTATTTATTTATACAGCTGTCTTTAGGATACTGATAGAAGCAAGATGGAAGGATGTGAATCCCCCACCTTTCAAATGTGGTTAACACGTCTCTTGGGGGTTTATAACCAAGAGACTGCACTTTACGCGTGCAGGGGCAGAGAGACTAGGAAACTGGGGTGGGCAATTTGGTCAAAAATTGCAAGACTGGGAAAGAATTTGGGTTGCTCTGTTAGGAGAAGTAGTAAAGGAATCTGGGATGTCATAATCTATTATCTACCAAGGGAACATATATACTCTGGATCTGATATCACTTAGCCCTACCTATTTAATTGCTCTTACCCACTGTATGATCTGTACTGTATTTATAATGTTTATAATATTTATGCTAAGCTCCTTTTTAAGCCTGTTCTTAATATTTATAAGAGCCTTTGTGTGTGTACCCTCTATAAATGTAATGCACTGCCTTACTCTGTATGTAATAATGAATCGATGTACTGTAACTGATTTTATGGGTATATAATAAAAAAAAATAACAAGAGGTTTTGAATCGTATTTTTGAGTAGAGTTTACCAAATGGCTTAATGTTTCCCCATTGTGCGTTGTCTATTTTATTTTTTAAACAAAGGTATGTATTGTTAGTATAACAAAATCACTATCTTCGACCTTGTAGTATTTTAAAAAAATGGGAGGCAATATATACAGAAAGCAGGTGAAGACAGTGATATATACAAGTTGAAAAAACAATGAGTAGGCGTTTTCGTGGTGATCTTTGTACGTCTTTATTTCAAGTATGCTTGAATTCAGATAAGGACAGCCAGCGCGTTTTGCCCAAACATGGGCTTCTTCAGGGCTGTAATAGCATACAATATACGTTTATTAGGAGTCCGTGAGAATAAGAATAAACAATTGTTTAAAGAAAAAAGTAGATAGAGACTTGAAAAGAGAAAGAAGTAGTTTGTGGGAAGAGAAACCACTAAGAAGTTGGCAAAGACAGTATTTACAAAGAACCGTGAAAAAAGTGGAAAGGAAGAAAAATAATTTAAGGTGGGGCTACCTGAGGAAAGCAGAAAGTAAAGCTCACCCGATTGTGATTGTGGGAACTAGAAAGGATTAAAAATGCGCGAACGTTTAAGGATTCAAATTCTGGATGGTGATCCCAAACTAAGAGGAAACCCAAATACCACTGTGAAATGATATAAAAGGAGGAAATGTCTTGTGGAAGAGTCTGCTTACCAAGGTAAAGTTGCTGATGTCTTGTCAAGTAAAACAGTATAATAAATCGCTGTAAGCATGGAACGTGTAATTTGGCTATAAAAGACGGCCTAAGTAATGAAAAATTAGGTAAATATTGGTAGTAACTGCCATGTGTGACTGATGGAGTGACTCTGAAAAATATTTATGCTGAACATACGTCAAATTGGTAGGGACCACCTGTATGTCGATATAAAAGAGGATCCCAAGCCAATGTCGTAGTAAGAACAGAAGGATATCTTTAGTGTAAAAAGAAATCTATAACGAGGAAATAGCTAAAATAAGTCACGGTGAGCGGGAACAGCCATAGCCAAATTGGTAAATGCAATTGCTTGCTACAAGTGTAGTGTCAATAAGCAGTCGGGACGTGAGTCAAGTGATTAAGTAGATGAGAACCAAGAAAGTGGTAACTTATTACTGTTTAAAATGGTATGCCCTCAAAATCATGGAACTAGAATGCAATTTTATGGTGAAGGTGGAGCATAGTTGCACCCAATTTAAAAAAAAAAAAAAGTTTAGAAAGCCGCAACAATATGAGCTGAGCTTTTGCGCATGTTACGCTAGGGCTGCAGAATAGCCTAGGGTTAATCATGTGTTATCGGCAAACGCCATGCATGAATCGAAACTCTTAGGATCCAGCAACAGCCACTATTAAGCGGTTAGAGCTGAGTCCACGGTAACCAGATTGGGAAAGGGTAATGTCAGCCGATTTACTCGTAAAACAGGCCAGCATAAATAAAAACATTAAATCATGAGCAATGCTCACAACCCTCCCCCTGACTTACTTCTAACTAAAATGCTGTGTAGCGTATAACCGTGTCCGGCGGCGTCCTGTCTCGACGAGAAGATGAGGTCTGAGCAACTTGAGATTCCGCCTTAAAGTCAAAAGCGTGCTTTCACTTCCGGGTGAAAGAGAAGTTAAATGAGTGTGTATCCGGCCTAACTGGTAGCTAGACCGACAACCTGGGTGTCAGGAAACGGCAATCTTGTTTTGTGGGTGACTAAAATGGGGAAATACACATTCAAACTGTAGTTAAAACTTAGACCAATAACCAAGTAGTGGGTGTTGATCAAGTGATTCGTGGGTCTGTGAAGTATCCCTTAAATCCACTGCCGGTGTTGGAAAGCGGACCGGTGGCCTAGTCCTAGAGTGAGTGAACAAATAAAACTCCGTTAAACAAAGGTGTTGTGAAACTAGAAAAGATAATAAAAATACTAAATTGACACAAGTGTGTGCTAATTTAAAGAGAGAAGAAATAGAGTAGAAGTGACGTCATATTAGACGAATGGAGAACTCATTTGGTAAGAGCAGAAATCTGAAAGAAACACGTTAGTTAGATTCCTCACCTTAGAATATCCCCAGGCGTCAGACTGGATCCGCAAGATTTTTCGTCAGCAATACCCCTTGCGCGTCGCTAGGCGTCGTCTGCGGCTCCGCGTCCGTCGTGCGCCGGAATGACGTCGTCTGAGTACTTAGACGCCGCCCTCGCGCGCTGACGTCAGTTCTTCTTTTTTCCGCGCCAGTAAGCGCAGATCCGGGAGAGCTACCCCTTTAGTCACTTTTTGACTAACTTTTTTCGATCCTTTTTGATCTTGTCTCGACTCCGGTGCCGGTAGGATGCCTGGTTTTAAAGCCTGTGCTGACTGTAGCCGCTTGATGTCGGTTACGGACCATCACCGCCGGTGTCTTTACTGCTTGGGCCTCGACCACGACGCGGAGTCGTGTTCGGACTGCAAGGCCCTGACCTCGAAGGCTAGACGGGAGCGGTCCCGTAAGCGTCTCGAGATTCGCCACTCGGCTCCGCGCCCCCTCTCGATCCCGGTCCAGGAGGAGGTCCAAGGATCGGTCGCGGAGCCGCAGCCGACATCATCAGTCGTCTGGATCCAAGTCTCCGGGTAAGTCGAAGCACTCCAAGAAGTCCAAGAGGCGACACCGCTCTTCGGACTCCCCTCGCCGGTCGCGCGACCCGGCAGAGGGTCAGGGTGGTTCCACCCCCGCTGCTCTGGCGGAGCCGCAGGTGCCGCGCAAGTCCCCATACCCACCGGTCCCTGGGACTGACGCGACGCCGGCGGAAGTCAGTGCCTTCCTCTCGGCCATGAGGAGCCTGGCTCCGCCGTCGACGCCCGCTGGCGCGCCTTCGGGCCCCGCGGACCCGACTGGGCTGCCTTGCCTGCCGGCGGCCCCGGCGCCGTTGACGGCTCCGGCCTCGACGCCGCAAGCGCCCGAGGGACCCGTTCCAGAGTCCCCGCTGACGCCGGTCGACCTCGTCACGCCTCCTCCGCCGGCGTCGACACCGGTACCACCTCCGACTCCGCTCGACGTCGAGCCCCAGTTCAGCCCCACTCCGGGCCCGGCGCCGATACGGCGTCGATGGACGCCGCGTTCGGCGCCGCTGGAGACACATTGTCTATCGCCCGGCTCTGCTCCCTCCTCCTGTATACCAGGAATCGGATGATGGGGACAACTGGGAGGGATCCGAGGATCCTATGGCCGTTCAGGCTCAAATGTCACAGGACTGGGCAGATGAACTGGGGGAGGCCAGTGGCCTGGATACCTCTCCGGACACTGGATTCGTCTCTCCTCCGACTGTGGCTTCGGAGGAGGGCGCTGCTTTCTCTGTGGTGCTGCGCAAGGCGGCCGCAGCCCTTGGGCTCGAGCTGCCTGCCGTGGCTGTGAGGACTAACGTCCTTACTGAGGTGCTTCAGTCTGCAGCAAGCTCCACTGAGCCTCTGCTGCAATTCAATGAGGCCCTCATTGACGTTCTGCAGGGCACCTGGTCCAAGCCCTCCACAGTTCCTCCTGTGGACAGGAACGTCGCCAGGCGCCACCGCCCTGCTCGGGGCGACCCCAGTTTTCTGTCCCAATACCCTACCCCCAAGAGCCTGGTTATCCAGGCCTCTACCTCCCAATCCTCCTTCCCGACCGCCCCGCCGGACCGGGATTCCAAGTGACTGGAACAGTTTGGCAAGAAGCTGTTCTCTTCGCTCAGTTTGGGCCTGTAGTCTTTGAACACCGCCTGTCTCTTGGACCGTTATTCCCACTCTCTGTGGGATGCGGTGGAGGACGTGCTGCCCCTGTGTCCGGAGGAGGTCCGGACACGACTTACCCAGGCTCTGGCCGATGGGAGGGATGCAGCGCGACATGCTATCCGATGTGGGCTTGACACTACGGACTCGCTGGGTAGGGCAATTTCTACCACAGTGGCGCTTAGACGTCACGCCTGGCTGCGGTCCACGTCCTTTTCGGGCGATGTCCAGAGCACTCTCATGGACATGCCCTTTGATGGCACTCGCCTTTTTGGCGAGAAAGCGGACAGTGCGCTTAATCGCTTTAAGGACTCCCGGGCTACGGCCAAGTCCTTGGGCCTCTCTGCCCCGCGGTTGCAAACTTCCGCCTTTCGCCCCTTTCGTGGCCAAGGAAGGGGTGCCTCCTCACGTGCGCCTAGCCACCAGCCGCAGAACCAACCTGCGCGCGGTCGCGGACGTGGTTTCCGCCGAGGCGGTTCTGGAGAACGACTAGGTCAGCCCACATCCACCCCGGCAGCATCCGCCGCAAAGCCTTCCTAGTCCGAGCTTTCAGGCCCATTCCACGCCAGTGGGCGGCAGAGTTCGCCATCACCTGCTCCACTGGCGGTCCATCACATCGGACAGGTGGGTGCTGCAAATCGTGCGAAGGGGCTACTCCCTCCCCTTCGAGACGACCCCTCCAGCCATGCCACCGCAGCACCACCGTATCTCGGGGGATCATTTGAATCTTCTCCACGAGGAAGTTTCGGCCCTCTTGGCCAAGGGGGCCGTCGAGCGCGTTCCGAGCCCAGAAGTAGGTCGTGGTTGTTATTCCCACTACTTTCTGGTTCCCAAGAAGGGCAAAGGGGGCCTACGCCCTATCTTGGACCTCCGGAACGTCAATGCCTTCCTCCGGAAGGAAAGGTTCAAGATGTTAGCTTTGGCTCAGGTTCTAGCTGCCCTAGACCCCGGAGACTGGATGGTAGCGTTGGACTTGCAGGACGCATATTTCCACATCCCCGTCCTGCCGGCCCACCGGCGTTACCTGCGGTTCACGGTGGGCCAAGAGCACTTTCAGTTTACCGTGCTCCCCTTCGGCCTCACCAGTGCCCCTCGGGTGTTCACGAAAGTGATGGCGGTGGTCGCAGCTCATCTGCGCAGATCAGGGGTTCCAGTCTTCCCCTATCTCGACGACTGGTTGTTGAAGGCGGGCTCGCCCCAGACAGTCGTCTCCCACCTCCAGACTACGGCGGATCTCCTGCATTTGCTGGGATTTTCCATCAACGTGCCGAAGTCACACTTGAGTCCCTCTCAGAAGCTCCTCTTCATCGGAGCGGTTCTCGATTCGGCGCAGTTCCGGGTCTATCCGCCGGAACAGCGGGTCCGGGATATTCAGGCCCTGATTCCCATCTTTCGGCCTCTATCCTGGGTTTCGGTCAGGCTAGTGTTGCGGCTTCTGGGGCTGATGGCCTCCTGCATCCTACTAGTGCATCACGCCAGGCGGCGCATGCGGGCTCTGCAGTGGGACCTGAAGTTTCAGTGGGCCCAGCATCACGGCAACCTGTCCGACCATGTCTTGATCTCGGAGGGCACTGCACAGCAGTTGCAGTGGTGGCTCACGGACCGCGATTGGGTCAAGGGCAAGAGCCTCTCCCTTCCCCAACCGGAGCATGTCATAGTGACGGATGCGTCCCTCCTGGGATGGGGTGGCCATATGGGAGCGGCGGAGATCAGAGGCCTCTGGTCTCCGGCGGAGTCTCGTCTCCACATCAACCTGTTGTGGTTGAGAGCGATCCGACTTGCACTGAAAGCCTTCCTTCCCTCTGTCCGGGGAAGTGTCGTGCAGGTGTTCACGGACAACACCACCGCCATGTGGTATTGCAACAAACAGGGCGGGGTGGGGTCGTGGACCCTTTGTCAGGAGGCTCTGCGCCTCTGGACATGGCTGGAACACCAGGGCGTCACCCTAGTGGTTCAACATCTGGCGGGCTCTCTGAACGCCAGAGCAGACGAACTCAGCCGCCGGTGCATGATGGATCACGAATGACGTCTGAACTCCGAAGTGGCGCAAGGTCTCTTTCAGCAGTGGGGAGAGCCTTGGTTAGATCTATTCGCCACCGAAGAGAACTCGCAATGTCAGCAGTTCTGTGCATTGGAATTTCCAAGGCGGCACTCGCTCGGCGACGCTTTTCGTCACGAGTGGAGTTGCGGTCTGTTGTACGCCTTTCCGCCTATACCACTTCTGCCCAGAGTGCTGAAGATGATCAGGCACGACCGGGCCCAAGTCATCTTGGTGGCTCCGGATTGGGCACGAAGGTACTGGTATCCCGAGCTACTCAGTATGTTGACCGATCCTCCGATACGTCTGCCCCTTCGGGAGGATCTTCTGTCGCAGCAGCAGGTGACGGTCCTCCACCCGAACCTGTCCAGCCTCCACCTCCATGCGTGGAGATTGAGCGGCGGCAGTTGATGCCATTTGACTTGCCTCCTGAAGTCTGTGATATCATTCTGGCAGCCAGGCGTCCCTCCACAAAGACGGTATACGCCTGCCGGTGGAACAAATTTGTGGCATGGTGCACAGCAAAGGCTGTGGATCCCCTTTCCGCCCCTCTTTCAGAGGTTCTACTGTTTCTTCTTTCTTTGGCCCGGCAGGGCTCTGCCCTGGGCACCCTGAAAGGTTATCTTGCTGCCATCTCTGCCTTCTTGCGGCTTCCTGATCAGCCTTCTCTTTTCAAGTCCCCTGTAGTTACACGCTTTCTAAAAGGCATTACTCACACGTTCCCTCCTGTCCCTTTTGTAATGCCTCAGTGGGACTTGAATCTTGTTCTCACATTTCTAATGTGCGCTCCCTTTGAGCCTCTTCATAATTGTCCTCTTCGTCTGCTGACGCTTAAGACTGCTTTTCTGGTAGCCATCACCTCGGCTAGACGGGTGAGTGAGCTCCAGGCTTTATCTTCAAAGCCTACTTTTCTCTCTGTTCATCCGGACAAGGTTGTCCTTCGGCCTCGTCCCTCCTTTCTTCCGAAAGTGGTGACTCCATTTCATCTTGGGCAGTCTGTCACCTTGCCCACCTTCTTTCCGCCTCCGCATCCTTCCAAAGAGGAAGAGAGGCTCCACCGTCTGGACCCAAAACGTGCGCTCTCCTTTTATTTGGACCGCACAAAGCAGTTCCGGGTGGACGACCAACTTTTCGTTGGATACGTGGGTGCTAAGAAGGGAAAAGCTGTGCACAAACGGACCATCTCTCGGTGGGTCGTTTTGTGCATCAAAATGTGTTACTCCTTGGCAAAAAAGGACCCTCCTGTTGGGCTGCGCGCCCATTCTACTCGGGCCACAGCGGCTACTACTGCTTTGGGACGGGGTTTCCCTTTGCAGGACATCTGTCAGGCGGCAACGTGGGCTTCGCTACACACGTTTGCCAGGCATTATTGCCTTGACAGCCAAGTCCGGAGGGATGGCTTCTTTGGCCGTTCTGTCCTCCAGGACTTTCTGGTGTGATCTTGGTTCGCAGACCCACCACCGGGGATGGTATTGCTTGGGTATCTATTCTAAGGTGAGGAATCTAACTAACGTGTTTCATTCAGATGAAAAAGTTACTTACCTTCGGTAACGATGTATCTGTAAGAAACATTAGTTAGTTAGATTCCTCACCGACCCACCCATCCTCCCCGTTCTGCGAACTGACATCTAGGGTTAAGGTTATCCTTTTCAGGCCCCTAGATTTTATTTTTGGCACCAGTGTCGGTCTTTGCATGGCTCTGCGTTCCTGGCGCGGAAAGCTATGTACAAGAACTGACGTCAGCGCGTGAGGGCGGCGTCTAAGTACTCCGACGTCATTCCGACGCCGACGACTGACGCGTAGCCGCAGACGACGCCTAGCGACGCGCAAGGGGTATTGCTGACGAAAAATCTTCCGGATCCAGTCTGACGCCTGGGGACATTCTAAGGTGAGGAATCTAACTAACTAATGTTTCTTACAGATACATCGTTACCGAAGGTAAGTAACTTGTTCTTCTAGTATGAATGGTGAAAAGTAAGTAAAAAGGAAAATAAACGGAATGAAAGGACAGCAGACAGAGTAGCAGAAGAGTCCTATTTATTTTCAAAGGGTCATCTCTGAATAGAATGTTAAGAGATGCAGAAGTCTCATTATGCAGCTATCAAATAGAAAGCGAGGAAAGCATACTATAAATGCTATTTGTAAGGTGGAGTAATTGTGTTGTGGACCCAGTAACATGGGGTATAAGGGAGCAGATTAAAGCGTCATTGCGTTGGCAAGTGGGCAAGTGCCACTCACCAAAGATACATAGCGTGCAATTACAAAGGGAGTGTTGGAAGAAAACAGATTTGTGAAAAAGTTACAACTGTTGAAAGGTGCCAAAGGATGTGGTAGAAAGCACATTAGGTTACTTACATCTTACAGATACCAAGGTATAGATTATTGTGAATTTGGAAGAAAACCTATTGTGAAGGCCAATCGTAAAGTGGAGTCATAAAATTACTGCCCCAGTGCTAGGGGGTATTTGGAGGAAAACATGTTGAAAGGCCAATTGTCTAGTAGTCATTACATTACAAACCCAGTAATACAGGGTATAGAAGAGCATTTATACGTGTCATTGCGTTGATTGGTGGACAATA
The DNA here is from genome assembly GCF_964204655.1 of Triturus cristatus. Lineage (NCBI taxonomy): Eukaryota > Metazoa > Chordata > Amphibia > Caudata > Salamandridae > Triturus > Triturus cristatus. The sequence continues at coordinate 552,950,336 of NC_140586.1, forward strand.
CGGTTACAGTTCCACCAATCAAAAAATTTATGGCGCGAAATTCAAAACGCCAACGTAGGAAGGAGACACATTTTGATTAGAGTTGTAAATGGTGAAAAGATGCCACGAGGTGTGGTAACATGCACCTACGTTTGCCTCATTTTATACAGACCCAGGGATCATAGTGCATTTTGTAGAGAAGAGCCCCAGTTAAGAAACTGGTGCGTTGGACTACGTGACAGTAATACGTTCTTCTACATGTCTTAAGTCCTTAGAGGTTATTCTAGGTCACATTGGTGATATAAGTCGAATATGAAGGCAAGGGAGACAATTATAAAAAGTAGTATATTTCCTTGTCACTGTTGAGACCTAGCGTAGAGTACATATCCATCTGGCCTCCAGCTGTCTAAGTGCCAGTTCTCTATCCCCTCCTCTCTTGAAGGGCAAGGCAACATCAATACCATGAAAGCGGAACTTAGCTTTATCAGTCCTACTAGTGCACTCATTTAAGGGTAATGCGTATGTTGTGTCCCCATTCAGAACTGCTCTGCGGTGCACTTGGAAAAGTGTTTTGAGCTGTCTTGTGGTGCTGCGTACATATATCTTATCTCACCCACAGATAAGTATGTAGATCACAAAGCTGGTCAGACAATTAATGAACTGTTGAATCTTATGCTGCATGCCAGTGTTATAGCTGAAGGTCGTAGTTTTGTTGCAGCCTAAGCCGCAGATGGTACAGGTACCACAGGTATAAAACCCCAATGATTTGTGAAGCCAGCTTTGTTGTTGTGGTGTCTTGCAGAGGATGTATCTAGGACTCAAGGAGTCCCTGATTGTCCTACATCTTTTAAAAGTCATAGATGGTTTCTGTGTGATGTTATTTACTCCTGGTGCCCCTTTTAACAGTGACCAGTGTTTGCCAATTATTTTAAACACCTCATGGTTAATTGTGGAATGTATTGTGATGAATGAGAGTCTTTCATTACTCTTTCTAGCGTCCTTTGCCTTATTCGCTAGTGGCTTGCCCCCTTACGGTCCTAGCCCTCTTCTGTGCCATTGTGAGCAGACTTTGCTCATAGCCTCTTCTTAGTCTGTCTGTTGCTAGTTTGGCTTGTAACTCAAAGTTGGCCTCTTCGCTACAGTTTCTACGAATACGCACCAATTCTCCATAAGGGATAGCCTTTTTGGTTGAAGGTGGGTGAGAGCTGGGGTAGTGTAGTTTGCTGTTAACTGCAGTTTCTTTCCTGTATAGTGTACTCTGTATCCTGTTGTTATCGACATAAAGCTTGAGATCAAGAAAGTGTATTTTAGACCCGGACATTTCTTGAGTAAAAGTGACGTTAAGGAATTTCTGATTGAGGAAGTCAAAGTAATCCCTAAGCTCAGGTCCTGTGCCAGTCCATAAGATGACATCATCAATGTAACAGCCCCAGAACTGAACATGTCTGGTCCAGTTTGAGGACGCTCTTGACCATGCATGGGTATGCTCCACCCGCCCCATGAAGAGGTTCACGTACGATGGGGCAAACTTGGATCCCATCGCTGTCTCCTGTTCTTGCTTATACCAGGTCTTATTAAACAGGAAAAAGCTATTGTCCAGGATGACATCTATCATTGCCAACAGCATTTGGTTGTGGTCTAGGAGGGTCGACTGTCTCTTTGAGAGAAAGTCAATCGCTCTCTTGCCTAGGTCCCTTTTATTGCATGTATAAAGTGATTCCACGTCCAGCATTTCAAACCACATCCTGTCATCCCCTTCCATGTCCTCAAATTTGTTCAGTATATCTGTGCTACTTATTTCTCTTTTCAAGTGTCTCCTATCTAATTTTTTCTCTAAACAATGTTTTACCCTTATTCTCACTGATTGCTAATAAATGTATATTGTATGCTATTACAGCCCTGAAGAAGCCCATGTTTGGACGAAATGCGTTGGCTGTCCTTATCTGAATTCAAGCATACTTGAAATAAAGACGTACAAAGATCACCACCAAAACGCCTACTCATTGTTTTTTCAACTTGTATATATCACTGCTTTCAGTATATATTGCCTCTCATTACCCCCCGTGTTTGTTTAATTTTGTGGGCAATTGGCAGGTGACCATTTGAGACTGGCAATATTCGAAACCCATGTGACTCACCCAGGCAGTGCAGTCTTCTTTAACCCGGCTGCCATCTCATTTCCTTGTAGTATTTTTGTTCTGTACGCCGATCCTTGAGTAACGTACAACATGAAATAAATTGAGTGGAAAACTGTTTTCAAAACCAGATCGGAACATTATGAAAACAAGGTTACGCCTCTTGACATGTGCATTACTCCTTCAGTTTTTCAACGCTTTGGGAACAATCTATTGCAATAAGGGTTTGGAGTATATAGAGTCATTTATTTGGATTTATTCCAAGAACATGGAAGACCACAATATGACAGTGTTCTACCATTACGAGCCTTATGTCCAATTTGGAAAAACTTCTATATGCACACAGTAGTGCTTGTTTGGTCTGTACTTATTGCTATAGGTAAGTAAAAAGATGCGTCCCTGGTCCAAAAGCATAAATGTAAAGAAAATCCAGAGTTTTATAGGTTTTGTTAATTTCTACATGTTTATTGCAAAATGTTCCTATGTTGATTACCCCCAATAAATCGCAAAATATGTATAATGTGTGAGAGAACTATCATTTCAGACATTAAAGGAAGCGTTTTGCTGAAGGCCCAGCATTGCAGATTATTGTAGGACACTCCTGGGCAGTTGGTTATTGTAAGCTGCCGCATTTTTATGTTATACGGGTAAGAAAAAAGAAAATAAAGGTTCTTTCTACATTTCATGACTTTTAAATGTTTAACGACCATTTATGTATATAATTGGTAACACTTAAAAAAAAAAAATGTTTTTATTGTTTTTAAACTATTTCAGAAAGCTTTCAAACATACATATCTTAAATTTAGCATTAGTTATGCAGTGCATGATACAACATTGGTATAGTATTCATAAGTGGAGTAGGTGGTGTTTGAGTACGAAAGACCATACACACTTATAACGTGCATTTGTATATTTACTTGTGTACATGCATACTCTATATTGCCATAGTGTGCAGTGTGTCTCAGCACTATCGTTTGTTGCTGCTTATTGTCTCGTGGCCTAGGGAGGCGGGTGATAGCGTTATATGGGACAACAGTTGTTGTTTAACAGACTCAGATCTCCCTTCGAGTTCCCCTGCATGAAGCCTCACATGTGCTGGTGCACTTAACAACTATTTGGGCATTCGCTTGCTGCTTGGTAGTATTTGGGGTGTAGGCTTGCCTGTCTCCTTCTGTTTTTGCCCTGCCTATTGTACTAGACTAGTTCTGCTTTGTGCGTGTGTATTCTTAATCTGCGGAGCCAATCCTGGGTAGGCCCTCGGCAGTGTCACGGTGAACCTCCCCAGTGTCACTGTGAACTTGCAGTAACTCAGCCAGCATCGCATCCCAACTTGCGGCAATCAGGATCTTACCTATACCCATAGTGTCCTCTAAATAAATTGCTAGTTTGTGGGGGAGATCTTGGGCCTTCCATTTCCTGGTAATTAACCTTTTAGCTACTACTATCCCCAGATCTAGGATTCTAGAGGTTACTTTATTGTTCCGGCACCTGCGATATCAATGTGAAATGTAAGTGCCATTCAAAAGGGACTGTGCGGTCTGTGCAGGTAGATAGGGTATTACTCACTACAAAGAGAAGGTCTCAAAAAAACTACAAAAAGGTATTTCTTAAAGAATCCATATGCATGCTTTTACAAATTGCTAATCTATGTTAATCCCAAACTACTCCGATCTAGTCTGGAACCGGAAAAGGAAGGGGGAAGGGGCTCTGGGGGAAAAATCTAATTTTTTAATACTGCTCTCACACACTTTGCAGTGTCATGCTAAATCATTGGGCCGCATCTGAACGCCCAGGTGCAGACCAACACACTGGACGGAGCGCTGAGAAATTATTTAGAAAAATAATGATGAGGAAAGCAAATATAAAGAATAGGGAAACAATTATTCCCTCAAGAAGGGATCATAAAGTGCAAGACATAAATCCTATTAAAACTATCAGAGGGGAACCCAGGATTACCTTTATTCGTGGTCACCCTCGGTAGGATTACAATTTAGTCGGATACACCTGGGAGATCCGTGCCCCTATATTCTGTTTGCAGAATCCAACATGTTTCGGCCTTCATCAGTAGTACTCACGGGTCACGGCGGCCTTCATCAGGGTATTGATCCCGTAAAGTAATTGTGGTCTTGACCAACACTCTGTTCTCCAAATTATTTTATTTTAGGATTATCTCCTTTTCGCCAAGTACGCACTTGCATAGAGGAACCATTTACTGTAAAAGAAGAAAATACGAAAAGGCAGGCTTGAATACCTGTACCTCCATTTTCTTGCCCTCAACCCTTATCCCTTTCCAAAAGTGACTACATTAAAACCATATTCCTTAACTATTTATAGAAAACCGGTGACTTTTACACACAGTTATATAAAAGCAGGCAATAACACCACTAGTGCAGGAATAAAAGATAAAGTTGCTCAATGGGTCCCAGGTTCTAAATCACTGATGTGTTGCTTACACTGCTGCATTATATTCGGTTCTCTGAGTGACAAGGCTCCCTGTTTATACCTAGTGCAGCCTCTCTATTTCACCGTGTCCAATATGTAAAGTGCATCTGAATATTTTCTTACCCGAGTTTATATACTACTTTTAAACCCAGGACCTTCGTGGGAGCGTGATCTCCTCGTCACACTCTATATAAACAAAAGAAGGGAAATGCTACCTTCATCCTAACTTACAAAAGATCATATGTATTGAATTCATGTAACTAGTACCCGCTTACAAAGAAGAGCCAATGCTTATGCTGCCGTCACCAATCTTTACATTGCTCAAGGTACATGTCATTCTCATAATCGTGGCATGCGCATTCAACCGTAGCGCAGTAAAGGCCAAAATTTAATCCATCAAATTCTTACACTATACCAAAGTAGAATTGTCCCAATACGGCTCCCAGGTAGACAGGGTGTCTGCAAATTTCTTACAGTATCTATACAGACGGGAGCATCCCCAGAGCATGTGTAATAGGTCTGCGTCAGTAAGAGCTCAGTGTGGGCAGGTCGAAGTATCAATTGATTTTGGCAGGTGTGAGGTACGCCCTTTGTGTGATGTAATATTGAATTTGATGGAATTTTATATTTCTGGGGTTACACACTGAGTTGGTGACCCCATTTAGTCATGTGTGGCTATTGGTGAGCGGTGCAATAGGAATTGGCCGGGGGGTAGCCCTTCCTCTTCTAATAGTGTATTGTATGGGATTAGTGTGCCGTCTCGGTATAAGCCTGTCGGGATACCAGTCTCATGCCAATTACGAAATTCGACTTCTGCAATTATCAGCCAATATCTTTGTTTAATTGTTCTAACATTCTAGAAGCTCTTGTTGCAGACGTCATCTCCAGACCTCTAACTATCTTGACCCCTTGAAGGCCGGCTTTCGTCCCGACCGCGATATTGAATTGCTGTTACTGGAAATTTTCAGCGATCTTGCACAGGACACTGACCTGGATCAAGTTTCTACTTTGTGCTCCTTGAGAAGATTCCTCTCTGAAATCCTTTTAAGTTCTGGTCCATGGTTTGGTCCCGTTCAAGGAGTTGCCACAGATGCCCCAGAGGCCGGTCTTCTTTGCTATCCAAATCATCCAGAAAGAAACATAAATCAAAGCAAGTCTCTGCCCTCTTTCACCACTCGCATTTGCCTGAGCAGGCACGGGCGATGCCATGGCTCTCAACCCTGCTCCTGGAATCATCCGGCTTTGGAGCCGATCCTTTAACTGGTTCCTGCACAACCCGAGTTTCTGGGGCCTTCTGCCATACCACAAGAGATCGAAGAGTTCTGCGCTGCCATCCTCCAGTTCTTCAATCCCTACCCGTCTTAGCTCCCGGAGGAGCTGAGACGTGTGCCATCTGGGGTACCGCCAGTGAGTTTGCCCACTGAGCCTCTCACAATGCCTCTCTGGATCCTGCCTGATGTGGATGACGAGTGCATTAAGCCCTATCAAGTCTACAATTGGTATGATGACTTCCAGGAGACTAGAGGTCTTGATACATCTCCTGAAAAAGGCCTTCTGTCACCCCCTTGGCCAGCCACAGAGGAATCTACTTCCTAAGTGATGGTAAAGCGTAGGGCAGTCGAAGTCCTTAATCACCAGCTCCCAACCTTGGAGGTCATGACTATAGTATTGAGACGTTCTCGAGCCAGAGCAGAGATTTTTTTTATTTTTTTTATTTTTAGCTTTTTATCATTTAATGGAGCACTACCAGATAACGTATTAGAGGCTTGTGCCAAACCTATGCATGTCTGAGATTTACTGTGTTCTCAGACTGTCTAGTCCTCCCTTTTGGACATGCCCTTCGAAGGGACTCACCGGTTTGGGGACAAGGCAGATTCTGCTTTAAAGCGATTTTAAGGAGAGAAGAGCTACTGCATGCTCTCTAGGCTTATCTGCCATGCCTCGGCAACTACACCAACCCTGTGCTCCTTTTTTAGGGCAGTCACATTTTTTTAGACATTTCCACCCTCACAAGTAACCCAGCAGATTCACAGACAAGGCCACAGTACCCACTGCAGTCAAAGTCCATGGGCTGCCCAGTCCACTGTCATCCCAGCAGCTCCACCTGCTAAACCCCCCCCCTTTGCTTACCCTTGGGGGACCACAGCCACCCAATGGAAGACCTGAGCCAACGATTCTTACCAAGCAGTAACATCGGACTGGTGGGTTCAGCAGATCATTCACCAGGGATATGCTTTATCCTTCCCATCAACTGATGGAGGACCATCTCCATTTTGCAGCACGAAGTGCAAGCTCTTTTGGCCAAAGGAGCCACCGAGAGGATACGTGTGTCAGAAGTGGGTTATGGTTATTGGGAGGAAACTGGCTTTTTTAAGGTTTACCCCCTCTTTTTGTGCTCCTTTTGACTACTAGGCACTGGTGTAATGACTATGAAATGCCCTGAGCCCTGCTAATCAGGACTCAGTGCAGGTTCTCTGATCCTTAAAATGGCTTATTCCCAATTGGCATAACTTGACTTGTAAGTTCCTAGTATATGGTACTAGGGGTACCTAGGGCCTGTAAGTTAGTGTCTCTTGTGGACTTCTGTACTAGTTGTGCTACCACAAGTGTGACAAAGCAAAGGCATGTCTCCCAACCTGCCCTTGCTGACTGGTTAGCAGTTTTAAACTGCTAACCTGACTTTGCCATTTCCAGCAATGACAAAGCCCATGCCTTCCTTTTTAATATCCGTACGTCACCCCCTAAGGCAGGCTCACAGAGCACTAAAGGGTGGGGTGTTATATTAAAAGGTTGGGCCTGCAATTTCACGTTTTTAATGTCGAACAGTGAAAACCAACATTGTCGTTTTTACTGTTAAAGGTTAGTATCCCCATTGACGAGTGCAGAGTTACAGACTGACTTCTGAATGGGACTAAAGTTGTACTTCAAGATATCAAAATAGTCAGTGTACTAACTCTGATTTAATGGTAATATTGAATTTAATATCACTGGTGGGCAAAGTGCAACTTTAGTAGATTGCCACTTTGTTGCCCAAGGTTTGCCACTGCCAGTTTACAGTTGCACACAAAGTACTGTCCTCCACACAGCCTTCTGGCCTCCTGGGGAAGAATGTGAGCGACTTACGGCAAAACCTACAAAGGGACTGCCAGGGGAGGAGGTGTTATCTCCTCTTAGCAGGAAAAGCCACACAGGGTGTGAGCCTAAATGGTGAACTTCAAAGGGGAAGCTGCCTTTGAAGAGCAATGGCTGGTCATTTGTTAGACAGAGGGTGTCTGGGGCAGAGAGGAGAAAACACTGCTAAACAGTTTTTCCGTGGGCATGTAGCCCTCTGGTAGGCACACTCTGGTGTGGGCTGCTAAGCTCCACACACAGAGAGGGGTTCAGTCATATTGGGAGTGGGCAGAATAGTGCACTCTGGGATAGCTAGATGCCACCCTTCTCTGGAAGTTGTCATCCAGTAGGAGGGATCCTCTTTTCACAGAAAAGGCATGTCTGTGCCCACTCTGAAGGAGCTCCAACAATGCTCCCACCAGGTGAGAGCAGACCAGTTTCCCTGCCCGCCCTCTTACAAGCAGGGAAACTCACATAGCTCCCATCCGGCAGGACAAAACAAAAACAGCTGCTCTCATGGACCAGGAGCAATGCCGGCTCTCCATGCACCCCCCAACGTACTGTTTGGTGGGGATGCGGTGCTCGGAGCCAGTAATGGCTCAGGGTGGGGAGCTGCTCACCCCCATACCCTTGGAAGTCCCATCCTATGGGTATGGTCCTTGTGGCCACTATTGGCTCAGGGACGAGGGTCTGTTACATTCCTCCCCTTAATAAGTCTAGTGGGATGGGTGGGCTGAGGGGTAGGGACGTGTGTTCCCCCTTTAAAAAAAAAAAAGTCAGTGGGTTATTCAGCCCCCAAGTGGCTTGTGAGGGGCAGGTGGGTGCCAATGGGGTGGATGCAGGGCCTGGTTGCAGGCCTGGCCCTGCACCCAGTCCCATGCTGCACTGCCAAAGGCCTGGGGTTGGCTGCCTGAGGGGGGGTTCGATGCAGGACCTGGCCACAGGAGGTTTGGTTCATTGTATGTATTTTAATAAAATATTACTTTACGTTAAAAAGAACAGTAGAAATGTACTGAAAATTTAAAGGACAGCGTAACATTTTAAACGTACAAAACCACTGAAATTATATGTCCGGACTGAAGCGAGGAATATGCTGTACTTTCTTCACTTTTATTATTACAGCAGCCATATTAACAAGTAAAATCATTTCCTATCAACCCTGGGAAAAAGTAAACAGTCAAAAAATGTCCAATCAGCACTTTAGGGACCGCTTGATGGTCCTTTGTCCCTCTTGCTGCCTCCTCTTTCTTCGCTGCTCCAGCAGTTGAGATAAGCGCCTTCAGCCTCTGGGCCACTTATTTTATTGTTAATCTGATTGTTTTAATGTAGTAAGTTTTTAAACTGTGCTAAATTGTGTTTATTTTCACAGCAAGGCTGTGGGAACGCTTGTTGCTCCTCTATGGCTGCTTTTCCTCCTGTTCGCATGCTTTGGGGCTCCTGCTGTGTGGTCCTCCAACCACTAGAGGACGCAGCATGGTATAAAAAAAAATACACGCTCCGCATGTCTTGTCTCCCGGCCAGCGTGCTAATCCCTTGTGACTCTGTCAGGAGATAAAGCATCCGGCCGGTAGCTTAGTGTGTAATTACAAAGTTTGGCCCACACACCAGGAGCAATTACGCCCCTCTTTAGGCTCTGTACTGTGATTTAGTGCATAGCACGTTGGTGAAGTGTTTCCAGTGCCAGTTGCATGGTACGACACCGTGCAACTGGCAATTTAACCACCTATATCCACGTGGGTGATTTAGTGTCCTGCAGGGATTATGCCCTGTAAACGGGCCTTTGGGCTACGCATTGCCTTGCTGGGAGACTCCCACCTACACATATTGCCCTCTGATTTCCTGGTGGGCCGGCGCTCTAAACATTTTCATTGGGTAGCCCCTAATAAGTCATCATAAGTCATGAGTGATATTGAAAAGACCTACCTCCCAGTTGATGACCATTTTCGTAAAGTTATGGATGCCTCTATTTTGAAGGCGGTTTCTTTACATGGTGGCTCCCCTGGAACAAACTTCTGCAGCATTCCGAGCGCTGCTTTAGACCCTTCCCTACGAGAGAAGACCTCTTCTGAATCATGATCCCTCTACCTCCGTGGATGTCTAGCCAGCCTGCTCTGCTTCCCAAGTACAAAATGGAACCCACACCTGGCATCTATTCGGAGGCTTTTGACCATTTTAAAAAGGGTTTTCTTAGACCAATCAGCCCTTGGCACTACACCATTCTGGGCTCCTGCATGCGGGTGCAGCCCCACTTCCCCGCCCGATTAGCCCCTCACCAAGGACTGACTCCCCCCTCTGGCTCCTAAGCGGGGCAAGATTCAAGATGTCCCTCGCCCAACCAGGCCCAGTGACGACCTACCAGCAGGAGACTCTCCTCTGGGTACCTCCTCGGATGTGCTGGACCCCAAGGAATTACTACATCCTCGGTCAGCGGCATGGTTCCCAGCTTAGGAAGTTGCGACCTATGTCACAGAGAGGCTGTGCATGCCTCTGGACAAGGAAGTTCGCAACTGCCTTCGGGCGTAGTGCCCCTCTCGTCTCTAGGATATAAGGTGTCTGTGACCCGGAAATTGATGCCTGCATGGCCACTTTTCTGGCCAAATACATACATGACCCAAAGAGCGGTATAGACATATCTTCGCAGGATTTACAAATATGATGCGCCCGGTGGTGGAATATCTCAGAGTTCGGGGCATCCTCCTCCTTATCTATTAGGATGACATCCTCCTGATGGTGTCCCCGTAATCTCTTTGCACATCTTCACATAGCAGTAACCCTTTTGGAGTCACTAGGCTTCATTATCAATCAACAGCCGGTGCTTACTCCTACTGTGTCTCTAGCATGTCTAGGCTTCGTGGTGGACTCGTCTGAGCCACACTCCGCCTTCCTTCAAGGAAGATGAGCAAGATTAGACAAGAACTGTGCCAGACGGTGTCCAAACCATCCAGCTCCCTTAGGCAGATCGCAAGGGTAGTGGGACTGTGTTCATCCTGGATCCAGGGGTTCTTTCTGGGTCCCCTTCACTACTGAGTCCTACAGCGGCTCAAGGCCTTTCCCCTTTGGAGAGGGCTCATGTATTCTCAGGTCTTCCCGTTATCAGAGGAAGCCTGGTAAGAAATACAGTGGCTCTGAATTGACCTTTCAAAAGAAACTTAAAACGTGGTTATTCAGATTGGTTGAAAGCCATTTCTGGAACTTGACTCAGGAGCTGCCTGAGCATAAAATGTTAGCACTGGGACACTTTGGTCGAAGTAACCAGGCGCTCTATAAATAATTGAGTTATTATTTGTGATGGCTTGCCCACATGAATGCGTGAACTGGTCGAGCAATATTCTGCTCCCTTCTAGACCCAGTCATAGAATCCGACTCCAGGGGTACATGATGTGAGGGAATTCCCCATCAGAGGAAGATGGTCCTTTCACGAAAAATGTTTGCACATAAACTGTATTGTACTGTTAGAAGGCTCTTTCCCGGTCAGGTGTTGGACCAAGGACTAAGCCAACTGCTGTGTCATAGTCAAAATAGACGTGGCGGCAGTGCTCTACATCAACCATCTGGGAGTACGCGGCCCAAATCCTTCTCGGAACTCGCCGGAACTTCTGTGACTGACTCGAGAACAAAGTCTCAGTGATGGCGAAACACCTCCTAGGAAAATCCAACCAAGTAGCCGACTGGCACTCCTGTTGCCTGTGGGAAGCAAGCCTTTGGTAATTGCACCCATCAGTCTTTCAGGCCAAATGGGCTCTATTCTTGGTGGACCTCTTTGCATCTCACCTGGACCACCATCTCACCAGGTACTTCAGTTGGTGGCCTGACCCGAAGGAGGTAGACACTGATGCTTTTCTCCAGAAGTGGCATCTAAAGCAGGGTTATGGAGAAGGTGCTAGTGAGCCAGATTTGGAGATGGCAAGTCTGGTAACCGGTTATACTGAAATTTTCTTAAGATTTTCCAATGCCTCTACCCCTCTTTCCGGACCTCCTCCAAGATCCAGAGGGGAATCGCCAGCTTCTGGTAATGGAGAGGTCTCTACCTCTCATGGCTTGGAGGATTGAAGAGAAAGCTGGAAAAAGGCAGGACTTTTGGACCACGCTGCGTCCCTCCTCTCTAAGGCATCGGCAGACAGTACCATCAATCAGAACATTTGTAAAGTGCACTAATCACCCGTGAGGGTCTCAAGGCGCTGGGGGAGGGGAGGGGATGGTGCTACTGCTCGAATAGCCAGGTCTTTAGAGGTCTTCTGAAGGTGAGCAGGTCCTGGGTCTGCCGTAGGAGGCTGGGGAGGGTGTTCCAGGTCTTGGCGGCAAGGTGGGAGAGTGATCTGCCCCCAACGGTCGCTCTTCGGATGCGTGGAACGGTGGTGAGGGCAAGGTCGGTGGAGCTGAGCTGGCGGTTGGGGGTGTAGAAGGAGAGTAGTCTGTTGAGGTAAGCTGGTCCGGTGTTGTGGAGTGCCTTGTGTGCGTGGGTGAGGAGCTTGAAGGTGATCCTATTGTTGACGGGGAGCCAGTGCTGGTCTCTCAGTTGGGGTATGATGTGGCTGTGGCGAGGGATGTCGAGGATCAGACGTTTTGAATGCGTTGAAGTAGTTTCAGGAGTTTGGCCGAGGCTCCTCCGTAGAGGGGGGTTCCGTAGTCCAACCTGCTGCTGACGGGCGTCTGGGTGACCGTTCTTTTTGTTTCGATGGGGATTAACCTGTAGATCTTGCGGAGCATGCGGAGGGTATTGAAGCAGGAGGACGAGACTGCGTTGACCTGCTTTTATCATTAAGAGAGTAGAGTCGAGGATAAACCCCAGGTTGTGTGCGTGGTTGTTGGGTGTTGGTGCTGTTCCCAGTGAGGTCGGCCACCAGGAGTCGTCCCAGGCCGAGGGGGTGGAGCCAAGGATGAGGACTTCCGTCTTGTCCGAGTTTAGCTTCAGACGGCTGTTTTTCATCCACTCGGTGACGGCTTTCATTCCTTCGTGGCGGTTGGTTTTAGTGGTGAGGGGGTCCTTGGTGAGGGAGAGGATCAGCTGGGTACGTCGGCGTAGGAGATGATGTTGATCGTGCAGTCGGGCGACGTGGGCGAGCGGTGCCATGTAGACTTTGAACAGTGTCGGGCTGAGGGATGAGCCCTGGGGTACATCGCAGATGATCTTGGTGGTTTCGGAGCGGAAGGGGGAGAGGCGGACGTTCTGGGTTCTGCCAGAGAGGAAGGAGGTGGTCCAGTCCAGAGCCTTGTCTCGGATCCCAGCGTCGTGGAGGCGTGTGCGTAGGGTGTGGTGGCAGACAGTGTCGAAGGCGGCTGACTGGTCCAGAAGGAAGAGGGCCACGGTTTCGCCGTTGTCCAGCAGGGCCCTGATGTCGGTGGCGGCGACGAGGGCAGTTTCGGTGCTGTGGTTGCTGCGAAACCCAGACTGGGACGGGTCCAGGATGCTGTTCTCCTCGAAGTAAAAAAAAAAAAAGTAACCATTAACAGGAGTACAACCTGTTAACCCAGGTGAGACCGGGCGTTGTATGCAACAGAAAACAATGTCTCAACTGGAGATTATTAGGAAGGGACAATTTAAGAACAGTGAGATAAATCACAATTGGGAAGGAGAACAAAGAAAGGGAGACCACAACGTAAGGGTGGAGTGAAGAAAGTCAATTTATAATTCGAGGAGTAGTTAAGAGGCACTACAGTACATCTATTATACAATGACCATAACACACAAGGTGGGCACTGAGCGTGCTAGTGAGAGGTGGACGGCGCAGTGACACAAAGGTGCAAAAACAGTGTGAACGGCGAGAGTAAATAGTATTAAAGTGGTCAAAAACAATGCAGGTTATATACAAAGTGTATGTACAAAATGATTCAGGCAATTGAATTGACCACGAGAGCGCCTGAGTTCTAGGCTGTTTAGTCGACGGCGTTACAACCTGAATGATTGCAGGTCATCATCAGGACAATAGGTCATTAAATTGAAGGTAGTGCTCTATGGAGAAAGGGAGAGGGGAGGCGAGAGAAGGGTCAGAACAAGAGTGGTCCCAGGGGACAAGGTCAGCGAGGGTAAGTAAAAATATGGCAGGGGTAAAAATTACCTACTACAAAGCGGTTGTAGGGGATCACAAATGAAACTAGATCTGTAAATCATCGAGGGAGCTTGTCAATCTGTTGGCGAATAACAAGTGTCAGGGGAAGTGGTTCAAAAAGTACTGGGGTGGGCAATGTGTGAATGATGCTGTGGAAAAATTACCGGGTAGAAAGTCAAAGGAAACTCACAGGCGGATAGTCCTATTGCGTTTTGGCATTGGGGCGTATGTCCAGAGGGGGCCCGGTAGCTGGGCGCGGGGGGTGGAGGGGGGTTGACTCTGAAAAAAAAAAAACAATTTAAATTAAGTAAGGGCAATGCGTCCTGATTAAAAGGAGGACGATTGAGGTGGTCGAGGACTTGGGGTGGTGGGTACTTACTGAAAGTGCATGATCAAGAAGGGATCAAGGCAATTCAGGAGAGATGACAAGGGAGTAAATCTGTGAGCGACAGAAGAGCGAAGCCTCTGTACTGCGAGGCCGACGAATGAAGCGTCCAGTGCAAGCATCACGAGGGACGGAGGCACTAGACAGGGAAAGGATAGTGATAGCTCGGGGGGACCCACGAGCGTGAATGAAGGAAAAACTAGAGTTGTGCGCGTGGTGAACTATATTACTGCCATTCTTGTAAAACGTTTATTCATGTTTTTAAATCAGCCTACAGCATTGTTGCACTGACCTTTTTTAAACGCATTCCCTGTTTTAAAAAAATCTGTTTGCTGCTGCACTGTGTCACTTTGGGGGGCGATAGCTTGTGGTCTGAAGTGTTTGGCGGGTCGCAGTCCTCGGTCCGTCACGGCATTATAGTGCCGATTGCTGCGGAGGGACAGACGCGACTCCGCCCACTTTCCACACTACTTCCGGTTCAGGTGGTATATGTTGGGGGAGACTCGCCGGCCGTGCAGCGGACGCGCGCAGCGGGCGCGCCGCTGGCGTGCCAAAGGCGCGCCTAAGGCAAGCCCGTCTGCGCCCGTCCGCGTCCGGAGCGCGTCCAGCGCCAGCTATGATGCTGGGACCGGTAGAATGACCCACTTAAGGTGGCCACGAGAGTTACTCCTAAACCTTAGGGGTGCTGTTTGTGGGAGGGCGCATCAGCTCGACTTGGCCAACTCCCCACTGCCACACTGCTGTAGAGAATGCGGGCAGATGCTGCTTCAAAGTAAGGTGGATAGGGAGGGCTAGGCTCCCCAGGGCTCCGTGCCTGATCAGAAGTCCTTAATTAATCTGGGTTTAGTTAATTGTAGATCGCTACCTAAACATGCTGAGGAGATTTGGTCAACTCTAATTGAAGATAATTGGGATGCCCTGTTCCTTACAGAAACTTGGTTGAGTGCTGACGCAATGACCTCGATTTCATTAGCTACCCCGCCAGGATTTAAAATGTGTTTTGCTAATCGTGTAGGGGGAAAAAGAGGTGGGGGGGTGGCTATTAGTTTTAGAGGTTCTTGGGTGCTTACGTCCTCCGCCTCGATGCTTCTGCATGACATCGAAGGCTTACATTTTTGTTTCCAGATTAACCCCACTTTTGCCTTAGCTGGCATTCTTATTTATAGACCGCCAGCCTGTGCAGCGTCTGCTTTACAGCTGTTATGTGATCTGGTTGCCCAAAAGTCAGTGGTTTATTCTAATTTTTTGGTTTTGGGTGATTTTAATTTACACGTAGATGATCCAGATTGCGTACAAGCGTCGCAACTTGTGTCATCCCTGGAGGGGGTTAACATCTTACAAGGGGTGCTTTTTCCCACACACTCCGCGGGGTCATACCTTGGACCTTATTTTCTCCAATATTAAAAATACTGAAATTGGGTCCCCACTTCCACTTATCTGGTCGGACCACTTCCTAGTTCCCTTTTCAATTTCCCTCCCGACCGCTAAGTTATTAAAAAGCACCCAGCTGGTACAAATAAGAGATTGGAAGAAATTGTCTGCGGAATCCCTTAGCCCCATATTGAGGGAGAGTCAGCCTCAGCTGCCTCAGGACCCCAACTTGGGCGCAGTTATCCTGCACCAATGGATTGCGAATGCAGTGGAGGCTGTCGCACCAATTAGATTGGGGAAACCCGCAAGATGCTCACCCTCTGCTCCATGGTTCTCCACCTCCCTGAAAGAACAAAAAAGCAAATGTAAAAAACTGGAACGTCTATGGAGATCAGCTTATTGTGATTCAGCCAAAGTGGTTTATAAAAAAGCTACAAAAGAACTTCATAAGGCTTTAAAAGCTGCCAGACGAGATTACCTTGTAGCTCGCATCCAGAATGCGGTCCATTCCGGCACAGAAGTTTTTAAAGTAGTCCAATCCTTTTTTAAACCTAAGGCTAGTGAGTTGGAGGTTACCGCTTCTGTCGGACGATGTGAAAAAATAGCTTCCTATTTTGATGATAACATTTCTAAAGTTTATGATTCCTTCACGTCCCCCGAGGCCACTGCAAAACTGGAAACATCAGCAGTTGGAGGGGAGAGGGCAATTCTCTTAAAATTTAGCCCGATTACATACCAGGAGGCGTTAGCAGAAACTCTGAAATGTAGGTCTGGCGCACCAGATGATCCCTGCCCTCCAAAGTTTTGGAAAATGTTAGCTCCATCGCTGACCGAGGGCCTGCACCATACTTGGAATACCTCTTTAGAGACAGGCATTTTTCCCGACGCCTGGAAACATGCAACTATCCTCCCCCTGAGGAAGAAAGTGAACGGTGACCCAGGTGTCCTTAGTAACCTAAGGCCCATTTCACTGCTCCCTGCCCCGGGTAAGATGTTGGAGAAAATGGTCCAACGCCAACTGACCTCTTTTCTAGAGCAGAATCGGGCTTTACACGACACTCAATCGGGCTTTCGAGCAGGTTTCAGTTCTGAGACCGCTCTTCTGGAGGTGGCAGAGTCAATAAAATGGTCATTGGATTCAGGAGCATCTGCTTTGCTGGTGCTCCTGGATCTATCCGCGGCCTTTGATACCGTAGACCATGTCATCTTGGTCCGGAGATTACAAGATGCGGGTCTTGGAGGGACGGTGCTAGCTTGGGTACAATCCTATCTCAGTGGGCGCTCCCAGAAAGTGGCTCTACAATCTTATGCCTCCAGACCTAAGCAAATTAAGCGTGTCGTCCCTCAGGGCTCAGCCCTTAGCCCCCTGTTGTTTAATGTATACCTTGCTCCGCTCTTTACTTTGATCGCCAATTGGGGTGTCAAGGCGATTTCCTACGCTGATGACACCCAGCTGGTTTTCCCATTTAAGGATAGGTCGGCAGACACTTTTATGAACTTTAAGGGCTGCCTACAAGATATAGCGCGCTGGATGAATGCTAATAAATTAAAGCTTAATGCCGAAAAAACCGAAGTTCTGTTTTTCGGCAGTGGCTTAGCTCCAGATCCAGTATTGTGGTGGCCATCAGAGATGGGATCACCACCAATTCCGGGTTCGTGCGCCAGGAATCTGGGTGTGAAATGGGAAGCAAATCTCTCCTTCTCTGCTCAAATTAAGCAGGTTTTGTCTGGCTGTTTTAGCATAATGAAAAATCTACGGAGAATCCTCCATTTTTTACCTGAGGATTGCCGGAAATCCATAGTACATGCTACAGTCACGTCCAGGCTGGACTATGCCAATAGTCTATATCTTAGCCTCCCCAAATATGCTATAGGATGTCTCCAAATGATTCAGAATGCGGCTGCGAGACTGGTGCTACGAATACCTTTCAAACACCATGTCTCTCCGTATTTGAAGAAGCTCCACTGGTTGAAGGTGGAGAAGCGAATCCAATTCAAGGCCATGATTCTGGCGTATCGAGCCTTAAATGGAAACTGTCCTAATTACCTTAAGCAAAGACTGAGCATATATAAACAAAATCGGGTGCTACGATCTAATTCTCAGACTCTTTTACAGGTCCCTCGCTTTGTGCGGGCCCGTTTGGGGGGGGGAGGACTTTCACAGTGGGTGCAGCATTACTGTGGAACAGCCTTCCTGAACTCCTGCGGAAGGCAAACATTGAATCTAGTTTTAGAAAAACTTTGAAAACATGGCTTTTTTAGTTTTTTATTCCCCGTTGGTTGCAACTCAGCTGCTTTCAGCGCCGGGACACCCCTATTTGGGGTAGCCGTGCGCTTTATAAACTGTATTAATAAAAAAAAAAAAAAAAAAAAACGAGGTGACATGCATTTCAAGTTCAAGGATGCACAGGGACAGATTAGGAAGGAAAGCAATTTTCAAACTAAATCCCTTGTTCTCAGCAAATGTATAAAGCAGGTGTAAAGTAAATAGATATAGCGTTGTAGAATAAGCGAGTCGAATAACAAATGAAATTGCATACAAAGAGTTAAGCCACAGTTGGCACCTGGCTCGGATGGCAATAACAATTGAAGAATGCCAATATGTACATTGTGGAGTACAGTGATGTTAACAGATTGCTGGCAACAATTAAACGGTCTACAATACAGAAGGTCACAATACATTAAATTAAAGTACACTTAGCTAGTTAGTGCCTAGACAATTGAGTGCATCAAGGAATGGCAAAGATCGAGAGACTTAGTCACGAGCTAAGAGTGATAGGAACAACTCGAGGGAAATGCAAAAGTAAAGGCAGGAATCATGTGGCTGTAATGACCGTATTCCATTAGTCAAGGTTGTTGAGCCCATTTTCAACAGTTATTGCGTGCAATCCATGTGCATTCGCATTTGTTTAGTAACAGCTGTAGATTACCGCCCCTGAGTGGAAGAGTGGTGTGGTCAATCACCTGCCAGGTCAAATCTGTTTCGACGTGATTTTTTTCTTTGTAGTGACTGACGAGGGGTGCTGTTTCAACATTACACCTAACGCAGCTTTGATGTTGGAGGATGCGTTGTTTAACCATCTGTGTGGTTTGGCCTATGTATAGCAGATCACAAGGGCATTGCGTAAATGACATTTGATGTGTAACAGTTGGTGAAAAGGTTCAGTTTGTACGCATGTCCCGCGTTGACAAATTCCTTTGTGTTGTGTGTAAAGATACATGCCGTACAGGACTGGCATTTGTAGTGACCAAGGATCTGTGGAAGTCCCCAGAGTGAGGTGACTGTTCGATTCCTGTTTTCTGTTTGGGGCCAGGTAATGGCTGGACAAGCATGTCTGCAATATTGTTGCCCCTTTTGTAGGAGAACAAAGGGGGTTCTCTAAATGGTGCGTGGGTCCGAAGTAATGGCCAGTTATCCAGTATTAGGGTAGCTTTCATAGATTCACATGCCTGAATCCTTCCCTGTCGTAGGGATGGGAGTCCCCGGTACATAAATAAAGTAATGTCTCATTAGACATATAGAGTAGTAGGCCAAGGGCCTCACCTTAGTAACATATCCATGTCCTTTTGTAAAAAAGGACCAAACTTTGGAGTAGAGCCCGACATCGCCATCGCCATCCCAGAGGGCTACAAGATCACCCGGAGGTACCGCTCCGCCAACCAGTTGGGAGGAGGCATCGCCATCATCCACAGGGACACCATCCACATCACGACCAACATCGACGACACCCTGACAACCGCCGAACGCCTACACTTCCAGATCCGTACCGACCCGAAGACCACCCTCAGAGGCACCCTGATCTACCGACCCCCGGGACCACGCACACAATTCAGCGAGGACATCGCCGACTTCGTCAGCCCGCATGCCCTCCCCTCCGCTGACTACATCCTCCTGGGGGACATCAACTTCCACCTGGAGAACAACAACGACCGCAACACCATCACCCTGCTCGACAACCTCGCCAACCTCGGACTCAAACAGCTGGTGTCCACCCCCACCCACCTCGCCGGACACACACTCGACGCCGTCTTCTCGTGCAGCAAAGACATCGCCTTCAGCCACGCCACTAGACTCCACTGGACGGACCACAGCTGCATCCACTTCAACTTCAGAAGAACGACGATCCACCACCACCAGCAACCGGTTGCCCGAAGAAGCTGGAACAAGATCACAGCTGACCAACTCGCCGCTTCCCTGAGCCAGCACCATCCCGCCAGCTCAGCAAACCCCAGCCAGGCCGCCGACAACCTCACGAAGTGGATCAGCAACTGCGCGGACGAACTCGCCCCTCTAAGGACACCGCCTAGCAGACCCGGCAGCAAGAAGGCCCCTTGGTTCACCGACGAACTCAAGAGCTCCAAGAAGAACTGCCGAGCCCTCGAGAAAGCCTGGAGAGGGGAACCAACACCAGACAACATTACCGCCCTCAAGCTTGCCACCTGGAAGCACCACCAACTGATCCGCGCCACTAAGAAAACTGCATTCAAGGACCGGCTGGACAACAACGCACACAACTGCAAGGAACTCTTCAACATCGTCAAAGAGCTCTCCAAACCCAACGCTGGAAACAACTACATCACCCCATCGCAAGACCTCTGCAACTCCCTCGCCTCCTACTTTCACAACAAGATTGCGGACATACACAACAGCTTCAGCACACAACCGACGCCCGCCACGACCGAACCACCGCCCCCCACCACCACCCTCCGCGCCTGGACTCCGATCAGCACGGAAGACACCGTCCGCATGATGAACTCCATCCACTCCGGATCTCCAACCGACCCCTGCCCTCACCACGTCTTCAACAAGGCCGACGCTGTCATCGCTCCCCACCTGCGGAACATCATCAACACCTCCTTCGACACCGCCATCTTCCCTGAGAGCTGGAAGCACGCCGAACTCAGCGCTCTACTCAAGAAACCTACAGCGGACCCCTCCGAACTCAAGAATTACCGCCCCATCTCGCTCCTCCCGTCCCCAGCCAAAGTCATCGAGAAGACCGTCAACAAGCAGCTGGCCGCCTTCCTCGAGACGAATGGATCCCTCGACCCCTCAGTCGGGCTTCCGAGCCAACCACAGCACCGAGACCGCACTCATCGCTGCTACCGATGACATCCGAGCCCTGATGGACAACGGAGAAACAGCGGCCCTCATCCTCCTAGACCTCTCCACGACATTCGACACTGTCTGCCACCGCACCCTTGTGCAACGCCTCAACAACGTCGGAATCCAGGAGAAGGCACTGGATTGGATCAGCTCCTTCCTCAACGGAAGAACACAGAGTCCGCCTACCACCGTACAAGTCGGAGGCCACTGAAGTGATCTGCGGCGTCCCTCAAGGATCCTCGCTGAGCCCCACCCTCTTCAACGTCTACATGAGCCCCCTTGCGGCCATCGCACGCCAACACAACCTGAACATCATCTCCTACGCTGACAACACCCAGCTGATCCTCTCCCTGACCAACGACCCCGCCGCAGCCAGAGCCAACCTTCACGAAGGAATGAAAGACGTAGCCGAGTGGATGACGACCAGCCGCCTGAAACTGAACTCAGACAAGACGGAGGTCCTCATCCTGGGCTCCTCACCCTCCGCCTGGGACGTCTCCTGGTGGCCCCCCGCCCTGGGCTGCGCACCCAAACCGACAGACCACGCAACCTGGGCTTCATCTTGGACTCCTCCCTCACCATGACCAGACAAGTCAACGCCGTCTCCTCGTCATGCTTCAACATCCTGCGCATGCTACGGAAGATCTTCCGGTGGATCCCCACCGAGACCAGGAAGACGGTCACCCAGGCCCTCGTCACCAGCCGACTGGACTACGGCAACGCCCTCTACGCCGGAACCACCGGCAAGCTCCAGAAGAGACTCCAGCAGATCCAGAACGCCTCAGCCAGACTCATCCTCGACATCCCACGACATAGCCACATCTCCGGACATCTGAGAGACCTACATTGGCTTCCCGTCAACAAAAGAATCACCTTCCGCCTCCTCACCCACGCACACAAAGCCCTACACGATCAAGGCCCCAGCTACCTCAGCAACCGCATCAACTTCTACGCTCCCAAACAACATCTCCGATCAGCCAGCCACTCCCTCGCCGCCGTCCCCCGCATCCGAAGAACGACAACGGGAGGAAGATCCTTCTCCTACCTGGCCGCCAAGACCTGGAACTCCCTACCGACTGACTTGCGCCTGACCCAAGACCACCTCTCCTTCAGGAAGAAGCTCAAGACCTGGCTATTCGAGCAGTAGCAGCACTGAATACAAAGAACAAATACTGTCTTCTGAGGAGAGTGAGGGCTCTTTCATATCTTCTCAGTCCTCTCAGAAAAGACCAAGGGAGACTTCTCCAGGCCCTTCGTCGCAGCCACCTCAGAAGAAGGCGCATAAAAAGTCTTCAGAAGTACATCCCAAGGCTCTTTCAGCGAAGGTTTCTCCTCAGGAGGTTCTTCTCACCTTCAGAAAGCCTTCTTCCACCCACGTCGACGAGGAAATCTCCATCTACAGCCTTGTGTGTGACCTCGTCGACGACGACTGTTTCAACTTCTGTCGCGTCTTCATTATCCACGTCGACAACGACGACTCCATCGTCGACGGCCGGTAGGTCTGTCTCGTTGACGCTTAAGATAAAGAAGTCATCGTCGACGTCCAAACTACCGTCGACACAGCGATCGCCAACGACTGTGTCGACG
Organism: Triturus cristatus; assembly: GCF_964204655.1. Classification (NCBI taxonomy): domain Eukaryota; kingdom Metazoa; phylum Chordata; class Amphibia; order Caudata; family Salamandridae; genus Triturus; species Triturus cristatus. The sequence goes on from NC_140586.1 coordinate 552,972,500, forward strand.
AAGACTATCTCGGCAACATCCACTCCGTCGACGGCGGCTCCGTCTACAGGAACTGCGTCTACCATGGTACACGTCGACTACACTGTCGACGGGTGCGTCGACGACAGCGGATTCCAATCGAAAAAGTACGTACGTACGTACGTACGTACGTACGTACATCTGAGGATCACAAAACGTACGTTGACACCGGCCCTGACTTCCCCTAGTAGGGTCCAGTTATTGCCTCCAGCACACCTTTTGGAGGAAGAAGATTTTGATGATGGCAGTATGTTTAGGACGGCGACAAGCCCATCTCAACTTAACGTTAAGTATCAGGACAATTCAGACTATGAGGATCAAGTACAGGAGGATCAGGGAGTTTATCCTGAAGAATACCATCCGCCTCCACCCCCCATGGTTTGTCTGCCTGCATCTTTAGTTTCTGATCTGCAATTCCTCATTACGGACTATAAGCAGAGATTTCCCACTTCTGCAACGTCTCCAGCTGTGTCTCCACTGCCAAGACTGCAGCCTCCACCTTTAAATTTGCAGTCTGGGCCTGTCACTTCACCACCTCCGCTTTCTACAGACAATGAGGAGGAGGATCCACATGAGGAAGGGGAACTTCAAGATTCCCAATCTACTCCTGATGAGTGGGACGATTATGTAGTCCCCTGTCCAGCTTCCCCCGTGCCCGCTCAAGCTGACTCGCCCCCTGAGGACATTGGGGGATTTCACAACATAGTGAAAAGAGCGGCGCAGCGTTTCCAAATACCTATGCCTTCACACCAGCAGGATTGCTTCCTCTATGATTTTAAAGAGCCCTTTAAAAAATCAGTCAGATCTATCCCTATTATAGATTATATATGGGATCAGGGTGTTAACATAATGCAAAACCCTTCCTCGGTGCCCCCAGTATTGCCTCGTCTAGATAAAAAATACAGGGCTCCAGATACTGCTCCAGCTTGCCTAACCGGACATCCCAAACCAGACTTGGTCATCACACAAGCTGCTCAGCGGAAATCAAAAAATCCTTCCGCTCTGCTGACCGCTCCTTCGGACAAAGACGGTAGACGGCTTGATAATATCGGAAAACGTTTCTCGTCAATATCCGCATTAACAGTGTGTGCATCCAATTCCTTGGCACTGTTCGGACGCTAAAACAGGCAGATGTGGGCAGATATTGCTCCATATCTTACGACCTTGCCAGATGACTCCAAGGAAGAAGCAAAAAAGATATTGCTGGAGGTCAAACGTTCTGCATCCGAGATAAGACTGTGCGATGGCTATCGCTTCTACTGGATTTCGCCAACTGGCGGGCTCAGCTGTACTACGGCGCCAGGGTTGGTTGAAGGGGACTTCATTCCGACCGGAAGTGTAAACAAAAGTTTTGGACATGCCCTATGATGGTCAGCTTCTTTTCGGGAACACACATTGATGAAGCTCTTCAGGGTATAAAAAGGATACTGACACAGCTAGAGCTCTGGGTACCCTTCAATTCAAGAACCCACCTTTTTCGGGGCTCAAGAGGAAGAGGACAAACCTCTAAGGAAGAGGTGATTACCAACACCGATCTTCCTATTCTTCCAATCAGCAATATGGGCCACAATACCAGCAACGTCAGCAGCACCAATCAACCTACACTAAGTCCTCCTTTCGTGGCAAAGCAGCGACAATGACTTTCCACTACCGCCGGTCTCCATCTCCTCCCTGCCCTCAAAGGTTGGAGGAAGTATTTCCCACTTCCTACAAAATTGGACACAAATAACGGACCGCTGGGTTCTGCAACTAGTTCAATTCGGACATTCAATAGAGTTCATTCAAATTCCTCCCCAAACCCCTCTGTGACGTATGCTTCAGAAAAATGTACGTGCTCTACTCCTGGAACTTTCACTTATGCTCCAGAAAGGAGCTATAGAAAGAGTTCCTCTTTGTCAAAGGGGGAAGGGATTTTACTCCCGTTTTTTCCTGGTACGCAAAAAGGAGAAGAAATGGAGACCAATTTTAGACTTGAAGTCTCAACAAATTCTTTAAAAAAGCAGTTGTTTCGTATGGTTACCATCCAGGAAGTACTGCAACTTCTCAATGCAGACGACTACATGGTGTCTTTAGACCTTCAGTATGCCTATTTTCACATCCCTATCCATCGGATTCACAAATTTCTGAGATTCGCAGTAGCGGGCAGACATTACCAATTCCGTGTCCTACCGTTCGGACTCAAATCGGCGCCACGCATTTTTACAAAATGCCTTTCTCCGGTTGCCGCATATCTCAGACAACAACCCCATCAGGTCTTTCCATATCTGGACGACTGGCTCGTCAAAGCACCCTCTCTAGAAGGCGCGTCCAGGTCTTCCGACGACTGTCTACGGCTTTTCGATTGCTTGGCGCTCACCCTCAATCAGGACAAGTCTGTCCTCCAGCCTTCCCATTGTATAACTTTCCTGGGTGCTACTCTCGACACGATTCAGAAGAAAGCGTTTCCCTCACAAGAGCGAAGCGACAAGCTTCTTTCCTTGGCGATTTTGCATACGATCCAAAAAGTCTTACAGTGCGCCTTTTCAAATCCCTGCTCGGGATGATGTCTTCCTGCATTCTACTAGTTCCACACTGTTGCCTTCACATGCGCCCTCTTCAAGAGGCGCTATCCGCTCATGGGTCCAATGTACGGGATCATTCGACGATGTCATCCAGGTGACCCCATAGATGATCAAGGCTCTACGGTGGTGGATTTGCCCTCAGAACATTTCTCAAGGCTTGCCTTTCTTGCTTCCTGCTTCTCCACATACCATCACAACAGATGCGTCCCTGGAAGGTTGGGGAGCTTTCCTCCAAGAACTCCAGATCAGCAGGAAATGGTCCCTTTCCGAAAGAAAACTCCACATAAATCTCGCTCTTCTGGCATTCCTACCACAGATCAGAAATTCACTAGTGCTTGTGCAGACCGACAACACCACGACAATGCACTATTTAAACAAGCATAGAGGGACTCGCTCTCTGACACTTTTTCTCACGAGTCGCAAAAAATCTGGAACTGGTTGCTCCATCACAGCATTTCTCTTTGGGCAGAGTACGTTCCAGGAACACACAACATTCTGGCCGACTCTTTGAGCAGACAACAGACAGCATGTCACAAATGGGAATTGAATCAGCGGACTCTCAACCGCATATTCTCTCAATGGGGCACCCCTCTTCTGGACCCATTTGATACCAAGCAGAACGCCAAATGCCAACACTTCGCAAGATGGCATCCCCAGAAGGGATCGCTAGGGAATGCATTTTCGATCGCATGGTGCAACGTCTTTGCATACGCTTTTCCACCAATTCCCCTGATTCCCAGGGTTCTCAGAAAATTGAAAGCGGAACCTTGCACGCTCATCCGGATAGCTCCCGCTTGGCCACGCCAACACTGGTTCACGAAGCTTCACCTTCTCTCCCTGGAACCGCCGATCCAGTTGAAACTGTTTCCCTCTCTTCTCACAATGCACAACCAACAAGTCCAGCATCCGGATCCAGCATCTCTCAGATTATCAGCTTGGCTCCTGAGTTCAGAGAGTTCCAGGGTCTAGACATAACTCCGGACTGTAGAGCAGTTCTGGCTCGGGCTCGAGCAGACAGTACTAACAAAACAAATTCCTTAAAATGGAAGAGGTTCTGTATCTGGTGCAAGTCAAACAAAATACACGCTCTTTCATCCTCTTCAGAGCAAATACTGCCTTACCTTCTCCATCTGGCGAACTCTGGTCTCGCTCATGCCTCCTTTAAAATCCATCTGGCAGCAATATCCCATTTCAGGAGATCCTTTGCAGGCCCTTCTCTGTGGTCTAATAGGTTGATTAAACAATTTATTAAAGGCCTGTTTAGGACATTCCCTCCTGTAAAGACTTTCCCTCCTTCATGGCAACTCAACACAGTTCTGGCTCATGAAACACCCTTTTGAGACGATGCACAGAGCTGATCTTAAGTATCTCTCCTGGAAAACGGCGCTCCTTCTAGCCTTTACCTCAGCAAGGCGAGTGAGTGAACTTCATGCTTTCTCAATTCAAGACCCTTTCCTTCAATTCAAACACGGCAGGGTTATATTACGCACACATCCGAAATTTATACCCAAGGTCCCGTCAAACTTCCATCTCAATGAGCCTATAGTGTTACGATCCTTTTTTTCCAAATCCTCAAACAGTGGCAGAAAGGACCCTGCATTCTCTGGATCTTAAACGCTGCCTAAAATTCTACATTGACAAGAAAGACATTCCGCAAATCCAACCAACTCTTTGTGGCTTACAGTCGACCTAGGAAAGGTCTCCCACTCACTAAACAAAGTATCTCTTGCTGGATCTCCGCAGCTAGTACTTTTTGTCACCAGCAAGCGGGGCATCCCCTGCATTCCAAAGTTCGAGCCCATTCCACAAGGGCAATTTCTACCTCAATGGCACTTTTTGCAGGTGTGCCCATTGCAGACATTTGCAGAGCGGCAACATGGAAGACGCCGCATACATTTACCAAGCATTACTGCCTGGATACGGAACTCATGAGAGACGCTGCAGTGGGACAAGCGGTGCTCCGTCACGTATTTCATTAGAAGTGAGCCCTTCCTTTCATCCCACCATCCTTTCTTCTATACGCACATTTCTCTATTGTGTTTCTTACTATGCTATTTCATTGCTTTTTGGTACTTTCTATTTTCACGTTGATATGTTATCTGGTGAATTCATATATAGTGTACCATTCGAAATGTGCTTATCATTGCTTACTACTCTGATTCAGGCATGTGAATCTATGAAAGATACTCTAATACTGGATAAGGAATGCATTACTTGCCTGTAACTACAGTTATCCACTATTGGTATCTTTCATAGATACCCTTTCAACCCACCCACCTCCCCTGGAAGGACTCTCTTGGGTCTCTCAGTGATACAACTACTTAGCACTGTGCTTACGAAAATCTGAGGGACTAGAGCTCCTTCCAGGAAGGTTCCAGAGGGTGGTGATAGCTGATTGCCTCTACTCCAAAGTTTGGTCCTTTTTTACAAAAGGACATGGATATGTTACTAAGGTGAGGCCCTTGGCCTATTACTCTGTCTAATGATACATTACTTTATTTATGTACCGGGGACTCCCATCCCGACGACGGGGAATGATTCAGGCATGTGAATCTATGAAAAATACCAATACTGGATAACTGCAGTTACAGGTAAGTAACGCATTCCTTTCTTTTTATTACCCTGCTAACCAAGTTACTGGGGGGGGCTGTATGTGGAAACGAAGGGGATGCATGAGTTGGTACGTTTGGGAGACGGGGAGAGTAGAACCTCCCTGTGGCAGTACCATGCTCTTTTGGATGCGCGGGTGACAATGCGTTTTGGATAGCCTCTGCTGATCAATTTTTGTGAAAGGATGGCTGCTTCCTTGAAGTAGTCTTTACGCCATTTACAATTTCTCCAGATCCGAAGAAATTGACTGTAGGGTAAGCCGTCCCTCAGGCCCCTGGGGTGGTAGCTGGAGTACATCAGGAGAGTGTTGCGCTTGGTGGGTTTGCGGTAGAGGGCAGTACCAACGCAACCATCCTCTGCATGTAAAGTGAGGTCAAGGAAGGGTAAGTCATTGGTCCTGACATCTGAAGTGAATTTCAGGTGTTTTTGGCAGTTTTTAAGCCAGTTTATGAAAGATGCTAGGTCATGATGTGTGCCGTGCCAGAGTAGGAGGATATCGTTGATGTAGCGACACCAGAGGGTGATTTTTTTTTGAGGAATGGATTGTGTGTAGATAAGATAAGAACAGATTGGTTCCAAGATGGTGAACATAGAGGATGGCAAAATTGGGGGTGAAGCAAGCCCCCTTGGCTACGCCTTTGATCTGTAAGTAGAATGTTTCTTTGTAGAGGAAATAGTTTCCTGTAAGTGTGATGTGTAGTAAATCAATAATGAAGTCAGTGGGGATACAAACTGGTCTGGGGCGTGAATCAAGGAGTTGTGTAATGACAGAGGCCTTCAATGTGGGGGATATTGGTATATAGTGCCTCGATGTCTAAACCAATCATGAGGTCATTATTGATGTCAAATGGTGTGTCCTTAGTGATGTTGATGAGATGTGTGCTATCCCTTACAAAGGTGTCAGTGAGTTGGACAAATTCTTTGAGAAAGGAGTCAATGTATTTCCCCATGGGTTCCAGAATAGATCCGCAACCAGATACTATTGGTCGTCCAGGGGGATTGGTAGTGTTCTTGTGGACTTTGGGTAGTATGTAAATGACTGGGGTGTGTGGATGTGGGTTGTTGAGGAAGGCATATTCTTTTTTGGTGATGATGGATGTATTTGAGTCAGAAAAGGTGATAGCTTGATTGTTCCTGTGATACCATGCCATAGAGGACTCAGACCCTGGAGAGGGTTCTAGTACTGAACGACCGCAGAACAGACCTCACCCCCAGCCCTTACTACCCAGTGTTTTTTTTTTAGGTGGGAACCGTGGACGAGGTCGGGCTCGAACAAGACCAAACTACCAGTACGCGGGCGAACAACAAACCCGTCAAATTCTACCAATGGGGCCCCGAATGATGTCCTTCCCCATCACCACACTGGAAGCTATACCAACCCAAATCCCTAACAACATTGATGATACCAGACTCCCCTCAATGGACATTGAGGCATACCAGCAACAAACCATATATCAAGTGTTCTACCAAACTCCCCTCAATGAATATTGAGGCATGCCAGCGACCAACCATAGATCAAGTGTCTACCTCTCAAAACATCTTGGATCTATTGCCAGACCGAAAAACCTTTAACACCTCACCTATCCCCATCTTCAACCTCTCCAGACACACTCTGTCCTCAGAAGAGATTTCCCTCCTCAGCAAAGGCTTGTCCTTCGTCCCGACGGAACACAGCAACTTCTTTAAACTACAAGAGGATTTGCTTCTTTTCTTCCGTCGTATCCGCCTAAAACAATTCTTTTCTGACAAACCAGATGACAATACTCCGGTCGTTAGACAATTCCATCCAGCCTCGACCTTTCTCCCTCCTGCGTCCATGATGCCACCTGAAATCCTTGCCTTCGAGAGATTAGTTCTGCATGAGGTCAAGGAATTACAATCACACTCAGAGTTTGTCCCTTTACAACATATCCTTTAAAGAGAAACGGGCCCTAGACAATCTACATGACAACAAACATCTTGGTTATCAAACCCGCTGAAAAGGGCGGAGGAATAGTGATTATGGACATGGAGAATTAGGACAACGATATTCTACGCCAGTTGAACAACTCCTCCCGTTATCAACCTTTACCCGGAGATCCCCTCTCTGAAGTTAGGAAACAAATACAATCTATCACTATGCAGGCCTTAGACTCTGCCATCATCACCAAAAAAGAATATGCCTTCCTCAGCAACCCACATCCACGCACCCCAGTCATTTACATACTACCCAAAGTCCACAAGAACACTAACAATGCCCCTGGACGACAAATAGTATCTGGTTGCGGATCTATTCTGGAACCCCCTGGGGAAATACATTGACTCCTTTCTCAAAGAATTTGTCCAACTCACTGACACCTTTGTAAGGGATAGCACACATCTCATCAACATCCATTGAGGACACACCATTTGACATCAATAATGACCTCCTGATAGATTTAGACATTGAGGCACTATATACCAATATCCTCCACATTGAAGGCCTCTCTGTCATTGCTTGATTCACGCCCCAGACAAGTTTGTATCCTCACTGACTTCATTATTGATTTTCTACACATCGCACTTACAGTAAACTAGTTCCTCTACAAAGAAACATTCTACTTACAGATCAAAGGCGTAGCCATGGGGGCTACCACAAACCCACCAAGCGCAACACTCTCCTGATGTACTCCAGCTACCACCCCAGGGGCCTGAGGGACGGCTTACCCTACAGTCAATTTCTTCGGATCTGGAGAAATTGTAAATGGCGTAAAGACTACTTCAAGGAAGCAGCCATCCTTTCACAAAAATTGATCAGCAGAGGCTATCCAAAACTGGTCATTACTTCAGACCAATGCACCATTTAGAGAACCCCCTTTGTTCTCCTACAAAAGGGGCAACAATATTGCAGACAAGCTTGTCCACGCCATTACCTGGCCCCAAACTGACAAGAGGAATCAGTCCCCTCGCTCTGGGGACTACCGCCGATCCTTGGTCACTACAAATGCCAGTCCTGTACGTTCATGCGGTTTTTGCATCCTTGTGTCACTGCGCCGTCCACCTCTCACTAGCACGCCCAGTGTCCACATTGTGTGTTATGGTCATTGTATAATAGATGTACTGTAGTGCCTCTTCACTACTTACCGAATTATAAATTGACTTTCTTCACCCCACCCCTCCTTTGTTTCTCTTCCCAATTGTGATTTATCTCACTGTTCTTAAATTGTCCCTTCCTAATAATCTCCAGTTGAGACATTGTTTTCTGTTGCGTTCTCCTCAAGGTAGCGGGTCAGTTGTCTGTTGACGGTCTTCTCGATGACCTTCGCCTGGAACGGGAGCAGGGAGATGGGCTGGAAGTTCTTGAGGTCCTTGTGGTCAGCCTTGGGTTTTTTGAGTAAGGCGTTCATCTTGGCGTGTTTCCAGCTCTCCGGGAAGGTCGGTGTCTTGGAGATGTTGATGGCTTTCCGGAGATGAGGTGCGATGGTGGTACTGGCTTTTTTGAAGATGTGGTGAGGGCATGGGTCTGACGGAGATCCGGAATGGATGGTGTTCATGATATTGATGGTGTCGTCTTTATGTTGGTCCAGGAGAACAGGGGATCGGTGCGGATGGTGGCCGGGGGGACGGAGGTCTCCATGGTTGTCGTGGCGGTCGTGACGTTGAAGCTGTCATGGATGTCTGCGATCTTGCGTGGAAGAAGGTGGCAAGGGAGTCGCACAGGTCTTGCGAAGGTGGGATGTCGTTGGCGTTGGAGCTGGGGTTGGAGAGTTCCTTCACGATGTTGAAGAGATCTTTGCTGTTGAGTGCGTTGTTGTCTAAGTGGTCTTTAAAGGAGGCCCTTCAAAGGAGGCCCATCAAAAGATATATATCCACATGGGCTCAATGGTTGGGCTGGTGTCCCCAACGACAACAGGATCCAGTGGGGACAGAGATTGGTCATATATTGAATTTTCAAACCTGCTTGGCCTCTCAAGGATTGACCTATAGTTACACCAACACATTCAGGTCAGCAATATCGGCAGGCATACTCCAGTGGGTGATCTGGTAGGAGAACACCCCTTGGTAAGAGAACTTCTGTGAGGCATTGATTATCCCTTCCTCCAGAGCCTAGATACTGGGCACTATGGAATGTCAACAAGGTCCGTAAACTTTTCTTGTCATATCAATCCATAAGTATGTCGCAAGAAAAGAGATCTCGGCCCAATTGGCTACCCTGTTACGTTTACTTTCATGTCGAAGAGTTTCGGATGTCAGAGCACTGGACATTACGGGTAGGAAATTTACTCCCGACGGGGTTACTTTTCATATTTCAAGGTGGCCAAAATGCAATTCATGTGTGGTTTCTTACCCTTCCTTTACAGATTCCCCAAAGTTGTGTGTAGTAAGATGTATTAAGACCTAAGCGGCAATTACTTTTGGATATCATCCCCCATAGTGAACGCTAACTTTTGACTAACCTCAAGAACCTGTATAAAGCAGTCTCCTCGCCTGTCATCGCTTGATGGGTTCGATGTCCTCGATGGGCTGTGCATAAGGCTGGTGTTTTTTTTGTTTTTTTCTTTTTACAGACTTTATTGGGTTCTACGGGTGCACAATTACATTGTTGAATATTACTTCATACATGTTGAGTTTTCATTAATACAAATCTCACATTATATACGTATCGTGTCTTAAACTTGTTACACAGGATATTTATCTGACAGTGTGCAGATTAACACTATTCCATCAGGAACAAATTCCCATATATTCTCGTTATAACAATACAGCATAGATTACATGACTAAGGTATGTATGGACTAAAAAAAAATGCAACCCACCTACCCTATCCCACCCACGTAAAACGGACCCATAACTAAACAAAACTAGTGCCGCTGTGTAGGTACTACATTTTAACCCGGTAAAGGTACCAGGTGATGAGTACTACCAATTGTGGTATGTAGGAAAAGGGGGTGAGGGGGAGGGGGAGGGGGGGTAGGACGGCAATGTGATGAGCAAGTAAGAGAAAAGAGGTAGGGGAACTAGCTATCCACATTGAGGACATTTACTTTCACCTTAGTCACTATGTGCGGGGGTATCCATTATCCACTCCACTATTTGTTGGTGGGGGTTGTAAGTCCCTTGAGACCTCCTCCATCTGTTTTAAAAAGTTCTATCAATTGTGCCCATTTTAAGGATATTGGACGCTTTCTTAACTCCCTATATTCTTCCCCCTGTAGCGCCTCCCTTTCTGCTGTCGCCCAACGGATGACCTCTTCTCTCCATTTACCCCCGCGTAGTGGCGTGCAGGCTTTTCCAGCGCCGTGTAATCAGCCTTTTTGCAATCATCAGGGCTAAGCCCGCAAAGCGGTGCAACAGCTTCAATTTTTTGGGTTGTGGGAAAAGGCCCAACAGACATGCCTCTACAGTGTCCCAGGATGTGCGTTCTGTTAAGACTGACCGATTCTGTATGATCTCACTCCAAAATCCATGTAACGCCCGGCAGGACCACAACATATGTATGGAATCAGCTTCTGGAGCAGGGCATCTGGGGCAGTTCGGGGAGGCGGTAGTATACATTTTGTGCAGCGTTTTCGGGGTGAGGTAGGCTCTGTGCAAAATAAATAATTGTATTACTTTCAATCAGCAATTACGAGATACCTTTCTAGGATGTTCTAACAGTAGGGTCCATTCCCTATCTTCTAAATCTTGTGACAATACTGTTTCACATTTTTGTCTGAGTGGTCCCAGCGGGACATTCAGGTGTTCCCTCAGCCCACGATACAACCACCGAACAAGGTGATGGCTATATCCCATTATGTGAAGGGATTTCAGCAGATGGAAGGTGGGAGGTTCTCTTTGGTCCACCAGCCAGTATTTGTGAATATACTGTGTATTCGCAGCGTGGGTGAGGAAAAGTGTCAGGTACTGCATTGGTGCGTTCAAACTATTCATGTGGCATCAGGTTGCTGTTGTGCAAAAAATCTCCAACTGTCTCCACCCCTAGCTGTGTCCAAGCTCGAATTTGTGTCGTTCGTATTATGCCACGCATTGTGGGTAAGCCACAGAGTGGGATATTCGTGGCATATGGAAAGGATATTTTTGCATATTTATGAGCCTGTTTCCAATAATGGAGCGCTATGTGTAAAAGAAAGGGAGGGTTCCGCAATTTGGCTGCTCCGGAGCACAGCAACGTCTGTAGGGTACCATGTCCAAGTTGGTCCAGAGAATACGCAATCCAAATTGTGGCCCGCTAGCCAATATACCAGCCATTGCAGTTGCCCAACTATGCAGTATACTTTAAAATCGGGCGCTCCCATCCTACCTGCACTGCTGGGGAGCCAGTGCCTATCTGTGTCTGCTCGAACCCCAAAGTAAGGAGGCTAATAGGGTGTCTAGTGTTTGAAATATCCATGCTGGAAGGATAACCGGAAGATTTACAAATTGATAAAGAAGCCTGGGCAGCATAACCATTTTGGACCCAGCAAGACGGCCCACTACTGTGAGCGGTAAAGTATTCCAGAAGGAGATTTGGAACTGAAAAGAATGACGATTCTCCAATTATTATGCAGAGAGAATCTTGATTTCATTAAAGACAAACGGAGGCTAGCATTATGTATATACTTTTATTTGCTGCCCAAACATGCAGCCCTTTAAAGAATGTTATTACATCACAATAAATAGAACATTAGTAACATGACAAGAAGACTGTGCTGGCTCCAATCATCCTCGTGGGCTACGATGACACAGCTAATGAACTTGAAATTCCAGTAAATCCAGTTAATCTTTAACATTGTTCTCTGAGAGGAAACAAAAAAATTGAATAGTGAAAAGAATAAAGACCAAAATAATTATTGTACATTAATGTATAATAACACATTAAAAGCATAAACATTAATCAACCCAAACCTATCGGGGAGAGGAGGGTGGGATAATGCTAGCCTCCGTTTGTCTTTAATGAAATCAAGATTCTCTCTGCATAATAATTGGAGAATCGTCATTTCATTACAAGACCGGAGGCTATCATTATGCATGTTTAAAGCCATGTAGAGCTACATTGCTAACATGCTCTATTGGTCTCAAGTAAAACTTAGAGAAAGTACTTGCGTTAGACCAATCTGCTGCTTTAAGAATCTAGGGGAGAGATCCTCCTCCCCAAAATACTTTGCTAGCCATTGCACCTCCGGAAGAGTGAGCTCCGAATCTAGAGAGGTCCACTCCAGCTTCAAGCATGATCAAGCGGATCCATCTTGATAAGGTAGCTGATGAAACATGTTTAAAAGGTTTGACCTTTGATAAAAAGTTGGTCGCAACCAATAGGTCTAAAAGAAGAAGTCTTGTTTTCAAAGCATTTCATACAATTCTCAACACAGTTTTTCACATTCATGAAAGGTAGGATAAAAGATGGATTCTGACATGGTTTTCGTTCTTTTCCAGATATCGAAGTGTATGCCTTTGCAGGAGTAAAATCTACTAGAAAGTTCTAGTGCTCTAATGTCGCATACCCTTCTAAATGAAATCAGACACAGGAGAGTCGCCAGTTTCATTGATAATCTTTTATGGGAGAGTGAGTTGTTGTTAGGCCAAGAAATGAAGAGATTAAAAATAAGGTTAACATCCCAAAGGGATTGATAACGGGCCTTAGGAGGTCTCCTTAGATGGATACCTTTCATAACTCTTTTGATAAGGGAGTTGCTACCAATTGCAAGATTATTAATGAGAGAATGACCAGAAGAAATTGCTGATCTGTAACAATTGATGGTTCTAAAGGAGAGACCTAAATCGAAAACATAAGCAAGATAATTAGCTACGTGTTGTAGAGGACACTGAACGGGATCCAGATCCCTTTCCAGGCACCAACCAGACCATTTTCTCCAAACGCCCTTGTATCTCTTTCTGGTTCCTGGTGCCCATGAATCTTCCAATAAGATTTTAGCTTCTCCTGAAAGGTCAGGATATCTGCCTGAATCCCTGATATCCTCCAGGCAAGAAGGTTCATCTTCCCTTCTAAGAATAAAGGATGTTCTTCTTCGTATGGACCCAGGAGAAGGCCTAAGGATGATGGGATCAGCCGAGGAAAGTCCACCGCTAACTCCATTACCCCCAGGAAGCCAAATCTGGGATTTCCAAAAAGGAGTTATCAGAATGATTGAGCAAGGCTCGAGTCTGACCTTCCATAATATTGTCTAAATCATTGAGAAGGGGGGAAAGGCGTAAGCCTTGATCCCATCCCATGACTGGACAAAGGCATCTACTCCCGAGGCATTCGGGTCCGGCCTCCAACTGAAGTATCTCTCCACTTGGTGAGTCAATCTGCTGGCAAACAGATTAATTGGATTGGGCCCCAAAGTTTTTGAATCGGAGAAAAGATCTCGGGATTCAATTTCCAGTCTCTTGAATCGTGAAGGAAACGAGAATTCCAATCTGCCCTCAAATTTTGTGATCCGGGGATGAATTCTGCTCTCAAGGTGATCTTTTGGTTCCAACAAAAATACCATATTCGCTTGGCAATATCTGAGAGATTCTTGGATCTCGCTCCACCAAGGCAATTAATATAAAAGACAGCTGAGAAGTTGTCCAAACGGATTACGGTATTTGAGTTCTTTAGATGCTCTATGAAGCTTATAAGAGCATTCAGAGCTGCTAACATTTCTAGAGAATTTATGTGGAGAGATTGTTCTTCTATCGACCATCTCCCTCCTGTCTCTAAATTGTTTAGGCGAGCACCCCAACCGTGATTGCTCGCATCTGATTCTAAGGTAAAATCTGGAACATTCCCGAAAATAGCTTTCCCGTTCCAGGATTGGAGATATTTCAACCACCAATGAAGATCCTATCTCGTGTCTTCCGAAAGAGGTAGGGTGTCTTCGTACCAAAGGCCCTTTCTCAGGCCCAGTGCTTTTAGTCTTTGGAGACCCCTGTAATGAAGAGGACCTGGTGAAATAGTATGAATAGAGGAGGAGAGGAGTCCTAAAACTCTGGCAAGATCTTTTAGCTGGATAGAATCTTTGGAAAGGATAAGGAAAACCAGTTTTTTTATTTTGGTAACCTTGTGGGGAAGGAGTAGGTATGAATGAATAGTGTTTACATTGAAACCAAGGAATTCTATTTCTTGTGAAGGGGTCAGAATAGATTTCTCCATGTTTATAATGAAGCCCAGGTCTCGAAGGAGGTCCATGGTAATTTTTAGATGTTTCGTGATTTCTAACTTGTCTTGAGACATGATGAGGATATCGTCTAGATAGATTATTAGGCGAATCCCTCTCTCTCTGAGGTGGCTGACTACCGGACGTAGCACCTTGGTGAAACACCAAGGGGCTGATGATAATCTGAAGGAAAGACACTGGAATTCGAAAAGAGTTCCTTTCCAAGTAAATCGAAGGTACTTGCGATATTCTTCGTCCATGGGGATGGTAAAATAGGCATCCTTCAGGTCCAACTTTACCAGCCAATCTCTTGTTTGCAAGATGTCCTTCAGAAGGTGGATACTTTCCATCTTGAAGCGTCTGTATGTTAGAAATTTGTTTAGATATTTGATGTTTATGACAGGACGCCAACCTTTGTCCTTCTTTTTTACAAGGAAAATAGTACTTAAACTCTGAGATTTCTGAAAGAGGAATTTTTAGAATAGCTCCTTTGTCTAACATTTGGCTTATTTCCATTTCTATTCATTTTGAGTTCTCCTTGTCTAGAGTAATTGCGTTTGAAATCTTTTTTTGGAAGGGTTCTAAGCAAAAGTCTATCTTGAAGCCACTTACAGTTTCTAAAACCCACACTCTTGGGTGATTCGAAACCAGATGTTAACAAAATGTTTCAGTCTTCCTGCCACTTTGGAAGGGAAGGAGGGATTTAGACTTGCCTTGGAAAGTTTGGTTGAAGAAACTTGATCTGCCACCATGGGCTCTTGAACCCCTTCCTCTCTGGGGATAGAAGTTTGAGCGGGAGCCTCTGTAAGGGCGAGTCGCTCTTGTCTCTTGGGGATAAAATTGGCACCTGAAGTTACCACGGCTGGCAGCTTGTCCCCTTCTGCCAGCCTTTCCAAAAAGTGGTTGTCCCCCAAAAACTCTTTGTATGTTAGAATGCGCCTTACTAAAAGCATTGAAGGTGGCCACGTATTTACCCAATGATTTAACGAAATTATCGCCAAATAACATGCCTTTGGCATCGCACATGTCTTCTTTAGCGGACAGGTCCGCGAGTTTAGGATTCATTCTAAGGAGGACTGCCTTCCTCCGTTCAGTAATCAGATTGGGGTGGGCAATAAGACATATTGCGCGTTGCGACCATCCTCGTAATAGATCAGTATCTATTGGGGTATTGTTAGATCTAGCCTCTTCAGTCATGTCCAAAATTTGATAGTGGTCCCATTACGTCGAGGAGCTTGTCTTGAGCTTGCTTGAGGCATTTTTCAATTCCCTTCCTAGGGTCCCTTCTTGATTTAAAGAGGAAGGTGATCAGCTCGGGGTCAAGGTTGGGTGTGCTGCAGATCTTATCCTCCGTGGAGGGTCTAGGGCACTCATTCCGCAGTAGATTCCGTGTATTTGTATCAAGAGGTTTTCTGACCCATTGGGATAAGTATTTAACTACGTGGTCCATAGGCCACCATTCAGTGCTGCGAGGGTGGCGAATGGTTGTAGGATTAAACATCTCTTCTCCGAGGGGATCTTTAACATTAAGAGAAGATGTTGAGGGGTGGTCTAAGTCCTCATCGAGGTCCTCGAATGTATCTTTAGGGTCAAAAATAAATTCATCCAAGTCCTCATAGTCTGTTTGATTATAAAAATCATTATAGTAATCATTTGTCCCGTAAAGGGTACCGCTTTTATAATGCCGCTATGGGCACCCCTTCTCTCTGCCCCAAGGAATTGGGGTCTCTCTATTGTGCTGCTATGAGCACCAAATTCTTTTGTAGCGCGGGGGCTACCAAATCTCACTGCATTGTTAAATGCTTCCGAAGTATGTTTTCTTTTCTGCGTAACCTTGCCCCTTTTTTGAGGTCCAGAGGTGGAGGGGGATTCCCCATCGGAGAGAAAGAAATAGATCTCCTCGGGAGGGGAAGCCCTCTTCCTCTTATAAAGAGCAGCATCAACTGCCTCTCTGACTGAAGATTTTAGTTCTCCCCCAATAAACCTCTTGAGGTTGTCATCCAATGTTTCCTTAGGGGAGTGTTGGGTGACGTTGCCATCGGATTCCATAATAAAATAATTAAGTGAGGTTGAAAAAATATTATTATAATGCCTAAATAAAGGCTTAATGGATACAAATCCTTTGAAGATTTAAAACCTAAAAGGTATATGCAGGGTTAATCAATTCAAATCTATTTGTTAAGATGCCTTACCAACAGACTAGTTGTTGATGTTGCAGCTTCTGGGAACAAAAAACGAGTATAAAGTGGTGAAATTGTCATTCAATGCTTCCCTGGGTGAAGCTATATCCAAATATTAAAATATCCAACAGGTGGCAATCTTTGTATAGAAGTCTTTGTTGTATAAATCAAAAAAACGGGTCGGGAAAGGCTTCCGTTATGCTCACGAAGGAAGCGTAACTAAGGAAACCGAACCGTATGATAGCGGAATCAGCGCGAGGGGCTGAGGCACGTTCCCGCGTCTCTCAGCAAGTTGCTAGGAGACGCGGTTATCGAGGAAAAACAGGTTATGCTTGGAGCGCTAAATCTCAAAATAATTATCACTTGCAGAAGGCGAACGCTTATTATAAACGTTATCTTTATTGAAAATTATGCTTTCCTCGTGAGCGTGTGAATGGGACGCTTATCAAATAAATAAATGAAGGATCGTGAATGCATGCGATCGTTAGTTTTTTGGGGAAAGTTTACGATCGCTTGAGCACATTATGAAAATAGGGATCAGTAATGTTTTATTAGAGGAGGTAATCCTGCCATAAATTGGTAGGAGAGATGCTGAAAGGAAGGATGTTAAGTACGAAGTGAAACAAACAAGTACATATTAAAAATACATAATGCATAATAGATCCTAGAATCATCAATATAGATGTATAATGATATAATATGTGAAATATAATATCAAAGGCAGGTAAATACAATCAATCAAGAGGTAAACATTGGCAAGAAGTAAATGGTACTTAGCTGTGTCAGGGCAGCGAACAAAAGAGGATGATTGGAGCCAGCACAGTCTTCTTGTCATGTTACTAATGTTCTATATATTGTGATGTAATAACATTCTTTAAAGGGCTGCATGTTTGGGCAGCAAATAAAAGTATTTGCATAATGATAGCCTCCGGTCTTGTAATGAAATAGATGGTCCGTACTACGTTTCCAGCTATTGTGTCGGCAGTGGTTCTGTACATGTAAATCCCTAGGTATTTAAAGGTCACTGGCTGTACTCTAAATTGCAATGGACCAAACCCCAAAAGCGGGCATCATACGTATTCTTGAAAACATATGCGATGGACTTGGAGGCATTAAGGTGCAACCCCGATAGTTACCCCGAACTGTGAAAACGCGTCCGCCACCACATGCATGTCCTCATTTAAGTCCCGGAAATATATGTCTGCGTAAAGCGACACAGAATGGGAATATCATAGGGGGCCATAACCTGCCGCAGACATTGGGCTAGAGGCTCGAGCGCTAGGACGAACAATAGCGACAGGGGGCAACCCTGTGATTCGAGAAATAAAATATGCTGGCGATATAATAGAGACGGTTTTTGCACGGGTCGTAGGATTGGTATAGAGTCATTTTATCCAGTTACAGTATTCCGGAGGTAGACCGAACTTAGTCAAGACCGCCAGCATATAAGACCAACTCAGAGTATCAAAGGCTTGACGTATATCCAGGGATAGACACCCAGCACGCTGGACCTGTGTCATAGTTGCATGTAGTATAGCATGGAATTGACGAATATTTCAAGAGGTGCTACGTTTGGGAACAAATTCACTCTGATCTACATGTATGAGTTGGGGGCGCAAGGGAAGAAGCCTAGACACTAGGAGTTTACTCAGTATTTTATACTTAGTATTAAGGTTGGAAAGAGGCCTATAGGATGTAAACTCAAGGGGATCTTTGACAGTCTTCAGCAAAGAAGTTATAAGTGCCTCTCTAGTTGTGGGGGGTAGTGTACCCTCCGCAAGCGAGGTAGTGTAGAGCTGTAAGAGTTTAGGGACCAGTTCTTTAGAAGGTTGAATAAAATCAATAGGGAGCCTGCCGGAGCCTGGTGTTTTATTACGAGCTAGCGCTTTAATTGCCATCTTTGTTTCCGTCAGTGTAATCGGAGCTTTCAGGTCTTGGACGTTGCCATCAAAAATAACTGGGAGGTCTACCTCTGCCAGGAAGGGAGTAGTAGCGTTGAGCACATCTAGATGAGGAGCAGTGTATAACATACTATAGTAAGTGTGGAAGGCAGAATTTATCTCAGCCTGTGTGGTGACCCGTGTATGCTGAACAGTATTAATCGCCAATATGGGAGTCGGGGGTAGTCGGAGGCACAATGAGTCTCGCCAATAAGGTGCCAGCCCGGTCTCCCTCAGAGTGCGTCCGAAGTGTGTATGCATTAAAATCAATCTATCTTAAACGTTCTAGTAATCCTGAATACTTGATCCTAGCGCTCCACCCCATCCGTTTGGGCCTCCACTTCCTGTGCTTGCAATTT
The DNA here is from genome assembly GCF_964204655.1 of Triturus cristatus. Classification (NCBI taxonomy): domain Eukaryota; kingdom Metazoa; phylum Chordata; class Amphibia; order Caudata; family Salamandridae; genus Triturus; species Triturus cristatus. The sequence goes on from NC_140586.1 coordinate 552,991,248, forward strand.
GCTCTCCAACTCTACGAGGTCTCTAACCGCTTCCCTCCTAATCCCCACCAAGGAACTCAAGGATACGCCACGGACTGACACTTTGAATGCCTCCTATTCTATGGATCGGGTCGCAGCTGTACCTTCATTAATTGTGAAATGTCGTTATGGCAGTGGCTAACGTGGCCCTATACACCTGGTCTTCCAATTGTAGGGGTTGCATATGCCAGATCGAAATAGGCGTGAGAAGACGTCCCCACTTAAGATTTAGTTCAATAGGATTGTGATCCGAGATTGTCTTGTCTAGGTAAGTACAGTGCGAGATAGTCAAGGAGAGTTCGGTTGAACACAAAATAGTCTAGGCGGGTATGCAACATGTGTGGGCAAGAGCAGGAGTATTCCAGCATGTTTACGTGCTGGGACCTCCAGACCTCTATTAAATTCCATCCCTGTGCCCAACGTGACAGTGCCGCAGCCTGGGAGTGCGCGGTGGTGTTCAGCAAGGGAGGGTGAGAGCGGTACAGGGATACATCAAAAACAGCATTCAGGTCTCCTCCCAGTAACCATGGGTAGCAGGACCAGTCCGAAAAAAGCAGTGATACCCGGGACAGGAAAGTATCTTGGTCAACATTTGGCGCATAAAGGGACACCAACACCACTTGCATACCATCTAAGGTCCCACGTAAAAACACACACCTCCCTTGTTCATCTATCCTAATCTCAGTAAGGGAAAAGGGAATTCCCGCCCGGATCCATATTGCAGTCCCTCTAGAAAAGGCAGAGTATGCTGTAGCATAAAACTGACCCCTCCAACGTTGTTGCAGTTTCGGAGGGTATTCGATGTCTCTTGCAAATATACTATTTGGGCCTTACGGTGGTGTAGTGCTACTTTACGTTGTTACAGGCTGTGCGAGTAGAATGTCATCTCACAGCCTAGAACTATCGGGGAATGCAAGCGACATTTAATTTTTGGAAAAGATTGAATGGAGAAGGCCCCCCCCCCTAAAATAGCACATCTCTGTAAAAAAGAAATAGAAAATAGCGATCTTACTTGGAAGGTCCAAGCAAGGAATAAATTAGAAAAGTTATCTGTTAAACTTACTCTAGAGCAAGATCTTTGGAAATCAATGCAGCAGATCCCTAAGCGGGAGTTACGGGCGATTGTTAACGCGGAGGCACGAGAAGAAGACTTATGCTACTTGAAGAGCAAATCTTCGGCCCAGTTTTTGTTAAATGGATGGATCAATGACGATATTTTCCCTTATATAGAAGCTATGCCGAACATAAAGCTCAGAAATGCAATATTGAAATTTAGAGTCGGCCTGAACCCAAGTAACATTAATGGGAAGATAAAATTACTTATGTCGAACGACCAAGGCCTGTGCTCATGTGGCCTACAAGTAAAATGCAGTAGCGAACATATTTTGCTGGACTGTTTGCGCTTTTTAGTAGAACGGAAATTTTTTTGAAAACCTATTTTTGTTTATGAAAGCTTCAGTAGAGACCACGCACTTAGTTTACTGACAAATATGAGGTTTTTAAATGTGGCATGTGCAATAGGAAGATTTGTAATTGCTATACAGGAGTCAATGAGTGAAATGGCATAGGTTGAAAATTCAATCTTGCCTATGATCTGGGGTCTATGCGAGATTTTGTATAAATGTATAGCTAATGTATAAGCAACCCCTTGCTGCCTTGGTGATGAACTAAGTGCCCTTATACGTGAGCCTTTTGTGATATATTTTAGCAGGCTTTTATTGTGTAGTATACTGTTTTATGGTAAACCCTTGGGACAAATCCTGTATTAAGTATTTGTAAAGTGTAATTTTTTTTATGGTTAAATATGCCAAATAAAAATATTCAGATGGATGGATGGGCCACTTTACGATGACGCTTCGGAATTGCTCCCATTCCTCTAACATTCCAAGATATGAGAGTATAAGATTTGGGAATAGACATCATCAGGGTATATTGGTGAAACCCTCCCCTCCCATTCTTCCCCCCACCCCAAACCACCCCCCACCCATCTCTCCAAACCTCGGATCATGTGGCAAAAAGATAAACAGTAAAAACATAACCGAACGACCTAACTTTGTCTGACTAAACTGTGGGTAAAAACATTAACATTGTTCACATCTAACTGTTGCTATCGCCTATGGGGGAGGCTGGAAGTATCACTGCTGCGTGATAACAATGAACAATTTGTGGATACGCCAATGACCGGGCGGGCCGGGGAACATAATACTCAATCCCTTTCTTGGTGTACAAATACTTTTCTGAGTTGCATAATGCTGAACATTTGAAAAATACGAGACCCTTTGGTAATGCTTTGATCGACAAACCATGTCCGTAGGGTGCTGAATAACTGAGCAAATGCAATGGTCCAACTTACATACCAGAAGGTCACCCCAATGGATCGTTACTTAGCTGCGTGGACACCGATGGAAACAGCGCCACACTTCCGTCCATCTCGGAGTCCGAAGTGGCCTCGACTGAAGGGCTGGTACTGATTGGTGGACGAGTGTGACGGAAGGCCGTTTGCAGATCGCAGTGCTTCTTGTTGACCCTCCATTACCTGCTGCTGCGGCGGAGAGCTGGAGTTCGTGCTCTGTGTAAAGAGCCCTGTCCTACGCCAACGAGGGGGTCCCTGCAATTTCGGCTGTGTAGAGTCCAGGCATCTGGCGGGAAGAGTGTCAGGAAAGGTTCTGTCCAGCCAATCCCAAGCACAATCCGGTGTATCAAAAAATAAAGAGTGATTATATATGACTTTCAATTTAGCAGGGAACAATAAGGCAAATATAAGGCCTGCTGCACCGATCCGAGCCTTCACTTCCATAAACGATAAATGTTTTTGCTGCACGGCCAATGTGTAGTCGGGGAAGATCAAAATATTTGCGTTGTCAATCTGATCACGGTCTCTGTAATTTAGAATTCTGGCCAATATTGGACGGGGGTTAGCACCAGGTATTGGTCAACGCGCTGGAACTCAGTTGGTTCGTTCAACGGTAAAATTTGCGGGCAGTCCTATGGGATCCACCGTATTTTTCAACCAGTTTTCTATATAGATAGTCGGGTTGGATCCTTCTGAACCCTCCGCACAACCCACAATTCTCAGATTGTTGCGGCGTGCCCGACCTTCCGCATCATCTGCACGAGCCTGTAATGAATCTTATCTGTTGGGACAATTGTTCCTCATGTGCAGCTACTTGTGGCAATGGTTCCAGCGTTTGTTCTGCGGACCTCACTTTGTCAGCTAGCTTCCTATGGTCATCCTTGAGGAGGTTAAGGTCCACAGAAATCATGCCCAATTGGTTTTCCAGTGCTGTTCTTGAATCCCGGATTTCCTTCAAAATCACATCTAATTTGTCACCTGGCAGACTGGACATATCTCCGTTCTCAGTATGGTGTATGCGACCAGTGGAATGTTTGGATGATGGCAAAAGCAATCCTGTACTTCCGCCTCTGGAGGTCGTTCTCGGCTTACCGCTACCCATGGTTATCAGCACGCCCAGCGATGGAGGATTTATGGGTTGTAGAAGGGCCCAATCGCCGGACTCAAGGAAGCCACCAGGCGTAGCAAGCGAACACAGTGTGTAGCTGGTGTGCCACAGAGCTTGGGGAACTGTAGATTGTTGTGAGAACCAGGCGATGTTCAATTGGCGCGTCGCAAAGCAATGTCCCTCTCCTATCGGTTACTGGCTCGGTGGTGTGGTAATGTGCTCTGCGGAGCCCGTGTATCCCTCCGTGGAGGCAGAAGTGTTTATGCAGCATCCACAGGGTAATCAACGTGTCCCAAGAGCATGTGGCAATCCACTAGACTGATCCCTTCCCGTCGACCAGCTCGTACCTAGATCTGATGTGGCCCAGCCCTATTGGAGGCACTTAAGAATCCACGTGAGTACAAGAGGAGAGCTCACAGATATTTGAGAGCCCAGGGGCAGAGTCCCTTATGTAGCTTGAAAACCGGTACAATGCGTGTCGAGTTGCCACTCCGCAAAACCGTCCGCAGGGTGTTACTACACAGGTGGGCTGCGTAACGGATGGAGAAGTGGGGGGAAGAGAAGGCCAGCAAAGCACACGCTGCCCTCAGTCACAACAACAATGCTCACATCCAGTAGGCCTCAAATAGAGATGGTCGGACCTGTTCCGAAACCACAGGCCAGCCAGGCGGATACAAGGGACCACAGGCACCTCCATGGTGTAGTAGCAAACCGCGTCGGACTCTACCTTCCAAGCAAATATACACTACTTGTGCAGATCGGCAGTCGCATTGCCTCTGGAGCTCTCCTCAGACGGCAGTCACTAACTACAGGCAGCCGGGAGCACACACCATCATGGGGGAAGGAGGGTCAAGGAGGAGTGCACCATAGCCTCAAACACACCGGTCCAGTCCGCCAGTCCAAGGGGCCGTTCCGCTTTACGGGGGTGCAATCCCATCCGCACAGCCCGCAATGAGGAGATGAATCGGCGGTACCAACACACCGGCCAGAACTCCAGGGCCGCCACACCAGGCACACGCAGCCACAGCCAGGGCCCCTCTGACTCGCCGCAAGACACTCGCTGGGCAGGCGACGCCAGGATGTCAGTGTGGGCAGCGAGTGAAGGCACTAGGCCTGAGTCCGGGGACTCGAGTTGCGGCTGCAGCCGACCTCCAGGCAACGCAGTCTGGCGCCGCCACAAGCAAGCTCGGTGTAGTGCAGGCTCCTCCTCCACACCCGAAACTGCGTCTCACTGGCGATCTCCATGTCCCGAACTCTGGTCCGGATGCATCATCGAGTCCCGGAGTTGCCAGCACAGGGAATGGGTCGTAGCCAAGCAGCGCCTTCTATATTTTCAGTCAATAGTCACATTAGGCAGTGCTGGATTATATTCGGATAATGTGCACCGGCCCGGAGCACGTCTCTTATGTGACCAGCATCTTGGGCTGCAGACCACGCCCCCAAAGCTGCCATTTATCTAAGGCTTTTGGTTCTCATTCAGTTCAGGGAGCAATGGCCTCAAAGGCGTTCTCTCTGGGAGCTCGACTGGAGGATATCCTTAATGCCTGGAACTGGTCTTTAGACTCTACCTTGAAGAGGTTTTACTTTAAACAAGTCCCCAGCATTGCTTTGCTGGTTGTGGGGAAGCTGTAAACTAGCATATTCCTCGCCCCTGGTCCTGACACAGAGTAAAACATTTCCTAGCTACTGTAACGGAAAGTTGCAATTCTATTGAGGACGTGGAGGCAAGGATTAGCCCACCTAATATTACATATGGATCCTCCTGCCCTGGGGATAGTTTTTTCGTAAAGGTGGTTATAATGACCCCTCCAATATGTCAAACCCTATAATGTTTTTTATAGCGCATGTTCATCTGTGATTGATACCTAATGCTGTATAATACTTACTTCAGGCTGTTGCATAGTCTGTTTTTGAAGTGACGGATATGGAGTTTCATTTACAGGTGTAATTTCTTCAGGATCTGATGGGTTTAAACAGGACTGAAGACTGTTAACCAGTTTCTGTCAGAGGAAGAAAGGAGGCAACAAGAGGGACAATGGACTATCAAGGGGTCCCTGAAGTGCTGATTGAACATTTATTTTTTGAGTTTTTACTTTTTCCTAGGGTTCATTAGAAATTAAGTCTTTGTTTTACTTGTTAATATGGCTGCTGTAATAGTAAAAATGTAGAGAGTGCAGCATAATCCTCACCTCCGCATCCTTAATAGAATTAAAACTTTCTGTTACGATAGCTATGAAGTTTTTTTATTCACTAGTTATAGTTATTTCAATTATAATTTACGTCCTAAGGTAACTTCAACTCGTGCCCGCGAATTGCACTGCTAATTAACCCGCATAGTAAATCACTCATTACATCATTGATATCACTGCAACATTTGGTGGGTGCACAAGTATTGGAAGTGTGAAAAAAATAATATATAATACATGTCTGTTTTCAATTGAAAATCCAATTTTAAAACAGTGTTTTTGGTGGTGTTGGATGGCTATCTTGGTAGATTTTATTTATTTATTTTGAAAAATCTAAAAAAGGAATTCGAATGGTGGGGAGAGAACCTTCTCAAACCCTTTTTATGGTTCAGATCTTTTTATTGCAGTTTAGTAAAGGCAAACTGGCGAAACGGGAGCAATGTTTCACTCCATAGTTAAACCAAATAAATCCTATTTCAATATAAATTCCAAGAAAGGCACTATGTATCATTTGTGGTTCCTCCTGGTCGGTCTCCCGCGTCTGTGTGCGAGTATCTGCTTTTGCCAAGCACAATAAGCGCTGATATCGAGGGCATGTCCATTCTCGAAATTCCGTGGACAGGAGAGCAGTGTATGGGTGTCAGAGCTCCCTGTATGAGTTGCTCTGAGCAGTTGGCGCAAGGCTAGGTTTCTCCATTCCCAATATGTGCCATAATAGCTGTAGCCATCTGAGATGCGACAGGAGTTTGTCGGTGCCACAGTGTCTGAGGATGTTCTGAAGGGATGCCCCTAATGAAAGACCAGTGTGTCAGTCTCGCTGGGATTTAAGCGGAAAGGTGAGAGTGTTTGAGAGCCCTAAGATAGTGTATGTAGGGACCCACAAATTCTCCAGCAGTCCATGCAACGCGCAAGGTTATCCCTATGGAGGCATGCCTGTGTAAGATACCAATATGTAACTATTTTAGTAGCATTCTCAATGCTGGGTGTGTTGCACACTGTGGCGTGTTAATAGTACACATCCTCTCATTCTTTGTGCCAACTGTCTTCCCAATTCAAGTACACATCGTTTCCACACAGAGTTCCTAGTCGGCTGGGTAGCTTGTTGCAAAATGCTGTATAGTCTAGAGATAAGGCAACTATCTGAGATCTTTGTTACTAACCCCCTCTCAAATAATGTAAGGGGGCACTGTGCCCCAGTGCGCACAGTAGGGTGTGTTAGCCAATTTCGGACCTGGATATAGTGCATTCTCTCAGATTCTGGCTGTGCGTAATCTTCAGACGGGAGAGGGCTCTCCTCCTCAAAGAGGTGGCTGATGGATCTGGCACTATGTTTCCATGGCTGGAATGCAGCCTGGTGAAGTCCCACTGTAAAGTAGGTGTTGCCCATGTTGGTGTTAGCAGGGAAGAAACTATGATAGGCCCTTACGTGTTGCCACTTGATCCCACACCTCAATAGTAGCTTTAGTGACCAAAGAGGAGTAAAGAAACTGGACCTTCCACAGAAGTAACCCCGCGACCTCCCAGTTCATAAATAGTGTTTCTCCGATTCCTCCCTAGTCCCTTCCATCATACTGGAGCTGCGCTGCTTGGTAGTCGTGTAGGAGGTTTGAAATCCCTAAGTCCCCTTCCTTTGAGGGCCTGTAACTCTGATACCAGCTCATACAATGTCTCTCCTCTTCCCCAAAAAAGCTGCACATCTTTCCTTGCAGGGACTGGATCATGCCTGTGGTAGGGTCAACTGAGAGGGCCTGAAATGGGAACAGGATCTTTGGGAGGGCAGTCCTCTTTAGCGCTGCTATGCAGCTGAGCCATGGTAGCCATTAGTGTTTCCATTGGGCCAAGTCTCCTAAGCTTCCGGAGTAAGGTTTGGTAGTTGAGGGCCACGGACGCCTTCACTTTTGGGGCCACCTGGTTCCCAAGTATGGGATGGAGGTCGTCATCCTCTGTATTGGATATTGGTGGGCGAGCAGCACCTCTGTCGCCGGAGGAACCGAGAGGTTGATGGCCAGAGACTTCTGGATATTAATACAGAATCCTGCAGCTCTGCCAAAGACCTCTATTTCCACCAGATAGGCTGGAAAGACCTCGACCAGGTTACCCAATACCACTATTATGTTGTCCGCATAAAGGCTAACCGTGTGTTCCTCCCTGCCAAAGCTGACCCCCGGGGATATTTGGATTGTCCTGTATACGCTGAGGTAAAGGCTCCATGAAGAGAGCAAATGGCAGGTATGGCAGCCAGAACCCCCTGCTGCGTACCTTTGCAGATGGGAAAGTGAGCATTGATCTGACCATATACTCATTGTCGCTCGTGGTTGGCTATAGTTACAAAGCTCCCATATGCAGAATCTCGTTCCAAAGCGAAAGTGGGTGAGCGTCTTCTCCAGGTAGGGCCAATGGACACGGTCGAACACCTTCTCCGCATCTATGGCCACGAGTATTACTTCCCTCCCAGAGTGTTTGGTCTTGTCAGTCAGGTGGATGATCCATTTGGTGTTGTCACTGCACTGTCGGTGTGAGACAAATCCAGCATGATCCGGATCTATTAGACCCTGCATTTGTGTACCCAATCGTGCTGCTAGGATGCTAGTGAATAATTTGATATCCATGTTGAGAAGGGATATTGGGCAGCAGGAGCAACATTATTTTTTATCCTTACATTGTTTAGGAGTGACCAAGATGCTTCGAGGGCGGTACTGTTCCCAGGCCGGCTATTGAGTTAAAGAGCCAGGTTAGAATTGGAGCGAGTGTGGTGCAGGAGGTCTTATAAAAGAAGGCCAGAAAGCTGTCCAGTCCTGGCAATTTGAGGGGTTTCTGGCGATTGATGGCGAAGATTACCTTCCATATCCGTATCGGACGATCCGGAATGTCTGCCTGGGCTGGTCTCATTCTTGGAGTATGTGCATCCTTTTTTTTTTTTTTTTTTTTCTTTTTTTTTGTAAGTGTTTTTTATTAGCATTAACTTGTCATATTCTGCCCAAACTGTAGTTAACCTAAAGAATTATCCATTGTTTCTGATGACGCTGAAAAACTTCTGCTGAAATGTTTTTAACACCATATAATGTGTTTAAATGATTGCTTTTTTTTAACACACTTTATTGATGACTTTGACATTTTGTACAATGCAATGAATATCCTACAGAGGCAGTCTTTTGTTTTTGTAGGAATTTACAACATGTGTTACCTGCAACTTCTGTATGTGATCTAAAAAACAAAGGCCAATGATCTCCAATGACATCGTTGGTACTAATACGTTGGAGTCTCAGTACAGAAATTGTCAGTATAAAGACTTTATATTCCAATTAACAAGAAGAATCTGTTCAACCATGTCCCCCTCCCTCCCTAACGCACGCAACCCTGACTCCTGGTCCGTCTTACTTCGGCTCCCATGTCAATCAGTATAGGTCACTAGAGGTATAACACTCGAAGGACTGTCGTGTCCTTGGGTTAGAATGCATGGGTCTGGGTCTCGGAACCTACATATGAGAAGTCACTGGGCGACATTGTGTGCTATAGGGTTGGGGTATCCTGTGGAGTTAATAAGTCAAGTGATTCTAGTTCAAGCAGCATAGCCTCCCAGTCCATCGAGATGGGTTGCTTCCTCAGCCCCCTCTCTTCCTCTCTGCGAAGGGCTGCACCCTCTGCTCTTCCCCCACTGAAGCATGTCAGCCTGCCAAACAGATACCGCGGGACACCTGGGGGATTTCCACCTCATGGTGAGAGCTCTTACTGCTAAAATAAGGGCCAGGTCTAAACTTTAACCGCATCTTCTGCACCTTTGTGAGTCTGCGGAGGCCTGTGAGGCAGTTCAGAGCGTCTACCGGGATTTGCGTGACTTCGCTCAGAGGGTGGCGGACTCCCACCCAGTAGCCTCTAAGGCAGGGGCAGGACCATAGCATAAGGAGGAAGTCCGCCTCATCTCCCTTACAGCGGGGGCAGTAATGGGGGGAGTCCGGGAACATTCGATGGATCTTCTTAGGGGTAAGGTATGCTCTATGGAGAACCATAGTCTGGATAAACTTCAGTTTCGCATTACGTGACACTTTTTTGGGTTGTTAAAGCATACATTCCCAGGCCTTGTCAGTAATTTCAATATTAGAGTCCTCAGACCAGTGCGCTCTAAGGGACGTGAGTGCGATTGCTGCATGTGTTCGGATATCTGTGTGTAACCAACGCACCAGGTGTCCCCCATTTCCCATGTAGTATAAGAGGTGTACTAGGTTATGTTGTAGGGGTTCACTTTGCTGTGGGACCAGGCGCTCCTAATATAGTGTGACAATGTAGCGTGTAGCACGTATAAGCATGGTGGTGCGCCCGTAGCCTGCAGTCATGATCAAGCATGGTACCATCGCCGAAGAATGCACCAATGCCTTCCACCCCCGTGTCTGCCCATTCCTGTATCTTGGCCTTCGTGAGTCTGCCTTGTGGTGTGGGAATACCCAGGAGGGGGATGTTCGTTGCGTATGGGGTCGCTGGGGAGGCGTATGATAATGCCTTCCTCCAGCATTGTAGGGCAGTCTTCAGTAGGGGAGGGCTATCTGTAGGAATCTTGGCCCTAGGCAATAGTAGTGAGTGCAGCTCGCCACGGTCTAATCTATGTGGCGTAAACCCAATCTCCTGCAGATTTCTCCCCGCAGTCCAGTACGATAGCCACTGGAGCTGACTGGCGTAGTAGTAGGCCCTGAAGTCAGGAACTCCCAGGACGCCACTTCGGGTCTCCAGTTGGAGCTTCCGTAGGCTCATTTGTCTGCGGCCTGTGCCCCAAATGAGGTTCACCAGTGTAGTATTAAGTGTGTTAAAAATGGACAGTGGGAGAACCACGGGCAAGTTTACGAAGTAATATAATAGGCAAGGCAGCATCACCATCTTCGAGATGGCGACTCTTCCCATCACTAATAATGGCAAAGATGACCAGATGACCAGAAGACCACACTGGCACAATGGGCCGTTATAGCTCGCATCATGTTGCCTTTAATTTGAGCCGTCTGCGTTCTGTATATGTGAATGCCTTAATATTTAAAGGTGGTGGGGGCCACCTGTAGGGTGTAGTCGCCAAACTGCAGGTTATGTGGGTATGGGGTTTCCCGAAAGAAGTAGGCAGTAGATTTTGCGTGGTTTATAGCCAGACCCGAAAGGCGTTCAAAATTGGCAAATACGTTGGGAAGAGGGGTATTGTCAGCTTTCAGATCTCGTAAATACAAGAGTATGTCATCTGCATAAATGGATATTAGGTGATCTACACCATCAATGGGGATGCCGAGCTGGTCCGTCGAACCTCTAAGTGCTATAGCCAGGGGCTCCAGCGCGAGCACAAACCGGGGGGGATAGTGGGCATCCCTGCCTTGTACCCCTATGAATAGTATGTTGATCTGAGATGTAACGGCCTGTGCGTGCTCTGGCTGTGGGGGATGTATATAATAAGCAAACTCATTTCTGATGTGTCCGGGAACCCAACACGTTGCAAAGACTCAAACATAAAGTCCCAAGAGAGGGAATCAAAGGCCTGCCTGAGGTCTAGTGCTATGCATCCCGCAGACTGGTAAGCATGTGGAGTAGCCTTTATTACATAGTGTAACCGTCTGGTATTAAGGGATGTGCTACGGTTCGGTAGGAACCCGCATTGGTCACTGTGTACGAGTGTATTAAGATATGGCTGTATACGATTAGCAAGGGCCTTACTTAAAATGTTATATTCAGTAGCTAGCAGGGAAAGGGGTCTATAATTAGAAAGCTCTAAGCCATCGCGTCCCGGTTTGGGTATCGATGTGACCAGTGTTTGCATGGTGGAATGTGGTAGGTGACCAGTCTCAAAGGCAACTTTGTATACTGATTCTAGTGTGGGTACCATCGTCTCTAAGTATGTATGGTAAAATTCAACTGGTATTCCACCCATCCCAGGCGCTTTGTTACGATTCAGACCCTTAATTGCAGCTCGAATTTCTTGGGGCCATCTATGTCATTTCGTACGTCTTCGAGGAGTACCGGAAAGGGGAGATCCTGTAAAAACTCTGCTATAGAGGGGCCCTCCACAGGGGTGGGTGGTGCGTAAAGCGCTCCAAGGTGATCATAAAAGGCTGTGTTTATTTCTCTTTGTGTATGGACTATGTCCCGTAGGTGTACGGATTCTAGTTACGGCTGGTGGATCCGGTCTATCTCTTACTATGCGGGCGAGCAGTGCACCGGACCTGTCCGCCTCCGTGTGTTTCCATTGTAGGTATGGTCTATTGTCCGCAGTGTGTCTAGTGTTTCCGCATGGTGTATATGAGCAGACTGCAGTGCCTCTTTTTTTTCAGGGTCTGTCAACGCCTCTCGCTCAAGTGTATCCATCCGTTGTTTGATGCTCAGTGAACGTTGGTGTGTCACCTGCCTGGCTCCTACCAACTGCCCTATCAATGCCCCCCCCCCCGTACCACCACTTTCAGGGCGTCCCATTCAATTAAATTAGAGGAGGCTGTGTTCCAATTTTCGGCTAAATAGTTAGTTATAGTGTTGGAAAGAGCTGTGCGAAATGGGGCATCTTCTAGCAATTGTGGATGCAACTTCCAGGTGGGTACTGGAGTAGGCACATTACCCCAGTTAAGTGTGATCTCTAGGGGTTATGATCGGAGCAGGTTTTTTCTAGATATTTGGACTGGCTGACCTGAGTGATGATGGATCTAGAGCAAAGGAATCTATCAATTCTGGTATGGAGACTGTGTACTGAAGAATAAAATGAGTATTCTTTGTGGGTTGGGTGGAGGCATTGCCATGTGTCAGAGTGCCCATCCGTCAGCCCATGCAGTGAACTGGTCGGCCAGTTTACTAGCATTCGTACCATGTAGGGGCGGATGTGACCTGTCTAGGGTAGTGTCCAATACAGCATTCCAATCTCCCCCCAGTACCCAGGGGATACCATCCCAGTCCACTAATGCTGCTCCTAGTCTATGCAGGAAGCGGTCCTGATCAAAGTTAGGGGCGTAAACGCTGCAGAGGACCACCAGGGAACCATCAAGCGTGCCTTTCAACAGGCTATATCTCCCTTGGTCATCAACTCGGCGTTCCAGCTCAAGAAATCGGATCCTGTGGCGTATCCAAATGGTCGCACCTCTGGCAAAAGCCGAATAATTAGTAGAGTAAATCTGTCCCCTCCATTTTTTGGGCATTTTTTTGTGTTTCAGACTCAGTTAAATGGGATTCATGGAGGAACGCTACATGTGTCTTATGCCTGAGGAGATATGCATGAATACAATGCCGTTTCTGAATCTCCCCCAGCCCATGTACGTTCCATATAATTAGGTTGTAAGACTCTAGAGTGGTAGCGGTAGCGTGTATAATGTGGAGCTCCAGCGCACGTGGAGTCAGTAGACCAAACTCGACCAGGAGTCCCCTTTTCCCGAAACATTAACAAAACTTTGCTCAGCACCTGAACTACGCTGGGCCCAACAATAGTGCTCAAACAGTACATAACAGATAACGGTGTATACGCTAGTAGGGAGGCGGCCGCCCCTAGTCATGGTCATGGTCATTGTGAGGTCCGCAACTTGGCGGCTCTACGGAACCCTACCCTGGGGGGGGATGTTATAATCAGACTTGTCAAGGACAGTATTCCCGTCTTAAAAAATCATTTGTAAGAGAATTCCGAAGTCCCCACAAAAACATAGTTCTGTTCACATTTACAGAGGAGATCAATCAATATCACTGTATCAAACATTTTGAGCCCTCCATATTAATACACCGGCTATAGCAGAGCGACAATGTTCATATGTACAATTGTGAAAACAGGCTCTGAGATGTGGAGTCCGTGCTATCTATAGAAGCGGATACCAAAGGATATTTCTGGTGGCATAGTAGACTCGTCGTCAGTGATCAGTTATCAACTGTCGTCTGCTGCCCGGGCTGTAATCGTGGGGAAGAGAGTTGTACTGTGTTCAGAGTCCGAATTCAGAGTGCTGTCCTCCGAATCCGTGGGGATTTTTTTTTTTGAATCTGCACGGAATGCACTGGCAACTGCAAGGCCCCCCCCCCCCGTCTCTGGTTGGAGTTCTGGGATCGATAGGAGCCCCGTTTAGGGAGTGTGCCCGAGTCCTGGGAAGAGAAGTCTGAGTGGCTGAGCTGGCCAGAGCTAATGCACATAACTTCTATCCATTCCTCCGCATCTGCTGGGCTTTCAAAGAAGTGAGTTTTTGTCGTAAATAACTTTCAGCCGGGCAGGATACAGAAGTGCGTATTTGAGTTGTGCTTTCTGTAGCTTTTTCTTTACCGCTTGATAGGACGATCTCTGCCTCTGCACCAGGATGGTATAGTCGGGGTATAACGCTATACGGTGGTTTTCAAATTGGATTAGTGCTTTTTCTCTTGCTTTCTGTAGTAGGGTGTCGCGGTCCGTATAGTTGAGGATTTTTACTATCAGAGGGCGGGGTGGTGCGCCAGGTCTGGGCGGTCCGGTTGGACTTCTGTGAGCCCGTTCGACGCAAAAGTATGGGGAAAGTCCCTCAGGCGCTACGTGGTCCCTGAACCATGCTTCCATAAATTCTGCCGCCTTAACCCCTTCGCTGCGTTCTGGCAGGCCAATAACGCGTATATTCTTACGCCTGTTCCTACCCTCCGCATCTTCCACCCGATCTAAGAGGCTTGTCATCTGTTGTTGTAGCTGTTGTAAGGTGGACGAGTTTGCTGCAACTCGGTGAGCCTGGTCTGTGAGGGATTGTCCGTGGTCTTTGACCATGTCGGCCAACTTACCATGGTCTGCCCTGAGTAGCGCCAGTCCTGTGGTGAGTGTACCAATCTGCAACTCGAGCGCCACTCTAGAATCTCGGATCTCCTTAAGAATGAGGTCTAGTTTAACGGATGGTCCATCAGTGGGCTCAGAAGACGTTGCCCCAGGCGAGGAAGGACGGCTAGAGTGTCAGTCATGTTGGAGGGTTGGCTTGTTACTTGTTGGCCCTCCCGCGTATTCACCCGGACTCTGCCCATGATGTGGGTTCTCCGCTAAGCGCAGTGCAGGCCCGTCCAAGCAGGTGATTGAGAGGGGTGTCTGCAATGTTCCGTGCAATGGTAGGAGTATGTCCTTTCCTCAGTAGACGTTGGACGTGTGTTGTCGTTGAAACCCTGCGGTCTGAAAGGGAGGTCCAGTGGCTGGAGGGGGGGGGGAGGGGGAGAAGGTTCACCCTTCACGGTAAAGTCAGTAGGATAACCCTTCCCGCACAGTATCCAACCGGGTTAGCTGCTAACTGGATTGGGTTGTATGATGCCGTGTTAAGTAGGCCAATGCAGGTCTGAGGGCTAGGTATCAATGGCTATTGGCGCAGTAAAGGGTATCAGGCGATACCTCTGGTAGAGTTCAGCTGGCCGTGTCCTTTCCTGCCAATGTACAGTGCTGCACAGCGCAGCTGGACCTTATTCTCCCTCACTGGCCAGTGAAATGTCTCAATGGTAGTGGCATAGGCCGCACCCCGAGGGGTCACTCACCACGCCGCTCTGTGAGGGTTAGCACTACAAAGTATAGGGTGTCTTGCGTGACGGCGTTCTCCACTGTAGGGGGGGGGGGCACTGCATTGGCCAGGCAGAATCTACAGGAGTCCGTTGTCATATCCCCAGGGGCCCTCTGCATGCGTCTATATTGTCCCAGCCCGGCAGACCCTCGATTTCCACAGGACACACCCAGCCGTGTGCTTCGGCCGACAGCCAGACTCAGAGGTAATGTGTATAGGCCAGTGCGGGACAATGCAGCATTACCACTCACCGCACCGTCCCTCGATGGGCCTTCTGGGCTTGCAGTCTTCTTCCACTCGTCTGGTGCCCACGGGGCGGTACAGCCGCGCGGCCGCCCGCAGCCAACTCACGGGGGGTCGCCTTATGGCGTGCCTGCCCCTCAGCGGAGTGGGTAGAGCAGGTAGGTTGCTGCTGTAAAGAGGCCAGGGGGTCCCACTGACTGTGCTTAATGCGGGCCTCGCACTGTAGCGCGTGGGGCCGTCTGCGCCTCGTGCCAGGTTCTGGCGCCTCGCGCCAGGTTCTGGCGCCTCGCGCCAGGTTCTTGCGCCTCGCGCCAGGTTCTTGCGCCTCGCGCCAGGTCCCCGCGCCTCGCGCCAGGTCCCCGCGCCTCGCGCCAGGTCCCCGCGCCTCGCGCCAGGTCCCCGCGCCTCGCGCCAGGTCCCCGCGCCTCGCGCCAGGTCCCCGCGCCTCGCGCCAGGTTCCCGCGCCTCGCGCCAGGTCCCCGCGCCTCGCGCCAGGTCCCGGCCTCTGCCCAAGCTCAGCAGCGAGTAGGCCCCGGTCCAGGACTCCTGCTTATCGCGGCCTCAAGGATCGTCCCAGGCACTCCTCAATGCCTAGGACTCCAGGGTCTCGATGTCCATGTCCCCGATCGGGTAGTGGCCGGGGTTGACGGTACAGAAGGAGTTAATACCCCCAAGGGTCCGGAGCTCTACCAAGTTCCGACCGCCATCTTAGGCGGCTAGCCACGCCCCCTCTGGACTATGCGCATCCTTGAGTTGGAGATCCAGCCCATCTGGAGCGGAAGTCTGCTCAGAGTAGAGCTTCTCATGAAGGTCCCGGAAGGTGGACGTGATGGGGCCATTGCTTATATCAGCGGTATCATCCTGTGCTAGCAGGAAGTCCACCCCTGCAGCCTGTTGCACTCGAAGTCTGTTTGCTCGTAGCCTCCCGCATCTCTGTCCCCCCAATTAGGAGTGTCTGCGTCTAAGAAGGGTATATTCGGCCTTGTCCATATCCAGTCCCACTTTCTGTGCATGCGCTGCCTCTAGCTGCCACCAAGCCTGTGGAGCCCCAGTGGGTTTGAGCATGTGCTCTAGTTCCTGTACTTGCTTGTGTAGATGCTCCCTCTTGTTGCGGCGGATTTTGTTAACTGCCGCCAATATAACTATCGGTTCCCCTCAAGTGACTGCTTTTAAAAATGGGGGTCTCTAGTTGGCAGAGGTATGTACCTTTGTACAAATAGGGACCCTTGCTTCTAGTCCGGGTAAGGGGGATACACTCCTAAAATAACCCCTGCTCGCCCCTTGGTAGCTTGGCATGAGTAGACAGGCTTATCTTGGAGGCAGTGTGTATAGAATTTGTGAACACATACAGTAATACAGTAAAAACACTACAATTGGACACCATACCAGTTTTAACAAAATATTAAATATTTATCTAAACCAACAAGATCAAATACAATAAAAATCCAGCATAAAATACTCTTGAAATATTAGTACTTTTGCAAAATAACCTTTAAATTGCAGGAAAATCAATAAAACACAGTTCTTCCGACTTGGTAGCTCCTCCTGGGGCTACCGCAATACTGAATACGACCGTCTTACAATTCCAGCCGACCGCGTCGACAGACTCGGACGCAGTACCTTTCTTGTTGCGACCAACACGTCGTTGCGAGTCGGTTGGGGCAAACTTTGTGGTCGTGAAGCGTAGCGTTGCAGCGGGCGGTGTCCTCACGATGGGGTGCAGGCAGCGGCTCGTTGACTGAGTCGGTGAGACCAGGACTTGCATTGAAGGGAGCCGGTTGATGTTCCGGTCGGGCAGCGGCTGAGTCGGTGACATCCTTGCAGCATGTAGCGAAGCGTTGCAGATTGCGGTGCCCACAAGACGCGGTGCAAGCAGCGGCTTGTTGGCGGAGTCGGTGAGACCAGGGTTGCGAGGCGTTGCTCTCGGCAGTGCTTTCAGGACACGGAATCCTGCGATGAACTCGATGACCGTCTGTTACCCTTTTCTTCTGCGGCAACGATCTGAGAAGGCAGACCAGGCGCATTCAGGTGAAAGGAAATTTCCTCCCCCCTACTCTAAATGCAGCCCAGGTCTATTCAGCCCAGCCCATCAGACTTCTGGAGCTACAGCCCCTCTCCAGCCCCTGTCATCTAAAAGCCAGACATGCAATACACAAACCTAGCAGAGTCACACTGGATTTTTAGGCAAGAAAATACCTACTTTCTAAAAGTGGTATTTTCAAACACAGAATGTAAAAATGACCCTTACTAAAAGATGCACTTTAACATTCTGAGTTCAGGCATACTAAACTTTATTTTCCTAACTCGTTCCCAGGGCCAGTTATGTTTATAAGAGGCTATAAACTTACTCCCTATTCTGTCTTAGTGCAATAGTGAAAAACAAAATGGGCAGTATTTCACTATCAGGACATGCCACACACATTGGGGCATGTCCGATCTTTCACATACAATGCACCCTGCCCACAGGGTACCTTGTGCCTACCTTAGGGATGACTAATATGTTAAAAAGAGAAGGATTAGGGACTAGCAAGTGTGTGCACTTGCCAAGTCGACATGGCAGTCCCAGTCTGCACACAGGCTCTGCAATGGCAGGCCAGAGTTACATTTTACAGGCTGCTTCTGTGGGTGGCACAATCAGTGCTGCAGCCCACTAGCAGCATTTGATGTACAGGCCCTGGGCACACACAGTGCACTATACTAGGGTCTGACAAGTAAATCAAATATGCCAATCATGGAATCACTAATCCATAACAATTTACAAAGGGAGAACTTGCACTTTGGCACTGAACAGCAGTGGCAAAGTGCCCAGAGCATCTAGACCAGCAAAACGAAGCCCAACACACAGCAAAAATACAGGAGGCAAAAGCAAAAAACTGCAGGGCAGACCCACGCTAATGGTGACTAGTCTAACTGCCGCCTTTAGAGTCTCTCAGAGAGTAGTGACATATGTCGGGTGTATCATTCATGGCAAGGAAGGTTATCACTTGGGTTACCCTCTTTACTTCCTCTGGTCTATGAAGTAAGGTTCCCCGCATTCTCCATGACCAGGGGACATGCCACGTAGGGGGGAGGGCCAGGTTAAGAGACACCTCGGCATGTTCTGATGAAGATCGGTGGCTGACCTGTCATCGTTACTAAGGACCAGAGTTCACTCGTCGCCAAAAAGTGATCAAGGCAGGCATACATCTTGTATGCTAAGGTCTCCCCATGGTAGCACCATTCCGTCTTGGGAGGACATTACTACTTCCACAGTCCGCCGGAGGAAATGGTTCTTGGCCGTCATTATGGGTGTATAGGGAATCCAATGTAAAGGTGTAGGCTCCCACACTTGCATTATATGCCAACAGCCTCCTGATATCTGCAAGTTTAGAACCCAACTGACCTCTCAAAGAGCTGGAGACTAATATGGCCGCCGGTCTATCTTAAAGGTTGCAGATGAGAAGAACTGGTGCGGTAAGGGGCAGGACCTAAGCCTGTGCCAGCCGCTGGAGATCAGATGGGTCTCTTTTAGGAGACATAGGTTCATCCCTGTTAGCGCCAAACAATTTTCTTTTTTTTTTAAAACTAAGTCAGATTGTTGAACCTCTTCACATTGAGCATGATAACCTTTAGTTTAACTTGTAAGGAGGGATGGAAAGCGCAATAACTGCTACCCAGGATAAGAACTAACTTTCTCCAGTGTAAACCGAGTGCACCCTCACTAATTCTGTGTTTCTAAGAATCTAGAGTGTAGCATACCCTCGTGTAGTGCAAGTAATTCTCCCCCCCCCCAACCCCACCATCAGAAACACAATATTTAACAGGAACAAAAACATAGTTCCATTAGAACCAAAAACACTGGTCGTGGCGAAGAAGGTCCCACATGAATCTCGGGTATAGGGCCCCTTAGAGTAGCTTGAACACCTATCCAGTCCGCTCCGTACCCCTGCCCCGATAGCCTCCCTATCCCTCATTACTGTTGAATGTGAATTGCAAGCCTTGGTGGTGCTCAGGTTGTCTCCAGCCTGTCGCTAGCCCATGTCTCCAGCACTGCTCACTTTTACATGGCCATGGTCTCCGGGTCAGGGCGCCGTCCTTAGTAGGAAGCCGAGCACTGCTGCCACCTAAGGCGTTTCCAGAGTTTCCGTTCTCGAGGGCTGGCCCATTGTCTTTCTTCAGGGGACTCTTCAATATTCGGCACCATGCATGACTCCATCGATCAAAGTTGATGGAGCCTCACTTCCTAGCGTAAAACTATGCGGAACGGGTGACCCCAGTAATAATGAATGCATTTGTTCCGCAGGTAGGTGGCCACTGGGTGGAAGTCTCATTGCTTCTGCAGCATGGGAGCCGCCAGATCCTGGTAGTACGTCAGCGTGCGTTCTTGAAATTACAATGAATGAAGGTCTCTGGCCTTTTGATGGATGGTTTCCTTGAGTTGAAAGTCATGGACATAGACCACAATGTCGGCTGGGCAGGTATTCTCCAGTCACGAGAGACCCATCCTCTCAAACCCTTTTTAAAGCAAAAAGAGAGGAAAGTTGGGCTGCACAGGCAGATTAAAAACGCAAAGGGCTGGAAAACCGACATTGCTCCATTTAAGGAAGCACATAACATCAGTATCCCATCATGCCCTGTCGGTGACAATTGAGCCAGTTCTATTTTTCAGGCTTTTTCGCATT
Organism: Triturus cristatus; assembly: GCF_964204655.1. Lineage (NCBI taxonomy): Eukaryota > Metazoa > Chordata > Amphibia > Caudata > Salamandridae > Triturus > Triturus cristatus. The sequence goes on from NC_140586.1 coordinate 553,011,287, forward strand.
GGAAACATTTCCTAACCTTCCAAGTTCAATTTCGCTCAGCCTTTTAAAACTAGGGATGTTTTACCTTAATTTCCTGACTGGAAAATATTTATTTTTTCACAATGTCTATATGCGGAATGACCTTCCTTTGCTAGGAGAAAGGCTAATTTGGACACACGTTATCTGTGCAGCACTAGAAGATAATGTTGATAAAGTGTAAGTACTGCTAGAATTTTCCATGAGGACTTTGCAGAGCATGCAGAAGATTTGGTTGCATGGCCTGCAGAAATAGGAATGAAAGGAGCAGGACCTTACCTCTGGAAGTCTTAACTGGAGGTGTGAGAAGGTAGGTGCTCTGTTTTAACCTGTATGTCTTAAGTCTCTATACTCCAGTGCAGGGGTCTTCAAACTGGGGGGCGGGCCACCCCAAGGGGGGCCTTCACTGATCCGGGGTCGGAGAAGAGGGCGCATCAGGCTCTGGTCAAAAGAAGCATCAAGCTGATAGCAGAGCTTTGTTTTAAGCTGAAAACAAATGATCAGCAGTCAGCAACTTTGTAATGGGCCATTTTTAAAAGGTTTAACATAATTTAAAATAATGTTAATGCTTAAATAAGTCTAAACATACTTAAACATTGCAAATTGAATAGAATTGTGAAAAGTTCTGAAGGGGGGTCAATGATTTTTTTTTCTTTCTTTTTTAGTACTGCTGGGGCGCGCGGAATAAAAAAGTTTGAAGATAACTGCTCTGGAGACTCCTGAAAGGGAGATCTAATAGATCGGAATATGGAAAGTGGCCCTGTTCCTGGTCAAATCCAGTGAAGTTGGTGACCGGCACAGTGGCGATATGTTAACTGTTGAAGGCAGACTTGCCAGTGAGATGTTAAACGAAGCTCTGCTTGTTGTCGAGGCATAAGTTGATGAGTAAGACTCCTGCTTACTTGCCATCAAAACACGGTTAAACGTCAGACCTCAATGTTGAGCAGATCGTTATACCGATCTGTTGATTGGGTCTGGCATTTGAAAAGCAATGGCTGCAGTATACATATGATTCAGAGTACTACCAGGATAATGGCTTTTGGTACATAGACCTTCTGCACTGCCTCAATATATCCCTGGTCCTCTAGCGCGTCCTCTGCCTGCCCTTAGATGCCTAATGCTTTAGAGTCTTCAAGTTCAAACCTTTCCTGTGCCTATAGTCTCCTCATAGACCAGAGACATCAGGTCACATGTCCTCCATGAGGTTGAGTTCTCTCACTGGGCACTTAAGGAGAATTTTTTCTGTCTCAAAGTTAAAACATTTCAAGAATTGTTCATTCTTCATCATCTTCTTCATTTCGCTGAAGATATTCACTTGCCTTGACTGTTTCCCAATGCGGGCTGTCACCTTTTGATGACCTCAACCCCATTCAGTGAAATACTGGGTAGAACCACTCAGCTGCAAATCTCAACATACAGATAACTGTGCCCCAGTCCTATACGTCAGTGATATTCGAGACTGCATTATTGTTTGGCTTCAAAACCTCTACTAAGCCTAGTTCCAGGCTTATTAGAACAAGCCAATCAGCTCTTTCTTATTCCTGCCTTTACTGAATCAACATCTTCCAGACTCCTGAAAGAATGCTGGCCTCCAGGTGAAGCCTTCCATTCCTAGGAAGTGCAATGCTGCAGCTCCTATTGCACAGTCTGACCAGATTAGATAAGAAAATCCCTGGACTTGGTGGATAGGAATATCTGCCACTGCAATGAAGGCTGCTAGCACCACACCACTGCCTTGCTAGGCAGATATGACTGATCTCTTTGGGATTCCCTCCAGCGCTTCACTGAGCAGTTAACCCATGAAGTCAGAAGACTTCCAAGACGTTGTCCACAAGGGAATGTTGATGTTGAACACATTAATCAACACTGCCCTGATTCCTCTGATTTAGCAGCACCCAGAGCCACCCATTTTCAAACATTGGGGTAAAATTCTTTCCTCAGCTAAAGGGTCTCCACCAAAGGTGCAATAAAGGATTATGAATGTTCCTTTTCAAGGAATACACTGTCACTTGTGCATGATGAAATGCTGCACATGAAAACTGAAATGGAGGTACTAAAAGCTTGAGTTCAGGAAACATCACCATAAGTCCTTCATTAGATGCTGTTTCCAACTGAGGGTCCCTACTTCATGGCGACCGCAGCAATAGAGGTCGCTTTCTCACCAGCGCAAATCCTCAAAGTTCAAGTCCTCAGCAGCTACAGAGCAACCTCTGGTGAAACTGTGATTTTTTTTTCCCAACCCTCCTCTGGTAACTATGCGCGTACTGGGAATACCTAGTATTACCTCAAAGCATGGAAAAACTAAACAGACTGGTGCTGAATATTGTGCAAAAGGGCTCCTCTCTGAGGCTCAAGTTTGCTTCTCCAAGTACTCCTCCACAAAGAACATTACCATTAAGATCGGCTTCAAAAAGAAGTGACACCTAATTGGGAAACGAAGCAATGGAGGAGGTTCAGGTGCGATGCGTCAAATCCAGACATGCTGAGTCGATGCGGCTGCAAAACATGCGCTGCATCAATTTCTCTGCCATATAGCATGAGATGCGTTGATTTCTTCAGTTGCACAGCTTGGTCTGAGTCGGAGCTGGTGCCTCGGATGTCAGATACTTGGTGCTCAGGGCTCTGCCTGCGGTGATCTTTCACACGCACGGCAGGCGTTGTGTTGGTTCTTCGGCCACACTGCTGCGATGTGTTCAGCTGTAAGGCAGTGCTGCATCAGGAAAAACAGGCGCTGAAGGTCGATGCATGGATTTCCTCTGTCCTTTGCAGCAAATCCACTTCCAAGGGCCCAGAACTGGTGTTGGCACCACTTGGCAGGTCAGAACTTCCAGCACAGGGGTTCAGGGGCTTCAGATACATTTTTTGATGGTCCTAAGACTTCTTAACAGGTGGCAAGCACACACAAGCCCTTGGAGAACCTTGGCAAGTAGGATGTAGAAAGCAAAAACCAGACCTTTCACTGTCCAACACAGAAGCAGCAAGCAGCAGGCCAACACAGCAAAGTGGTAGACCTTCCTGACAGCTTTTCCAGCTCTTCTTGTAAGAATGTCCTCTTAGTCCAGAATTGTTCTGAAATTATGGTGTCACAGCTCCAGTACTTATAACAGTTTCTGCCTTTAACGTAAGCATACATCAAAGGAAAGTATTTATAGTGTACACGGCCCTGCCTTTCCCTACCTGGCTCCAACACACTCCAGGGGGGCAGAGACCATTTTGTGTGATGACAGGTACAGCCCTATTCAGATGTCAGTGACAACTCCTCCCACCACTCTAGCTCCGGTAGACACATCATCCTGGGGATGGGCCATCAGGAATTTGCAGGGCACACTTTAGCTCCCTTTATATGACTGTCTAGAGCGAATGTACAAACAGCCCAACTGTCAGTCTAAACAAGATGTGAATTCCACAGGCAGGCAGAGGCACAGAATGGTAAAGCAAGGAAATGCCTGCTTTTTAAAAGTGCCATTTTCAGCACGCAATTGTAAATCTATTTCACTGAAAGAGGTACTTATACATTGTGAGTTCAGGGACCACAAACTCCAAATCTCGAGCTCTTCCAAATTGGAAGTTATACTTGTAAGAGGTTACAGGTCAGCTCTAATGATAACCTATGGTAGAGATATGTAAAACACACCAGTTCATGTCCTATCTTTCAATTACACTTCACCCTGCCCATGGGGCTACCTTGGGCCTACCTTACGGGTACCTTACATGTAGCAAAAGGGAAGGTTTGGGCCTGGTAAGCGGGTACACTTTGTAGCATACAGGAAAGAACCTGAATGTAGTGCGCACTGTTCCTGATGAACACAAAGTTTTGAAACCTGCTTTTTCTAATTATTTATAACACAAATTATTCCATCAATAAATATTTTTGCTCAATGAATGTTATTAAATCATTTTAAAAAATCATGTATTTCACCAAATTAACGTCCGTTTTTGTATAACCATATAAACTTGATGGTTGCTCAAACATTTAAATTTGTGAATTGAATAACATCATCTTGTACATTTCAAATGATTATAATACAATACAAGGTTTGATATCACATTAAATATTTCACACATTGCGTAATTCTTGGACAGCCCCGTGATTCTTAGAAAGCCCAGTGCATTTTGGGACCCACGGGTCCTTTCTTCAGGGGCGAGCTTCTGAAAACAAAAGATATATACAACGTATTTTACTGACCATGTAAAATCAAGTAGATTAGAAAAATCATGAATCCTTTTGGAAGAAGGAGAGTCCCTTGTCCAAGAATATCGTACTTGTAAATGAGAGAAGGTGATATTAGAGGTACATGTGTTAGGGTTAAAGTTGAGATGTCACGCCGAAAGTGCTTGAGATATTCACATGCTGTGTCAAAAACCTAAAACTGTTAGTAAATGTGGTATACTATGAAAGAAACCACAAGAATTAATAAGATCCCTGTCAAATGTTGCTGAGTTTATACCTGTGTGATACCGGTGTGCCTCAGAATTTGGGACTACAATGAGCAGTTCACAAGCCGAAAAAAGACCTATGGAAAAAGTAAATGGGCGTTGATACGGAAGCAGTAACCTGGCTAGTGGAATGCTGGCATTGTTTACATTGTAATTGTTTCTGCTTCGATGTAACTGTATCAAGTTACATAAAATAGTGGTCTAGTAGATACCAGTATTAATTCTTACACGTTGGCGCTTAAAATGCAAGTGTGCGTACCCTCCGGAGTTGCCGGTTACAGCTAGTGTGTGGAGGTATTCTGGAGATGTAGGGAATTTTAGGAGTGCCGATGTGCGTTCGAAATTACCAAAACTGTTAACAAGAGAAAAAAAAATTCTTGTGTAGAATTCAGTAATGCACCAGCCGGTAAAAAGGGGTAATGGGTGAACTAATTGAAGTTCTTACCGTTCAAAATAGATATGAGCAAAGAATATCTCAATGCGAATCCGGTCTTCAAAATAACGCTGTGTATGCGAGCGACGGTATGAACATGTCTGCCTGCGTCCTTAAAAACTAGAAACAGGACTGGCAGTGTGATGCTAGTCGTTACCGCGCATGCTGAACTAAGAGCATTGTGGGAAATGTATTCCATGTGTGTAAACGTAGCTGTGAAAACGCGTGATGGATTGTGGAGTGGAATGCATAAAAAGGAAAATCTCTAATAAAGCAAAATGCTGAAATAAAGTGAATCCGTGTGAGCATGAAAAGAGATTATACAAGGAAATGAAAAGTGTAAAAAATAATGGAAAGTGGTTTAAATGACAAGTGGATATAAGTTGGTGGAAAGAAACAGTTAATAGGGAAGTAGAAAAAATAATTGAAAATAATTAATCGTGAGGAGAGAAGAGACAAGGCATCATGTACATACTCAATTATCAAAAGTCCCCCCTAATATAATCACTAGAACAATTTTATCACAGGTAACAAATCATTTCCATTTTATCATTAAGACCCCTAGGGGATAAAGTTTGTAAAAAAATCGATCCAAAATATTTCCCTTTGTAACAATTTTTTGTTGTTAACACCTTCATATTTAGGGAATACTTCAACTACCTGAGCTCTATGTTGTGTTTGGTCTCTGTCCAATGTATAGCTATGCTTGAAGTCTTGTTAACTGTATGTATGGTACTTTTGTGTTCAGTTAAACTTTTAGTTTGCGTGCCGTTTTGCCTATATAAGCTTTGCCACGTGGACATTTTAAGCAATAAATTACATTTGTGGTGTTGCAATCTGATGTATGCTTCAATTTGATATTGTTACCAGTTACAGGGTTTGTAAGTAAGTTACCCATGATTATATTATTGCAAAGGGTAGTCCCCTTTGCGTTCTGTGTTACTGGTGATCTGGCCGGTGTATTAATCAGTTCTTGTTAATCTCTGCCTCGGGTATAACAAAATGTAGGTTTTGTCATTGAAAATTCCATTGAAATCAGGTTATTTTGTATCAATTCCCACCTGTTGATGATTTTCTTCATTTGATTGGAACAAGTAGAATACTTTGATACAAAGGTGGGTGTAATCGTTTTAGTATTGATTTTGTTGTGGAATAATCGTTCACGGTCCTTATCTTTTAACCTGATGATGCTTTTGTCAATTATTCCAGAGGGATATCCTCTTTGTTCAAAACGTTGTTTATATAGTTGAATTTTTGCAGTTGTTGTTTCTGGTCCGAACATATCCGTTTTATTCTTAAGAATTGAGAATATGGTAATTTGGAAATAAGACCCCTTGGGTGAAAACTTGAAAATTGAAAAAATGCTGTTTGTCAGTTGGTTTCATAAAAATTTCTGTGATCAATTTGTGCTTGGTTAAATCTTTTTTTTATTAAAACATCCAGAAAATTGACCTGATTATTACTGATGGTATGGGTCAATTTAATTTAGGATTTGTTGTGTTTAATTCATCAATCAGATTCTCTAGTTGAGCAAGAGGTTGTGACCATATTAAAAATGTCATCTATATACCTGCTGTATTGTACTAAACGTTTTGTCCAATTGTCATCAGTAAGTATGCAGTCGTTTTCAAATTTCGACATAAAGATATTCGCGTATGTTGGGGCACCGGAAAAACCCATGGATGTTCCGGTGAGTTGTCCAAAATAATTGTCCTGCCATGAGAAATAACTGTTGTGGAGACAAAAAAACGAAAGTTTAAGTAAAAATACGCTGAATTGTTCTGTTAAATCCATTTTCAAGAGTGCCCATTCCGTGAGCATAAGAGTTATAAAGTGCGGTCACATCAATCGTGCAGAGTATTCACTTGTCTTAGAAAAAAAAGGTGCAATCGTCTCAAGTTTTGTTAAAAAAATCTGTAGTACCAGCCTTGCACAAAAATTTGGAAAAAAATGGTCCAAGAATCTTCCTAAAGGATCAAAAATTGAACTGCAACCCGAAACAATTGGACGGAATGGAGGACGGAATGGAGGATCTGTGGGATGTTTATGTATCTTCAGTATCGTATAGATCTTGGGTCTTCTGGGGTTGTGTGGTAAGATAAGATTTCAGTTGTGAATTAATCGTTCCAATTTCTTCTGCTTCATCCAAAATTTCTTTAAAGCATTTTCTGTAAAATATTTGTTGGATCATTCTCCAATGGGAGGTACGTAGAGATGTCCATAACATGATCATTTACTTTTTTTAGTATAATGGGACGTGTCCATAACAACCAGAGCACCCCCTTTGTCTGCTGGCTTCAAAGTGAATCCTTTATTGTTAACTATTGAAAGGACGGTGTGTCTTTCGTGTTCCGAGGAGTTACTAATTCTGGGTTTTCCATAGATCATTTTGGAACGATCATGCTTCACTATGTTTTCAAATATTTCCAACATTTTGTGTGAGACAGGAGCCTGATAATTGCTTTTAGGTCTAAATTTGTTCATAATGTCGTCTTCGGTTTCTGGGAGTTGCATGATGTTCGTGAAGTAATCGCGTAAACTACGTTTTCTCATAAATTTAAAAATTGCGATATCTGTGTCTAATCTTGTAGTACTGGTGGTAGGTACAAATGACATGCCTTTGTTTAATGTCCTTATCTGCTGTTTAGTTAGAATTGTGAATGAAATGTTGATAATTAAACCATGCTCTTGCCACTGCGCAGAGTTTTGCCCGCATTGTCCTGTCCTGATTTTTGGGCGTTTCCTAGTAGTAGTGTTGTACTTGTTGATGGTGGTTGTCCCTGATTCGGGGCTTGAGACAAAAAGAACACTTAAAGTTGAAGGAATCTGTGAGTCACCTGGTATTATGGGTGTGGTTGTTGGTCCTGTAGTTGTTAAAAAAGTTTTAGAGACTGGTGGACGGTTTATTGATGTATCCTGATCTGTAGCCACACTTTCTTCCGAGGAAGTGTTTGCTTTTTTGTTATTGAAACGTCTTCTTGCGTAAATTTCTGCCCATATATAAACTTTGTTTATATGTTTCTGTAGTAGGGGATCTCTGTGTATAGTCATAATCTATGAATAGTCCCGCCCATGTGCGGGGACCCCGGAGCAATCAAAATATCTCTTAAGCTGTCCTGCATTTGCAAACCTGCAAAGACACTTAAGAGACAGACAAAATAATACAGCCTAATAACAACATGGCTGCACTGGCCAGCACTTCATCTGAAGTGAACACAAAAGCCAAAATAACGTTTAAATGTCATTTTTATTCACATCTGACATGTTCCTTTATTGTATCACACTCCCTTCACCAAAATCCCTTTAAACAATAGGTAGGAAGGGGTGGACAGACAAGCCCTATAGGCTGTCATTATGTGTCTGCTAAAAGGATACCGTGCCTTTAAGGAACTCTCCAGAGACCCCCGGTATCCCAGGATGCACAGCCAAAGCAAGTTACTTTCAGTTCTTTTTTCCGGCTCTTGCTAGCAGGACCCTGGAGCTTGAGCTCTACCCTTTTGGGTGGATATTTTGGATAAAAATTGGTTTTTTTGATAAAGAAGTTTGTTCATTCGACGTCTAGAGCCTTTCTCTGCTGCATCCTGCAATTTGGTGCAGTTTGGCCCACTCTTAGCATGGCTTTATTTGATAAATGCCCTGAGTGTGGGAGGAAAATGGCCAAGACGGACCCACATGATGTCTGTATTCTCTGCTTATCATCTTCACATGTCCCTGCTACATGTGACATCTGCAAGACCTTCTCCAAGAGGACCCTGAGAGACAAAGAGCAGATTCGCCTTCAGGGACAGGAGAAGCAGAGAACAGGTGGGACTTCGGGGCATGGAGGATCTCATTCCCCTTCCTCTGCCCATGCTTCAGCCACTGGAGGGACCTCCGGGCAGACAAAGGAGCAGAAACGACACCTACCGGCTGGTAGATCGCGTTCGACGCCGAAGTCGACGGCGAGAGGTAAAGCACCGGTGTGTTCGCCGTCGATCCAGGGCTCTGGATCCCGGCGTTCTCGACGTTCGACGTGGAGAGGGGGGCCGGCGAGACCTAGGACTAGGTCGCCGTCGAAGATTCCACAGTCGACGTCGACACACCATCGACGTCGTACTGAGCCCCACAGACAGCGCAGCTCGCTGTCGAGGCGAACCTGCTCGTCTCCTTCGCCGTCAGCTCATGGATCGACGCCGACGACATCGACGCCGAGACACCGGCGACTGCCGTCGAGGCGAAGGAGATCGCCGTCGAGGCACAGATCGCCGTCGAGGCACAGATCGCCGTCGAGGCACAGATCGCCGTCGAGGCACAGATCGCCGTCGAGGCGAAGGAGATCGCCGTCGAGGGGCCGCCGTTCGACGTCGAGGGGACGCCGTTTGCGGTCAACGGCGAGGAAGCCGTACGAGGTCGACGCTCAGCTAGACGTCGAGGACATCGGGTAACACTTCTTCGGTGATTACGATCTCCAGTCGTGGATCTAGGAGAAGAGGGCGCTCCCCCTCGTTTACTTCAACACGGGATAGACCCGCTAAGAAGAGAAGGGTGGACGGAAGTCCGGACAGTGCTAGTCCGGGTTCTCCTGCAAGGAGTGATGTAACTCCGCAGCCTCTCCCTCAGCCGCTGCCTCAGAAGCCTCCTACGCCGCCTCCTCCTCCTCCTCCTAAGCGACCTCCGCCACCGCCGGTGCCTCAGCTCCCGCCGTCTCCTCGGTTACCGGTGATTCCTAAGGCCCCACGCAGACTGAGATCACGCTCTCGATCTCGCCGGAGGTCACGGAGCAGACACAGATCGTCCACTCACATAAGGCATGGCCGACGGAGATATAGATCTCGTTCCAGAGGCACGAGGTATACGGACTCTTCTGGCAATGGACGGCTTTCCCCCTCGTTGTCGGAAACGCCGCCTAATAGAATCTCGCCGGTGGATGATATTGCCACTTTCCAGGATGTACTGATGAGGGGGGCGGCGAAATTGGGAATCTCAGTGGCAGTGCCGGTTCCCACTACCTCTGTGATATTTGAGACGTTGCACAAAGCTCACCTGTCACGGCCCCTCCTTCCTTTGGTTCCAGGCTTGGAGGAACCAGCCATGGAGGTCTTCTTGACACCAGCCGTGGTGAAATCTGCGCCCTCACGGTTGCAGAAAAAGTACAGGGCCCCTGATTCGGACCCGGCGTTCCTCAGGGTGGACCCTCCCCTGGACTCTCATTGTGGTTGCGGCTCGGAAACAACACTCCACGACGCCCTCTTCCACAGCTCCTCCGGATAAGGAGAGTCTCAAGATGGACTCCTTGGGGAGGAGAATGTGCTCTACGTCGGCCACGACTATGAAGGCTGCTAGCGCCTCCGCTCTGCTGGGTCGCTATGACCGATCGCTTTGGGACTCCCTGCAACAGTTTGCTGCCTCCCTGCCTAGGGATAAACGGGAGGACTTCCAGGAGGTGTTGAATGAGGGCATGATGGTCTCCAACAAGATCATCAGTGCAGCGGGGGATGTATCGTTGCTGGCGGCCCATGGGTACTGTCATGGAGTACACATGAGGAGACATTCCTGGCTGAGGCTTACCTCTCTAAAGCCTGAAGCGCAGCAAAAGATTGCTAACTTGCCTTTCTCTGGCACGACGTTGTTCGGGTCTCATGCGGATGACGAAATGGCCCGCATGAAGGCCGAAGCAGAAACCCTGAAGGCCGTGGGGTTGGAAAAACCCAAGGAACAGAAGAGGTCATTCCGTTCCTATGGCAGGCGTTTTTCTAAACAACGCGGCCAAGGGCGTCAGTCTGGTCAACAACAACACCAACACCAGCAACCACAACAGTTCCAGAGGCAGTCCTTTCAAAAGCGTCAGAGGGGCAGAGGCCAGCATCAATCCTCGTCAGGGGACAAAGGCCCGTCCGGGTCGAAGCCCTGAAAGGTCACTTCCCCCTCATCCGTTACCCGCTCCGGTGGGGGGAAGTTTTCAATACTACCTGGCAGAGTGGAGAACAATAACTCAGGACAAGTGGGTGCTGAATATTGTTTGCAATGGGTACAGTCTTCGTTTCACCAGCCCGCCTCCGCAGATTCCACCAGTGCGCTCTCCCTACATGGTGCGAGAGCTCCAGGGGGAGGCGGACATTCTGTTAAAGAAGAAGGCGATAGAGACTGTTCCTTTGAGGCAAAAAGGAAAAGGTCTTTACTCAAGGTTCTTTCTCGTCAGAAAAAAGGACAAGAACGAGTTCAGGCCTATTCTAGATCTGCGTCAAGCAAACAAGTGGATCCGCAGAGAAAAGTTCCGTATGTTGTCCCTGCATCAGATTTACCCTCAGTTGCATCGGAGACTGGCTGTGCGCCATAGATCTGCAGGACGCTTACTTTCATGTGCTGATCGCACAAGAGCATCGCAAGTTCCTGAGGTTTCTGGTAGGCAACAACCATTACCAGTATACAGTACTCCTGTTTGGTCTGAAGTCTGCACCAAGGACGTTCTCCAAGTGCATGGCAGTGGTGGCAGCACACTTGCGGAAGAACAAAGTTTTTGTGTATCCATACCTGGACGATTGGCTGATCAAAGCTTCCACGTACCAGGAAGCCCAGTGTCATTTCAACAGGACAGCTGCCTTGCTTCATCGCCTGGGACTGCACATCAACATGTCGAAGTCAGTGCCGATCCCTGTACAGTGTCTCCAGTACTTGGGGGCCTCAGTCAATACTTTGAACGCAAGCGTGTGTCCTTCGGAGGAGAGACGCTTATCTATCCGTTGGAAGGCCCTGCACCTCCTCTCAGCCCACTCTCCTACAGTGAGGACGGTGTCCTCTTTACTGGGGTCGATGGCTTCCTGCATCTTTCTCACCCCCAATGCACGTCTGCATATGAGGCCTCTGCAGGAATGTCTGGAGGATCAATGGGACCAGAGGCGGGGACGTTGGGAGGACAAGATTCATCTGTCCCAACATGCTCTACAGTCTCTGAAATGGTGGTGCTCCTCAGAGAATGTCTGCAAGGGGACTCCCTTTCAGAAGGATATTCCGGTCCAGACCATAGTGACCGATGCGTCTCTCCAGGGCTGGGGAGTGCATTCGGGCCCTCTTCAGATTCAGGGGATCTGGTCACAGACGGAGATGACTTACCACATCAACTTTTTGGAACTCAGAGCAGTACACTTGGCCCTGAAGGCGTTCCATCCCTCCTTCAAGACGAACTCCCTGCTAGTTCAGACGGACAATACTACTACCATGTATTACCTCAACATGCAGGGGGGCTCCCGTTCACGCACGCTGTCTCGGGAGGCACAGACGATCTGGAATTGGCTGGTGGCCACGAACCTAACGATCACGGCAACCCATCTGCCGGGAGTGCAGAATGCCCAAGCCGATGCGCTCAGCAGGCTCGTTCAAGAAAATCACGAGTGGGTGCTAAACGACGACGTGCTAAGAGACGTCTTCGCAGAGTGGGGCACTCCGGATATCGATCTGTTCGCTACGGCAGACAACAGCAAATGCCACGACTTCGCTTCCAGGTACTACCAACCAGGGACACTGGGGAATGCCCTATGGATCAGCTGGTCCAACAGCTTTCTCTACGCCTTTCCACCCATTCCCCTGATTCAGGCGGTGCTGATCAAGCTGTCGCAATCCAGAGCCAGGATGATCCTGATTGCTCCGGAGTGGCCGAGGCAATGGTGGTTCACCGACCTTCTTCACCGGTCTGTTCTGCCACACCGGCGCCTGCCGTGTCGGCCGGACCTTCTCACGAAGTTCGGAGGACAGATGGTTCACCCCCAATCTCTCGTCCTTGAGTTTGGCAGCATGGCTCCTGAGCTAGTACAGTATGGACACTTGAACCTACCTCAGGACTGTATGGAGATCTTGAAAGAGGCGAAGAGACCGTCTACGAGGACTTTTTACGCCTATAAGTGGAAGAGATTCTGCTTATGGTGCACGGCAAAGGACATTGACCCTACATCCTGTAAAGAAGATGTTATTTTGCCTTATCTGCTGCAGTTAGCTCAATCTGGGCTTAATTTTCAGTCTATTAAAGTTCATCTCGCAGCTTTGACTGCGTATAGAAAGGGCCCTTCCCAAACCTCATTTTTTCAAATCCCTGTGATTAAAGATTTTTTGGAGGGTTTGCGTAAGGTGTTTCCCCCTGTTAGACAACCTTCTCCACCATGGGAATTGAACGTGGTGTTGTCCAGATTAATGAGGGAGCCTTTTCATAAGGCTTCTATGCAGCATTTGTCCTGGAAGGCTGCCTTCCTTGTGGCCATTACTTCGGCCAGGAGAGTAAGTGAGATTCAGGCTCTGTGTTGTCAAGAGCCGTATACTGTATTCCATGCTTCTAAAGTGGTAATGCGTACTCATCCTAAGTTTTTGCCTAAAGTGATATCTGATTTCCATGTAAATCAAATGATGACTTTGCCTACATTTTTTCAGCATCCCTCCTCTCCGGCGGAGAGGTCTCTGCATTCGCTAGATGTGCGTAGAGTGTTGAAATTCTATCTATATAAGACAAAAGACATCCGCAGGTCGGATCAACTGTTTGTAAATTATGGTTCAGTAAGAACTGGTCTAGCTACCTCGAAACAGTCCATCTCCAGATGGATTGTGTCCTGTATTCAGCTCTGTTATCAGAAAGCTAATAAGACGTTAGGGGGTAAGCCTACAGCGCATTCGACTAGGGGCAAAGCAGCGACTACAGCTTTGCTTAGGAATGTTCCAATTGCTGACATTTGTAAGGCTGCCACCTGGAAGTGGGTCCATACGTTTACAAAGCATTACTGCCTGGACTCTGATGCTAGGGCAGATGCGCAGGTTGGACAGGCTTCGCTGAGGAATTTGTTTGCACAGTAATTTGTTGGTGTTCGCGTTTTACTCCACCGCTGTTTGTTGGTTGGGATGGGCTTGCCATTCTATTCATAGATTAGGACTATACACAGAGATCACCTACTACAGAAGGAGTAGTTTCTTACCTGTAACTCCAGTTCTGTAGTAGGGGTATCTCTGTTAGTCCTAAGCGACCCTCCCTCCTCCCCGGTGGAGTAACCTGACCGTATCAGGCCTGTTATACACCTTCAAAAAGAACTGAAAGTAACTTGCTTTGGCTGTGCATCCTGGGATACCCGGGGTCTCTGGAGAGTTCCTTAAAGGCACGGTATCCTTTTAGCAGACACATAATGACAGCCTATAGGGCTTGTCTGTCCACCCCTTCCTCTCTATTGTTTAAAGGGATTTTGGTGAAGGGAGTGTGATACAATAAAGGAACATGTCAGATGTGAATAAAAATGACATTTAAACTTTATTTTGGCTTTTGTGTTCACTTCAGATGAAGTGCTGGCCAGTGCAGCCATGTTGTTATTAGGCTGTATTTGTCTGTCTCTTAAGTGTCTTTGCAGGTTTGCAAATGCAGGACAGCTTAAGAGATATTTTGATTGCTCCGGGGTCCCCGCACATGGGCGGGACTATTCATAGATTATGACTAACAGAGATACCCCTACTACAGAACTGGAGTTACAGGTAAGAAACTACTCCTTATAATCTATAGTATCCCTGCAATACTTTCTGATTTTTCCTTCCTGTAATTCTGGACTATACCTTTCCAATTTTCGGTTGAGTTCTTCAAGAGTAGCTATCCACGTTTGTTACCATTCTCTTTTCCAATTCATTTTTTAAATTGAAGATTTCTTCATCTAGGTCTCTACTTTCCTATTAACGGTTTCTTTCCACCCACTTATATCCACTTGTCATTTAAACCACTTTCCATTATTTTTACACTTTTCATTTCCTCGTAAAATCTCTTTTCATGCCCACACTGATTCACTTTATTTCAGCATTTTGCTTTATTGGAGACTTTCATTTGTATGCATTCCACTCCACAATCCATCACGCGTGTTCACCACTCTGTTTACACACATGGAATACATTTCCCACAATGCTTTTAGTTCAGCATGCGCGGTAACGACTAGCATCACACCGCCAGTCCTGTTTCTAGTTTTTAAGGATGCAGGCAGACATGTTCATACCGTTGCTCGCATACACAGCGTTATTTTGAAGACCGGAATCGCATTGAGATATTCTTTGCTCTTATCTATTTTGAACTGTAAGAACTTCAATTAGTTCACCCATTAGCCCTTTTTACCGGTTGGCGCATTATTGAATTCTACACAAGACATTTTTTTTTTCTCTTGTTAACAGTTTTGGTAATTCAAAACGCACATCGGCACTCTTAAAATTGCCTATATCTCCAGAATACCTCCACACACGAGCTGCAACCGGCAACTTTGGTGAGTGCACGCACTTGCATTTTAAGCGCTAACGTGTAAGAATTAATACTGGTATCTACTAGACCACTATTTTATCCAACTTGATACACGGTTACATCGAAGCAGAAACGATTACAATGTAAACAATGCCAGCATTCCACTAGTCGGGTTACTGCTTCCGTATCCACGCCAATTTTTCCTTTTCCATAGGTCTTTTTTCGGCTTTTGAACTGCTCATTGTAGTCCCAAATTCTGAGGCACACCGGTATCGCACAGATATAAACTCGGCACCATTTAACTGGGATCTTATTAATTCTTGTGGTTTTTTTTATAATATACCACACTTACTAACACAGTTTTAGGTTTTTGACACCGCATGTGAATATCTCAAGCACTTTCGGCGTGACATCTCAACTTTAACCCTAACACATGTACCTCTAATATCACCTTCTCCCATTTACAAGTACGATTTTCTTGGACAAGGGACTCTCCTTCTCCCAAAATGATTCATGATTTTTCGAATCTACTTGATTTTACATTGTCAGTAAAATACGTTGTATATATATTTTGTTTTCAGAAGCTCGCCTGACGAAGGGACCTGCGAGTCCCGAAATGCATTGGGCTTTCTAAGAATCACGGGGCTTCCTAAGAATTACGCAATGAGTGAAATATTTAATGTGATATCAAACCTTGTATTGTATTATAATCATTTGGAATGTACAAGATAATGTTATTCAATTCACAAATTTAAATGTTTGAGCAACCATCAAGTTTATATGGTTATACAAAAAAACTGATGTTAATTTGGTGAAATACATGATTTTTTTTAACCTCTTCTGTGCCCATGACGAGAGAGTCTCGTCACGGAGCACGGTTGCGCTGTGCCCATGACGAGACTATCTCGACATGAACCCCGCCCGCTAATGTAATGCCCGGCACAGGAGGGGGAAAGGGCGTGGCACTGAAGGGGTTAAATGATTTAATAACAAATTCATTGAGCAAAAATATTTCTATTGATGGAATAATTTTTGTGTTTATAAATAATTAGAAAAAGCAGGTTTCAGAATTTTGTTCATCAGGAACAGTGCACACTACATTCAGGTTCTTTCCTGTATGCTATACAGTGTAAGCAGCGTGTGTTGTCAACACACCCTAGTAGTGTAGCACCCTTAGATAAGCTTAACTATACTCGGAAACATAGAAAAACAGTGCACCTCCACTTCTAATAAGTTACCACAAGCGGGTACACTTGACATGGCAGTTCAGAACTGCACACTGAGACACTACAGGTGCAGGTCTAAGATATGGTTGCAGGGCTACTCAAGTGGGTGGCACAATCGGTGCTGCAGGCCCACTAGCAGCATTTGAATTACAGGTTCTGCGCACATACAGTGCACTTTACTAGAGTCTTACTAGTAAATCAAATATGCCAATCATGGATAACCAATCATAAGCACAGTGTACATAGAGAGCTCTTGCACTTTAACCCTGATCAGCAGTGGTAAAATGTCCAGAATTCAAGAACCAGCAAAAACGAAATGCAGCACACAGTCAAACACAGGTCAGAAGCAAAAAAGACTGGGTAAAAACACACCAAAGATGCCTGGTCTAACGTGTCGTCATCCCCTCCTCCCCCCCCCCCCCCCCCCCCCCCCAGCTGAAAAGTGGGGAGAACTACCCAACCCCATTGAAGTTCCTTTAACTAAGGAGGAAAAACCTGGACAGACCATCCGCATTGGCGTGTTCTGTGCCAGGGCGGTGTTCCAACAAAAGTCCATTCTCTGTAGGGCGAGGGACCACCTCAACAGTTTTGGTTTCTCACCTTTCATTTGCAATAATGATATGAGGGGCCTGTGGTCTGTCTGAACCAAGAAGTAAGTCCCAAACAAGTAGTCTTTGCTTCTTCAGTGCTCAGACCACAGCAAACGCACTTCCCCACTGTTCCTAGGGAAGTAGACATCTACTAATGAAAGCTAAGGGTTGGTTTAGGTCCTCTTCATCGAGCTGTGAAAGCACAGCCCGACAACATTCTCTGAGGCATCAGTCTGCTCCACAAACCCCTTGGAGAAGCTGGGAGCCATGAGTATGGGTGCCGTGCACATGTCCTCCTTCAGGGTATCAAAAGTGGTCTGGCATGCCTGTCCATATCGCCTGATGTGGCTGCTTTCTTGAAGTCCACTCAGTCAAGGGGACAACAATGGTGCCATACCCCTTGACAAACCTGCAGTTGTACTGGGTGAGATCTACGAAGGCTCTCACCTCTGCCTGGGGGCTGCCAAGCCAGAATGGTGTCAATCTTGGGTTGTAGGGGCGTCACCTGGCTGTTTCCTACCTGGTGCCCCAAGTACCCACAGACCTATGTCCTACCTGGTGCTTACTGGCCTTGATAGTGAGGCCTGCCTTCTGCAGGCCCTTCAACACTTCCCAGAGGTGTTGCAAGTGGTTCTCCCAACTAGAGCTAAACCGCGCAATGCCACCCAGGTTGTTGGCACTGTAATCCTTCAGCCCAGCCAGGACCCGGTTGACCAACCTCTGAAAGGTGGGAGGGGTGTTCTTCAACCTAAAAGGCATGACCCAGAACTGGCAGTGCCCTTCTGATGTTGAGAACACTGACTTCTTCTGTCTGTACCCCAACGGTCAAGGCAATCTGCCAGTATCCAGACGTTAGATCAAACGTACTGAGGAACTTGGCGGCTCCCAGCCGATCAGTGAGCTCATCAGCTCATGTATGGGGTGGGCGTCAGTCTTAGTGACCGTATTTGTATTTGTAAGGGAATTTATATAGCGCATGTATACCGACAGGTCTCTTAGCGCTGACAGAAGGAGATTTGCAAAGTTAGCCCGATAAAGACAGTCCTGGTCATAGGGAACTTAGAAACTGTCTCTAAAAAGCAGCGCTTTCAGTATCTTTCGAAAGGGGAGTAAGCCTGGTTCTTTCCGTACGACGTCCGGCAGTTGATTCCAAAGGCGAGGCAAGATCACAGAGAAAGCTCGCCCGCCCTTGGAGGCCAAGTTGCTTCGGGGACAGACCAGATGGAAAGCGTCTGTAAAACGAAGTAGGCGTCCCGGAATATACCTGGCCAGACGATCCCTAATGTAGCTGGGAGCGTGACCATAGAGGGCCTTGTGGGCGATACAGAGGGCCTTAAATTTAGCGCGTTGTCTAACGGGCAGCCAGTGTAGCTTTAGAAGCAGAGGTGATGCATGAGACCTTCTAGGAAGGCTAAAGACTAACCTAGCAGCATCATTCTGTGCCACCTGGAGCCGGTTAGTAAGTTTCTGCGGGAGACCTAGGTACAGCGCATTTCCATAGTCAAGGCGAGATAGAATAGTAGCCGAGACTATGGTTTTCATGGTAGAAGTGGACAGAATGGGGGCCAGTTTCCTCAATTGCCTCATAATACCCGAGCAAGTGCCCACCACAGAGGAGACTTGATGGCTTAGTGAGAGTTCTGCATCAATCTTGATTCCCAAGCTTTTCACAAGTGGGGATGGGCATGGAGGAGTCCCAAGTTCTTTGGGCCAGAACAGGCCACCCCAGGAGTTGTTAATAGTTGGGATGACGAGGACCTCCGTTTTATCCGGGTTAATTTTCAGAGAGTTAGCAGTCATCCAGCTAGTTGTGAATCTTAAAATGTTTTGAGCCGTCTCCTGGGCTGAATTGTCAATCCTCAGAATGAGCTGTGTGTCGTCAGCATAATTAAAAACACGACAGTCAAGATTGGATAAGGCGGCCACTAAAGGTTGCAGATAGATGTTAAAGAGCAGCGGGGATAGCGCAGAGCCCTGAGGTACGCCGCATGGAATGACCCCTTTCTTAGAGGAACGGTCGCCAAGCTGCACCCTTTGCGAGCGACCCGAGAGGAAGGATTTTAACCAGTCAAGGGCCGAGCCCCTGAGTCCCAGGTCCAACAGACGGCTCAGCAGGATGGAATGACTGACCGTATCAAATGCTGCAGAGAGGTCCAAGAGCACAAGTGCGCTCGGCTCTCTCTTATCAGCATTCAATCTAAGGTCGTCTAGGACGGACAGCATGACTAACTCCGTACTATGGTATGCTCTAAAACCTGCCTGACAAGGATGTAGAAGCTTAAATGTGTCCAAGAAGCCAGAAAGGTGTTTTAGGACATGTTGCTCCATGACTTTAGCCAGAAAGGGGAGCTGTGAGATAGGCCTATAATTTTTCAAATCAGCCTTATCAGCTCCTGGCTTTTTCAATAGAGGGATAACTCGAGCCTCCTTCAGATTACTTGGCACCTGACCCGTGGCCAGGGAGAAGTTAAGGAGCGAGAGAATCTGGCATTCCAGGATTGGGCGAGCCAGCTGGAAGATCCTCGGAGGGCAGGGATCAGCCGGTGAGCCGGATTTGATCTTGTTTATCAAGAAGGCCAGCGCTTCTGAGTCCAGCGGCGGGAATTGGGCAAGAAATTGGACTGGTGAAGTTTGAGGCGACACCAGTCCTTGACTAGCATCAGTCGCAGGGAGGCTATTGATCTCAAGCAAAATATCCATCACTTTCTGCAGAAAGAAGGACTGCAGGGTGTCGACATCGAAGGGTATTTGAGACGAGGGCACATCAACCTTACTGCTGAGTTCTTTTAGGATCTTGAAGGTTTCCTTTTGCTTATTAGGTGCCTCAGTAATCCGAACCTCATAATATTCAGCTTTCCTTGAAGTGATAGCTCTCTTATAGAGGGCCAAAGCAGCTTTATAGAGGATCAGGTCAGAGGCCTTATAGGCTCTTCTCCACTGTCTTTCTACTTTACGTAGGCGGTCTATGTATTCGTAAAGCCTCGTTGAACCAGGGGGCCCCTTTGTTTTTAGGCTTGACTCTTTCCCTACGTACTGGTGCCAGATGGTCAATGGCCAGGAGGAGAGTATCACTAAGAGACTGGCTGGTTAGGTCAATATTAGTATAACCCTCCTCAGGCCTGTACGGGGGAAGTCTATGGAGGAAGTTAGTAAGGTTATCCGACTCGATCTTGTGCCAACTTCGCACTCTCCTCCACTCTGGAGGTGGACAGGTGGAAGGACCGTCCAGAGGGACCCAGCAAGAAATAAGGAAGTGATCCGACCAGACACATGGGAGACATTTTAAAAGTCTATCTTGCGGGCTGGTAGACCAAACCAAATCAAGGGTATGTCCCTTGACGTGAGTAGGGCCATTAACCAACTGATGGAATCCCAAGTTAGCCATAGTCGTGTCGAGCTGACAAGCCTGAGAATCACGTGGATTGCTGTCCCAATGGAAATTAAAATCGCCCACAACCATAAGTCTTTGATAGCGTGTACTAAGATCTGATAGGGTTTCGCTAAAGTGATCGCAGAACCCTGGTGAGGCGTCCGGAGGGCGATAAACTGTTAGCAATACAAAGCAAGAGGAGTCAAACGTAAACTTAACTCCTAGGAACTCCGAATTATCCAAGCTTTCTGATAGTATTTTGGTGGCCTTTAGACTAGATTTAAAAAAAGTCGCCACCCCCCCACCTCTTCTATTATCCTGCCTGTTGTGCCAACAGACATCAAAATCATCTGGCAGGGAGGAAATGAGGTCGGGGACAGATGCATCCCCCATCCAAGTTTCTGTCAATTATAGAATATCAATATCGCCATCTTGAAGGAGGGTGAAAATTTCAAGACGATGTTTGTTTAAAGATCTTGTATTCAAGAGAGCCACTGTCAGGCCCGGCGATTTCACTGAACTAGATACAGGGAATGCTGGGGGAGCAGCAGCATAGGTGGGGATCACAGCGGGAGTCCTAGAGAAGTTTTCCTTTCCCAAAATTGACAGGGTATGGGGTTTGAGCGGAAAGGCCAATGTGGCAAAGGACATCAACTCAACAGACGAGTACCTCAGCATTTGGCCAGGGTTTATGGCCCCTGGTCCCCGCAGGGCGCGGACGGGCGCAGACGGGCTTGCCTTAGGCGCGCCTTTTGCGCGCCCGCTGCGCGCGTCCGCTGCGCGTTTGCTTCAGCGCACTAAAGTAACGTCCCCTACCGCCCTCCAACCAATCAGCTCTGCTGTGCAGCAGCTGCTAACTCCCTCCCTCTTGGCACTAGACTGCGTTTAGGGCGGAAGTGGTGAGCCAACCGGAAGTAGGTCAAAGATGTGAATTTTAAAAATCAAGCGTGACTTTACACAGATTTTACACAAATTTAAAATACAGTTTTCATTTGCAAACAGATACTCAAGCGCTGCTTTTACCGCGACACATGAGGCAGGACTACCAGAGGGCTATCAATGCACCTCTCGCTTCGTCCGCTGCGCGTTTGCTCCAGCGCACTAAAGTAACGTCCCCTACCGCCCTCCAACCAATCAGCTCTGCTGTGCAGCAGCTGCTAACTCCCTCCCTCTTGGCACTAGACTGCGTATTGAGCACACAGTAGTCCCGGCAGAACTGCAGTCCCAGTGTGGCATCGGATCCAGCAGCTTTTGGAACCAAGACCACTGGGTCGGACCAAGGATTGCTGGAAGGCTCATTCACACCTAAAGCAAACATCTTGGACACCTCCGTCTTGTTTCCCGCCTTCACTTGGTCAACCTGTAAATCTTGTGCTTCACAGGTGGACTGTCCCCAGTGTCAATATTGTGATTGCAGCAATGGGTGACCCCTGGAACAAGTGAGAACAGAGTGGCAAACTGCCCCATTAACGGGCGACATTCACTCTGCTTCTCAAGGGTCAGTGTAGTGGAGAGGACCACTCCTTCCACTGCCTCATCCTGCTCCTTGGCAGACAGGAGGTCGGGGAGAGGTTCACTCTCCTCTTCCAGCTCATCATCAGTAGCCAAGAGCAAGGTCAACTCTGACCTCTCAAAGTGGGGCTTAAGGCGGTTCATGTGCAGGACCCTCAAAGGGTTCCTAGGTGTCCACAAGGTAGGTGACATAACACTTGCATTCCTTCACCTCGTATTGGTGAGACCACTTGTCTTGTAGAGCATGGGGCTCTACTGAC
Source organism: Triturus cristatus (assembly GCF_964204655.1). NCBI lineage: Eukaryota > Metazoa > Chordata > Amphibia > Caudata > Salamandridae > Triturus > Triturus cristatus. Next base: position 553,033,346 of record NC_140586.1, read on the forward strand.
CCCAACACCCACACCTTCTGACCAGGCTGAAACTCATCCAGAGTGATATTCTGGTCGGACCAACATTTCATGTCTTCCTGGTTTGCTTTGCCTGAGCGAGTTTCCTGAAGCATGGTGTCTGGTTTCAGAAGGCCAGCATGTAGCTAAATACATCCTGGGGTGGCATCCTAGTAGCTTCCTCACAGCCTTCCTTGACCAAACTGAGTTCCTCTCACAGGGTGCCCATACAGCAGCTCAGAGGGACTAAAGCCAATCCCTTTCTGCGGTACCCTCCCTGTAAACAGAGAATGCATGGCTAGAGGACTTCCCACTTGGGCCTTATGGGTTCTGACAAACCCCGTAATCATGCCTTTCAGGGTACTGTTGAATCTCCCAAGCAACCCATTACTCTGTGGGTGGTAAGGAGTGGTGAATTTGTAGTTCACCCCATACTCCTTCCACATGAAGTTGGTAACCCTCACCCCAGTCAGATACCACCTCCTTGGGGAAACCTACATGGGTAAAGATCCCCATCAATGCTGGGTCACAAAGGGCATAGTCACAGTCCTGAGATACATAGCTTCTGATTACCAAGTGGCATGGTCCACCAAGACCAGGATGAACCTATTTCCCATGGCTATTTTGAAAGCCAGAGTCCCCACAATGTTGATGCCCACCCGCTCGAAATGGGTGCTCACTCCAGGGAATGGTTTAGGGGAGCTTTACATTTTCCCCTACTCTTGCCACTTGCCTAGCAAGTTTGACAAGGCCTCTAAAACGCATTTGACTGCCTTCGTATTTGCGGCTGGGAAAAGTCAGTGACAAGCCGTTCAAAGGTCTTGCCCTGCCCCAAATGTCCTGCCAAAGGCACATCATGAGCCAACCCCAGTCGGAAGGTTCTGAAGCGCAGGGGTACCACCCGTACACAGACTGCCCGGGTTCAGCAAACTTAGGCTCATTATTGAGGAGACCATTCTCCTAGTAAATGAAATTTGATTTGGATTCTTTGTCCGCTGCCTGTTCCTCAGCCTGCTACCGAAGACCCATGAGAGTAGGGCATGTCTTCTGCTCCGTGCAGAACTCTTCCGTGGTGGGAACCACTTCTTGCTGCCAATGGGTCAGCTCAGGCAAGTCTCCTAGTTCTGCCACCTCTTCCCCTGTGGATACCGGAGCACCCTCCTTCAGTTCAGCCTCCTCCCAGAACATGGGAAATTCAGGGATGGGTTTCCCGCACACTCTGCCCCTCCTTGGCAGGTCCTCTTGAATACCCTCTGCTGCCATGGACCGTGGCACACCCACTCAGGCAATCCCAACATCTCCAAGTGGGACCTGTGTTCCACCTCCCTCTAGGTGGTGTGCTCCAGGTCATTCCCCTGCGCACAATCCACTGGCCTGGATGGGCTCTCAGCTACTCACAAGGAACCAGAGAAACCCTCCGTCACAAAGGGAACCGGAGCCACTTTACCGAAGTGCTCACTGTTGACTGCTGCCACATCTTGAAGTACATCGGGGATGACTTGCTCTTCAGACACCAGTTGACACCTGACAGTGGACACACTGGATCTTGTGTCCCTCAGAGCCTCTACCCTCTGTCCATTGATGATCACCTGCTACCTGTACTTCTTAGTGTTATAAGGCATTGGGTTTCTTGGGACCAGCTAACTGTCCCCTGGTGAGACCAGGGTCTTTTCAGCTGGGTCCCCACACCCTTCTGGAGCCAACTCCTCCCCAAGCGCTACACTAGCCATCACCTGTGACTGCCCACCAGTGAGGGGCTGTGCCCGCTTGAGACACTTCGTGTCCCCTCTCATGTGACCATCATAACATTTCCTGGGTCCCCTCTCTCTAGGATTCCCTGAAGAGATCCATGGATCTTATCACCGGGGGGGGTGGGAATCGCTACCCTGGGAACTAGATTGGGGCCCTTTTGATAACTTTAGCTGTTTACCCTTGTCCCCCCACTCTTCTGATGCGGATCCTGCCCACCCTTAGTGGAGTCTTCTATGTATTTGGACCCTGGTGCTGAGCCTGCAGTCTGCCTCCCTAGCAAGCTGCCTGGGGACAGTAAACTTGCTCTCAAGTGCTGGCGCATCTCTGGAAAACAAAGATTGGACAAGTGCTCTCATGCAATCAAATTGTAGAGCCCCTCACAATCGGTTACCCCATTGTCCTTCACCCAACCATCCAGTGCTCTGCAGTATAAATCAACATACTCAACCCAGGTTTGTGAACCAAGTGTACTCTCCCTAAACTTTATCCTGTAACTCTCTGGGGTGAGACCATACGTCCTGACCAGGGCTTCCGTCCTTTTGGGGTACTTCATCTGATCCTCGATCAGTAAGGCCAAGAAGGTGTCCCTCACCTCCACAGTGAAGTAATTCTCCAGACCTGCTCCCCAATCTCTCTCGGATACTCTGTGTGCCCTTAAACCTACCTGATAGCCCCTAAACCACTGGTCAATGCCATCCCCACAACATAATCCTTCACTACATACTTGAGTATATGTACCTTGTGCACTGACGATCAAGATGGCCGCCGACTGGGAGGAGCTCACCTTGAATGCTCCAGGCTTGGGATAAACTTTGGTTTTAAATTCCCAACTTAGCCTAGCCATCCCCCACCTTCGCCTGTAGAGTCATTCATGACAAATGGAGAAGGGTTCCAACTTACCGACGATTGCGTGCTGAGGGACGATCAGGAGATCTTTGTTCCCGCGATCCTTTCCCCAAGCGTGCCATGGGAGCCGTCTAGGTCCTTCGGCTCAGGACTGGTAATACAGAGATGGTAATCAGCTGTCCGGATCGTATGTCCAACCCGCTGCATCTACGCACCGTGAGCACCCATCCCAGCCGAGCCCCCATGCTGCCGCACTGCTGCTCTTTGTGACCTGCGGCCACAGTACTGCTGCTCTCTGCGACACGCGTCCGCAGTACTGCTGCACATACAAATTTCAACCTGCAGCTGCTGTGCTAGTGGGCTGCAGGTGCCTTTGTGGTTATTCTTGAAAACCCTGGGTCACAAGGCTGGTTATCGGTCTGCCTCGGGCGCTGCTGCCAGCTTTCAGACGACTCCGGCATTGTGTGAGGCCCCTCTGTGCCTACCATGATGGTAAGGCCGCCTGCAAAGATAGAAGCAGCCGGCCATCACTAGTATATGGAGCGGGGCACCGCCATACTGCATTGAGGCTAACCGGGTGTGGTCTGCAATTCTTCGGCTGATCTGACTGCAGGCTACTACCTCTGGCTGTGGAGCCACCTAGGAGTCACGAGCGTGGCGGAGAGGACTGCAGAGAGGGGGCGCGAAGGCCTTACTGGGACTACAGCAGGACAATTATGATCCCTAGCCAAAGGTGAGGCTCCCCCCCTCTGCCTCCCTCCTGGATGTTAAGCCTACTGCATTCTCATGATCATGGTCAGCGTGCACATGCATTTTGTGTGGATGGCCCCTCAATTGACTCCCCCCGCCCCCCTCCCTCCAACCCCCACTTTATGGCAGCCATTTCCCCTTCCTCTCTGCCACCACACACCTCGTTGTCTCTTACATTCTAGTCTTAGGATTCTGATTCCCGTCTAAGCCTGGAGCTCCACCTTGTGGCCACAATAAGAATTGACTTTACTTAGTATGCTGTCTTTTTCTACATGAGCCTGGTGTCACAGTGCCTGTTTTTAGGTCTCGCCTGAGCTAGCGCTTTAGCGCTGCTCTCGCGAGTGCTTTTGTAAACGGGGGTTTTGGAAGTGCAAACTAGTGCTTTCAGGCCGGCAACTAAAGTGCATGTGCGCCAGGCGCGCGCACCATTTGGCAGCCTGCGTGTACATTTCGCGGCCGCTTTGATGTTCTCAGTGAGCCGCGCGGCCACTGAGAACATCACTTTAGCGGCAACATACAAAAGAAGCGGCATGACAGGAGGGGCCATCGTGTAGCTAAAACATTTCTTACAAATCGCACACCGTGCATTATCTTTAACAGGCGCATGCTTTTGAAAAAAAATGTTTTTACCCAGATGGCATACAGCATTTTATCTTCAACACAGGCACACACTTTTAACAATTGTGCCTGTGGCTCGCAGCCCATCACTCCCATCCCGCCCCCCCAGGCGCCGTGTTTAATGTTTCAACAAACCAATGATGGACGGAATGCTGACAATGCATACATTCTCCCCCAGTCAAGAGATCTGGGTTAAATCCATCGTTCTTTTGCCCACTACACCACCCCAGTTTAGACATGGCCATATGCAAATCAGTCTTGACCCTGTGCCTCATGGGAACAGTCCAGCCCGAACTGCCAAGCCATGTCTTCCCTGGACCGGAATCAAGCATCCTAGGACCGGTTTCTGGCTATCAGCCGTCATCAGCCAGGATAGCTTGACTCCAGTGGCGTAGTGAGCACGGGTCCCACGTCTGGGAATACCCATCCCACTTAGGGCGTGTTTAATGTTTCAGCACGGCTCTCGCTTATACATTCACAATGGCAGCGCGCCTTTTTTGTTTTTTTTCCTTACCATACCGCCTGCTTCACGGGCTGTCACGCATACGTTTTATGGAGATGGGCGCCATGCTTTGTTTCACCATCGCGTATTCCGGTGGATGCAGATATTCACCTTTCAATGCATGCATGACGCATGTTTGTTTATGCATGGCACACTTTCACTTTATTATGGCTGCCACCCACTTTTGTTTCCTTCTCCATGGCGCACGGGCGACTATGCATGTGAAATGTTACTGGAGGCTGGTCCGACCTGGTCTATTGCCCCTCACAGCGTCCGCTCCACCGCCCAAGACCAAGGACTCAGCAGTTTCATGTTTGCAACTTGAAGAATAGCTAGGGTATATGTTTTAAGTTTCTTGCTGTTTCTTCTCTCAAGCAAGTTGCTTTTTTAGGAAACTGTATAACAGTTTAACAAACAGCTCTTCAGCACTGCTAGATGTGGATCTGTCATAGACAAAAGCGCGTTACACTTTCGCTATACTTAAAAAGCTAATTTTCCCCTAAAAAGGAATGGTGGGAAAAGTGCATCACTATTTTAGAGCATTTGAGCTTTACAACTGCGAATAGTAGTGCCCTGCTGCTTTCAAACATCTTACCAACAACCCATTCTCCTTTCTAAATGGGCTTCACAATAGCTGCCATGCATACGTTTTATAACAAGCATTTGCAATGCAATAGGTCTTGCATTTGCGAGATTTTTAGCTATTGGCATAGTAAATTACAATGCCTTTTATTTATGTGCTTAAAACCTGAAATAATAAAAGGCATAGTCATTTACAATACCAGTAGGTCAAAGTTTCAAAAATGTGAGACCTATTGCATTGCAAATGCTTGTTTTGGTTGTAATGATTCTACAGCATTTTCTTGCACCTTTCCCAGGAAATCACACAATTTTTGCTCAATATTCCGATTTAGCTGAGCATCCTTGCTTTTGAATCCTCATTGAATTGTTTGTGTGCACCACCCTTACTGGTCAACTATCTGTTTCTGACTAAGTGCCTATTACTTGCCTACTCTTCTCTCAGTTGATGGACATATTGGTGACTTTTTCAATAGAAAGTCACATACTCCTCAAACTAGCTTATAGTCTTGATCATTAGTGCATCCTAACCATATCAATTCAGATTGCGCGCTACTCTTAGTCTCTCCATCACCTCATCGGTTTCAAGCCTTTGATGCACTCTCGTACGTAGCACCTTCAACTGTTAACCAGCAATTAAATGGCACTTACAATGTACTCCCAAAAAACCCTTGACACTGCACTTGTCAGATATGGCCCTAACTCATGGTCTATCGCTTACCCTATGAATGCCTCCAATAACGCGAAAAATAATTTTAAACACATACTACTGAAGCAGGACCCAGAAACACTAATTGCTGATACTTATCATAATATGACCAATAACACCAAGAAAACCAACTCTGTCTTCTGTTCAAAACACCCGGCAAAATGGAAAAACATCTTCCGGCTCCTCCTACAAGTTACCAAGTCTATCAAGATACCCTATGGAACAAAACTGACGACGTCCCCCGCCCCATCCTTTAGAGGTGAAATTGATGTATACATTTTTAACAGGAAGCATTCTTATACAAGCGACCGACCCTCACCTCCCCTTATTAGATCAACACTTCCTGTAATTCTTCAGGCCTCTCACACAGCAAGGCTATCTGTCCCAAATGCCTTCATCCCCCAACATTGCCTTCTTCCCCCCTCTTATTCACCATCCTTATCTGAGACTCCCCCTGATGTGACTAGCAACCATACCTCCCCCACCAACGCACACTGTCCACAAACGATCACTGGTGGGGACTTCACTTGTTCCCACCCTCACCAGCAGTCTCACGGGAACTAATCACAATGTTGCTCTCCTCAAGCCCAGTTTTTTTAACCCCATTTTCAGACCAGCTTTACCAGAACCCCCAGCCGACGCACGCCTCCCTACCATTGCTGACCCTATACAACCCACTCAGACTGTCTACAATCCTTGTCCTAACGATAAGTAGCACTCTAATAGCAAAACACGCTCTGCTGCTCTCTACCTAGGATTTGCCTTGCATCATCCCTCTCGCAATGCTCGAAGCTGCAATAACACATTCACACAGATCTTGTCCCGAATGGAACAGAAACCTGACTCTTACGAATGACATAGCCCACCTAACAATAGATATTTCAAGTCAGGCTAAGCTATCCCGCTATCTCACCCCAGAGAGTTATAATTTACCTCCACACACAGGTTCTTCTTCCACATCCTCAAATCACATCCCCTGGCCCTGCACTCTTTTATTTCGTCTATCCCACAGACCCCTCTGTGCTCTCCGCACCCTATCTGATCTTGAAGACGTTGCTCCAAACTAGGTTTCCAAAAACCCCCTCCACAATCCCAGTAATTGTGAGCACTAACCGAATCCCCATAACAATCAACGAGCCCAGACCTCCAGCTCAATTCACCACCATTAAAACACTACCTTCCTCTAAGTATAAGCCCTACCCTCTCTCATCCATACTCCTCATATGTAGATCAGCAGCCAAACACAGTACTGATATCGTGGAATCCATTCTCAGGAAAGAAAGAAATATAGCTTTCCGCAGGAAATCCTGGCTTAATGAATACTCCACTCGTATACTTGACCCGCTGACCCCACCCGGGTACACCATCATTGGACATGACAGACCTAAAAGATCTGGTGGAGGTCTAGCCATAATTCACAAAATAGGAACACAACTTTCTACATTAAATAAGGCAGAATACTCTGCCTTCAGATACCGTTGTACTGAACTCCTAAGCAAAGGCTCCCCTCCTATCAAATTCCACACCATCTGCTGCCCTCCTGGTGATCGCTCCCTTTTCGCAGAAGTTATCTGACCTAATTACTCAGTTCTCCTTATCTGACATGAAGGATGTGTTCCTGGGCGACTTTCATTTATTGGAACAACTCAAGACACCTCAGTCCGGCTACTTGCGAACCTCCTTGAAATTAACGACTTTAATAAACTCTGTAGTAAACCAACACACATTGAAGGCTCCACTCCAGATGCGATTATCACTAAAAATGAAGTAGTCTCCCTCAGCTTCATCTCATCTTTTGACTGGTCAGACCACCATCTAATTCTTTTCAATATTAATTCCCTAGTCAGACCCTCCCTCCCCCCTAGATGTTAATAAGAAACCTATGCAGTTGACCAGAAATCTCAAACAAGTCCTCATACCTGAACTGGAGTCCAGGATTCGTGAACAACTACAGCGTATCCCCCTCACGTACACCTCTGATTATCTTTGTGTACACTATAACAAAGGGATGTTGGATGTTCTCAACCAAGTGGCACCGCCTAAACTAAAACAACTGAGATAAATCAAATCAAAATTGTGGTATAATTCATATCTTAACAGTGAAAGAAGACCACTCCGACAAGCAGAAAGGACATGGAGACAAAACCCCTCGACAAAGCACCTAGCACCACTTAGGACTACAAGGCTACCATACAAATTGAAAAGCCTCCTTCTTCTGCAACCAATTGGATTGTGCAAAGAATAGACCCAGGAAGCTCTTTAACATTGTCAAACGACAAACCACGTCTTCACCCCTTCATGATATAATCGCCACTAATAAACAATGTGAAGAAATTGATAGCTTTTTCACTGACAAAGTTGTGAAAATGAAGCAATCCTTCTTGCAGTCTGTACTCTTCCCTCTCTCCTTACCACCCTCACTGACCCATCTCGGCAGCTCCACCCCCAGAACCCATTATTGACCAAATTACCCCTAAAGGAACTACCTGCTGCCTTAATCACTCGCAACTGAAAAACAGTGCCAACTGGTCTGACTTCAAACCCTTGGACTGAAATTGAAGTCTTCAATATATTCACGAAATTAAAGCCATCTACTTACACGAAGGATCCCCTCCCATCCACAATGGTACAAAATCTCAACCACATCATTGCTCCGTTCCGGACTCTAATCATAAATACATCTCTCACCTCGGGCAGTGTACCGAACTCTCTCCAACTAGGACAAATCACGCCTATACTCAAAAACCCCAGGGCTGACCCTAATTAAGTCAACAACCTCAGACCTATACCTGTGAGTTGTGGCCGATGTTCCCACAGGAGCCATCCATCTCGTCTACCCTTCAGGCACTTGTGACCTTGTGACCTTGACGGGAGTGCGTAAATTAATCTAGCAAATTTATCGGGCACTTAGGGTTGATACTGCGGCTTCCCCACCTTTTGGCTCGGGTCAAGTGGGATGCGATTCTGGACATACCTTTAACGGTGGAGAATGCAGGGGTCAAGCAAATTAGTTCTAACCCTATGTTTAAACTTACACAGTACAACATCGTACACCAAACCTATCTGACTCCACAAGTTTTACACAAAATATATCCGGATCGTCCGGCACACTGCCCTAGATGTGGTTTTCAGGACGCCCACTTCCTACATATGCGTTGGGATTGTACTGGTCTGGTAGTTTATTGGAGGTCAGTAGTGGATAGTTTACAAGTGATTACAGGGTGGCAGATACCCCACACCGTTCGGAAGATACTACTGGGTCTCCTCCCTAGCCCTAAAGGGAAAAAGCTCACAAATAATTTTTTTGGGGCTGGTGCTAGCCAAGCGGAGGGTTGCAATTAGGTGGATGAGTCAGACAACCCCAATGGTGGTGAACTGGGCCAAAGATCTGCGGGAGTGGGCGGTGGCAGAGTTGATCTGGATGAAAAGGGTCAGGAGGGATGACAAATTGGAAGACGATGCAATGGCTTGGAATGTTATGATAGTGGAGATTCCTGTGGGGTGGGGATCCCCTCGCAAGGTTCTGAAAGGGCACAGACGGGTCACTCTAATTCAGGGGAAGCACCAATGCATGGTAGTCACCCTAAGCCTGGAACTGTGGGAGAAACATAATAATTGTGAGCCTTGATCCGACATGGGGGATCTGATATAGTAGGGAATATGTTTAGCGACCTGGGAGGGGGAGGGTTGGGAGGGTAGTTTAAATGTTATGGTTTGTTTTTTGTTAGATTATCATTGATTTGTCCAGATCCAGTAATTTAACTCTACATATGTGATATGGATGAAAATATGTTTTTCTTGCACGGAATGTGTAAATGTCATGGCTCCTGTGATTTATAACTGTTGCTATACTTTTGTTGTGATTCTGGAGGTCATTAAATGCAATAAAAAATATTTAAAAAACAAAAAACGACCTCCGACCTATCTCCAACCCCAGTTCCTAGCCAAAACTATGGGAAAATGTCTTACAACAACTTAACAATCATATAAGAAAATGTTCCCTCCTCGATACCTTCCAAAATGGGTTCAGGAAAGGCTGTAGTACTGAGACTGCCGTGCTCAATATCTCAGATGACATCCACAGATCCTTAGACGATGAAGATGCATGCCTACTTATTCTTCTCGACATATCTGCAGCTTTTGATACCGTTAGTCACCCAGCCCTACTCAAGTCTCGCTTTGGTATCTTTAAAATGGTTCACATCTTACCTACAACACCGATCGCTACAAATCAAAATCCACTCCTGTCTATCGAAACCCAAACGTGTCTCATGGCGTGCCACAGGGCTCTGTTCTCTCTCCTTCCCTTTTCAGTCTCTTCATGGAACCCCTTACGGTCATCCTGAAGCGGGCAGGGATCAAATATCCCCTTTATGCAGTTGACACAACTCTGTTTCAAAATCAAATCACCCAGTGACATTCGACATCTCCACGCCACACTGAGCAAGATACAATCTTGGTTTAACTTTAACCACTTAAAGCTAAACCCTAACAAATCAAAATAATTCTATTTTCCCCCAAAAGCAACCACCTACCATTCCACTAACGGCTCATTGACCTGAACGTATTTAAATTGTTATCTCATTCTATCCAACTATTCTAAGTCCCTTGGCTTCTCCCTGGACAACATGTCATTGAAAGATCACATCAAAAATCCAGCCAAAGGAGTGCTTTACTAACTAAAACACATCGAGAAAATTAAACCATTCATTCCCGCCCATGACTTCAAGATTGGTAAAACTGGACTATGGTTATGCCATCCTCACAGAGATGACAAACTCACCTCGCCCCCCTTGGATCTGTTCTAAACATGGCAACCCGGCTCATAACAGATGTTAAATGGTTTGAAAACCTAATTTTTGCTCTCAAGATCCTCAATTGGCTTCCCATCGAAGGAAGATGTACTTACAAGACTGCCTGCATCACCCTCAAAGCCCTTCACTTGTATACCCCCAACTACTTAGAAGAAGCTTACGAAAGCTGGGTGCATTAGATCTTTGAGAAGCACCAACGTACTCTTACTCCCCAAAATAAAAAAAACATCAACCAAGACTCCAATCTTTTTCTGGAAATGTACCGAGCATATGGAACTCTCTACCTAGCGATCTACAATGCCACCCCCCTGCCCTTTGCTTCAAAAGAGACCTGAAACTCCTCATCAACAAATACTTTAACTCTTAGCTTACTGAACTTGGTTAATTTCTCTCGTACTGGACTAGATCCTCTGTCATAGTCGGTTGTTAGTTTGCTTATGCTGTCTATCAGATCCTCTAGAATTTTTCTTGATGTTTTTTTTTCTTTGATCTGTACTATCATCTATTGAAGCTCTCTTCATATGTTATATTTTCTTGATTTACTGTATTTTGCATGATCATGTAAAGCTCTCTGACACCTTCGAGTCTAGCTAGCATTATATAAAACTTAGAAATGAATGAAGAAATGCTGCCACCATCTGTGCTGGACTTGGTCTTCAAATCCAGCTCCTTTAAATTCCGTTCCTGATGCCAGACCATCTTTTTCTCCTCTATTTTGAACCTGGCCATTTCCAACTGGAGCTCCTCCTGATGCTGCATTTTGCTAATACACATAGAGTTGAGCTGGGTAATTGTGATTAATTTTTTTAAAATACTGTTTTTTTACCTGCTCTCGGCTCAGAACGACACTCGATGCTCTAAAATATGGCTGCCATCCCGGGTCTCTTAAGCATGTATACTAACCAATGCTTAAGCATGTATTCTGAGATTATGCTTTAATACTTATCCCAGTCCACTCAGCTTGGTTCCATTTTCATGCATGTGTCATATATAAGATGACAGAGTTGACAATAAAACTTTCTTGGATAACTGGTTTATAGAATACTTGCAGTGTCTATAATTCGTTTTTCCTTTTAAACAGAGCGGTGCCTCACACCCTGAGCTGTTATCAGGTGAGGCCAGGATTCCACTCGTACATTTACGGGTAAGGATACAATTTATTAATTTTTGGATACAATATACACGTAAGGTATTAGAAAAAGGATAATGATCCACAGATTGAGCATCCTATACAGTACAAGCTTTCTTTTAAATGTTCTGTCTCCACTTTATTATGAATCTATTTTGGTACTGTTTTTCTCTCCACAGGTGACGACAGTCCTGTGCACTTTACACAAACGTGAACACAGGTTTTGTAGGTTGTATTTTTCCAACCACATCACTTTTAAAATTTAATATTTACGATGCAGTAGCAATCACCATCTAGGTCCTGAGGAAGGCCACGATCAGATATTGATCATCATGGCGGAAACATGTAGACCTGTTTAGACCATCGCAGTCAAAAACATTTTCAGACTGCGGTTGCACTGTTTTTAGCTTTGACACCAAGAGTTAACTAATAAACTCTTTTTTTCTCTTGGTAGCCAATTGCACAACTCTTTGCACTGCAAGCATCACCCTTTACACTTTTATGCTTTGTATTTAATGGATTTTAGGAGATTTGATCAATAAAACATCCCTGTGCTCCTCCCTCACAGTGAGGGGGTTGTAGCCCTTGGTTGCACTAGGTTTTGCAACCAAGAGGAGATCCCAGATGATGAAGCATGCCACCTCGGTGGGTGATGGGACTCCGTCCTTCTAAAAGGACTTCTTCCATGTCCAAGTAGGAGCAGTAAGCTTGTAATGTTTGTGCTCTAGAGCCCTGTATTGAGCTCATGAGACCCGCGGATTTCTCGTTTATTACCTAGAGTAATCTAGAGAAAAGAATGTTAGCGAAGATCTTTACATCCACATTTATTAAGGATATCTGACTATATCTTCTACAGTAAAGGGTTTATTTACCATCCTGGGTAAAGAGGGTTACAGCGCTTTATTTGAGATGTGTCCAGTAGTCCCTGTTTCGCCTTCTTTCTAGGTCATGTGTAACGTGTGAGGAGGGGGTACCTCTTTATCGAATTCCCTGGAGATGTCATCCTCACTGGGAGACTTACAGATGCGCAGTCTTTGATCGCTTCAGAGATCTCCAGTGATCTCTTCCTCTAGAAGTAGCATCCCTTATGGTGGTAATGATGGTAATTTAAGTCTGTGCAGATAATTCTCCTCAGCAAGCAGCTGTGGTGTCTAGCAATTCAGAGATGTATAGACCTTCATAAAAGGATGCAAAAGTCTCCATGATATCAACAGGGTGGGAAAGGAGGCTGTCTTCTCTTCCTCTAACTGCATTATGTTAAGCAAGGATTCTTTCTGTCCTAGTTGAAAGGCTAACAATGTCCCCATCTTCTCTCCACATTCCTAATGGCACCCTTTTAGTTTTATTAGTACCCATTCTACTTTGGTGGAAAAGAAAGAGTTTAGCGAAAGCCTTCCTTTCTTAAGTTGTTTCCTTAGAGCAGGGATCGTGTGTGCTGTATATTGGAATATCAGGATTTGTTTTTGGACATGGCTTGTAACATACCAATGACAACTCTCAACTCTTAATAGGCACTGTATGTTATATCTACAGGCACTGTACACATGGGTTAAGTGTAGTGAAATCGGGAACTTTATGACTAACCAACATCCAAAAGGGGCTCCGATTGATGCCAGAATGTTCACTCAACACAATTGCCACTTCATCAGTGAGCATATTGAACGGAAATGGTAAAGCATAGGATCAAAATTCCTCCTGGTCTAAAGTCAGTGTGCCAAAATTAGAGAGAGGGGTCCTACTAAACCAAAGGGACAGGACACCAAAAATGGACACTTCTGTCAAAAGACATACAAGAACACCTTACAATCATCCACCAATAGCTCAATCATCAGCACCAAATAGAAACCAAAATCATAGTCAGTGTGGCGTTAAAGTGGGACCTGGACTTATCTCTTTGTGCATTTTACCACAACTTGTTCACTTTATCCTTCTCTTTGCATCGTCTTCCTATGGACAGGGGGTCTGAGGGCAAGAGTGTTTTCTGTTTGAAGGTTGCACAGAAGTGACCGTTGTCATCATGCTGAGAAAGTGTAACGCTCATGGCTTCTGATTATGTAAATTTCAGGAAGTTGTCTAGATTTCTGGGGGGGGAGGGGGTCTGAATTCAGAAGTCTTCCCTTCCATTGTTATCAAAATTGTCGGTTGTTTCAACTGGGCATGTTTTACGTCCATGACTTGGTTTAAGGGTAGGAAACGTCTTTCATTTATGCGAGTATCTAATGTGTAGTCTAATAGCAGACTGACATTCAAGATGTAAAGTGCTATTTTAGATTCCTAGGTTTTGTTGGTGGTGTAAGGGGTCATCTTTGATGGGTTGTAGTTTGAGTCCTTATGGCGCTTGGAACTGATTCTGCATGCCCATCTGAAATTCCAATGTATATTCACACTGTATGTTTGGGAGGCGGAGTCTGAGTTCCATGAGCAATCAAGTCTCGTCTTTATCGGTCTCCTGTGCTGTGGAATAGTTCCTGACGTCCCATCAGGAGCCGTCTTTTGCTTCTCCCTGCCCCCAGTCCTTTTTATTTTTTATGAAGACCTCTACTGCCGGCGTTGTCACTTTGCAGAGTCTATTCAAAAATTGAAATCAGAGATGTTTGCTTGTGTCGATTTCACCTCGGCTGATATTTCCGAAATGGAAGCTCAACCTTAGCGTTTGCTGTTTCTGTTAAAATTTCTGTCATAATATACGCCAGGGCAACTGCAGACATGTTTGAGCCTGCTGTTTGCCATCCTGGAGCAGTAGACAGGACAAAGATAAGAGATACCTGCAAGTTAGTCCTAGGACAGCGAGTAATGCAAAAGGGGAGTGGAAAACCAAATCCATAAACCTCCTGACTGCATTTTGAGCCATGGAGTATTGTGACTTACTTGGTAGAGTGCTTGTTCGCCATACGTTGGCAGGGTATGCTCAGACGTGAGTCCCTTGCTCACTTTGCCACTGGATTCAAGCAAGCCTGGCTGAAGACGGCTGAAATGCCAGAAACCGGTCCTAGGAAGCTTGTTTCCTGTCCAGGGAAGACATGGCTTGGCAGTTCGGGCTGGACTGTTCCCATGAGGCACAGGGTCAGACTGATTTGCATATGGCCATGTCTGAACTGGGGTGGCAGAGTGGGCTAAAGAACGGTGATGGATTAAACCCAGATCAGTTGACTGGGGGTGAGTGTTTGCAATGTTCAACACTCCGTACATCATTTCTTTTGGTTGTTGCTTTGTTCGCCATAAGTTGGCAGGGTATGCTCAGACGTGAGTCCCTTGCTCACTTTGCCACTGGATTCAAGCAAGCCTGGCTGAAGACGGCTGAAATGCCAGAAACCGGTCCTAGGAAGCTTGTTTCCGGTCCAGGGAAGGCATGGCTTGGCAGTTTGGGCTGGACTGTTCCCATGAGGCACAGGGTCAGACTGATTTGCATATGGCCATGTCTGAACTGGGGTGGCAGAGTGGGCTAAAGAACGGTGATGGATCAAACCCAGATCTGTTGACTGGGTGTGAGTGTTTGATTGGTTCTGATGCTCCGTCCATCACCACCCCCTTTTGTACCGCTTTGGATGAAAGCTACCACCATTAGCAAGGCCCAAGGTCTGCCCCCCCGCCCCTCCACACCCCCCCCCCACCCCCCGCCCCCCCCCCGGAAGATCCCCCCCGCCCTCAGTGTCAAGAAAAGAGAAAGTTAGAAAGAAGAAATGGAAAGAAGAAAAAGGAATTGAAATAACCAAAATACCCCAGATACACACAACATCCAAGTGTAAAAGACTCGGAGGGTCATGGCAACCCACCCACCCCTACCCTGGCTGCAAATATATCTCTATGCAAAGAAAAGAGATGAGGAAAACATCCTCAACTGTTGATCCCAGGCCCCCGACAGGCCCGAACCTGCAGTCCATTGCCCATAGCTACCCCTGCTCCTGTACTGGCGGCATGGACTGGTGGGGCATTGTTCAAGCGAGGCCTCGTGGGCTTGCAGCAGGTGCACAAGGTCCCCTTCTGTTGGCTAAAGCAATCTCCAGATGGCGTCGCCCGTGGAGTCATCTGGGAGGAGCACAACCCACAGTGGCCCACTCTCCGGTCTTCGCCCTGGCTCCGCCAGTCGTCGAAGCCCCCCCTCTTCCTGCTCGTCTCACGATGAGGAAAGTCCCAAAATGGCCCTGCCGGCCGCCAGGTCCACCACAGTCCGTTGCTTATTCTGGTATTCAAATGATAGGCCAAAGGGGAAGGTCCATCGGTAACTAATGTGCTCAATTTAGTAGTCAGTGGCCGAAAGGACTGGCGCCTAGCCAACGTCGCCGGGGACAGATCTTGAAACAGCACACATGTAAATCCCTGGAACGACACTTCCGAAGATGCCCAGGCCGCCGCCAGGACAGCCTCCTTGATTTTGTAGGAGTGAAATTTAGCCAGTATGTCTCTCGGCCTCCGTCTGTCTCCTGGCGCCAGGGAACCCACCCTATGTGCCCGGTCGAGCTTGATTTTGAGGGTTTGCGGCTTCACCACTTCCGCGAAGAGGCCCTCCAAGAATGCTTCTAGGTCAGGGCCCTCCGCCCGCTCCTCCAAGTGGCGCACGCATATGTTGTCGGGTCGAGCGCGGTTCTCCAGGTCCTCCGCCTTGAGCTGCGTCTGTGTCAGTTGATCCTGCAGGGCCTGAATCCGTCGCGAGTGGTCTGCGGACCTGCTGTCTAAGTCCTGATGGTGCGCCTCCAACTCCACCACTCGCGTGCCCACCGCGTCGACCTCTTGCCTGAGGCCGGACAACTGGTCGCGCAAGTGCGAGCGCAACTGGTCGATCGAACGTTGGACATCCCGGCCTATCTCCTCCCGCAGCTCGGCTTTGAAGTCCCGTAGCGAGGCCAGGAGGTCCTCCTTAGTTAACGCCATCACCCCCGGTGGGTCGGCCGGGGCCCCAGACGTCCCCTTATCCGCAGGGCTGAAGAAGGCAGTCACTGAGGCGGTGCGTTTTGCCGGACCCTTCTTAGCAGGCATATGGCCGCCCGCGAACGGCTCAGCTTGCGATCAGTACGAGCAGGGGCCCCCCGAACAGCACCCGGGGTCTCAGACCACTCCGATGTCACACCTCAGCTGCTCCTTGCCCCCCTCGCCAAGGCCTCCGCTGGATCCTCGAAGACCCGCCAGTCGGTGCTCATGTAGTGGGAGACCTCCTCCGGCCCCCCCGGCCAGTGCCCGTGTGCCCTCTGCCAAAGTCCCTCTCCTGCCCCCTGAGGGGGAGGCGCGTTGCTGATGGGGTGTAGCTGAAGGCCCTCGGCGTGTCCACGAGGGGACGGCCACCCACCAGCGCTCCAGGATCGCAGGGACTCGCACGGCGGCTCACCGGTAGCTCCACCTCCCGATCTCTCCAGGCTCGCGAGCTCTTCCGGGGCCCTCCTGGCAGCTCTCACTCCCGCTCCTCACCGTGCATCCGCCGCTCGTGCTCCGCTCCCTCCTCAACGAAGCCGCCACATCCGGGGCTGTGGGATGGCGGGTCCCGGTCGTCGCACAGCCCGCAGCCTCAGGGAGATTCCCAGCAGGTCGGCACCTGGTCCGCGTCCCGCCCCATTGGGCCCGGGCCGCCACGAAAGCACCCAGGGAGAGTCAGCCGCACTCGCCCCTGGCCCAGGTGCACCGGACCGTCGGCCTCGCCTGGCGCAGAGCGCCGATCCGTCCTCGGGAGCCGCCATCTTGTTCACCGTAGGCGCCGCCGCAGCCGCGGACCGCGGGCGCTCCATTCAGCCTCCGAGCGGGGTTCGCCCACTTCTACTGGTGCGCATCAGCTCGCCTTGGCATTCGGAAAGCGTTCGTCCTGCCCAGGGACCCAGGAACAGCGCCGCAGCCAGGGTAAGCCCGGGATGGTGCGGGGGCCGACTCGGGTTAGGTCCGATCGGCCATCTTGCCCAAGCCACGCCCCCTAAATGGTCTTTTTAAACCAACAGAAATTAGGCATATTCGTTCTACAGAACACGGAGCCAGATGGCCTGGCAAATTGCGACCAGTATTTTTGTGACCGGTGTGGTAATTTGTGAACCAACCTATGTACTTATAGGTCAGGCTGCAAATTACTGATTCCTAGTGGGTCGTAATTCGACCTGCCACATGAATATTGAGGTGGTTCATTTTGACCCACTAGGAATCGCAGCAGTCGCAGGAATTGCGGCTTGCTGATATCAGCAGACCACCATGTCTGTGATTGATTTTAAGTAAAGCAATTCATTTTGTTTAACTGAAACCCTTTTTTCTTAAAGGAAAACGAGATCCATTAAAAAAAATAATTAAAAAAAATAATAATTCAGATAACAATGGGACCTCTGCCAACTCTTTAATTAAAAAAAAAAGATGTATTCCAACATTCTCAAATCAGAAGAAGTTCTGTGGGGACCCCTTCCCATTAGCAAATACCTTACAACTACCTTTCAGTAGTCTGTAAAAGATTAATATTTTGCAACTGAAATTTTGTCCCAAAACATTAAAACATATCAATTAGTTTCAGTATTAGGAACGGATGCCTATACACGTCCTTTCCAAATACCGAATTGCAATTTAGTTTTGTACATAAGAATAGGAGTTTTTGCAGTTGCAAACGTCCCAATTTTAGAATCGGCTGTTTGCAAATGCAAAAACACTTCATACATATGGCCCACAGTTTATCTATGCAGCCTTTTACTGGTATTGCATAACAATAGTGGTTTGCAGCTTATTTTCCACTTTCGGCAAATCCTGTACTACCTGATGAACATTGAAGCACCACTAACCACAATTCTAATACCAGTGTGCAGGTGAAGAAAACCAACCAGAAGCCTGAAAAATATTCTCAATACCAGTTATTCCAAGATTGTAATGACTGGGCTACTTCAATGTGGTTAGGAGAATATATGCACATTAACATGACCACATCTCCTGATTCTTCTGCCATCAGGGGTACCATCCACAAATGACTGGAGTTGATACAATACACACTCAAAAGATGCCTATTGTGCAGGAACACCAGGAGCATCTTCATACCAGAAAAATCTCACAAGTTCAATCCAAGTACAAGATGTAAGACGACCCTCACCATAGGCTGACTCCAAAGTTGCTTGGAGGAGATAAAGTATGGCTATCTACTAAACATATATTTCTAATGCTGAACCAAATTTGAAATTTCACATTGAAAAGATGATTAATCCTGTGGCTGTAAAACTGATCTTGCCTCCCAAGGTTACTAAACGTCAACCTTCCATGTATCCTTGAGGAGGCCGGTAGTTGACCTGTGTTGGAATATGGTCATCCTGAATTTAAGGTAAGTGCAATTCTGGATTTCAAGCATGTTCAAAAGATATTCCAATACATCATAGATTGTAACAGGTATGGCCCACAAGGAATTATATCACTAAGGAGGTCTAGAGGAGGTTTAGTAACCTTAAAGGGATGAGTCCCCTACTTGATGTATCAAAACACAATGGGGAACCCTTGGGTCTATGTACATTAATAGCCTAGCTGGGAACTTGACCACCATGGAGTGTCCCTTTTACAGGGCGGTTTCCCTCAACCACGGTTGAAGGCATGCGTCATCATTGGGGACCTCCTTGTATCGTGATGCCTAGTCACAATGCAGGCTAAAACACTCTCACTGAGGAGGAGTTCAGGTATGTTTGCATGCTAAGAGAGGTATATACTAAATACCCAATTGTGGAGCATGGGGTGGTGAAGGTAGCAGAGCAAGTGAAAAGTGATGGTTAAAACGAACTACAGGGTTTGCAAAAAACTTTATTAGGGCAGCCCTGGCCTAAGATTAAAAACTGCATGGCACTGCGGGAATTAATAAACCTGCTTGTGTGTCACAGAGATGGACATGTTTCAGCCTATGACCCAGAAAGTGTATGGGCTTTCTTCTGGGCCTAGACGTGCTGCTGCTGCTTAAATGTTCAAATCAAAAAAACATAAATCATATTCGCAATATATGCAAAATCATCCAGTAATCCCATGAAATGTCAGAGGGTGAAGGATTCACTGGCAGTAACCTGTGGAAGACCTATGCAGAAAGACTTGTTTCCATCAAGAAAGTATACGCAAGTGTTGATGGTTAAGGTGTAGACACCAGCAACCATATCTATACATTGGGTGTTAATTGACCGGACTGTACTCGGGTGTCACGCCTCAACCCAACTTGGCATGGGGCTTAAAGGTGGGATCTCTGTCTTATGCAGCCATCATAGAATAGAAAAAGAAGAAAAGCAACCCTTAAAAGCAGGAAGAGAAGGAGAGCTAGGGATGTACGGGGGCATTCATGTTAAAATGTCCACATGAGCCACTAGTATCGCCACACAGACTGGTGTTATGATCCATATGTCTGAAGAGACAAGTAACACTCAATAACATATAATATACAAGTAATGGTCTAAAAATACAAATTGAATGCATACATATATCTAGTTTGGGGAATGAGCACAAGGGGGGAAACCTCGTATAGCTGTGTTTGCCACCCCGGTGTTTGAAAACAAAGTCACAGAATCACTCTGTTCAATCTCAGCTGAAGTGGCTGCATAATAATAAGCCTCTACAACAATGTAAAAGCACTCCTGATGAAGTGTATGTGCAGTGCTTTTAAAGGGGTGGCCAATAATTGAAACACTGACCTCTCCAAACAACTATTGTACATCTGGTGGGAATAAATGAAATCCACACAAAGTCCATATGACACAGTGAACCCCTGGGGCCGTTTAAGATGCGCTGTATCAGTCAATATATTAGCCAATAGATCCATATAAAACCCTTTTAGGAAGTCTTGTTGTTGGGAAATAGTAATGACCCAGTGCCCAAATCTCCATTCCTCTTAACAGAGAGCTGGCATGCCGCTTACCACGCCAAGAAAGGGGAACCTTGTGCAAGGCAGTGTGCATGTCTATATGCCGTGCTGTGGTTGGTGGGCCAACAGCGACGTGGGAGTGCTGTTTGCAACATCACAAGTGGGGCTCCTGGGAATTGCAGTTCTACTGAGATTGCACACTAATAATCCACATATGCTCGCTACTTTGTGAGCTAAGAAAACCTGTTTCTTATAGAAGCGATACTAAACGCACCCCCAGTCACTATTAGATCTGAGTTGAATCCATCATCGTTCTTTAGCTAACTTCGTCTCCCCAGTTCAGACCCAGCCATATGCAGTATCAGTTTTGCCTCTGTTCCTCATGGGAACAGTCCAGCATGAACTGCCAAGCCAGGTATTCCCTGGACCGGAAACAAGCATCCTTGGACACCTAGCTCATGACTTGCGATGGACAGTCCTTGAGAAACCAAATCTATTACCAACAACCACTAACATCTCTAGGCTTCTCTATGTCAGAGAACAGAGATGGGTATTCAGACTACACGGCGACAAAAATGGTTTGAATGATGATTCTGTGGTAGTCTATCCCCTAGTATCACCATCTGAACACCTGTACACCAGGAGCTCCTGGAAGTATTAGAGGATGATGCACATGCCACACAGTCTCCCTTTACTTCTGCACAATTAATGTTGAACTGAGCCTATTCTGCTCTAAAGAAATACCACCCTCACAATGCAATTAATGTAATGTGGAAATGTACATCAATGAGCAAATTAAATAATCTCTAAAACCATCTTCATTTCACTCCTGGACAAGCAACCACAACCACTGCTCTGGCGCAAATATTATATGGATACTGTTAACGGCGCCTCATATGGCGCTCATATTAACGTTGAGATGATGCCCATTGAGCTACTATGCTTACACCTTAATGCACTTTCAGCTGGTCTAGACTTACTGTTTTGCACTACTATATCTCGTCATATTCTTTCCTTACAGCCAGACTTCCTAAAAGGGTTTTACAGGAATCTATTGGCTGCTTTGTTGACTGGTGCAGCATGTCTGAAACAAACGACCCCAAGGGTACTCTGTGCCATATAGACTTCAGTGTGCATTTCATTTCATCACACCACATAACACCAGATGTACAATAGTAGTTTGACAAGGCCCGTGTTTCAATTATTGACCACCCCTTTAAAGCACTGAGCATTTACTCCATGAGGAGTGCATTTTCGTTGTTATAAAGGCTCATTATTAAGTAATTACTTTGACTGGGATTGAACTGGGTGATTCTGTGACTGTTTTCACACACCTGGTGGGTGGCAAACACAACTATACGCAGTTTTCTCTTAGTATTCATTCCACACACTCTATATATCTGTTTACGTTCAATTTGTATTTTTAGACCATTACTTGTATATTATACTTTGAGTGTTACTTGTCTCTTCAGACATATGGATCATAACGCCAATCTGTTTGGCAATACAAGTGGCTCTTGTATATTTTATCATGCATGGCTGCTGCACATCTTCACTGGCTCTCCTCTTCCTTCTTTTAAGGGTTCTTATTCTTTTTTTTCTTTTCTATGGCGACTGCATAGGACAGATATTCCCCTCACCTTCAGCACCATGCCGAGTTGAGGTGTGACACCTGACTACAGCGGGTAAGCCCCTCCACTTTTGTGGTATTTAAGTATCACTATTATTAATATGTATTGTTTTACTGTCTATTCATTCCACCTACTAACAAGGAGGCAGGTTTGAATGGGACTTTAATAATGAAAACATACAGTAATGAGAATGGTCTTCAATGCCATGCCCTCCGTATGACTTTTCTAAAATTTGAGATTGGTCAATAACACCCAATGTATAGATATGGTTGCCTTGTGTCTGAATCTTAACCATCAACTCTCCGCATGTATACTTTTTCTGTGAAACTTCTTTCTGCATGTTTTCCACAGGTTACTGCCAGTGAATCCTTAACCCTCTGACGTTTCGTTATCTATTTATTTAAGAGTTTTGTAGAACGCTGGCCAGACCCGAAGGTATCGGAGCCCTTTACAACATTAGCAGCGGAGAGGTTACATAGTATGGCAGTAGTGTAAGCATTGATTTGTGACGAATCGAAAGTATCTGCTCGTTTTACAGACGGGTGGGCGGGATAGGAGACTTAGTTTTAAAGTGGCAGCGAGTCGCAGTGGTCAAGATTCTGAGCTTGGGTGACAGCTATCCAATTAGGAGAGATCGGTTGAGGAAGAAGCCTTTAAGCTGCCTTCTGAATTTTAAGGAGGAGGGGATTCTTTTTTTTTTTGTAGGGTGGTGAGTGGTTCCATGTATATGTTGAATAGTTGTGGGGAGAGAACTGATCCTTGGGGGACACCCTGCTGATGGGGACGTGTGGATTTTTATTTTTATTCGTTGGGTGCGGTTCTGCAAGAAGGAGGTGAACCACTGTAAGACCACATCTTCCGCTCTGCCTCTTTCTTGGAGTACCTTAGTGAGTAGTTTGTGGTCAACCGTGTCGAAGGCTGCCGATAGGTCCAGGAGTAGGAGTAGACAGCATTGATCCGTATCGAGTGATTTGTGTACATCATCTATCGCATTCAGTATCGCTGTCTCTGTGCTGCACCCTTTTCTGAAACCCGATTGGTGGGGGTCAAGGAGGTTGGTGTTCAAGTGTTGAGTAAGTTGATAGAGGACACATCTTTCCAGGATTTTAGCAAGGAATGGGAGATTGGAGACTGGTCTGAAGTTATTAAGATCGCTTGTGTCAGAGTCCGGTTATTTTGAGTAATGGCGTGACTTGTCCAATTTTGAGAAAATCAGGCATGGTTCCAGTTCTCAGGGAGCAGTTAATAATCTTGGTCCAGAGCAGGGCTGGGGTGAGTTTGAGCTCTTTAACCAGTTGGGCAGGGATGTGGTCCGCAAAGTGTGCTGAGCAGTGGCGTCACTAGGGGGGTGCGGACCGCACCGGGTGACACCATCACATGGGGTGACACCCGGTGACAGTGGGTACAGGGGACTGCGGCGGTAGGGGCAGAGCGAAGTGCGGAGGTACGGGGCACTACACTTCTCGCACACGCGGTCAGTGATCACGACTCTTTCCTTGTTTGCAGCTGAAAAAATAGTGAGGAAAATCTACACAAAGTATTTCTGCAATGCGGTAAAGATAAAATTACTTGTTGAATTGTAGGAGTTGTATAGCATACCGTCAACACATGGACAACTGCAGGAGCGCGCGCTGCGCCATGTTTTTAGCTCATCTTCCTACGGATTTACTCTTTACGCATGCGCAGTCTGTAGACCTCCACCCTCACTTTCTTTTTTAGTTATTTGTGATTTGCGGGGTCGAAAAGCGGACAAAAGGAAGTCATTGTGGTGGGCGTACGCAGCCGGGGCCTGAGGCTTCACATACGGAGCTCCTGCAGTGCCGAGGACCGGCTGTGGTGGTTGCACTGTGAAAGGCACGATGCGAGTGCACTTTTCAGCCGCTTGCAGTTTAGCATTTACAGGTTGCTTATTGCGTATGTAAAGTTGCTTTGTGCTTTACCTCTGTATGTAGATTGTGATAAATATATAATAAACTATCAGGCAGTTCCGGTGCAAAGATTACACAAAATGATTAGGACGTACATTACAAAAACTCGCATCATGCAATAATATTTCCTTGCAAGACCGGCAAAAGTAGCAAACAGGCTCGGGATTGGTCTGTAGAGCAATCTGGCAGTGCCCGACGAGCTGATCTAACAGATGAGTGAGTGTGTGGGGCATTTTTGGACTGTTTTTGGGCCTGTTTTAGGTTCTTTTAGGCCGGCCGCTGTGAGTTAGCACATTGTCTTCACCAAGCACAGATGTAGGCTATGGAACGGCAGTGTGCAAACAGCTTCTCGAGGCTTGACATAGACAACGCTGGTTAAAAGGACGGGCTGGTGCGGCTTGCCTTCTTTCTCCATGTACGCTTGTGATGTGTTTTCGATCTTCATTTAAGGAATGTTGAAAGTAAAATGTTCAGTAGGCATAACGCGTACAAGCTGCAGGAGTGACGTCTGTTTTATTAAATGTTCTTGTGTTTTTTAATGCCATTAGAGACTCGTTTTATTGCGGCGTGCAAAAGTGTTGTATTGTGAGTCATTCGACATGCACATGGAGAGGGGCTGTGATCTCTAAGAGACATGGCCATAGTTTTGAAAAAAAACTGTGGGGGGGTGGGGGGGGAGAATTCCTGTGTCCGAGAGCTCTCATTGGCCAGTGGACTTCAGAAGCTTGAAAGAGCCCTGGGCATGCCTTTGCATGCGGCACGAGGGAGTGTGGCAGTATCCATAGCTGACACTGCGACCCCGACCCCTGCAGAGCCCCACTCTTCGCTGGCTGCCCGGCTGAAATTAGCAGCTGGGTGGCAGGCGAGCTCACGGCAGCGCATACAACTGTTAAATCGGCTTCTGCTATTTGTCACCGTTATACCACTGAGAGTGGACAAGGATTAGGCGCACAGTTTCGCCTAATTAACCTAGTTAGGAGCCTCTACCTTTCTGAAGCAGTTGCTTGCATCCTGCGTTGGTGTATGTGCACAATAATGATAAACAAGACAGACAATGGTTAATTTTCCAACGTAACATATTAGTATATCTTTTGACAGTAGTGCTCATGTTTTAGGTACATTAGGGTGCGCGGAGGCTGCATTAGGGCACCATAGCCAGCGTATTTTTTATTTTTTTTTGCGAAAACTGTTATAAAGAAGTAATACGCCACACCGCAGGTAAGTTGATGCAGCCTTTATTCATTGACCATCCGCTCTCACAGCAGTGAGAGACTTCACCTGAACATTCTAAGGTGAGCTCCCTAGGGTGATACCATCTACTGGAAGGGGAGGGGGTGGATGGAACATACCAACTAACTATAAGTATTACAAGATTACAACACATCTCCCTTTGACAGGAAAACAGAACATTATTTCACACAGTGTTTACAACTCTGTCTTTGCTCCAAGTTTGTCCATTCTCCAAACGAACTACACTCTTACTAGATCTTTCCACCCTTTGTGGAGCTCCAAATTTGCTCGTCCCAGGTTGCACCCTGCCAGGTTTCTTAACGCACACTTTAGTGTGAGGATTCACTTCCACTTCCTTCGCTCCATGTTTTGCATCATACCATGACTTGTACTTCTGTTGATGAGAAACTATGCGTTCCTCGGCACGGTTTAAGTCAGGTTCAACACTCCTTCCCCCACTCAACCACCTCGGGTTCATTTTGGTGCTGGGCTCCCTTCCTCTAAGGAACACAAACGGAGACATCCCTGTCACCCCATTGGGCGTGGTGTGATATGCCCATATGGATTCTCTCAATGCTTCCTCCACATTCAACCCATTTGCTATGGCTAGTTGTATGTGTTCCTTGATCATGCGATTAGCCCTTTCCACCAAACCATTTGCTTTCGGGCAATAGAGAGCAGTCCTTTCATGTGTTATATTATGTTCCTCTAAAAACTGTCTCATGGTCTCAGAGACGAACTGCACTCCATTGTCCGTTACCAAAGTGGCCGGTAACCCTTCATACACAAAAATGTTTTTTAGAAAAGCAATGAGATTGCTGGTCGTGGTGGACGCTGTAAATTTAAAGTTCACCCAGTGGGAGGTGTAATCTATCAACACAAACAAAAATCTCTTCTGTGGTCCTAGAATGTCTATGGGACCCACTATGTCCATGGCCAACTTGGTCCATGGAATCACCGGCACATTAACTGGGGCCAAAGGAGCCTTGTGAATGATTTTGCTCTTGTCGCTTCTTGCACAGCTGACACATTCCTTTACTGAGTGTTCCACCATCGAATCCATTCTGGGAAACCAAAAACAGCTTCTCACCTTGTTTTTTGTTAGGCTCCTGCCCAAATGCCCTTCATGGGCCAAATCTATGATCTTTTCCCTCAGCCCTTCTGGTGGAACTATTCTCTCACCCCTGTGTAAGCGACCCGCTATAATCGAGAGTTCAAATCTGACTTCCCAGTAATCCTTGACCTTGTCAGGAACCTCAGAAATCTTTTCCATCCACCCCCTCCCCTTCCAGTAGATGGTATCACCCTAGGGAGCTCACCTTAGAATGTTCAGGTGAAGTCTCTCACTGCTGTGAGAGCGGATGGTCAATGAATAAAGGCTGCATCAACTTACCTGCGGTGTGGCGTATTACTTCTTTATAACACTGGCGACGAACTGCGTAGGGGGCAGCTGACCATCTCCCCTCTGTTTATTCTCTCGAGGCAGCAAGTGTTAATCCTTTATTAGTGAAGGGCATCCTTGGTGAGGACGGCGCAGCTGCACAGCCTTATCTGGCGGTCAATATAGACTCTGATCATACAGTCCAAGGAGATCGTGATCATCTGTCAATTTGACATACTGATGCCAGGTGGAGTCCGGGTGAGCAGCGGTGAGGAAGAAGGAGACGTCTTGTTCAGGGACTCGCTGTAACTCCCAGTGGCGTGCTCCATTAAAGAGTATCACCCAGGTCCCTGCGTCGTCACAGGCACAGCAACGGCAGGGTGTGCTACAGGGTCCTCACCCCGCAGTGACGATCGATGTACTGGCGTCCCTGTTAGGACGAGAGCAAGTCAGCTCCAGTCTTGACGGGAGAGATGTAGGCTGAGACTGTGTACAGCGGAGCTGTGTAGAAGAGTGTACACCATCGCCGCAGCGGAGTTTCTGCAACTTGAGGACGTCCTGCGACCAGTCCGGTTCATTCCTCTGCGCAGCCCGGGAACTTCAGTCAGCGGGTGCAGCTGTCATCCACTGCGTGTAAGGGAAGTTCAGTCAGCGGGTGCAGTAGCTCCTCCTCGAAGATCCGGCGCTCCAGTCCCTGAGGTCCGTACATCCCTGGAAGTTCAGTCAGGCGGAGCAGTTCCTCTCTGGGATCCGGCGCTTCAGCCTCTCAGGACCGCTCAGCCCAGGGTGTTCAGGCAGCTTGTTTCGGTGTGTCAGCCGGGGTCGATTCCCGGGAGATCCTCGAGGGAGCCTGGTGAGTCTTTTCAGGGCCCCTTTTCCCCCCCCCCCCCCCATTTTTGTGAGCTGGCAGTGTGTGGGAGGACTCCTCCGTCCTGACACCCAGGGAGGGGGAATCTCCACATTTTGTGAACCACGCTGAATCCAGTCAGGAGCGACTTCGGCCGCTTTTGACTTTGTGATTGGTCAGTCCAGCGGAATCCTCTGATTTTCGTGGGGGGAGTGAGATAGGTCTGGGCAGTGTTGCATGTGGCATCTACTGCTGTGCCATTCCCTTTCGAGCCGTGAAGCACACAATCCGGGCTGTGTCTGCATTGACTTTTAAAAAGGGCCCCATGAGCGGAAAATAGTGTGCATAGTGGTATCCACCGCAAAGCTTTCCGTAGAACTTTAAGTCTCACTACGTACTAAAAAAAAAAAAAGGGCGTTCCGTGTCCACCGTTCTGTAAGAAGCTTTAGTCATCCCTCATGGGCACACCAGGCATGAGCCAACCCCCGTCCTTTTTGAATGACTGCGGGGACCCAGAGATCCACTGGAAAGATTGGACAAAACTGTTTGAATCCTACCTGATTGCCATGGGAGGTGAAAGGTTTTCAGCATTGAGGAAACAG
Source organism: Triturus cristatus (assembly GCF_964204655.1). Lineage (NCBI taxonomy): Eukaryota > Metazoa > Chordata > Amphibia > Caudata > Salamandridae > Triturus > Triturus cristatus. The sequence continues at coordinate 553,061,428 of NC_140586.1, forward strand.
CACATTCTTCTGCATAATTTAGGTGTGTATGGTCGCAAGGTTTATGAGACTCTTCCGGAACCAGAGTTGGAGGAGGATGAGGAAATTGATGTTTTTGAGGTGACATTGATGAAATTGGAATCACATTTTGGGGATAAGTTCAACGTGGTGTTGGAGAGACACAAATTTTTCAGCAGAGTTCAAGGGAAATGTGAATCTATCTCTAATTACATTGCAGCGTTAAGGGGGTTAACGCAGTTGTGTGAGTTTGGGGAACTTAATGACTCACTCATACGTGACCAATTGGTCAGGTGCACGAATAGTAGTAGGATACAAGAAAAATTATTGGCGAAGAATCCCACCTTGAAAGACGCTGTGGCCATTGCTCAGTCCGTGGAGCATACAGCAAAGTGTGTAAAAGAAATGAAGGTTAGAGAGGATGTAGTAGCGTCTGTACAGGTGGAAGAGCAGAGTAAAGAGGTGTTAAAAGTGTCAGATAAATGGAGTATGAAGGAGGCTCAAACCCATAAAGTTAGCAATTTAAAATGCTATAGGTGCGGCAGCAGTAACCATCTAGCCAATAATCCAGTGTGTACAGCCAGGAGTGTCATGTGCAAAAAATGCAATAGGAGGGGTCATCTAGCAAGGGTGTGCAGAGAGGGGATAAGTAACACGGTGAGCGTGGTGAATAATGGGGAGGAACCCCATGCCAAGTACATTTTCCAGGTGAGAAGCATGGCCGTAGGGACAAATCAGAACTACCCCAGATGTATTGTACTGTTTAATAACAAACCTCTGGAGGTGTTTGCAGATTCCTGTTCCCCGTTCACGTTGATAAATGTACAAGATTATGTGGAATCACTGGGCGGATCGAGAGAAGTATTAGAAAGTCCTGACATCACACCTGAAGGGTACACAAGAGATCCCATTCCCCTAGTAGGCATGTTGAACAGCCACATAGATTTTAATGGGAGGACAACAAAGGGTAATGTGTACATTGTAGAGCGTGGGGCCAATCTCCTGGGGTGGCAACACCAAAGGGAATTAGGCATTATACTAGATCCCAGTAAAGAAAATCAGGTGATCATGATTGACAGAGCTAGCAAGGAGGAGGATTTACAGATGATGTTCCCCAAGCTCTTCAAGCAGGAGTTGGGTAAACTACGGGATTTCCAGCACAAAATTAAAATTAGAGCTGGAGCAAAACCTGTGGTTCACAAAGCACGACCAGTACCGTTCCACCTGAGGGAGACGCTCAAGGAAGAACTTGATAAACTATGTGAAATAGGGGTCATTCAACCTATTGAGGCCACGGAGTGGCTGGCGGCTTTGGTTTTGGCGTCCAAGGGTAATGGGAAGGGCATTCGTTTGTGTGTAGACCTTCGCTCTTTAAATGAGAATATTTGGGTAGAGAGGTTTCCTCTACCCAACATCAATGAGATGATAAGCACCATGGGTAAGGCATGTTATTTTTCTGTAATTGATCTGTCCAGAGCGTACCACCAAGTGGAACTGCATCCCGAGTCGAGACCACTGACAGCGTTCACCTCGCCTTTTGGGGCATTTATGTTTGTAAGAATGCCTTTTGGTCTCGCCTCAGCTGCCTCAGTATTTCAGAAAGTAATGCAGCAAGTATTAAAGGGAGTCAGGAACACACTCTGCTTCCAAGATGACATTTTGATGTATGGGGAAACGGAGGAAGCACACGAGGCCACCCTCCATACAGTGTGTCGCAGACTATCGGATGCAGGTTTGACGGTACAGCTGGACAAGTGTAGAATAAAGGTGACATCAGTAGACTATTTAGGGCACACCATCTCGAAAGATGGGTTCAGACCCAAGTACAGCTTAGTCCAGGCCGTAAGGGATGCCCCACACCCAACGAATAAGGAGGAACTTAAGTCATTTTTGGGCTTAGTGGAATATATGTCAAAGTTTGTCAGGAATTTTGCGGAATTGTGTGTGGATTTGCGTGAACTCCTAAAGAATACTGCATTTGTGTGGGAGGAAGGACACAGTGACATGGTAGAAACCATAAAGAAGCGCATACTGGAGTCACCAGCACTGGGTTCTTTCGACCCCAAAAAGAGAACCATTTTAACCACAGATGCCTCAAGTAAGGGATTGGGGGCCATGTTGTCCCAAAAAGGTGAAGGCGAGGAGAGAGTAATAGCGTTTGCCTCTCGCACCTTGAGCGAGGCAGAACGAAATTACTCTGTCATCGAGAGGGAGGTATTGGCGTGTTTTTGGGCGGTACACCATTTTAAGTTTTTTTTGTGGGGAACCAAGTTTACCATACACACGGACCACAAGCCTCTTACCTTCATGTTTTCGCAGAAGCAGGCACAGAATATGTCTGCAAGAATTAGTAAGTGGGTGCTGGGTTTGGAGAACTTTTGTTTCAAAGTTGAGTACCTTCCGGGACCTGAAAATGTAATTGCAGACTACTTGTCGAGGTCACCGATCAAGGGAAAATTGAGTGAGGAGGTACTCGATGTGCCCATTTGTGCGGTACATTTACCTGAGCTGACAGATGTGGAATGGGAAAAAAGCATGAAGGAAGATAAGACAATGGACAGGTTGAAAGAGCTCATTGTCAAGGGGTGGCCGGAGAAGATTTCATGGGCCTATAACCACCAGGGCCGGCCGCTAATATATACATGGTCATCAACATCAAGGCAGTAACAGGCCCCCTGGGGCTCAGCCAAATTAGCAAGTTACTGAGTGCACCTCAGAGGCTATCAGGATACATGAATTTTAGAAATACAAACAAATGAAGAAAAAATAAAATAACACCAAAAAACAAGGCGGAAACCATCGAAAAAGGGCGTCCTGCCACCGCCGGGGGACCACACAATACATACTCCACCCTCGGGTGGTCAGTGAGGATGATCAAGGGGGAGGTGGGGGCAACGGGAGAGCCACAACCATCTACAGGTAAAATGTGATAGTCCGGGAACCTCAGGATCAGGGGGACAAGGCAGCATCAGATGTGTCCACGAGGGGGGGCGTGCAGATGTTCCCTCGGTACGCGTTCCACTGACCCCAGATTCTGCCCCACGCCCCCGGCTTACCCCGGGCCACATACACCGTCTTCTCTCTGAACATGCACCAGTCCATGTTCTCCTTCCATACTGACACGGTGGGAGGCTGCCGGGAACCCCAAAGCTGTGCGATGTCCCTCTTAGCAATCATGTTCCCAAGGGCCGCCCACCGAGTCTGAGCCGCATTATAGTCATTAGGCTCCCACACGTTCAGCAAACATCGGCGAACCTCAGGCAACAGAGCGACCCCAGTGACACGTTCCATGACAGCATGCACCCGGCGCCAATACTCCGCCACCTCACTGCACTCCCAGAGAACATGGAGAAAAGTGGCGCTGAGCCCACAACCGCGCCTACAGAGCCCATCTTCAGAAAAACCCATCAAAACTAAACGAGGGCCCGACACGTAGACACGGTGGAGAATTTTAAGCTGGACAAGACGGAGACGCGCGGGTATGGCCACCTCCTTAGGGGAGGACAGCGCTGACTGCCAATCCTCATCGTCCAATTCCACCCCATCCCCGATCCACGCCTCCCGAAGATGCACGAGGAGATCCGCCCGAATATTTTAGTTTTTTGTAGATAAGGGAAATAGTACTGTCGGGCAAGTGACCGTCGAGTATGCGGTCTTCGAGTGGCGAAGATACAGGGACTGCGGTCCCAGCCCCGAAGACCGAGAGCAAGGCGTGCCGAACCTGAACGTACCGAAAGAACTCCCTCTCACTCAATTCGTACTCACACTGCAGCGCAGCAAAGGATTTAACCGCACCCTTCACCCAGAGGTCACCTACTCTGCTGATGCCGATCGTATCCCAGCGCTCAAAGCCCTTCGTCGTCCAGAGGCTTCCCAATCTTTCAGACGCGAACAAAGGGGTCGCACCCGTCAAACGATCATGCCAGCCCATGGCCAGATTCGCAGCCTTCCACAAGCGTACTGCAATCTTAGTGGGACCGGTCAAGTTCCTCCCAGCCGATCGAGAGTAAAGTGCTTTGTTAAAGTTGCCGCCAGGCAACAAAAATCTATCCATTTCGAAAGCCGGATTCGGACCAGGTGCGTACGTTGCGTGGTTAATAGCAGATAGCTGGGAAGCCCAATAGTACCTCATCACTAGCAGACACCGGGGAGTACACAACACGGAAGTAGTCAGCAAAACACTCCACAATCTCACCAGGGTCAGTCACACTCACTCCCTCCGACATCTGAAGCACGGGGACCACTCGATTCACTCTCTCCTTCTTATCAAGCCAAGCAATCAATTTACCCGCCTTATCCCCAGCATCATACAATCTACCCTGCTGTTCCCTATACATTGTCCGAGCAGCATCCGTAACAAGGGACTTCTATTCAAACTGCTTCAGGCTGAGGGCGTGAAGCCCGTCCTGAGTGACACCCGCCTCCAAGGCAGCCTCCAACCCCGATATCTCGGCCTCCAACGCAACCACCGCCCCGTTCTTAGCCTTCTTGGCCTCCACGATCAGGGATAGGGCGTGTCCCCGGAGAACCGTTTTGAAAGCCTCCCACAGGGACACCGAGGACAAGACGGATCCCTCATTCTCAAGAAAATACTGTTCAAGCGACTTAATGAGACCAATGCGAATCTTGGGGTCACGCAGGTACCAGGGGTTAATGTGGGCGATCCGCCTGGCAGATTGCATCCCAGTATCGAAGAGGAGCCACTATGGGCAATGATCGGAAATGCCCCGGCCCAGGTGCTTAACCTCCCGGACCCGGGTGGTCTGGGCCGCGGGCATAAGAAAATAATCTAGTCTGGAGAGACTCCCGTGGGCCCCTGAGTGGAATGTGTACTGACTCTGTGTCGGATGTATCAACCTCCAGCAGTCCACTAAACCGAAAGTGTCCAAGAACCCGCCGAGCCACGCCTGGGCGGCAGAGAGGGCTCTGGGAGGGTAACGATCCAACTCGCCAGAAATCACGGAATTAAAATCCCCACCCACAAGCAAGAGACTATCAGTAAGGTAAAGTAACATACGACCCACATCCGAGAAAGTGGAGGTCTGAAGGCCCGGGGGAACATAGACCGAAACCAATGAAAGGGTCTGCCCCTCCCACCGTCCAGTCAAGGACTCAAGCGCCCTCTATCATCAAGAGTGACTTTGTCAATCTCAAGCGGGAGGGAAGATCGCAGCAAAATGCCCACCCCTCTGGATCCAGTGGTGAAGCCAGAATGTGCAACCAGTCGGTAGCCCCCCCTGTTCATAGCATGACATACATTGCCCACCAAGTGCGTCTCTTGAAGAAATACCACATCAGGGGCCAATCGGCGCAAATATTGCAACACAACCCCACGTTTGATCCGGTCCCCCAATCCGTTGACGTTCCAAGACATCAGTTTCAACCCGTCCCCCCCCCCCCCCCATCCCAACACAAGAAGCTGGAGTCCCCGGGCACGCAGCCAGACACCTGAAACTGAAAAGGAACAAACATACCGCCTTGAAAAGTAAAAACACACAACCCAACAACCACTGCCCCCCTCCCACCCCCACACCATTGCAACTCCCCCCACCCTGCACCCCTGCGGACTATACAGCCCCCCCAACTTGCAGTGTGCCTGTTGCCCTAACAATCCCATGCTACAAAAAGACCCTAGAGGAGGAACGGGACCCGTCCCCGCCCGCACCCAAACGAAACATTGATAGACAAAATATACAATCGAAGTAGAACCTGGCTGAGCGCAGAAGGAAATTTTAAGGCGGAGGACCAAGAATCATTCCTGCAGAGGCCCTCCGCCCTCGGCACCGCCAGTACGCCCAGATCGTTCGCCCCGGTCCGGCAGGGAATCCAACCAGTCACTCACGGTGTCAGGGCGTTCAAAAAAGATAGTCCGATCTTCATATTCCACACGAAGCCTGGCAGGAAAAAGCATAGAGTATTTGAGTTCCAGATCTCGAAGACGGGGCTTCACCCCCTGAAAGCCCATTCTCTGTTTCTGAACGAGTTGGGTGAAGTCCGGAAAGAAGTTGACGGAGGAATTTTCATATTTAACTGGGCCGTGCACCCTCGAGGGCTGCAGGATCGCATCCCTGTCTCTGTAATGAAAAAGTTTTGCAATAATAGGCCTCGGGGGAGCTCCTGGTCGAGGCCTGCCGCCCGGGACACGATGGGCACACTCCACGGCGAAGAACTTGCTCAGGCCTGAGGGAGCAAGATGATTGAGGATGAGATCTTCGACCATGAGGTCCACCGGACGGTTGTCGAAAGTCTCAGGTACACCTATGACGCGGATATTGTTGCGTCGTGCCCGGCCTTCGAAATCCTCCAGCCGCCGGGACATCGTGTTGTTTGCCGATTTTAGGTCGCCAAGAGTTGCCTGGAGGTCTGATACATCCGTAACAAGAGTGGATGTCCTCAAGTCCAGCGACTGAACCCTCTCGTTAGTCTTAGAGAGATCTGCCCGAATTAACGTAACATCAATGGCGACCGTGTCAATTTTACGGGCCAGAGCCTCGTATTGCTGGGCGATGGTCTCCATTATGCCGTTGATGGCGCCCATAACGTCCTGCAGCGACAATTCCGTGGGGACAGACGGGCCACCACCGGAGTCCTCCACGACGGCACTCGCTGGCCCGGGGGATCCTTTACCCTGGGTATAACGATCCATGATGTTACTCTGGACTGGTCCCCCACGCTGGGATGTCTTGGCCCTCCGTTTCTCGGGATCCCCCTTGCCCGCCATGTTGAGCGATGCTCACCGGAGGAGTCCACCCGGGCCGATAGCAAAGGGGGCGCCAGCAGATCAGACACCGACTGTCCTAGAGCCCGCTCGGAAAGATTGAGAAAAAGGCACAAATCAGTCAGTACAAAGGCCGGAGGACGCCCCAGCCGCGCGAAGTAGCTCCTCGATCAGGCCAAAAGCGAAACTGAAAGTGGGGGCACGGTCATTGGCAAGGCTCCGATGCCGTTGTTGTTCAACTACTCCCCGGCCCCACAGTTCACCAAAGCACCGGGCAAAGTTTCCAGGTGGGCCTCCAAAATGCAAGACGCTATATTTCAGGTCTCCCAGGTCCGATTTACGTTCTGAAAAGAGTTATGGATTCAGCCAGGGTTCAGCTTCCAGAATCCGTCCACAAATCCAGGATAATGTCCGGATTAGTTGCGAGGAGCGGCAAGGGTCCGGGGAGCCCTGTGCTCACGTGACCATTTTGGATGCGCGCGAAGCTCCTCCCCGTATTCTTAGTTATATATAAGATTATAGCTCAAAAAAGGACTCCATACGGATACTTGTTGGAAGTATGAATTTTGTTGCTTGTTAAATAAACACATCTTCGGGTTAACTTACAGGCGACCAGAGAGGCATTTAACAACGAGATGACCTAAACTGACTTCCCACTTGATTTGATAACCACCAACCAGGAATTGTTTAGCACCTGGTGTTATCTTTTTAGAATTTTTTAGAGTTCACCCCGCATCAGGACCCCATGATCAAGGAAAGTCTAGCTCCCACACAAAACAAGTAGCCTCAGGCCAGCCCCAGTGTTCAGGATTTCAGCTGTCCCGCAGATGTGGGAGATGATGCTGCTTTCATACCAACGTCCTGATGTAGACACTGTTCAGGTTATGCCATGTAGCCCCATCAGTACATATTATCATATCGTTCTGTAAGCCCACCAAATCTCCTGTGATGCTTACCTCTGCCCATTACTCCCCACCACTCCTGTACTATCACTTCTATTACCTGCAAGCCACCTATTCGTTACACTTCTTTTTCAAAAGAGATGCACTGAAGCCGGTGACGATGCTCACCCTCTTTTGCACTCTGACAAGTGTAGGTTAACCTTCAAGGCTTGTCCACCACTATTCATACTGAAATTCACCTCCAGTGTTGCGGGCAGGCCTATGAAGCAGTACACCCTAGAACAGTGACCCGGTCACTGAGATCTCAGGACCCTTGAGAAGGGCCAGCTCTAGGGCGCTGCAACCGGTGTGACCGCACCAGGTGCTCACTTTAGGTGGAGGCATCATTTTTGCAAGTATATTATGCTTTTAAAAGCGCTTGCTGCCTCCTTCCTGGCCTCCAGTAATTTTCGGTAACAATAAAAATGTCATGATGACTCTGGTGATTAATGTTCTTCCTAGAGAGAGATCGGAACTTTGTCTATTGGAAGATTTGACTCATGGAAAGGTAGCTCAGAGGGTTATTGTACCTGCTGCAAAGAACATGTACCATGCAGATCACAAAGTGCACATAATGTAAATAGGCCAGTGGGCTACGGCTTTTGTCAGAGAGATCCTTTTGTTACTTGCAGTTTATAAGTTAAAATCCTAACATAGAACAGTGAGCTATTAACTGCCATCAAACTCCGCAGCAACACAAGTCACATGTTTTATTAACTTTTGATACGTTTGAGCTACAAACAATTTATTAGTTGAAATGGTCAGATCATGCTGCAGATCTTGCATTATGAAGCAAATATGGCAGAGCCATTATTATTTAGAAAATATTTGCAAACTAGGATTTTTAGCCATTCATGTTTGAACTGCTGTTTTGGAAAAAGGAGAAGTGCTGATGACAAACTCCATGGCTCGGAGACAAATGGCTTGTGCTTCCACATTTTATCGTATTTGGGGACATTCTGTGATTAGAAGCATATCCCACTTAGTGAATACGTTTTACTGTCACTAACTTCTTATAACCTTAAATAATCATGTGTATCCAATGGTTGATAAAACTGGGCAGTGAAACCAAACAAATACAAAAAATGGGGATGTTTGCGCATTCTGGCCACGCCTCCGGCTCTGCCCACTGATCCAATCCTTGGGTTATTCCCGCCCTCTGATTCTCCGCCCACAGTTCCCCTACTTTTTTCCCCCCACTTCGACCACTGATATATCGTGTTGCTGGATAGTGGGAACACCACACCAGTAAAAAGTACCATACCTATGATATTATAAATTACAATAAACTGTTGACTAGCAGGTAGCCCACTGTACAACCTGATTAATGAATCATTATCAAACTGTTTTTAACAGGCACATTTTGTAAATATAGGACCTACATTTACAAACGTTACTAAAGATTCTGTATGGTCTCGTTATTTGCCAACTGCGTCCACTGGCGGACTTGGGCGGAGGAGGTCCATGCGGTAAGTCGTGAGGGGGTGACACCATGAGTTACCCGCACCGGGTGATACCAACCCTAGTGACGCCACTGGTGCTGAGTGTTTGGAACTGGAAATCATTTTGATGATCTCTGATTCGGAGATGGGGTTGAAAGATTTCCAGCTGTTTGGGTGGTGCTTGGGTGTGATATCTTCTGTCCTCGGGCTCAAGCTTGTGTTGGGGGGGCTGTGGTGACCATCCAGGGAGAGCTCAATGTTAGTTATTTTGTCATTTAAAAAGTTTGCAAAGTTATCACAGAGGTCTTTGGAGGGTGCATTGAGGATGAAGGGGGCTTGGACGTTTTTTTTGCCTGATGAGATTGAAGAGTTCTTTGGGCCTATTTTTAGCATTGTATAGAGCGTCACAGAAGAAGGAAGTTTTTTCTTTCTTGATGTGTTTTTTATATTTCCTGTGTTCTGATTTGAGTCGATCAAGGAGTATTGTGGACTGGTTGTTCTGCCAGAGTCTTTCTGTAGTTCTTAATTGCCTTTCGGAGTTTAGGTCTGTGTTGAACCACGATCTAGATGGAATGTTCCTGGCTCTTTTTTGTTTCATGGGAGCTATTTGGTCCAGAATGCAAGTCATTGTTGTGAGGTGAGCTCTGTTGTGGAGAGGTCGCTTGTGTGGGAGGGAAGGAGTGAATTAGCTCTTTCTTCCAGGTCAGCAAGTGGAATCTGTTTTAGATTTCTTGCCCAGTGGGGAGGGGGGTTCCCTAGTGCTGGGCAGGCGTGGGGCATTTGGTTGATGTGCAATATGATGTGGTGGTCTGGACAGTCGACAGGCATGATGCGGTCTATTGAGACTACGTCTATTTGAGCATTGATGGCATCTAGTATTGAGCCTCTGTTACGGGTTTGATCTGTGCAATGTTGGGTAAGGTTGTTGTTGAGTAACCGTTCAGTCAGGGATTGGATCAATGGGTTGTTTTCCTCCTCCCAGTGCAGATTGAGGTCACCTAGTATAATGTTATTGGAATCTCGGAGTGAGCAGGGAGTTATCAAGTCGGACAGGTGTTCTCCGAATGAGGTGTTACCTGTCGGGTGGTAAAGGAGATGGCAGTATAGTGGTTTGTTGTCCCCTGTCTTAAAAGTGACTTAAGTATTCAAACGTGTTGTATTTGAAGGAGTCTGTTTCCGTTACGGAGATGTTGCTCTTGTGTATGATAGCGATACACCCTCCTCGCTGTTTTTTCCTATCTTTATTGATGATTGAGAAGCCTGGGGGCACAAGCATGTTGAAGTTTGGGGAAGAGAGCTCATTCAGCCAAGTCTCAGTGATGAACGCGATGTCAATGTAATGGGCAAGGATCGTTTCTGCCTGTTCTGTAGCATGCTTGGTGGCCGATCTGCAATTTATGAGCATGCAGTTGGTCTTCCCATTGTTATTGAGTTTCTTTTCAGGAGGGGCCCTGGGGATATTGGTGAGGAAGGCTGAAGGTCTTGAGGTTCTAGTAGGGGTGCGGTCTCTTCCAAGTCCAGTGATAACCTGGATCTTGGAGCTTGGCACGACAATGGAGTCAGTACCATAGGAGGTGGCAAGATCAATTGCCTCTTTCGTGGACATTGCGGCTCTTGTTCTTTTGGGTCTCTACGGATGGTTCAAGAGGGGGGTTGTGTTCCAGTTGTGCCGTTGAGCTTTGGGAGGAGTTGAGGTTTTGGTGTTGGTAAGTGTGGATGTAGCCTGTGGGCGTTGGATAGACGCCTGGGGAGCGGTGAGTATCATTAGGATTTTTTTTTTTTAGGTCCAGTATTACTGTTTGTATCTGGCTTTCCAACCTAGCCAGTCTCTGAGTAATCTCCTGAGGGGAGGGGTAGGGGGGAGTCGGGGATTGGGCTGTCCTGATCGAGGTAGTCCCGGGAGGGAGAGCGCTTGTCGCCAGGAGATTGGCTGTTGGTGTAGGAGTTACCTATGTTGTCCCTGTGGGTGGCCAAGGACAAGAGGTGTAAAAGAACATGACGTGATTCAAGTGGCTGCCTATTGAGCGCTGGCGAAAGGAGGGGGTTCCGAGTCCTTGACTGAGGGTCAGTTTCGCTAGTTGTTTGTTGGGCGAAGCATATTGTGAAGGGGGGGGTGAGTGTTGTGGGAGGAAGGTAGGTATTGTGCGCATCAAAGGTGGGGAAGAGGGAGGCGAGATTGGTTAAGTCACTGGATGGCTTTGTATATATTGCAAATACAATATATATTTTTTTGATTGAACACTTTTGAGCAGCAGCACTTCTAGATCCTGAAGACGGCCCAACAACTTCTGGGTCGTAGGCTGAAACATGTCAACCTCTGTGACACGCAAGTATACTTAATCATTCCTGCAGTGCCACGCTGTTTTTAACCCCTTCCATGCGGCGCGAATTCCGCCGCGGTGCTGACCGTTTCTTGCGCGGGCGGGCTCATGACGGAACGGTTCCGTCATGAGCACAGCTCAACCGACGCTCATGACGGAACTGTTCCGTCATGAGCATGGAAGGGGTTAATCCTAGCCCAGGGTTGCCGTAAGTTTTTTGTGAAACCTTTTGTTCGTTTTAACCATCACTTTTCACTGTGCTGTGCTGCCCTCACCACCCGAGCTCCACAATTGGGTTTTTAGAATATACCTCTGTTAGCAGGAAAACATCCCTAAGCTCCTCCAGCTCAGTGAGGGCATTTTAGCACATATCCTGACTAGGCTATATGAGGAGGTTCCCAATGAAGAAGCATGTCACCCTATGGTAGGTGAGGGAAATCGTCCTACAAAAGGTACACTGCATGGTGGTTAATTTCCCAGCTAGGCTATCAATGTACATAGACCCTTTTTTGTGTTTTGATGGCGCCAAGGAACCCAAGAGCCAGGTACGTGACTCTTGCCTGGTCCAACAGTTTTACCATCGCTTTCCTGCAGGTCCCAAACCGGGTATGGGTTTGGGGAGTGATGTTTTGTCATGCCATTGTTCATGGGGATCTTGGGGGTGGTTCAATATGAGAGCCACGTTGACCTACAACTATATGCACACCTTTGGGAATTCTGAAAAGGAAGCACTCTTTAGACTCCAGATCAGCGGACCCCAGCATTTCATCCACATTCCTCTAGCTTTTGATTGTGCTCTACAATTTTGAGGAGCATCCGCCTCGAGTTTCAGTTACAGCTCCTACTTCACAATTCTTTCTTCGTTGATTGCTGGAAGATCAAGATCTAAGTAAGATAGATTAGTTAGTCAATGCATATGGTATTCTGTTTTCCAGTGGTTATTTTCAGATTTTTCCAAAATTCTTAAAATCAGCGTTTATTATTTTGACACCACAAACATTTGGCAAATCTGTGTTTCCCAGTACTTCCAAAATCCACTCACATGGAACATTTTTCTTGTTTCAGGGCCATCTCCAACATGAGGCTATGGGCATAGTAGTTTCCACTTGTTTATTTTGTAAAACACTACTTGGAGACTCGCATTAAAAAACAAAAAGATCTTTACTATTCTATTTTATGTATGACAGCTTAGTTGGTTAGTGCTTTACACCTACATTTACCACTGTTGCACGTTACATGCAGTTTTTCTATAAAGGAGGGAAACGGTGGTTGAAATGTCATAGATAATGTTATCCTTCTTAATTGACATCTCCGATGAGACTGGCCCTAGGGGCAAGTAATTCTTTAAGGAACTGACTATCGTTTGATTCACCAGAATTACTCAGCAGCTTCTCTTTTCTGTATACCAGCAAATGTCTATAGCTTGTTGGATCACATTGGTGGTTAAGGTATGGCTATACGTGGGCCCTCCTCCTAGGTGATTGGGTCTCTGGAGTTTGCCTTAGGGTCTAGGCATGAGCATTCCTTCAGAGGCACTATACCTTGATTGCAGGCAGGAAGAGGAGATCATGGGCTTTTTTTTCTTCTTTTGCCCCCTATAACCACTCACCATCTCCTTCCTGCTCTGATGCCGAATATTGGCATATGGTTGGTGCACCAGTGATGCCTTGGAGGGTGGTAGTACTTAATATCTTTTAAGAAGTGAGTGCTGGTGCCCAAAGCTGTACTCCAAAGCTTGGTGGACGGTGCTATTAAATGTTGGTGACCTGAATACCAAGGCTGCGTAGTATTGAATCCACCCCAGATCTCTTTAACCCACTACCAGCTATTCCATTCCCCTTTATCTCCCTCTTGCAGGTTCCTGTTTCTCCCTTTATAACTGGGTTTCCATCTTACCCTTCCTCCATCTCTCCGTTTTTGTTTGTTTTTCTCTCTCTTCTTCTCTGTAACAAAAATGAGTGGAAGTGCCCTCCCTCTCACCCCAACCACTGGCTCAAATTAAGCACTAGTCCAAACCACTGGCAATCACTCTAGGCAGTGTTAGCATATTATAGCCAAACCTCTTGGCTTTGTCATGGCTTGGTTTTCTTCATTGGTTACCCACGCCCCCACCTTCTACCAGGAAACAAAATTGGTAATCTTAAATGTGATGATGATCTGTGATTGTTTGATGCTGCTAACTAAGCTAAATGTAATGTCTCCATCTCTAAGGAATTACATTTTCAAACCGATTTAATGGAGTAACGGGAAGGGAGGGGCGGCAAAGTTCTGTAACGCTCACCAGCTAAAAAGGTGAATGAACAATCTCTGTCCTGGGTAGGGGAGAAGGGTTGATGGTGATGTACCTTGACATAAGCGGTTTGTTGTTGCCACTACCGTTCATTCAGCAGATAAACCGGGACGAATAGCGCATTGAGGCCAAACCTCTTGGCTTTGCCAGGACTTTGTTTTCTTCATTGCTTACCCGCGCCGCACCTTGAACCCCCCCAAAAAATGTGTCATCTACATGTGGTGATCTGTGATTGTTTAATGCTGCTAACTAAGCTAAATGTAGTCTTCTCCATCTCCAAGGAATGACCTTTTCATACTGATTAATTGAGGAACAGGAAAATGGGGGGCAAAAGTTCTGTAATGCTCACAAACTAAAATACTGAATAGAAAATCTCTAGGGAGAAGGGTTGATGGTGGTACACTTTGATATTAGCTGTTTATTGTTGCCACTGCTGTTCTTTCAGCATTCATACAACTGGGACGAATTGTCATAACTTGGTATCTAACCCTTTCATTGTAACTGTAGATAGTGGACCTTGCATGTTATTAAATATTATGGGTTTGAAAACAAACGTGTTAAAAATGTTTCAAGTTACAGAGATTCCCTTGGTGGCTTAGCAAGTTGATTTATTGTTCTGAAGTTTATCAACTTTTATCTTCCACTTTTTTGTCACAAAAGAAGTGTTTTAAGTTTTTCAGTCACTATAATTTTAACATGTGAAGTGTATGTACTCCTTATTTCAGGATTATTATACTATTATCAAGAATCCGATGGATCTGACAACCATTAAGAAACGCCTAGAATACAACTACTACACGAAGGCAATGGATTGCGTTGAAGATTTTAATACTATGTTTACCAACTGCTACATGTATAATAAGGTATGTGCATTTTAAATAGCATGCTTATAGCCTTTCTGAAAGACCATATTAGACATATCTCACAAACGTGTTGATCTCAGTTCTGCCAAACTCAGCATACCATACTTTACTCAAGCTTCGCAGTTTTATGTTTTCTTGTGAAAAAGATGCTGTGTAAAACAACTCAAATGCAAACTATGTAAAAATGACCTAATATAAACAACCATATATAAACTATGTAAAATGTTATTCCTATATGTTGCTCATTATATAATGGGGGTGAGGCATGGGGTTTTTTTCTTCATAGGAAATTGATTGCAGGTTTTTTTTCCACCGATCTCAGAAGTGTATTTGGTAGGCTTATCTGTCGAACATCACAAATTCTGCTGCATGTGTGTATTTTAAACTCTCCAGTGGCACCTCCTGAAGGAGTCCTTGTTCTGGTATGGGGAGAAATAGGCAGGTGCTGGTCTTGTAGATGGTATGGTAGTGCATGTGGCCTTTGTGCCGCGTCCTTAGTGCCACAGGTGTTTACCGTCCGCACTGCAGTGCATAATTTTAACAATACAGCCATTGGCGAAATGCCAGGGCAAGAAGCAAGGGATAGCTGGAGTCAGGCGTGCATCGCCCACTGGGCTGAATGAGCTTTAGGTCCCCCTGACGTCAATTTCTTTGGGCTGAGATTGTTGAGGTGGGGCTGCTGGTCTGCCAACCTGGCCTGCAGGGCAGACACTTTAAATTGTTTGTTTCGGCTCTCAACCACGTTTGAGCCAGTCTTCATTAGCTTTTGACTATTTTTCATCATCTCAGGGGGGGAGGGATGGGGGGAGCTGTCACCTGTACCGTCCTGCATAATCATTTCCATTTCTACGAATATTATGAGGTGTCAAGATGGCAGCATATACAATAGCTGGTGTTATTAAAGCCCCCTCTATCAACAAATACACAGCAGGGGTACCCTGCAACTCGCCCACTGCAGTAAAAGCCCAGTAATGACTCCCCAAAACAGGACAATTTAGACAGTGACATGGCTCGAGGATTTTCCCTAGTAAGGAAAATGCTTATGAAAGTAGATCACTACAGGGTACATGAAAACATTACTCATAGAATCAGTTTGTTTCTTCGAATCAAACTCCTCGCCACTACATAAGTGGAAAGAGTGAATATATAACATTCTGACATAAGGGGTAAGAAGTGATATTTAAATGTCATTGGAAAATACGTAAAATATATACCTCTGTTTATGGATAGGCCTATGTTTATCCAGTATTGGGGTATCTTTCATAGATTCACATGCCTGAATCATTCCCCATCGTTGCAATGGGAGTCCCACTGTAACATAATAAAGCAGTATTTAAGTAATGTCATAGGCTATAATTGACATGAGCCATGTTTAACATAGCCTATGTCCTTCATAAAAAAAGAACTCCCCTAGCAGAGGCAGTTTCCCTCAGATTTTCACTGCACATCGTGTGTGAAGGGAGTCTCCCTGAGTTCTACTCGGTTTCTTTCTGGAATTTTCCTGAAGATTGTTATTTTCAGCATGTCAGTTAAAAAAGGCCTCTTCCGCTCATGTAAGACCTGTGGCAAGAAGAGTCTATGTGTATGATCCACATAAAGATTGTTTTTACTGCCTCCGCCCTTCTCATGAGGAAAGACAATGCAAGATATGTCGAACCTTTTCTTCTAAAACTCTGAAGAATAGAGAGGGGAGGCTGCTTTTGTGGCTCCAATCCAACGAGCAACAAAAGTCTTCTGAAGAGGACAGTGATGGCTCATCCAGACCACACAAAAGATCAAGGTCTCCAGATGATACCCATAGTGATGGAAGGAAGCGCCTCAAATCCTCCCAGGAAAGCAAAGGCCATAAAAAGGAGAAACATCATAAAGTCTCCTCCGACCCTACAATATCCGTTCCCACCTCTCCTGTGAGAAAGAAGGAACGTCGTAGAGCCTCATCCACAGACTGTACACGGAAAAAAGACAAAATATCATTGACAATTCCTGGATCGACTATTAGTACCACAGTCACATCGTTGACGGTAGGAACCACTACGACGGCGGGCATTTCAGGACCCATACTGTCGACAAGAATATCATCGTCATCTATCCCGTCAACGGGGGTTTTGTCGATGAAGGTGCCGTCAATGAGCATCCCGTCGACAAGCATCCCATTCAGGAGCCAACCAACCACACCATTGATGAAGACCTCATCAACAGCACCGTCAATGACGAATATTTTTGGTACCGTCAACACCACCGTGGACAACAGTCAATATTACCAGAGTAAGAAAGACCTTTCTCCACGCGGATGTTTCATCCTTCGCAAAGATCTCCCCATTGCCCCCTCGCACTAATTGGACTTCCAACAATCAGAAGATGAGTTGCATGTGAAATACTGGATGAAGAGGATGATTGAGGACGAGCAACAATAGCAATATTATCAGCCATATCTGGTCTTTTCTAAGTTAGGGTTATTCCCTTGAGCCTCGTCCTAGGGAGATGGCGCGTTTACCACCGTCTTTGGTCCAAGACCTTCAAGCCATGTTGGGGGGCTTTAGGCAGAAATGTCCTCCCCAGGATGTCCAGATTGCGCCACTGCCACATCAGCCACAGCTCCCAGCAACCCTAACCTTGCCCCGACAAACCACTCCTACGGTACCGCGCCCTCCTACACAGACGCTTGATTAAGAAAACTCCTCTTCTTCAGAGGATGAGAGGGAAGGAGAGATCCCAGAACCATATCCACTGCCTGACCCCTTGGATGAGTACATCATCCCTAAACTCTCTCCTCCAGCACATCACTCAGCGGGATCTCCACCTCCCCTCCCTCCTCCCCCAGAAGACATTGGTGGATTCCACAACTTGGGGAGAGCATCCATCAAGACCCATTTCCCCATGGCTGTTAAATATACAGATTGCTTTCTGTATGATTTTAAGGAGGAAGCCAGGAAATCTATTCGTATGATCCCTAAAATAGATTAAATCTGGCAGCAGGGAGTAAAAATAATGAAAATGCCCCCCCACAATAACACCAGTACTCCCTCGAATAGATAAGTACAGACCGCATGAAGATTCACCTTCATGCCTGATGGGTCACACTAAGCCGGATTCTATCATTTTGCAGGCGGCACAGAGGAGATCAAAAGATCCGGATACCCCAATATCGACTCCTCCGGACAAGGAAGGGCGCAAATTGGACATAATGGGTAAGCGTTTTTTTAACCATGGCTGCTGTCACCATTCGGTCAGCCAACGATCTGGCTATTAACCGCTGTTATGAGCGACAGATGTGGTCGGATATGGCAGCCTTATTGGACCTCACCCTTGAGGACAGAAAACAAGAGGCGGGAAACATCCTTATCAAGGTTGAAAAAGCGGCTTAAGAGACCATTGATTGTGCTATGGATATAGCTATTACAGATTTCCCACATCTGGCAAGCACAGCAGTGTTGAGATGCAAGGGGTGGTTGAAGGCCACCACGTTCAGGCCCGAAGTTCAAACAAAAATCCTGGACATGGTGTTCGATGGAGATTTGTTATTCGGCAATCATATCGATGATGCGCTGCTCCATCAAAACAGACACTGACACAGCAAAATCGGTGACCACCCTCCAATATAGAAAAATGCCCTTCAGGGGAGCAAAAGGATGTGGGTTTCCCGCATACAGAGGAGGTTTTCAGAGACAACAACAATACCAGCCATATCTGGCTCAGTCAGGCATATCTATCAGCCCTCTGCCTATTGTCAATCTGCGACAGCTGGTTTCTCCCGTCAAGGAGTTCGCAAGAGGACTCCGTTCCAGGGGCGGGACAATGGCGAAGATTTGCAATTTCTACCAGCAATGGTAGAGCATAACATCAGACCAATTGGTGTTGGATCTAATTGCCTTTGGTCATACTCTGAAGTTCACAAGCAAACATCCACCTACTCCACCCAAGTGAACCCCACCCCCTTGTCTTCACTTATTTCACAAGGAAGTAAAGATCATGCTCTCAAAAGGTGCAATTGAGGAAGTTCCACCTTTTCAAAGGAGTAAGGGTGTCTACTCCAGTTTTATCTTAAAAATGAAGAAATCAGGGGAGTGGAGACCAGTACTGGGTCTCAGGAAGCTCAACAAGTACCTGAAAGAACAAACCTTCAGGATGGTAAACTTTAGCCGAGATCCTGCGTTGGCTCAGCAAAGACTTTGACCTCGCTCGATCTGGAAGACCCATACTTCCACATCCCCATCCATCGGAAACACAGAAAATTCCTCAGGTTTACAGTGGCTGGTACCCACTACCAATTCAAGGTTATCCCTTTCTGCCTCTAGTCTCAGAATATTTACAAAATGCCTTGCTCCAGTGGCCGTGGCCCTACATTCTCAAGGTCACCAAGTATTCCCCTATTTTGAACAATTGGCCACTGAAGGCAACAGCAGATCAAGCAGGCAGAACCACAGATGTTTGTCTCCAACTATTTAACAGACTAGGGCTGACCGTGAACATAAAGTCTTCGTTTCTTGCCAATCAGAAAACAACTTTTCTGGGAGCCAGGTTGGATACGATCCAATGCAAGGGAGTGACGGGCACGTCTACGGCAGCTTGCTGTGACTATCTCAAGAAGAAAGTCCATGTCAGTAGGTGTGTACAAGTCACTCCTAGGGATGCGTTCATCAGCAATCGACCTAGTCCCCTTAGCCAGGCTCAAAATGAGACCTCTGCAGGAAGAGCTTCACAATCAGTGGCCGCAAAAATCGGGATCCTTCGAAGACACCATTCTAATAACCCTGGCAATGAAAGTGGCAATGTAATGGTGGTGTCACAGTCCACACCTTTCTTACAAGACATACCAGACTTCATACTGACAACCGATGCCTCCATGGAAGGCTGGGGAAGACATTTACAGGATCTCCAAATCCATGGCAAATGGTCCAATTCTCAAAAGCAAAGTCATATCAACAGCCTGGAGTTGAAGGCTATGTTCCTCTCTTTACAGGCTTTTCTACAGAAATACTAGGCGCCTCTGTACTTGTCTGTATGGACAATATGACCAGTATGTTCTACATAAACAAGGAGGAACCAAATCTCTCACGCTTTCTCAGGAAGCGCAAGAACTATGGAGCTGGGCAACAGCGCATGGTATTTCTCTCAGGGCCGAGCATGTTCCAGGCCTACACAGCATGGTAGCAGATGCTCTCAGCAGAGCTACAGACAATTGCCATGAATGGGAACTCCACCAATTCCAGCTGGATAAAGTATTTGCACTATGGGGAAAGCCAGAGCTGGACCTATTTGTCACAGACATCAACGCATAATGCTGGTCCTATGCTAGCGGGTTCCCCTTCCCAGGGAAGGGGAAACTGCTAGCAGGGCAATGCTCTTTCGATGCGATGGTCAGGGATATGTGCCTATGCCTTTTCCCCCAATCCCATTGATCCCCAGAGTAGTGACCAAAATGAAGCTGGAGAGATGTCTCCTGATTCTCATTGCGCCCAGGTGGCCCAGGCAACATTGGTTACCGGAACTTCTTCAGAAGCAGAGCGAACACTTCATATGCTGAATGTCAAACGTTGCCTTAAGTTCGATCTTCAGAGAACGAAGGACCTTCGGAAAACTGATCAATTATTAGTTGCCTATGGCCAAGGCAGAGAAGGAACTGCAAGAACAAAGACCACTATCGCAAGATGGATATCGGCTGCGGCACAATTCTGTCATGTCAAAGCTAACAAGCCTTTAGAAAGGATAACAAATGCTCACTCCACCAGAGCAGTTGCCACGTCAGCTGCCCTCTTCGTGGGAGGGACTCTGGAAACAACAACCTGTAGAACCAATCATACCTTCAGCAGCACTACTGTCTGGATTCCACACAGGATGCAGATGCACCAGTGGGTCAGGCGGTGCTTCGCCACCACTTCCAATAAGGTAAGCCTCTTTCTAACCCTTAGAGTCTTTTGTTCTCATGGTGAGTTCAGATGCCTACATGTTCTTAATGATGTAAAACATAACTAGGTAAGGTGTATAATTTACGCTGTTTTGTTCTTTCCTTGCCTCTCGCTAAGGCTTTGTATATGTAAATGCAAATATATAAGCGATCATTTAAAGTTTTTTATTTATATTCAGTGCATTTCTTTTCTTGCATTCCCTTATCCCTCCCAAAAAAATGATGATGCAGTAGACACAGGTATCTCCTTCTAGGTGCCTCTTGTCTTACCTCAAATTTGTGGGGTTCACTATGTTTTAGAAGTCACCCACCATCCACAACAGACAAGATAAAATAGGATGTGACTGCTTGCTATTCTCATTCAGGCATGTGAATCTATGAAAGATACCCCAGAACTGGATAAGAAAATAAGTTACTTAACTGTAACTACGGTTATTCAGTATTGGTTTCTTTCATAGATTCATGTCCACCCACCCTCCTCCCCGTAGAGGCTGTTTCCATATTATTCACTAAGATGCTCACTTCACACTTGTGCTGGGAAAATCTGAGGGAAACTGCCTCTGCTAGGAGAGTTCTAGAGGGTGCTAGCAGCTGATTAGCTGCATTCAACATTTGGTCCTTTTTTTAAAAAGGACATATATAGGCTATGTTAAACATGGCTCAGTGCCACTATATCCTATGTTATTACTTACATTCTGCTTGGTTATGTTACCGTGAGACTCCCATCTAAACGACCGGGAATAATTCAGGCATGTGAACCTATAAAAGATACCTATACAGGATAACCAGGTAAGTAACTTATTTTCTTCTGATGCAGGCCTTTAAAGTTCCAACAACATGAGTTTGATTTAGAGTGTGGACATCTCAGATTTTCATCCTTCTGGTATTGATATAACGGGTAACACTACAAACGTTTGTAGTCCTTTATATTTATTAAAAATACAGATTTCAAGAAACGTTAAAGTTAGGTCATATTGCCTAATGCAACACCTATAAATAAATTCTCAAAGGTACTGAAAGGCATCAGTTAAGTTGTGTTTTTAGCTTCATTGCTTTTTACTTATAAGCATTATAAATCCTGCTGAAAACATGCATATAGCTATATAGATGAATTACTCCATGTTGTGGAGTAATGGTAGCCATTTAGCATTAAGTGCATTTCAAAAGCTGTGCGAGATAGATTGTTTGAGTTGTAGTATACAGTATTGTACCTTAGCTCTTGTTTCAAATTGTACATCTAGTGAGATTCAGTGACTATAGCCCTGATTATAGTTGGCCTAGGTAATTCCAATATGTGTGATAACTCCTGATACAGACCATATCAGAATTATGAGTTTTGTTCCTAGCAGTACATCTTCACACATTTGCATATGTTTCATCATGTCCAGCCGGCCAAAATTTACTAGGGGAGAAAAGGTCCAGTAAATACCAGGATATAGGTATTGGTGAGGAAAGCATCAAAAGCCACCTGTTATGCCCCATCTTTTGGTCAAATCATAATCGGTGCTATTTATCATGCCCAATACATTCAGATCCTTTGATTGGATTTTATCAGGTGTGTTAAATATCACACAGTCCTCATGGGCATTTATAATCTGGGCCCAAGTACAGTAATGTAGTGCACAGTACAGAGCTGTGCAGGCTGAGTGCATATACTTTTCCATGTTTTCTTTGGGGAGAATCTGTGCATGCCCTGTTCATTTCAGAATGTGCATGGCTTCTATTGTGCTCTATTTATTCTTTATATGGTAATTTGCCTCAAATAAGTATGATGCACATTTACAAATGCAAATGTTTGTCAGTAAATGCATATTTCCTTTTATACATTTATTTTCGTTGGTACAATTGTACAGTCATAGGTGCCTATCTACCTAGTGGGTTCCAACGTTCATTGCTTATAATGAATGTACATGTGCTTTTCCCAATGCACATTCATTAGTGAAATTTCAGATTTCACTATGCTCAAGTTGACATGTAACATAAATTGCATTGTAATGTGGCTGCTTTCTTGTATAGCCTTATCCCCCTGAGGAGGCCCCAAAGCATGTTTTGGTTGATGGGTAGCTAGCTTCTCCATAGGTTGTGCTTCATTGAGTGAGTGTTGATTTATAGTGTGAGATGGATGGAAAGATTATTGGTGAAAGCCCTGAAGACCTGTGGGTTGTATCACTTAGGTCTCAGGAACTCACTACAGCAGAGGTCAGCAGGGCTCCGGCAGGTCCAGTTGCAGGTCCAGTGCAGCAGATCAGCTTGGCAGTTGCAGGGAGGTATCTGGAGCTTGTTTGTGTGTCTGTAACTCAGACAGGAGGTCTATCAGCTGACCTTGGTGTCACTTCAGCCTGATATGAAGGGTGCATGTACAGTCTTCCTCTCAGCTAGCAGGCAGGCCTCAAGCAGTAGAGCAGCAGGGTGTCCTTCTGTAGTATCCACAGATTTAGGAGTGTACTGAGGAGAGGATCTTAGGATCCCAATTGTATTCCTGGTGCTGTCATATGGTTCCTATGAATTAAATGAGACTGTGTATCTGGACAACATAACCGTCAGAATATGGGGCGTGAGTCCACACATCAGTATGTTGACCCAAGTCATATCTAACTTGCATTGTGCCATATGAACCCCTAACCTTATCAGGGTACCAAATTGTATCTGCAACCTCAGGACATGAACACTTTACTTCCCCAAGGAAATTGTGGAAACAGATAGGTGTTTTTGTTGATACTCAGGCTTGCCCAAGGGATATACAAGAAAGAAACAAATTGGCTTTTCAAAATTTTATTGAAACAATTGTATTGTGTTAAAAAAATAAATAAAAAAAAGTGTGAGCTGCAATTATTAATAGGATGAACCAAAGCATTGTTACCAGTATAACAAGAATGGTGAAAAAGATAAACAGTTCAACCAATATAACATCACATTGTCATTATATTTATACTCCCTACCTAATACTACCTACACTATCAAGAACATAGTAGGAGTACCCCCTGCCAGATTGCTTGGGACAAACCAACCCCCCATGCCTGTGTACGATGTATCCGGAAGCCGAGCTGGTGTAGAGCAGCCTACTCTGCTTTGCAGGATGAATATTAGAGTTAACAGGACTGCATCTCAGTCACAGCGTACAGAATAATCTGCAGAAGTGTTCCTTAGTCTTGGACCGCGTGTGCAAACGCCATGATACATTGCTTACAAAGAAATGTGCTGCAAGCAGAATCATTTCTTAGTATATTATCCTGTAAGTGCAAGGCATGTAAAAAGTCAGCGTGTAGAAAAAGATGTCAAATTTAAACGTGTAATTAAAATGGGGGTTTGTGTGCGGGCCCTGTTAAACCTTGCAACACCCACTCCTTGGCCGGAGGGAGACCGATACATATGTGTGTATATATATATATATATGTGTGTGTGTGTGTGTATATATATGTATATGTGTGTGTGTGTATATATATGTGTGTGTATATATATATATATATATATATATATATAATAAACCCCCTTGGTTGAAAACCTTGGATTACTGGTGATTATTGCAGAGATCGGAGTGCGCGATTGGAACTTTGTTTTTTCTGCATATTGAATACCGGCTCACTCCGCCAGTATCGTGCCACCCCTCCACGGGCCATGATCTCCAGAAGGTGTAACGTTTGCCCACATATGTGTATATATATGTGTGTGTGTGTGTGTGTGTGTGTGTATGTATGTATGTATGTATATATATGTATGTATGTTTATTTATGATGTACTTTAATAATAAAAGCGAATGAAAGCCATACATGCATTAATACTGCCATTAAAAACACACAATTGTTAAAAACAAAATTTATAATAAAAACAAGATGCCAAATTAAAATAGAAGAGGCTCCCAAAATGTTTTCCATGTTTAGAGATCAATAGGATCCAAAAAGGAACCTGCATTTAAAGACTATGTTTCCACTGTGGCTCGGACTGAAAGTTCCAAAGAACAAACATGGTCATATCCAGCCCAATCAGCAGCTGCTGCTGATGTGCCACCTGGTAGCGTTACCACAGAGGAGTAGTCAGGTTCCAGGAATCCAGAAGCTGAAGCATCCAGGAATGGCTCATAATAAGCATCCTGTTGCAACGGTAGTCTCATAGGACAGCACTGAAGATGAGCCCTTAATAGACGCACCAGCAGATGCATATCCACATATTGAACTAGTTGCTTTGCAAGACATAGACCACTGCATTCTCAAAAGTGCACAATAGATAGCGGAACATGGGCTGTACGCAGTGTAACCATATAGGTCTAAAGGACAAAGACCATTTGCCATTCAGTTCTTGAAGTAAAGACACTCAAAAGTACTGTATCATGATTACCATTTGGCCTCGAGGTGGAACATCCATTGCGGAGCAACAAATAATTCTAACAAGCGGGAATAACTCAAGCGGTATACCTCCAAATACACTGACAACCAAAGAGTGTATAAAGGACAGAATTACTTCAAATACAGTCTGGAATGTGATGACAAAGCCAGACTCAGTTGTTTTAAAAAAGTGTAACACTCCCATGGTATTTGCCAATTAAATATGCAGTGCACAAGTTCACCAAAATATAGTGGCAGATTTTTGCACAGTAGAGATTGAATTTCAGAAGACCTTGTAACGTGGAGAGCAAACGTTTTGTCACATTGCACATGGGGACATTGTCTTCTTTGTTAGCATGAGCATGCTGCAGACGGTCCGCTATTTTGTGCATGTTACTGCACGCGTTTATTTTGCATATGCCTCTTTTGAAACTTTCACATAAGAACCTACAGTTGTTTTCACGCTTTGCAGGTTCCTGGGATGTAGTCTGAACAAGGTCGAACAACAATTTCTCTTGTTGTTCTGTTCTGGTCAGGCCCTAGCACCTAGACAAAGCATTGAGATGCAGCTGTTTGGAAATACGTACTTTGGTCTTATTGGAATACACGGATAGCTAGCACACACTTGGAGAGTGACCTTTCCAGGGAGAAGAGCATGACCGCACCTATGATGTAGGTCTGCCATCTATAGACTGAGGTACGGGGTCTGCAGATAACGCGGGGAGATCCTCTAATATATAATCATCTTGCTTCTAGACAAGTGGAGGGAGGTTAGGCTATGCTGTCATTCACTGTGACAGCTCCGTGTATGATTTACAGACCATGCTATGCTGACCGTATTTGTGTTACGCATTTTTCTGTTTATTGTGGCACGTATACTGCATACTATTTTTTTTTTTTTTTTGTAAACCTTTTTATTGGATTTTCCATATACGTATTGGGTATACATTTAAATGACTTCAGCAACAGTTATTTAACATTTGGTGCATTATATTGCCAATATAAACTAACATCAAGACTATTTGTCCAGGTGTGCATAGTGTTCCTAAATATGTATGTATGTATGCTTAGGGAGGATGGGTCTCATTCTGGTTTATTTGATTGCTGGGCCTGTTTGGTGCACCCTATTGTACTTCTGTTTAGCTGGAAGAAATCCATCAGTTTGAACCAACTTGGGTGAATAACTCAAGAAAAGAAAGAAAATGGGCTGGGAATAAGGGCATTGGCCTTTGCTGGTCTAATGGCACTAGGTGTTGCTCTCTCACCGGGGCATGTATGGAGTTCCAGTGGAAATAGGGGGGGGTGGGATCTGCTTGGTAGGTTCCTGTGCGGCACGGGGCGCTACAGGACCATGCTCTGCCTGAGTGGCAGTTGCGGTATTTGCAGGGGTGTCCTGTACCTGTTTGAAGCTGTGTAGGAGCATTGACCACTCCATGGATATGGGGTGCTATCACGTTCCCAGCGCTTCCTCCAGCCTAATTGCTGCTTCTTCGGCGGCTCCTCATTTCCTGAATTCCCCCCCTCCATTCTGCTATCGGGGGACCGCTCGAAGAGTGCCAATGTAGTGCGATGCTTCGCTTAGCTAGGAGTAGGACCTATATCGCGAAGCGAGTCTCCACATTTTTCTGCTTTTTCCATTTAAAGATCCCCGTGGCGCTGGCCTCCCAGGTGGCGAGGCCCGCCAGACCTGTGACCATCAATATCGTCGCGTGTGCACTCCTGCCCAGTAGGGCTGCAGTGTGGGGCATGACCATAACATATGGACAGATGTGGCATCAGGTATGTGGCCGCGTGGGCATTCAAAGTGCCTTGCAGGGAAGAAGCGCTTGAGCTGTACCGGCGTGAGGTATGCGCGATGTAGTATGTTGAATTGGATATTTTTTAAGCGTTGGATACGCGACCCTTTTTTATGGTGCTCCAATGCAGCGAGCCATTCATTATCATGCAGATCCCGGCCAAAGTCCTCCTCCCACTTTAGTCGTAGTCGCGTTAGCGCCACACATGTGAGGTCTATAATTGATTTATATATCCAAGTGATAAGGTGTCTCCCTGCTCCCATATTTAATATTGTGTGCAGTGTCGGGTGTGTTTTGGGTTCTCCCTCCGTCAGGTCCCATGTCCTCCTACAGTCCGCTATGAGCTGTCTGTGAAATAGGAACTGTCCTGCGGGGAGCCCTCGAAAGAGGACAACCAACCCTCTGTGAACAGGGTCTCCACCTCGGTGAGTGCATATTCTGTCCAGGTATGTAATTCTCCATATGTGGAGTGACAATGTTCCCTCGGGAAACCCGCCAGTGGTAATATTGGGGAGTATATTGGTGTCGCTCTGGCCACCTTCACCAAAATGGAGTGGGAGGAATTATGTTTGGACACGGGAAGGAGCATTCAAATGATCTCTGGATTCGACAATATCCTCACTTGTGTTTCCGTTTCCTTTGGGTGATGCCCAGCAGTCCAGCGCGAGAGCCACTGCAGTTGTGCTGCGAGGAAATAGGCCTCAAAGGAAGAGGCGCCCAGCCCGCCAGGTCTTGCAGCAGCTGCTGCGTCATCATAGCTACTCTGCGGCAGCCTGCACCCCAAATTAGCGATAGTAGTAAGGAGTTTAGTTCTCAAAGAGGCTAGCAGGGGATCACTGGGACATTTGCAAAATAAAGGAGACTGGGTACCATTATCATCTTTGATAAAGCCACAATCCCTATGGGGGCTGAGGGAAGCGTTCGCTAGAAGTTGACCTGGGCTTAAATCCCTCATAGGGCCCTAAAGTGGTTGCCCTCGAGGAGATGCCTCGGAGTGTAGTATAGCCTGAATCCCAGGTACCTAGGGGCATTCCCATTCCATGCCAGCTTGACCTCCCCCGCGCTTATCTACCAATTGGGAGCGTCTGGGTGAAGGGAATGGATTGTGGACTTGTCCTAATTCACTGTTAAACCCGCTGCCCTCCCGAAATAGTGTGGCGCCCAGAGAAGTGTGTGGTCAGCAGTGATGTCTCTGACGTATATTAGGAGATCTGCGTATAGAGACACACTATGAGTTCATCCCTCGAGTGGTATACCCTAAAGATCGCCCCCCTCGAAGTCTTATCAGCAGTTCCATTGCAATGGCGAACAGCAACGGGGAAAGTGGACACCCCTGACGCGTTCCACGGGACACCTGGATAGGGGGAGAGATATGTTGGCCTATTCGGACCCGGGTGGTGAGGTCAGTGTATAACAATTTAATATATGCCAGGAGATGAGGCCCCATCCCCGCCCATTGCAGAACCATAAATAAGTACTACCACGCCAAAGTGTCAAAGGCCTTTTCTAGGTCTAGTATAAGGCACTGGCCCCGCACACTGTCTTGGATATGGAATAACTGATGTATATTCTGGGAGGTGTTCCTCCCAGGCACAAACCCACACTGGTCAGGGTGTACCAGACGCTGGAGCACTCCTGTAATTCAATCTGCTACGATCTCCCCTAATAGTTTGCAGTCTGCCGTTAATAGTGTAATGGGCCAATACGATGACCTAAGCAAAGGATCCCGATCTGGTTTAGGCAAAGTCACTAGTATTGAGTCCCGCATGGACTTAGGGCGTTTTTTCGCCTCTTGCTGTGCCTTATAGACTATGTCCAACTGTGGAGCTAGTTGCTCGGAGAACGTTTGGTAATATTCTATGGGGAAGCCATTGTGGCCTGGGGCTTTGTTTTTGGCTAGATGATGGCTCGAGTGTTTAATCTCTGCTGTTGTGAGTTGTTAGTCTAGGAAGGTCTGGTCCCCTTCCGTCATCTGTGTTATAGTAATGGACTGTAAACAAAATTTGAATGTGCTCTTCTCTGTCAGGGATCGGTTCTCTGTACAGGTCCCTATAGTACTCATGGAAAGCTAGCATGATGTCCGCTTGCGTGTAAGTGATCTCAACTGCCACAATTCTGATGATGGAAATGGGCTGTGTACTTAGGTCCTGCCGGAAAAGCCATGCAAGCAGGGTTCCGGCTCTGTTCCCCTTTCTGAGTTCTGGCAACGTATGCACAGAAATTGTATCTGCACATCTCTGCGCAGGCCTCTGCGTATTTGGTCTTAGCTTCTGCTATTTGTGTATGGAGAATCGTCTGCTTAGCACAGCTATCTAAAGAGACAGATGAGCGTTGCGCCGTTGCTTATACCGCCTGCTCTAATGTTTTCCGTTCCCCCACAATTTGTCTGATGCATGCTCCCCTCATGACCACATTGAAGGCGTACCATTCAAGTGTTCTAGAACCTGTGGAGTGTGTGTTTTCCGAAAAATAGTTCTGTATGTTCTCCCTCTGTTCATGTTGGAACACTGTATCCTCTAAGCAGTCTCGTGGGAGCCGCCAGGTAGGGACCGGTGGTGAGGGTGGGCACCATCTGAGAGTCAGAACATGTGCATCATGATCTGATATCACCCTACCTAGATAGTCTGAGTTTTGAGCTAGGGGGAGAATCGTGCACGTGCACATGAACCAGTCCATCCACACTAGTAGGTCGTGGGGAATGGCATGAAAGGAATAGTTTAGTTGTCGGATATGCATGTCGCCATGCATCCATCAACGACCAGTGGCTTGACCAGGCCCGGAACCGGGCTGTTTGCACGTGGGCTTTTGACATTGGGGTGGGTGGGTAAGATCTATATAGGTTGAGATCCAACGTGCAATTGTAATCCCCTCCCAAAATCCATGGTGAAGATGTGAATTGATCCAAGCCGCGTGCTAAAGTCTCCCGGAATATTGTTTGTTCTGCATTGGGGGCATAAATCCTACCTATTAGTATTGGCTGTCCATCCAATAACACCTCTAGCAGAGCGTATCTCCCTTCGGGATCTATCTTTCTACTGGTCTCCAAGAAGGGGACCCCCGATCTGAGCCAGATGAGGGCTCCCCGAGCGTATTCTGAATACATCGTGGCACAGAAGATGGCTTTTGAAGCTTGTCCCGTAATAATGTAACCTGCACTTGCTGGCATTTAATATAAGCATAAATGGCATAGCACTTCTGAGCTGTGTGTATGCCCTCTGCGTTTAGAGTGAGAAATGTAATGTCTGCCGACGGGCTCATGGTGGTTGATAGGTCACGAAATGAGTACGGGAGGTCCCGGGGGGGTCCCACTAAATGCCCCGTGGAGAGGTTGATGGTGCCTGATGTGAGGTGAGTGTGCCAGTGAGTGTTTTAGCCCTATGTGAAGGGGTAGGTGTGAGGTCAGTGTATGGCGAGGGGTTGCACTAGAACGCTTTCGGTTTGAAAACCCAATACAGGGGATTTACTAGATGTTCGTCTGACTTGCGCAAACCACTGAGTCTAGCGCGCCAGGTAGATCCCATATAGTTGAGTGGGGGCCTCCTGCATTTGTGCGGCTGGGGGCTTGCACTATCATGGCGCCTGATATGCGATGTAGAGTTAAGTAGCAGGGCTTCTTTGGAGCTCGGGGGCAAATCATCTACTGCTGCGAGTGGGCTTTATGTGAGTGTATCAGATGTCTGTGACCTGACAGTTGGCAGGGTCCCAGAGTTCTTATTAGAGTCAATAGATTAATTGGGGTACTCTTTGGGTATAACAATGTGCGTAGTGTCTTTATGGACCGAGGTTCACCCCCATTTCCGCTGCTGCTTTCGTCGCTCAGTTATAATCTGCTCCAAATCCGGTAGTGCCAGTGTTTTATGAAGTGTTTGCTTTTCTGATTGGCTCCGGGTACTCTGAAATCTGCGCCTTGGAGGCCTGGATGTCTTGGGCAAATTCAGAGCCATCCAGTCCGTTGCTTCCTGCGAATCTGCGGAATATTATATTATTGTTGTGAATTATTTTAAGCCACGCTGGAAACAGAGTATTGGATATTATGACTCCGTAGTAGTCTTTTTATCTCAAGAAATGACGCTTGCTTTCGCTGTACCGATCTAGAGTAATCTGGGAAGAGCATGACGTGTTTATCCTCCACCGTGATGGGATTGTTCTGTCTGGCCGCTCGTAATATGGCATCCCTGTCCCAAAAGTGAAGCAGTTTTACTAGCATGGCACGAGGATGCGAGCCCGGGGGTGGTCGCCGCGCCGGTACTCTGAGCCCTCTCAATCGAGAAGTAAGGGGTGAGTTCCTCTTGTGGTGTAAAGGACCGGAGCCAGACCTCTGTATACCCGACGGCGTCCTTTCCTTCCACTCCCTCCGGCAGGTTCAAGATACGCAAATTGCTTCTTCTGGAGCGCCCTTCCAGATCATCCGTTCTGTCCTCCAGAATCGCAAAGTCTTTTATGGAGTCCTATTGTGCCTTGGTTTGAGCCTGCATCGCAGATAGCATTTTTTCCCCATCTGCCACCTTGTCCGCCAACTTTCTGTGGTCATCGCGCAGCAGGATGAGGTCCATGGCCAAGGTGCCGAAGCACTCTCCCATGGTGACACATGAGTGCTCTATGGCTGCTAGGACCTTGTGAAGTTTTTCTGACATGATAGCGTTAGTCTGTGCCCGTCTTTTGACCTTCTGTAGCTGGGAACCCCGATCTTGTCTGTCTAGGGGCCTGGGCTCCCCCAGCTGTCTTGAGGTGTCCCATAACTGCAGCTAGCGATGTGGGTGCATGGCCACCATGTTTGTTTTTGTAAACCAGTGGGTATCCGCGGCACTCTGGCTTTGGGTCAGTCCGGTCCAGACCCCTAGCCAAGCCCTGACGTTTTCACAACACTCTCCCGGATGGGTAGTGGGCCTTTGGGTAGTTCGCTGGGGGTGTTCCCTGGCAGGACAGGCCCCCTTTCCCCTCTGTGTTTCCGTGTCACCCCAACCGGGTCTTCTCTGGTTCCTCTAGTCTCTTGTCGACTGATTCCGGGCAGATTCGGGCCTTGTTTATTAAAGTCGATTCTCCGAGCTGGGACTATGGCCCTGCTTGTGACCAACTCCGTGGGAAGTGCGGGCGTCTGTTGCTGCTGGACCACTTAATTATCTGTCTGTAGGGACGTTGTAGTGCACCCACTGCTTATGGAAGTGGTGGGGGAGGGAGTCCCCCCGACTCTTTAAGCAACGTCCCCGGACCTAATTGTCCTGGCCCTTCGCCCTGTCTGGAGCATTTCTTGCCACTGACCTTTCTCTCAGACCACCTCTATGGGATTACGCCTTTTGGCCTTGTCAGCGAACCATAGACAGACAGGAGCGCCTTGTGCTACCAAATCTCTGTGGCCTTATCTCTTTAGTCGACCCGCCAGCCTCGGGTGCAAGGTGATGCGGATCGCCTCTTGCTCACTCCTCCTCCTCTCCCCAGCTCAAAAGTTCACTTGATGGTGCCCCACTTGGGGGAGCTCTCCTCTATCGCAGCTGAGGTCCCGGGCTCTCTTCAGGTCTTAAGAGTCTTCAGGGGGAGTTGAGGGGAGCCTCTCCATTTGGCAGAGTTCATCAGATAATAGTGGCAGGGGTGGCTCAGTTGTTTCTTCGTGGTCTGTAGGCCTGATCCTTTCCCCACCCCCTGGTTTCAGTTTCGGGCCTCTCCTCATCCTCACCTGCGTAATCCTTGCGGGTTCCTCTTTACCTCCCAGTGGGCCTCAGCCCCTCCTCTGGCTGCCCCTAAGGTCCTCGACAGCGGTGATTGCTAGGCCTCCTCCTGGGGCCCAGGAGGCCGTTGGGCAGTGTCCAGGGGCCATCGTAAGTGCACGATGGTCGCCGGTGTTAATGGCGACTGCCTCAGGGTCCCTCTCGGTACGCGGTCAGGCACCCAATGGCACTTCTTGCCGGCGTTGCTTATTCCCACATAGAGGCCCCTCCTTCCATGTCTGACGAAGGCACTCCGGTGCCCCCCCCGGAGGGGGCTGATCCTGCCCCATGCAGTTGCTGGAGTTCGTCCTTCAGGGTCTCCCCGTCTAACTCGGGAGTCCGCGGGTGACTGCCATTTTGAGGTCAGGCGGCCCCTGCCGCATGGACCGCCAGAGACCTTCCGTCCTCTCCCTTTTCTTTTTGCTGCCTCCGCTTCTGCTGATGGCCCCTTTCGTTCATGAGTGCAGCGCAAGCCCTCCGGGGCAGTTTTGGGGCCCCCACTACGGTAGATGGATGCCGCTTGTCGGGCACCCGGCCCGGAGCTCTAGTGAGTCGCATCTACCATTGTGGCTAGCAAAGCCACGCTCCCTCGCACGTATACCTCAAACTAGAGCACGTTAGTTAAAATAAATATTTTAAACTTGTTCGGGTTTCTGTCGGATCTTATTGTGGACGAGTACAAGAGTGTGAGCGAAAGGGTGTCTCTTGCAATCGCAATTCCTGAGAGAGTCGGGAGTGTTATGTTCTGGCGTGTCTAATCACTTGTTCATCTGAGTAGGAGGGCAAGTGAGACACTATAGCTAGTCGGCTTATGGGTACGAAGGTGGTAGTTTAACTCAGTCCCTACATGCTTATGTCCCATAATCCCATGCATAGTTCTGTTTGTGCTCAGAATCCCTGCAACAGTTTCTCTAGTAGATGATAATGCAATGTCTTTGTAAAACAATAAGTCTTTCAGACGACTTAACTTATCATAGTTAACGTTAAAAATAGTGATTGAATGCCATACAGTAACATCCCTGACTGTGTGTGCAGGTGAAAACACATTATTACAACAGGTCACAATCCTGGAAACCGAAACCACATATGGGACTCACGGTTTCATCCCACAACATGCTTGGATGTTCAGAATCCGCAAACTTCCAATTGAAAGCAATCTGAATACTGGCAAAATAAAGCCAGCAGGGACACCCTTCAGATAATACGCGAAATTGGCCATGCACGCATTGCATGTTCCATAAAGTGTTACAGAACAATGAATGGCCAAATGAAGTTTCACAATCATTTCCACTGAAAAAGACTTTAGTTTCTCCACTCAGAGACCTGTAATTGAAAGGTAAAACCTAGGTTTCATGAACAAATCTCTCCCCTAACGCCTCATATCTGCCTACTTTAAAGTGTTTCAAACAAGATGGAAAATAAAATGTTGAAACTGGTAGTGAAATGAATCCATGGATCAGCCATACGGCTGACGGTGTCTCAGCTACAGTAAAGGACAATTTTTCTAAATGCTCTCTACTTAACATTGTGTAAGTTGCATCTTTTTTTTCGCCATTATTCTCTGTGTGCATGTTAAACTATGAGGCGAAAATAAATGTCACGTTCAGATATTTCTATGGCACTCAATTGGATTTTAAAATATGCAATGTCCAACACAATCCCATAATCAAGCACAGCTTAATTTGTCTACGCTGAAGGAGAGACTTGTCATTCTGTTATATATCGAATGTAGATGATACAATATTATTCAGAGAATAAATGCTTGTTCACATTATGGTCATGCCATTACCTATAACAGCTAAAGCCGTTTCTAAAATTAGCCCTCTAAATTTCTCTCAATTTCAGCAGCTTTCTGCTGGGAAAGCATCCAAATTTAATTGTATATGGAGTATAGAAAACGTTTAGAAAGTGGTGATCTAGGACCAAACAAGAAATCTTATAAATACATGTCATCAGAAAGGAGAGTTAAGTGCAGATAAAGTTGAATGTTGTAACCATTGTTGGCATAGCTTTCTTACACTTTAGGCAGTAACCACTGCTGAGTGTTATCTGCACATATGTGGGTCTGGTCTGCTTGATTTAAAACCTATTGTAGTGTTTGAAAAACGTGAATTACAGCCATTAGTAGTTATACTAACCACCCCTTAATACCACAAAGATCCACCCTCAAATATATATTTTTTTTCTCACACCCTTCTGTAGAAATTTAGTGTAATGGACACACCACATAACAAGTGAGTGTAGACAGGGATCTGTTTAGTCCTGAAGAAGAAGCCTGGGGGG
The DNA here is from genome assembly GCF_964204655.1 of Triturus cristatus. Taxonomy (NCBI): domain Eukaryota; kingdom Metazoa; phylum Chordata; class Amphibia; order Caudata; family Salamandridae; genus Triturus; species Triturus cristatus. The sequence continues at coordinate 553,096,005 of NC_140586.1, forward strand.
GCTTCGAAACATGTTGACTAACCCTGGAGGCATAGCTCATTAAGGCAAATACACCTCCGTCCCCACTTTTTTTTTTTTTTTAACAATACCAGCTCACAGGTGTATTAAAAATTATTTTGTAACCGATGAGCCAGGTATTTTTTAACCTCACCCTCCCATTCACTCCTGACCCTTCCACTCACACTCCTACACGACAGTCGTCTCACAACAACAGTGCTCCCGCGTATCCGTAGGTCGCAGCACGCCCCGTAGACGGGCGGGAAGACCCCTATGATGAAACCTGACACCAAGGGCCCTCTTGATGTGTGAGGAGTATTTAAAAACACTGTGTATTTCCCACCATTGTAGGAAGCATACCCAACCTGGGAGGACACGGCCTTTGAAACTGTTTGAGGGTGGATCTTTGTGGTATTAAGAATATAGACAATAGGAGGACCTCCACTACTTGTGATAAGTAGTACCTCTCTGCTCCCCCTTGTTCTTTTCTGATATACTAACCACCCGTCTGAACATGAAAGTGAAGATTTATATTTTCCATTTTATATCAAGTTATTGAGCTGTTCTTTTGTGAAATTTGTAAAATTTTGCCAATTGACAAAACATGCAACAGAGGGAATGTTAGGTGTGTTCATGTCTTTAATTGTAGCCAAACCCAGGCAGGTGGTTTGCTGTACTGTCTTGTTCAGGAAAATCTTTTGTCTTGGTATTATACACGCTCTAAACAAATATACATTGACTTGGACTTGCCAATTTCATGTTCCCCCAAATTGATTTCAACTCAATATTGTCCTTTTAAAATTAAAAACTTGTAGCGATAGCTGGGAAATGAATGAGTCTGAATATATTAGTTGTGTTAGGGTCCGCATATATTTCTTTGCTGGGGGAGATACATTTATAATAATAAAAAAATAGGTCTAAAGGGTTGATACCAGAAAAATATGCTAGCGTTTGCAGGTATGTTTTTGAACTACCCACCAGTGGTGTTGGGCAGTGTTCCCATTGTGTATAATTAAAGACTGCACGTGGAGTACTAGCTCTGTGTAAATAATTTGCATAATGATGAGAGCAAAACATTTCACCATAGTTAGCAGAATTTAAATAGGTCCTTAGTTTCGGATACTGTTTTAGATTCTAGTTTAGAAAGCATGCTTTTCACGATGGTAAGATCCCAGTCATCAGAAATCCTACCAGGAGTGGTGTCATCATGGAGACTGTAAATACAGAAGGAATTTGTAATGTTTCCGTAGGACCAAAAATATCAAATAGGACCTTATCCCAAACAATTCCACCAGGGACAGGAAATGCAGAAATGTTCACAAAGGACAGGGCTCTTCTGACTTTATGTAAAGAATAATGAGGCTTCAGTAGCACAGGTCCCAGTTTAACAGCTGAGCAATCTGGGAAATAATGTTAATTTAGGAGCAAAAAGAAAACTGACAAATCCATTCCAAGTGAATAGGAAAAGCAGTGAAATTTAAATCTATCTCTAGGACCACGATGAAATCAGATTAGACTGTTTTAGCCATCATACAAATGCACGCATCACATGCGGTGAATTATGTGACGAATCTGAGAAAGTCATTCATGTCTGCAAAGTTGCCAGAGTGTCTGTGCAAAAACGGGGGTCTCACGGGGTAGAGTAGTGTTATATTTCATATAGGTACCCTAATATATGCCCGGGTAATATCATACCCCTTCCTCCCCTACACTACACTGTAACGAACCTTTTAGGATTGAACCTTTACCTAGTTCTAGTCCGGGTGCAGAAGAAGGGTTTCTCCTAAACTAGAGTCATATAACTCCATTAATAGATTCACACGGTATGAATGAATATTCTTAAGGGTTCTTGGAAACCAGGCTGGGGCTACACCACCTTCTTCCCCATATCTACGTACAAGGTTCATCCCATACGTCATCCTCCGATCCAACAATGGCTAACACAAGAAACAAAGGAATCCTAGATACTTTCTGTATAAATACAGCATCTCTTGCTAATATTAGCTAGACGGAACCGAGACTTCCAGGCCGACACATTGACCAGAGACGCTGAGGCTCCTGCATGCAGACGCTCCAGCTGACAGTGGTCTAAACATCCCTTGCGGGGTGTCCAACTCGAGACCGGGACGGGCTCCTACATTCTCACACTTCAGGTAATGGGGTTCAACTAAAACATAGAGAGATTATCTATGGCTGCCCTGATGACCCGGGATTCAATATGGACAGGTGGCTCCTCACAGGAGGTGTCTACAATAGAGTGCTCTACTCCAAACCGGGTAAATACCCACTCACGGGTCCCACCGAACATGCGGTTGATGTCTGGCACTCAGCCAACAAATCGCTCAGATGGGATCAAAAACTTACACTAGCAACGCCCCTATGGGATTCTCAGAAGCTGGGTGAACTGTGGAAATCAAAGGGCTTTGACAAATGGGAGCTAAGAGGTATCTCGCGGCTAAGAGATCTCTGGAATAAGGGTGCAGTGAAGTCCTTTGCCATGCTCCAGCATGAGTTGGCAGAATCGGAACGGTTCTGGTATCTACAGGTCAGAAAAGCTCTCCAGTCGACTTTACCCAAAGGGTCCAACCCCCCCCCCCCCCCCCCCCCCCCCCGACGCTTTCCCACTAGAAGACCGGATACTTGGACATTTGCCCGAGAAAACTGTTTCCCTCGTATACAAAAACTAATAAATAACATGGAAGACCCCCTCCGCACACTGCGGGACAAATGGGTCAGAGACGGCATTGAATTAGATGATGAAGAGTGGAAGGAGTCGGTTTTCTCCCCTAAAACGGTTGCAAACCCAGCGAGGCTCCAATTAGTACAATTTAAAATCCTCCACAGAATCTACATCACAGGGCCTCAACTACTACACATGGGGTAGCTAAAGATGGGAACTGTAGAAGAAGCTGTACTCAACTGGGTACTTTCATGCATATCATTTGGCACTGCGAACCTATCCAACGTTACTGGCAGAAGGTGCATGAAGTGATCAGTGAGGTTCTGATAGTTGCTCCGTGCCCAGAGGTGCGCAGGTGCCTTTTAAACATCTGGGAACCCACTGACCTTAACTGTTACGCAACTTAAAGGGTTACCCATGGACTCATGGTAGCCAAAAGGAACATTGCGCAGCTCTGGGGAGCCACCCTCGCGCCCACAATAGCAGACTAGAAGAAGGACCTTGACTGGTGTATGCACAGGGAAAAGACTGTCTACATAGCTCGCAGCTGCCTCCGCAAATGGTCCAAGATCTGGGACTCCTGGAACTCCTATTGTGGTAATATTTGTGTCCCGTCCCGTAATATTGTCTGTGATGATGCCCCTTCTCCATGACATCCAATGTAATATCCTATTGTATTGATGATTGTATTTGGTCTCCATTGTGTATTTCAAATGTCCTATTCACTGTCCTGTAAGTTTATGTCGATACATGTTTAATAAACAGATATACAAAAAAAGGAAAAAACCTAGAGGGATTCTTGGCTTCACACCTAGTTACATGCTAGGTACACTTAGGTACATGTAGATAGGCATCGTAGGAGTACGTGCACTTTTATCATGCATTTTATATTCATGTATTTATTAATGCTTATTGCAAGATGGTACTGTCTAATGGTTGTTGCAGCTCATATATTCGACACGAGAATAACAAATGTTCAATAAATCCTTATTGAAACACCCAGACAGTTTATCTCAGAGATGCACAGAATAAACAAAGTAAGCATGAGTGACTGAGCGAAAAGTAGTACATTGTTTCCACGTTCCTGGGGGATCAGGGTTGTCATGTTCTATGGTTGCCAGAAACTGTTCTCTCCCCAATAAGAGGACACTAGTGGCACTATGAGCTAGCTAATGCAAACAGGCTAACATTCTCAGTGGGGCTGCATGGAACCAGTCTGCCACCAATCCCACAGTTTGTTATCCAAACGCTCAGGTCCTGCATGGGTACTATAGGAACTGCACGACATGGCGCCCAACGTTGGTTGGGTACCTATTTAATAGTAGAATCTGAGTACTTCAGTCGTGCTAATTCTCAAAGACCCCTACATACAAAACACCAGAGACCTTTGGAGTGGATTGGCACAAAACTCCGCCACAGCTGAGTAGGTGACATATCCTATTTATTGGCTGCTGGTTAATCAAGCTTGAAGGATACAGTGTTCCTAAAAATTGTGCAAATAAAACCTTATCTTAGTTGCCTTGAACAAACTTCTTTGTTACAAAAATGACTGAGGGCAAAAATAACGCAGTATTGGAGCGATGGCTCTCTGCAGAAGATGATGGGGTGGATGAAATTCTCATTGCACCTAAATTCAGACGTACTATCACCCTGAAACTACTAGAACATGGTTTATCAGCAAGGGGTGGCTTAGTAGCTTTTGTGATCGAGGCACATAAATCAAATAAAACAGAGGTATTCTATTCGTGGGTTACATTCCCAGAAGCAGATGCTAGAACACACACATTTCACTCTTACACAGAGGGAGATGCACCAGCAGAATATGGTCTATGTGAAGACATAGAAGTTCCACTCACGTACCAGATAATATTTTACTGTTTTAAAGGCGCCCTACCCCATATAGGACACAGAGTAAGATTAGGCCCGCTCGGAGGAGACGGGGCAACAAGGCCAATATTAGCGGCCTACACACCACATCCTGACTGATACAGTGCCACAACCTGACTTACTCATACAACACAAAGATTTAATTAGAATATACAGAAACCTGATGCAATTCGTCATGAGGACTTTCACAGTCCAACCAGCAACAGTTGCAACAAATTGAACTCATACTCACGGTACCAGTCGCATACAAATCCCACCCGTACACACGCAGAAATGTGTTTTACTTCAACAGAGAAAATACTGACAGCTGTGCAGACCGCAGTAGCAAAAGAAAGAGCACTGGCTCAGGGATAGCGCATAATCGTTGTCACCCCGTTACCAGCCTTGGAGGCTGTTATGAAGGCTAGCATTTCAAATGCAAAAGCCTTACATCTGAGATGGATACAATGGGCTAATTGTCTTACCACAATGGAAGTTGAATATAGGTTTGATAGAAGTCTAAAAACACAAGCATTTCTGCAATACGAACAAGAATATCCTCTACCAAATAAACTTTTGCCTCTAGATCAGTACGAATATATTATTTACACTGACCGATCTGCTCAACCGGCCATAGGGAGTAAACAACGATACAGCACTGCATGTGCTATCGTTAAAGGTCGAATGCAGGATGAAAAGTTCCAACCAAGTTGCCCTAAAACGCAATCTCTAGAAGACAGCACGGCTCAGCTGGCAGAACTAAAAGCACGGATACTGGCACTTGTAAATACGGATCACGAATTCCCCACACTAATTGTGTGTGATTCCTTTTACTGTGGACAGTCGTACAATGAGTACTTACATCATTGGGAACTAAATGGGTTTAAAGATGCAAAAGGTGGCACAATTAAGCATAAAATGCTATGGGAACAGGTAGTTGAATTGAAAAATAAACTACCACGACTCACGTGATACACACACTGAGTCATCAACGTGATGGCGTTCGCGTTGAAGGGAATGAATTGGCTGATGAAGCCGCGAAGGGTGGTGTACGCATGGCTTCCGTAGCGGCAATCACTCATTCTAAAACGAGAATAGACGGTGAGATAATGGTGGCTGTCATTGCTTCACGCAAGGGCAGCTCAGCAACACCAAAAAAATGTCCACTCAAGTACTCCTACCAGTTAGATGTGAACAATATTACATATGCTCAGATTCTTGGAGTGGGGGATAGAGAAATACCAAATATGGATCATAGGCAAGGTTTAATACTAGCAGCACACGAGGGTTTGGGCTCTTGACATACAGACGTTACAGCAACTATTTCATTACTGAAACAGCGCTATTGGTGGCCAGGTATAACAAAACAAACTAAAGACTATGTCTTGAAATGTGACATCTGCAAACAGATGAAAGGCTCCACCATAACACGCCCGGTGCAGACACCGTTTCTAATATCTGACAAACCTCTTGCATGTGTGTATCTGGAATACTGCCACCGCTTACAATCTGATGGGGCTTACAAGTATATCATGGTTGCAGTGGATTCCTGCTCAATATTCCTGTGGGTTTGGCCTCAGCGCTTGGCTGACGCTCGAACTGATTTGCGAGACTTTATAGGGAAATACGCAGTTGGCACGTTGCATTCGGACCGTGGCCCGGCGTTTAGCCCTCGGGCTTACAAAGAGGCCACGGAAAGTATGGGCGTAGCATTGTGGTACTCCTCTCCGTACCATCCTGAGGGAAATTTGGTTGTGGAGAGGAAAAACCGGGACTTAAAGCAATCTTTAAAGCTAGGGTATCAGGCAAGGGCGGTAGTTGGGCCAATAACTTATATGGGATACAGAGAGCCCTCAACAACCAGCTAATAAGTTCTTTAGGGGGTGTCACTCCATATGAGGTCCTATTTGGGACAAGAATGTGGGTACCTGATCTTGAATGTGAAGGCGCAGTGGCGGATGGGAAACCATTTGATTTGATATCCATGATCGTTTGGTTGTTTTACAGGAGCTAAAAGAATCCAGGACAAGACAAAGTAACGTCCACACTAAACAGAACGCCACTGGGGAAGTCAAGGCAGTTACGGCAAGACCTGTCTGGATCCCAAAGTCGGGGATCCGGTCAGAGAGAAAATAGCGGACAAGAAAGAATTTGGGTCATCCTACAGAAAGCCTGTACCGGTCCTAGCACTGCAAGGAACACGAACTGTACTTTTGCCGCCTCTTGCTGGAAAAAAGGAGAAAAGATTTGTCTCAATTGACTTAATCAAACCACACTAAGTAGCCGATACTGAACAGTAGGCCTCGTGGACTCGACAGTAGTAGACTCCCTCCTCTAGCTACAATCCAAGAAGTTCAAACAGAAAGACTCATCCTGTTTGAAGAGCCTCCTGTGCGGAATGAAGGACTATGCAACAATGCTATGGAACTCGTTCCACCTGAACCCAAAGTTCATCTTCAAAATCAAACTCAGAGCAACAATCAGGTTGCAATCAGACCAAATACAGACGTCTAAATCAACATACCTCGACGAGAGCAAAATACGATTTTAACAAATCCCGATGCAATTCCAACAATTGATCAAACTGCTGGCTACGTCATGAACTTTGATACGTTTTCTTTGGATCCAAGTGAATCTGAAATGACGCCAGCCCTAAAATCACTCATGCAGCAGGTTAAAGACTTTCTGAACTTTCTCAAAAAGACTTACCTGGTATCGCCTTGGTTAGAACTCTGGGTAATTACTGGGATACTATTTTTTATTTTCTGGTTAGGTTCAGTTATAACTTTTAGCATTCCTATTAATGGACAATACCTTCAACAAAGCTCTATAGCCCAAAAAGTTAATTTGATTTTAAAGCCTCATCAATCGTCTCATCGTGAACAAAGAAACTTTTCAAAAGTGAAAATCACAGTGGTTCCTATACCGGATGCTTTAGTTTGGGGCAAGGTTGATTTCAAAATATTCGGTCCGACTGAACTTTTAAAAATTTCTCATATAATATTTAAAATTTCATTAAGTGATATCATTACCGCCAGTACATTTTCTGATGATCGGGACTCTAAAACTGTTAATAACATGTTGTTTGATTAAGAAAAAACTGCTGCATTTCCAAACACTGAAATGTTAGAAGGTAATTCAGAATATGACACTTTGTACTGTTACCAACATTATGGTCATCATTTCCTGCACACATCTATTTCACCTAGAAATGTTTGAGTTTCACCAGTGGGAACATTGCCCTACAGCACCTCAAAGTAGTTTGCACACATTTGCACAGAAATTTTCATATCTTTCAGACTTTAACACCAGTGTCCCGACCTCATATTATAAGGTTACACCAACATCGGCACTGAAAATTATGTTGACAAACACCAAACAGGTTTACTCTGCTTCCTTTATTGCCCAACTGTCTGAACAGGGTTTTGACCTATGGAAAGACACAATAGACTTTAAATCAGTCTGGGGTTCTAGATACTGGCAAGTCCAGGGAACATAAGCGCTATTTAGAGCGTGCCTCATTCCACAGCAGAGGATATTTCCAAACGAAACTGCAACAGACATCCTGTCTTGGATTAGCCAAGATCAAGGACCTGGACACACCACGATTTCCAATACCATCACAGATGGGAGGGTGGCAAAATTTGACTTCACAAGAAGGGGCAACAATAGATTACATTTCGTAGAACAATAGATCAGACCCTAATTTGAAAGAATGGTTGGTTTTGCCCTTAGACACAAACAGTTGTCAGAAAAGATTCTGGGCTACCACCGAAGGGTTTAGTATCTATAGCCCGGACCCACGTTAAGTACAAATAAAACACCCTGGGGTAGTGACATCCTACAGTGTTGGGAAGTTGTGCCTTGATTGGTTAGAAAGCTCAACACTCACAGAAGTGAAAAACTTATCCTTACTCTCACAAGACATGGATCTTAGGGATTTTTTACAAGGTTCGAGGAAACCACGTCAGAAGCGTTTCATATATGCTGACATTTATGCTGCCTCTAATGAAATCTGGAAAATATCCTAACAAGAGGCCGCGGCGAGAACACGGTAAATACACTGTATTAACTTAGAAAAATCGTTAGCTGTGGTATCAATGGGTTAACAACTTTGACCTCCAGGATATATTCCTTCGGCAACATTGCATCTTCTGCGATAGACATCCTAGAAGAAGATTTGGCCATATTGCAACACGGGCAATCTTAATTACGTTCTATCATGTTATTGAGCTGGACGCTGCAATCTTTTTGTGCAGGTTAGGTGCCTTGGCGTTTTATAAACATTACAACTGTTTTCTGAATATAATCTAACAGATAAACAAGTTGAAATGGCACAAAGGGGTGCTAAATATACAATGAAATTGAAAAACTGGACCCCCACCATTTACAATTGCGGAAGCTCCGTCTACTGAGTGGCTCATCCATGGCCACATAACTCTACCGGTCACTACTTTTCAGTTTCAATATTGCCTTGAACAGAGCAAATATAAAAGGATGGGTAAGGCATACATTAAGGAATCCTGGGATTTAACATATAGATTTTGATGCCGGAGTGGGGATCGAGAAGTGTTTCTAAGTGGTACAAACTACAAGAATGCTTTAAGCAGTTCTCTCATGTGCCAGGACATTTCATTGCACGGAGCTTGTAAGAGGTCGGAAGCAAACTTGTCCTGCCACATGAAAGGGACTCCAGCTCCTGTGATTAAACCAGTATTCGGCTGCTTTCGAATGGGATTTACTTGATGCTGAACGATCAAGGTTGCTGTGGGATGCTTCCAGGCATCGCCTATCTGATCACTGTGAACTCCAGGGTTACTTGCTGTATGCAAGTATTGTTTCCCCTAACAAGTACAGTCAGGGAGGCGCCATTATAACCTTCGTTAAAGGTTTCTTTTATACAATTTGATACTTTGAGCATACTGAAAGCCATGCTTTTACAGCAAACTGTACCCTTAACCTCCGCTCGAGAGACCTTTGATCTTCAATTCTCAAGGACCTCGACTGAGATACAGGCACTTATACGTACAAACTGCCCCATTCATTTCGCAGAAATGGTGAGTCGTATCTTTAATATGTCTGATACTAGTGGTGTTGTACACCTATTTCAGACCATAGGGTCAGAATTTCTGAGCACCTTTCAGACAATCCTCTGAGTTATTCCAAACTTTATACACTCCGTATTTGGAAGGATTTTTTGAGGTCTACCTCTGATCCTGCTATCAATAGCAGGAATCTGATTGGTCCGTCCATTGCGTAGCAGATGGATGACAATCACCAACGAGATGGCAAAAGCGCTCCTGGAGCGGAAATACCGTGAACGCATGGTACAGCATCTGAGCACACCTCGCCTACGGGAACTGAGCGCCTCTTGGTTCCTATCATTTGGACCAGTCTGGATGGACTGCATCTTACCTGTTCTTTGATGCCTGTTTTGCTGTGACGAATGCGTGTTGGACCTCTGTGTAACACTTGCAACGGACACGTCTGCGGACTTGAATACCAGGTTGGAACCCTTGAGGTCTCATACTTTGCAATGTCCCCAGCATATTCCTATACTGATAACTGCATTCCTTGAGAACCCGCTGGTGCCTTTAACAACTGGGGTGAGCTTCAGCTCCACCTCTAGCACCACTAGCACCCAGGTATCGACTGCAGCACCGACTGCCTCTAAACCAGCTATTGGCAGTACTGAATATCAGCTGTGCTCCATTAACATACTGTGCGAGGTGTTATAAGGACCGTCCCCTGCAGCAGCAAGCAACGATTATGTTGAGTCTCCCAGCCAGGACGTTTAATCTATAATTGGCTCATCGTGTGCTGGGAAAGAATTTGGATTTTCCTTTCGACTAAACGTAACTAAATTTGGAACATTCCATAAAAATTGACACGTGTAGAAATTCAACTTGTATAAAGAAACTCAATTAGGACTGTGACTTAACCCCTTCGCTGCTAGGCCTCTTTCCCCCCCCCCCCCCCCCCCACCCTCCCCCCGTGCTAAGCCTTTTTTGGGCTATTTGGGCGAGTTCGCGCTTAAGCCCCTGTAACTTTTTGACCACATAAGGTATCCACGCCAAATTTGCGTCATTTTCTTCCAACATCATGGGGATTCTAAAGGTACCCAGGGTTTGTGGATTCCCCTGGAGGGGACCCAGAAATTAGACAAAATACAGCAAAATGTTGGTTTTTGGGGGGAAAAACTGCTGCAAATGAAAGCGTCTGTTTTTCCCTGCAAATGGTATCAAAAAAAGGTTTATGGGGCTGAAATCACCATTTTCCCAACTTTTAGGGAATGACAAACATTCGTCAGAAAACCAAAATTTCTTACACAGTTTTGGCATTTTTCTGGGACATAGCCTATTTTTGCTATTTTTTGTGCTTTCAACCTCCTTCCAGGTAATGGTAGAAATGGGTATAAAAGCAATAATGGATCCTGGAAAGCTATACATTTTTGAAAAGTAGACCAAATTCTGAATTCAGCAAGGGGTCATTTGTGTAGATCCTTCAAGGATTCTTTATAGAAACTAACAGTTAAATATAGGAAAAATTGAAAATTAGTTGAAAAAAACAGACTTTTGTGTCAACGTTTTTACCTTTAACTTCTAATTATGACAGCTCTTTGAAAGCAATATACCGTTACATCCGCTGGACCTTACTGGTTCTGGGATATATAGGACTTGTGGTTCACCGAGAACCCGACGAACCCAGAGCCAAAAACTGAGCAGCGACTTGCAATGGTATTTTATTATGTACCGGGTATATAGCAATTATTCTGGGAAAATGTATACTTGGAAAATCGGTATGAAAGACACCTATGTATTTCTGACTTATTTTCTACACATTGTCTTTCATGTGGAAGGCAGAAATGCATAAGTCAATAGGTAATAACATTTGCTTTACAAATCTGAATTACCCTAAGTCTCCCGATAAAAATAGTACCTCACTTGTGTGGGTAGGCCTAGTGCCCGCGATAGGAAACGACGCAAAACGCAACGTGGACACATCACAATTTCAGTGAAAAATGACCCTTTTTTGGCAAAGTACCTAGCTGTACTTTTTTAACCCTAGCTCTTCAGGCACCTAGGGAAACCTAGCAAACCTATACATTTTTTTTAAACTAGACACCCAGGGGAATCCATGGATGGGGTGACTTGACTGGCTCTTACCAGGTTCTGTTACCCAGAATCCCTTGCAAACCTAAAAAATTGTAACAAAATAAAAATAAAACACACATTTTCCTCACATTTCTGTGGTGGAAAGTTCTGGAATCTGCGTGGATCCACAAATTTCCACCCACCCAGAGCCCCCCTCCCCCAAAGTCTTTCGAGAAAAATGGTACCTCACTCGTGTGGGAAGCCCAAGTACCCGCGACAGGCAAGGGCCCAAAACGTATTGAGGCGACATCAAGATTGCCTATCACAAAACGACCTGGTTTTGCAAGGGGGGTCCCATGACTTTTTGGCCCGGGGCTCTGCGACCACCTTGTGAAACCTTCAAAACCCACAGGGAGGTATGGCTTGCATGGATCCCCCAATGTTTTCTTACCCAGAATCCCCAGCAAACCTGAAATTTAGCTGAAAAAAATCACATGTTTGTGTGGGAAAGTTGTGGCATCACCAGGCTGACACAAATTTCCTATCGCCCAGCGTTTCCCCAAGTCTCCCGATAAAAATGGTGCTTCACTCGTGTGGGAGGCCCAAGTACCCATGACTGGCGTCTAGTGGGCTTTTTGCCCCCCACGGGGGGGGGGCAGATTCTCATGCATTTTATATTCATGTATTCATTCATGCTTATTGCAAGATGGTAGAACTGTACTATTCTTTTATATTCACTGTAATGCTAATCGTATATCTCTGCTACTGTCTATTGGTTGTTGCAGCTTATACATTCTGCACAAGAATAACGCCTGTTCAATAAGTCCTTATTGAAACTCCCCAACTGTCTGTTCTGTGTATCTCCGAGATAAACTAAGTAAGCATGAGTGACTGAGTGAAAAGTAGTACATTGTTTCCACGATCCTGAGGGATCAGGATTGTCATGTTCTAAGGTTGCCAGAAACTATTCTCTCCCCGATAAGAGGAGACACTAGTGGCACTGTGCTAGCTAATGCAAACAGGCTAACATTCTCCGTGGGGTGCACGGAACCAGTCTGCCACCAATCCCACAGTTTATCCAAACGCTTAGGTCCTGCATGGCTACTATAGGAACTACCCGACAGTATAACTGGCAGTTACCTCCAGGGGTGGCTGATAATAAACAACTTTGTTGTTAGGAATAGCAGTCAAAGACTGTGAATTCACATATGGTGTGTTTACGATGGCACCAGCACTAACAGGAAGTAGTAGAACTTCATTATCAGATGTCCCCATATGGGGAGTAGTACTTTCTGTATTATTTAATTCTTGTAGAGGTATTTCCTGTATGCTAGTTAGGGGAGACGGGTAACTAACCAGGAGCTCTCATGGCCTACTGTGTACTGCTAGCCACAGTATGCAGTTTGATTAGGTCGATGGATAAAACTGTTGAAAGTGATGGCAAAATCACAGTTCTGGTACCTGCAATACCATGAACTAGCACCGGTGCTCTATATGATGGGCCAAACTCCTTCTTTTCGGTACTCTTCTCTCCCCAAGTTTAGGAATGTGGATAGAACTTGCTGGTTGCTCTCACTTTTTCAGTGGCAGACTGTTTAGTAGTTTCATTTGATTTGAGCATTCATCTTGGAAGTCTTGTGGTCCTATAAGAGAGGGAAAAGTTCATTTATGTCAAAAGGCGTATCTGCTGCTATTGTGCTAGGACTATCAAGGTCTGGAATGTACATCTGGATGCCGAATAGGACCTGGTAGCGGGTCTGGCTGCCCAAGGCTCTTCTAGGGAGATAATTTAAAGCTCTCTGGACTCCATGCAAGTGATTGACCCAACTACGACATGAACCTAATACTGTAGCTGTTAAGACTGCTTTCAGTCGTGTTTTTTCTTTCCCACTATCGAATTTCCCTCAGGATGATAGGGGGAGCAATAATGCACAACCACAAGGGTTCTTATGGTATCCCGCTAAGCCCTAGAGGCAAACGCTGAGGCCTTTTCCGAATGGAATGCAGCTACTGCATATGTCCTGATAAAGGCTTGCAAATCTTTTATAACCGTTACAGAATCAGCCAATCGCTGTGGCCACAGCAATAGAAATCTAGAACACAAATCCACTGGCAATAGAATACATTTAAATGAAGCATCCGAATTTAGAGGTCCACAGTTGTCAAGATAGACACATGCCATTGGTTTGTTTGACACCAAGAGAGGTGTCCGTGGCGGGCGAGCTGCAGTGAAACAATTAATTTACTGACAAATGTCACAGCTAAGGACATATTGTTTTGTTTGTTTGTAGAGGCCAATTCACCAATAGTGTTTCAATAGTGTGTCCTTTGAAGCTCCGATTATCTCCACCACATCGAGCTGCTTTTTCATCCTAAAAATCTTGAGACCGGTACTACCCTCAATTACGCTAGAACATTGATATCCGTCCTGATATCCTCAAGACTTGATTACTGCAATGCCCTACTTACCCGCACAACAAAACGCAGCATCCAAAAAGCAAAGATCGGACAAAACACAGCAGCCACAGTTCTCCTAGTAGTTCCCAAAACAGTCTGCAACTACCGCTCTCCTCCAATTTCACTGGCTGCCGGTAGCAAAGCGGATTAAATTCAAATCCCTTGGCATTGCCTTTAAATCACTCAATCAAATGGGCCCTACCCAGTTAGCTAGCCATCTCAAACTCTATGTCCCGGCTAGGTCATTAAGATCAGCAGATCTCGGAAATGTTATTGTTCCCAGGATAAAAAAAGACCAAGTGGGGTGGCAAGAGTTTCATCACGATCACAGCCAAATTGTTGAACTCACTGCCCACCTCTCTTAAGAAAGAGACTAACTTGCTAATTTTCAGGAAGAGACTTAAAACATGGCTCTTCAGAGCATAAAATACACATCCCCCCCGTACCCAAATGTATGTGCTTTCAGGTAGCGCCTAGACACCTCAGGGTATCGTTGTGCTTTATAAATCAATCAATCACTTATTCATTCAGTAAAGGAACTGTAGCCCCACACTGGCATGAGCAAAAGCTAAACCCTCGTGAGCAGCTATGATACATTCTAATCTGCGGTCTTGGTTTGGTATCACTCAATTCCCCACTCTGGAAATACGAGCAAAAGGTATCTTTTGGGTACTCAGTAGATAGGAGTATTTGCAGGAAATATTTTAGGTAAAGATGTGCCAGTGTGTGAAGCATGGACAGCAACCATCAACTCTCATATGTGAACCAGTAATTGCAGCTACTACAGAAGTCTGAAGCGTTGCTTTTGCGGCTTCATCGGCCAGTGAATTCCCTGCAGCGTCTATTTGAAGACGATGGTGACTTCATGTCTGAATTACATGACCACGTGGCAAACATTCTTTAAGATGTCTCACCTTTTCCCTAAGCAATTTATGCTTGATAGCTTTCCCTTTCTTTCATCTAAAGTACTTTGAAACAATGAGTACATTCACCTAAAATTCCTAGACCTATTGGCTCTGCTGATGCTTAATTATTACAGTGTTGTTTATTAACAACCGTCCAACCACCTCCTTTGAACTAGGCCATGACTGGGCGATTAAGATTGTATTGTAATAGCATTTATTGTCAGATGCCACATAGCGTGAAGGAGTCTCATGAGGCCAACTTTCCATAGCAGAGTCATGAACAGTAGCGAAGACTTGCAGTCCCGCCTTTCATATTGCTGTGTTATTTCTCGGACTGTAAAGTATTCAGAGGAACACACGTGACAATACGTGTGCTCAAAGATTTTTTTACTAACCGTTTAATCTTCTCTCCTGACAACTAATTCCAGGATCATGCTTGTCACCAAGACCAGTCTAATTGTTTTTGATTTATTGCAATCATTCATTGTGTAAGAAATCTGGTTAATGACTGAGGGGGGTAGAAACCATCCTCAACCAACAACCACAATTCTTCTTAGAGTAAACCACAAAAAGCCACCACTAAATTAACTTGTGCTTAACCCTTTGGTAGCCCAGCACAAAAAGGCAGGCTGAAGTTTGAGGCACTGTGTAAAGCAGTAATACAGTGAACCACACCAATTTAGAAAATAGACAAAATGTCAAATAAATGAAACAAAAACAAATTAAATCCAATCAGTAAAACTGGGGATCTGAATGTTTGAATATTTTAGTGAAAAATAGTACCTAGAAGATCAAAGCGCCAACCGTAGACATCTGGTCACACAAGTGGGAGAAAACAGATTTCCAGTCCGAGGAGGTTGTAGTCATCTTCAATAGGGAGCCTTTTGCCATTGAGCCAGGTGAAGATTTTTTCCTTTGGCCTTAAACATGTTTTTGGATGTCAAAGACCTCCAGCTGGACACAGCTGCAAGCCGTAGCTGACTAGGGTTCCATGAGGCCGGATACCCTTGCTTGGAGGTCATGTTCAATAGGGTTTGGTGCTGCAGAGAAGAAGCGTAGCATGCAATACTGCGAAGGCGAACCAACTGCAATGCACCTTGGGTGGATAGGCTGGTAGATAGGCCCCATTCTTCTGTCCGTGCTTCTGACACTTCTCGGTGAAATTTTTTTAAGTCCCAAGTTTTAGTGTTATGCAGGAGCAGCACATCTAACACCACTTCCAAGGGTCCCAGACTTGGAGGCACCATTTGGGGGGTTAGTGCAGCAGAGACTGGGTGAAGGTCTCAAGTTCTTTGGAGCTTTTTATGTCACTGTAGCTCACAGAGGAGGCCAGTCGGCTAGCTCTTAAAGTCACTTTGGTAGTCCCAGCTTCAAGGACATGGTCTTCTTTCCTTCAAGCAGCAATGCAGGCCTCAAGCAGCACAGCAGCCATCTTAAGAACAAGGCAAACCTCAAATAGACTCTGGAGTCTTCCATAGGTCCAGGAGTGTACTGAATAGTGGCCTTGTAAGTCCAATATTTATACCTGCTACCAGGCCTTGAAGTGGGGGAATGCCCTAGACTACCCGCATATCTGAATCTGGAAAGTTCTTCCCTTCCCGTTTCAAGGCTCCAAGAAAACTGGGTTAACAAAAGATTAGTGAAGGGCTCCTTGGTGTGTGCAGGAGGCAAAGCCCTTTGAAATGTAGGTGGGGCTGGGTACGACTCCATCTCAACCATCATAGCAGGATGGTCTATCCTCTTAACACCCAATTCCTTTAGTCACTGTCTGGAAGGAATACATAAACTCCAACAGCTGAGCCTTTCACTGTCCTTTGTCCGAGGACATTAGCAGAAGGCACAAATGGCAGGACCAGAAAATACCAACTTTCTAAAGGTTGCACTTTCAGAATTGTGACTTAAAATCTGACCATTAAAGAGAATTTTAGATTGCAATTAATTTGATTTTAAACACCATGTTTCTATCTGCCCCCTATTAAAAGTTATCACTTATTAAATGTAATAAGGTAACTACCAGGACATGTAAAACGTGTCCTACTTTTCAAATACAATGCACCCTGCCCTATTGGCCTTTAAAGCCTACTTAAGGGTGACTTATAAGTATTAAACCCTGCACTACAGGCTGCAATAGCAAGCCTGAGACATGTTTTAAAGTGGTACTTAAGTGAGTGGCACAATACGTGTTGCAGGCCCATCAGTAGCATTTAATTTACGGCCCCTGGATATCATTTTCTAGGGACTCACAAGTAAATTAAATGTGCCATTTGGGGGGTGCTAGAGGGCAGGCTAGCAAGATGGCCGCACTTAAGTGAGGCTCCTGCTATCCTGGGCCAATAATTGACAAAATCCTGCCCCAAATAGCCTCATAACTTTATTAAATTGGCTGCGAACAACGTTTGACATGCTGCGATCTGTTGGACAGTTCATCTCTCGGTAAACACCTAGGTGGAGAGATGAATACCAGAGTGGGCATACAGGCTCGGGACACCTTCCGTATTCCCTGCATGGCGGCCGCTGCGGAGCGGGGTGGAGGAACCTGTGACTTGCTTCCCTGAGTGAAATCGGACAGTCGACCGCAGCGGGAGGCAGAGTATCCCCATCTGCACCCCGCTGCGAATAGTAGAAGACCTTTGGAGGTACCGGATTGGAGTTGATACCTGCAGACCCGATCGTGGAGTCTGGTCCCTGGCCCCGAGGTGGGAGTTGGCGGAGCGGCTGTGTCCCTACTGGACTGCGGTGATCAGTGGGCCAGAACAGAGGCAGGCCATGCGACCACACGGCTCGTGACCTGGGCCAAGTCTTGGCATCCTTCCTTAACAGTCTGCCTGATCAGGGGCGAGGCCCCTCACATTAGTGGCTCAACCATTCGCCACTAACCTGCTGCATATTCTCTTCAATGGCACTGCCCCTCAAATTGACTAGGGACCTGCAGTGTGTGGTGGAGTCGAGCATGTCCTGAAGACCTCTTCAGCAGTTCAGAGAGAAAGAAGTGAAACCTGAGAACCACCATTAAGGGGCAATGACTACTATTAGTGCAGGAGACTTGAAAAGCGACATGCCCAGACTGTGCTGCGTCTACCCTGCCACTTTGCGAGGCAACCTACATACTTCCAGCGATATGGGCAGGGTGGAGGAGAAGCAATCAAAATTACCATTTGAGCCCCACAATTCACCCCAAACCCACGGCAATAATGCTGATCACACCATGGCGAATGGGGATGGACCAGCCGTCCAGCAAAGATTATATGAAATCACTCCTCACCGCAATGAAACAGAGTCTCACATCTATAGAGTCCAAGATGGCATCCATATACATGAGGGTGGACTTCTAGCCCAAGAACTGGAAAAAAACATTACGGACGGCTGGGGAGGTGGAACATAAAATATCGGAGCCGGAAGACTCCTCCTCGCGGAGGGAGGATCAAGTTCTAAACATGGAGCGTGTATTGAAAGTCATAGTGGCAAAGACCTAAAAGTGCGCTCACGCAGAAACAATATAAGAATTGGCCAGAGAACGGCGCACAACAAATTTGAAGGTAATGCTATAGCCCTATACCCTGATTTCACTCTGGTGGTCCAAGAAGCTAGGAAGATATGTCTTCTGGTCAAGAGGAAACTCCAACAAGCTAACATCATCTACGCCATGTTATATCTGGCCCACCTCCGAGTCACCCATCAGGGAAAGCAACACTTCTTTGCTAATCCACAGTGGGCCAGGGGCTTTCTACAACGTCTTGCTTGGGATTCGCTCTCGAGCATGCAGGAGTCTCCAAGGGCCATATCTGCATCTCCCCTTTTAGATCCGGGCTAGCACAATCTGAACTACAAGGCGGTGACCCACATCATGAACTGGTAGGCGCGCTAATCAATTGACACGCTCTCCCTCGGACTGGTTGAGATGTATGCCTCTCTTCAAAACTAAATGGACTCTAGGGTAATAACCTGCTATGCTGCGTCCGAAACTTGCCTACTGTCTCTAGATGTGGCCAGATAATAAAGGGGCAGACACCACTGTTGCAGAGATGGAAACTGCTGGCATCATTGCAGAAAATATGGGGCTGCCCATGACTGCCCTTGTTTACTTGAGGCGGATCAGCCCTGACCTGTGGCGATACCCCTGATACAGTATATTGTGTTCTCTTCTTTTCCTCTCTTGCTCTCTATCACTATTCTCATTCAACTATCACTCTTTCAGTATCCCAGCATCATTATTAGCCTCATTACCAAGGGGGTGGGCGGCGGGGCTCGCTCCTTACTATCCTCATTTCTTTTTCTTGACACCTTTCAACTCCGGTCTCCTTCGCTGGAAACGCCTGTTACCTTGATTCGGGATCATTTTTTAGGGTTAAGGGTGCTTGTCTCCAGCAGGATTGGGCTGCTGTTGTGGGAGGTGGGTGGGTGGGAATATGTTGAGGTAACTTAGTTACAAGACGCACAGTACAGCATATTGGATGTCAGTATTTCTCCACTGTAGGCTCGGGAAGCCCTCCTGGACAATCCTTACTTCCATTGCAATCACAACCGATAAGACATGACTGATTGTCCATCATGCCCGGGATTTAACTTACTGACGTGGAATGTGTGAGGACTGGGGAACCAATGAAAACCTCGTCACATTTTAGCTTTATTTAGATAGTCGCAACATACATGTGGCCCTGCTTCAGGAAACGCATATATGCCCTGGCTCCAGACCATAGCAGCTTTTAAACATACTCTTCGTACTCTTATGAAACAGCCATCATAATCCGAAAAAATACATCTTATGTCATGGAAGCATCTATGCTAGACCCCTCAGGCAGTTATTGTATTCTGTGGGGAAGATCTGCTGCCCAATCTGTGACCATGATAAACGGTTAAGGACCAAACTCAGATGATCCGGAGTTCATCAGCGTATAGGGTTTGATCGTTAATATAGGCTCTATGCACATTATTTGGGGCAGAGACTTCAGTCTTACGATCGACCCGAGACAGGATAGATCCCATCCACAAGCACACCAGTACACCATTGCGTATCGTCACTTGGGGGACGTTATTAGGGAACACAATCTTAGTCGCCTGGAGAACTATGAATCCTTCAAGGAAGGTAGGAAGGCAGATTTCATTCGTTAGTATGCTCCAGCTGGTCACGGTTGGATTACTGGATCATATCCAGAGGGCATAGCACCTGTTTAGTGCAGGCACAAAGTTTAGCCCCCACATATTCAGACAATTCTCCGGTCTTCATGTAACTCTGGCTGCCAAACCCCCCCCCCCCCCCCCCCCCCGCAAAGTCCCCCCCAATCTGTTCTGGAGACTCCCTCCTAACGCTTTGCTAGACACTCCCTCTGGAGAGGAGTTGTGCCAGGACATCAAAGACTTTTTCCAACAGAATATGCACTCAGTCCCGAATTTGGAGACTGTAGGAGAGACTTTTAAAGTCATCATTCACGGTATTTATAAAGCTAAAGGTAGAGACCTATTGTGTGACATTCACAATAGTCTCAGAGAGATGGAAACAGATTTTAAATCCATGGAATCGTGACTCCATCACCCTCATTAGACGAATGTCAAAGCTACATTTTGGGACAGCCGCTCCAATTATCAAGTTACTGCGGAACGTGAATGCCTCTTCCAGAACAGATACCATTGAGCTAGGCGTTATGGGAAAGAGGCGCGACCAAGAAGGCCCTAGCTGAGATGATCCGTAATCCTCGCTTCTCAAACTATATACTTGAGATTCGGGACTCCGAAGGAGGCCTTCAGAAAGGCACGTAAAACCTTCTTCACACTTTTCTTTAAAGTTTTTCTTCCTTCTACACCACCCACAGATCCAAGGCCCTTGATCTGGATGCCTATCTAGAAAATGTGGCCCTGGGTTGGCTGAGTGATGTCCAGCAAGACTTTCGGCTGTTTCTGAGGGGTACGAGATCAGGACAGCAATTATGCAACTATGCTCGGGACATGCCCCTGGTCCTGACGGCTTCCTGGCCGAGTTTTATAAAACATATGCTGACCATCTGATCCCTATCCTTAAAGCCTTGTATGAAGAGGCGCAAGAATCAGGCATTCTTCCTCCCTCCATGCAAGAGGCCCTGATTGTATCCCTTTTAAAGCCTGGTAAGGTGGTAGACGTCTGTGAGTCATATAGACCACTATCATTAATCAACTGCGATGTGCAAATACTATCCTAGCCAATCGATTGAGTCTCCTTATGAAGTCCATGGTGCTGTCTAAACAATTCGTCTTCAAACCGAAGAGAGCAACGTCGCACAACCTACGTACTGTCTTTCCACTACTATGCAAGACATCGATCCTGACCTAATTGAGTTTAAGCCAATTTTATCATGTTTTTGGGCGAGAGCACAAGCTCTCTAGCAAAGGTTAGCAGTGTACAGAGTGCTAATTCCAACAAAAACTGGTTCAGTAAGAGAAGACCAAGATCTGGGGAGGACCCCAAAAAAAGGGCCAGATCCAAGACATTGGCTGGCCATCTGTCAGAATTGTCCTTGCTCCTTACTTTTTTTGATGACCAGTCCATAATCAAAGCCTATGAATTATTGTCCATGTATAGTGTTTGTGTGTGTGTTTTATATTTACTGTCAGCCATGGCAGAATATGGATCCCTGCATACCACCTATACTAACCTAATTCCATCATAACATCTAACCTAATTCCATCATAACATCTAACCTAATTCCATCATAACATCTCGGTTTAAGCGCATTCTCTTTTTGTCAGACAGGTGATGACATCGTCTTAATGGCACAAACATTAGAAAAGGTTTTTATGCAGAAATTGGCCCACATGCCACAAAAAGAAGTAGAGATATCTGTGGTTGGAAACAGAGGAGTTAAAAGTAGAAAGACATCTGGAGGAGGTAAGCTTGTTTTGGAATGATGTTTTATTTAGCAGGAATAATGTTCTATAGAACAAAGGCAACTTGTCATTGTTTCAGAATCAGAAGTGCTTTAATTCCAAAAAGTATATTCTCATAGAAATGTTTACACACATTTCTCATTCATAAAAAAAAAAGCAAAGATAAAAACGGACAATTTTAGTAAACTAAAACAATTCATGGTTGTATCCTTCCACCAACACTACTTGTAGATTACACAATTTCAACTATATAAATGTTAACATTTTCCTACCCAAATCCAATACCCCACAGCCAAAAGTCTCGCATGTGTTAAAAAAAATTCACTAAAAAACGGAAAATTGATCAATGTAAGAACAGTTCATTCAGCCCCAAAAGCATTTTAAAGTAACCAATAACAAACAGTACATTTCACCCCAATCAGGATTACAAAGTGCAATCCATTTTATTTGTCATTGTTTAACATGCTGCATTTATTTATGTTTGGTAGATTTCTAAATTTGAAATCGTTTTAATCTTATCTATCCTTATGTAAATAATGATGTTGCAATAAGTTGAGGGTTGCAGAATGTGTGAACCTATTTCTTAGATATGCATTTGATCAAGAGGCAAGCACCACAACTACAACCAAATTATTCTGCTAAATATTATATACACACTTCAGTTTGTTAATGTGACCACCAACCTCTTACAATGTCTAATTATTGGATTCAATAAACATATCAAAATAACTTCTAATAGCTTTCCTCATGAAATGCATAAAATCACTCTACAGATTTACAGACAACAGATATAAATTCCATTGTAGTCCGTAAACTTTACCTACCATTGCAGCTGTAAGGTGTACCCGGTCCGGATTAGGGATATAATGTATAAAAGCACTTCCTCATTAGAATGTTTTTCTATCAGGACTTTAGAAATGTGTCCCCC
Source organism: Triturus cristatus (assembly GCF_964204655.1). Classification (NCBI taxonomy): domain Eukaryota; kingdom Metazoa; phylum Chordata; class Amphibia; order Caudata; family Salamandridae; genus Triturus; species Triturus cristatus. The sequence continues at coordinate 553,118,787 of NC_140586.1, forward strand.
ATAGCTTTATCATTCTTATTAAAAAACTGATGTTAAGAGCCCCACCTATAAACCTGATGAAATAACTGCCCTGAGGTGCCTGGCATTGGAGGTGGGAATTCTTTCTATTTCAAATCAGTCTGTGTTTCATATCAAAACGCTCAGGACTTAACAAGACAGTGAAGAGCCATCAGCAGTGATTTTAAATTTTTAGGTTCAGCTCCAGATAGCTTTAGCTGTCTAGCATATCTCATGACTTCACAAATACAACATAAAGAGACTGAGCTCCCTTAGGCATTGGCTTCCTAGTTGTCCATAACGTTTAGGGTATTAACCCAAAGTTTTTCTCAGATATGTACATTGTCTGCTGCAGGGCTGGCTTAAATTGGGATTTTGTGAAAAAGAGTCTTAATAAGAGTTTTCTTTGCTTTGGCAGCATGACTTGTTTTATTTTTTGTAAGTGCTTGCAGTTGTATTGTAATACTGCAGTGTACTTGCGGACGTTGGCCGCATGATACTTTTCGCAACTGTTGCAACTCTGCGGTGAAACCCCTCTACTCTTGTCACATGCAGCTATTTGCCTGTGTTTGGTGGCTCCACTCTGAACGTCAGTGTGCCAGGAGCACTTCTATTGCTCAGTCCTGGCAGTCTCTCTGCTCCAATGAAATACAGAGCACTGGCCAGCCCCCCTCTGTTCATGCCCAGCAGCTCTTTGGCTGCTACCATTCCTCTGAACTTAAGAGCACTATACTCTTATCTGCTTGTCACCTCCTTCACTTTTCAGCTTCTGGGACCAATCGCATGATGCTACAACTCATCATGATCTGGCTGAGCAGCATTCTGGAATGCTATCATTTCACAGATGTACATAAATCACAGTTCACTATAGTCAAAGGAATCTTTTTAAGGCATGGGCAATTTTTCAGAGGCCCCGAATTAGTGATCAGGATAGAGGACTCTTTACCTCTCAAACTCTTTCTCAGTCTCAAACACACTCCCTCTCTCGGACTATCTCTACCTCTGACTTTTTCCACCTATCCCTACCTCCCCACTCTCTACGCTTAGATCTGCTTCTTTCAATACCGCACCTATTGCTTTATCATTCCTCTCGACTACCTTATTCAAGCCTCTTTGCACCCTTCTCTGTACTTCTGTCTACGTCCCTTTAATTTGCCATTAACTTCATCTGCCTACTTTGCTTCTCCCTCTACCTTTCTCTTCTCTTTCAAACACTTCTCGCTCTGCTTTATCTCGCTCTACTTACCTTAATGTTTTGGTGCACCTAACCTCTCCAACGCCAATCCAATTCCTGCCCCTCTCTCTGCCTCACTTTTTGTTCGCTTAAACTCACCTAACCTCACCTCTCGTACATACCCATCTCTATTTCTCTACTGACTCTATTTATCATTATGTATCTACCCAATCTCTGTGCATCCGGTGTCTGAAACTTTCTTGTAACAAGAGCTGCTTATGTTCAGTGAAAATTATTCCGAGCTACTAATCGTAGTGGCATTGTAATAGTGACCACTCCAGATGAGATTACATTAGTGGCTGCCATATGCAAGATCACTAGCATTGATCACCTCCGTACATCAGGCAGGATTGCCAGCTGAAATGTAAAAAAGGCTTCATCGGTTTTTAATGCCTCAACAGAAGTATTATATAGCAGCGAGAACTGCAATGCCCCCGACAGTAATGTTATGATATTAGTAATAAGTCTGCCCAACACCACATGATTTATCACTCAAATATCAGCTTTAAATGTGTATTGAAAATGTAGAAATTTTTTCACAAAACATCAGCAAATGAGTTTTGAAAATAAATACATTTTCAGCTCAAATACACACTCAATTTTGGTATACATAATTATGCAATCTAGTAAAAGCACCTAATTTAGTAGGCTGGACTGCACACAGGAGAGTTGCTTAAATATGGGTGGAGATCCACCAGTAGATCTTAGCTACTTGTTGGAGAATCCAGCTCTATATCTACTGTCTCTACCTGATCTTTACCTCCCATCTCTTTCAGTGCCTCTCTCTACCGGACTCACAACCTCACCTCTCGCTCTGACTGTCTTCCAAACCCTCCATCTCTGCTTCTACACCACCTCTATTTGAACTCTCCTTGCCTCACACCTCCTCTCCACTTCAGTGCTTGTTTTTTGTTTTTCTTCCTGTTTCGCTCTCTATACCTCACCGTTTCTCTACCAGAGGTCTCACCCTATCTCTTGTGTGTCTTCCTCATCTCTTAATCTCCTTTCTTTCTCTCATTGCCTCAGTTCTCAATTTACATAATTTGTTCGCTACCTCACCTCCCCCTTTCTCCCTCTGCCCTTGCTACCTCACCTCTGCTGCTCCTCTTTCTTGCTATTCCTCTTTTCTATCTGCACCGCCTTTTCAGTCTATATTTCAACTCACCCTTTCTATCCCATATCTCACTACTTTTTAGTCTTAATACATCTTTGCCTCACCTCACTACCTCTTTACCTCACACCTCCTATACTCTCATTACCTCGGTTCTTTACCACTACCTTTATGACTATACTTCTCAATAACTCACCTCTCTGTCTCAACTGTCTCTATACCTTAACCATCAGTATAACACACTCCTCTTCCGCCCTCTACATATACATCTTAAGGATTTTGGGGGCCCTGGGCAAACGTATTTTGGGGCCTCTGTTCGAACAACTTTTAATTAATTACAATCCAATTTCAGCTTTTTCGTGCCCTCTTTGGCAGGGTCACTGAGTGCACCTGCGCACTCAACCAAATTCTAAAAGCGTTTACATCTAATATTCAGGGATAGTAACAATATTGTAATACAGCAGCAGGTCACTAATATCACTGCAGATAATCTGTGACACCCTCCCATTTCTCATATAACAGTATCTGTTTTGATTTTGTTTTATTATGGATGTAGCATAGAAAGATAAACACATTTCTCTGCAAAATGTTTGTAATAGACTTTAACACAGCACTCCACATTCAAAATAAAAGAAAACGGTATTTGAAACAATCTGTTTAAAAATTATTCAAGGTTATCAGGGTAAGACTGTATAACAGGGTTGGCTCTATCAAACCCCCTCTGAAAGGAAAGGGGCCCTGGGCCAGAGCCCACTTTGTTCATGCCTTAAAACGTCTGTTACCCTCCTTTCCTCTCCTTTCCTCTTACTCTGTTTACATCTCACCCTTTTTCTCTTCACCTTACAACTCTCCCAACCTCACATATGTCCCTCTTCTTTACTTCTCTTGCTGCACCATTCCCCTTACCTTTTTTTCCTTGTCCTATATCATGCCTTCTCACATTTCTTTAATTTTGCAGAGCCGAAGGTGACTTTCTAGTCAGTTATGTACATATAGAAAGATCAGAGAGACAAGGCAGGTGACAAGACTTAAGAAGAGAATTATGAAGTTTCATCTGACTGAATGGTGAAAATCCTTGGAGCAGTGCTTTGATTTTCTCTTTTGCTGCCACGATGCTAGTTTTGAAGGGTAATTTATTTGTGGTCATATAGCTTTATTCACAAAGAAATCACAAATATCTAGCAATTAATGCTATGATTTCAAACTGTGTGCATGCATCTTATTTAACATTATTTACTAAGCCACTAAACCTTCAAGAAGTCAAAACTGGGAAGAACATGCTGGCTCCATACTGAGTTGTTGCTACAAAATGTTGAAAGCTAGGTCCAGGTGTAAAGAAATGGCTTTCGCATGGCAGGATGTTCGTTGATAGTCATAAACTCTTAAATAATTCCACATTTATGTATAATGGACTTCAGAGCGTTATGCTCTGCTCCAGATTTTATGTAATTAAGTACCACTTACCATCTTACCCGAGCAGTGTCGGATCCTTGTTTTGGTGAGTAGGGCTTCGGACCTGATGTTTAGCTAGTCTGCAGGCACTGGCAACCGGCAAGCCCTCTCGGTCAGGAGCAATGCGCCAGCTTGCAACTTTGGATGGTGCACGAAACACAGCGCGTCCCCCCCCCCACCCTTCCCCCAACAGATGAAATACCATTGTGGTAACACGGCTGCAAGGGGAGAGAGGTAGCTGTATTTTACTGCGTGAAGGGGCCATGCAAGTGGACTAACCAACACCATAATCCCCTCGACAGGCTGCCACGGCGGATTTGGTGACCGAGAACCAACATGATTGGGACACCACTGGGTGTACGAATGCTTATTACTGAAGAGGCATTCGCAGCTTGACACACTTACCGCAGTGAAGCAGCTTTGGGAGCAGCGCATGGTGTAACTGCAAGATGGAGGAGGGGCCAAGAGTGTAATCCAATGGGAGTGAACACCTGAATCTTCAAACCGGCCCCTAGGTACAACACCCCACTGTAGTGACACCGGCACTGATGAAAGCCACACGGCTGAAACACGTCTGCCTGAGCGTTTCACAAACTTCAGAACTTAACACTATGCGCCACAGTCTATGTAATTAAATACCACATGCCATCTTACCCTAGAAGTGTCGGACCCTTCTTTTGGTGAATGGGGCTTTGGACTTGAGAAATGTGTGTGGGTGTGTGTGTGTGTGTGTATATATATATATATATATATATATATATATATATATATATATTCACTGAAAAAACCATAGGTTTCAGGGCTGTTATAGTTAGCTGGACATTTCACTCGTACAAAACCATTGAAATTCCTCTGTTTATAGTTAGTTCTGCTAACTATAACTCGTGCGCCCGCTATCCACTGCTGATGATGTCACATATTGCATCATTCATGACATGGTCAGTGACATCACTGATAGCACTGACATCTCAAATGACATCACTGATGACATCATCCACATGACAATCAGATACACCTCATCATACACTAGTATAACCTTCCATCACTCACTGTAAAATACAGAGTACCATATTTGAATCCATTGACGCACCAATACAAGTTTCTAAAAACCCACTCAGTGATTCCTAGATCTACACACACATCTAATCACTTGCCTATAGATTCACTCATACATGCTGTCAATGATGAATAGAACACTATCAAATATACTTATACACCTATATCGACATTACACACCAGCACACATCCTATTCACTTATGCAGTCATCCTACTCACTTATGCAAACAATGGATCATACTTACATTTACTCAGCTACATACTTATACAAACACCACTTCATTTATTCATATTGATAGTAACTCATGCTTAGTGTGTTATACACTCACTATTACAAGTATACAGTTATCCATACAGTCACTCATACAATCACTGAGTCTTATGTATACTTATTTATATACAACTGTCACATACACTGCCTTTTATTTTTCTAGTTTGTTGAACATGTACCATTGAGAGATATATTTGCTCATCACCAAACCCATGAAGATATTCACTCACCCAAACAACTGTTATAACATGTAGTCTTAACCTCATATACCTACTGAATCAACGATTCACACATCTTTGGGCAGTCGCACACCCCCCACCGAACCACCACACACACATTCACTCTCCCATACAAATACTCAGTTAACTAATTAATAACTAATATAGACTTTCACATAGCTAGTAACCAACTGGTGCAGCAGTTTACACAACAACTGACAAAGTGATACAGATATTCACACAGTTTAGTCAGTATCCAATATATTTAGGGAGACACTATAAATTAGTCCAGTAAACAGTCAATCCTACTGCTACTAAATCCTCCATCCAGATATTTGTTTATATATCCACTCATTTTTCAATGCAGATTGCTATATATATAACACATATTTAAATAACGAACCAAACCACATTCACTGGATAATGACATCCGTGATGTCACTGACCATGTCATGAATGATGTAATATGTGACATCAGCAGTGGATTGCGGGCGCGCGAGTTATAGTTAGCTGAATTTCAATCGTTTTGTACAAGTGAAATGTCCAGCTAACTATAACAGCCCTGAAACCTATGGTTTTTCAGTCAATTTCGAAGGTTTTTTAAATGCTAATTCCTAACTATAACATGTCTGAAACCTATGGTTTTTTCAGTGAATATATATATAATCTGCATATCTATATAAATACAAATCTAAATGCATGCATACATATACATATATGCATACATATGCATGTTATGTACATGAAAGTTTGAAAAACACTAATAAAAGCAAAGCTAAAAAGCCACCTAATTACAAACAGAATTGCTTTAACTTAAAACGAGGGCGAGACCTATTGCATTTTCAATGCTTGTTTACTTTGGTTCAATCAAGAAGGCATTCAGATGTGTCACACATTTGCCATAAATTCTGAATGTTAGCACTCTAGTTGCTCATTAGATCACTGTAGTAAAGCCACTGCTCACCAGGGTAGTCTGCTGTTGGTATTCAAAGTGCATGTTTTAGTCTGCATGTCAGAATTTTTTAATGAAATAGAAATAGAAGAGGATTTGAGAAGTCAAAAGGTGCCCTAATTTTTCTTTCTGCAGCACTAATCATAATTTCTATGGCAAAATGAACCTCCTCATTTTGTTCCTTTGCAAATTAAATGTTTTAAGTGTTACCACTTTATTCCAATCAAGATGGCTTCAGGTGTGCCATACTTTTGTCATAAGTAAGACTGTTAGCGCTCTAGTTGTTCTTAAGAACACTCTGGGACATTCTGTCATTGGGCTATACTTGGGCTACATCAGGGTGATTTTGGGCTACATTTGGGCTCTTTTGTCTCTGGTGGCCATCTTGGGAGACTTATTTGTTACGAAGTTTCCTAATTTCCTCATTTACTGCAGTCTCCTCAGTAGGAAATACTTTCAGTTTTTTACTTTGATTCCATCAAGAAGGCATTCAGATGTGTCACACATTTGCCATAAATTCAGAATGTTAGCACTAATTTTGCTCATTAGATCACTGTAGTAAAGCTACTGCTCACCAGGGAAAACTGCTGCTGGTATTGAAAGTGCATGTTTCAGTCTGCATGTCAGAATCTTTTAATGAAATAGAAGAGGATTTGAGAAGTCACTCAAAATGTACCCTAATTTTTCTTTCTGCAGCACTAATCATACTTTTTATGGAAAAATGAACCCCCTCATTTTGTTCCTTTTTAAATTAAATGTTTTAAGAGTTACCACTTTAATCCAAGCAAGATGGCTTCAGGTGTGCCATACATTTATCATAAGTAGGACTGTTAGCGCTCTAGTTGTTCTTTGGAACACTCTGGGAAGCTGCAGTAGAACACAAAGGAATCAACTGACAGTCTCTGCCCTTGTTGGATGTACATGTTTTACTGAGAATGTCAGACTTCATTCTCACATGACTGAGAAAGATAATGTGAATTTACAGAAAATAAGCTCTCAGTTTAGCTTATAGATCACCTTACAAACCTCTGTGGGAAAAGCATGAGAAAATATTTTTCTCTCAATCATGATATCCCAGCAGAAGGCTTTTTCACATGGTGAAATCACCTTAGAACATACCACAATTCCTAAAATGCGTATGGTACCATCAACAAATGATTTATAATGTAACTAAAGTCTTAAAACCTTCTATTAACTGCAATGCTTTTTAATGAGGTGCTATCATGTATATTGGTCCCAAGATGGCTGCCAACACTTCTTGGATGAAGTGCTGACAGCCAATCAGATCTCAGGATGAGATGTATGGTTAGGCTCCGCCCACATATATATATGATTTTACTTTTGATTTTCTCAGGAACTACTGAACAGATTGACTCCATATATGCAAAAGGCACATCCCTGAGCTGAGGACTACCTCTCTGCCAAATTTCAAGTAATTCTGTTCAGCCGTTCGGGCTGTACCTTGGACTAAAGGTCCCAATGTAAAATTGCATCGGAAAACGCGTTTTGGGACCCCCCTTTTTTCTCAGCCCCCGCTTGACGAATCCCCCCGAGACTTTCAGGGTAGGAGCGGAGCGGAGCGCCCCACCTATTTTGAAAATTTCCCGAGGATTCGTCAACCGGCGCCAAAGTTAATCCAAATAGAATGTTGCGGATTTCCTATGGAAACACGGTCCTAACTATAACTATCTACTGGCGACCGCCAGTAGATAATGTGTGTGTGTGTATATGTATATATATATATATATGTATGTATATGTATGTGTATATGTATATATGTGTATATATGTGTATATATGTACACATATATATATATATGGGAGAGGAAGAGGAAGGGGCAGAGGTCAAGGCAGAGGAAGACAAGGCGAGGCAAAAGAGGGCAAGGGAGGCAACGACACCTCCATGGAAACCCGGGGCAGACAAAAACGGACCTAATGACATCAAGTCAGCAAGAGGAAACACAGCACAGTGCCAACTCTCAGGAATTAAATGTCATCAACCTTTCATCTCGTCATTTAACCAAATCAGAAGAACAACTGCTAAAGAAAGGCCTCCACTTTTGCCCAAAAATCCATATGGACCTTGCCCAAACACAGATTGACCTCTACAAATACATCCGCAAACTCAAATTGGTTAAAATCTTTGCGGAAAAAACGAAACCTACAAGGGAGAAAATCGCCACAATTCAGACCAGTGAATTATTAGTTGAAGACGAACAAGCTCTGATCACCCTTATAACAATGGGTGATGTAGAACAAACAGATCCCTGTGACAATCTGGGTGAAATACTTCCACCTTTGGGAGCTGGAATAAGCGGTAAAAAACTCAAATCTTATTTCTATCCTACCCTACTACCGGGCAATAAGATTGACTTGTTTCATGAAGCCATCATACATGAATTATACAATCTCAACCAACGTAAACTAAAGGACAATCTTTCACCCTCGGAAAGACTAGCACTTAAAGACTTACAGCAGGATTCAACAATTGAGATCAAACCTGCTGATAAAGGCGGAAACGTTGTAATTCTCAACAAAGCAGATTACATATGGGAAGCTAACCATCAGTTGCAGGATACATCGTGCTATAAAGAACTCAGCACCAATCCAACTAAGGAAATTGAAGCAGTCATCAATCAATACCTCAATGACTGGCATAACGAGGGTCTTATCGATGAAGAAGAGAAAAAATATCTTAGTGACAAAACCTATTGAAGCTACCATGTACTTCCTGCCCAAAGTACACAAACGATTAAACAAACCACCTGGCAGACCCATCATTTCCGCCAACGGTTCAATCATGGAACCCATTTCCAACTACATTGATCATTTTCTAGCTCCCATAGTAAAAGATTTAACCAGTTACCTTAGAGACACAACAGACCTGCTACAGAAACTTGAGGGCATACCCTGGAACCATCGATATAAACTAGTGTCAATGGACGTAGGTTCTTTGTATACAAATATAGAACACGAAATAGGCCTAAAAGCCTGCAGCTTCTTTCTAGGCAAACGCAACATTCAATTCAAACAACACAACTCCATGTTGCTACAAATGATTACTCTATGCTTACAAAATAACATCTTTACTTTCAACAGAAAACATTACCAGCAAATGAAAGGCACAGCCATGGGCTTTTCCATTTCTCCGAATTTTGCCAATCTTGTAATGGGGTGGTTCGAACAGAAAATCGCGTGGAACAGCGAAAACGACCATCGTGTACAAAAAATCATTGCATGGTGGCGTTTCATCGATGACTTATTCATAATATGGGATGGTACCAGTGAAGAATTTGCAACATATTACCACATTTTGAACAACAATGAGACCAATCTACAATTCACCTATGAAATCAGTTCAAACAAAATCTCATTTCTTGACATCGAAATTTATGTACATAATAACCCAATACAAACCACCCTGTTCAGAAAACAAACAGCCACCAACTCAGTTCTTCACGCGGACAGTTTCCACCCCATCAATCAAAAATGGAATATACCTTATGGGGAATTTTTACGCCTACGTAGAAACTGTTCAGCAGAGAATGATTTTGAAAACCACAGCAAAGCAATGGCAGTACGCTTCCAAAGAAGAAAATATCCTGACAGGATAATTCAAACAAGTCTCAAAAAAGCAAAGGAAAGAAATCGTACGGAGATCTTGAAAAACAAACCAAAGGCGACTCAGAATGATTTCACAAAAATACGCCTTATCACAACTTATTCAACTGAAACCAGTGATCTAGTCTATATCTTGAAAAAACATTGGGGTATCCTGAAACTCGACACCACCATCGCGGACCTGATTGGAGATCATCCGGATGTCACCTACAGAAGAGCACCAAATTT